>NW_028225180.1:76693761-77961484 GCF_052327205.1 Somniosus microcephalus
CTCTCACACTCTCTCTCACACACTCTCACACTCTCTCTCACTCTCACACTCTCTCTCACACTCTCTCACACTTTCTCTCACACTCTCACTCTATCTCTCACATTCTCACACTCTCACACACACTCTCTCACACTCTCACACTCACACTCTCTCACACTTTCTCACATTGCCACACTCTCTCACTCTCTCACACTCTCTCACACTCTCTCTCTCTCACACTCTCACTCTCTTACACACTCTCTCACACTTTCACACTCTCTCACACACTCTCTCACACTCTCTCTCACACTCTCTCACTCTCTCATACACTCTCTCACACTCTCTTACACACTCTCTCACTCTCTCACACTCTCTTACACACTCTCACTCTCTCACACTCTCTCTCACACTGTCTCTCACACTTACTCTCACACTTTCTTACACACCCTCACTCTCTCACACTCTCTCTCACACTCTCTCACTCTCTCACACTCTCTCTCTCTCACTCACTCACACTCTCACACTCTCTCACACTCTCTCTCTCATACTCTCTCACACTCTCTCACACACTCTCACACTCTCTCACACTCTCACACTCACTCTCACACTCTCTCACACTCTCTTTCACACACTCTCACACTCTCTCACACTCACTCTCACACTCTCTCACACTCTCTTTCACACACTCTCACACTCTCTTTCACACACTCTCACACTCTCTCACTCTCTCTCACACTCTCTCACACTTTCTCACACTCTCACTCTATCTCTCACATTCTCACACTCTCTCACACCTTCTCACACTCTCTCACACTCTCTCACTCTCTCACACTCTCTCACACTCACTCACTCTCTCACACTCTCTCACACGCTCTCACATTGCCACACTCTCTCACACTCTCTCTCTCTCACACACTCTCTCACACACTCTCTCTCACACACTCTCTCACACTCTCTCTCTCACACTCTCACTCTCTCACACACTCTCTTACACACTCCCACTCTCTCACACTCTCTCTCACACTCTCTCTCACACTCTCACACTCTCTTACACACTCACTCACTCTCTTTCTCACACTCTCTCACTCTCTCTCTCTCACACTCACTCACACTCTCTCATACACTCTCACACTCTCTCTCTCACACTTTCTCACATGCTCTCTCACACTCTCTTACACACTCTCTTATTCTCTCATACTCTCTCTCACACTCACTCTCTCACACTCTCTCACACACTTTCACTCTCACACTCTCACTCTCTCACTCTCTGTCACTCACAGACTTTCACTCTCACTCTCTCACACTCTCTCTCACACTCTCTCACTCTCTCTCACACTCTCTCACACTCTCTCTCTCTCACACACTCTCACACTCTCTCACACTCTCTCACACTCTCTCACTCTCTCACACTCACACTCTCTCACTCTCTCACTCTCACACTCTCAGTCACTGTCGCACTCTCACACGCTTTCACTCTCACTCTCTCACACTCTCTCTCACCCTCTCTCACTCTATCTCTCACCCTCTCTCACTCTATCTCTCACACTCTCTCACACTCTCTCACACTCTCTCTCACCCTCTCTCACACTCTCTCACACTCGCTCACACTTTCTCACACTCTCTCACACTTTCTCACAGACTCTCTCTCACTCTCACTCTCTCTCACTCACTCTCTCACACTCTCCCTGACACTCTCAGTCACTGTCGCACTCTCACACTCTTTCACTCTCACACTCTCTCACACTCTCTCTCACACGCTCTCTCACACTCTCACACTCTCATACACACCCTCTCACACTCTCTGTCACTCTCACACACTTTCACTCTCACACTCTCTCACACTCTCTCTCTCACACTCTCTCTCACACTCTCTCACACTCTCTCACACTTTCTCACACTCTCTCACACTTTCTCACAGACTCTCTCACACTCTCACACACTTTCACTCTCACACTCTCACACACTCTCTCACTCTCTCTCACTCTCTCACACTTTCTCTCACACTCTCACTGTATCTCTCACACTCTCACACTCTCTCACTCTCTCACACTCTCACACTCTCTCACACTCTCGTACGCACTCTCTCACACTCTCTGTCACTCTCACACACTTTCACTCTCACACTCTCTCTCACACACTCTCTCACAGTCTCTCACTCTCTCACACTCACACTCTCTCACACTCTCACTCTCTCACACTTTCTCACAGACTCTCTCTCACTCTCTCTCACTCACTCTCTCTCACTCTCTCACACTTTCTCTCACACTCTCACTCTATCTCTCACATTCTAACTCTCTCTCTCACACTCTCTCACAATCTCTCTCACACTCTCTCACTCTCTCACACACTCTCTCACTCTCTCACACTCACTCTCTCACACTCTCTCACACTCTCTCACATTGCCACACTCTCTCACACTCTCTCACTCTTTCACTCTCTCTCACACTCTCTCTCACACTCTCTCACTCTCTCTCTCATACACTCTCTCACACTCTCTTACACTCTCTCACACTCTCTCACACTCTCTCACAGACTCTCTCTCACTCCCACTCTCTCACACTCTCTCTCACACTCTCTCTCACACACTCTCACACTCTCTCTCTCTCACACTCTCTCACACACTCTCTCACACTCACACTCTCTCACACTCTCTCACATTGCCACACTCTCTCACACTCTCTCACTCTTTCACTCTCTCTCACACTCTCTCTCACACACTCTCTCTCACTCTCACACTCTCTCTCACACTCTCTCACACTTTCTCTCACACTCTCACTCTATCTCTCACATTCTCACACTCTCACACACACTCTCTCACACTCTCACACTCACACTCTCTCACACTCTCTCACACTTTCTCACATTGCCACACTCTCTCACACTCTCTCTCACACTCTCTCACACTCTCTCTCTCTCACACTCTCACTCTCTTACACACTCTCTCACACTCTCTCACTCTTTCACACTCTCTCTCACACTCTCACTCTCTCTCACACTCTCTCATACTCTCTCACACTCTCTTACACACTCTCTCACTCTCTCACACTCTCTTACACACTCTCACTCTCTCACACTCTCTCTCACACTGTCTCTCACACTTTCTCTCACACTCTCACACTCTCTTACACACCCTCACTCTCTCACACTCTCTCTCACTCTCTCACTCTCTCACACTCTCTCTCTCTCACTCACTCACACTCTCACACTCTCTCACACTCTCTCTCTCATACTCTCTCACACTCTCACTCTCTCACTCTCTCACACTCACTCTCACACTCTCTTTCACACACTCTCACACTCTCTCACACTCTCTCACACTCTCTCTCACACTCACTCTCACACTCTCTCACACTCTCTCACACTCTCTTTCACACACTCACACACTCTCTTTCACACACTCTCACACTCTCTCACTCTCTCTCACACTCTCTCACACTTTCTCACACTCTCACTCTATCTCTCACATTCTCACACTCTCTCACTTTCTCACACTCTCTCACACTCTCTCACACTCACACTCTCTCACACACTCTCTCACTCTCTCTCACTCTCTCACACGCTCTCACATTGCCACACTCTCTCACTCTCTCTCTCTCTCACACACTCTCTCACACTCTCTCTCTCACACTCTCACTCTCACACACTCTCTCACACTCTCTTGCACACTCCCACTCTCTCACACTCTCTCTCACACTCTCTCTCACACTCTCACACTCTCTTACACACTCTCTCACTCTCTTTCTCACACTCTCACACTCTCTCACACTCACTCACACTCTTTCACACACTCTCACACTCTCTCACACTTTCTCACATGCTCTCTCACACTCTCTTACACACTCTCTTACTCTCTCATACTCTCTCTCACACTCTCTCTCACACTCTCTCACACACTTTCACTCTCACACTCTCACTCTCTCACACTCTCTGTCACTCACAGACTTTCACTCTCACTCTCTCACACTCTCTCACACACTCTCACACTCTCTCACACTCTCTCACACACTCTCTCACACTCTCTCACACTCTCTCACTCTCACTCTCTCTCACTCTCTCACACTCTCTCTCACACTCTCAGTCACTGTCGCACTCTCACACGCTTTCACTCTCACACTCTCTCACACTCTCTCTCACCCTCTCTCACTCTATCTCTCACACTCTCTCACACTCTCTCACACTCTCTCACACTCTCTCACACTTTCTCACACTCTCTCACACTTTCTCACAGACTCTCTCTCACTCTCTCTCACTCACTCTCTCACACTCTCTCTGACACTCTCAGTCACTGTCGCACTCTCACACTCTTTCACTCTCACACTCTCTCACACTCTCTCTCACACACTCTCTCACTCTCTCTCACACTCTCTCACACTCTCTCACACTCTCTCTCACACTTTCTCACATGCTCTCTCACACTCTCACACTCTCGTACACACCCTCTCACACTCTCTGTCACTCTCACACACTTTCACTCTCACACTCTCTCACACTCTCTCTCTCACACTCTCTCTCACTCTCTCACACTTTCTCACACTCTCTCACACTTTCTCACAGACTCTCTCACACACTTTCACTCTCACACTCTCTCACACTCTCTCTCACACACTCTCTCACTCTCTGTCACTCTCAAACACTTTCACTCTCACACTCTCTCACACTCTCTCACACACTCTCACTCTCTCTCTCACACTCTCTCACACTTTCTCACATGCTCTCTCACACTCTCTTACACACTCTCTTACTCTCTCATACTCTCTCTCACACTCTCTCTCACACTCACTCTCTCACACTCTCTCACTCACTTTCACTCTCACACTCTCACTCTCTCACACTGTCACTCACAGACTTTCACTCTCACACTCTCTCACTCTCTGTCACACTCTCTCACACTCTCACACTTTCTCACAGACTCTCTCTCACTCACTCTCTCACACTCTCTCTCACACTCTCAGTCACTGTCGCACTCTCACACTCTTTCACTCTCACACTCTCTCACACTCTCTCTCACACTCTCTCTCTCACACTCTCTCTCACACTCTCTCACACTCGCTCACACTTTCTCACACTCTCTCACACTTTCTCACAGACTCTCTCTCACACTCTCTCGCAGTCGCTCACACTTTCTCACACTCTCTCGCTCTCTCACACTCACACTCTCTCACACTCTCACACTCTCTCACTCTCTCAGTCACTGTCACACTCTCACACTTTCACTCTCACACTCTCTCTCACACTCGCTCACACTCTCTCTCTCTCACACTTTCTCACACTTTCTCACACTCTCTCTCACACTCTCTCACACTCGCTCACACTTTCTCACACTCTCTCACACTCTCACACTCTCGTACACACTCTCTCACACTCTCTGTCACTCTCACACACTTTCACTCTCACACTCTCTCACACTCTCACACTCTCTCTCACACTCTCGCACTCTCACACACGCTCACTCTCTCGCACTCTCTCACTCTCTCACACTCACACTCTCTCACACTTTCTCACAGACTCTCACTCTCACTCTCTCTCACTCACTCTCTCACACTCTCAGTCACTGTCGCACTCTCACTCTTTCACTCTCACACTCTCTCTCACACTCTCTCACACTCTCTCACACTCGCTCACACTCGCTCACACTTTCTCACACTCTCTCACTCTCACACTTTCTCACAGACTCTCTCTCACTCTCTCTCTCACACTCTCTCTCACACTCTCTCTCACATTCTCTCACACTCTCTCACTCTCTCTCACACTCTCTCTCACACTTTCTCTCACACTCTCACTCTATCTCTCACATTCTCACACTCTCTCTCTCTCACACTCTCTCACACTCTCTCTCACACTCTCTCTCACACTCTCTCACACTTTCTCTCACACTCTCACTCTATCTCTCACACTCTCACACTCTCTCTCACACTCTCACACACTCTCTCTCACACTCTTCCTCTCACACTTTCTCACATGCTCTGTCACACTCTCACACTCTCTCACACACTCTCTCACACTCTCTCACTCTCTCACACTCACACTCTCTCACTCTCTCTCACTCTCTCTGTCACTCTCACACACTTTCACTCTCACACTCTCTCACACTCTCTCTCACACTCTCTCACACTCTCACACTCTCTCACTCTCTCTGTCACTCTCACACACTTTCACTCTCACACTCTCTCACACTCTCTCACATTGCCACACTCTCTCACACTCTCTCACTCTCTCACTCTCTTACACACTCTCTCACACTCTCTCACTCTTTCACACTCTCTCTCACACTCTCTCTCTCTCTCACACACTCTCTCACACACTCTCTCTCTCACACACTCTCACACTCTCTTACACACTCTCACTCTCTCACACTCTCTCACACTCTCTTACACACTCACTCTCTCACACACTCTCTCACACTCTCTCTCTCTCATTCTCACACTCTCTCACACACTCTCTCACACTCTCTTACACACTCTCACTCTCTCACACACTCTCTCACACTCTCACTCTCTCACACACTCTCTCACACTCTCTCTCTCTCACACTCTCTCACACACTTTCACTCTCACACACTCTCGCACTCTCACACTCTCTGTCACTCTCAAACTCTCCCTCTCACTCTCTCTCACACACTCTCACTCTCACACTCTCACACTCTCTGTCACTCTCACACTCTCTCACACACTCTCACACACTCTCACTGTCACACTCTCTCTCACACACTCTCACTCTCACACACTCTCGCACTCTCTCTCACACTCTGTCACTCTCACACTCTCCCTCTCACACACTCTCTCTCACACTCACACTCTCTCACACTCTCTCACACACTCTCACACACTCTCACTCTCACACACTCTCTCACACTCTGTCACTCTCACACTCTCCCTCTCACACACTCTCACACACTCTCTCACTCTCTCACACTCACACTCTCTCACTCTCTCACACACTCTCACTCTCACACACTCTCGCACTCACTCTCACACTCTGTCACTCTCACACTCTCCCTCTCACTCTCACACACTCTCACACACTCTCTCTCACACTCTCTCACTCTCTCTCACACTCTCACTCTCACTCTCACACTCTCTCACACTCTCACACTCTCACACTCTCACACTCTCACACTCTCTCTCACACACTCTCACTCTCTCACACTCTTTCACACTCTCACTCTCTCTCTCTCACACTCTCGCTCACTCTCACACTCTCTCACACACTCTCTCACACGCTTTCACACTCTCCCTCTCACACTCTCACACACTCTCTCTCACACACTCTCTCACACTCTCACTCTCTCTCTCTCTCACACTCTCTCTCACACTCTCACTCTATCTCTCACACTCTCTCACACTCTCTCACACTCTCTCACATTCTCTCTCACACTCTCTCACTCTCTCACACTCTCTCACACTCGCTCACACTTTCTCACACTCTCTCACACTTTCTCACAGACTCTCTCACTCTCACTCTCTCTCACTCACTCTCTCACACTCTCTCTGACACTCTCAGTCACTGTCGCACTCTCACACTCTTTCACTCTCACACTCTCACACTCTCTCTCACACTCTCTCTCACACACTCTCTCTCACACTCTCACACTCTCAATCTCACACTCTCTCACACTCTCTCTCTCACACTCTCTCTCACACTCTCTCACACTCTCTCACACTCGCTCACACTTTCTCACACTCTCTCACTCTCTCACACTTTCTCACAGGCTCTCTCACACTCTCACACACTTTCACTCTCACACTCTCTCACACTCTCTCTCACACACTCTCACACTCTCTCTCACACGCTCTCTCAAACACTCTCACACACTCTCTCACTCTCTCTCACACACTTACACACTCTCTCACACTCTCTCACTCTTTCACACTCTCTCTCACACTCTCTTACTCTCTCTCACACACTCTCTCACACTCTCTTACACACTCTCACTCTCACACTCTCTTACACACTCTCACTCTCTCACACTCTCTCACAATCTCTCTCTCACACTCTCTTACACACTCTCACTCTCTCACACACTCTCTCACACTCTCTTACACACTCTCACTCTCTCACACACTCTCTCACACTCTCTCTCTCACACTCTCTCTCACACTCTCACACTCTCTCTCACACTCTCTCACACTCTCTGTCACTCTCACACTCTCCCTCTCACACTCTCTCTCTCTCACACACTTTCACTCTCACACACTCTCGCACCCTCACACTCTCTGTCACTCTCAAACTCTCCCTCTCACTCTCTCTCACACTCTCACTCTCGCACTCTCACACTCTCACACTCTCACACTCTCTCTCACACACTCTCACTCTCTCACACTCTTTCACACTCTCACTCTCTCTCTCTCACACTCTCGCTCACTCTCACACTCTCTCACACACTCTCTCACACGCTTTCACACTCTCCCTCTCACACTCTCACACACTCTCTCTCACACACTCTCTCACACTCTCACTCTCTCTCTCTCTCACACTCTCTCTCACACTCTCACTCTATCTCTCACACTCTCTCACACTCTCTCACACTCTCTCACATTCTCTCTCACACTCTCTCACTCTCTCACACTCTCTCACACTCGCTCACACTTTCTCACACTCTCTCACACTTTCTCACAGACTCTCTCACTCTCACTCTCTCTCACTCACTCTCTCACACTCTCTCTGACACTCTCAGTCACTGTCGCACTCTCACACTCTTTCACTCTCACACTCTCACACTCTCTCTCACACTCTCTCTCACACACTCTCTCTCACACTCTCACACACACTCTCTCACACACTCTCACACACTCTCACTCTCTCTCTCACACACTCTCACACACTCTCGCACTCTCTCTCACACTCTGTCACTCTCACACTCTCCCTCTCACACACTCTCTCTCACACTCTCTCTCTCTCACACTCACACTCTCTCACACACTCTCACTCTCACACACTCTCGCACTCTCTCTCACACTCTGTCACTCTCACACTCTCCCTCTCACACTCTCCCTCTCACACTCTCACACACTCTCTCTCACACTCTCTCACTCTCTCACTCTCTCACTCTATCTCTCACACTCTCTCACACTCTCACACACTCTCACACTCTCTCTCACACACTCTCACTCTCACACACTCTCTCACACTCTTTCACACTCTCACTCTCTCTCACACTCTCGCTCACTCTCACACTCTCACACACTCTCTCACACGCTTTCACACTCTCACTCTCCCTCTCACACTCTCACACACTCTCTCTCACACACTCTCTCACACTCTCACACTCTCTCACTCTCTCTCTCTCACACTCTCTCTCACACTCTCACTCTATCTCTCACACTCTCTCACACTCTCTCACATTCTCTCTCACACTCTCACACTCGCTCACACTTTCTCACACTCTCTCACACTTTCTCACAGACTCTCTCTCACTCTCACTCACTCTCTCACACTCTCTCTGACACTCTCAGTCACTGTCGCACTCTCACACTCTTTCACTCTCACACTCTCTCACACTCTCTCTCACACTCTCTCTCACTCTCTCTCACACTCTCACTCTCACACTCTCTCACACTCTCTCTCTCACACTCTCTCTCACACTCTCTCACACTCTCTCACACTCGCTCACACTTTCTCACACTCTCTCACACTTTCTCACAGGCTCTCTCACACTCTCACACACTTTCACTCTCACACTCTCTCACACTCTCTCTCACACACTCTCACACTCTCTCTCACACTCTCTCTCACACACTCTCTCACTCTCTCTCTCACACACTCACTCTCACTCTCTCTCACACTCTCTCACACTTTCTCTCACACTCTATCTCTCACACTCTCACACTCTCTCTGACACTCTCACACTCTCTCACTCTCTCTCACACTCTCTCTCTCACTTTCTCACATGCTCTCTCACACTCTCACACTCTCGTACACACTCTCTCACACTCTCTGTCACTCTCACACACTTTCACTCTCACACTCTCTCACACTCTCTCTCTCACACACTCTCTCACACTCTCTCACACTCACACTCTCTCACTCTCTCACACTTTCTCACAGACTCTCACTCTCACTCTCTCTCACTCACTCTCTCACACTCTCTCTAACACTCTCAGTCACTGTCGCACTCTCACACTCTTTCACTCTCACACTCTCTCACACTCTCTCTCACACTCGCTCACACTTTCTCACACTCTCTCACACTTTCTCACAGACTCTCTCTCACTCTCACTCTCTCTCACACTCTCTCGCTCACACTCTCACACTCTCTCTCCCACTCTCTCTCACACACTCTCTCACTCTCTCTCACACTCTCACACTTTCTCTCACACTCTCACTCGATCTTTCACACTCTCACACTCTCTCACACTCTCTCTCACACTTTCTCACATGCTCTCTCACACTCTCACACTCTCGTACACACTCTCTCACACTCTCTGTCACTCTCAAACACTTTCACTCTCACACTCTCTCACACTCTCTCACACACTCTCACTCTCTCTCTCACACTCTCTCACACTTTCTCACATGCTCTCTCACACTCTCTTACACACTCTCTTACTCTCTCATACTCTCTCTCACTCTCTCTCACACTCACTCTCTCACACTCTCTCTCACACACTTTCACTCTCACACTCACTCTCTCACACTGTCACTCACAGACTTTCACTCTCACACTCTCTCACTCTCTGTCACACTCTCTCACACTCTCTCACTCTCTCACACTTTCTCACAGACTCTCTCTCACTCTCACTCTCTCTCACTCACTCTCTCACACTCTTTCTCACACTCTCAGTCACTGTCGCACTCTCACACTCTTTCACTCTCACACTCTCTCACACTCTCTCTCACTCTCTCACACACTTTCTCACAGACTCTCTCTCACTCTCTCGCAGTCGCTCACACTTTCTCACACTCTCTCACTCTCTCACACTCACACTCTCTCAGTCACTGTCACACTCTCACACTCTTTCACTCTCACACTCTCTCTCACACTCTCTCACACTCGCTCACACTCTCTCACACTCTCTCACACTCGCTCACACGTTCTCACTCTCTCACACTCACTTTCTCACACTCTCTCGCTCTCTCACACTCTCACACTCTCGTACACACTCTCTCACACTCTTTGTCACTCTCACACACTTTCACTCTCACACTCTCTCACACTCTCTCTCACACTCTCTCTCACACTCTCACACACGCTCACTCTCTCACACTCACTCTCTCACACTCTCTCACACTTTCTCACAGACTCTCACTCTCACTCTCTCTCACTCACTCTCTCACACTCTCTCTCACACTCTCAGTCACTGTCGCACTCTCACACTCTTTCACTCTCACACTCTCTCACACTCTCTCACACTCGCTCACACTTTCTCACTCTCTCACACTTTCTCACAGACTCTCTCTCACTCTCACTCTCTCTCACACTCTCTCTCACACTCTCTCACACACTCTCACACTTTCTCTCACACTCTCACTCTATCTCTCACACTCTCACACTCTCTCACACTCTCACACGCTCTCTCACACTCTCTCACTCTCTCACACTCTCTCACACTCTCACTCTATCTCTCACACTCTCACACTCTCTCTCTCACACTCTCACTCTCTCTCACACTCTCTCTCTCACACTTTCTCACATGCTGTCTCACACTCTCACACTCTCTCACACTCTCACACACTCTCTCACACTCTCTCACACTCACACTCTCTCACTCTCTCTCTCTCTCACACTCACACTCTCTCACTCTCTCACACTCTCTCACTCTCTCTCACACACTCTCACACTCTCTCTGTCACTCTCACACACTTTCACTCTCACACTCTCTCACACTCTCTCTCACACTCTCTCACATTGCCACACTCTCACACACTCTGTCACACTCTCTTACACACTCTCTCACTCTTTCACACTCTCTCACACTCTCTCTCACACTCTCTCACTCTCTCTCTCACACACTCTCTCACACTCTCTTACACACTCTCACTCTCTCACACACTCTCTCACACTCTCTCTCACACTCTCTCACACTCTCTCACACACTCTCACACTCTCTTACACACTCTCACACTCTCTCACACTCTCTTACACACTCACTGTCTCACACTCTCTCTCTCTCACACTCTCTCTCACTCTCTCTCACACTCTCACACTCTGTCACTCTCACACTCTCCCTCTCACACTCTCTCTCTCTCACACTCTCTCACACACTTTCACTCTCACACACTCTCGCGCTCTCACACTCTCTGTCACTCTCACACTCTCCCTCTCACTCTCTCTCACACACTCTCACTCTCACACTCTCTGTCACTCTCACACTCTCTCTCACACACTCTCACACACTCTCACTCTCTCACACTCTCTCTCACACACTCTCACACACTCTCGCACTCTCTCTCACACTCTGTCACTCTCACACTCTCCCTCTCACACTCTCACACACTCTCACACACTCTCTCTCACACTCTCTCACAATCTCACACACTCTCACACTCTCTCACACACTCTCACACACTCTCACTCTCACACATTCTCGCACTCTCTCTCACACTCTGTCACTCTCACACTCTCCCTCTCACACTCTCACACACTCTCTCACACTCTCTCACACTCTCTCACTCTCTCTCTCTCACACTCTCTCTCACACTCTCACTCTATCTCTCACACTCTCACACTCTCTCACTCTCTCTCACACTCTCTCTCACACACTCTCACACACTCTCGCACTCTCTCACACACTCTCTCACACTCTTTCACACTCTCACTCTCTCTCTCTCACACTCTCACTCTCTCACTCTCACACTCTCTCACACACTCTCTCACACGCTTTCACACTCTCACACTCTCCCTCTCACACTCTCACACACTCTCTCTCACACACTCTCTCACACTCTCACTCTCTCACACTCTCTCTCACACTCTCTCTCACACACTCTCACACTCTCACTCTCTCACTCTCTCACACTCTCACTCTATCTCTCACTCTCTCTCACACTCTCACACTCTCTCACACACTCTCTCACACGCTTTCACACTCTCACACTCTCCCTCTCACACTCTCACACACTCTCTCTCACACACTCTCTCACACTCTCACACTCTCACTCTCACACTCTCTCTCACACTCTCACTCTATCTCTCACACTCTCTCACACTCTCTCTCACACTCTCTCGCACTCTCACACACTCTCACACACACTCTCACACACACTCTCTTTCTGTCTCTGTCTTGCTACAGTTATACAGGGCCTTGGTGAGACCACACCTGGCGTACTGTGTGCAGTTTTGGTCTCCTTACCTAAGGAAGGATATACTTGTCATAGAGGGAGTGCAGCGAAGGTTCACCAGACTGATTCCTGGGATGGCAGGACTGTCGTATGAGGAGAGATTGGGTCGACTAGGCCTGTATTCACTAGAGTTTAGAAGAATGAGGGGATCTCATTGAAACGTATAAAATTCTGACAGGGCTAGACAGACTGGATGCAGGGAGGATGTTTCCCCTGGCTGGGGGGTCTAGAACGAGGGGCCACAGTCTCAGGATACGGGTCAGGACATTTAGGAGTGAGATGAGGAGAAATCTCTTCACTCAGAGGGTGGTGAACCTGTGGAATTCTCTACCACAGAAGGCTGTGGAGGCCAAGTCACTGAATATAATTAAGAAGGAGATAGATAGATAGATTTCTAGACACAAAAGGCATCATATGGGGAGAGAATGGGAATATGGGATTGAGATAGAGGATCAGCCATGATCATATTGAATGGCGGGGTAGGCTCGAAGGGCCGAATGGCCTACTCCTGCTCCTATTTTTCTATGTTTCTATGTCTCTCTGTCTCTCTCTCTCTCAGTCTCACTTGCTCTCTGTCTCTGTCTCACTCTCTGTCTCTCTCTGAGGGAGCACCGCACTGTCGGAGGGGCAGTACTGAGAGAGCGCCGCACTTTCGGAGTGCCAGTACTGAGGGAGCGCCGCACTGTCGGAGTGCCAGTACTGAGGGAGCGCCGCACTGTCGGAGGGGCAGTGCTGAGGGAGCGCCGCACTGTCGGAGGGGCAGTGCTGAGGGAGCGCCGCACTGTCGGAGGGGCAGTACTGAGGGAGCGCCGCACTCTCGGAGGGGCAGTACTGCGGGAGCGCCGCACTGTCGGAGGGGCAGTTCTGAGGGAGTGCCGCACTGTCGGAGGGACAGTACTGAGGGAGCGCCGCACTGTCGGAGGGACAGTTCTGAGGGAGCGCCGCACTGTCGAAGGGACAGTACTGGGGGAGCGCCGCACTGTCGGAGGGACAGTTCTGAGGGAGTGCCGCACTGTCGGAGGGACAGTACTGAGGGAGCGCCGCACTGTCGGAGGGACAGTACTGAGGGAGCGCCGCACTGTCAGAGGTGTCGTCTTTCGGATGAGACGTTAAACCGAGACCCCGTCTGCTCTCTCAGGTGGACGTAAAAGGTCCCACGGCCACTATTGGAAGAAGAGCAGGGGGAGTTCTCCCCGGTGTCCTGGGGCCAATATTTATCCCTCAATCAACATCACTAAAACAGATGATCTGGTCATTATCACATGGCGGTTTGTGGGAGCACTAATTGGCTGCTGCATTTCCGACATTACAACAGTGACCACACTTCATTGGCTATCAAGCGCTTTGGGACGTTGGGAAAGGAGCAAGTCTTTCGTTCTTTAATTCCAGGTCTCCAAAGGAGAAAGTCACCTTGCTGCTCACACTCCCACCTCTTGTCCAATTACCTCGCCATTTGCCAAGGTTAAAGGCAGAAACAGAGGAGCCGGATTTCAGTGGTGGGATGAGATCATGCGCGAGGTTCTGACATTAGCTCTACCGCTGCTGAAAAGATTAATAGCTGATGGCTCAACGTCACAAGACGCACGTGCCAAGTCTTTGAGCAGGGATTCACTTGATAAATTAAGGCCAAATGGAAGAAAGGCAAAGTCTGGGCATTTGGGACGTTTGCAGATGAGGAAAACCTGGCCAAGCTAGAGATTAGGAGACATGACAACAAAACAACTGTATTAGGAAGGCGAGGAGGAACGATGAAATTAAATGATCATGGAACGTAAAGCAAAATAGCAAAATATTCTACAGGGTCTAGGGCCAATAAGGGATGGACCGGTTAATATCACAGGCAGCGAGAGAGAGATGGCAGAAATAGTAAGTCATTATTTTGCTTCAGTATTTACCAGGGAGACGGATTAGGTGGACATGGCATCGTCTGATGAGTTCAAAAATGAGAAGAAATATAAGGATATGAGGGAGAAGGGAATAGAGGGTGACGCTGGTAGGTTTAGATGAGGAAAGATGGGAGGAGGCTCGAGTGGAGCATAAACACCGGCATGGACTGGTTGGGCCGAATGGCCTGTTTCTGTGCTGTATATCCAATGTAGTATTATATGTCAGTTATGGCTCAGTTATTAGCACTCTTTCCTCTGATATGTGAAGGTTGTTGGTTCAAATCCCACTCCAGAGACTTGAGCACAAAAATCCAGGCCGAAACTCCCAGTGCAGTACTGAGGGAGCGCCGCACTGTCCAAGGGGCAGTACTGAGGGAGCGCCGCGCTGTCGGAGGGGCAGTACTGAGGGAGCGCCGCACTGTCCAAGGGGCAGTACTGAGGGAGCGCCGCACTGTCCAAGGGGCAGTACTGAGGGAGCGCCGCACTGTCGGAGGGGCAGTACTGAGGGAGCGCCACGCTGTCGGAGGGGCAGTACTGAGGGAGCGCCGAACTGTCGGAGGGGCAGTACTGAGGGAGCGCCGCACTGTCCAAGGGGCAGTACTGAGGGAGCGCCGCACTGTCGGGCGGGCAGTACTGAGGGAGCGCCGCACTGCTGGATGGGCAATACTGAGGGAGTGTCGCACTGTCGGAGGGACAGTACTGAGGGAGCGCCGGACTGTCGGAGGGGCAGTGCTGAGGGAGCGCCGCACTGTCGGAGGGGCAGTTCTGAGGGAGTGCCGCACTGTCGGAGGGGCAGTACTGAGGGAGCGCCGCACTCTCGGAGGGGCAGTACTGCGGGAGCGCCGCACTGTCGGAGGGGCAGTTCTGAGGGAGTGCCGCACTGTCGGAGGGACAGTACTGAGGGAGCGCCGCACTGTCGGAGGGACAGTACTGGGGGAGCGCCACACTGTCGGAGGGACAGTACTGGGGGAGCGCCGCACTGTCAGAGGGACAGTACTGGGGGAGCGCCGCACTGTCGGAGGGACAGTACTGGGGGAGCGCCACACTGTCGGAGGGACAGTACTGGGGGAGCGCCGCACTGTCGGAGGGACAGTACTGGGGGAGCGCCACACTGTCGGAGGGACAGTACTGGGGGAGCGCCACACTGTCGGAGGGACAGTACTGGGGGAGCGCCACACTGTCGGAGGGACAGTACTGAGGGAGCGCTGCACTGTCGGAGGGGCGGTACTGAGGGAGCGCCGCACTGTCCAAGGGGCAGTACTGAGGGAGCGCCGCACTGTCGGAGGGGCAGTACTGAGGGAGCGCCACGCTGTCGGAGGGGCAGTACTGAGGGAGCGCCGAACTGTCGGAGGGGCAGTACTGAGGGAGCGCCGCACTGTCCAAGGGGCAGTACTGAGGGAGCGCCGCACTGTCGGAGGGGCAGTACTGAGGGAGCGCCGCACTGTCGGGCGGGCAGTACTGAGGGAATGTCGCACTGTCCGAGGGGCAGTACTGAGGGAGCGCCGCACTGTCCAAGGGGCAGTACTGAGGGAGCGCCGCACTGTCCGAGGGGCAGTACTGAGGGAGCGCCGCACTGTCGGAGGGGCAGTACTGAGGGAGCGCCGCACTGTCGGAGGGGCGGTACTGAGGGAGCGCCGCACTGTCGGAGGGACAGTACTGAGGGAGTGTTGCACTGTCGGAGGAGCAGTACTGAGGGAGCGCCGCACTGTCGGAGGGGCAGTACTGAGGGAGCGCCGCACTGTCAGAGGGGCAGTACTGAGGGAGCGCCGCACTGTCGGAGGGGCAGTACTGAGGGAGCGCCGCACTGTCGGAGGGGCAGTACTAAGGGAGCGTTGCCCTGTCACAAAAATCGATTCTCTGGTCATTATCACCTTACTGTTTGTGGGAGCTTGCTGTGCGCAAATTGGCTGCCGCGTTTCCCACATTACAACAGTGACTACACTTCAAAAAGTACTTCATTGGCTGCAAAGTGCTTTGGGATGTCCTGAGGTGGTGAAAGGCACTGGAGAAATGGGAGTTTCTTTCTAAGCCATTTCCTATCTTGATTCGGTGAAACATATAAGATTCTGAGGGGGATTGACAGGGTCGATGCTGAGAGGATGTTTCCCCTCGTGGGGGAATCTAGAACTCGGGGGCATAGTATCAGAATAAGGGGGCACCCATTTAAATCGGAGATGAGGAGGAATTTCTTCTCCCAGAGGGTGGTGAATCTTTGGAATTCTCTTCCCCAGAGAGCTGTGGAGGCTGGGTCAGTGAATATATTTAAGGTGGAGATAGACAGATTTTTGAACGATAAGGGAGTCGAGGGTTATGGGGAGTGGGCAGGGAAGAGGAGTTGAAGCTAAGATCAGGTCAGCCATGATCTTATTGAATGGCGGAGCAGGCTTGAGGGGCCGAATGGCCGACTCCTGCTCCTACGTCTTATGTTCTTATGTTCCGTCTCAGTTCCCTCCCACGTGTATTCCACTGGTGTAATATTTCCTCTGCCTTCCATTTGCGGAGAAATTTTTAAAAGCTGCCCCAGGAGAGCGTGTTCCCCACTTCATTCCGAGTATCAAAAGACAGCAACTCTTTCCCCGTAAGGATATTCCTCGACACCCATCAGGCAGCAGAGTCCTCTCCTGGCCAAGAAGCAGTACGACATTAAATAACATCTTGTTGCCGACTGGAGATTCCTCCCCTACTGTCAGATAGATCCATTTGATCTCACGGGCCAGAACACCAGCTCGCCACTACAGATTTTCCTTCGACTGGGTCCAGTGTTCTAGCCTCCACCGTTCTTCCTGAATGAAGAATGAGGTGACAGCTGTGGGTGCAATCGGAGGGTGTGCAGAGAGGCCAGAATCGGAGGAGCGCGGAGATCTCGCAGGGTTGTGGAGCCGGAGGAGGTATGGGGGTGGCGGGGGAGGGGGTGCGAGGGCCGTGGAGAAGATTTGAACACCAGCACGTTGACTTTCAAACTGAGGCATTGCCGGACCGGGAGCCCATGTAAAGAAAGAGAGACTTGCATTTCTATAGCGCCTTTCACAACCTCAGGACGTCCCAAAGCGCTTTACAGCCAATGAAGTACTTTTTGAAGTGTGGTCACTGTTGTAATGTAGGAAACACGGCAGACAATTTGCGCACAGCAAGCTCCCACAAACAGCAATGTGATAATGACCAGATCATCTGTTTTTTAGTGATGTTGGTTGAGGGATAAATATTGGCCCCAGGACACCGGGGAGAACTCCCCCTGCTCTCCTTCCAATAGTGGCCGTGGGATCTTCCAGTGCGGCGCTCCCTCAGTACTGCCCCTCCGACAGTGCGGCGCTCCCTCAGTACTGCCCCTCCGACAGTGTGGCGCTCCCTCAGTACTGCCCCTCCGACAGTGTGGCGCTCCCTCAGTACTGCCCCTCCGACAGTGCGGCACTCCCTCAGTACTGCCCCTCCGACAGTGCGGCGCTCCCTCAGTACTGCCCCTCCGACAGTGCGGCACTCCCTCAGTACTGCTCCTCCGACAGTGCGGCGCTCCCTCAGTACTGCACTGGGAGTGTCAGCCTGGACTTTTGTGCTCAAGTCTCTGAAGCAGGACTCGAACCCACAATCTTCTGACTCCGAGACCGAAAGTGCTGCCCACGGAGCCACAGCTGACTCACGTGTAGGTGGACGAGCACAGGGGGTGATATGTTAACGGGACTTGGTGCGAGTTAGGGCACGGGCGGCCGAGCTTTGGATGAGCTCAAGTTTAGGGAGGGTGGCAAGTGCACAGGATATCTTCACCCGCAGTGAGAAGGCGGGATTACGTTCAGTCAGAAACGGCTGGACCTGTTGGCCATTATGGCCTGTTCCTGTTCCTCAATATTTGTGTTTTCTTTCAATACAAACCATTTGCACTAAGTCTTCAAACACCCACACATCTCAAACTTACAAGCTCACGTTTCATTTCATATGCCCCCTGAACATCTCACTGGAAAATGACAACGTGACAATACTTAATTGATAACTTCAACGATCTGTGGTCATAAAACACAGGCTCAAATACTCGATGGGGTGCGGGGGGGGGGGGAAATTGGCTTTGGGGCGCTAACTTCGCTACCTTTAGCGCCCCAAAAAAGTTAGTGCCCCCCCCCGCAAGCGAAATTGAGTGGTAGCGCCCCAAGCAGGAGATGGGGCGCTACTGGACCTGCTCCCCCTCCCTCTTGGGGCGCTCCTATTCAATATCGCGGCGCTACGTGCAACAGCGCCATGCGCGTCGCCACGTAGCGCCGCGGTACTGCCGGCCCCCCTCCCCCGATGAAAGGGGAGGGGCCTTACGCAGCGCGCACAGGGGCCCTGCTGGACCACCGGGGAGCGGGATGCCGGCAAAAGAGCCCGGCACTCAAGAGGAGGAGCGTTGGACTGACCGATCGCGGCCGGCACCTCGCGGGGGTGGGGGGGGGGAGGCGAGAGGGGGGCAGGTGCTGGCAGGAAGCCCCCCCCAAAATGGCCGCCCGGCACCCGCCCTTTAATTGTCATCGCCCCAGCCGCACAGAAACCGAATTTACCCCCCTTGGAGGCTCTTCACTTACAAACAAATGTTTGCCGGGAATTGGCTGAGGAATTCTCCCAACTGGGCTGCCCGAGCGTCAGCAGAGCAGCGACGGAGTCTCTCGTCACGTGGCTAAGCCGGCATTTCTGCCGCTCTTCCGCCGTAGTCCCAGCAGCCGGTCGGGAGAATCCGAGGATATCCTCCTGAAGAAAAAAAACAGGAAGCGATGCGGAGCAACTTCCGGTGCACGGGTCGGCAGAAGACAGACAACGTGCCTCCCCTTTCATAAGAAACAGGAGCAGGAGTCGGCCATTCGGCCCCTCGAGCCTGCTCCGCCATTCAATAAGGTCACGGCTGAACTTCGGCCTCAACTCCCCCTTTCCCGCCCGATCCCCATATCCCTTGATTTCCCGTAGAGTCCAAAAATCTATCGGTCTCAGCCTTGAATATACTCAACGACTGAGCCTCCACAGCCCTCTGGGGCAGAGAATTCCAAAGATTCACCACCCTCTGAGTGAAGAAATTCCTCCTCATCTCAGTCCTAAATGGCCGACCCCTTATCCTGAGTCTGTGGCCCCTGGTTCAAGACTCTCCAGCCAGGGGGAAACATCCTCCCTGCATCTACCCTGTCAAGCCCTGTAAGAATTTTGTATGTTTCAATGAGATCACCTCTCATTCTTCTAAACTCTAGAGAATATAGGCCTAGTCTACTCAATCTCTCCTCATAGGACAATCCCCCCCATCCCAGGAACCAGTGGATTTGGAAAGCCTCTCGAATCACCACTCATGTGATGAGTAGGATGGAAGCCTGGCACAACATTAAGTGACCGTCCAACACCTCCAACACAATTCTCTGGCCATCGTCAGTGCTTATCACAACGATTAAACACACCAATGTTCTCAAATTGCTGTCACCTGATTGGGTTCACTGCCAAAGTGGTGCCATTTCCCCCTGAGGGAGAGCCGCACTGTCGGAGGGGCAGTGCTGAGGGAGCGCCGCACTGTCGGAGGGGCAGTGCTGAGGGAGCGCTGCACTGTCGGAGGGGCAGTACTGAGGGAGCGCCGCACTGTCGGAGGGGCAGTACTGAGGGAGCGCCGCACTGTCGGAGGGGCAGTACTGAGGGAGAGCTGCACTGTTGGGGGGCAGTACTGAGGGAGCGCTGCACTGTTGTGGGGGGGGCAGTACTGAGGGAGCGCCGCACTGTCGGAGGGGCAGTACTGAGGGAGAGCCGCACTGTCGGAGGGGCAGTACTGAGGGAGCGCCGCACTGTCGGAGGGGCAGTACTGACGGAGCGCCGCACTGTCGGAGGGGCAGTACTGAGGGAGCGCCGCACTGTCGGAGGGGCAGTACTGAGGGAGCGCCGCACTGTCGGAGGGGCAGTACTGAGGGAGAGCCGCACTGTCGGAGGGGCAGTACTGAGGGAGCGCCGCACTGTCGGAGGGGCAGTACTGAGGGAGAGCCGCACTGTCGGAGGTGCAGTACTGAGGGAGCGCCGCACTGTCGGAGGGGCAGTACTGAGGGAGAGCCGCACTGTCGGAGGTGCAGTACTGAGGGAGCGCCGCACTGTCGGAGGGGCAGTGCTGAGGGAGCGCCGCACTGTCGGAGGGGCTGTGCTGAGGGAGCGCCGCACTGTCGGAGGGGCAGTGCTGAGGGAGCGCCGCACTGTCGGAGGGGCAGTGCTGAGGGAGCGCCGCACTGTCGGAGGGGCAGTACTGAGGGAGCGCCGCACTGTCGGAGGGGCAGTACTGAGGGAGCGCCGCACTGTCGGAGGGGCAGTACTGAGGGAGCGCCGCACTGTCGGAGGGGCAGTACTGAGGGAGCGCCGCACTGTGGGAGGGGCAGTACTGAGGGAGCACCGCACTGTCGGAGGGGCAGTGCTGAGGGAGCACCGCACTGTCGGAGGGGCAGTACTGAGGGAGCGCCGCACTGTCGTAGGTGCGGTATTGAGGGAGCGCCGCACTGTCGGAGGGGTGGTACTGAGGGAGCACCGCACTGTCGGAGGGGCAGTACTGAGGGAGTGCCGCACTGTTGGAGTTGCTGCCTTTCAGATGAGACGTTAAACCGAGGCCCCGTCTGCTCTCTCAGGTGGATGTAAAAGATCCCACGGCCACTATTGGAAGAAGAGCAGGGGGGGTTCTCCCTGGTGTCCTGGGGCCAATGTTTATCCCTCAACCAACATAACAAAAACAGATGATCTGGTCATTTTCACATTGCTGTTTGTGGGAGCTTGCTGTGCGTAAATTGGCTGCCTCGTTTCCTACATTGCAACAGTGACCACACTTCAAAAAGTACTTCATTGGCTGTGAAGCGCTTTGGGCTGTCGTGAGGTTGTGAAAGGCGTGATATAATTGCAAGTCTTTCTTTCTTTCTATTCAAGACAGAGATCGATAGATTTTGGAACATGAAGGGAATCGAGGGATATGGGGACAGGGCGGTGAATGAGGTTGAAGATCAGCCATGATCTTGTTGAATGGAGGAGCAGGCTCGAGGGGCCGTATGGCCGACTCCTGCTCCTAACTCTTATGTTCTTGAGTTCCTGAAAGTGCTGACTCTCCACCAACCACTGGACAAACACGCACTCATCAGCCGTGATGACTGGATAGCAGTCAGGAGCAGGAACCCTGGCTGACCGCTCCCCTCGCTACGCCAGGCCCAATGTAGCCCCCAACCGAGATCAGTTAGCAGCCCGCTTTACAGAACACCTCCATTGAGTCCATAAGCATGACCCCGAGCTTCCGGTCGCCTGTCACTTGGATTCTCCGCTCCACTCCCACTCTGACCTCTCCGGCCTCGGCCTCCTACACTGTTCCAACGAAACTCAACGTAAGCCCGAGGAACAGCACCTCATCTTTCCATTAGGCACTTTACAGCCTTCTGGACTCAACATCGAGTTCAACAATTTCAGACCATAACCTCGGCCCCCATCTTTTCAGACAGCAGCTGGCGATCATCCTGCCATTGCCATTTACACCTCCTCCAGACCCATCTTGTGTTTCTGTACTTGTCGCATTACCATCTCCTTTAGCCTCGCACCATCATCCCTTGTCATTTAACCTCTCCTGCCTTCCAGCCTATCACAGACCTTCCCTTGTGTTCTTTCCTCCCCTCCCCCCTTTCCCTGCCCTCTACACTTGCTTAAAAACCTGTGAGATCTCCAACTTCTTCCAGTTCTGACGAAGGGTCACGGACCTGAAACAATGGCCCAGTAATTCCTCTCCCAACGCGTGAGTAAGGATGGGGTACTCACGCGTGTGCCCGGAGGAATTGCCGGTTTCCAGCATGCACAGCGCATGCGCTGAAAATCGGCTTTTCCTGTCCTCTGACCCAAGGGGTTAAGAGGCAGAACGCGCGCGACCGCACAGGCAGCGCGTGCGCAGTGAAATTCCTTTTTTTTCCCCAGAGTTGCGCGTGTGTAAAGGCCTCCGGTCTTTACGCATTGAAAAACCACACGTAAGTACTTCGTTTTTCAGGTAAGTGGGCTTTTAGTACAATTGAGAAAAAAAAATTTCCACAGGTTTGTTATTTTTAAAGAACTTACAGTAAGGTAAGTTTAGTTTTAGCCCCGATTTTTTATATAATTTTTTTTTTCAAATTTTAAAATTATTGTTTAAAATAATTTTTCAGAGTTCTTTATTGTTCATTTAAGTAGAGTCATAGAGTCATAGAGTAATACAGCACGGATAGAGGCCCTTCGGCCCATCGTGACCGCGCCGGCCATCAAGCCCTGTCGAATCTAATCCCATATTCCAGCATTTGGTCCGTAGCCTTGTATGCTATGGCATTTCAAGTGCACATCCAAATGCTTCTTAAATGTTGTGAGGGTTCCTGCCTCCACAACCCTTTCAGGCAGTGAGTTCCAGACTCCAACCACCCTCTGGGTGAAAAAGTTCTTTCTCAAATCCCCTCTAAACCTCCCGCCCTTTACCTTGAATCTATGCCCCCTAGTTATTGACCCCTCTACTAAGGGAAAAAGCTCCTCAGCATCCATCCTATCTATGCCCCTCATAATTTTGTACACCTCAATCATGTCCCCCCTCAGCCTCCTCTGCTCCAAGGAAAACAAACCCAATCTGCCCAGTCTCTCTTCATAGCCGAAGCGCTCCAGCCCTGGTAACATCCTGGTGAATCTCCTCTGCACCCTCTCTAACGCGATCACATCCTTCCTGTAGTGTGGCGACCAGAACTGCACACAGTATTCCAGCTGTGGCCTAACCAGTGTTTTATACAGCTCCATCATAACCTCCTTGCTCTTATATTCAATGCCTCGGCTAATGAAGGCAAGTATCCCATATGCCTTTTTTACCACCTTATCCACCTGTTCCGCCGCCTTCAGGGATCTGTGTACTTGCACGCCCAGATCCCTCTGACCCTCCGTCTTGCCTAGGGTCTTTCCATTCATTGTGTATTCCTTTGCCTTGTTAGTCCCCCCAAAGTGCATCACCTCGCACTTTTCCGGGTTAAATTCCATTTGCCACTGTTCCGCCCATCTGACCAACCCATCTATATCGTCCTGCAGACTGAGGCTACCCTCCTCGCTATTTACCACCCTACCAATTTTTGTATCATCCGCGAACTTACTGATCATACCCTTTACATTCATATCCAAGTCATTAATGTAGACCACAAACAGCAAGGGACCCAGCACCGATCCCTGTGGTACCCCACTGGCCACAGGCTTCCAGTCACAAAAACAACCTTCGACCATCACCCTCTGCCTTCTGCCACTAAGCCAGTTTTGTATCCAATGTGCCAAGGCACCCTGGATTCCATGGGCTCTTACCTTCTTGACCAGTCTCCTGTGCAGGACTTTATCGAAGGCCTTACTGAAATCCATGTATACCACATCCACTGCGTTACCCTCATCCACACACCTAGTCACCCCCTCAAAAAATTCAATCAAATTAGTCAGACATGATCTTCCCTTGACAAAGCCATGTTGACTATCCCTGATTAATCCTTGCCTCTCCAAGTGGAGACAAATTTTGTCCCTCAGGATTTTTTCCAATAATTTTCCTACCACTGATGTTAGGCTCACTGGCCTGTAGTTCCCCGGTTTTTCCCTACTCCCCTTCTTGAATAATGGTACTACATTAGCGGTTCTCCAGTCCTCTGGCACATCCCCTGTGGCCAGAGAGGTCCTGAATATATGTGTTAGAGCCCCCGCAATCTCCTCCTTTGCCTCACACAGCAGCCTGGGATACATTTCATCCGGGCCTGGGGATTTATCCATTTTTAGGCCAGCTAAAACCGCCAATACCTCCTCCCTCTCGATGTTAATATGTTCGAGCATATCACAGTCCCCCCGCCCTATTTCTATGTCTACATCGTCCTTCTCCATAGTGAAAACAGATGCAAAAAATTCATTTAGAACCCCTCCTACATCTTCCGGCTCCACACACAGTAGTGCAATGTTTTTTTAAATTTTCTTTCAGGTTTAAGTAGTGTTTTGGGGCCAGGAGTGTTCATGAGTTTGACAGCTCTTACTATCAAACTCATGAATGAAGTTTCCCCTCCCCTGATTGGCTGCACAGTGCTCACCTGATCCCAGCCGGCACATCGCACTAACTCGCCGCTGGATCAGGTAAGCACATCGCGCCGACATCTGAACCGGGCCTGTGACAGGAAATGCAAGCAGGCCCGGGCTTCAGATGTCGACGCGCCGGGTGAGTGCAGATCGGGGGCTTGCACGCGCGGCAAGCACCCGATCCTAATTTCAGGGCCATTAACTCTGTTTCTCTCTCTGCAGATGCTGCCCTGGCCTGCTGCACTCTGTTTTTATTTCCGATTTCCAGGGCTGGCTTTTTGTACCAGTCAACTCGACACAGGTCAGGGCCACAGAGGAGCAGATTGCTGTTCTGTTCGACTTTTTTAAAATTCATTTATGGGATCAGGCGTCGCTGGCATTGCCAACATGTATTGCCCATCCTAGTTGCCCCTTGAGAAGGTGGTGGTGAGCCACCTTCTTGAACCGCTGCAGTCCGTGTGGTGAAGGTGCTCCCACAGTGCTGTTAGGGAGGGAGTTCCAGGATTTTGACCCAGCCACGATGAAGGAACGGCCGATATACTTCCAAGTCAGGATGGTGTGTGACTTGGAGGGGAACTTGGAGGTGGTGGTGTTCCCATGAACCTGCTGCCCTTGTCCTTCTAGGTGGAAGAGGTCGTGAGTTTGGGAGGTGCTGCCGAAGAAGCCTTGGCGAGTTGCTGCAGTGCATCTTGTAGATGGTGCACACTGCAGCCACGGTGCGCCGGTGGTGGAGGGAGTGAATGTTTAAGGTGGTGGATGGGGTGCTAATCAAGCGGGCTGCTTTGTCCTGGATGGTGTCGAGCTTCTTGAGTGTTGTTGGAGCTGCACTCATCCAGGCAAGTGGAGAGTATTCCATCACACTCCTGACTTGTGCCTTGTAGATGGTGGAAAGGCTTTGGGGAGTCAGGAGGTGAGACACTTGATGCAGAATACCCAGCCTCTGACCTGCTCTTGTTACCACAGTATTTATGTGGCTGGTCCAGTTAAGTTTCTGGTCAATGGTGACCCCCAGGATGTTGATAGTGGGGGATTCGGCGATGGTAATGCTGTTGAATGTCAAGGGGAGGTGGTTCGATGCTCGCTTGTTGGAGATAGTCATTGCCTGGCACTTGTGTGGCGCGAATGTTACCTGCCACTTATCAGCCCAAGCCTGAACGTCATCCAGGTTTTGTTGCATGCAGGCATGGACTGCTTCATTATCTGTGGAGTTGTGAATGGTGCTGAACACTGTGCACTCATCAGCGAACATCCCCATTTCTGACCTTATGTTATTGATAAAGCAACTGAAGATGGTTGGGCCTAGGACACTGCCCTGCGATAATGCTCACGCGCGTTCAACCCCCGGGGCAATGACCAACGCTCCGGACCAAACCGGAAGGCCTACCTTCCACGGTGATGTTGTCCACAGACAGCTGCAAGCCCTTCCCTCGGCGGACCACCCGAACAGTGTGCCAGTCGTTGTCATTAATCTTCTGTCCTGCGTACAGCATTTCAGGCCCTTTGCCTGTGTTACAACAGGTGGAACAGGCATTAGAACAAAAAAACAAGACACACACACACAGACAGACAGACAGATAGATGAGGACTACCAGGCCTGAGGAAGAGAGAGGGAAAAAAAAAACACAGGTCAACAGTCCAATTGACTCACAATCAACCCGCTTCGTAAAAGCAGTCACAGATTTATGACAAAGGGGAGTTTGGCTGGACCTGTTGTGCGGTGGTCCCATTTATCGAACCATAAGATCACAGCTCATGGTGTCTACACAGCTTCGAGGGGTCTCCTATTCCGTCCAGACCAGAACACGCCTTTTTCTGCTCATCAAGTGCCGGTTTATTAGCCGTATATTGTCGCGGGTCCTCTTGCAACTGAGTCGCGCCTCCCGTAACAGGTCCTTATTGGCTTTGCAGGGATGGCTGTAATAGATTCCCTGTGTTGGGGGGTCCTATTGAAATTGCGGGCTTCAATACAACAGTATTGCGCGTGGGAGCCTCTTTGGGGTAATAGACAGGGCCAAAAAAAAAAGCCTCGTAACTCTCCTCCCTCCCCTCAAGTCTCGCCGAAGTGGCCAACCGACAGCAGCTTGCATGGTGCAAGAGTCTCACAGAATCACAGAAACCTCACAGTGCAGATAGAGGCCATTTCGGCCCATCGAGCCTGCACCGACACATATCCCACCCGATCCCCGTAACCCCTACACCAACACATATCCCACCCTATCCCCGTAACCCCACGTATTTAATCCCCCTAACACTAAGGGTCAATTTATCATAGCCAATCAACCTAACCCGCACATCTTTGGACTGTGGGAGGAAACCGGAACACCCGGAGGAAACCCACGCAAACACGGGGAGAATGTGCAAACTCCACACAGTCGCCCGAGGCCGGATTCGAACGCGGGTCCCTGGCGCTGTGAGGCAACAGTGCTAACCACTATGCCACCGTGCTGCCCCTCGACAAGACACAAGTCTTTCTTCCTTTTCCTTGTTGGAAGTTTGCCATTTTATTCCCCCCCCCCAGATCGTGGTCTAGCATCTCCACCAGGGAGAGATCTAACCTGATGGTGCCCACCGTCTGCTGGCCCAAGTTGGCACATTGTTAGAAGCTGTGAGCTACCATTCAGGCAGGGTCGTTCCACCTGAATTTTCCTGGCCACGGTTTGAAAACAGTAGAAATTAAAAAAAATAAAATCAAACCTACAAGGCAAATGGAATGTTGGCCTTTATTGCGAGGAGGTTGGCGTATAAGGGTAAGGAAGTCTTGCTACAATTATATAGGGCCCTGGTGAGACCACACCTGGAGTACTGTGTACAGTTTTGGTCTCCTTACCTAAGGAAGGATATACTTGCCATAGAGGGAGTGCAATGAAGGTTCACCAGACTGGTTCCTGGGATGGGGGGATTGTCCTATGAGGAGAGATTGAGTAGACTGGGCCTATATTCTCCAGAGTTTAGAAGAATGAGAGGTGATCTCATAGAAACATACAAAATTCTTACAGGGCTTGACAGGGTAGATGTTGGGAGGATGTTTACCCCTGGCTGGGGAGTCTAGAACCAGGGGTCACAGTCTCAGAATAAGGGGTCAGCCATTTAGGACTGAGATGAGGAGGAATTTCTTCACTCAGAGGGCGGTGAATCTTTGGAATTCTCTACCCCAGAGGGCTGTGGATGCTCAGTCGTTGAGTGTATTCAAGGCTGAGATCGATAGATTTTTGGACTCTAGGGGAATCAAGGGATATGGGGATCGGGCGGGAAGGTGGAGTTGAGGTCGATGATCAGCCATGATCTTACTGAACGGTGGAGCAGGCTCGAGGGGCCGTATGGCCGACTCCTGCTCCTAATTGTTATGGAATGGGAGGAGGATCATCCATTGACCAGTGATAAATGAAGAACAATGCATGGTGCTCAACAGCTGAAGCTGTTTGATGTGGGATCTGCTTTGGCCCTTCTGGCCAGTGCGCCAAGACGGTCATCACTGCCACCCCACGGTTGACTCGGGGGTCCTCACGGTCAGTCACTCCCAACCGCTGCCTTATCCAGGTCAGTGTTAACCTTGCTATGGAGAAAAAGGACACCGGCCTTTCGCCTCAGTAAGCCGTGTTGCCCACTTGCACTGGCAACGTGTGGTAACCTCTGTGCGAGAGACATCATTCCATTGGTACCAGGGCGCGGTCAAACACAAGCCCCCCCCGGGATCTATTGAGGAACGGTGCCCCGAACAGGTTAGAACAAAAACATCAATAAAAAGCTTCATGAAACAACGACGTCATTGGCCCACACCTTGTCAAGATCATTCTGCCAGTTTTGGAATCTCTCATTTTCTCTCTCTCTCTCTCTCTCTCCTCTCCCCAAACATGCCAACTCTTGCTAGAGTGTTACTGGCTGCAAGTCACCCACACGTGGGCAGAGGGCACCACAGTCAAGCCTCGTTCTCTCTCCCACTCTGACCTCTCCGTCCACGGGCTCCTACACTGTTCCAACGGAGCTCGACGAAAGCGCGATGAACAGCACCTCAAATTTCGATTAGGCACTTTACAGCCTTCCGGACTCAACATCGAGTTCAACACTTTCACATCATAACCTCGGCCCCTATTTTTGCAGATGGCAGCTGTTGCTGATGTTTCTGCCGTTCCCATTTCCACCTCCTTCTAGACCCACCTTTTGTTTCTTCACTTGTCCTATTACCATCTCCTTTCACCTCCCACCACCATCCCTTTTGGCATTTAATCTCTCCTGCCTTCCAGCCTATCACAGAACTTTCCTTTTGTTCTTTCTTCTCGCTGTATAAAAAAAACTGTTTCATGTCGCCTCCGGTTCTATTGCCATTGGAAACAGTTTCTCCTTATTTATTCTATCAAAACCCTTCATGATTTTGAACACCTCTACTAAATCTCCCCTTAACCTCTCTGCTCCAAGGAGAACAACCCCAACTTCTCCAGTGTCTCCACATAACTGAAGCCCCTCCACCCTGGTACCATTCTGGTCAATCTCCCCTTAACCTTCTCTGCTCCAAGGAGAACAACCCCAACTTCTCCAGCGTCTCCACATAACTGAAGCCCCTCCACCCTGGTACCATTCTGGTCAATCTCCCCTTAACCTTCTCTGCTCCAAGGAGAACAACCCCAGCTTCTTCAATCTCTCCACATAACTGAAGCCCCTCAACCCTGGTACTATTCTGGTCAATCTCCCCTTAACCTTCTCTGCTCCAAGGAGAACAACCCCAGTCTCTCCACGTAACTGAAGTCCCTCATCCCCTGGTACCATTCTGGTCAATCTCCCCTTAACCTTCTCTGCTCCAAGGAGAACAACCCCAGCTTCTTCAATCTCTCCACATAACTGAAGCCCCTCAACCCTGGTACTATTCTGGTCAATCTCCCCTTAACCTTCTCTGCTCCAAGGAGAACAACCCCAGCTTCTCCAGGCTCTCCACGTAACTGAAGTCCCTCATCCCCTGGTACCATTCTAGTAAATCTCTTCTGCACCCTCTCCAAAGCCTTCACGTCCGTCCTAAAGACATCTTCTTTCCTCCCAACCCTGGGCACCAAAGCCAATTAAAGCGGGGCAGACAGCCACCTCACAGAGATTACCTCCAGCATTGCTAGTTTATAAGACGCTAGTTGGCATTAATGCCTCTGAAGAGAGATATGACTCCTGATATGGACTCTCGAGAGGCTGAACTCACCATGACTCTTGCCGAAGGACATCCTTTGGCTTTTCCTCGCCACCCCCCACCCAACGAGATTGCCATTTGGAATATTGTTCGAGTCGTCCCTGGAGATTATTCCACAGCACAGCCAGCAGGAGGTGCTCAGCCTTGCTAACCACCAAAGATGGTTAGCTTAACAGGGAAGATGCAGGGAGGATGTTTCCCCTGGCTGGGGAGTCTAGAACTCAGGGGTCACAGTCTCAGAATAAGGGGTCGGCCATTTAGGACTGAGATGAGGAGGAATTTCTTCACTCAGAGGGTGGTGAATCTTTGGAATTCTCTACCCCAGAGGGCTGTGGAGGCTCAGTCGTTGAGTATATTCAAGGCTGAGATCGATAGATTTTTGGACTCTAGGGGAATCAAGGGATATGGGGATCGGGCGGGCAAGTGGCGATGAGGTCGATGATCAGCCATGATCTTATTGAATGGCGGAGCAGGCTCGAGGGGCCGAATGGCCAACTCCTGCTCCTATTTCTTATGTTCTAAAAGTGAAGTTCTCCAAGCCTAACAAGAAGCAGAGACTCCTCACGCACGTGAATAAATATCCACCGCATTGCCAGCAGGTTTCGAAACAGAGACCGCTGAAGCACTGTAAGGGGGAAGAGTTTAACTGGATGCAACGCTCAGGATTGTGATCCAGGGATGGCGTCAAATCCTGCCAGCCAATGGACTTCCCATCATGGCACTCCTTCGGAGGGCGACGCTCACCAGGGAGAGGAAGAAAAAAAAAACGGCAAGCCTTAAACTCTTCCTTCCTCAGCGCTGCTCGTGCGCATTTCCCAGTGTGTCAGCAACGGCACCGAAGGGCGCTGAAAGGGCCACAGCGCCGGAGGGGGCCGTTTGGCCCATCGCGCCTCCGCCGGCTTCTCGTGAAAGCGAAATCGCAGCGGCCACACTGTCATCGGAGGCTGCCTTTGAAGGTTCGTTTGGAAAAGGGGGGAGGGGGGGAATGAAAATACTGAAGACAACGTCCAAATTGTTCTCGAATGCGAGAAGGGAAGATAAACAGGAGGCACGTTAAACAGAAAAGGGTCGTCAACTCTGCAGCTCGAGCTGACAGCAGGTGGCGCTGCACAGAGGTACGATGGCAGAATGGTTCTGTTACTGGACTAATAATCCAGAGGCCTAGATGATCAAATGGACATGAGTTCAAAGCCCACCACAGCAGCTGGGGAATCTAAATTCAGTTAATTAAAAAAGCTTGCATCAGTAATGGTGACCATGACACTACCAGATTGTGGTAAAAATCCATCTGGTTCACTAATGTCCTTTAGGGCAGGAAATCTACCATCCTTACCCGGTCTGGCCGATATGAACGGTTGTCTTACGAGGAAAGGTTGAGCAGGTTGGGCCTATACTCAGTGGAGTTTAGAAGAATGAGAGGGGATCTTATTGAAACATATAAGATTCTGAAGGGTCTTGACAGGGTGGATGCAGAGAGGATGTTTCCCCTCGTGGGGGAATCTAGAACTAGGGGACATAGATTCAGGATAAGGGGTCGTCCATTTAAAACGGAGATGAGGAGGAATTTCTTCTCTCAGAGGGTCGTGAATCCGTGGAATTCTCTGCCCCAGAGAGCTGTGGAGGCGGAGACATTGAATATATTCAGGGCAGAGATAGACAGATATTTCAGCTACAGGGGAGTCAAGGATTGTGGGGAGAGAGCGGGAAAGTGGAGTTCAGGCCCAAATCAGATCAGCCATGATCTTATTGAATGGCGGGGCAGGCTCGAGGGGCCGAATGGCCTGCTGTGGCTCAGTTGGTAGCACACTTGCCTCTGAGTTAGAAGGTTGTGGGTTCAAGTCCCACTCCAGGGCCTTGAGCACATAAATCTAGGCTGATACTCACAGTGCCAGTACTGAGGGAGCGCCGCACTGTCGGAGGGGCAGTACTGAGGGAGCACAGCACTGTCGGAGGGGGCAGTACTGAGGGAGCACAGCACTGTCGGAGGGGGCAGTACTGAGGGAGCACCGCACTGTCGGAGGGGGCAGTACTGAGGGAGCGCCGCACTGTCGGAGGGCAGTACTGAGGGAGCACCGCACTGTCGGAGGGGCAGTACTGAGGGAGCACCACACTGTCGGAGGGGCAGTACTGAGGGAGCACCACACTGTCGGAGGGGCAGTACTGAGGGAGCGCCGCACTGTCGGAGGGCAGTACTGAGGGAGCACCGCACTGTTGGAGGGGCAGTACTGAGGGGCGCCGCACTGTCGGAGGGGCAGTACTGAGGAGCACAGCACTGTCGGAGGGGGCGGGTACTGAGGGAGCACGGCACTGTCGGAGGGGCAGTACTGAGGGGTGCGCCGCACTGTCGGAGGGCAGTACTGAGGGAGCACTGCACTGTTGGAGGGGCAATACTGAGGGTGCGCCGCACTGTCGGAGGGGCAGTACTGAGGGAGCGCCGCACTGTCGGAGGGGCAGTACTGAGGGAGTGCTGCACTGTCAGAGGAGCAGTACTGAGGGAGCACGGCACTGTCGGAAGGGGCAGTACTGAGGGAGCGCCGCACTGTTGGAGGGGCAGTACTGAGGGAGTGCCGCACTGTCAGAGGAGCAGTACTGAGGGAGCGCGGCACTGTCGGAGGGGCAGTACTGAGGGAGCGCCGCACTGTCAGAGGGGCAGTACTGAGGGAGCGCGGCACTGTCGGAGGGGCAGTACTGAGGGAGCGCCGCACTGTCGGAGGGTCAGTAATTGAGGGAGCGCCATACTGTCGGAGGGGCAGTGCTGAGGGAGCGCCGCACTGTCGGAGGGGCAGTACTGAGGGAGCGCCGCACTGTCGGAGGTGCCGTCTTTCGGATGAGACGTTAAACCGAGGCCCCGTCTGCTCTCTCAGGTGGATGTAAAAGATCCCACGGCCACTATTTCGAAGAAGAGCAGGGGAGTTCTCCCCGGTGTTCAGGGCCAATATATATCTCTGAGCCAACATCACTAAAACTGATGATCTGGTCATTATCACATTGCTGTTTGTGGGTGCTTGCTGTGCGCAAATTGGCTGCCGCGTTTCCCACATTCCAACAGTGGCCACACTCCAAAAAGTACCTCATTGGCTGTAAAGCGCTTTGGGACGTCCGGTGGTCGCTTTCTTATGTTCTTAAATGTGACTCCAGACCCACAGCAGCGTGGTTGACTCTTAATGGCCCCTCTGGAATGGCCTTGCGAGCCAGTCATTCACGAAGGTGGGTCACCACCACCTTCGCAAGGGGCGATTAGGGATGGGCAATAAATACTGGGCCTTGCCAGCGACGCCCACATCCCGTGAATGAATTTAAAAACAAACCACACAGGACCACCCCCTGTGACCGTGCTGACGGAGAGGGAGGTCCCCGCCCCACAGAGCGAGAGGGAGAGCGACCGCAGCACACCGCAACGGGAGCCCTGGTTGTACAGGAACGTGGATGGTGGCCTGGGGTTGGGGGGGGCGTGCGTCGTCCTCTTGCCATTTCGATTCGGGGCTGGGGAGGCTTCGACATCTGGGATCTGCTTTGCTGCAGAGCAAGATCCCGTGGGAAAAATAGTCAACGTCCGTGCAACACGAGACGCAGAGACACTTCCTTAAAACTAACAGGCCTCTGGGCGCCTGGCTTTAGGTTTGACAGGTCTTAGGGAGGACATCAGGTGGACCGTCCAATCGGCAGGTAGACAATGACAAGCAGGAGAACGGGAGGCCCTGCTGACCGTTAAGAATGGGCTTTAACCTTTTAATGGAAGTTGAGAGAGATGACGGAGGGAAGGATAGAGGGAGGAGGAAAGAGAGACAAGAGGAATTGGGGGAAGGACTAAGGTGGGAAGAGTAGAGTGAGTGAGTGGGAAAGAGGGGAGAGACAGAGACGGGGGGGGTGCGGGGTGGGGGACGAGGGGAAACAGAGAGAGAGTGAGATGGAACGAGAGCGAGTGAGATCAGTATAAACCTCAATTTTTCTGGTTACTTTCTTCCATAAAAACTTCAGGTCAGGATCTACATTCTGTCAACACGTAAGATTCTAAAAAACTTAATTAAACCGCTGCTACCGTGTGGGGATTGAAATTGCGAACGAACGGTGAAATGATAACGGACGGACTCCAAATGGAGGAAGTCAGCAGGGGTCCTTTGTTTGTGAGGACACAAAATGGAGGGGGGTCACTTTATTATGGTTATGTTTATGTTAATGTATTACAAGCCAAATGTATGTTGAATGTTTAAATGTCTTAATCTAAATGTACACTCTCGGGAGCCGCAAGCCTACATTTCGTTGTACTGCACTTGTGCACTAACAATGACAATAAAAGTTGATTTGATTTTGATTTGATATGGTCCTTTGTTTTTGTGAGAGCACATGGTCAGGAAGGAGAAACACCGGATGAAAGAGGAAGTCCCGCCCCCTACACACCTCGCAGGATTCATGGACGTGTCATGCCGAAGGAACTCCAATCAGGGAAGGTTGGGAGTGAAACTGACCTATCAGAGGGAGGTGGATGAAGAAATACGAGGGGGTGCCGGCAGGGAGGCACGATAAAGGAATGACCCAGAAGCGGGAAATTCAGAAGAGAGACAAAGAAAGCGGTCTGACTGGCCAGTCTATGTTTGCAACATACTACAGGAAACTCTTTTTTATCCGGCACCGACGGGACCGACGTGGTGCCGGTTCATCAAAAATTCCGGATAATTGAACGCTATAGTAAAAGATACGGAGAGCTGAGCGCTCCGTATAAAGCAACAAACCCTGTTGCTTAGCAACAGGTGCAGAACAATGGCCACAAGTTCCAAGCATCTCTGTAGCTTAGCAACAGCTGCAGCCACACCCGATTGCACAGCAACAGTTCGAGGAAGGCAAGTAATATGAAGTAAAACTTATCTGAACCGGGATTTCCGGTTATTTAGGTGCCAGTAAATCGAAAGTTTCCTGTACGTTTTCCAGACTGATCACCCCGGGACAAGAGTCTGCGTGAAAGTCGGACACGGAGCACAGATATTGCCAAAGGGGACTTTTATGTACGGTTGACTTGGGCGATGAATCGCCAGGGGTTAGCACATAAGTTGCTGGGAATACTTTCATGTACGTCTAGCTAGGCTGTGTAGCATATTGATCGCGAGGGTGCCTCTATGTCGTGCTTGAACCGTGGTTGGGGTTTTGAGTCTGTCTCAGGAACAATAAAAGGTTAAAGACAGAACCGGTGTGTCCGGTGTAATTTCTCAAGTCCGAACTCTATAACCTGTTGGTTGGGGCGAGGGGTAATTCCGCACAACCTACACCTATTTATTGAATTGACTGGGGGAGGGGCTCTGATACTGGGGAGGGGCTCTGATGCTGGGGGTGGAGCTCTGATACTGGGGAAGGGACCTAGATACTGGGGGAGGGGCTCTGATACGTGGAGGGGCTCTGATACTGGGGGAGGGGCTCTGATACAGGGGGAGGGGCCTAGATACTGGGGGTGGGGCTCTGATACTGGGGGCGGGGCTCTGATACTGGGGAGGGGCATTGATACTGGGGGAGGGGCCTAGATACTGGGGGAGGGGCTCTGATACTGGTGGAGGGGCCTAGATACTGGGGGTGGGGCTCTGATACTGGGGGAGGGGCTCTGATATTGGGGGAGGGGCTCTGATACTGGGGGAGGGGCTCTGATATTGGGGGAGGGGCTCTGATACTGGGGGAGGGGCTTTGATACAGGGGGAGGGGCTCTGATACTGGGGGAGGGGCTCTGATACTGGGGGAGGGGCTCTGATACTGGGGGTAGGGCTCTGATACTGGGGGAGGGGCTCTGATACTGGGGGAGGGGCTCTGATACTGGGGCGGGGCTCTGATACTGGGGGAGGAGCTCTGATACAGGGGGCCGGGCCTAGATACTGGGGGTGGGGCTCTGATACTGGGGGCGGGGCTCTGATACTGGGGAGGGGCATTGATACTGGGGGAGGGGCCTAGATACTGGGGGAGGGGCTCTGATACTGGGGAAGGGGCTCTGATACTGGGACGGGGCTCTGATACTGGGGGAGGGGCTCTGATACAGGGGCGGGGCCTAGATACTGGGGGTGGGGCTCTGATACTGTGGGGGGGCTCTGATACTGGGGGAGGGGCTCTGGTACTGGGGAGGGGCTCGGATACTGGGGGTGGGGCTCTGGTACTGGGGAGGGGCTCTGATACTGTGGGAGGGGCTCGGATACTGGGGAGGGGCTCTGATACTGGGGGAGGGGCCCTGATACTGGGGGGGGGCTCTGATACTGGGGGAGGGGCTCTGATACTGGGGGAGGGGCCCTGATACTGGGGGAGGGGCCCTGATACTGGGGGAGGGGCTCTGATACTGGGGGAGGGGCCCTGATACTGGGGGTGGGGCTCTGATACTGGGGGAGGGGCCCTGATACTGGGGGAGGGACCTGATGCTGGGGGTGGGGTTCTGATACTGGGGGAGGGGCCCTGATACTGGGGGGGGGGCTCTGATACTGGGGGAGGGACCTGATGCTGGGGGTGGGGTTCTGATACTGGGGCGGGGCTCTGATACTGGGGGGGGCTCTGATACTGGGGGAGGGACCTGATGCTGGGGGTGGGGCTCTGATACTGGGGGAGGGGCCCTGATACTGGGGGGGGCTCTGATACTGGGGGAGGGACCTGATGCTGGGGGTGGGGCTCTGATACTGGGGGAGGGGCTCTGGTACTGGGGAGGGGCTCTGATACTGTGGGAGGGGCTCGGATACTGGGGGAGGGGCTCTGGTACTGGGGAGGGGCTCTGATACTGTGGGAGGGGCTCTGATACTGGGGAGGGGCTCTGATACTGGGGGAGGGGCTCGGATACTGGGGGAGGGGCTCTGATACTGGGGGAGGGGCTCTGATACTGGGGGAGGGGCTCTGATACTGGGGGAGGGGCCCTGATACTGGGGGCAGGGCTCTGGTACTGGGGGAAGGGCTCTGATACTGGGGGAGGGGCTCGGATACTGGGGGCGGGGCTCTGATACTGGGGGCAGGGCTCTGATACTGGGGGAGGGGCTCTGATACTGGGGGAGGAGCTCTGATACTGGGGGAGCTCTGATACTGGGGGAGGGGCTCTGATACTGGGGGGGGCTCTGATACTGGGGGAGGGGCTCTGCTACTGGGGGAGGGGCTCGGATACTGGGGGAGGGGCTCGGATACTGGGGGAGGGGCTCTGACACTGGGGGAGGGGCTCTGCTACAGGGGGAGGGGCTCTGATACTGTGGGAGGGGCTCGGATACTGGGGGAAGGGCTCGGATACTGGGGGAGGGGCTCGGATACTGGGGGAGGGGCTCTGATACTGGGGGGGGGGCTCTGATACTGGGGAAGGGGCCCTGATACTGGGGGCAGGGCTCTGGTACTGGGGGAAGGGCTCTGATACTGGGGGAGGGGCTCTGATACTGGGGGAGGGGCTCTGATACTGGGGGAGGGGGCCTGATACTGGGGGCAGGGCTCTGGTACTGGGGGAAGGGCTCTGATACTGGGGGAGGGGCTCTGATACTGGGGGAGGGGCTCGGATACTGGGGGAGGGGCTCTGATACTGGGGGAGGGGCTCGGATACTGGGGGAGGGGCTCGGATACTGGGGAGGGGCTCTGATACTGGGGGAGGAGCTCTGATACTGGGGGAGGGGCTCTGATACTGGGGGAGGGGCTCTGATACTGGGGGAGGGGCTCTGATACTGGGGGAGGAGCTCTGATACTGGGGCGGGGCTCTGATACTGGGGAGGGGCTCTGATACTGTGGGAGGGGCTCGGATACTGGGGGAGGGCCTCTGATACTGGGGGAGGGGCTCTGATACTGGGGAGGGGCTCTGATACTGTGGGAGGGGCTCGGATACTGGGGGAGGGGCTCTGATATTGGGGGAGGGGCTCTGGTACTGGGGGAGGGGCTCTGATACTGGGGGCGGGGCTCTGATACTGGGGGTGGGGCTCTGATACTGGGGGAGGGGCCCTGATACTGGGGGAGGGGCTCTGATACTGGGGGAGGGACCTGATGCTGGGGGTGGGGCTCTGAGACTGGGGGAGGGGCTCTGATACTGGGGAGAGGCTCGGATACTGGGGGCGGGGCTCTGATACTGGGGGAGGGTCTCTGATACTATGGGCGGGGCTCGGATACTGGGGGAGGAGCTCTGATATTGGGGGAGGGGCCCTGATACTGGGGGAGGGGCTCTGATACTGGGGAGAGGCTCGGATACTGGGGGCGGGGCTCTGATACTGGGGGAGGGTCTCTGATACTATGGGCGGGGCTCGGATACTGGGGGAGGAGCTCTGATATTGGGGGAGGGGCAGAAACCCTTTAAAAGGGCGGGGGGAGTGGGACGAGCTGAAGTGCTCTTGCAGAGAACCAGCACGAGCTCAACGGGCCGAATGGCCTCCTTCTGTGCTGTAACCATTCTATGGCTCAGTTTGCTATGTTATTATCAGCCAGGCAAACGATGATTAAGTCTGCTTGAAGGATTGGTGAGGGAACTCGTTACAGGATCTGCAAAGAGGCAGGGGAATATCTGAGGTGGAGTCGGGGGTGGCGGGCGGTGTGGGGGGAGTGTCTTCAAATTCTGTCCCCTTCTTCAACCGTTAACCCTCAAACCAAGAAGAGGGCCGTCGCTGGAAGCATTGTGAGAAAGGCTGGCCTTAAAATATGCGTGAGCAATGCTTCCTCAGGTTCGGCACAATGCACACTGCCCTCTCGTGGCACTGAGGGCTGCTGCAATCCTGGTCGAATTTTCTGCCGGGCGAGTATTGGAGGAGCGACAGCATTCGCCGAGTTTACAGAGAGGCAGGAGCAGGATCGCTGGCCCGGTTCCTCCGTTGGTGAAATTCAGCCAACGCCTCAACGTTGCCTCCACGTATCGAGACACAGATATAAGTTGTGGGGGGGGGGGAAATCATTTTCCCACTAGTTTTAACAAAAGCAACTTCAGGTTAACCATTTCCAGTTTTTTCAGAAGCTTCCTGAGTCTGAAATAAAGTCAAACTTGGAATTAAGTTGTCGGCGCAGTAGCAGTAAGGGATTGACAAGGGTTCTCGGTTAATGAGAGGGCCGTAGAAATAAACGAGAGGTCCCAAGGGTTAAGTTACGAGGAGCGATTACACAAATTAGGGTTGTATTTCCTGAAATTTTGAAGGTTAAGGGGTGATTTAATGGAAGTTTTCAGGATATTAAGGGGAACTGATAGGGTAGAGAGAGAGAAACTATTTCCGCTGGTTGGGGAGTCTAGGACTAGGGGGCAGAGTCTAAAAATTAGAGCCAGACCTTTCAGGAGTGAAGTTAGGAAACACTTCTACACACAAAGGGTGGTAGAAGTTTGGAACTCTCTTCCGCCAACAGCAATTGATGCTCGATCAATTGTTAATGTTAAATCGGAGATTGATATATCTTTGTTAACCAAAGGTATTAAGGGATACGGGGCAAAGGCGGGTGGATGGAGTTAGGTCACAGATCAGCCATGATCTCATTGAATGGCGGAACAGGCTCGAGGGGCTGAATGGCCTCCTCCTGTTGCTACGCTCCTCTGTTCACAGTGAGCCAGAGAGTGTTTCCAGTGAGGGGCACGAAAGTGTTTTATTGAGGGACGGGAGAAGAGTTGAATCTGGCTGTGCAGGTAAACCCTCTCTCAACCTGCCCTATTCCCCATTTATCTCCGCAGACGCCTTCTTGCCCACTCACGAGGAATGAGACAGCCCGTGGGTGTCCTCGCCATCACTGGGCAACGGGTGAACGGTCCTGATACTCAGATCCGCACAAGTCCTTTGGACCCTGAGCAGCGTCAGCCTAGCGGTCGTAATGTGGATGTGCTGGCTGCTGACTGCAGGAGAAGGTCCGTGCGCAATGTGACCAATGACTGTAGAACGGAAGGACCTTCCCTTAACTCTCCTGCACCTTTTTACTGTAGATTAAAGGCATCCTGGAGGCTTTAGAAAAGGTCAAAGCACGACGTGGGTGTCTGTTGAGACCCCAACTTGCCCCAACGGCTGAACTCCGCCGCCCTCCTCCTCCGAGGAGAGAATAATGACTGCGGGATATTCCAATCAGATCGCCCTTACTGATAATGTGTCACCTACTCAGGCTCGTCTGAAAAGATTCCCTGCAAGGCCATCTGAGAGACTAGATAATTCAGGAGAAAAAAAAGCCTGTGTCGTTTTCTGGAACTGGCTGAAGGTGGCCACCTAAATGGCGGCGAGGCATTATATATTTTTCCACACACCGCCCCACCCCCCGCCCCCGTGAACCTGACAACTAGAGCCTGTGTTTAAAAAAAAGCGAGGAGTCATTAGAACGAGGAGGAATTAAAAGAGAAAGATCGGACGCGATTGTCCCCGGCAGTCACGAGTGGCCCGTGACAGGTCTTCGCTCAGTGCAGATGGACGCTCTGTCTGGGGGGGCTCGGGCAAGACGGCATTGTTTCGGTTGGCTTGGCAGGTCTTGCATAGAAACATAGAAGATAGGAGCAGGAGTAGGCCATTCGGCCCCTAGAGCCTGCTCCGCCATTTAATGAGATCATGGCTGATCATCCAAATTCAGTACCCTGTCCCTGCCTTCTCCCCATACCCCTTGATCCCTTTAGCCTTAAGAAATATATCTAACTCCTTCTTGAATATATTTAATGTATTGGCCTCAACTGCCTTCTGTGGTAGAGAATTCCACAGGTTCACCACTCTCTGGGTGAAGAAATTCCTCCTCATCTCAGTCCTAAATGGCTTACCCCTTATCCTTAGACTGTGACCCCTGGTTCCGGACTCCCCCTTGCGACCGTTATGCGGGAGGCTGCTGGAAGGGTCAGGAATTCCCCCCTCTCCCTCCCCCCCACTGCCACAAAAAAAATGAAGTGACGCCTTGACCTGAGATCCTGGGGCATTCCGCGCGTCCTCATGTCCCTTGGGGCTCTGCCACACGTTATCTATCTCAACGTCGGAGTGAATGCTCACCTGGAAGATCCCACACGGGACCAAAGCATGTTTCCTCATTCAAATATAAACGGTTGAAAACAAACAAAAAAACCACCATTAGCGGCTGACACAAATCTAACATTTCCAAAAACAAAATGGGTCCGCTCAGTTCCCTTTGAAGTTGAGGGGGGGGAAGAAAAAGAATTAAGGTAAACAGCAGACACATGCTCAACACTTACACGTGTGCGACCGACGGCGTTAAGACAATCGCAGTGATATTTAAACTCTATCCAGATTATTACCGACTGGATCCCGTTCTGTAATGGAACGCACGGGGCCAATTAAAGAGAGAAAACCCCCTTCTCCCAAGCAAAAGGTTGCTAACCTCCCAAGATCAGCAGTGGTCTCAGAGTCCCCGGTTGAAGGGGATCAGTTGATTTGAGTTATATCACGTTCCCCCTCTCTCTTACGGTGTAGTTGAGTTTGGTGCCTTGCAGGCTAAGATGATCTTCATGAGTGTGCTACAAGCACTGTATGACGTGATACCGCCCCATTGAGATATTCACACCCCCACAGGGCAACTGGTTCCCCTTGTCCTGCTCACAGGTGTTGACTCTTGCTGGGGTACGGTTCCTTGAGCCAATCCCAAGTGGTCGCTCTTCATCAGCGCCTGGCTAACTACTTTTCTTTCATTGATTCATTCCCCGTGATGTGGGCCTCGCTGGCAAAGGCCCAGCATTTATTGCCCGTCCCTAGTTGCCTCTTGAGAAGGTGGTGGTGAGCCGCCTTCTTGAACCACTGCAGACCGTGTGCTGTTCGTTAGGGAGGGAGTTCCAGGATTTTGACCCAGCGGCGATGAAGGAACGGCCGATATATTTCCAAGTCAGGATGGTGTGTGACTTGGAGGGGAACTTGGAGGTGGTGGTGTTCCCGTGCGCCTGCTGCCCTTGTCTTTCTAGGTGGAGGAGGTCGCGGGTTTGGGAGGTGCTGCCGAAGAAGCCTTGGCGAGTTGCTGCAGTGCATCTTGTAGATGGTACACACTGCAGCCACGGTGCGCCGGTGGGGGAGGGAGTGAATGTTTAAGGTGGGGGATGGGGTGCTGATCTAGCAGGCTGCAAGTCATGAGTGTGATGAAATACTCTCCACTTGCCTGGATGAGTGTAGCTCCAACAACACTCAAGAAGCTCGACACCATCAGTCAATCTTCTACTGCATCGCTAGTCCTGCTGCCTATAGCCCATGTTGACAATTATGTTTATTCTATGCAGTTTATATTTCAAGGGGAAGGACACCCATAAAACTATGGGCGAAACCAGCGCAGAGATTTAGCCAAAGAAGGTGTCCACATTACTTTATCATCCTTGCTTTGGTCCCACTTACAACCCTGGCCCTGGGCTGAGATACCAGTTGGGAGAGGACCTCTAAACCGTAACCCCCTGGAAGTCAACCCTCCTTTCAGGCTTGGAAACGAAAGCGGCGGTTGTTGACGAGAGAACGTTTGCGAGCGTCAAGCTGGAGTTGCGTCTAGCCGACTTGACTCAGTCCCATCCGCTCAAATCGGGGCTGTGCGCCTTATCCAAGGTGAAGAACAAGGGGACAAAAGATCAGAGATTGTGGTCAGGATTCCTTGGCCTCCAACCACTCAAGCCCCAATTACGTTGCAGTGTTAGAAGGTTTAGCCTTCTTAGTAGGACTGACCACCAAAAAAAAAGGGGTTTTCTCTCTTTAGCACTCCCCTTCCACTTTGCCCGTAAGGTAACAACCCACCTTTGGTTTTCCATTATAAAAACATAGAACAATAATGTATAAAGTTGAATGGTGACTTACTGGGATTACAGTTAGTCCTGACACAGTCTGGGGATGGAGGAAAACGATGAAGAGAAAAAAAACTGGATTTAAGTCCTTCAAGGTAATTTCTGCAGACATCCAATAATAATCACTGCCCACCCTTCCGGGGACAGACACGTGTCAAAGTGGCCATTTCACACCAGAGTTCGTAACCTTTCAGGAACACCATTCACTGCAGCATTCACAGACCTTGCTGACGTGGACCTCGAAATATTGGGAATAAGGCTATGTCAAGCGTATTTATAATACGGAGATCGATTTGAAACCTTTCCCACCATTTCTTCCCAGGAAGAAGCTTTTCCAAATGGGCTAGGACAACTCGCTCAATCCAGTTTGTACTTAATGCAATTCAGCTCAACCCAACTTATCCAAATTCACTCGAAGCCAACCAAGTTTTATTCATACCTCATGTCCAATGTAATCGAACCAAAACTCAAACCGACCTTTCCTAATTTTCTATCCCACCCATTCTCGTTTTTAAGTTTATCCAGTTGAGCTTAGCTCAGTTTCAGCAAGCCCAATGCAGTTGAACCCAGTTTGACCTAATCCCAACCAGTCACTTTAATTCTCCGCTCCACTCCCACTCTGATCTCTCCATCCTCGGCCTCTTACACTGTTCCAATGAAGCTCAGCGTAAGCTCGAGGAACAGCACCTCATCTTTCGATTCGGCACTTTACAGCCTGCCGGACTCAGCATCGAGTTCAACAATTTCAGACCATAACCTCGGCCCCTATTTTTTCTGTTGACGATTCTGCCGTTCCCATTTACGCCTCCTCCAGACCCATCTTGTGTTTCTTTACTTGTCCCATGACCATCTCCTTTCGCCTCGCCCCATCATCCCTTGTCATTTAATCTCTCCTGCCTTCCGCCCAATCACAGACCTTCTCTTTTGATCTTTCCTCCCCTCCCCCCTTTCCCTGCCCCTACACTTGCTTAAAAACCTGTTCCATCTCCAACTTGTTCCAGTTCTGGCGAAGGGTCATCGACCAGAAATGTTAACTCTGTTTCTCTCTCCGCAGATGCTGCCCTGACCCGCTGAGCATTTCCAGCAGCTTCTGGTTTTATTTCAGACTAGCAGCGCCCGCGGAATCTTGCTTTCGACCGAATCTGATCCTACCCGGCTCGCACTCCATCTAACCCAACCCAATGGGACCCAACCCAATCGAGTTGAACTTAATGCAAGCTTAATTAACTCAATCCGATTTAAGTAGACCCACTTTCAACCCCGTCTTACCTAGTCCAGCTCAGTTTAACTAAATCCAGTTCAACTCACTTGAACCCAATCCAAACATAATCGAAGAGTCCGATTTATTGACTGACTAAAGTCTGGGCTGGGCGGCGGGCGGCAATGTTCTGGTCGCACGCCCCGACAGGAAGGGGTTAAACCTCAGAGCAATAGTTTTATTCGTTATTCATTACGAGTATGAGCCGGACGAGCGAAAAAGCTACTTCGGCTCCTGTGTTCAAGTAGGGAGGGCGGGCGGAGGAAACAAAAAAAACCACAATCTCATTCAAGAACCTGCAACAAAAACATTCCTGTGAAATGGCCACCAGATATCCCAGCCACACAGCAGGCGATCCGTAGAATTTGCAGTTTGTCTTTGACCTCCCCCCCTGTTTGCCAATAGATTCAAAGGCAAGGGCTGCGTTCGGCTGAGAAAGAACACGGTCCCGATTGGATTTTTGACCCTGTGTTCTGTCACAGCGATTACAGCGGTGCCTATAATCGGGATGGCACACCCTGGGCACGGTGCCAAAGTGCCCTCAAGAACAATGTCTGAACCGTGAAGCGCTGTTCAGTCGCAGGTTTCAAGCCGGGGAGTTTAGCCTTTGCCCGCTTCGACATTTAATTGGCTCGCTGCGCTTTCATCGCGACTAGTGCAGAGGAACAAAGGGAGTGCATGTCCACAGATCCCTCAAGGCAGCAGGCCAAATAGATAAGGTGGTTAAGAAGGCATACGGGATACTTGCCTTTATTAGCCGAGGCATAGAATACAAGAGCAGGGAGGTTATGCTTCAACTGTATAAAGCACTAGTTAGGCCTCAGCTGGAGTACTGCGTGCAGTTCTGGTCACCACATTACAGGAAGGATGTGATTGCACTAGAGAGGGTGCAGAGGAGATTTATAAGGATGTTGCTGGGAGTAGAGAATCTTAGCTCTGAGGAAAGACTGGATAGGCTGGGTCTGTTTTCCTTGGAACAGAGGAGGCTGAGGGGAGACTTTATTGAGGTGTATAAAATTATGAGGGACATAGATAAAGTGGATAGAAAGGACCCACTTCCCTTAGCAGAGGGGTCAAAAACCAGGGGGCACAGATTTAAAGTAATTGGTGGAAGGTTTAGAGGGGATTTGAGGAGAAATTTCTTCACCCAGAGGGTGGGGGGGTCTGGAACTCACTGCCTGAGAGGGTGGGAGAGGCAGGAACCCTCATCACATTTAAAAAGTACTTGGATGTGCACTTGGGATGCTCTAACCTGCAGGGCTACGGACCAAGAGCTGGGAAGTGGGATTAGGCCGGATAGCTCTTTGTTGGCCGGCGCGGACACGATGGGCCGAAATGGCCTCCTTCCGTGCTGTAACTTTCTAGGATTCTATGAATTCTATGACTAGGGGCGCCTGGTAGCTCGCGCAGATTACTCCAGCGGATTCTGTTAAAATATTCCTTCGCTCCTCCCCGGCGGTAAAATTAGGAATTTTCCCCCCAAAGTGAAAGCCTGGAAGATTACGGAGATTTCCTTTGAGCGGGGTGGCGGGGGGGAAAGGCGGGTGTTCGAATGTTAATGGTTGATTTGAAGTAGGCTTTTTCCATGCTTCTCAAACTCCTTTGGGACCAGCAACCTAGTTTGAGGGTCATTGCCATTGTTCTTGAGGGCTCCCACGAAAGAGAAGCCACTTTGGGTCATTTCTAATGGGGGGGGGCGGTCTGGGGTTCAACACGTGTCGTCAACCGCAACAGAAAAGTGGACGCAAACAGCCACGGACCAGATATCCTCCCCCAAGCCCCGCGCTGACCGAGGCCCCAGTGTCGCCTCGTAAAGCAAACGGCAAGTCTTTTTTTGCGCGCGGTTCAATTTGAAAGCGGGACCTAAGGTGTGGATCGGACAGGTTGTCCACCCCCTTTCAGCAGCTGGGCTCAAAGGAGGCGTCTGTAAGTGTGGCGGTGGAGGAGGCGCTCTTTGCTTAGAACAAGACAGGGAACGTCTGCATTTCCCCAGTGGTCCAGGGCTTCATCTCACAGCGGAGTCCGGATTTAGGGAGACTGTCCACGTGAGACTGGTCACCGCAATCCTTGCAAACCTTGAGCCGCCAGCCAGCGTTTGAAGATATGGCTGCTAAGTGGAGATACTTTCGATCAGAGCGCCCAACCAAAAGGCCAGAATCAACCCCGCTTTCGTTTTCAGGTAATTTGACTGTGCCTGGGGCGCGGGGGAGGCGTTGCGCTGGGTGGTTCTTGGCTAGAGCAGGTCAGGGAATTGGGGGGTTTGCACAGCTGAGCGATGTGAGGAGCCCCCTTTCACCAGCACGTGCGTTCTTGTTCCAACTGTGCCAAGCGTATCTGGAAGCTGGGTTCTTAAATGAAAAGCCAATGCGCCAAAATGAACAAGATGTCAATTAAAGAGAGGTTGCTGTCACTTCCTGTGTTGCTGACTGGGCCCATCAAGTGGTGCTCATAATCAGCGAATGAATTGAAGAGGCAATTGCCAGCGTTATACAGGTTATTTTGTTAAAACAAATAGGTTAATTCCAAATATCAAAGGCTTAAAACACACAACTGCAAGGCAACGGACACACACAATCATAGAGACAAGCACACACACAATCATAGTGACACACGCACACACACACACAATCATAGTGAGACAAGCACACACAATCATAGTGAGACAAGCACACATACAATCACAGTGAAACAAGCACACATACACAACCATAGTGACACACACACACATACAATCATAGTGACACACACACACACAATCATAGTGACACACACACACAATCATAGTGACACAAGCACACACACAATCATAGTGACACACACACAATCATAGTGACACACACAATCATAGTGACACAAGCACACACACAATCATAGTGAGACAAGCACACAATCATAGTGAGACAAACACACACAACCATAGTGACACACACACACATACAATCATAGTGACACACACACACACAATCAGTGACATACACACACACAATCATAGTGACACACACACACAATCATAGTGACACAAGCACACACACAATCATAGTGACACACACACAATCATAGTGACACAAGCACACACACAATCATAGTGACACACACACAATCATAGTGACACACACAATCATAGTGAGACAAGCACACACACAATCATAGTGACACACACACACAATCATAGTGAGACAAGCACACACACAATCATAGTGAGACAAGCACATACAATCTTAGTGACACACACACAATCATAGTGACACACACACAATCATAGTGACACAAGCACACACAATCACAGTGACACACACACAATCATAGTGACACACACACAATCATAGTGACACAAGCACACACACAATCATAGTGAGACAAGCACATACAATCATAGTGAGACAAGCACACACACACACACAACCATAGTGACACACACACACATACAATCATAGTGACACACACACACAATCATAGTGACATACACACACACAATCATAGTGACACACACACACAATCATAGTGACACAAGCACACACACAATCATAGTGACACACACACAATCATAGTGACACAAGCACACACACAATCATAGTGACACACACACAATCATAGTGACACACACAATCATAGTGAGACAAGCACACACACAATCATAGTGACACACACACACAATCATAGTGAGACAAGCACACACACAATCATAGTGAGACAAGCACATACAATCTTAGTGACACACACACACACAATCATAGTGACACACACACACAATCATAGTGAGACAAGCACACACACAATCTTAGTGACACAAGCACACACACAATCATAGTGACACACACACACAATCATAGTGACACACACACAATCATAGTGACACACATACAATCATAGTGAGACAAGCACACACACAATCATAGTGACACACACATACAATCACAGTGACACACACACACAATCATAGAGAGACAAGCACACACACAATCATAGTGGCACACACACAATCATAGTGACATACACACAATCATAGTGACACACACACAATCATAGTGAGACAAGCACACACACAATCATAGTGAGAAACACACACAATTATAATGGGACAAACACATACACATAGTGAGACAAGCAATCACACAATCATAGTGACACACACACACAATCAGAGTGACACACACAAAATCATAGTGAGACAAGCACACACACAATCATAGTGACACACACACACAATCAGAGTGACACACACAAAATCATAGTGAGACAAGCACACACACAATCATAGTGACACACACACACAATCATAGTGACACACACACACAATCATAGCGAGACAAGCACACACACAATCATAGTGAGACAAGCACACACACACAATCATAGTGAGACAAGCACACAAAAAATCATAGAGACACACACACAATCATAGTGAGACAAGCACACACACAATCATAGTGAGGCAAGCACACACACAATTATAGTGACACACACACACAATCATAGTGACACACACACACAATCATAGTGAGACAAGCACACACACAATCATAGTGACACACACACACAATCACACAATCATAGTGACACACACACACAATCATAGTGAGACAAGCACACACACAATCATAGTGAGACAAGCACACACACAATCATAGTGAGACAAGCACACAAACAATCATAGTGACACACACACAATCATAGTGAGACAAGCACACACACAATCAGTGACACACACACAAAATCACAGTGAGACATCACACACAATCATAGTAACACACACACACAATCATAGAGAGACAAGCACACACACAATCATAGTGACACACATACAATCATAGTGACACACACACACAATCATAGTGACACACACACACAATCATAGTGACACACACACACAATCATAGTGAGACAAGCACACACACAATCATAGAGACACACACACAATCATAGTGAGACAAGCACACACACAATCATAGTGAGGCAAGCACACACACAATCATAGTGACACACACACACAATCATAGTGACACACACACACAATCATAGTGAGACAAGCACACACAATCATAGTGAGACAAGCACACAAACAATCATAGTGAGACACACACACAATCATAGTGAGACAAGCACACACACAATCATAGTGAGACAAGCACACAAACAATCATAGTGAGACACACACAAACAATCATAGTGAGACAAGCACACACACAATCAGTGACACACACACAAAATCACAGTGAGACATCACACACAATCATAGTAACACACACACACAATCATAGAGAGACAAGCACACACACAATCATAGTGACACACATACAATCATAGTGACATACACACAATCATAGTGACACAACACAATCATAGTGAGATAAGCACACACACAATCATAGTGAGAAACACACACAATTCTAATGAGGCAAGCACATACACAATCATAGTGAGACAAGCACACACACAATCATAGTGACACACACACACACAATCATAGCAACACACACACAATCATAGTGAGAAACACACACACAATTATAGTGAGACAAGCACACACACAATCATAGTGAGACACACACAATCATAGTAACACACACACATACAATCATAGTGAGACAAGCACACACACAATCATAGTGAGACAAGCACACAATCATAGTGACACAAGCACACACAAAATCATAGTGACACACACACACAATCATAGTGAGACAAGCACACACACAATCATAGTGAGACAAGCACACACACAATCATAGTGACACACACACAATCATAGTGAGAAACACACACAATTATAATGAGACAAGCACACACACAATCATAGTGAGACAAGCACACCCACAATCATAGTGACACACACACAATCATAGTGACGTACACACAATCATAGTGACACACACACAATCATAGTGAGAAACACACACAATTATAATGAGACAAGCACACACACAATCATAGTGACACACACACACACATATATACCATCATAGTGACACACACACAATCATAGTGACACACACACAATCATAGTGAGACACACACAATCATAGTGAGACAAGCACACACAGAATCATAGGAGACAAGCACACGCACAATCTTAGTGACACAGGCACACAATCATAGTGACACAAGCACACATACAACCATAGTGACACCCACACAATCATAGTGAGACACACGCACAAAGTCATAGTGACACACACACAATCATAGTGACACACACACAATCATAGTGACATACACACAATCATAGTGACACACACACAATTATAATGAGACAAGCACACACACAATCATAGTGAGACAAGCACACACACAATCATAGTGACACACACACACATATACCATCATAATGACATGCACAAACAATCATAGTGACACACACACACACATTCATAGTGACACACACACAATCATAGTGAGACCAGCACACACACAATCATAGTGACACACACACAATCATAGTGAGACACACACAATCATAGTGAGACACACGCACAAAATCATAGTGAGACAAGCACACACACAATCATTGTGCCACAAACACACACAATCATAGTGACACTGGGAGACACACACTCACACAGATGCACACACATTCACACACTCAAACACACACACACGCTCACACACTCACACACAATCACACACACACTCACTCACACACTTACACACACACACACTCACACACACTCACACACACATAAACAGACTCACGCACACACACTCATACACACAGACATACAATCACACACACAGACTCACTCACACACACACACTCACACATTCACTCACATACACTCACACACACTCACACACACTCTCACACTCATACACAATCACACTCACTCACTCACACACACTAACACACTCACACACACATTCACACACACACTCACTCACAAACACACTCAAACGCACTCACACACTCGCACTCACACACACTCTCACACACACACACGCACACTCACACACACACACGCACAAACACACTCAAACTCACTCACACACTCACGCACACACACACACTCACATGCTCACACACACACTCGCACACGCACTCACTCACACACACTCACACATACACTCACTCACACACTCACTCAAACACACACTCACACTCACATACTCACACTCACACACTCAAACACACACTCACACACACTCACATACTCACACACTCACACACACACTCACACACACTCATACACACTCACACACTCTCACACACTCACACACACATGCACGCTCACACACTCACACTGACACACACTCACACACTCACACTCACGCACACACACACTCACATGCTCACACACACACTCACACACGCACTCACTCACACACACTCACACACACACATACACTCACACACACACATACACTCACTCACACACACTCACACACTCAAACACACAATCACACACACTCACATACTCACACTCACACACACTCAAACACACACTCACTCACACACACACACATACACACACATTCTCACACACAGACTCACATTCACACACACTCACACAAACACACTCTCACACACAAACTCTCTCACACACACACACACACACTCTCTCACAGACCCACACTCACATACTCACACACTCAAACACACTCCACACACTCACACACACACTCACACACACTCTCACACAGACTCATACATTCACACACACACTCACACAAACACACTCTCACACACAAACTCTCTTTCACACACACACACACTCTCAGACACACACTCACTCACATACACACTCACACACACACACACTCATTCACACACACATGCACACATACTCTCACACACTCACGCACACACTCACACACACACTCACACACTCACATACTCACACACTCAGACACTCACATACACACTCACACACACCCACACTCACACATACTCACACACACCCACACACAGACACACACTCACACACACACTCACACACACTCACACACACTTTCACAAACTCACTCACACACACTCACACCACACACACACATACACTCACTCACACACACTCAATCACAGTCACACACTCACACACTCTCACAGTCACACTCACACACACTCACTCACTCACTCACACACAATCACACACTCTCACACACACACTCTCTCACACACACACTCACTCATACACACTCACACTCACACGCACACACACTCTCACACACTCACACACACACTCACACACTCACATACTCACAAACTCACTCACACACACACTCACTCACACACAGTCACACACTCACACACACTCACACAAACTCACTCACACACACTCTCACACACACTCACTCACTCACACAGTCACACACTCACACACACACTCAGACACTCAAACACTCACTCACACATACTCACACACAATCACAGACACTCAAACACTCACTCACACACTCATTCACACACACTCACTCACTCACACACACTCACACTCATTCACACACACATGCACACACACTCACTCACTCACCACACACTCACACACACTCACATACACACACACTCACTCACACAGTCCCACACTCACACACACACACACACACACTCACACACACTCACTCACACACACTCACACACTCAAACACACACTCAAACACACTCACACTCACTCACTCACCAACACACACACACACTCACACACACACTCACAGGCACACGCACACTCACCCACACTCACACACACAGACACCCACCCACACACAGACACACACTTGCACACACTCAGACACTCACACACACACACTCACTCACTCACACACTCACACATACTCACACTCAGACACACTCACACACACTCATACAAACTCACACTCACACACAGACACACACCCACAGTCACACACTCACTGACACTAACTCACACACTCAGACACACTCACTGACACTCACTCACACACTCACTCACACACTCACTCACACACACACACTCACACACAATCACACACTCACTCACACACATTTACACACGCACACACTCACACACACTCACTCTCACACACTCACACACACACATACTCACACTCACACACACACTCACTCACACACACTCACACACTCAAACACACACTCACTCACACTCACTCTCACACAATCACACACACACACACACTCTCACAGACACACACTCACACACACTCTCACACAATCACACACTCACACACACTCTCTCACACACACAGACTCTCACAGACACACACTCACTCACACACACACTCACACACAGACTCACACACACGCACACACACTCTCACACATACACTCACTCTCACACTCACATACTCACAAACTCAGACACACTCACATACACACTAACACACACCCACACTCACACAGACACCCCCCCCACACAGACACACACTCACACACACACTCACAAACTCACTCACACACACACACACTCACTCAGTCACACACTCACACACAGTCACACACTCACACACACACTCAGACACTCAAACACTCACTCACACTCACTCACTCACACACTCACTCACTCACACGCACTCACACACTCACACTCACAAACTCACACACACACACACTCACACACGCACACACACACACTCAGACACACACACACTCACTCACAGTCACACATTCACACAGTCACACACTCACTCACACTCACACACTCACACACACTCAGACACTCACAGACACTCAAACACTCACTCACACACTCATTCACACACACTCACTCAGTCACACACACTCACACTCACTCATTCACACACATGCACACACACTCTCACACACTCACACTCTCACACACACACACACACACACTCACACACACCCACTCACACATACTCACACACAGACACTCACACTCATTCACACACATGCACACACACTCTCACACTCACACACACACACACACTCACACACACCCACACATGCCCACACACTCACACACACACTCTCACACACATACTCACACTCACACACACATGCACACTCACACTCGCAAACACACTCACTCACATTCACACTCACAAACACACACACTCACAAACTCACTCACACACACTCACACACACTCACTCACACACACTCACTCACAGACAGTCAAACACTCACTCACACACACACACACTCACACACACACATACACTCACTCACACACTTACTCACACTCTCACACATTCAAACACACACTCACACACACTCAAACACACTCACACTCACTCACACACTCTCACTAACACACACACACACTCACACACAGACACACTCACACACACACACTCATACAAACTCACTCACACACAGACACACACCCACACAGTCACACACTCACACACACTCACTGACACTCACTCACACACTCAGACACTCACTGACACTCACTCACATGCTCACACACACACACTCACATGCTCACACACACTCACACACAATCACTCACACACACACACATTCACACACACGCACACACTCGCTCACACTCACTCACACACTCACGCATACTCACACTCAGACACACACTCACACACACTCAGACACACTCACAGACACACTCACACACACCCACTCACACATACTCACACTCACGCACACTCACACAATCACACACTCATCACATACTCAGACACTCAAACACACACTCACAGACACTCAAACACTCACTCATACACACTCACTCACACACACTCACTCACACACAGTCACACTCACTCATTCACACACACATGCACACACACTCTCACACACACTCACTCACACACACACTCACACACACACGCACACACACACTCACTCACACACACACACACTCGCACACTCACACACACTCGCTCACACACACATTCACGCACACACACTCACACACACACACACTCACATACTCACACACTCACTCACACACACACACTCACACACACTCACACACACACACTCACACACACACACTCACACACACTCGCACACACACACTCACACACACACTCACACTCACACACTCACACATACTCACACACTCAGACACACACACTCACACACACACACTCACAAACACACTCAAACTCACTCACACACACTCACACACACACTCACACACACTCTCACACACAGACTCACACATTCACACACACACTCACACACACTCTCACACACACTCACACACACACACTCACACACCCACACTCACACACCCACACACAGTCACACACTCACTCACACACACAATCACACTCACTCACACTCACACACTCACACACACTCACTCACACACACAGACACTCAAACACACTCACACACACACACACACACACACTCACACACAGACACACCCACACACACTCACTCACACACACTCTCACTCACACACACTCACACACACACTCTCACACACACACTCTCACACACACACACACACACACTCACACACCCACACTCACACAGTCACACACTCACTCACACACACAATCACACACTCACTCACACTCACACACACTCACTCACACACACACACTCAAACACACACACACTTACACACACACACACACACTCACACACAGACACACCCACACACACTCACACCCACACACAGTCACACACAGACACACCCACACACACTCACTCACACACACTCTCGCTCACACACACTCACACACACTCACTCACACTCACAGTCAAACACACTCACACACTCACTCAGTCACACACTCATTCACACACACACTCACACACACACTCACTCACACACACACACACACACACACTCATTCACACAAACACTCACACACTCACAAACACTCACACACACTCACACATACACTCACTCACACATATACACACACACTCACTCACACACACTTACTCACACACACTCACACACTCAAATGCACACTCACACACTCACTCACTCACATTTACTCACACACACTCACACTCATTCACACACTCACACACAGACACACACACACATTCACACACACTCACTCATGCACACACACTCACACACTCTCACACACACACTCACACACACTCTCACACACACACTCATGCACTCTCACACACACTCACACACATACTCACACACACTCACTCAGTCACACTCACACACACACTTACTCACACACACACTCACACACTCAAACACACTCACTCACACTCACACACACGCTCTCACACACTCACACATACTCACACTCAGACACACTCACACACACACTCACACACACACACACACACACGCACACTCACACCCACACACACTCACACATTCACACTCACACACTCATGCTCACACACACACTCAAACACTCACACTCACACCCACACACACACACACACACTCATTCACACACACCTGCACACACACTCTCACACTCACACACACCCACACACTCACAGGCACACTCACACACACACACACTCACACGCTCACAGACACTCACACACTCACTCACTCACACACACTCACTCACACACTCAAACACTCACTCACACACTCACACACACTCACTCACACACACACACTCTCACACACACACACTCTCACACACTCAGACACACACACACACACTCACACACACCCACACTCACACACAGACACTCACCCACACACAGACACAAACACACACACACACACTCACACACTCACTCACACACACCCACACTCACACATACTCACACTCACACTCACACACACACACACACAGACACTCACCCACACACAGACACAAACACACACACACACACTCAAACAAACTCACACTCACACACACACTCACACAAACACTCACACACTCACTCACACTCAGTCACACACTCAGTCACACACTCACACACACTCACAAACACTCACACACACACACACACACACAATCTCACACACTCAAACGCACACTCACACACACTCACACTCATGCACACACTCACACACACTCTCACACACACATGCACACACACTCACACACACTCTCACACACTCACACACACTCATACACACTCACAGACACACACTCTCACACACACCCACACTCACACACACAAGCTCACACTCACACTCATACACACTAACACACACACACTCACACACGCACACACACACTCACACACACTCACGCACTCACACACACACACTCACAATCAGACACACTCACTCACACTCAGACACACACTCACACACACTCAAACACACACTAACACACACACACTCATACACAAACACACTCTCACACACTCACAGACACACTCACACACTCACACACACTCACACGCACTCTCACACACTCACAGACACACTCACACACTCACACACACTCACACGCACACTCACACACACACTCACAGACACTCACACACACTCATGCACTCACACACACACACATTTACTCACACACCCTCACACACACACACACTCACTCACACATTTACTCACACCCTCACACACACACACACACTCACTCACACATTCACACACTCACAATCACACACACTCACTCACACACTCACAGACACTCAAACACTCACTCACACATTCACACACTCACTCTCACACACACACAGACACTCATTCACACACACCCGCGTACACACACTCACACCCACCCACACTCACACACACACTCACACACACGCACACATTTACTCACACAGCCTCACACACTCACACACACTCACACACACACACTCACTCACACTCATACACACTCACTCACACACACACACACACACTCACACTCACATACTCACACACACACACTCGCTCACACACACACATTCACGCACACACACTCACACACACTCACATACTCACACACACTCACACACACACTCACATACATACTAACACACACCCACACACAGGCCCCCCCACACAGACACACACTCACACACACTCACAAACTCACTCACACACACTCACACACTCACTCACACAGTCACACACTCACACACACACTCAGACACTCAAACACACACTCACTCACTCACTCAGACACTCACTCACTCACACGCACTCACACAAACTCACACACACGCACACTCACACACTCAAACACTCACACCCACACACACACCCACACACACACACCCATTCACACACACCCGCACACACACTCTCACACACTCACATAGACACACACACACACTCTCACACACACACTCACACGCTCGCAGACACTCACACACTCACTCACTCACACACACTCACACTCACTCACACGCACACAATCACACACTCACTCACACACTCAGACACACTCACTGACACTCACTCACATGCTCACACACACTCACACACACACACTCACATGCTCACACACACTCACACACAATCACACTCACTCACACACACACACATTCACACACACTCACTCACACTCACACACTCACACATACTCACACTCAGACACACACTCACACATACTCACACTCAGACACACACTCACAGACACACTCTCACACACCCACACTCACATACTCACACTCACGCACACTCACACACAATCACACACTCACTCACACACTCAGTCACACACTCACACACACACTCACAAACACTCACACACACACAATCTCACACACTCAAACGCACACTCACACACACTCACACACACTCACACTCATGCACACACACTCACACACACTCTCACACACACACACTCATGCACACACACTCTCACACACTCACACACTCACTCACACTCACACACACTCATACACACTCACACACACACACACACCCACACTCACACACACAAGCTCTCACACACTCATACACACTAACACACACACACTGACACACGCACACACACACTCACGCACTCACACACACTCACACACAATCACACACACTCACTCACACTCAGACACTCAAACACTCACTCACACACACTCAAACACACTCACACACACTCAAACACACACTAACACACACACACTCATACACAAACACACTCTCACACACACTCACAGACACACTCACACACACACTCACACTCACACACACACTCATGCACTCACACACACTCATGCACTCACACACACATTTACTCACACACCCTCACACTCACACACACTCACTCACACATTTACTCACACCCTCACACACTCACTCACACATTCACACACTCACAATCACACACACTCTCAGACACTCAAACACTCACTCACACATTCACACACTCACTCTCACACACACACTCATTCACACACACCCGCGTACACACACTCACACACACCCACACACACACTCACACACACACACTCACACACACTCACACATTTACTCACACAGACTCACACACTCACACACACTCACACACACTCATGCACACACACACACACACACACTCGCTCACACACACATATTCACGCACACACACTCACACACACTCACATACTCACACACTCACACACACACTCACATACATACTAACACACACCCACACTCACACACAGACCCCCACACAGACACACACTCACACACACACTCACAAACTCACTCACACACACTCACACACTCACTCACTCACTCAGACACTCACTCACTCACTCACACGCACTCACACACTCACACTCACAAACTCACACACACACACACACTCACACACACGCACTCACACACTCACACACACTCAGACACACACACACTCACACACACTCACTCACAGTCACACACACACACAGTCACACACTCACTCACACACGCACACACACTCAGACACTCAGACACTCACTCACACACTCATTCACACACTCACTCACACACACACTCACACTCACTCATTCACACACACATACTCACACATACTCACACACACTCACACACAGACACTCACACTCATTCACACACACATGCACACACACTCCCACACACTCACACACACACACACACACACACACACTCACACATACTCACACACACTCACACACACTCATGCACTCACACACACACATTTACTCACACACCCTCACACTCACACACACTCACTCACACATTTACTCACACCCTCACACACTCACTCACACATTCACACACTCACAATCACACACACTCTCAGACACTCAAACACTCACTCACACATTCACACACTCACTCTCACACACACACTCATTCACACACACCCGCGTACACACACTCACACACACCCACACACACACTCACACACACACACTCACACACACTCACACATTTACTCACACAGACTCACACACTCACACACACTCACACACACTCATGCACACACACACACACACACACTCGCTCACACACACATATTCACGCACACACACTCACACACACTCACATACTCACACACACTCACACACACACTCACATACATACTAACACACACCCACACTCACACACAGACCCCCACACAGACACACACTCACACACACACTCACAAACTCACTCACACACACTCACTCACTCACTCAGACACTCACTCACTCACTCACACGCACTCACACACTCACACTCACAAACTCACACACACACACACACTCACACACACGCACTCACACTCACACACACTCAGACACACACACACTCACACACACTCACTCACAGTCACACACACACACAGTCACACACTCACTCACACACGCACACACACTCAGACACTCAGACACTCACTCACACACTCATTCACACACTCACTCACACACACACTCACACTCACTCATTCACACACACATACTCACACACACTCACACACAGACACTCACTCATTCACACACACATGCACACACACTCCCACACACTCACACACACACACACACACACACACACACTCACACATACTCACACACACTCACACACACACTCACACACACACTCTCACACTCACACACATACTCACACACACATGCACACTCACACTCGCAAACACACTCACTCACACATTCACACTCACAAACACACTCAAACTCACTCACACACACTCACAAACTCACTCACACACACTCACACACTCACTCACACACAGTCACACACTCAGTCACACACTCACACACACAATCACACTCACTCACACACTCACAGTCAAACACTCACTCACACACACACACACACTCACACACACATATACTCACTCACACACTTACTCACACTCTCACACACTCAAACACACACTCACACTCACACACTCAAACACACTCACACTCACTCACACACTCTCACTAACACACACTCACACACACACTCACAGGCACACGCACACTCACCCACACTCACACACAGACACACTCACACACACACACTCATACAAACTCACACTCACACACAGACACACACCCACACAGTCACACACTCAGACACACTCACTGACACTCACTCACACACTCACACACACTCACATGCTCACACTCACTCACACACACTCACATACTCACACACACTCACACACACTCACACACACACAATCACACTCACACACATTCACACACACACTCACTCACTAACACGCTCACACACACACACAAACTCACACACACTCACACACACACACACGCACACTCACTCACACACTCACACATACTTACACTCAGACACACACTCACACAGACTCAGACACACTCACAGACACACACACACGCACACTCACACATACTCACACTCACACACAATCACATACTCACACACACTCACTCACACACTCAGACACTCAAACACTCACACACACTCACAAACTCACTCACACACACTCACTCACTCACAAACACTCACACACCTACACTCACACACTCACTCACACACACACGCACTCACACACTCGCACACTCACATACTCACACTCACTCACACACAGACACACACTCACACACACACACACTCACACACACACTCACTCACACACACTCACACACACGCACTCACACACTCAAACTCACTCACACACTCACTCACTCACACACTCACTCACAGTCACACACTCACTCACACTCATTCACACACACATGCACACACACTCTCACACACTCACACATACTCACTCACTCACACACTCACACACACACACTCACTCACACACACACACACTCACACACACTCACTCACACACACACACACTCACATACTCACACACACACACTCACTCGCTCACACACACACATTCACGCACACACACTCACACACACACACTCACATACTCACACTCACACACACGCACACACTCACACATACTCACACACTCAGACACACACACTCACACACACTCACACACACTCACACACACACGCACACTCACAAACACACTCAAACTCACTCACACACACTCACACAGACTCACACATTCACACACACACACACACCCACACTCACTCACGCACACACTCACACACCCACACTCACACACAGTCACACACTCACTCACTCACACACACTCACACACACTCACTCACACTCACACACACACACTCTCACACACACTCTCACACACTCACTCACACACACTCTCACTCACACACACACACACACTCACACACACAGTCACACACACTCACAGTCAAACACACTCACCCACTCACTCACTCACACTCATTCACACACACACTCACTCACACACACTCACTCACACACACACCCACACACACACCCACACACACTCATTCACACAAACACTTACCCACTCACACACTCACTCACACACTCACTCACACACTCACTCGCATTTAATCACACTCACACACACTCACACTCATTCACACACTCACACAGACACACACACATTCACACACACACACACACTCACTCATGCACACACACACACACACACTCACACACTCACACACACTCTCACACACACTCACACACACACACACTCATGCACTCTCACACACACTCACACACACATACACTCACTCACACACACTCACTCACAGTCATACTCACACACACACTCACACTCAAACACACACTCACTCACACTCACACACACTCACACACACACTCACACACACTCTCTCACACACACTCACACACACTCTCTCACACACACCCACACACTCACACACGCTCTCACACACTCACACATACTCACACTCAGAGACACTCACACACACACACACTCACTCACACACACACTCACACACTCACACACACACACTCTCTCACACACACCCACACACACACGCTCTCACTCACACATACTCACACTCAGAGACACTCACACACACACACACACTCACACACACACACTCACACACACACTCACGCTCACACACACTCACACACTCACACTCACACCCACACACACACCCACACACTCATTCACACACACCCGCACACACACTCTCACACACTCACACACACTCACATAGACACACTCACACACTCTCACACACACACTCACACGCTCGCAGACACTCACACTCACTCACTCACACACACTCACTCACACACAGTCACACACTCACACTCACTCACACGCACACACTCACACACAATCACACACTCACTCACACACTCAGACATGCAAACACTCAAACACTCACTCGCACACTCACACACACTCACTCACACACACACACTCACACACTCAGACACACACAGACACTCACCCACACACAGACACAAACACACACACACTCACACACACACACACAGACTCACACATTCACACACACTCACACACACTCTCACACATACTCACACTCAGACACACCCACACGCATACATACTCACACTCACACACAGACACACACGCACACAGTTACACACTCACATGCACTCACTGACACTCACACACACTCACACACTCACTCACACACACACACAGACTCACACATTCACACACACTCACACACACACTCACACATACTCACACTCAGACACACTCACACACACCCACATGCATACATACTCACACTCACACACAGACACACAGTCACACACTCACACACACTCTCACACACACTCACTCGCGCACACACTCTCACACACTCACACGCACACTCACACACAATCACACACTCACTCACACACACTTACTCACACACACACACACTCTCTCACTCACACACACACACTCACACACACATACACACACTCAAACACATACACACACTGGCGCACACACAGTCACACACACTCACACTAACACACACACACACACTCATTCACACACACCCGCGCACACACACTCACACACACACACTCACACACAATCACACACACTCACTCACACACTCAGACACTCAAACACTCACTCACACACACACACTCAAACACACACTCACACACACTCAAACACACACTAACACACACACACTCATACACAAACACACTCTCACACACACTCACAGACACACACTCACACACTCTCACACACACCCACGTACACACACTCACACACACCCACACTCACACACACATTTACTCACACAGCCTCACACACTCACACACACTCACACACACACACTCACGCACACACACTCACATACTCACACACACACTCACACACACTCGCTCACATACACACACACACACACTCACACACACACACACACACACTCACACTCACTCACTCACGCACACTCACTCACACTCACTCACACACACTCACACACTCACACACACACACTCACGCACACACACTCACATACTCACACACACACACACACACTCGCTCACACACACTCACATACACACTCACACACACACTCACACACACACACACACACACTCACACACTCACACACACTCACACTCACTCACGCACACTCACTCACACACACACTCTCACACACTCACACACACACACACACTCTCTCTCTTGTTCGCGCCAGACTTAGAGATTGTAAACTTGCTATCACCCGGCTGTTGCATTGTTTGGATCAGTGGGGTCCTTGCGCCCCATCGAATTCCACCCCTCTTACTGGTCACAACCCCTGTAAACAGAACGTGAACTTGAAACCACAGGAAGCGGCTCCACAACTCAGCCAGTCCACACTGCAGCAGATTGAAGGGAGAATCCAGCCTGTTTAAGTGCCACAGATTGGACGGGGACGGACCAATTGGACTTGCGGGCGACCAGTGGGCAGTTGGTACGAGTTGGGCTGGGGGTCAGAGGTCAGGGTTCACGTGGCTATTTGCTCCGAGCCGCAGACACAGGCCATTGAAGGGTTTCCGTACCATCTTTTGTACTGTGACCGACACAGAGAGAGAGAGATAGAGAAAACAACGGCAATGGGGATACAGAGGTGACGAGAGCTGCAATGTGTAAAATGGACCACGGCCGACATAGGAGACATTCCTGATTCAATTCAAGAAATCCTGGATTGGGTGAGGAAGAAATTCTCCATTAAGATGGCTGGAATACCACTTCAATCTCAACTACAACTACAATAACACTGCCTTTGTCAAAGGGATGTGTGCTCTTATATTCATATATAAAAGGAGTGGGGCAACATGATTCACAGGGAGTTGTGTGTACTGAACAGTGTGTTACACAGGGAGAGAGCTGTGTGTACTGAACAGTGTGTTACACAGGGAGCTGTGTGTACTGAACAGTGTGTTACACAGGGAGCTGTGTGTACTGAACAGTGTGTTACACAGGGAGCTGTGTGTACTGAACAGTGTGTTACACAGGGAGAGAGCTGTGTGTACTGAACAAGTGTGTTACACAGGGAGCTGTGTGTACTGAACAGTGTGTTACACAGGGAGCTGTGTGTACTGAACAGTGTGTTACACAGGGAGCTGTGTGTACTGAACAGTGTGTTACACAGGGAGTGAGCTGTGTGTACTGAACAGTGTGTTACACAGGGAGCTGTGTGTACTGAACAGTGTGTTACACAGGGAGTGAGCTGTGTGTACTGAACAGTGTGTTACACAGGGAGCTGTGTGTACTGAACAGTGTGTTACACAGGGAGCTGTGTGTACTGAACAGTGTGTTACACAGGGAGCTGTGTGTACTGAACAGTGTGTTACACAGGGAGCTGTGTGTACTGAAGAGTGTGTTACACAGGGAGCTGTGTGTACTGAACAGTGTGTTACACAGGGAGAGAGCTGTGTGTACTGAACAGTGTTACACAGGGAGCTGTGTGTACTGAACAGTGTGTTACACAGGGAGTGAGCTGTGTGTACTGAACAGTGTGTTACACAGGGAGCTGTGTGTACTGAACAGTGTGTTACACAGGGAGCTGTGTGTACTGAACAGTGTGTTACACAGGGAGCTGTGTGTACTGAACAGTGTGTTACACAGGGAGAGAGCTGTGTGTACTGAACAGTGTGTTACACAGGGAGCTGTGTGTACTGAACAGTGTGTTACACAGGGAGTGAGCTGTGTGTACTGAACAGTGTGTTACACAGGGAGCTGTGTGTACTGAACATTGTGTTACACAGGGAGTGAGCTGTGTGTACTGAACAGTGTGTTACACAGGGAGCTGTGTGTACTGAACAGTGTGTTACACAGGGAGCTGTGTGTACTGAACAGTGTGTTACACAGGGAGTGAGCTGTGTGTACTGAACAGTGTGTTACACAGGGAGCTGTGTGTACTGAACAGTGTGTTACACAGGGAGTGAGCTGTGTGTACTGAACAGTGTGTTACACAGGGAGCTGTGTGTACTGAACAGTGTGTTACACAGGGAGAGAGCTGTGTGTACTGAACAGTGTGTTACACAGGGAGCTATGTGTACTGAACAGTGTGTTACACAGGGAGTGAGCTGTGTGTACTGAACAGTGTGTTACACAGGGAGGGAGCTGTGTGTACTGAACAGTGTGTTACACAGGGAGTGAGCTGCGTGTACTGAACAGTGTGTTACACAGGGAGAGAGCTGTGTGTACTGAACAGTGTGTTACACAGGGAGCTGTGTGTACTGAACAGTGTGTTACACAGGGAGCTGTGTGTACTGAACAGTGTGTTACACAGGGAGCTGTGTGTCCTGAACAGTGTGTTACACAGGGAGCTGTGTGTACTGAACAGTGTGTTACACAGGGAGTGAGCTGTGTGTACTGAACAGTGTGTTACACAGGGAGCTGTGTGTACTGAACAGTGTGTTACACAGGGAGTGAGCTGTGTGTACTGAACAGTGTGTTACACAGGGAGCTGTGTGTACTGAACAGTGTGTTACACAGGGAGCTGTGTGTACTGAACAGTGTGTTACACAGGGAGGGAGCTGTGTGTACTGAACAGTGTGTTACACAGGGAGTGAGCTGTGTGTACTGAACAGTGTGTTACACAGGGAGAGAGCTGTGTGTCCCGAACAGTGTGTTACACAGGGAGCTGTGTGTACTGAACAGTGTGTTACACAGGGAGTGAGCTGTGTGTACTGAACAGTGTGTTACACAGGGAGCTGTGTGTACTGAACAGTGTGTTACACAGGGAGCTGTGTGTACTGAACAGTGTGTTACACAGGGAGTGAGCTGTGTGTACTGAACAGTGTGTTACACAGGGAGCTGTGTGTACTGAACAGTGTGTTACACAGGGAGCTGTGTGTACTGAACAGTGTGTTACACAGGGAGAGAGCTGTGTGTCCCGAACAGTGTGTTACACAGGGAGCTGTGTGTACTGAACAGTGTGTTACACAGGGAGCTGTGTGTATTGAACAGTGTGTTACACAGGGAGTGAGCTGTGTGTACTGAACAGTGTGTTACACAGGGAGCTGTGTGTACTGAACAGTGTGTTACACAGGGAGCTGTGTGTACTGAACAGTGTGTTACACAGGGAGCTGTGTGTACTGAACAGTGTGTTACACAGGGAGAGAGCTGTGTGTACTGAACAGTGTGTTACACAGGGAGCTGTGTGTACTGAACAGTGTGTTACACAGGGAGCTGTGTGTACTGAACAGTGTGTTACACAGGGAGTGAGCTGTGTGTACTGAACAGTGTGTTACACAGGGAGTGAGCTGTGTGTACTGAACAGTGTGTTACACAGGGAGCTGTGTGTACTGAACAGTGTGTTACACAGGGAGTGAGCTGTGTGTACTGAACAGTGTGTTACACAGGGAGTGAGCTGTGTGTACTGAACAGTGTGTTACACAGGGAGCTGTGTGTACTGAACAGTGTGTTACACAGGGAGTGAGCTGTGTGTACTGAACAGTGTGTTACACAGGGAGAGAGCTGTGTGTACTGAACAGTGTGTTACACAGGGAGTGAGCTGTGTGTACTGAACAGTGTGTTACACAGGGAGCTGTGTGTACTGAACAGTGTGTTACACAGGGAGCTGTGTGTACTGAACAGTGTGTTACACAGGGAGTGAGCTGTGTGTCCTGAACAGTGTGTTACACAGGGAGAGAGCTGTGTGTACTGAACAGTGTGTTACACAGGGAGTGAGCTGTGTGTACTGAACAGTGTGTTACACAGGGAGTGAGCTGTGTGTACTGAACAGTGTGTTACACAGGGAGTGAGCTGTGTGTACTGAACAGTGTGTTACACAGGGAGAGAGCTGTGTGTACTGAACAGTGTGTTACACAGGGAGTGAGCTGTGTGTACTGAACAGTGTGTTACACAGGGAGTGAGCTGTGTGTACTGAACAGTGTGTTACACAGGGAGCTGTGTGTACTGAACAGTGTGTTACACAGGGAGCTGTGTGTACTGAACAGTGTGTTACACAGGGAGTGAGCTGTGTGTACTGAACAGTGTGTTACACAGGGAGCTGTGTGTACTGAACAGTGTGTTACACAGGGAGTGAGCTGTGTGTACTGAACAGTGTGTTACACAGGGAGTGAGCTGTGTGTACTGAACAGTGTGTTACACAGGGAGCTGTGTGTACTGAACAGTGTGTTACACAGGGAGTGAGCTGTGTGTACTGAACAGTGTGTTACACAGGGAGCTGTGTGTACTGAACAGTGTGTTACACAGGGAGCTGTGTGTACTGAACAGTGTGTTACACAGGGAGTGAGCTGTGTGTCCTGAACAGTGTGTTACACAGGGAGAGAGCTGTGTGTACTGAACAGTGTGTTACACAGGGAGTGAGCTGTGTGTACTGAACAGTGTGTTACACAGGGAGTGAGCTGTGTGTACTGAACAGTGTGTTACACAGGGAGTGAGCTGTGTGTACTGAACAGTGTGTTACACAGGGAGAGAGCTGTGTGTACTGAACAGTGTGTTACACAGGGAGTGAGCTGTGTGTACTGAACAGTGTGTTACACAGGGAGTGAGCTGTGTGTACTGAACAGTGTGTTACACAGGGAGCTGTGTGTACTGAACAGTGTGATACACAGGGAGCTGTGTGTACTGAACAGTGTGTTACACAGGGAGTGAGCTGTGTGTACTGAACAGTGTGTTACACAGGGAGCTGTGTGTACTGAACAGTGTGTTACACAGGGACAGCCCAGTATTTTTTAAAGAACCCAACCATATTTGTAAATGGCCTACACTTCTTATTTTCTCAATTACTAAACTAAGACAACACCCATTTTCTTGAGGCGGTGATTGCCAGAATCCAGAGCTCTGTTTTCCTAACAGGACTCCTTTAAAATACCCAGATAAGAACTCGCTGGAGTCCTCCAATCTCTGGGACACAACAGACCTAATCTGCTTTATTGAAATATCAAGTTGCACCGTTCACTGACAGCAGCAGGTTTGAGATCACATTGTTTTGCTCAGCCAGTAAGAGAATTTTCTTCAAAGTTAGGAGTGGATAAGGGAAAAATTGCCCCGTGTTGACATCAAGCCAGAAAATTTTGTGAAGTGAGTGGGTTTGTATCCATTTAACTTTCACAGTGCAGCTCAGTCACGATGATTTGGAAATGTCACATCAACATATCTGTAATTACCGTAGAGATGAGAGCAAAAAAAACAATCACAGGATAATCCTTTTCTTCTTAGACTAACTCACAGGTGGAAGACTTGGACCTCAAGGAGCAGCGGGACCTTTTTTGTCCGTTTGCTTCCTTGCCTCATCTCCTGAAGGCACCGTCTCGCGTCGGGTATCTGGTGAACAGGGCTCCCTGCTGACTGGTGCTTCACTCAGTCTTTGTTACTGCCCTAGATGGTCAATATTGGCCGGCGAGTGGACAATGGAGGGTTTCAGAGCCATGCCTGATCCTGTCCCCCATCTGACGTCGACCTGCCAGCGCAGGCTACTGGACAGTGATCAGGGGCAGGGCACCTCGCAGGTTCCACCCCTCCCTCACCCAGCGGGGCGGACTTTTGAGCGGTTGTATTTTAAAATCCTCATCCCCGTTTTCAAATCCCTCCCTGGCCCTCACACCCCCCCCCCCGGCCCTCACACCCCTCCCCCCCTATCTCTGTAACCTCCTCCAGCCCCACAAACCCCCCAAGATCTCTGCACTCCTCCAATTCTGGCCTCTTGACCATCCCCCGATTTCCCTCGCTCCACCATTGGCGGCCGTGCCTTCAGCTGCCTGGGCCCTAAGCTCTGGAATTCCCTCCCTAAACCTCTCCGCCTCTCTCTCCTCCTTTAAGATGCTGCTTCAAACCGACCTCTCCGACCAAGCTTGTGGTCACTTGTCCCTAATACCTCCTTTTCTATTTCTCTACCACACAAGGCAGTTGCGGCCAATTCATTGAATATATTCAAGAAGGAGTTAGATATATTTCTTAAGGCTAAAGGGATCAAGGGATATGGGGAGAAGGCAGGGACAGGGTACTGAGCTTGGATGATCAGCCATGATCTCATTAAATGGCAGAGCAGGCTCGAGGGGCCGAATGGCCGACTCCTGCTCCTATCTTCTATGTTTCTCCTTATGTGGCTCGGTGGCTGATTCTGTTCAATAATCGCTCCTGTGAGGCGCCTTGGGACGTTTTACTACCTTAAAGGTGCTGTATAAATGCAGGTTGTTGTTGTTGTTGTTAGCACCCTTACTGCTGAGATGTTCCGAGGTCCAGGTAACCCCGAGGAGACCCTTACTGGTCTAGCATGGTTCGGCTGCTCCTTGTACCTACACACTGAGGGGGGGGCGGGCAGTGCGGTGGGGGGAGGGCCAGGGCTGCAGTGCAACCTTTCAACAAGTGTCGTACCTCTTCAGAGAAGCACGCACAGCCTGAAATTCCCACTTAACCACGCTCGGCAAGCAGCTAGGTGCCCACACTAAGTGGATGGAGGTCCACCATGTTTCCTGTCCGGGTGCTCGAAAACAAAGGGCTTCCCTTAAGTACCTACTCAAGATATCCCAAAGCCATGCGCCTCCATGCATTACCCTGCAAAATATCCCATCAGGGAGAGCAGGAGTCCCCTGAATCTGTGTATCAGTGCCCGCCCCATGCCATATGACCCCAAGAAAGTTGCCCCAGTTAAATTTGGGGATGAACAGACTTAGGCCGGAATCTTAATCTGGAGGCGGGTTGGGAGCAGTTGGGGACGGTCAGAAAGCGGTCAGGAAACCCAGGAGAAGGGGTTTCCCGCCGGCCCTGCCGAATTTAACTGCGGGGCATAATTAGCTCCGTTCCGGAGATGCTGGCTGGCTGCGGGCGGGTAGGCCTGCGGCACAAGGCAGCACAGAGAGGAGGGAGGGAGGGAGGGAGGGGTCGGCGGGGGGTTTGGTCGGGAGCCGGAGGAGCATTGGGGTTCGGAGGAGGGAGAGGCCGGGAAGGCAATCGGAGGCCGAGGCGGGCAGTGGGGGTGACGTGGGGGGTTGTGGGGGAGATCGGGGGCCGGGAGGCGGGGTGGGAGGTTCTGTGGGGGGATGGGAGGCTCTGTGGGGGGATGGGAGGTTCTGTGGGAGGGATGGGAGGCTCTGTGGGGGGATGGGAGGTTCTGTGGGAGGGATGGGAGGTTCTGTGGGGGGATGGGAGGCTCTGTGGGGGGATGGGAGGCTCTGTGGGGGGATGGGAGGCTCTGTGGGGGGATGGGAGGTTCTGTGGGGGGATGGGAGGCTCTGTGGGAGGGATGGGAGGTTCTGTGGGGGGATGGGAGGCTCTGTGGGGGGATGGGAGGTTCTGTGGGGGGATGGGAGGCTCTGTGGGGGGATGGGAGGTTCTGTGGGGGGATGGGAGGCTCTGTGGGAGGGATGGGAGGTTCTGTGGGGGGATGGGAGGCTCTGTGGGGGGATGGGAGGCTCTGTGGGAGGGATGGGAGGTTCTGTGGGGGGATGGGAAGTTCTGTGGGGGGATGGGAGGTTCTGTGGGGGGATGGGAGGTTCTGTGGGGGGATGGGAGGTTCTGTGGGGGGATGGGAGGCTCTGTGGGGGGATGGGAGGCTCTGTGGGAGGGATGGGAGGCTCTGTGGGGGGATGGGAGGCTCTGTGGGGGGATGGGAGGTTCTGTGGGGGGATGGGAGGCTCTGTGGGAGGGATGGGAGGTTCTGTGGGGGGGATGGGAGGTTCTGTGGGGGGATGGGAGGCTCTGTGGGGGGATGGGAGGTTCTGTGGGGGGATGGGAGGCTCTGTGGGGGGATGGGAGGCTCTGTGGGAGGGATGGGAGGCTCTGTGGGGGGATGGGAGGTTCTGTGGGGGGATGGGAGGCTCTGTGGGGGGGATGGGAGGTTCTGTGGGAGGGATGGGAGGTTCTGTGGGGGGATGGGAGGTTCTGTGGGGGGGATGGGAGGTTCTGTGGGAGGGATGGGAGGTTCTGTGGGGGATGGGAGGTTCTGTGGGGGGATGGGAGGTTCTGTGGGGGGATGGGAGGTTCTGTGGGGGGGATGGGAGGTTCTGTGGGAGGGATGGGAGGTTCTGTGGGGGATGGGAGGTTCTGTGGGGGGATGGGAGGCTCTGTGGGAGGGATGGGAGCCTCTGTGGGGGGATGGGAGGCTCTGTGGGGGGATGGGAGGTTCTGTGGGGGGATGGGAGGCTCTGTGGGGGGATGGGAGGTTCTGTGGGGGGGATGGGAGGCTCTGTGGGGGGGATGGGAGGCTCTGTGGGGGGGATGGGAGGTTCTGTGGGGGGATGGGAGGCTCTGTGGGGGGATGGGAGGTTCTGTGGGGGGATGGGAGGCTCTGTGGGGGGGATGGGAGGTTCTGTGGGGGGATGGGAGGCTCTGTGGGAGGGATGGGAGGCTCTGTGGGGGGATGGGAGGTTCTGTGGGGGGGATGGGAGGTTCTGTGGGGGGATGGGAGGCTCTGTGGGGGGATGGGAGGTTCTGTGGGGGGATGGGAGGTTCTGTGGGGGGATGGGAGGCTCTGTGGGGGGATGGGAGGTTCTGTGGGGGGATGGGAGGTTCTGTGGGGGGATGGGAGGTTCTGTGGGGGGATGGGAGGCTCTGTGGGGGGATGGGAGGTTCTGTGGGAGGGATGGGAGGCTCTGTGGGGGGATGGGAGGCTCTGTGGGGGGGATCGGAGGTTCTGTGGGGGGGATGGGAGGTTCTGTGGGGGGGATGGGAGGTTCTGTGGGGGATGGGAGGTTCTGTGGGGGGATGGGAGGCTCTGTGGGAGGGATGGGAGGTTCTGTGGGGGATGGGAGGTTCTGTGGGGGGATGGGAGGTTCTGTGGGGGGATGGGAGGTTCTGTGGGGGATGGGAGGTTCTGTGGGGGGATCGGAGGTTCTGTGGGGGGGATGGGAGGTTCTGTGGGGGGGATGGGAGGTTCTGTGGGGGATGGGAGGTTCTGTGGGGGGATGGGAGGTTCTGTGGGGGGATGGGAGGTTCTGTGGAGGGATGGGAGGTTCTGTGGGGGGATGGGAGGTTCTGTGGGGGGATGGGAGGTTCTGTGGGGGGATGGGAGGTTCTGTGGAGGGATGGGAGGTTCTGTGGGGGGATGGGAGGTTCTGTGGGGGGATGGGAGGTTCTGTGGGGGGATGGGAGGTTCTGTGGGGGGATGGGAGGTTCTGTGGGGGATGGGGGATTCTGTGGGGGATGGGAGGTTCTGTGGGGGGATGGGAGGGTCTGTGGGGGGATGGGAGGTTCTGTGGGGGGATGGGAGGTTCTGTGGGGGGGATGGGAGTTTCTGGGAGGGATGGGAGGCTCTGTGGGGGGATGGGAGGTTCTGTGGGGGGATGGGAGGTTCTGTGGGGGGGATGGGAGGTTCTGTGGGGGGGATCGGAGGTTCTGTGGGGGGGATGGGAGGTTCTGTGGGGGGGTGGGAGGTTCTGTGGGGGGGTGGGAGGTTCTGTGGGGGGTGGGAGGTTCTGTGGGGGGATGGGAGGTTCTGTGGGGGGGATGGGAGGCTCTGTGGGGGGATGGGAGGTTCTGTGGGGGGATGGGAGGCTCTGTGGGGGGATGGGAGGCTCTGTGGGGGGATGGGAGGTTCTGGGAGGGATGGGAGGTTCTGTGGGGGGGATGGGAGGTTCTGTGGGGGGATGGGAGGTTCTGTGGGGGGGATGGGAGGTTCTGTGGGGGGGATGGGAGGTTCTGTGGGGGATTGGAGGTTCTGTGGGGGGATGGGAGGTTCTGTGGGGGATGGGAGGTTCTGTGGGGGGATGGGAGGTTCTGTGGGGGGATGGGAGGGTCTGTGGGGGATGGGAGGTTCTGTGGGGGGATGGGAGGTTCTGTGGGGGGATGGGAGGCTCTGTGGGGGGATGGGAGGTTCTGGGAGGGATGGGAGGTTCAGTGGGGGGATGGGAGGTTCTGTGGGGGGATGGGAGGCTCTGTGGGGGATGGGAGGTTCTGTGGGGGGATGGGAGGGTCTGTGGGGGGATGGGAGGTTCTGTGGGGGGATGGGAGGTTCTGTGGGGGGATGGGAGGCTCTGTGGGGGGATGGGAGGTTCTGGGGAGGGATGGGAGGTTCTGTGGGGGGATGGGAGGTTCTGTGGGGGGATGGGAGGCTCTGTGGGGGGATGGGAGGCTCTGTGGGGGGATGGGAGGTTCTGTGGGGGGATGGGAGGTTCTGTGGGGGGGTGGGATGTTCTGTGGGGGATGGGAGGCTCTGTGGGGGGATGGGAGGGTCTGTGGGGGGATGGGAGGCTCTGTGGGGGGGTGGGATGTTCTGTGGGGGATGGGAGGCTCTGTGGGGGATGGGAGGTTCTGTGGGGGGATGGGAGGGTCTGTGGGGGGATGGGAGGCTCTGTGGGGGGGATGGGAGGTTCTGTGGGGGGATGGGAGGCTCTGTGGGGGGATGGGAGGTTCTGGGAGGGATGGGAGGTTCTGTGGGGGGATGGGAGGTTCTGTGGGGGGATGGGAGGTTCTGTGGGGGGATGGGAGGCTCTGTGGGGGGATGGGAGGCTCTGTGGGGGGATGGGAGGTTCTGGGGAGGGATGGGAGGTTCTGTGGGGGGATGGGAGGTTCTGTGGGGGATGGGAGGTTCTGTGGGGGGATGGGAGGTTCTGTGGGGGGATGGGAGGTTCTGTGGGGGGATGGGAAGGATCTGTGGGAGGGATGTGGGGGGATGGGAGGTTCTGTGGGGGGATGGGAGGTTCTGTGGGGGGATGGGAGGTTCTGTGGGGGATGGGAGGTTCTGTGGGGGGATGGGAGGCTCTGTGGGGGATGGGAGGTTTTGTGGGGGGATGGGAGGTTCTGTGGGGGGGATGGGAGGTTCTGTGGGGGGATGGGAGGTTCTGTGGGGGATGGGAATTCTGTGGGGGGATGGGAGGTTCTGTGGGGGGATGGGAGGTTCTGGGAGGGATGGGAGGTTCTGTGGGGGGATGGGAGGTTCTGTGGGGGGATGGGAGGTTCTGTGGAGGGGATGGGAGGTTCTGTGGGGGGATGGGAGGTTCTGTGGGGGGATGGGAGGTTCTGTGGGGGGATGGGAGGTTCTGTGGGGGGATGGGAGGTTCTGTGGGGGATGGGAGGTTCTGTGGGGGGATGGGAGGTTCTGTGGGGGGATCGGAGGTTCTGTGGAGGGGATGGGAGGTTCTGTGGGGGATGGGAGGTTCTGTGGGGGGATCGGAGGTTCTGTGGAGGGGATGGGAGGTTCTGTGGGGGGATGGGAAGTTCTGTGGGGGGATGGGAGGTTCTGTGGGGGGGATCGGAGGTTCTGTGGGGGGATGGGAAGTTCTGTGGGGGATGGGAAGTTCTGTGGGGGATGGGAGGTTCTGTGGGGGATGGGAGGTTCTGTGGAGGGGATGGGAGGTTCTGTGGGGGGGATGGGAGGTTCTGTGGGGGATTGGAGGTTCTGTGGGGGGGATGGGAGGTTCTGTGGGGGGATGGGAGGTTCTGTGGGGGGGATGGGAGGTTCTGTGAGGGGGATGGAGGTTCTGTGGGGGGATTGGAGGTTCTGTGGGGGGATGGGAGGTTCTGTGGGGGATGGGAGGTTCTGTGGGGGGATGGGAGGTTCTGTGGGGGATGGGAGGTTCTGTGGGGGGATGGAGGTTCTGTGGGGGGATGGGAGGTTCTGGGGGATGGGAGCCTCTGTGGGGGGATGGGAGGTTCTGTGGGGGATGGGAGGTTCTGTGGGGGGATGGGAGGTTCTGTGGGGGATGGGAGGTTCTGTGGGGGGATGGGAGGTTCTGTGGGGGGGATGGGAGGTTCTGGGAGGGATGGGAGGTTCTGTGGGGGGGATGGGAGGTTCTGTGGGGGGATGGGAGGTTCTGTGGGGGGATGGGAGGTTCTGTGGGGGATGGGAGGGTCTGTGGGGGGATGGGAGGTTCTGTGGGGGGGATGGGAGGTTCTGTGGGGGATGGGAGGTTCTGTGGGGGGATGGGAGGTTCTGTGGGGGGATGGGAGGTTCTGTGGGGGGATGGGAGGTTCTGGGGGGATGGGAGGTTCTGTGGGGGGATGGGAGGTTCTGTGGGGGGGATGGGAGGTTCTGTGGGGGATGGGAGGTTCTGTGGGGGGATGGGAGGTTCTGTGGGGGGATGGGAGGTTCTGTGGGGGGGATGGGAGGTTCTGGGGGGATGGGAGGTTCTGTGGGGGGATGGGAGGTTCTGTGGGGGGATGGGAGGTTCTGGGAGGGATGGGAGGTTCTGTGGGGGGGATGGGAGGTTCTGGAGGGATGGGAGGTTCTGTGGGGGGGATGGGAGGTTCTGGGAGGGATGGGAGGTTCTGTGGGGGGATGGGAGGTTCTGTGGGGGGATGGGAGGTTCTGTGGGGGATGGGAGGTTCTGTGGGGGGATGGGAGGTTCTGTGGGGGGGATGGGAGGTTCTGGGAGGGATGGGAGGTTCTGTGGGGGGATGGGAGGTTCTGTGGGGGGGATGGGAGGTTCTGGGAGGGATGGGAGGTTCTGTGGGGGGGATGGGAGGTTCTGTGGGGGATGGGAGGTTCTGTGGGGGATGGGAGGTTCTGTGGGGGGATGGGAGGTTCTGTGGGGGGATGGGAGGTTTTGTGGGGGGGTGGGAGGTTCTGTGGGGGGATGGGAGGTTCTGTGGGGGGATGGGAGGTTCTGTGGGGGATGGGAGGTTTTGTGGGGGATGGGAGGGTCTGTGGGGGGATGGGAGGTTCTGTGGGGGGATGGGAGGCTCTGTGAGGGATGGGAGGTTCTGTGGGGGGGATGGGAGGTTCTGTGGGGGGATGGGAAGTTCTGTGGGGGGATGGGAGGGTCTGTGGGGGATGGGAGGTTCTGTGGGGGGATGGGAGGTTCTGTGGGGGATGGGGGTTCTGTGGGGGGATGGGAGGTTTTGTGGGGGATGGGAGGCTCTGTGGGGGGATGGGAGGTTCTGTGGGAGGGATGGGAGGCTCTGTGGGGGATGGGAGGTTCTGTGGGGGGGTGGGAGGTTCTGGGGGGGATGGGAGGTTCTGTGGGGGGATGGGAGGTTCTGGGGGGATGGGAGGTTCTGTGGGGGGATGGGAGGTTCTGGGGGGATGGGAGGTTCTGTGGGGGGATGGGAGGTTCTGTGGGGGGATGGGAGGTTCTGGGGGGATGGGAGGTTCTGTGGAGGGATGGGAGGTTCTGTGGGGGGATGGGAGGTTCTGTGGGGGGATGGGAGGTTCTGTGGGGGGATGGGAGGTTCTGTGGAGGGATGGGAGGTTCTGTGGGGGATGGGAGGTTCTGTGGGGGGGATGGGAGGTTCTGTGGGGGGATGGGAGGTTCTGTGGGGGATGGAAGCCTCTGTGGGGGGATGGGAGGCTCTGTGGGGGGATGGGAGGTTCTGTGGGGGGGATGGGAGGTTCTGTGGGGGGATGGGAGGTTCTGTGGGGGGATGGGAGGTTCTGTGGGGGGATGGGAGGCTCTGTGGGGGGGTGGGAGGTTCTGTGGGGGGATGGGAGGCTCTGTGGGGGGGTGGGAGGTTCTGTGGGGGGATGGGAGGTTCTGTGGGGGATGGGAGGTTCTGTGGGGGGATGGGAGGCTCTGTGGGGGATGGGAGGTTCTGTGGGGGGATGGGAGGTTCTGTGGGGGATGGGAGGTTCTGTGGGGGGATGGGAGGTTCTGTGGGGGGGTGGGAGGTTCTGTGGGGGGATGGGAGGCTCTGTGGGGGGATGGGAGGCTCTGTGGGGGGATGGGAGGCTCTGTGGGAGGGATGGGAGGTTCTGTGGAGGGATGGGAGGTTCTGTGGGGGGATGGGAGGTTCTGTGGGGGGATGGGAGGTTCTGTGGGGGGATGGGAGGCTCTGTGGGGGGATGGGAGGTTCTGTGGGGGGATGGGAGGTTCTGTGGGGGGATGGGAGGTTCTGTGGGGGGGATGGGAGGTTCTGGGAGGGATGGGAGGTTCTGTGGGGGGATGGGAGGCTCTGTGGGGGGATGGGAGGTTCTGTGGGGGGATGGGAGGTTCTGGGAGGGATGGGAGGTTCTGTGGGGGGATGGGAGGTTCTGTGGGGGGGATGGGAGGTTCTGTGGGGGATGGGAGGTTCTGTGGGGGGGATGGGAGGTTCTGTGGGGGGGATGGGAGGTTCTGTGGGGGGATAGGAGGCTCTGTGGGGGGATGGGAGGTTCTGTGGGGGGATGGGAGGTTCTGTGGGGGGATGGGAGGTTCTGTGGGGGGGATGGGAGGTTCTGTGGGGGATGGGAGGTTCTGTGGGGGGGATGGGAGGTTCTGTGGGGGGATGGGAGGTTCTGTGGGGGATGGGAGGTTCTGTGGGGGGGTGGGAGGTTCTGTGGGGGGATGGGAGGTTCTGTGGGGGGGTGGGAGTTCTGTGGGGGGATGGGAGGTTCTGTGGGGGGATGGGAGGTTCTGTGGGGGGGATGGGAGGTTCTGTGGGGGGATGGGAGGTTCTGTGGGGGGGATGGGAGGTTCTGTGGGGGGATGGAGGTTCTGTGGGGGGATGGGAGGTTCTGTGGGGGGGATGGGAGGTTCTGTGGGGGGATGGGAGGTTCTGTGGGGGGATGGGGGGTTCTGTGGGGGGATGGGAGGTTCTGTGGGGGGATGGGAGGTTCTGTGGGGGGGATGGGAGGTTCTGTGGGGGGATGGGAGGTTCTGTGGGGGGATGGGAGGTTCTGTGGGGGGATGGGAGGTTCTGTGGGGGGATGGGGGGTTCTGTGGGGGGATGGGGGGTTCTGTGGGGGGATGGGAGGTTCTGTGGGGGGATGGGAGGTTCTGTGGGGGGGATGGGAGGTTCTGTGGGGGGATGGGAGGTTCTGTGGGGGGGATGGGAGGTTCTGTGGGGGGATGGGAGGTTCTGTGGGGGGATGGGAGCCTCTGTGGGGGGATGGGAGGTTCTGTGGGGGATGGGAGGGTCTGTGGGGGATGGGAGGGTCTGTGGGGGGATGGGAGGTTCTGTGGGGGGATGGGAGGTTCTGTGGGGGATGGGAGGTTCTGTGGGGGGATGGGAGGTTCTTTGGGGGATGGGAGGGTCTGTGGGGGGATGGGAGGTTCTGTGGGGGGATGGGAGGTTCTGTGGGGGGATGGGAGGTTCTGTGGGGGATGGGAGGGTCTGTGGGGGGATGGGAGGTTCTGTGGGGGGATGGGAGGTTCTGTGGGGGGATGGGAGGGTCTGTGGGGGATGGGAGGTTCTGTGGGGGGATGGGAGGTTCTGTGGGGGGATGGGAGGTTCTGTGGGGGATGGGAGGTTCTGTGGGGGATGGGAGGTTCTTTGGGGGATGGGAGGGTCTGTGGGGGGGATGGGAGGTTCTGTGGGGGGATGGGAGGTTCTGTGGGGGGATGGGAGGTTCTGTGGGGGATGGGAGGGTCTGTGGGGGATGGGAGGTTCTGTGGGGGGATGGGAGGTTCTGTGGGGGGATGGGAGGGTCTGTGGGGGGATGGGAGGTTCTGTGGGGGGATGGGAGGTTCTGTGGGGGGGATGGGAGGCTCTGTGGGGGGATGGGAGGGTCTGTGGGGGGGATGGGAGGTTCTGTGGGGGGGATGGGAGGCTCTGTGGGGGGATGGGAGGCTCTGTGGGGGGATGGGAGGTTCTGTGGGGGGATGGGAGGTTCTGTGGGGGGATGGGAGGTTCTGTGGGGGATGGGAGGTTCTGTGGGGGGATGGGAGGTTCTGTGGGGGGGATGGGAGGTTCTGTGGGGGATGGGAGGTTCTGTGGGGGGGATGGGAGGTTCTGTGGGGGGATGGGAGGGTCTGTGGGGGGATGGGAGGTTCTGTGGGGGGGATGGGAGGTTCTGTGGGGGATGGGGGATTCTGTGGGGGGGATGGGAAGTTCTGTGGGGGATGGGGGATTCTGTGGGGGATGGGAGGCTCTGTGGGACGATCGGAGGCTCTGTGGGGGGAGGCTCGGAGGCTTCGGGGCGGTGACCGATCACAGAGAGGGTGGGTGAGGCAGGGGCGCCTGATCCAGGAGGTAAGTCTGAAGACACTCAGCCCCTGGATCCAGCAGTCCTCGCCTTCCTTTATCTGTCGGGTTCCCCATGGCCCACGAAACCCGACCAGCCGGAGGTAAATTTGGAATGGCGAATCGCAATGAGGCACGGCAGCCTCATTATAACATTTAAATGGGCGACCCGCCTCCTGGGAGCGGGTTGGTCGTCCGCCCCACATCCTGCCTCCGTTAAAGCCGAAGTGGGCGGGATGGGGGTTGGGATTCAGTTGTTTAACACTTTAACCTCCCGCCCGACCCAAACCCACCTCCAGGGAGCAAATCAGCTGTCCCTTTAAATTCGATCCATCAGCTGTATTCCTTTTCTTTTTAATTCATTCCCGGGATGTGGGCGTCGCTGGCAAGGCCCAGCATTTATTGCCCATTCCTAGTTGCCCCTTGAGAAGATGGTGGTGAGCCGCCTTCTTGAACCGCTGCAGTCCGTGTGGTGAAGGTGCTCCCACAGTGCTGTTAGGGAGGGAGTTCCAGGATTTTGACCCAACGACGATGAAGGAACGGCCGATATATTTCCAAGTCAGGATGGTGTGTGACTTGGAGGGGAACTTGTAGGTGGTGGTGTTCCCATGCGCCTGCTGCCCTTGTCCTTCTAGGTGGAAGAGGTCGCGGGTTTGGGAGGTGCTGCCGAAGAAGCCTTGGCAAGTTGCTGCAGTGCATCTTGTAGATGGTACACACTGCAGCCACGGTGCGCCGGTGGTGGAGGGAGTGAATGTTTAAGGTGGTGGACGGGGGGCCAATCAAACGGGCTGCTGTGTCCTGGATGGCTTCGAACTTCTTGCTAAGTGCCATGTTCCTCTTGCACTTGAAGATTTTCAGCGACTGATTTGCTCACAGCAACCGAACGTGGCGTGTGAAAACACCCAATGTCACTGTGCCAACATAACACTGGTTACAGCGCGGACACTGCCTCCTGGCACGATGACATATGTGGCATGCTCTACATCAGTTCTGCCCTCCGAATTCATACCCCCAGTTCTACGCTTGCCCCATTCCCTATTGCAATTCCAATGTCCCCAGTTCTGTGTCCCCTTTATCCCCACTTCTGTGTCTATCCTTTCCTTTCCAAAACTAATTGTCCTTATTTTCCATTCTGTGCCTATCCAATTCCCAACTAGACTGCTTCCTGGGATGGGGGAGGATTGTCCTATGAGGAGAGATTGAGGAGACTAGGCCTGTACTCCCTGGAATTTAGAAGAATGAGAGGTGATCTCATTGAAACGTATAAGATTCTTACAGGGCTTGACAGGGTAGATGCAGGGAGGATGTTACCCCCTGGCTGGAGAGTCTAGAACCAGGGGTCACAGTCTCAGGATAAGGGGTCGGCCATTTTGGACTGAGATGAGGAGGAATTTCTTCACTCAGAGGGTGGCGAATCTTTGGAATTCTCTACCCCAGAGGGCTGTGGAGGCTCAGTCGTTGAGTATATTTGAGACTGAGAGCGATAGATTTTGGGATATTGAGGGAACCAAGGGATACGGGGATAGTGCAGGAAGGTGGAGATGAGGTCGATGATCAGCCATGACCATTCTGAATGCGGAGCCGGCTCGCGGGGCCGAATGGCCGACTCCTGTTCCTAATTTGCTATGTTCGTACGTTCTCACCCCTGCTGCTTTTCCAGCCTCGGGTTTTTTAATTTCAGAAAGAGGCGGCCACTTTTATTTTTTTGCTCCCGTCCCTAGGCAACGGTCGTACTCGGGCGAGGGTGAAATGTTCCGTTTCCACGAGCAAGGTCAGTGCCAATGCAAAGCCGAGGACGAGCTGCATCGCTCTCTCTCAGCTCAGTGCGAATCGCAAAAGGCGGGGGGGCGGGGGGAGAAGAGAAAAAAAAAAGCCCGCAAAAAACATTTATGTCCTTAATCAATAATACGCTCGAACGTTTTGTTATGCTAACGAGGAGTTAATGCTGTAATTTTAGAGCTGGACGCGAGGAAGCTCGCACACTGCTAGCTTTGTCTCTGATAGATGATGCCTCTTTATCACTCGGGAGACTGGCACTGGCCGTTACCATGGAAACGAGTCATGCCTCCTTGCCGCTACGTGCTTATATTGAAATAATAAAACAGGTTGAAAGGGATAAAAAAAAAACAACGAGTGGGTTTATTGGGGAACGGAAGCTGAAGCGGAAGGCAAAAAGCAGGTCAACTTAGAATGGAGACGATGGATGGGAAAGTCAGAAAAAACAAGCGGTCAAAAGATGGGACAGAGAAATACGTCTGTAAGATGTTAACAAGGCACCAGTGCAAGATCTACCCATTCAGACGCCTCCAGAGTGCAGAGGTCAGATCCAATCTGTCAAGAGTTTCCACCCCCACCTCCCGCCCTCCGCCGTTCTCCCTCCCGTGTTGGCTTGGGCGGTGCTGCCTGCTGGTTTTTTTTTTGGGGGGCTCCTTGCCCCCCGCCTTTGGTCATCCCTGGCGTGTGAACCGAGGCGTTGTCCGCCCGCTGACCGTCGAACCGCGGGGCCTGGCTTGCTCTCGCTGGACCGCGCACCAGGAGCAGAAACCAGCCATCTCACCAGCCCGAGGGGACATGGAGACCAATGGTACTGCCACCGGGGCCCAGATCAGATAACCAAGCCCAGGCTGGGGGGTGGGTGGGGGGGATGTTCCGCCTCCAGTTTTGAAGAAGGGTTTCGACCCGAAACGTCAACTCAAATTGCCTGACCTGCTGAGTTTTTCCAGCATTTTCTGTTGTTTTTTCGGATTTCCAGCATCTGCAGTACTTTGCTATCGTACTAATGTGGAGCCCGTCCTCCCGATAACTAGAGTTTTTTTTTTGACACAACTCTCCCGACTCATTTTTGCGTCTGAATGTCCGATTCTTGCACTGAGATGCCCCGCGTTGTAAGCAACTGAACTCTACTTGTACCAAACGAAAAAACCAAATTTCCAATCAATTGATGCCAGACAGTTGAAAGAGAGGGTTACCTAAGTTGACAGTGAGCTTAACCCGTCCTCCATCCAGCTCGAGCCTCAAGGTGTCCGCTGAGTCCTTGGATGTTGTCGCCATCAGTAAGCCGTATGCTCGCTGTGACATAAACCGCAAGGATATGTCCTCCGCCTCCGTGTGCATGACAGCCGGCATCATAATTTTCATGTACATGCTTCCATCGTAGCTCAGGACTGTCCCTTCTAAAAACCAACAGAGAGTAAGAAAGAAAGACTTGCATTCATGTAGCGCCTTTCACCACCTCCGGACGTCCCAAAGCGCTTTACAGCCAATGAAGTACTTTTTGAAGTGCGGTCACTATTGTAATGTAAGACAACGCGGCCTCCAATTTGCGCACAGCAAGCTAACGTTAATAGAAACAGAAAATTAGGAGCAGGAGGAGGCCATTCGGCCCCTCGATCCCGCTCCGCCATTTAATGAGATCATGGCTGATCATCCAAATTCAGTACCCTGTCCCTGCCTTCTCCCCATATTCCTTGATCCCTTTAGCCTCAAGAAATACATCCAACTCCTTCTTGAATATATTTAATGAATTGGCTTCAACTGCCCTGTGTGGCAGAGAATTCCACAGGTTCACCACTCTCTGGGTGAAGAAATTCCTCCTCATCTCAGTCCTAAATGGCCGACCCCTTATCCTTAGACTGTGACCCCTGGTTCTGGACTCCCCCTGACGTCAGTCAACAATGGAACACAGACACACTGGCGTCAGCCAGTTCTTAAAGGGGAGGGTTGATTTTGCTCTCCATCCACATCCTGCTCATTGCAGCCTTGAATCTCGGCCTGCAGAGACCGTCCATCAAATCTGCTGGAAAGAACAAAGGAGAGACCCAGGGAAAGAGCTCAGAGTTCAGCCCCCATAGTCTCTTCTAAATCGATGCAAGGAAGGTCAAATCAAAATGAACCTGCAAAGTGCTGCTCAGTCCCCAAAACTCCTTCACACAGCGTTCAATCTCTCCAAAAGTCTCTCTCTCTCTCAGAATGTGTGGTTCAAAAATATCGCTGACAAAAAAGGGCAGGAAGCTGTCGCCTTTAAATAGCGCTCCCCCAGTCCCTTCCCAACTGTGAAACGTTCCCCTCTACCTGTCGTTGCTAGCAGCAGGCGGTAAGACAGGGGGCGCCACTCAATATCCGGTCCGGGGCGTTGCACGCTCGACTGACATCACGATCAGCGGATGCAGGAGATCGTGGCGGTAGTGTTTAGCGCCGCCTCAAATCGTCTGGTCAATTTCGCGAGCGGCGCAAACAACGCCGTGCCCGGGCGCTAACAGGAGGGGCAAAGCAACCGAATTTTTCCCCCTTGCAGCCTGCAGAATCTGTGCTGGAAATGGACGGAGCAACAGCTTCTGCCTGAGGAAAGTGATCGTCTGTCAGGAGGGAGCTTTTACTGTACATTTTGAGGCTGTCCAGTAATCAGCTGGAGCAATGGCCACTGAACTCCCGCCTCAGGTTGACAGACGTGCTTCCCGAGCAGCGTGGTTGCCGTGGCCACGCGGCTAAATTTAAAAAGTAAGTTTAAGAGAAAGCCTGTTAAGGGTCTGACAACTAGATGTCAATCATCTCAATCGGGTCGCTCGCCGCTGCCGGTCGGGTCGGTTCCGCGATGGCAGACGCGCCCGGGGAAAAGCGTGCGGGGGCGGAAAATTACGTCCTAGGATTCTGAGGGAGCTTGGCAGGGTAGATGCTGTGAGGTTGTTTCCCCTGGCTGGAGAGCCTAGAACTAGACACTCTATCGACCCTATCAGTTCCCCTTAATATCTTCCAAACTTTCATCAAATCGCCCCTTAACCTTCTAAATTCCAGGGTCTACAACCCTCGCTCCTTCTGGGACAGTACCACAGTGGGTGGAGCGTTGAACTCACTGACTCGCCAAGCTTACTTTTCTTTCTCCAATTAAATATTGGGAAGACCGAAGCCGTTGTTTTCGGTCCCTGCCACAAACTCTGTTCCCTAGGCCACCGACTCCATCCCTCTCCCTAACATCTGTCTGAGGCTGAACCACACTGTTCACAACCTTGGTGCCATAATGAGCTTCCAACCACATATCCACAGCATAACTAAGACCACCTCCGTAACATCGCCCGTCTCCGTCCTTGCCTCAGCTCATCCGCTGCTGAAACCCTCATCCATGCCTTTGTTACCTCTAGACTTGACTATACCAACGCACTCCTAGCCGGCCTCCCACATTCCACCCTCCGTAAACTTGAGATCATCCAAAACTCTGCTGCCCCCGTGTCCTAACTCGCACCGAGTCCCGTTCACCCATCACCCCCTGTGCTCACTGCCCCCGTGTCCTAACTCGCACCGAGTCCCGTTCACCCATCACCCCCTGTGCTCACTGCCCCGTGTCCTAACTCGCACCGAGTCCCGTTCACCCATCACCCCCTGTGCTCACTGCCCCGTGTCCTAACTCGCACCGAGTCCCGTTCACCCATCACCCCCTGTGCTCGCTGCCCCGTGTCCTAACTCGCACCGAGTCCCGTTCACCCATCACCCCCTGTGCTCACTGCCCCATGTCCTAACTCGCACCGAGTCCCGTTCACCCATCACCCCCTGTGCTCGCTGCCCCGTGTCCTAACTCGCCCCAAGTCCTGTTCACCCATCACCCCCTGTGCTCACTGCCCCGTGTCCTAACTCGCACCAAGTCCCGTTCGCCCATCACCCCCTGTGCTCGCTGACCTACATTGGCTCCCGGTCCGGCAACGCCTCGATTTTAAAATTCTCATCCTTGTTTTCAAATCCCTCCGTGGCCCTCGCCTCCCTCCCTATCTCTGTAACCTCCTCCAGCCCCACAACCCCCCAAGATCTCTGCGCTCCTCTAATTCTAGCCTCTTGCGCATCCCCCGATTTTAATCGCTCCACCATTGGCGGCCATGCCTTCAGCTGCCTGGGGCCTGAGCTCTGGAATTCCCTCCCTAAACCTCTCCGCCTCTCTCTCCTCCTTTAAGACGCCCCTTAAAACCTACCTCTTTGACAAAGCTTTTGGTCACCTGCCCTAATATCTCCTTATGTGGCTCGGTGTCAAATTTTGTCTGATAATCGTTCCTGTGAAGCGCTTTGGGACGTTTTACTGCATTAAAGGAGCTATATAAATACAAGTTGATCAGCTGGGCGCTCTCGGCTCACGGTCGGACTCGATCACCTACCTGTCTCACAGTTCTTCCCGAAGTAGCCGGTGCCGCTGCAGTCGCAGATGTAGCGGTTCCAGCCCTCGCGGCAGTGGCCGCCATTGTGGCACGGGCTCATGCCGCACTGCTTGAGGGTCTCCCGGGAGCAGAAGCCGCTGACCCCGCCCGTGTTCTGGAGCTCGGCCAGGCGCCGCACGTCCCGGCTCTGGCCGTCGATGAAGAGGTCCCGCACGCAGCCCACGTAGCCGTAGTTGAGGAAGGCCGTCCACAGCTCGGGCGGCGGCAGCAGCTCCAACCGGTTGTCGGGCAGCCCGCCCAGATACATGTCGCTGTCCAGGTCCAGGATCTCGCTCTCGCCGTTGGCCACGAAGGGGAAGTGGCGGCTGTTGACGGATATCGAGCCTGCGGAGAGGAGGAACAGGAGAACGGACTAAAGCCCCTCAGATACACTCGTAGCGACAGACTTACATTTCTCCGGGGCCTTTCACCACCTCAGGGCGTCCCAAAGCGCTTCACAGCCAATGAAGTACTTTCTGAAGTGTGGTCACTGTTGTAATTTGCGCACAGCATGATCCCAGAAACAGCACCGTGATAATGACTGGTGACATGAATCAGACATTCATGAAAGAAAGACTTATGAAATAATACTGAGCGGTCTACGGGTGGCGCTGTCCAGGGAGAGTATAAATACTCGGGCACGGGCCCAGCTTGCGCAGGACATTCTTAACAGGAACTAGTGAAGGACACAACTAGACCTCCATGTTGTAAAACAGTTGATTAAAGCTTTGTTTAACGCTTACACCAAGTGCCTAGTAGTTTTCTTACATCAACCGGATCATTTGTTTTTTTAGTGATGTTGGTTGAGGGATAAATATTGACCTATGACACCGGGGAGAACTCACCCTGCTCTTCTTCCAATAGTGGGATCTTTTACATCCACCTGAGAGAGCAGATGGGGCCTAGAGTCATAGGCCTAGAAATTCAGTTGCTTGCGCCACCAGTTTGCGCCCAAAGAGGCCACTCAGAGGCTTTAGCGCCACTGGCCACACCTACCGCGATATTTAGCGGGGTGCTAATGGCGGCGTTAGCCTGTAGCGCTGCGCCGCCACCGATGACATCATCGGTGTGCGCAGTGCCCCGCTACCGCCCCGAGCGCCATATTAGGTCGCCGCCGCCTCCTCCGCGCCGGCCGCAAACAGCGACCGGTACACAGGGGCCAACCTGTGGCGGTAGTGGGGCGAGTTAAGGTGGAGGTGCGGCCGGCCGGTTTTTCGGCGGCCGGCTGCCAGCACCTCCGTCCCCGGCCTCCTACACCGCCCCCCCCGTGGCATTGCCGGCTGTTTCCCGAGAGCCCGGCACTTCTCCTTGGTGCCGGGCTCATTTGCCGGCACTCGCGAGCAGGGATCGCGCTGTTGCAGGCACCTCCCCCTTAACAGTGGGAGGAAGGCCTGCAGTACCGCAGCCTGCCGTGCCGCAGCGGGTGGCGCTGCGGCACTTTGCGCGCTGAAATTCAGTTTCAGCGCCCCAAGCGGGGCGCCTAAAGCCTTGTTTAGCGGCCGGCTTCCATTTGGGGCACTGAAACTGAATATCCCGATGGCGCAAGTGGCTCCGCGCGCAGCGGTAATTCCGGCGCCCAGGCGAGCTTGGCGCCCCAAACTGAATTTTTAGCCCATAGAGTCATAGAGTTATACAGCGCAGAAAGTGGCCCTTCGGCCTATCGTGTCTGCGCCGGCCATCAAGCCCTGTCTATTCTAATCCCATTTTCCAGCACTTGGTCCGTAGCCTTGTATGCTATGGCGTTTCAAGTGCTCATCCAAATGCTTCTTGAATGTTGTGAGGGTTCCTGCCTCTACCACCCTTTCAGGCAGTGAGTTCCAGATTCCAACCACCCTCTGGGTGAAAAAGTTTTTCCTCAAATCCTCTCTAAACCTCCTGCCCCTTACCTTGAAACTATGCCCCCTGGTTATTGACCCCTCTACTAAGGGGAAAAGTTCCTTTCTATCTACCCTATCTATGCCCCTCATAATTTTGTATACCTCAATCAGGTCCCTCCCTCAGCCTTCTCTGCTCTAAGGAAAACATCCCCAGCCTGTCCAGTCTCTCTTCATAGCTGAAGCGCTCCAGCCCAGGTAACATCCTGGTGAATCTCCTCTGCACCCTCTCCAATGCAATCACATCCTTCCTATAGTGTGGCGACCAGAACTGCACACAGTATTCCAGCTGTGGCCTAGCTAGCATTTTGTACAGCTCCATCATAACCTCCCTGCTCTTATGGCCTGGGTTTAACATCCGAAAGATGCTGTACTGGCACCCTCCCACAGCTGGTCGTGCAGGTGGGCACAGGGCAACACGGGACTCTTGCTCCTTTACAGCTGTCACCACAATGAGTAGGCAAGAAGGTGGCAGAGGGCGGGCGACATATGAAATTATCCACTTTGATATAGGAATAGAAAAGCAGAATATTTTTTTAACAGGTGAGAGACGAGCAAATGTTGGCATGCAGAGAGGTTTGGGTGTAGGGACATAGGAAAAGGAGGAGGCCATTCAGCCCCTCGAGCCTGTTCCCCCATTCAATGAGATCATGGCTGATCTGCGACCGAACTCCATCCACCCGCCTTTGGCCCACATCCCTTAATACCCTTCGGTTAACAAAAAGCTATCAATCTCAGATTTAAAATTACAATGGGTGGGTTGGGGGCAGGTGTTGAGGTAAAAAACTTTAAATTCTCAAAGCCGAACCCTACCTGCCCACTTCTGGTTTTAATGGGGGCGGGTCGGGTGGGTGGGCGGGCGAACAATCCGCTCCCAGGAGGTGGGTCGCTCAGTAAAAGCTTTTAAGGAGGCTGCCTGCCTTCGTTTTAGCAGCATTTTTATTTCTGACGCGCGGAAGCCAGGTTTCCCAGGCCTCGGGAAACCCGGCAAGTAAAAGGAGGCGCGGATTGGTGCTGGGGCCTCAACTATTTACAATCTACATTAATGACTTGGATGAAGGGAACGAGTGTACTGTAGCCAATTTTGCGGATGATACAAAGATGGGCGGGAAAGCAAGATAGGTGGGAAAGCAAGTTGTGCAGAGGACTCAAAGAATCTGCAAAGGGATATAGAAAGGCTGAGTGAGTGGGGCAAACATTTGGCAGATGGAGTATAATGTGGGAAAGTGCGAGGTTATCCACTTTGGCAGAAAAAATAAAAAAGCAAATTATTATTTAAATGGAGAGAGATTACAAAATGCTACAGTTCAGAGGGACCTGGGGGTCCTTGTGTATGAAACACAAAAAGTTAGCATGCAGGTACAGCAAGTAATCAAAAAGGCAAATGGAATGTTGTTCTTTATTGTAAGGGGATGGAGTATAAAAGCAGGGAAGTCCTGCTACAACTGTACAGGGTATCGGTGAGACCACACCTGGAGTACTGCGTACAGTTTTGGTCTCCTTATTTAAGGAAGGATATACTTGCATTGGAGGCAGTTCAGAGACGATTCACAAGGTTAATTCCAGAGATGAGTGAGTTCACTTATGAGGAAAGGTTGAGCAGGTTGGGCCTATACTCATTGGAATTTAGAAGAATGAGAGGTGATCTTATTGAAACATATCAGATACTGAGGGGGCCTCGACAAGGTAGATGCAGAGAGGATGTTTCCCCTCGTGGGGAAATCTAGAACTCGGGGGGCACAGTTTCAGAATAAAGGGTCGCCCTTTTAGAACTGAGATGAGGAGGAATTTCTTCTCTCAGAGGGTCGTAAATCTGTGGAATTCTCTGCCCCAGAGAGCCGTGGAGGCTGGGTCATTAAATACATTTAAGGTGGAGATAGACAGATTTTTGCAAGATAAGGGAGTGAAGGGTTATGGGGAGCGGGCAGGGAAGTGGCTTTGAGCCCGAGATCAGCCATGATCTTATTGAATGGCGGAGCAGGCTCGAGGGGCCGAGTGGCCTATTCCTGCTCCTATTTCTTAGGTTCTTATGTAGAAGGGCTGAATCCGTGAGGTGCGTGCCTTTACAGCGCTGCTTGTGAGCCAGGAGGAGCTGGAATGTTTCGCCTCCAGACCCAACAAGCTTAGCCCTACGCGATCGGAGCCCCGTGATGTCTGAATCACCCCCCCTCCCACCACCCCCCGATCTCCTAATGACCTCACATCCGCTCCCCGGCTGCTTTCCCGCCCGACACGCAGTTACCCCGTCAACCAGGCTGGCCGTCGGGCGGGAAACCTGTTGGAAAAATTTCAAAAGAGGTCCTGCGGTCAATTGCGGCAGCAGCTGTGTCCGAAAACCCTCAGCCGCCTCCAGACAGAGTAAATATCGGGACCATAATGATCCACTGGAAGCAATGACAGTGTCCATTTCTCAGCAGATCGAAGTGATAACACCTCACCTTGTCCTAGTTACTTGATACGACAGCAGAAACGGTTTGTGATCCTGACGTTCAGGAACTCCCACTTGAACTCCAGGTGAAACAGCGATTTACTTGTACTTCTTGCAATCTAGTATTCTGTATTCGCTGCTCACGATGCGGTCTCCTCGACATTGGGGAGACCAAACGCAGATTGGGCGACCGCTTTGCGGAACACCTCCGTTCAGTCCGTAAGGGTGACCCCGAGCTTCCGGTCGCCTGTCATTTTAATTCACCGCTTCACTCCCACTCTGGTCTCTCTGTCCTCGGCCTATTGCACTGTTCCAATGAAGCTCAACGTAAGCTCGAGGAACAGCACCTCATCTTTCGATTGGGCACTTTACAGCCTGCCGGACTCAACATTGAGTTCAACAATTTCAGATAATAATCCCTGCCCCCATTTTTCATGCAGTATGATTTTGCCATTCCCATTTGCAACATTTTCACAGCATGTTCTTTCAATTCCTTCCTCCCCCTCTAAACCCGCCCCACCCCCCGTCTCTGCATCTGCTTAATATCTTGTTACATTTCCAGCTTTTTCCAGTTCTGATGAAGGGTCCCAGACCTGAAACGTTAACCCTGTTTCTCTCTCCACGGATGTTGCCTGGCCTGCCGAGTATTTCCAGCATTTTCTGTTGTTATTTCAGATTTCCAGCATTGCAGTATTTTGCTATTATATCCCACTTGAACTCCGTTGATTGACAGGCCCACTAACACAGGATCAGACTGACTGACAATCCTTCGAATCCAGGATTCCACTGACGATCCTTCTAATCCTGGATCGCATTGACTTAGAGTCCATAGAGCCGTAGAGTTATACAGCACAGAAAGAGGCCCTTCGGCCCATCGTGTCCGCGCCGGCCATCAAGCCCTGTCCATTCTAATCCCATTTTCCAGCACTTGGTCCGTAGCCTTGTATGCTATGGCATTTCAAGTGCTCATCCAAATACTTCTTGAATGTTGTGAGGGTTCCGGCCTCTACCACCCTTTCAGGCAGTGAGTTCCAGATTCCAACCACCCTCTGGGTGAAAAAGGTTTTCCTCAAATCCCCTCTAAACCTCCTGCCCCTTACCTTGAAACTATGCCCCCTGGTTATTGACCCCTCTACTAAGGGGAAAAGTTCCTTTCTATCCACCCTATCTATGCCCCTCATAATTTTGTACACCTCAATCAGGTCCCCCCTCAGCCTTCTCTGCTCTAAGGAAAACAACCCCAGCCTATCCAGTCTCTCCTCATAGCTGAAGCGCTCCAGCCCAGGTAACATCCTGGTGAATCTCCTCTGCACCCTCTCCAATGCAATCACATCCTTCCTATAGTGTGGCGACCAGAACTGCACACAGTATTCCAGCTGTGGCCTAACTAGCGTTTTGTACAGCTCCATCATAACCTCCCTGCTCTTACATTCTATGCCTCGGCTAATGAAGGCAAGTATCCCATATGCCTTTTTAACCACCTTATCTACCTGTCCTGCTGCCTTCAGGGATCTATGTACATGCACACCAAGGTCCCTCTGATCCTCTGTCCTTCCTCTTATTCCAGATCAAGTTAACCCGTGTCCGAATAACACAGCACGACACTGAGCGACGATTCCTCCCGTGTCGACCGTGGTTCAGTGGGCAGCACCCTCGCCTCTGAGCCAGATAGGCCGTGGGTTCATAGTCCCACTCCAGAGACTCGAGCGCAAAAATCTAGGCTAACACTCCGCACGGGAGCGCTGCACTGTCGGAGGTGCTTTCTTTTGGATGAGCCTTGAATATACTCAACGACTGAGCCTCCACAGCCCTCTGGGGTAGAGAATTCCAAAGATTCACCGCCCTCTGAGTGAAGAAATTCCTCCTCATCTCAGTCCTAAATGGCCGACCCCTTATCCTGAGACTGTGACCCCTAGTTCTACTCTCCAGCCAGGGGGAAACAGCCTCTCAGCATCTACCCTGTCAAACCCCTCAAAATGTTATGGGGTAAAAATTGGGTAGAGCCCCCTTTGGAACGCTACCTTTGCCAGCGCCCCGAAAAAGTTAGTGCCCCCGCGGGTGATTTTCCCAGGTAGCACCCCAAGAGTGAGGAAGGGTGCTACTGGAAGCGCCCCGCGTTACTGCTGGGGCGCTGCGAGCCAAAACCGCGGCGCTGCGTGCCGCAGTACTGCAGGCCTTCCTCCTCTTATTAAAGGGGAGGGGGTCTGGCGCAGCACGTCCCGGCGCCCAGCTGGGCCACCAGGGATCGGGAGAGCCGGCAAACGAGCTCGGCATTCAAGAGGAGTGCCGGGCTCACGGAGAGCAGCCGGCACCCCACGGGGGTGGGGTGGGGGGGCTTCACGGGGGCCGGGGACAGAAACGGGGGCAGCTGCTGGCAGGCGGCCAGCAACAAAAATGGCCGCCCACCACCTCCCCTCTAACTAGCGCCGCCCCGGCCGCAAGTAGCCCCCCCTGACCCTGGCGGACATAGCGTCCGGCGGTAAGTCGGGGAGGGCGCCACCCAATGTTACAGCCGGGGCGCGAACGGGGCGCTGCGCATGGCGATGACGTCATCGCCAGTGGTGCTAACGGTCGCTAACCTCTGGCTGAATTTTGCGGCAGGCGTTAGCGGCGTCGCGCCCAGGCGCGAGTTGATTTGCGTCCCGTTATAACAGGAGGCGCAAATCAACCGAATTTAGCCCACTATACGTTTCAATGAGATCACCTCGCATTCTTCTAAACGCCAGAGAGTATCGGCCCATTCTACACAATCTCTCCTCATAGGACAACCCTCTCATCCCAGGAATCAATCTAGTGAACCTTTGTTGCACCGCCTCCAAGGCAAGTATGTCCTTCCTTAGATAAGGAGACCAGAACTGTGCACAGTACTCCATTATTCTGAGATCTCTCTGCCTTCCCATCTCTCGTGCCACTCTCAAAAACCTGCTATAAGTCTATCTCTTCCACTATATATTTGGTCAACCCCCCTAGTTCATATCCTTTTACATCTCGTTACACTTCTATAAAGCAGCTTCAGGTGCTTCCAACATTAAAGGCGGTATATATATGCAAGTTATTATTATTTAACTAGATCATCAATAATTTGCTTAGTTTGGGTTCCGTCAGAATCACATTGCTCCAAAAGTACTCGCATTTCTATCGCGCATTTCACCACCTCAGGACATCCCAAAGCGCTTTACAGCCAATGAGAGAGCAGACGGGGCCTCGGTTTCACGTCTCATCTGAAAGACGACACCTCCGACAGTGCGGCGCTCCCTCAGAACTGCCCCTCCGACAGTGCAGCACTCCCTCAGTACTGCCCCTCCGACAGTGCGGCACTCCCTCAGTACTGCCCCTCTGACAGTGCGGCGCTCCCTCAGTACCGCCCCTCCGACAGTGCGGCACTCCCTCAGTACTGCCCCTCCGACAGTGCGGCGCTCCCTCAGTACTGCCCCACCGACAGTGCAGCGCTCCCTCAGTACTGCCCCACCGACAGTGCGGCGCTCCCTCAGTACTGCCCCTCCGACAGTGCGGCACTTCCTCAGTACTGCTCCTCCGACAGTGTGGCGCTCCCTCAGTACCGCCCCTCCGACAGTGCGGCGCTCCCTCAGTACTGCCCCTCCGACAGTGCGGCACTTCCTCAGTACTGCTCCTCCGACAGTGTGGCGCTCCCTCAGTACCGCCCCTCCGACAGTGCGGCGCTCCCTCAGTACTGCTCCTCCGACAGTGTGGCGCTCCCTCAGTACCGCCCCTCCGACAGTGCACCGCTCCCTCAGTACCGCCCCTCCGACAGTGCGGCGCTCCCTCAGTACTGCCCCTCCGACAGTGTGGCGCTCCCTCAGTACCGCCCCTCCGACAGTGCGGCGCTCCCTCAGTACCGCCCCTCCGACAGTGCGGCACTCCCTCAGTACTGCCCCTCCGACAGTGCGGCGCTCCCTCAGTACTGCCCCTCCGACAGTGCGGCACTCCCTCAGTACTGCCCCTCCGACAGTGCGGCGCTCCCTCAGTACTGCCCCTCCGACAGTGCGGCGCTCCCTCAGTACTGGCACCGGGAGTGTCGGCCTAAATTGTGGGCTCAAGTCTCTGGAGCGGGGGGTTGAACCCACGACCCTCTGACTCAATTGCAAGAGTGCCGCCCACTGAGCCGCAGCTGTCAGCCAGAGCCACGGGGTTTGTGTGTGTGATATCCGAGTGGTAAGGTCAGAAACTGAGATAAGCCAGACTTCAGGAACCAAAACTCAACTGTTTAATTATACATATGTAGCAGAGAAACATCTCTTACAGCTGCAGGCAAAGCACTTCCAATTCTTACTGTGCGATCACCAAGATGGAGGATCAACCTCTGAGTCATACCCAGAATGTAATGCCACTACATTAATAAGTGGTGTGCCAGGACATTACCCGAATAATGGTAAATATGATCCCTTAATATTTGTCTCCATCTGGTGGATAACTTAAGCATTACATCCCAGATTACTATAGTGTGCAAATGATGTTATGCTTGGCTGAAAACCCTTCTGCGAAGTTACGAGGTACGAGCAGTGCGCTATACTATAAAGTACTTACTATTCATATGTACACTTGTAGCAACTCGACCATTCATTGACTTTTATAATGTAAACTGCCCATGGACACAAAAGTCATGCTCAGAGGAGGTTGTCACCTGCCCAGTACAAAAAAGGAAGGAACATAAGAGATAGGAGCAGGAGTCGGTCATTCGGCCCCTCGAGCCTGCTCCGTCATTCACTAAGACCATGGCTGATCTTCTACCTCATCTCCACTTTCCTGCCCGATGCCCGGTGGCATAGTGGTTAGCACTGTTGCCTCACAGCGCCAGGGACCCGGGTTCGAATCCGGGCTTGGGCGACTGTCTGTGTGGAGTTTGCACATTCTCCCCGTGTTTGCGTGGGTTTCCTCCGGGTGCTCCGGTTTCCTCCCACAGTCCAAAGATGTGCGGGTTAGGTTGATTGGCTATGATAAATTGACCCTTAGTGTTAGGGGGATTAAATACTTGGGGTTACGGGGATAGGGTGGGATATGTGTTGGTGTAGGGGTTACGGGGATCGGGTGGGATATGTGTCGGTGCAGGCTCGATGGGCCGAAATGGCCTCTATCTGCACTGTGGGGTTTCTGTGATTTCTGTGATCCCTTGATTCCCTTAATACTCAAAAATCTATCGATCTTGGCCTTGAATATACTCAATGACTGAGCCTCCACAGCCCTCTGGGGTAGAGAATTCCAAAGATTCACCACCCTCTGAGTGAAGAAATTCCTCCTCATCTCAGTCCTAAATGGTCGACCCCTTATTCTGAGACTGTGACCCCTGGTTCTAGACTCCCCAGCCAGGGGAAACATCCTCCCTGCATCTACCCTGTCAAGCCCTGTAAGAATTTTGTATGTTTCAATGAGATCACCTCTCATTCTTCTAAACTCTAGAGAATATCGGCCTAGTCTACTCAATCTCTCCTCATAGGACAATCCCCCCATCCCGGGAACCAGTCTGGTGAACCTTCGTTGCACTCCCTCTATGGCAAGTATACCTTTCCTTAGATAAGGAGACCAAAACTGTGCACAATACTCCAGGTGTGGTCTCACCAGGGCCCTATATAATTGCAGTAAGATGTCATTACTCTTATACTCAAATCCTCTTGTAATAAAGGCCAACATACCATTTGCTTTCCTAATTGCTTGCTGTACCTGCATGTTAACTTTCAGTGATTCGTGTACAAGGACACTCATGTCCCTCTGAACACCAACATTTCCCAATCTCTCACCTTTTAAAAAATTATATACATTATATATTCCATTTGCCATGTTCTTGCCCATTCACTTAGCCTGTCTATATCCCCTTGAAGCCCCCTCGCATCCTCCTCACAACTTACATTCCCACCCAGCTTTGTATCTTCAGCAAACTTGGATATATTACATTTGGTCCCCTCATCCAAATCATTGCTGTAGATTTTGAACAGCTGAGGCCCAAGCACTGATCTTTATATTGGTTACCCGTATCCATTCTGCCACATAATCTAGCCACAGTCTTATTCCCAGTCTATTGCTCCAGCCCTAGCTTCAGACAGCTGTGACCCAAATTCTTTTCCTTGTGACTCCCGCACAACATGCTGCAGTCTGTCAACTCTCGCATCAGTATCAGCCCCATTGCTACCCTCATACTCGCAGCAGGATATTAAAATGTCTTTCGATGACTTAAAATAATTTTCCCTCAAATAAGTTATGTCAATCTTGCTGCTTATAATTCTGCTTTGCTTGAAAATTATTTCGTACAAGATTACGTCGGATATATGCCACAGAAAGAGGCCATTCGGCCCAACCAGTCTGTGCCGGTGTTTATGCTCCACTCGAGCCTCCTCCCGTCTTTCCTCATCTAAATCTATCAGCGTAACCCTCTATTCCCTTCTCCCTCATATGCCTGTCCAGCATCCCCTTAAATGCCTCTATACTATTCGCCTCAACCACTCCCTGTGGTAGCGAGTTCCACATTCTCACCACTCTCTGGGTAAAGAAGTTTCTCCTGAATTCCCTATTGGATTTCTTGGTGACTATCTTATATTGATGGCCTCTAGTTATGCTCTTCCCCACAAGTGGAAACACTCTCTCTGTATCCACTCTATCAAAATTTTTCATAATTTTAAAGACCTCTATTAGGTCACCCCTCAGCCTTCTCTTTTCAAGAGAAAAGAGGCCCAGCCTGTTCATCCTTTCCTGATATATATACCCTCGCATTTCTGGTATCATCCTTGTAAATCTTCTCTGCACCCTCTCCAGTGCCTCTATATCCTTTTTATAATATGGCGACCACAACTGTACGCAGTGCTCCAAGTGCGGTCTAACCAAGGTTCGATACAGGTTTAGCATAACTTCTATAGCTGTTCCATTACCATCTCCTTTTGCCTTGAATATCTCTTAATGTCTCTTAACCTCTCCCGCCTTCTATCCTATCACAGACCTTCCCTTTTGTTCTTTCACCCCCTCCCCACTTTCCCAGCCCCCACACTTGCTTAAAAATCTGTTCCATTTCCTGATTTTTTCCAGTTCTGTCGAAAGGTCATCGACCTGAAACGTTAACTCTGTTTCTCTCTTCACAGACGCTGCCCTGGCCTGCTGAGTATCTCCAACATTTTCTGTTTTTATTAGCGTAACTTCCCTACTTTTCAATTCTATCCCTCTGGAAATAAACCCTGGTGTTTGGTGTGCTCATTTTATGGCCTTGCTAACCTGCGTCACAACTTTTAGTGATTTGTGTATTTGTACTCCGAGATCCCTTTGTTCCTCTACCCCACCTAGACTCGCTATTCTTCCTACCAAAATGTAATGCCTCACCTTAATCTGCGTTGGACTTCATTTGCCAATTATATTTCATTTCTTTATCCTGGCATTAATTTTTTTTGTGTGTGCGAATGTTACGCTCGTCACTGCAAGAGATGTTTGTGCTGGAGGCGGGGGGTGGGGTTGGGGTGGAGTGGAACACTTTGCTGATAAAGTATCAGGGCTCCCGAATCTGTTGAAGCACAAATCAGAAGTAGCGTACAGCTCCCTCGACTCTGCCCGAAGAATGGCTGAGAAATCCGACAGCGACGTGCCCTGTTTTCAGGCGCCCAACGGACGCCTCAGCATCCAATATGGCGGACGGAGGGGGGGCGCGGCGCACGCGCGCTCACTGCGCACTGGAAGTTGCGCTGTCCACCATATTGGTAAAGGCAGAGAAAAGAGGCGTCCCGGGTCCGTGCCTGCAACAAGCGTTAGCCCTTTTTGCATGTGTGCACTGGGGTGGGGCCTAACGGATTGTTTGAGGCCCACCTAAGCAAAAGTGGGCTGTCCTGAACGCAGCCAGCTTTGCCCCCTGACTTGAATCAGTCACTCATGAAAGAAAGACTTATTAAATAATAATGAGCGGCCTACGGGTGGCGCTGTCCAGGGAGAGTATAAATACTCGGGCACGGGCCCAGCTTGCGCAGGACATTCTTGACAGGAACTAGTGAAGGACACAACTGGACCTCCATGTTGTAAAACAGTTGATTAAAGCTTTGTTTAACGCTTAGACCAAGTGCCTAGTAGTTTCCTTACGTCATCCCCCATTGCCCCCCCCCCGCCACTCTCTTTCACTTTGTACCGGGCCGAGCTTCCACTTTGGGCGCAGTGGGCAACCTGGGCACAAATTGCGCTCAAACTGCATCCGTTTGGTGAGGTGTTTTTTTTGTTTCTCTCTCTCTCTCTCTCTCTCTCTCGAGTTTCTGTTCAAACGCAGGGCCTGGCCCCGAGCTGGCGCGATCGGGCAGCGTTTTAAACGTAATTTTTGTAAAAAGCAGACGTTGCTTTCAAAAAGTCTCCTCGATATTTCTGAGAGCAGTAACTGGGTGCGGTTTGATCAATACAGATAAAAATGGGTCCGTCGTGACAAAATAAGCATTTTAATCGCAGGGCGCGATCTTGCCAACCCTGGGGAGGCGGGTATGGAGGCGGGACTGCCGGGAAAATGGCAGAATCTGGGGGGGGGGGCGGGTGCCCATTCCCGCCCCCAACCTGCCTCCATGCCATCTTCCCAGGAGGCGGGAAGGGGATTACAGCCACTTAACTGCCTGTTAACGTTTGTTTCTTCCTGCAGGCTTCAATCGGTGGGGATGCGGAGAGTCTCGCATCTCAGCGGCAGAGATGACAGATGGCCGCTGCATTCTCCAATGCAGCAACCATCTAATTTCTGCTCACAAAAGAGGTTTGATGAGTCTTGAATACAAGGACTCATCAAACAACAGAGAATGTCAGTGTTTGACAGCTTCACAGGGCTGCCAAACAATGACAGTTTTTGACAGATGAAACGTCACACGCTGACGTTCTCTGTAACCGGCTTCCCCTTAATTGGCCTGCTAAGCCCGTTGGGCGGACTTAACGAGGTCAATCAAGGGAAAATAGCGTGGGTTGGCCACAAGTCAATGGAGGCGGGACTAAAACCCGACAAGTGGGAGTCCCGCCTCCAATGCGTCCCCATTCACAAAATCGCCCCCGCAGTACCTAGTCCACCACCTGCGAGTAGCCCGATTTAAAATCACTGAAAATGACTTTAATGAACGACACAGACCCATTTACCAGTTATATTGGCCTACAATAGTCAGTTTTTTAGTAAATTAAAAAAATATATGTATTCAAAAGTTTTTCAAAGGTGACTTGGCGCCCAAAGGAACCGGCTTAATTTTACGAGCCTCCTCCAAGGCCGGCAAACGGGCGCAATTCGCAGAAGCTCGCCGCGGTGACTGGTTCAATCCGGGGGGGGAGTGCGCGGCCGGTTTTGTGGGCGGGGCCGGCTCCCAGTGCGTTTAAAAAAAAAAAAAATGAGCACAAAAGATGGTGGAGACGCGATTCGCGTCGGACGTAAATTTGTGGTTAAAATCGCGCACGATCTTTTGCGCGGGTTACGCCAATTTCGGGCGAACGGCACCGGGAAATAAACCAGCGCCACCCAGCAGGAACTCCACCCCTGTGTATTTATCGCTGTCTCGCTTGCCTCCTCTGCAATGTGGAGTCTGCTTGTCCTTAGGCCGTGGCTGCCGAGACCAATGTTAAGAACATAAGAAGTAGGAGCAGGAGTAGGCCAATCGGCCCCTCGAGCCTGCTCCACCATTCAATAAGATCATGGCTGATCTGATCCTAACCTCAAATCTACTTTCACTCTCCATCCCACCCGATCCCATGTGATCTCCCGGGAGAGGCGAAAAACCAGATAAAAAACCCAATGGCCAATTTGGGAGAAACAATCTGGGAAATTCCTCTCCGACCCATCTAGGCGATCGAAACTCGTCCAGGAGATCACTCTGTCCCTATATTTTCTACAGTACTTACCTTCTGTAAAGGCGATCACCACCCCAGCCAGGAACAGGAATAAAACCATCTCCTGAAATCTAACACAGAATTAGAACACAAGAAATAGGAGCAGGATCAGGCTACATGGCCCCTGGGCCCGCTCCGCCACCCACAGGGCCATGACCATTCCGAACCTAGACTCATGTCCAATTTCCTGCCCGCTCCCCGTAACCCTTAATTCCCTTTACTTCTAGGAAACTGTCTATTTCTGTTTTAAATTTATTTAATGATGTAGCTTCCACAGCTTTCTGGGGCAGCAAATTCCACAAACCTACCACCCTCTGAGTGAAGTAGTTCCTCCTCATCTCAGTTTTGAAAGAGCAGCCCCTTATTCTAAGACTATGCCCCCTAGTTCTAGTTTCACCCATCATTGGGAACATCCTCCCCGCATCCACCCGATCAAGCCCCTTCACAATCTTATATGTTTCAATAAGATCGCCTCTCATTCTTCTGAACTCCAATGAGTAGAGTCCCAATCTACTCAACCTCTCCTCATATGTCCATCCCCTCATCCCCGGGATTAACCGAGTGAACCTTCTTTGTACTGACTCGAGAGCAAGTATGTCTTTTCTTAAGTATGGACACCAAAACTGTATGCAGTATTCCAGGTGCGGTCTCACCAATACCTTGTACAACTGAAGCAATACCTCCCTATTTTTATATTCTATCCCCCTAGCAATGAAAGCCAACATTCCATTGGCCTTCTTAATCACTTGCTGCACCTGCATACTAACCTTTTGAGTTTCGTGCACCAGGACCCCCAGATCCCTTTGTACTCTATTCTACCTGCCAGCACAAGAGGCAGGAAGAATGGAAAAACAGAATATTTTTTTGAAACGGTGAGAAAGTATTATTTGTCGGTGTTCAGAGAGACTTAGGTGTCCGAGTACAAGAAACACAGTGGGCAGAATTTTCACTGGGCCGTGGAGGCGGGATTGGAGGCGTGTGGGGGGGGTTAAAATCCCGAAATCGGGGGTCCCGACACCATCCCGCACCCAAACCCGCCTCCATGCCAGTTTCAAAGGAGGCGGGTACCCGCCCCGCACTGGGACCCGCCGACCCGAGGCGGGAAGGGGATTAGTGCCAATTAACTGCACTAACAGGTAGTTAACAGGCAGTTTTTAGCCTAATCCCTATTTTTATTGCTGAAGTGTGGGATTCCCGACGGCTCCAAACCACGGCAAGTTAGAGGAGGCGGGCCGTCAGGTTGAAGGACTTGGAGGGGTCGAGATGTCGGTGTTCAGGTGAGTGATGGGTGCATGAGTGCAAAGGTAAGTGTGTTTGGTGTGTCTAAAGTGTGTAAAGAAGTTTAAATTACCTGTACTTACCTTTACAGCCTTCCATCCTTTAGGTTCGGGGAGTCCCTCATCTAATCGGCACAGAAAGCAGAATGGCTGCAAACTGTCAAAAGTGACAGCCTTCAGCTTTCTGTGCAGGAGAGATTTCTAACTGAGTCTGTGTAGAAGGACTCAGGTTAGAAGTAAGACTGTCAGTGTTTGACAGCTTCAAACAGCTGTGAAACGCTGATACTTCATCTGTCAAAACCTCTTGACAGATGAAATTTCAGTCTGTGACGTCACCTGTTGCCGGGTGGCCCTTAATTGGCCCGCTGAGCTCGCTTGGCGGGCTCAACAAGGTCAATCAAGTTAAAATCGCGTGGATTGGCCGCATCTTGATGGAGGCGGGGCTACAACCCCGAAAGTTGTAGTCCCGCCTCCAACCCGACTCCTCAATGAAAATCCAGCCCAGAGAGTTAGCATGCAGGTACAGCAAGCAACTAGGAAGGCAAATGGCCTGTTGGCCTTTATTGCAAGTGGGTTGGAGTATAAGAGTAAGGAAGTCTTGCTCCAATTGTACAGGGCCTCGGTGAGACCACACCTGGAGTACTGCGCACAGTTCTGGTCTCCTTATCTGAGGAAGGATAGACTTGCCTTAGAGGCGGTGCAACGAAGGTTCACTAGATTGATTCCTGGGATGAGAGGGCTGTCCTACGAGGAGAGTTTGAGCAGATTAGGCTGCTACTCTCTGGAGTTTAGAAGAATGAGAGGAGATCTCATTGAAACGTATAAAATTCTGAGGGGGATTGACAGGGTAGATGCTGAGAGGCTGTTTCCCCCTGGCTGGGGAGTCTAGAACCGGGGGTCACAGTCTCAGGATAAGGGGTCGGCCATTTAGGACTGAGATGAGGAGGAATTTCTTCACTCGGAGGGTGGTGAATCTTTGGAATTCTCTGCCCCAGAGGGCTGTGGAGGCTCAGTCGATGAATATATTCAAGGCTGAGATCGATAGATTTTTGGACTCTAGGGGAATCGAGGGATGGGGTGGGAAAGTGGAGTTGAGGTTGAAGATCAGCCGTGACCTTATTGAATGGCGGAGCAGGCTCGAGGGGCCGAATGGACGACTCCTGCTCCTAATTCTTATGATCAAAGGGTGTAGGCGGATCGCTGCCCTAAAAAAAAACTGTACATCGTTATTGAAACGTTGAGATGTTTTCAGTGCTAGTTAAATGTTGAGTTTACTTATATGTTGATGCTACTGAGAACATTATGTAGAAGAAAGGTTCAAAAGTAATGCATAACATTTTTCTTTTAAAAGAAAGGGGATGTAACATTTGCATATTGATTTATCATTGGCCCGCAGGCATCTGTAAGGAATACCTATTATATTCACATGTGATCACATGCTGAGTTGTCATTGGCCTGCAGGCATCTGTGAGGACTGCTATTGTTTAGAAGACCCAGGGGTCCTGACTCCATTTTGTCCACACGGGGCTGTATTGATTGAGAAAGCTTACAGACCTGATGCTTCATTAAAATAGTTTAAACTGTAATACTCCATTGTCCTGCAATTTACTATTTTTGTACAAAGTGTGCAAAACAAGACATGGTACGGCCTATTTTCCACAATCGCACCCCCCCCCCCTCAAATAAATGAATCTTCATACCTGAGCGACCGTCCCGTTGAAAGTCGACGTGACACCACTCTCCGTCGTTCACCTTCTTGTTGGTGGCCCTGATCTTAATAGCGCCCGATCCCATGTCCAGGAGCAGGAAGAGGAAGCCGTCGAGAAGCTCCATGGCAAAGTAGTCCACCTTCTGAGCCCGTTCGACCCGCGCCTCCTTCTGGTACTGGGGCTTGCCGTGGCTGAAGAGGAGCAGGCCGTTGGGTTCGGTGGTGCAGAAGTCGAAGGAGATGGAGCCCGTCTTCTTGGTGTTCCACTTCGGGAGGGAGATGTAGGCCTCCGGCTCCTCGAAGGTGACCGGATCTAAGGCGGCCACGTTCTCGCACCGGAACACGAGGTCTCCGTGCACCTTCATTTTGGAGTCGCCTTCCTTCGCTAGGCGGGAGAGCTCCAGCTTGAAGTCGTTGTTCTTGTAGATGACCTGTTGAAAATGGAGAAAGTCAAATCAGCCCGCGGCAGCCGTCCTCTTATATTCTTCATTTTCCGAGAGTGTGACCCCGAGCTTCCGGTCGCCTGTCATTTTAATTTTCCGTCCCCCACTCCCACTCTGACCTCACCGTCCTCGTCCTCTTACACTGTTCCAACGAAACTCAGCGTAAGCTCGAGGAACAGCACAATGAGGCACTTTACAGCCTTCCGGACTCAACATCAAGTTCAACAATTTCAGATCAAAACCTGTTAACGGCAGCTGTTGATGATTCTGCCATTGCCATTTACACCTCCTCTAGACCCATCTTATGTTTCTTTACTTGTCCCCATTACCATCTGCTTTTCCCTCACATCATCCCTTGTTATTTAATCTCTCCTGCCTTCCACCCCATCACAGACCTTCCATTTTGTTCTTTCTTCACCTTCCCCCTTTCCTTGCCTCTGCACTTGCTTGAGATCCTGTTCCATCTCCAACTTTTTCCACCGACCTGAAGCGTTAACTCTTGTTTCTCTCTCCACAGATGCTGCCCGACCTGCTGCACGTTTCCAGCATGCTCTGTTTTTAGCCTAAGAAGCAGGATGAGGTGGTGTGGCCTGGGGGCCTTCGAGCTGCCATCTATTTCCTCAAAACTAACGGTGCTCGTAAGATGTGGAAGTTTGGATCAGATTGTAAGCTGTTACTGTGGCCCCCGCATGGCCTGCTGACTGACCTCCGAGAGACAGCATCGGCAAGGACCCAACTGTGAACTAAAGCCAGCGTCCACTAGAGTAAGGAGCGAATGGGGAAGGCAGAGATGTGATTCCATTTCATTTTTCTCCCCACCCTGACAGCCCTCCAGTATATAAATCAAAGGGCCATGATTCAAGGCGGGAGTCTATGCACTCCCTGTATATCTCCTATATTCCCTGGAATTTAGAACACAAGAATTAGGAGCAGGAGTCGGCCAGACGGCCCCTCAAGCCTGCTCCGCCATTCAATAACATCATGGCTGATCTTCGACCTCAGCTCCACTTTCCCGCACTATCCCCATATCCCTTGATTCCCTTAATATCCAAAAATCTATCGATCTCAGCCTTGAATATACTCAACGACTGAGCCTCCACAGCCCTCTGGGGCAGAGAATTCCAAAGATTCACCACCCTCTGAGTGAAGAAATTCCTCCTCATCTCAGTCCTAAATGGCCGACCTCTTATCCTGAGACTGTGTCCCCTGGTTCTAGACTCCCCAGCCAGGGGGAAACATCCTCCCTGCATCTACCCTGTCAATTACTTAAAGGGGGAGGGGCCTGCTGCAGCACGATCGGCAATCGCGAGTGCCGGCAAAAAAGCCCGGCACCGAGGAGAAGTGCCGGGCTCTTGGGACACAGCCGGCACAATGCGGGGTGGGGGGATGAGGAGGCCGGGGACGGCTGCGCAAAGAGGTGCTGGCAGGCGGCCAGCAAAAAAAATGGCCGCCCCCGCACCTCAGCGCCTCTACCATCGCAGGTAGGCCCCCCTGAACCGGTCGCAAATTGCAACCGACGTTACAGCGAGGGGCGCTACCAAATTTCGCGATCGGGGCGGTAGCGGGGCGCTGCACACACCGATGACGTCATCGGTGGCAGCGCAGCACTACCAGCTAACGCCGCCATTAGCGCCCCGCTAAATTTCGCGGGAGGCGCTAAACCCACTAAGTGCCCTCTTTGAGCGCTAACTGGTGGCGCAGCCCACCGAATTTCTCGGCCTATATGTTTCAATGAGATCACCTCTCATTCTTTAAACTCCACAGAAAATAGGGCCATTCTACTCAATCTCTCATCCCAGGAATCAATCTAGGACTAATTTAGAAGGTTAAGGGGTGATCTGATCAAGGTTTTCAAGATATTAAGGGGAACTGATAGGGTAGAGAGAGAGAAACTATTTCCGCTGGTTGGGAAGTCTAGGACTAGGGGGCATCGTCTAAAAATTAGAGCCAGACCTTTCAGGAGTGAAGTTAGGAAACACTTCTACACACAAAGGGTGGGAGAAGTTTGGAACTCTCCTCCGCAAACAGCAATTGATGCTGGATCAGTTGTTAATTTTAAATCTGAGACTGATAGATTTCAGTTAAACAAAGATATTGGCCCAGAACTTCGGGTCTCCACGGGTGAGTACGCGCTGTGCACTCACCCGTAGGCCCAACGGAAGTGCCGGTTTCGTGCATACACTGCGCAGGCGCGGGAAACCGGAACTTCTGTTCCTTTAAAGGAAGGGGTTCACAGGTCGAACGCGTGCGCCGGAGAGGCAGCCCGTATGCCTGGAACTTCCCTTTTTTTTGCAGGTTTCTCCGGAAGGGTAAGTCTCCAGGAGCTACGCTTTTAAAAAGCAGTCGCAAGAATCACAGAAACCCCACAGTGCAGATAGAGGCCATTTCGGCCCATCGAGCCTGCAACGACACATATCCCACCCGATCCCCATAACACCAACACATATCCCACCCGATCCCCATAACCCCACATATTTAATCCCCCTAACACTAAGGGTCAATTTTTTTTTTTAAATAGCCAATCAACCTAACCCACACATCTTTGGACTGTGGGAAGAAACCGGAGCAAACCCACGCAAACACAGGGAGAATGTGCAAACTCCACACAGATAGTCACCTGAGGCCGGATTCGAACCCGGGTTCCTGGCGCTGTGAGGCAACAGTGCTAACCACTATGCCACCGTGCTGCCTGTGCAAGGCCTGCTTTTAACAAGGTAAGTGGTGAATTAATTAAAATTAAAACATTTTTTCCACAGGTTTGTTATTTTTAAATACTTTAAAGAAAGGTAAGTTTATTTTTAGCCCCGTTAGAAAATGCAATTAATTTTTTCAAAAATTTAAATTGTTTAAAATAGTTATTTTATGCAATTTATAGTTATTTTAAAAATGTGATTTAAAAAAAAAATTATTTGAAGTTTTAGTGATGTATTGGGGCTTATAGTATTTATAGTTTTGACAGCTCTTCCCTGCTACCATTGGCTCTCCATGGCCCACGTGATCCCAGGGGACGCTTCAAGCTAACTGCGCCCCTGGGATACGCAAGCACTGCGCGCCGGCAGTTGGAGGAGGCCCAGGATCGGAATCCCACGCGGGCCCACAGCACGATGGCCGGCACGCAAGGTAAGTGCAGGTCGGAGGCTTGAACCCGCGGGAAGCCCCCGACCCGAATTTCTGGGCCATTAAGCCAAATACAAGAAGAAAATACTGCAGATGCTGGAAATCTGAAATAAAAACAGAAAATGCTGGAGACACTCAGCAGATCAGGCAGCATCTGTGAAGAGAGAAACAGAGTTAACGTTTCAGGTCGATGACCTTTCATCAGATATTAAGCAATATGGGCCCAAGGCGGGTAGATGGAGTTAGGTCACAGATCAGCCATGATTTCATTGAATGGCGGAACAGGCTCGAGGGGCTGAATGGCCTCCTCCTGTTCCTATCTTCCTACAACTGTGAGGCACATCCTGGTACCAACAGATGTGCATGATCTAGGAGAAGTCATCAGGCAGTAATAAGGAGTAGGAACCTTGATTGCATTAGCCCCTCATGATCCTAAAGGATGAACCCCAACTCCTATCATAGCTGTTTCCTTTCAATAAACATAAGAACATAAGAAATAGGAGCAGGAGTAGGCCAATCGGCCCCTCGAGCCTGCTCCGCCATTCAATAAGATCATGGCTGATCTGATCCTAACTGCCAATCTACTATCACAGAACCATCTCCTGAATCTAACAGAATTAGACACACGAAATAGGAGCAGGATCAGGCTACACAGCCCCTGGGCCCGCTCCGCTACCCACAGGGCCATGACCGATCCGAACCTAGACTCATGTCCAAATTCCTGCCTGCTCCCCGTAACCCTTAATTCCCTTTACTTCTAGGAAACTGTCTATTTCTGTTTTAAATTTATGTAATGATGTAGCTTCTACAGCTTTTTGGGGCAGCATATTCCATGGACCTACCACCCTCTGAGTGAAGTAGTTCCTCCTCATCTCAGTTTTGAAAGAGCAGCCCCTTATTCTAAGATTATGCCCCCTAGTTCTAGTTTCACCCATCATCGGGAACATCCTCCCCGCATCCACCCGATCCAACTCCTTCACAATCTTATATGTTTCAATAAGATCGCCTCTCATTCTTCTGAACTCCAATGAGTAGAGTCCCAATCTACTCAACCTCTCCTCATATGTCCATTCCCTCATCCCCGGAATTAACCGAGTGAACCTTCTTTGTACTGACTCGAGAGCAAGTATGTCCTTTCTTAAGTATGGACACCAAAACTGTACGCAGTATTCCAGGTGCGGTCTCACCAATACCTTGTACAACTGAAGCAATACCTCCCTATTTTTATATTCTATCCCCCTAGCAATGAAAGCCAACATTCCATTGGCCTTCTTAATCACTTGCTGCACCTGCATACTAACCTTTTGAGTTTCGTGCACCAGGACCCCCAAATCCCTTTGTACTTCAGTACTTTCCAGTTTCTTGCCATTACGATTTTTCCTGCCAAAGTGCATAACCTCACACTTTCCAGTATTGTATTCCATCTGCCAAATCTCTGCCCACTTACTTAGCCTGTTTATGTCCCCTTGCAGGTTTTTTATGTCCTCCTCACTCACTACTTTCCCTCCCATCTTAGTATCATCTGCAAACTTTGATATGTTACACTCGGTCCCCTCCTCCAAATCGTTAATATAGATTGTAAAGAGTTGGGGACCCAGCACTGACCCCTGCGGAACACCACTAGTTACTGATTGCCAGTCTGAGAATGAACCATTTATCCCAACTCTCTGCCTTCTGTTAGATAGCCAATCCTCTATCCATGCCAGAATATTACCCCCAATCCCGTGATTTTTTATCTTAAGCAATAATCTTTTGTGTGGCACCTTGTCAAATGCCTTTTGGAAGTCTAAATACACTACGTCCACTGGTTCCCCTTTATCCACCCTATATGTTACTTCCTCAAAGAACTCCAGCAAATTTGTCAAACATGACTTCCCCTTCATAAAACCATGCTGACTTTGTCCTATTAAATTATGATTATCCAAATGTCCTGTTACTGTCTCCTTAATAATGGACTCCAAAATTTTACCTACCACAGATGTTAGGCTAACCGGTCTATAGTTTCCAGCCTTCTGTCTCCTGCCCTTTTTAAATAAGGGTGTTACATTAGCAGTTTTCCAGTCTGCCGGGACCTTTGCTGAGTCCAGGGAGTTTTGGAAAATTATTACCAATGCATCCACAATCCCTACCACCACTTCCCTCAAGACCCTAGGATGTAAGCCATCAGGTCCAGGTGATTTATCCGCCTTGAGTCCCATTATTTTACCGAGTACCACTTCCTTAGTGATTTTGATCGTGTTTAGCTCCTCCCCCCCATAGCCCCCTGTTTGTCCAGTGTTGGGATATTCTTAGTGTCTTCTACTGTAAAGACTGATATAAAATATTCATTCAGTGTTTTTGCCATCTCCATATTTCCCACCATTAATTTCCCGGTCTCATCCTCTAAGGGACCAACATTTACTTTAGCCACCCTTTTTCTTTTTATATAACTATAAAAACTCTTACTATCTGTTTTTATATTTTTTGCTCATTTACTTTCATAATCTATCTTCCCTTTCTTAATCAATCTTTTTGTTATTTTTTGCTGTCTTTCATAGTTTTCCCAATCCTCTATCCTCCCACTAGATTTGGCTACCTTATATGCCCTTGTTTTTATTCGAATACTATCCTTAATTTCTTTACTTAGCCAGGGATGGCTGTCTTTTCTTTTACACCCTTTTCTTCTCAGTGGAATATATTTTTTTTGGAAGTTGTAAAATAACTCCTTAAATGTACACCACTGATCATGTATCGTCTTACCCTTTAATCTATTTTCCCAATCCACTCTACTCAATTCCGCTCTCATACCTTCATAGTCTCCTTTACTCAAGTTTAGCACGCTTGTTTGAGATCCAACCTTCTCACCCTCTAATTGAATATGGAATTCAACCATGTTATGGTCACTCATTCCAAGGGGATCCTTTACTAGGACATTTTTAATTAATCCTGTCTCGTTACACAGGACCAGATCTAAGGTTGCTTGCCCCCTGGTCAGTTCAGTTACATACTGCTCAAGAAACCCATCCCTAATACACTCAATGAACTCATCCTCAAGGCAGCCCTGCCCAATTTGATTTGTCCAATTAATATGATAGTTAAAATCCCCCATAATTATAGATGTTCCCTTATTACAATTGTTCACTGAATTGGTGCCCCATTTGTGAATTAGATCCAGGGCAAAGCAGCCCACTTGATCGGCACCCCATCCCACCACATTAAACATTCACTCCCTCCACCACCGGCGCACTGTGGCTGCAGTGTGTACCATCTACAAGATGCACTGCAGCAACTCACCAAGTCTTCTTCGGCAGCACCTCCCAAACCCGTGACCTCTTCCACCTAGAAGGACAAGGGCAGCAGGCGCATGGGAACACCACCACCTCCAAGTTCCCCTCCAAGTCACACACACCATCCTGACTTGGAAATATATCAGCCGTTCCTTCATCATCACTGGGTCAAAATCCTGGAACTCCCTCCCTAACAGCACTGTGGGAGCACCTTCACCACACGGACTGCAGCGGTTCAAGAAGGCAGCTCACCACCACCTTCTCAAGGGGCAACGAGGGATGGGCAATAAATGCTGGGCCTTGCCAGCGACGCCCACATCCCGGGAATGAGTTAAAAAGAAAAGGAATACAGCTGATGGATCGGATTTAAAGGGACAGCTGATTTGCTCCCTGGAGGTGGGTTTGGGTCGGGCGGGAGGTTAAAGTGTTAAACAACTGAATCCCAACCCCCATCCCGCCCACTTCGGCTTTAACGGAGGCAGGATGTGGGGCGGACGACCAACCCGCTCCCAGGAGGCGGGTCACCCATTTAAATATTCTAATGAGGCTGCCAAGGACAAGGACAGCGGGTGCGTGAGGACACCACCACCTCCAAGTCACACACCATCCCAACTTGGAAATATATCGGCCGTCCCTTCATCGTCACTGGGTCAAAATCCTTGAACTCCCTCCCTAACAGCACTGTGGGAGCACCTTCACCACACGGACTGCAGCGGTTCAAGAAGGCGGCTCACCACCACCTTCTCAAGGGGCAACTAGGGATGGGCAATAAATGCCCACATCCGATGCACACTTCCCGTGAATGAATTTAAAAAAAAATTTGCCCCTACGAATCTTCCATCGGGCGGGAAATCAGTCCTTACAGTTGTCCGACCGTGCCGCAGTCGCCCTTGTGATACTTGACATGAATCAGTCATTCATGAAAGAAAGACTTATGAAATAATACTGAGCGGCCTGTGGGTGGCGCTGTCCAGGGAGAGTATAAATACTCGGGCACGGGCCCAGCTTGCACAGGACATTCTTAACAGGAACTAGTGAAGGACACAACTAGACCGCCATGTTGTAAAACAGTTGATTAAAGCTTTGTTTAACGCTTAGACCAAGTGCCTAGTAGTTTTCTTACATCAATACTTACATCCTTCAAACACCCCATGAAGTTATTGCTCACAGGTGAGCCTGGGAGATCGGCTGTGCTCGGGCTTCCGCCAATGTAGAAAAAGTCGTCGGAGCCCAGCATGGTGTAGTCCTCCTGTGTGTAGCCTGTTGTCGTCAGGATCCCATCCACCGATATGGTAACCTGCCCAGGAGCAGAGGAAGTGGGGGGGGGGAGCAAAAAAGATGGGATACAATCTATTACCAATTGCCGCAGGGACACAGACAGCCGCCTGGATCGGTTCTCCATTTTCATGTCTGCTTTCACCCGTGTTGAATCGTGTTCGGATGTACTGGCAGCAACAGAGGAGAGCAAAGCACAGGGCCTGATGGTTTGAACGCCGGCTGTTAGCGCTGATCGGTAACCGCTGGCCAGATATAATCAATAACCGGTTCTTATTATCTAAACTACCGAGTGCCTGCTACCTGGTCTAGATAGTCGAAATGGTGCAACGCCCTGAAGGTTGTGGTAGCTGCCCCAGTGCTACGTTAGGCGCGATTGCCCTGTATCTACAGGGTAGGCACTGCCCTCCCAGCGCGTCCAATCCTAGAATTACTGCTTTCCCCCACGGACACCGGGCTGGCAAAGTTATCCTAGCTTTCTAACCTACTCACTGCACCACACTATGGGCACAACACAGGAAGCATTATGGCAACCCAGCTGCACTGTCTAGCACAGCTAATGAAGGGTACTGCGGGCACACGCCTGGCAATGCCACCCGTCTGTTTACTGGAGTCTTAAAGTGCCAATCTCAAAAACTGCCAATCTGGGGTCAAAATAACTAAACGAACTAGAGAAAATAAGTCATGAGCCTGCTCTTACATTACTGTGAAGGGCAGATTGTGAATGTTGGGTGAAAGCCCCAACTTCGGTAATGGGTGTCACCTCAGCGTGCCTATCCCTTTAATGACCGCTGATCTCCCATGGCATTGCGCAGGATAAGGCGGGAGACGCGTGATGGCCCAGCTTTGCACCTTTGCAAGGCAACTTTCAACTTGGGTAGAAATGGAAAACGGGCCGTGTCGGATCAGCTGCCTGTTACACGTCCCTTGTGAAGAGAAAAACTGGCTGGGATCTATCACCGCCACACTGAAAGCTACACTCCCATGCGACCGCCAAGGCATTGCAACGTAGTGGGTCTGTAGCACGTTCGTTGTGCGCTCTTTCGCGCTCGCTAATTCTTTCTCATTGACTCCCTCAGTCTTTGCCTTCCGCCCTTCCCCTCTCTGTATGGCTGCCACACACCGGTTTCACCGTTGTGTCTGTGTCACTCATCCGACTTCTAAGAGCATAAGAAATAGGAGCAGGAGTCGGCAACACGGCCCCTCGAGCCTGCTCCGCCATTCAATGAGATCATGGCTGATCATTGACCTCATCTCCACACCCGCCCGATCCCCATATCCTTTGACTCCCCGAGAGTCCAAAAATCTCTCGATCTCAGCCTTGAATATACTCAACGACTGAGCATCCACAGCCCTCTGGGGCAGAGAATTCCAAAGATTCACCACCCTCTGAGTGAAGAAATTCCTCCCCATCTCAGTCTTAAATGGCCGACCCCTTATCCTGAGACTGTGACCCCTGCTTCTAGACTTCCCAGCCAGGGGAAAACATCCTCCCTGCATCTACCCTGTCAAGCCCTCTTTCTCTGTTGCAAGGTTACATAGTTTGCAAGTCTCCCTCTGGCTCCCATCTCTTCTGCCTGTCCTCAGTGTGGCTTCCACACATGTTCCTTCACCGACATACCCCATAGCAGTCATTTTACCACTCCATGGTCCCAGTGAGGAGACTCACCTGACAGAGCGAATATTGGAAACTCGGGGCGCAAGCTGCGTGTGAATCTCTCGTGGGTGCTTCTGGCGGAGGTCGCGCGCAAGTTCAACAAAACTCTTCCCTGATATCAGTGTGTCACCTTCTTCCCAAGGCCTAGGAAGCTGGGTGGCAACCTGTACTGAGTTGGGTGGTGGGATGGGAAGAGGTTGTTGGACAGGTGCTGCAGCAAGGGTAGGTCAGAGGGAGAGTGGGGCCGAGGGTCGGGTCAAGAGGGATTGCGGCCTGTAGCAGGAAGGTGCAAGATGTTAGAGCGGGGGGTGGGAACACGGGAGGGAGCAGCCACAGGAGATGGGATATGGCAGCGTTGAGGTCGAGGGGCACTTGGTGGGACTGCGGTCTTGACAGTAGATTTTGGCAATGTTTTGGCTCCAGAAACACACGTGGAGGCTGGGGCACAGGAGTACACGTGGGTGGGGTGGGGAGCTGGGTGAGGCTCAGGTGTACTCCAGAGCACGCTGGATCAAATGGGGGTGGCTAGACCATGGGAGAAGGAGGACGCTCTGGGATATACAGCAAACTTTTTTTTATCCGGCATGGACGGGACCGATGTGTTGCCGGTTCATCAAAAATTCCGGATAACCAAAATCTATAGTGAAAGATACGGAGCTGAGAGATCCGTATAAAGCAACAAACCTTGTCGAGGACACCGACCCAGGCCTGAGGATGGGACCAGGTCCAGGAAATAGACCCAGGCCTGAGGATGGGACCAGGTTGAGGACATAGACCCAGGCCTGAGGATGGGACCAGGTCCAGGACACAGACCCAGACCTGGGGATGGGACCAGGTCCAGGACACAGACCCAGGCCTGAGGATGGGACCAGGTCCAGGACACCGACCCAGGCCTGAGGATGGGACCAGGTCCAGGACACCGACCCAGGCCTGAGGATGGGACCAGGTCGAGGACATAGACCCAGGCCTGAGGATGGGACCAGGTCGAGGACACCGACCCAGACCTGAGGATGGGACCAGGTCCAGGACACCGACCCAGACCTGAGGATGGGACCAGGTCGAGGGCACCGACCCAGGCTTGAGGATGGGACCAGGTCCAGGACACCGACCCAGACCTGAGGATGGGACCAGGTCCAGGACACAGACCCAGGCCTGAGGATGGGACCAGGTCGAGGACACAGACCCAGACCTGAGGATGGGACCAGGTCTAGGACACAGACCCAGGCCTGAGGATGGGACCAGGTCCAGGACACAGACCCAGGCCTGAGGATGGGACCAGGTCCAGGACATAGACCCAGGCCTGAGGATGGGACCAGGTCGAGGACACAGACCCAGACCTGAGGATGGGACCAGGTCCAGGACACCGGCCCAGACCTGAGGATGGGACCAGGTCTAGGACACAGACCCAGGCCTGAGGATGGGACCAGGTCCAGGACACAGACCCAGGCCTGAGGATGGGACCAGGTCCAGGACATAGACCCAGGCCTGAGGATGGGACCAGGTCGAGGACACAGACCCAGACCTGAGGATGGGACCAGGTCCAGGACACCGACCCAGACCTGAGGATGGGACCAGGTCCAGGACACAGACCCAGACCTGAGGATGGGACCAGGTCCAGGACACCGGCCCAGACCTGAGGATGGGACCAGGTCTAGGACACAGACCCAGGCCTGAGGATGGGACCAGGTCCAGGACACAGACCTACTAGACCTGAGGATGGGACCAGGTCCAGGACACAGACCCAGGCCTGAGGATGGGACCAGGTCCAGGACACAGACCTACTAGACCTGAGGATGGGACCAGGTCCAGGACACAGACCCAGACCTGAGGATGGGACCAGGTCCAGGACACAGACCCAGGCCTGAGGATGGGACCAGGTCCAGGACATAGACCCAGGCCTGAGGATGGGACCAGGTCCAGGACATAGACCCAGACCTGAGGATGGGACCAGGTCCAGGACACAGACCCAGACCTGAGGATGGGACCAGGTCCAGGACACCGACCCAGGCCTGAGGATGGGACCAGGTCCAGGACACAGACCCAGACCTGAGGATGGGACCAGGTCGAGGACACAGACCCAGACCTGAGGATGGGACCAGGTCCAGGACACAGACCCAGGCCTGAGGATGGGACCAGGTCCAGGACACAGACCCAGGCCTGAGGATGGGACCAGGTCCAGGACACAGACCCAGGCCTGAGGATGGGACCAGGTCCAGGACATAGACCCAGGCCTGAGGATGGGACCAGGTCGAGGACATAGGCCCAGACCTGAGGATGGGACCAGGTCCAGGACACAGACCCAGACCTGAGGATGGGACCAGGTCCAGGACACAGACCCAGGCCTGAGGATGGGACCAGGTCGAGGACACAGACCCAGACCTGAGGATGGGACCAGGTCGAGGACACTGACCCAGACCTGAGGATGGGAGCAGGTCCAGGACACCGACCCAGACCTGAGGATGGGACCAGGTCTAGGACACAGGCCCAGGCCTGAGGATGGGACCAGGTCCAGGACATAGACCCAGACCTGAGGATGGGACCAGGTCCAGGACACAGACCCAGGCCTGAGGATGGGACCAGGTCGAGGACACAGACCCAGACCTGAGGATGGGACCAGGTCGAGGACACTGACCCAGACCTGAGGATGGGACCAGGTCCAGGACACCGACCCAGACCTGAGGATGGGACCAGGTCTAGGACACAGGCCCAGGCCTGAGGATGGGACCAGGTCCAGGACATAGACCCAGACCTGAGGATGGGACCAGGTCCAGGACACAGACCCAGGCCTGAGGGTGGGACCAGGTCCAGGACACTGACCCAGGCCTGAGGATGGGACCAGGTCCAGGACACAGACCCAGGCCTGAGGATGGGACCAGATCGAGGACACAGACCCAGACCTGAGGATGGGACCAGGTCCAGGACACAGACCCAGGCCTGAGGATGGGACCAGGTCCAGGACACCGACCCAGGCCTGAGGATGGGACCAGGTCCAGGACACAGACCCAGGCCTGAGGATGGGACCAGATCGAGGACACAGACCCAGACCTGAGGATGGGACCAGGTCGAGGACATAGACCCAGACCTGAGGATGGGACCAGGTCGAGGACATCGACCCAGACCTGAGGATGGGACCAGGTCCAGGACACAGACCCAGGCCTGAGGATGGGGCCAGGTCCAGGACATAGACCCAGACCTGAGGATGGGACCAGGTCGAGGACACAGACCCAGACTTGAGGATGGGACCAGGTCCAGGACACCAACCCAGACCTGAGGATGGGACCAGGTCCAGGACACAGGCCCAGGCCTGAGGATGGGACCAGGTCCAGGACACAGACCCAGGCCTGAGGATGGGACCAGGTCGAGGGCACCGCCCCAGGCTTGAGGATGGGACCAGGTCGAGGACACCGACCCAGACCCGAGGATGGGACCAGGTCCAGGACACAGACCCAGGCCTGAGGATGGGACCAGGTCCAGGACACCGACCCAGGCCTGAGGATGGGACCAGGTCCAGGACACAGACCCAGGCCTGAGGATGGGACCAGGTCGAGGGCACCAACCCAGGCTTGAGGATGGGACCAGGTCGAGGACACCGACCCAGACCTGAGGATGGGACCAGGTCCAGGACACCGACCCAGGCCTGAGGATGGGACCAGGTCCAGGACACCGACCCAGGCCTGAGGATGGGACCAGGTCCAGGACACAGACCCAGACCTGAGGATGGGACCAGGTCGAGGACACAGACCCAGACCTGAGGATGGGACCAGGTCCAGGACACAGACCCAGGCCTGAGGATGGGACCAGGTCCAGGACACAGACCCAGGCCTGAGGATGGGACCAGGTCCAGGACACAGACCCAGGCCTGAGGATGGGACCAGGTCCAGGACATAGACCCAGGCCTGAGGATGGGACCAGGTCGAGGACATAGGCCCAGACCTGAGGATGGGACCAGGTCCAGGACACAGACCCAGACCTGAGGATGGGACCAGGTCCAGGACACAGACCCAGGCCTGAGGATGGGACCAGGTCGAGGACACAGACCCAGACCTGAGGATGGGACCAGGTCGAGGACACTGACCCAGACCTGAGGATGGGACCAGGTCCAGGACACCGACCCAGACCTGAGGATGGGACCAGGTCTAGGACACAGGCCCAGGCCTGAGGATGGGACCAGGTCCAGGACATAGACCCAGACCTGAGGATGGGACCAGGTCCAGGACACAGACCCAGGCCTGAGGATGGGACCAGGTCGAGGACACAGACCCAGACCTGAGGATGGGACCAGGTCGAGGACACTGACCCAGACCTGAGGATGGGACCAGGTCCAGGACACCGACCCAGACCTGAGGATGGGACCAGGTCTAGGACACAGGCCCAGGCCTGAGGATGGGACCAGGTCCAGGACATAGACCCAGACCTGAGGATGGGACCAGGTCCAGGACACAGACCCAGGCCTGAGGGTGGGACCAGGTCCAGGACACTGACCCAGGCCTGAGGATGGGACCAGGTCCAGGACACAGACCCAGGCCTGAGGATGGGACCAGATCGAGGACACAGACCCAGACCTGAGGATGGGACCAGGTCCAGGACACAGACCCAGGCCTGAGGATGGGACCAGGTCCAGGACACCGACCCAGGCCTGAGGATGGGACCAGGTCCAGGACACAGACCCAGGCCTGAGGATGGGACCAGATCGAGGACACAGACCCAGACCTGAGGATGGGACCAGGTCGAGGACATAGACCCAGACCTGAGGATGGGACCAGGTCGAGGACATCGACCCAGACCTGAGGATGGGACCAGGTCCAGGACACAGACCCAGGCCTGAGGATGGGGCCAGGTCCAGGACATAGACCCAGACCTGAGGATGGGACCAGGTCGAGGACACAGACCCAGACTTGAGGATGGGACCAGGTCCAGGACACCAACCCAGACCTGAGGATGGGACCAGGTCCAGGACACAGGCCCAGGCCTGAGGATGGGACCAGGTCCAGGACACAGACCCAGGCCTGAGGATGGGACCAGGTCGAGGGCACCGCCCCAGGCTTGAGGATGGGACCAGGTCGAGGACACCGACCCAGACCCGAGGATGGGACCAGGTCCAGGACACAGACCCAGGCCTGAGGATGGGACCAGGTCCAGGACACCGACCCAGGCCTGAGGATGGGACCAGGTCCAGGACACAGACCCAGGCCTGAGGATGGGACCAGGTCGAGGGCACCAACCCAGGCTTGAGGATGGGACCAGGTCGAGGACACCGACCCAGACCTGAGGATGGGACCAGGTCCAGGACACCGACCCAGGCCTGAGGATGGGACCAGGTCCAGGACACAGACCCAGGCCTGAGGATGGGACTAGGTCGAGGACACAGACCCAGACCTGAGGATGGGACCAGGTCGAGGACACAGACCCAGACCTGAGGATGGGACCAGGTCCAGGACACAGACCCAGGCCTGAGGATGGGACCAGGTCCAGGACACTGACCCAGGCCTGAGGATGGGACCAGGTCCAGGACACAGACCCAGGCCTGAGGATGGGACTAGGTCGAGGACACAGACCCAGACCTGAGGATGGGACCAGTTCCAGGACACAGACCCAGGAACGAGAGTGACCAAACCTGGCAATAGGGGGAGCACAGGCACGGCAGGAGTCTTTCACGACCTCAGGCCGTCCCAAAGCACTTCACAGCCAATGAAGTGCTTTTTGGAATGTGGTCGCTGTTGTAATGTTGGACTTAAAAGGTGAAAAGAGGCGTTGGTGGGCATTGGGACAGGCAAACACATCAGGAGATGCTTTGAAGCTTTTTTTAGTTGGGGAGTGGGCCAACAATGGCAGAGCACTCAGTTAAAACATGGCGACCACATCTCTTGGGGGGGAGCTAACGGTCGGCACATCTGATTTAACTGGAGCAAAATCTTAAAGCTCTGGTGGAAAACACTTTGATTTGCTATTTTTAAGGCCAGCGATATTCAGGACACCTTGGACCAAACCTAAGCAAAGCAACTTGTAGCCTAGGTTTACCAGAATGATACCCGGACTCCAAGGGTTAAGTTACGAGGAGAGATTACACAAACTGGGGTTGTATTCCCTGGAATTTAGAAGGTTTAGGGGTGATCTGATCAAAGTTATTAAGGGGAACTGATAGGATAGAGAGAGAGAAACTATTTCCGCTGGTTGGGGAGTCTAGGACTAGGGGGCAGAGTCTAAAAATTAGAGCCAGACCTTTCAGGAGTGAAGTTAGGAAACACTTCTACACACAAAGGGCGGTAGAAGTTTGGAACTCTCTTCCGCAAACGGCAATTGATGCTAGATCAATTGTTAATTTTAAATCTGAGATTGATGGATTTCTGTTGAAGTCCCCTTTAATAACTTCCATCAAATCACCCCTTAACCTTCTAAAATTCCAAGGAATACAAGCCTAGTTTGTGTAATCCCTCCTCGTAATTTAACCCTTGGAGTCCTGTTAACCAAAGGGTATTAAGGGATATGGGACAAAGGCGGGTGAATGGAGTTAGGTCGCAGATCAGCTATGATCTCATTGAATGGCGGACCAGGCTCGAGGGGCTGAATGGCCTCCTCCTCTTCCTATGTTCCGAGACTTTTGCACGTATTGCTAAGTGCTTACTGGTAATTGTGTGACAAATAAAAGTCTCGGTCTGTTGTCTGCCTTTACATAATAGAAGCTTCCCAAAGCTGTGAGCAAGACGCTCAGGGAATCCTACACTTCAAAAAGCAAGTTGCCGGTCGTGGCTGAGGATCGCTGCTTTTGAGGTTTGGGGTGTGAGATTGGCCAACGTGAGGTGAGACACATCGGCAGTAGAGAGAGAAGCCACAGCACAGAGCAGGGGTTAGGGATGGCCACCAACAAGGGTTGGTGGGCCAGGCCAAATTAGACAGTAAATAAGGAGAAACTGTTTCCAATGGCGGAAGGGTCGGTAACCAGAGGGCCCAGATTTAAGGCAATTGGCAAAAGAATCAAAGGCGACACGAGGAAAAACTGTTTTACGCAGCGAGTGGTGAGGATTTGGAATGCACTGCCTGATAGGGCGGTGGAGACAGATTCAATAGGAGCCTTCAAAAGATAAATACTGGAAGGAAAAATAATTGCAGGGATATGGGGGAAGAGCGGGGGGAGTGGGAGTAACTGGATTGCTCTTCGAAAGAGCCGGGGCAGGCTCGATGGGCCGAATGGCCTCCTTCTGTGCTGTACTATTCTATATGGACAGGAGAGGCGGGGGGGGAGCAGGGGAAGTGCCACCGTGGGTACTCTGCCGTGCCATGGGCCAAGTGAACAGAGGAAGGGGAGAGGAATAGATTTGTGGGGTTTGTGCTGATTTGTGCAAGGCGGGGTTTGGGGGGGGGGGGAAAGAGGCCATTTCGGGGAGCTCTGCGAGACCATGGGCCATACTGGAGGGAGAAGGGTGAAAAGGCCAACTCAGGGGCTCTGTGTTAAGGATGGGGTGGCAGGAATGGCAGCAGGGTTGGTGACAACCCATTGTTAGTAGGCCCATCGCCATCTGGTGTAGAAATGCACCTGGGAGGCTCATCAGCGTATAATACAGGTAAGTTTGACAGAGTGACAGAGGTAGGATTGTGGATACAGGCATGACAGGAAGTGTGACAGTGCTACAGAAATTCTCTGCAAATCTCCCATGGCGTTGCTTATGGTAGTTCAGGTGATACGCTGTTTTATAAAAGCAGGGGGGCTATACTATGTCATGGACAATGCGTTAAGGTGGAACTAGCAGTGGGAGCTCTAGGGTTTACAGTGTACAGTTTTGGCCTCCTTCCCTAAGGAAGGATATACTTGCCATAGAGGGAGTGCAATGGAGGTTCACCAGACTGGTTCCTGGGATTGGGGGGATTGTCCTGTGAGGAGAGATTGAGTAGACTAGGCCTATATTCTCTAGAGTTTAGAAGAATGAGAGGTGATCTCATTGAAACATACAAAATTCTTACAGGACTTGACAGGGTAGATGCAGGGAGGATGTTTCCCCCTGGCTGGGGAGTCTAGAACCAGGGGTCACAGTCTCAGAATAAGGGGTCGGCCATTTTGGACTGAGATGAGGAGAAATTTCTTCACTCAGAGGGTGGTGAATCTTTGGAATTCTCTACCCCAGAGGGCTGTGGAGGCTCAGTCGTTGAGTATATTCAAGGCTGAGATCGATAGATTTCTGACTAGTAAGGGCATCAAGGGATATGGAGATAGGGCCGGTGAATGGAGTTGAGGCAGAAGATCAGCCATGATCTTATTGAATGGCGGAGCAGGCTCGAGGGGCCGAATGGCCGACTCCTGCTCCTATTTCTGATGTTTTTACGGAAGGAGTAGAGGTTGAACTCTGATCCACTGCCAATCAAAACGGGCAAAATAAATCTCTCATCCCCCCACCAGGGAGCTCTCTTGTGCTCATCTCCATCACTGGATTACTTACTGTTGGAAAGAGGACTTTGCCAGTCTGCACCAAGCAGCCATGTTTCAGCATCTGTCTCCTTCCCCGCGCGCCAGATGTGCCTGTCTCTCGCATCGGTGGGTAATCATTTTCCGCTGACTCTTTATAAAGTTTTTAAAGAGTGTGCAGGGACAGAGGGCTCCCGGGAGGTAATGTGCATAGGTCCCTGAAGGTGGTGGGACATATTGAGAGAGTGGGTTAGAAAAGCATCTGGGATCTTGGGCTTTATAAATAGAGGTATTGAGTACAAAAGTAGAGAAGTGATGTTGAACCTTTATAATGCGCTGGTTAGGCCACAACTGGAGTATTGCGTCCAGTTCTGGTCACCACACTTTAGGAAGGATGTGAAGGCCCTCGAGAAGGTGCGGAGGAGATTTACCAGAATGGTTCCGGGGATGGGGGTTCTTAGCTACAAGGACAGGTTGGAGAAGCTGGATTTGTTTTCATTAGAGCAAAGGAGGTTGAGGGGTGATTTGATAGAGGTGTACAAGATTATGACGGGTTTGGACAGGCTAGACGGGGAAAGGCTGTTCCCACTAGTTGATGGTACAAGGACTAGGGGACACAGATTTAAGGTTTTGGGCCAGAGATACAGGGGAATGGGAGGAAAGACTTTTTTATGCAGCGAGTGGTGAGGACCTGGAACTCGCTGCCGACGGAAGTGGTGGAAGCGGAGACACTCAATGTTTTCAAGGGGAGACGGGACAGGCACTTGAAGGAAATAAATTTGCAGGGCTACGGGGATAGAGCGGGGGAATGGGACTGACTGGATTGCTCGACAGAGAGCTGGCACCGACTCGATGGGCCGAACGGCCTCTTTCTGTGCCCTTATGACTCTGTGACTCTTTACTCGGTACGATAGCTGCTGTGGCCTTTCTGAACTCCAGTAAACAACAACCGGCATCGCCCGAGGCTGTGATGCAGTCAACCGGCTTGGGCGACGTTTTCACATGGAGGGCGGGCGGGGTTTCTCATTCGCGCTGTTCCTCACGCCCTTGCTACTTTCCTACAGTTACACCGACTGACTGAGCTTTGGAGGCTATCAGCGCAGAAAGACCGCTCCAACTTCGAGGTTCACACAAAGCTTTGACTAAGAGAAGGCCCGTCAAGCCCAGTCCTCTCACAGTCCAGGGGCGACTACCTCCATCTGGAGCTTCCCCCTCCCACCCAAGGTGGGCCTTCCTGACGCGCATGCGCCAAGCAGATCCATCAGCAGCGCGGCTGACGTTCGATCCTCTTTCCCCACAGGTACCGACCCAGGCCTCTCTTTAAAAAGGCCTCAACTGACCTCAGGAGTAACCATCATTCCTGAAGGCCCGTTCCACAAAGCAACTGCCCTCAACTCCTGCTCGAGACTTACGAATGTCAGTGCTGGGATCAGTGAGGGCTCCAGCGTGTTGAAATGATTTAAATTGGTCATCTAACTCAAATTCAGTTACAATTCCAATTTCTTTGTCGCAAATCTTTCTCCCCCCTCCACCACTTCAAACCATCAGGCCTGATTTTTTTGGGAATCTCATCTGTTGGCATCATATTAAAAGAGCAATTCTTGAACTCCAGCCAGTCCCCTCCTTCCACTAATAAGGCGGATGTTTTATCAAAGGACTGCAAAGGGCCAAAACAGAACCAGTGCCACACACTAGGACTGTATCTCAGGGTGACGCTCCAACTAAGACATTCTCTTTGCGAAGTCTCCACAGTGTACGGTTAAATACAGTGAACCCTGTGTGTCGTAGCTTTAATCTCAGGCTTTCCTCGAATGTATGAATGGCTCTTGATTGGCTTGGCCACACTGTCCTTCTATTTCTAACGAGCTGGTGAGGATCCTGTGAAAACCAGATGCTAACTCCTTTGTTTCCAAGCTGTTTAGTGACTTATTTGCTGATCATTAGGACTCCAGCATGACACACGGGGCATGGGAGCATAGCGGTTATGTTACTGGGCTAGTAATCCAGCAGCCTAGACTAATAAGCCATGATCCATGAACCATGATCCTTGAGCCATGAGCCATGATCCATGAACCATGAACCTTGAGCCATGATCCATGAACCATGATCCTTTAGCCATGAGCCATGATCCATGAACCATGATCCATGAGCCATGATCCTTGAGCCATGATCCTTGAACCATGAACCATGATCCCTGAGCCATGAGCCAAGATCCTTGAGCCATAAGCCATGATCCTTGAACCATGATCCTTGAGCCATGATCCTTGAACCATGAACCATGATCCTTGAGCCATGAGCCATGATCCATGATCCTTGAGCCATAAGCCATGATCCATGAACCATGATCCTTGAGCCATGATCCTTGAGCCATGAGCCATGATCCATGATCCTTGAGCCATAAGCCATGATCCATGAACCATGATCCTTGAGCCATGATCCTTGAGCCATGAGCCATGATCCATGAACCATGAGCCATGATCCTTGAGCCATGATCCATGATCCATGAACCATGATCCTTGAGCCATGAGCCATGAACCATGATCCTTGAGCCATGATCCATGATCCTTGAACCATGAACCATGATCCTTGAGCCATGAGCCATGATCCTTGAGCCATGATCCATGATCCATGATCCTTGAGCCATGATCCATGAACCATGATCCTTGAGCCATGATCCATGATCCTTGAGCCATGAGCCATGAACCATGAACCATGATCCTTGAGCCATGATCCTTGAGCCATGAACCATGAACCATGATCCATGAACCGTGAACCATGATCCTTGAGCCATGATCCATGAACCATGAACCATGATCCTTGAGCCATGATCCATGAACCATGATCCTTGAGCCATGATCCATGAACCATGATCCTTGAGCCATGAGCCATGATCCATGAACCATGAGCCAAGAGTTCAAATCACACCACGGCAGCTGGGGAATTTAAATTCAGTTAATTAAATAAATTTGGAATTAAAAAAAAAACTAGTAATGGTGACCATGAAACTATTGGATTATCCTCGAAATCCTAATGTTCACTAATGTTCTTTAGGGAAGGAAGTCTGCTGTCCTTACCTGGTCTGGCTTATATGTTACCCACAGCAATGTGGCTGACTAGCAAGCCACTTATTAAAGAAGCCGGCTCACCACCGCCTTCTTGAGGACAATTAGGGATGGGCAATAAATGCTGGGCCTTGCTGGTGATGTCCACGTCCCATGAATAAAACAATCCATGAGGTACTCAACATGAGATATCTCCATTTCAGGTGTGAACCACCACTGAGGAATTTTCCAAGTCCCAGTTGCCCCTCTCTGATTTGGCTGGTTGTAATGCCGATGTTTGCCGTATCTTTGGTTGACTGAATAAGGCCAGGAATGAGGTGCCCAGTGCGCACCAGGCTCCATGGAACTGTGCACCATCCTTTCAGGGAAAGAACTCACCTGAGCACAAGGACTGCCTCCGGTTAGTTAATCCACCTGCAATCGTGATCAAGCTCCCAGATTGGCTTGGGCTCAAAGGTCTGCCCTGAAACTATATCATTCTCAGCTCCTACAGCTTCCTTGTACGTAACTACCCGTTACTTTTTGCTGTAACAGAAATTCATCGTCGCTAGTTTACACATGGAGGCATGTTGGTCGTTGGCCCACTCTCACTTGAAGAAATTAAGTGGGCAATCTTCTCCCTTTAATTGTCTTGGAACTCAATGGTGGGATACTGAGACGTGTAGGCGGAACAGAGGGACCTTGGAGTGCAGGTCCACAGATCCCTAAAGGTAGCAGGACAGGTAGATAAGGTGGCTAAGAAGGCATACGGGATACTTGCCTTTATTAGCCGAGGCATAGAATATAAGAGCAGGGAGGTTATGCTTGAACTGTTTAAAACACTAGTTAGGCCTCAGCTAGAGTACTGCGTGCAGTTCTGGTCACCACATTACAGGAAGGATGTGATCGCACTAGAGAGGGTGCAGAGGAGATTTACAAGGATGTTGCCAGGACTGGGGAATTTTAGCTATGAGGAAAGATTGGACAGGCTGGGGTTGTTTTCTTTGGAACAGAGGAGGCTGAGGGGAGATTTAATTGAGGTGTATAATAATGAGGGGCCTCGATAGAGTGGATCGAAAGGAGCTATTTCCCTTAGCAGAAGGGTCAATAAACAGGGGGCAGAGATTTAAAGTAATTGGTGGGAGGTTTTGAGGAGATTTGAGGGGAAATTTCCTCTCCCAGAGGGTGGTGGGGGTCTGGAACTCACTGCCTGAAAGGGTGGTAGAGGCAGAAACCCTCATCACATTTAAAAAGTACTTGGATGTGCACTTGAAGTGCCGTAACCTGCAGGGCTACGGACCAAGAGCTGGGAAGTGGGATTAGGCTGGAGCGCTCTTTGTCGGCCGGCGCGGACACGATGGGCCGAATGGCCTCCTTCCGCGCCGTGAACTCCTGTGATTCTCTGTTTCATCATGTCGTTCATTTTGCACTTCATGGGAAATGCCACTTTCAGGGCATTCTGATCCACCCCACGGATTCCGCAAACCAACACGGTTCCAGTTTCCACGCTTTGTCAGTGAGGGCTGGATCGGTTGCGACAGCAGAGCTTTGCCTGAAGAATTATTGCGAGTAATTCTGTGGAACTGCACTCCCAGTGAGGAGTTGTGAAGGGCGGTGAGCAAAGATCTGAGAGAGGGCGACCGCACTGCAGTGCCAGTTCTCTGATCGGCACTCCTTACGAGCAAAAGTCCCCTTTGGCGGTGCAGAGTTACCCCTGTATTGGATGGAATAAAAATACCATCAACTGGAAACTTACATTTGAGGACATAAGAAGCACTAAATGTTGGTGTTGAATTTAGAATCCTTTGACGGAGGGGCTGTTTGTTTTGTCATAGTGTAATGGCAATTCTGGTTGCCCCTCCTATCATGTACCATGGTTCAGGCACATCCTTCGAAATTATCTTCAGCCAGGTGGTGGGGCTATCCAGGCATGAGGTTGGCACCCCATCCGCCACCTTAAACATTCACTCCCTCCACCACCGGCGCACCGTGGCTGCAGTGTGTACCATCTACAAGATGCACTGCAGCAACTCGCCAAGGCTTCTTCGGCAGCACCTCCCAAACCCGCGACCTCTTCCACCTAGAAGGACAAGGGCAGCAGGCGCATGGGAACACACCACCACCTCCAAGTTCCCCTCCAAGTCACACACACCATCCCGACTTGGAAATATATCGGCCGTTCCTTCACCGTCGCTGGGTCCAAATCCTGGAACTCCCTCCCTAACAGCACTGTGGGAGCGCCTTCACCACACGGACTGCAGCGGTTCAAGAAGGCGGCTCACCACCACCTTCTCAAGGGGCAGCTAGGGATGGGCAATAAATGCTGGGACTTGGCAGCCACACCCTCGTCCCAGGAACGAATAACAAAAAAAATAGTCAAAGTCTATGGTCCCCAGAATTGGCCGACAATGAGGCATTAATTGCCAAGGCAAACTAAATTAAGGAAACATGATAAGATGGGAGTAGCACAGATAGTTTGATCTTCATCTCTGAGCATACAACAATGCTTGGACTGTAGAAAGTCAATAAGCAAGGCAGATGCGTTTCAGAGAGCCAAACCCTGTGGTCCTCACAAGCTTCAGGTTGACAATCTAGTGCTGGGGGTCACTACATTGCTCGTGACAGTCCCTCTTTTGAGATGTACTGCCCGGAATTTCTCAGCTCCCCAGGAATGATCTGAAAGCAAAGGGATCTGCTGTTGAAAATAATCAGAATATCGCACAGTTGTCCAGTGACAGCATCCTATCTGAACCTTTGCCCTTTGAAAATTCTTGCTTGCCTGTCCTGTGGGCCAACAGTGTCCTCTATCTTCAACTGTGAAAAGCAGGTGTCTGCCCACCTTTCTCTAGCTTCTAATTCAGTTCCTTGGCTTATTGGCTCTATCATGTCTCATCGGATATATCGTTAGAAAGCTATCTGCATGATATTTTCAAAGGTAGAGCTGAAGGCCGTCACCTAAAAGACAAAATAATGGGTTTACGAACATACGTAAGGAACCACTTTTCCGGTGTGTTTCTCTGCAGAGGTAGTCTTGACGTCACGGAGGTCCGCTTTGAAGAAGCATAATTAGATTCATGTATTGCCAACCTCTCTGGGCAACACAGGCTTCACTGTATTTGAGAGAAAAGAGACTCCCTAGCTAAGAGAAATGCTCAGAAGGCTCACAAGGCCGGACGACGGTCCGCATGCTACACTGGTTCTGGTTCTGGCAGAGAGCGTCCATTTGATTGCCAAAAGGATCAACGGGGAAATAAATTAACAGTCAGACACAAAAATGGCGTTAGCACATCGTTGCCACAGTTTTGTTAATAGTATTAGTAATAGGTTTCGCTCATTTTCGTAACTGGTAAAGGAAGGTAATGCATTCTCAGGTTACCCATCAACGGCAGCACTCATGCAAGGAATGACCTCACAAGGCCTTTAGCGTCACTCCTCATGCATTCAGCTCTTGAAAGATCATGCACTGGCTCGTGCAATGAGAAACACAAATCGCAGAAAGGAAAGTGATAGTTTCATTTTTAAAGGGGAGGTCTGGGGGCGGGGGGACAAAAAAGCCCAGCTAGGCATCATTTTTTTTCTTTTACTTCTTAATCTCAATGTCATCGTGCTGTACTTGCGTTCTTTGTTACGTGCTTTGCTTTGTCATAGCCCATCTGCTTATAGCACAAGTGCGCGTGCATGGGTAGGAGTTGCATTCAGTGCCTCTGCTCGTTGTCCAGGTGGGACGTGTATATGTTGTGTGCAGAGGGAGCATGTGTGTGGGTTGGTGTCTGTCGCTCAGGTGTGGGCAGGTGTTCGTGTGCGTGCAATGTTCATGATCCACACCTACCCCGTCCGCCACCTTAAACATTCCCTCCCTCCCTCCACCACCGGCGCACCGTGGCTGCAGTGTGTACCATCTACAACATGCACTGCAGCAACTCGCCAAGGCTTCTTCGGCAGCACCTCCCAAACCCGCGACCTCTTCCACCTTGAAGGACAAGGGCAGCAGGCGCAGGGGAACACCACCACCTCCAAGTTCCCCTCCAAGTCACACACCATCCTGACTTGGAAATATATCGGCCGTTCCTTCATCGTCGCTGGGTCAAAATCCTGGATCTCCATCCCTAACAGCACTGTGGGAGCACCTTCACCACACGGACTGCAGCGGTTCAAGAAGGCGGCTCACCACCAGCTTCTCAAGGGGCAACTAGGGATGGGCAATAAATGCTGGGCTTTGCCAGCGACGCCCACATCCCATGATTGAATTTTTAAAAAATCCATCTCTTACAACCCAGCTAGTTGGACTCTAAGTAACATGTTGGTATTCTCAAACTTTCAAGTCTCAGAGACCAATCACAACTTTTGCTGAAGCTTTCAACGCAGATTATTGAATGGAGTCCTTCAGAGACTCCAGTTGTATCTCTAGAACTGGAAGACTTAGTGAAAATAAAGCCAGCATGAAGTCTCCAGAGACACTAAATGAAACTTGAGAGTCAAATATTAACTTAGTACTGGATGAGCAAGAATTTCCTCCAATTAAATACTGGGAAGACGGAAGCCAATGTTTTCGGTCCCCGCCACAGACTCCGTTCCCAAGGCACCGACTCCATCCCTCTCCCTAACATCTGTCCGAGGCTGAACCACACTGTTCGCAACCTTGGTGTCGTATTTGACCCTGAAATGAGCTCCCGACCACATATCCGCAGCATAACAAAGACCGCCTATTTCCACCTCCTTAACATCGCCGGTCTCCGCCCCGCCTCAGCTCACCCGCTGCTGAAACCCTCATCAATGCCTTTGTTACCTCTAGACTCGACTATTCCAACGCACTCCTGGCCGGCCTCCCACATTCCACCCTACGTAAACTGGAGGTCATCCAAAACTCTGCTGCCCCGTGTCCTAACTCGCACCGAGTCCCATTCACCCATCACCCCCTGTGCTCGCTGACCTACACTGGCTCCCGGTTAAGCAACGCCTCGATTTCAAAATTCTCATCCTTGTTTTCAAATCCCTCCATGGCCCTCGCCCCCCTCCCTATCTCTGTAACCTCCTCCAGCCCCACAACCCCCCGAAATCTCTGCGCTCCTCCAATTCTGGCGTCTTGAGCATCCCCCTGATTTTAATCGCTCCACCATTGGCGGCCGTGCCTTCAGCCGCCTGGGCCCTGAGCTCTGGAATTCCCTCCCTAAACCTCTCCGCCTCTCTCTCCGCCTTGAAGACGCTCCTTAAAACCGACCTCTTTGACCAAGCTTTTGGTCACCTGCCCTAATATCTCCTTATGTGGCTCGGTGTCAAATTTTTGTCTTAATAATACTCCTGTGCAGCGCCTTGGGGCGTTTTAATATGTTAAAGGCGCTATGTAAATACGATGTTGTTGATTTGTGCGCTTGCATATCTTCTCCAAGATGTTACAAGGGGGAAAAAGCTCCAACCATTATAGATGCTCTTGAGGTGACCATTCACAGTCGTAAAACCTGCCTGAGCCTGTCTCCAATTATCAGACTTCAATCCGTCAGAAGGCGGATCGGCACCTTTTACCGCTTCGAATTCGTGCTCTGCTTCCCCATCTCTCACGAGTGACAACAGAAGAACGGTTTGCCATTAAACCATTAGAGGGCCACCCAAATGAACTCTATCCACGTTTTCAATCAGCTAAGCTGGACAGGGCAGAAACCCGTGTGGGATCATTATGCCGTGCTGTGTTGAATCATTTGTCTGGAATGCTGGTGCCTATTACAGGTAGACTATCCTTTATCCGAACTTCCGAAAACCGAAAACCTCCAAAAACCAAAAGTTTTTTCGTTCAGCGTAAGTCGTGCGCACGACATGACCAGAGTGGCGCACGACTTACGCTGAGCAGGGCAGAGGGTCACAGAGTTCCCTCCTGGGTAGGAGAATGCAGGCTGAGCCGGGCAGTGTGAAGGAGGTACCGGGAGAGTGAACCCAACAATACAGCGGCCCGTCCGATAGCTGCAGCGGCCCGTCTGATATTCTTTTCTCCACCCTCCCACCCGACCCGACCCGAACCGCAGCCCGTCCGATATTCTTTTCTCCCCCCCCGACCCCCTGCCGACCCCCACCCCCGACCCTCCGCCGACCCCCACCCCCGACAAATTTCCCAGTCTTATAAAATACCTTCTGAAATCCGAAAAATTCCGAAAACCGAAACTCAGCTGGTCCCAAGGTTTTCGGATAAGGGATAGTGTACCTGTATCTGCTCGCGAGTCAGAACCGTTAGGGAACGCAGGCTTTGGGTTGTTAAACGGCTCAACGAAGGGTTAAGTCCCTCCGAGGCTTGTGGAGGGCAGCGGGCGCAGTCACCACGCTGCACCACATGTAAGAAAGACTTCTCACGCCCACCAGACGTCCCAAAGCGCTTCACAGCCAATGAAGTGCTTTTTGAAGTGTGGTCACTGTTGTAATGTGGGAAACGCGGCAGCCAATTTGCACACAGCAAGATCCCACAAACAGCAATGTGACAATGACCAGATCATCTGTTTTTAATGATGTTGATTGAGGGATAAATACCGGCCAGGAAACCAGGGAAAACTCCTCATCTCTTCTTCAAAATACATCCACCTGAGAGGGCAGACGGGGCCTCGGTTTAACATCTCATCCGAAAGATGGCACCTCTGACAGTGAGGCGCTTCCTCAATACTGCCCCTCCGACAGTGCGGCGCTCCCTCAGTACTGCCCCTCCGACAGTGCAGCGCTCCCTCAGTACTGCCCCTCCGACAGTGCGGCGCTCCCTCAGTACTGCCCCTCCGACAGTGCGGCGCTCCCTCAGTACTTGCCCCTCCGACAGTGCAGCGCTCCTTCAGTACTGCCCCTCAGACAGTGCAGCGCTCCCTCAGTACTGCCCCTCCGACAGTGCGGCGCTCCCTCAGTACTGCCCCTCCGACAGTGCGGCGCTCCCTCAGTACTGCCCCTCCGACAGTGCGGCGCTCCCTCAGTACTGCCCCTCCGACAGTGCGGCGCTCCCTCAGTACTGCCCCTCCGACAGTGCGGCGCTCCCTCAGTACTGCCCCTCCGACAGTGCGGCGCTCCCTCAGCACTGCCCCTCTGACAGTGCGGCACTCCCTCAGTACCGCCCCTCCGACAGTGCAGCGCTCCCTCAGTACCGCCCCTCCGACAGTGCGGCGCTCCCTCAGTACCGCCCCTCCGACAGTGCGGCACTCCCTCAGTACTGCCCCTCCGACAGTGCGGCGCTCCCTCAGTACTGCCCCTCCGACAGTGCGGCGCTCCCTCAGTACTGCCCCTCCGACAGTGCGGCGCTCCCTCAGCACTGCCCCTCCGACAGTGCAGCGCTCCCTCAGTACCGCCCCTCCGACAGTGCGGCGCTCCCTCAGTACCGGCCCTCCGACAGTGCGGTGCTCCCTCAGTACCGCCCCTCCGACAGTGCGGCGCTCCCTCAGTACCGCCCCTCCGACAGTGCGGCGCTCCCTCAGTACCGCCCCTCCGACAGTGCGGTGCTCCCTCAGTACCGCCCCTCCGACAGTGCGGCGCTCCCTCAGTACCGCCCCTCCGACAGTGCGGCGCTCCCTCAGTACCGCCCCTCCGACAGTGCGGCACTCCCTCAGTACCGCCCCTCCGACAGTGCGGCGCTCCCTCAGTACCGCCCCTCCGACAGTGCGGCGCTCCCTCAGTACCGCCCCTCCGACAGTGCGGCGCTCCCTCAGTACCGCCCCTCCGACAGTGCGGCGCTCCCTCAGTACCGCCCCTCCGACAGTGCGGCGCTCCCTCAGTACCGCCCCTCCGACAGTGCGGCGCTCCCTCAGTACCGCCCCTCCGACAGTGCGGCGCTCCCTCAGCACTGTCACTGGGGGGTGTCAGCCTGGATTATTGTGCTCAAGTCTCATAGAGTGGGACTTGAACCCACGACCGTCTGACTCAGCGGCAAGAGAGTGCGACCCAGTCAGCCACTGCTGACACTGGGAAAGCCTGCTTGTTTTATGACGCTTCATGTCACTTTGTATCTAGCAAAAAGCCAGGCTTGATATCTGCAAATCCGTTTACCCGCCAACATTGATTTGTAAGTGCGCTTCGATGACTGTAAACTGAATAAGCGTGTCTCCCGGACAGCAGGAAGCAGGAATGACTGATACTCACAATTATGTAAAATGGCTTGGATTTTACAACCTGCTATTATTTAACAATGGCTTGCTGGACGCGAAGCAGACTGTATTGATTTGATTCCTTGCCATCATCCATTGGGTCCTTGTGTAATGCAATTACAATACATATCTAACCGTTAAATTAAATCATGTTCCGAGAGGGAACGCGACAATGCTAGCCTGCTAACCTGCCTGGATGCATAGTTTTCTCACAGGGCACAGCAGTGGCGGCTCCAATAAAGCCTTGTATTTATATAGCGCCTTGCACATCCTCAGGCTGTCCTCGGTGACGAACAAGAGCAACCAACCAACAGCTGTTGGGAGGCAGAGTCCGATGTTAATCCGACAGGGCTTACGGGTTTTAATGAACACTTTACTGCTACAAGCACAGCAACAACTTATTGCGCTGAGGGAGCGCCGCACTGTCGGAGGGGCAGTACTGAGGGAGCGCCGCACTGTCGGAGGGGCAGTACTGAGGGAGCGCCGCACTGTCGGAGGGGCGGTACTGAGGGAGCACCGCACTGTCGGAGGGGCAGTACTGAGGGAGCGCCGCACAGTCGGAAGGGCAGTACTGAGGGAGCGCCGCACTGTCGGAGGTTCAGTACTGAGGGAGCGCCGCACTGTCAGAAGGGCAGTACTGAGGGAGCGCCGCACTGTCGGAGGGGCAGTACTGAGGGAGCGCCGCACTGTCGGAAGGGCAGTGCCGCACTGTCGGAAGGGCAGTACTGAGGGAGCGCCGCACTGTCGGAGGGGCAGTACTGAGGGAGCGCCGCACTGTCGGAGGGGCAGTACTGAGGGAGCGCCGCACAGTCGGAAGGGCAGTACTGAGGGAGCGCCGCACTGTCGGAGGGGCAGTACTGAGGGAGCGCCGCACTGTCGGAGGGGCAGTACTGAGGGAGCGCCGCACTGTCGGAGGGGCAGTACTGAGGGAGCGCTGCACTGTCGGAGGGGCAGTACTGAGGGAGCGCCGCACAGTCGGAGGGGCAGTACTGATGGAGCGCTGCACTGTCGGAGGGGCAGTACTGATGGAGCGCTGCACTGTCGGAGGGGCAGTACTGATGGAGCGCTGCACTGTCGGAGGGGCAGTACTGATGGAGCGCCGCACTGTCGGAGGGGCAGTACTGAGGGAGCGCCGCACAGTCGGAAGGGCAGCACTGAGGGAGCGCCGCACTGTCGGAGGGGCAGTACTGAGGGAGCGCCGCACTGTCGGAGGGGCAGTACTGAGGGAGCGCCGCACTGTCGGAGGGGCAGTACTGAGGGAGCGCCGCACTGTCGGAGGGGCAGCACTGAGGGAGTGCCGCACTGTCGGAGGGGCAGTACTGATGGAGCGCTGCACTGTCGGAGGGGCAGTACTGAGGGAGCGCTGCACTGTCGGAGGGGCAGCAAAGAGGGAGCGCGGCACTGTCGGAGGGGCAGCAAAGAGGGAGCGCTGCACTGTTGGAGAAGCAGTGCTGAGGGAGCGTCGCACTGTCGGAGGGGCAGTACTGAGGGACCGCTGCACTGTCGGAGGTGCTGTCTTTCGGATGAGGCATTAAACCAAGGCCCCGTCTGCTCTCTCAGGTGGACGTAAAAGATCCCACAGGCACTATTTCGAAGAAGAGCAGGGTGAGTTCTCCCCGGTGTCCTGGGGCCAATATTTATCCCTCAACCAACATCACTAAAACAGATGATCTGGTCATTATCACATTGCTGCTTGTGGGAGCTTGCTGTGCGCAAATTGGCTGCCCGTTTCCTACATTACAACAGTGACCACACTTCATAAAGTGCTTCATTGGCTGTAAAGCACTTTGGGACGTCCTGAGGTCGTGAAAGGTGCTGTAGAAATGGAAGCCTTTCTTCCAGACTCGACTATTCCGACGCACTCCTGACTGGCCTCCCACATTCCACCCTCCATAAGCTTGAGCTCATCCAAAACTCTGCTGCCCCATGTCCTAACTCGCACCGAGTCCCGTTCACCCATCACCCCCTGTGCTCACTGCCCCCGTGTCCTAACTCGCACCAAGTCCCGTTAACCCATCACCCCCTGTGCTCACTGCCCCCGTGTCCTAACTCGCACCGAGTCCCGTTCACCCATCACCCACTGTGCTCACTGCCCCGTGTCCTAACTCGCACCAAGTCCCGTTCACCCATCACCCCCTGTGCTCACTGCCCCCGTGTCCTAACTCGCACCGAGTCCCGTTCACCCATCACCCCCTGTGCTCACTGCCCCCGTGTCCTAACTCGCACCAAGTCCCGTTCACCCATCACCCCCTGTGCTCACTGCCCCGTGTCCTAACTCGCACCGAGTCCCGTTCACCCATCACTCCCTGTGCTCACTGCCCCGTATCCTAACTCGCACCGAGTCCCGTTCACCCATCACCCCCTGTGCTCACTGCCCCGTGTCCTAACTCGCACCGAGTCCCGTTCACCCATCACTCCCTGTGCTCACTGCCCCGTGTCCTAACTCGCACCGAGTCCCGTTCACCCATCACCCCCTGTGCTCACTGCCCCGTGTCCTAACTCGCACCGAGTCCCGTTCACCCATCACCCCGTGCTCACTGCCCCGTGTCCTAACTCGCACCCAGTCCCGTTCACCCATCACCCCCTGTGCTCACTGCCCCGTGTCCTAACTCGCACCGAGTCCCGTTCACCCATCACCCTCTGTGCTCACTGCCCCGTGTCCTAACTCGCACCGAGTCCCGTTCACCCATCATCCTCTGTGCTCACTGCCCCGTGTCCTAACTCGCACCGAGTCCCGTTCACCCATCACCCCCTGTGCTCACTGCCCCATGTCCTAACTCACACCGAGTCCCGTTCACCCATCACCCCCTGTGCTCACTGCCCCGTGTCCTAACTCGCACCAAGTCCCGTTCACCCATCACCCCCTGTGCTCACTGCCCCGTGTCCTAACTCGCACCGAGTCCCGTTCACCCATCACCCGCTGTGCTCACTGCCCCGTGTCCTGACTCGCACCGAGTCCCGTTCACCCATCACCCCCTGTGCTCACTGCCCCGTGTCCTAACTCGCACCGAGTCCCGTTCACCCATCACTCCCTGTGCTCACTGCCCCGTGTCCTAACTCGCACCGAGTCCCGTTCACCCATCACCCCCTGTGCTCACTGCCCCGTGTCCTAACTCGCACCGAGTCCCGTTCACCCATCACCCCCTGTGCTCACTGCCCCGTGTCCTAACTCGCACCGAGTCCCGTTCACCCATCACCCCCTGTGCTCACTGCCCCGTGTCCTAAGTCGCACCGAGTCCCGTTCACCCATCACCCCCTGTGCTCACTGCCCCGTGTCCTAACTCGCACCGAGTCCCGTTCACCCATCACCCCCTGTGCTCACTGCCCCGTGTCCTAACTCGCACCGAGTCCCGTTCACCCATCACCCCCTGTGCTCACTGCCCCGTGTCCTAACTCGCACCGAGTCCCGTTCACCCATCACCCCCTGTGCTCACTGCCCCGTGTCCTAACTCGCACCGAGTCCCGTTCACCCATCACCCCCTGGGCTCACTGCCCCGTGTCCTAACTCGCCCCAAGTCCCATTCACCCATCACCCCCTGTGCTCACTGCCCCGTGTCCTAACTCGCACCGAGTCCCGTTCACCCATCACCCCCTGTGTTCACTGCCCCGTGTCCTAACTCGCACCAAGTCCCGTTCATCCATCACCCCCTGTGCTCACTGCCCCGTGTCCTAACTCGCACCAAGTCCCGTTCATCCATCACCCCCTGTGCTCGCTGCCCCGTGTCCTAACTCGCACCAAGTCCCGTTCACCCATCACCCCCTGTGCTCACTGCCCCGTGTCCTAACTCGCACCGAGTCCCGTTCACCCATCACCCCCTGTGCTCACTGCCCCGTGTCCTAACTCGCACCGAGTCCCGTTCACCCATCACCCCCTGGGCTCACTGCCCCGTGTCCACCAAGTCCCGTTCACCCATCACCCCCTGTGCTCACTGCCTCGTGTCCTAACTCGCACCGAGTCCCGTTCACCCATCACCCCCTGTGCTCACTGCCCCGTGTCCTAACTCGCACCGAGTCCCGTTCACCCATCACCCCCTGTGCTCACTGCCCCGTGTCCTAACTCGCACCGAGTCCCGTTCACCCATCACCCCCTGTGCTCACTGCCCCGTGTCCTAACTCGCACCGAGTCCCATTCACCCATCACCCCCTGGGCTCACTGCCCCGTGTCCTAACTCGCACCGAGTCCCGTTCGCCCATCACCCCCTGTGCTCACTGCCCCGTGTCCTAACTCGCACCGAGTCCCGTTCACCCATCACCCCCTGTGCTCACTGCCCCGTGTCCTAACTGACACCGAGTCCCGTTCACCCATCACCCCCTGTGCTCACTGACCTACATTGGCTCCCGGTCCGGCAACGCCTCGATTTTAAAATTATCATCCTTGTTTTCAAATCCCTCCGTGACCCTCGCCCCCCTCCCTATCTCTGTAACCTCCTCCAGCCCCAAAACCCCCCGAGATCTCTGCGCTCCTCCAATTCTGCCCTCTTGAGCATCCCCCGATTTTAATCGCTCCACCATTGGCGGCCGTGCCTTCGGCTGCCTGGGCCCTGAGCTCTGGAATTCCCTCCCTAAACCTCTCCGCCTCTCTCTCCTCCTTTAAGACGCTCCTTAAAACCGACCTCTGTGACCAAGCTTTTGGTCACCTGACCTAATATCTCCTTATGTGGCTCGGTGTCAAATTTTGTTTGATAATCGCTCCTGTGAAGCGCCTTGGGACGTTTTACTACGTTAAAGGCGCTGTATAAATGCAGGTTGTTGTTGCTGTTATACTATACCAGGGGAGACACCAGGAGGATGTGAGGCTATATTGCCTAATGCCCCAAGGCAGCGATTGGACTTTACCGTAATGTCTGGTGTTTTTACATTCATTCTTCCTCACTGAAAATGATATCTGTGTAATGCGTATAAAGAGCTTTTACCAGGGCCTCAAGGGGTTATAAAATTAACTTTGATTGAGCGCGTCTAACTTGAAAACCTGTCATTCAGCATAATATATGGCTCAGGGTTAATTGATGTCCGTGCTGAAGCAGTATGAGTCTTAAGGTTACTGGCCTTCAGTCGCCTGAGGAAGAGAGTGTTTGAAGACCAGGACCTCAAACCCGGCTCCAAGCTCGTGGTCTACAGAGCAGCAGTGATAACCGCCCTCCTGTACACGTCAGAGACATGGACCATGTACAGCAGGTACCTCAAAGCACTGGTGAGGTACCACCAACGCTGCCTCCGCAAGATCCTGCAAATCCATTGGCAGGATAGGCGCACCAATGTCAGTGTTCTTGCTCAGGCCAACATTCCCCAGCATCGAAGGTTTGACCACGCTCGATCAACTCCGATGGACGGGTCACATTGTCCACATGCCCGATACGAGACTCCCAAAACAAGTGCCTCTACTCGGAGCTCCGGCACGGCAAGAGAGCCCCAGGTGGGCAGAGGAAACTCTTCAAGGACACCCTCAAAGCCTCCTTGAAAAAGTGTAACATCCCCACCGACACCTGGGAATCCCTGGCCCAAGACCGCACAAAATGGAGGAGAAGCATCCGGGAAGACGTCGAACACCTTGAGTCTCTTCGCCGGGAGCAAGCGGAAGCCAAGCGCAAGCAGCGGAAGGAGCGCACGTCAACCCAAGCACCCCACCCACCCGCCCCTTCAACCACCGTCTGCCCCACCTGTGACAGAGACTGTAGGTCCCACATTGGACTCATCAGTCACCTGAGAACTCATTGTTAGTGTGGAAGCAAGTCATCCTCGGTTCTGAGGGGCTGCCTAAGAAGAGAAGAAAAGGGTAGATTGTCCTTTGGGTGCAGATGTTCGGGGGTGCCCTCCAGGTGCAGGATGGCCCACTGGCTGGGCCTTGTATTGGGGAGGAATTGTGACTGGACTGCAGGCCATTTAAGAGGCTGGATTTTACCAGACCTGAGGAGGTGGGTTTGGAGGCGGTACTGGTGGGAAAATGGGAAAAACTGGGAGCGGGTCCCAACCCCGCCCCCAACCCGTCTCTGAACCATCTTCCCGGGAGGCGGGTCCCCGCGGGAGTCTCCTCGAGGCGGGAAGGGGATTAAAGACAACATCGGGAAACCCCGCCAGGTCAGCGAGGCGAGCAGTGGGTCTGCGGGCGTCAGAGGGATCAAAAAGCCCGCTGTGGAGGTCAGTGATGGGTGCAAGTGTAACCGTCCGATTGTACCGGCTGGGGTTAAAAAAATCTGCACCTTGCTGAATAAGTCTTCAGCTTGGCCCCTCGGTCGGTGTAAAACCTCCCAAGATGCTTCACAGCAGCGTTATCCAACCAAATTTGACCCCGAGCCACATGAGGAGATATTAGGGACAGGTGACCAAAAGCTTGGTCAAAGAGGTCGGTTTTAAGGAGCGTCTTAAAGGAGGAGAGAGAGGCGGAGAGGTTTAGGGAGGGAATTCCAGAGCTCAGGGCCCCAGGCAGCTGAAGGCACGGCCACCAATGGTGGAGCGATTAAAATCGGGGGATGGTCAAGAGGCCAGAATTGGAGGAGCGCAGAGATCTCGGGGGGGTTGTGGGGCTGGAGGAGGTTGCAGAGATAGGGAGGGGGGCGAGGGCCACGGAGGGATTTGAAAACAAGGATGTTACTATGACCTGCACCTACGCCAAGTATAGGCCCCATTACATCACCAGGAAATTTCGGCAGCTCGGGTGGGAGACGGAGGGAGGGTGGAAATCTGTTGAAAGCAATTTTTTTCAAACTGATTTCCACACATGCTTGCCAGAAATTTTGGAAGCTGTGATTGAGACCCTTAATAGTGATGAACCATGTCAGTAATTACAGGTTGTCTCTGAGTTTAACTGAGACAATTTAGTTCGTCTCTTGTTTCTCTCCCAGCATTTCAGTGTTGTTTATAATGAAAATTGATTTTTAATGCTTTTTCTAGTTATTTGCCCTGTTGTGCGGCTCAATTTATTTCCCCTGATATTCTCCCAGTTTGCGATGATAAAACTAGGAAGTAAGGGAGCGCCGCACTGTCGGAGGGGCAGTACTGAGGGAGCGCCGCACTGTCGGAGGGGCAGTACTGAGGGAGCGCCGCACTGTCGGAGGGGCAGTACTGAGGGAGCGACGCACTGTCGGAGGGGCAGTGCTGAGGGAGCGCCGCACTGTCGGAGGGGCAGTGCTGAGGGAGCGCCGCACTGTCGGAGGGGCAGTACTGAGGGAGCGCCGCACTGTCGGAGGGGCAGTACTGAGGGAGCGCCGCACTGTCGGAGGGGCAGTACTGAGGGAGCGCCGCACTGTCGGAGGGGCAGTACTGAGGGAGCGCCGCACTGTCGGAGGGGCAGTACTGAGGGAGCGCCGCACTGTCGGAGGGGCAGTGCTGAGGGAGCGCCGCACTGTCGGAGGGGCAGTGCTGAGGGAGCGCCGCACTGTCGGAGGGGCAGTGCTGAGGGAGCGCCGCACTGTCGGAGGGGCAGTGCTGAGGGAGCGCCGCACTGTCGGAGGGGCAGTACTGAGGGAGCGCCGCACTGTCGGAGGGGCAGTGCTGAGGGAGCGCCGCACTGTCGGAGGGGCAGTACTGAGGGAGCGCCGCACTGTCGGAGGGGCAGTGCTGAGGGAGCGCCGCACTGTCGGAGGGGCAGTACTGAGGGATCAGCGCAATGTCAGAGGGGCAGTACTGAGGGAGCAGCGCAATGTCAGAGGGGCAATACTGAGGGAGCGCCGCACTGTCGGTGGGGCCGTCTTTCGGATGAGACGTTAAACTGAGGCCCCGTTTACTCTCTCAGGTGGACGTAAAAGATCCCACAGCCACTATTGGAAGAAGAGCAGGGGGAGTTCTCCCCGGTGTCCTGGGGCCAATATTTATCCCTCAATCAACATCACTAAAAACAGATTATCTAATCATTATCACATTGATGTTTATGGGAGCTTGCTGTGCGCAAGTTGTCTGCCGTGTTTCCTACATTACAACAGTGACTGCACTTCAAAAAGTACTTCATTGGCTGTAAAGTGCTTTGGGACGTCCGTTGATCGTGAAAGGCGCGGTATAAATGCAACTCTTTCTTTTATTAATGATCCTTAACTGCGTAGATACACTGACAGCCAGCCCTCTGATACGCTGACTGGTAGACTCTCGTGATCTAATACTGGTTGCCACTGGGGTATACTGTCAAGTATCTCTCTGATATACTGGCCAGTGGGTGGAAGTTCCCGTGATGTTACTGCTCCTGTCCTTCAAGGTGCGAGAGGTTGCAGAAGAGGGAGGTGCTGTGAGGGAAACTGGGATGAGAGGGTTGTCCTATGAGGAGAGATTGAGTAGATTGGGTCGATACTCTCTGGAGTTTAGAAGAATGAGAGGTGATCTCATTGAAACAGCTAAGATTCTGAGGAGGATTGACAGGGTAGAGGCTGAGAGGATGTTTCCCCCTGGATGGAGAGTCTAGAACCAGGGGTCACAGTCTCAGAATAAGGGGTCGGCCATTTAGGACTGAGATGAGGAGAAATTTCTTCACTCAGAGGGTGGTGAATCTTTGGAATTCTCTGCCCCAGAGGGCTGTGGAGGCTCAGTCGTTGAGTATATTCAAGACAGAGATCGATAGATTTTGGGGATCTAAAGGAATCAAGGGATCGAGCAGGAACGTGGTGTTGAGGCCAAGATTGGATCAGCCATGATCTTATTGAATGGCGGAGCCGGCTCGAGGGGCTGAATGGCCGACTCCTGCTCCTGTTTCTTATGTTCTTATAAAAGCATTCTGATGAACTGAGGAGGATATGAACGCACTTTTGGCAAATGCCACCTGGTGGACTGCGGCCCACGCTGACTGGTTGTAGAGTGCGGAGGGAGCTCGGAGACATAAGAAGATAAGAAACGGGAGCAGGAGTCGGCCAATCGGCCCCTCGAGCCTGCTCCGCCATTCAATAAGATCATGGCTGATCCAATCTTGGACTCAACACCACTTTCCCGCTCTATCCCCATACCCCTCGACTCCCTTGTAGTTCAATGCCTGTCAATCTCCGCCTTGAATATACTCAATGTCTCCGCCTGCACAGCCCTCTGGGGAAGAGAATTCCAAAGATTCACGACTCTCTGAGAGAAGAAATTCCTCCTCATCTCAATTCAATTCAATTCAATTCAATTTTATTTGTCATATATGCAGCAGACGTGTGTACTGCACAATGAAATGTTGATTTTTACGAGTCCTCCCAACATTGGAATAAATATGGCATAACAATGATAAAATACTAATAGAAAGACAGTAATAATAAATAAAACAACAGTAATAAATAATAATAAATTAATCGTTCATGAGTCTTATGGCCTGGGGGTAGAAGCTGTTTCGAAACCTGTTGGTACGAGACTGTATGCTTCGGTATCTCTCTGTCTTAATTGGGCGACCCCTTATTCTAAAACTATGCCCCCTCGTTCTAGATACCCCCACGACGGGAAACATCCTGTTAGCATCCACCCTGTCGGGAATCCCCCTCGGAATCTTATATGTTTTAATAAGATCACCTCTCCTTCTTCTAAACTCCAATGAGTATCGGCACAACCTGCTCAACCTTTCGTCATACGTCAACCCCTTCATCCCAGGAATCAACCTCGTGAACCTTCTCTGCACTGCCTCCAGTGCAAGTATATCCCTCCTTAAATAAGGAGACCACAACTGTACGCAGTGCTCCAGGTGCGGTCTCGCCAGCGCCCTGTAAAGTTGTATTAAAACTTCCCTACTTTTATCTTGAGCTGCAGGCTGGTACATTACACTTTGAAGCCCAGCTCTTTCAGGTCTGATGGTTCATTCCACGTCAGCCGCTAAGGATGGCTGAGATCACGGCAGGATCAATGTTTAATCCCCTGAGGCTCCATGTATGAGGGACGTGGAACCTGCAATATTTCCACTCTTGCAAAGCCATTGATCTAAATGTTCAATAGAGATCCTTTCAATGTATATACACTGAGTTGCAATTGAACTGCATTACTTATAATGATTGGTTAACAAGACTTCTGCTAAGAAGTTCAGGAAATATTCTAATCCCATCTATTTTCTGCTCATTGCGATGGGGAAAGGAGCAAGTTCCATTTCGGCTACCCAGTGATATTATCAAATGCTTGACAGGACAGTGTAGAGGGAGCTTTACTCTGTATCTAACCCGTGCTGTACCTGCCCTGGGAGTGTTTGATGGGACAGTGTAGAGGGAGCTTTACTCTGTATCTAACCCGTGCTGTACCTGCCCTGGGAGTGTTTGGTGGGACAGTGTAGAGGGAGCTTTGCTCTGTATCTAACCCGTGCTGTACCTGCCCTGGGAGTGTTTGATGGGACAGTGTAGAGGGAGCTTTACTCTGTATCTAACCTGTGCTGTACCTGCCCTGGGAGTGTTTGATGGGACAGTGTAGAGGGAGCTTTACTCTGTATCTAACCCGTGCTGTACCTGCCCTAGGAGTGTTTGATGGGACAGTGTAGAGGGAGCTTTACTCTGTATCTAACCTCTGCTGTACCTGCCCTGGGAGTGTTTGATGGGACAGTGTAGAGGGAGCTTTACTCTGTATCTAACTCGTGCTGTACCTGCCCTGGGAGTGTTTGATGGGACAGTGTAGAGGGAGCTTTACTCTGTATCTAACCCGTGCTGTACCTGCCCTGGGAGTGTTTGATGGGACAGTGTAGAGGAAGCTTTACTCTGTATCTAACCCGTGCTGTACCTGCCCTGGGAATGTTTGATGGGACAGTGTAGAGGGAGTTTTACTCTGTATCTAACCCGTCCTGTACCTGCCCTGGGAGTGTTTGATGGGACAGTGTAGATGGAGCTTTACTCTGTATCTAACCCGTGCTGTACCTGCCCTGGGAGTGTTTGATGGGACAGTGTAGAGGGAGCTTTACTCTGTATCTAACCCGTGCTGTACCTGCCCTGGGAATGTTTGATGGGACAGTGTAGAGTGAGCTTTACTCTGTATCTAACCCGTGCTGTACCTGCCCTGGGAGTGTTTGATGGGACAGTGTAGAGGGAGCTTTACTCTGTATCTAACCTGTGCTGTACCTGCCCTGGGAGTGTTTGATGGGACAGTGTAGAGGGAGCTTTACTCTGTATCTAACCCGTGCTGTACCTGCCCTGGGAGTGTTTGATGGGACAGTGTAGAGGGAGCTTTACTCTGTATCTAACCCGTGCTGTACCTGCCCTAGGAGTGTTTGATGGGACAGTGTAGAGGGAGCTTTACTCTGTATCTAACCCGTGCTGTTCCTGCCCTGGTAGTGTTTGATGGGGACAGTGTAGAGGGAGCTTTACTCTGTATCTAACCCGTGCTGTACCTGCCCTGGTAGTGTTTGATGGGGACAGTGTAGAGGGAGCTTTACTCTGTATCTAACCCGTGCTGTACCTGCCCTGGGAGTGTTTGATGGGACAGTGTAGAGGGAGCTTTACTCTGTATCTAACTCGTGCTGTACCTGCCCTGGGAGTGTTTGATGGGACAGTGTAGAGGGAGCTTTACTCTGTATCTAACCCGTGCTGTACCTGCCCTGGGAGAAGATGGAGGAGATGTTCCTGAGGCGTCAGATACCTGGACCTCATCAAGACAACGACAACAACATCAACCTGCATTTATATAGCGCCTTTAACGCAGTGAATCGTCCCAAGGTGCTTCACAGGAGCGATTATGAAACAAAATTTGACACCGAGCCACATAAAGAGAGGGAGGTTTTAAGGAGCATCTTAAAGGAGGAGAGAGAGAGGTGGAGAGGTTTAGGGAGGGAATTCCAGAGCTTAGGGCCCAGGCGGCTGAAGGCACGGCCGCCAATGGTGGAGCGATTAAAATTGGGGGATGCGCAAGAGGCCAGAATTGGAGGAGCGCAGAGATCTCAGAGGGTTGTGGGGTTGGAGGAGGTTAGAGATGGGGGGGGGGCGAGGGCCATGGAGTGATTTGAAGACGAGGATGAGAATTTTGAAATCGAGGCGTTGCCGGACCGGGAGCCAATGTAGGTCAGCGAGCACAGGGGGTGATGGGTGAACGGGACTCGGTGCGAGTTAGGACACGGGGGCAGTGAGCACAGGGGGTGATGGGTGAACGGGACTTGGTGCGAGTTAGGACACGGGGCAGTGAGCACAGGGGGTGATGGGTGAACGGGACTCGGTGCGAGTCAGGACACGGGGCAGTGAGCACAGAGGGTGATGGGTGAACGGGACTCGGTGCGAGTTAGGACACGGGGCAGTGAGCACAGGGGGTGATGGGTGAACGGGTCTCGGTGCGAGTTAGGACACGGGGCAGTGAGCACAGGGGGTGATGGGTGAACAGGACTCAGTGCGAGTTAGGACACGGGGCAGTGAGCACAGGGGGTGATGGGTGAACGGGACTCGGTGCGAGTTAGGACACGGGGCAGTGAGCACAGGGGTTGATGGGTGAACGGGACTCGGTGCGAGTTAGGACACGGGGGCAGCAGAGATTTGGATGAGCTCAAGTTTACGTAGGGTGCAACGTGGGAGATCCGGCCAGGGGTGCGTTGGAATAGTCGAGTCTCAAGACGGGAAGAGCCAGAGACCCCGGAGATGCCCCGCTGGAGGAGACGGGAGATAGAGACAGTGGAAATATCGCCTGAGTCAAGAGATGGGAACTTGGCATACACAGGACCAGTAGGGGTTCGTAGGCCATGGGAGTGCAGAGGGAAAAGTAACAATGAGATCCCATAGACTGAGATTAGAAATGAAGTGCCTGGGGAACTCTAACAGGAACTCAGGGAGCCAGGGCTGGCCAAACAAAGGGAGATGATCGGAAATCAATCCTTGAACATTTTAACAGCTCGTGGAGTTCATCTGAAGCTTTACTGCGCAGTATTGGACATACTGATGTGCAGAAGGACTGCTAATGCGGGTCTTTTTCACTCACAACTCCGAACTTGTCCCCAATTATACTCGTAAACGGTGACAGGATAATTGCTCTCCAGTACTGTATTCAGCAATTCATCATTCCACTCGCCTTAATTTCCTTAACAAAAGAACGAACCGTAGAGAGAAGGTGTCATCCTATATCTCCCCTCAGTCCATTACCATGGAACTCACATCCACAGTAAGAATTCAGACAACAATTGACCAGCCCAGTTGCATCTCAACAACAACAGGTTGTATTTATATAGCAAATTAATGTAGTGAAACCTCCCACGTCGCTTCACAGGAGCGATTATCAGACAAAACATTTGACACCGAGCCACATAAGGAGATATTAGGGCAGGTGACCAAAGGCTTGGTCAAAGAGGTCGGTTTTAAGGAGCGTCTTAAAGGAGGAGAGAGAGGCGGAGAGGTTTAGGGAGGGAATTCCAGAGCTTAGGGTCCAGGCAGCTGAAGGCACGGCCGCCAATGGTGGAGCGATTATAATCAGGGGATGCGCAAGAGGGCAAAATTGGAGGAGCGCAGAGATCTCGGGGGCTGGAGGAGGTTACAGAGATAGGGAGGGGGGCGAGGGCCACAGAGGGTTTTGAAAACAAGGATGAGAATTTTGAAATCGAGGTGTTGCTTAACCGGGAGCCAATGTAGGTCAGCGAGCACAGGGGGTGATGGGTGAACGGGACTCGGTGCGAGTTAGGACAAGGGCAGCCGAGCTTTGGATGATCTCAAGTTTACAGAGGGTAGAACGTGGGAGGCCGGCCAGGAGTGCGTTGGAATAGTCAAGTCTCGATAACTTAATGTTGGACAGTAACACATAGGATAGGCTGAATATCATGGGTGCACCGCACGTGACTCCAGGTGATGTTCAGATGTGCTGGCGCAATTGTGCGGCTACCCAAACAACGGTCAGCCAGTGGTTCAGTTGATCGCATCCTTGCCTTTGAGACAGGAGGTTGTGGGTTCGAGCCCCACTTCCAGAGACTAGAGCACAAAAATCCAGGCTGACAATCCAGTGCCAGTACTGAGAGAGCGCTGCAAGCTCCCACAAACAGCAATGTGATAATGACCAGATCATCTGTTTTTAGTGATGTTGGTTGAGGGATAAATATTGGCCCCAGGACACTGGGGAGAACTCCCCCTGCTCTTCTTCCAATAGTGGCCGTGGGATCTTTAAACTTCACCTGAGAGGGCGGACGGGGCCTCGGTTTAACGTCTCACCTGAAAGGAGGCATCGCCAACAGTACTGCCCCTCCGACAGTGCGGCGCTCCCTCAGTACTGCCCCTCCGACAGTGCGGCGCTCCCTCAGTACTGCCCCTCCGACAGTGCGGCGCTCCCTCAGTACTGCCCCTCCGACAGTGCGGCGCTCCCTCAGTACTGCCCCTCTGACAGTGCGGCGCTCCCTCAGTACAGCCCCTCCGACAGTGCGGCGCTCCCTCAGTACTGCCCCTCCGACAGTGCGGCGCTCCCTCAGTACTGCCCCTCCGACAGTGCGACGCTCCCTCAGTACTGCCCCTCCGACAGTGCGGCGCTCCCTCAGTACTGTCCCTCCGACAGTGCGGCGCTCCCTCAGTACTGTCCCTCCGACAGTGCGGCGCTCCCTCAGTACTGACCCTCCGACAGTGCGGCACTCCCTCAGTACTGCCCCTCCGACAGTGCGGCGCTCCCTCAATACTGCCCCTCCGACAGTGCGGCGCTCCCTCAGTACTGCCCCTCCGACAGTGCGGCACTCCCTCAGTACTACACTGGGAGTCTCAGCCTGGATTTTTTGCGCTCAAGTCTCTGGAGTGGGACTCGAACCCATGACCTTCTGCCTCAGAAGGTTACAGACAGAAAACGCTGGACGTACACAGCCGGTCAGTCAGTCAGCATCTGAAAGGGAAAAGAGGTGAATATATCGGGTGCAGATCTGACGGGTTCGGGTTGACTTAGTGTCATAAACGCCAACCTGTTCTTCCCCTTTACAGATGCTGACGGATGTGTGCTGCATTTCCAGGTTGTGTTTTTAATTCAGCGGCTAAGTTTTCTTTGTTGTTCCTGATTCACGTGCCTCAAAGTGATGGTAATGGGAAGGCACTGCGGAGAACAGGCGAATATGAGTTTCCGCTCGGGGCACAATCAGCAATTCAGGCGCAAATTGCGCTCAAAACTACGCCCGTCTGATGAAATGTATTATTTTTGCTCAGGTTTCTGCTCAAACTCATTTGAATGCGGCCCAACGTAAACTCTGCCCCGGGCCAGCGCCATCGAGCGGTGTTTGCGAACGCCATTTAAAAAAATATACAAACAATCTTCCTCGATGTATTTGAGAGTGCTAACAGGGTGCAGTTTGGTTAATGCAGCTGAACATGGGTGTATCACAACAAAATAAGCCTTTTTAATCACAAACAGCAGCAGGAAACGCTGGGAAGCACTCAGCAGGCCAGGCAGCATCCGTGGAGAGAGAAACAGAGTTAACGTTTCAGGTCTGGGACCCTTCGTCAGAACTGGGAAAAGCTGGAGCTGTAACAGATATTAAGCAGGTGCTGAGACAGGGAAAAGGTGGGGGATGGGGAGGAAGGAATTGAAGGAAGATTCTGTGCTAGGGTAGGATGCAGGAAAGATTAAATGTTGCAAATGGGGATGGCAGAATCATAAACAGCCTGAGAAATGGGGGCAGGGGGGGTTATGGTCTGAAATTGTTGAACTCAGTGTTGAGACCAGAAGGCTGTAAAGTGCCTGATCGAAAGATGAGGTGCTGTTCCTCGAGCTTACATTGGGCTTCGTTGGAACAGTGTAAGAGGACGAGGACGGAGAGATCAGAGTGGGAGTGGAGCGGAGAATTAAAGTGACAGGCGACCGGAAGCTCGGGGTCCCCCTTACGGACTGACCGGAGGTGTTCCGCAAAGCGGTCGCCCGATCTGCGTTTGGTCTCCCCGATGTAGAGGAGACCGCATCGTGAGCAGCGAATACAGCAATTGCAAGAAGTACAAGTAAATCGCTGTTTCACCTGGAAGGGGTGTTTGGGGCCCTGGACAGTGGGAAGGGAGGAGGTGAAAGGGCAGGCGTTGCGTCTCCTGCGCTTGCACGGGAAGGTGCCGGGCGAAGGGGAGGGGGAGGGGCTGCTGGGGGTGACTGAGGAGTGGACCAGGGTGTCGCGGATCAGGCACTTTACAGCCTTCTGGACTCAACATTGAGTTCAACAATTTCAGACTATGACCCCTGCCCCATTTCTCAGGCTGTTTATGATTCTGCCATCCCCATTTGCAACATTTAATCTCTCCGGCCTCCTACCCTAGCACAGAATGTCCCTTCAATTCTTTCCTCCCCGCCCCCTTTCCTGCCTCCACACCTGCTTAATATCTGTTACATCTCTAGCCTTTCCCAGTTTTGATGAAGGGTCCCAGACCTGAAACGTTAACTCTGTTTCTCTCTCCACGGATGCTGCCTGGCCTGCTGAGCAGTTCCAGCATTTTCTGCTTTGATCTCAGATTTCCAGCATCCGCAGTATTTTGCTAATAACCTTTTTTAATCACAGTCCAGTCCACCTCCTGTGAGCAACCCGATTTTAAATCGCTGAAAATGACCTTAATAAACTACACAGAACCATTTGCTAGCTGTATTGTGGTACAGCAGTCAGCTTCGTAGTAAATCGGAAAAGAAAGTTAATATTTAAAAGCTTTTAAAAGGCGTCAATTGGCGCCCTCGCGCCCAAAAGAAACGGTTTAATTTTTAATAGCCTCCTCGAAGGCCCGCACGCGGGCGCAACTCGCGGGAAACTCGCCGCGGTGAGTCGTTCGATCTGGGTGGGGCCGACCTCCAGCGCGATTTCTTTTTAAAGTAGCGGGAAAGTCGATCGGCGTAACTTGCGCCTGAGATTACGCCATCTTTCGGGGGCGGGCGCTGGCTTGGCCGCTTTCGTGCCGATCGTGCCGGAACGCAGCAGCACCGAAACTCCGGGCCGATATTTCCCAGGGTGGGCAAGGGAGCAAAGAAACCTGCTCTCAGCAGTTTGCTTTACTGGAAGCTTTCCTAATTGGAAAGGAATTGATGGAATCGCGCAACCTAAAGAAGGTCCTGGCTAATTGGCCCTGTTCAAAGAGTTTGTTACAATAATCACTTGAACTGACGCCATATAAAAAAAACCACATGAGCCGTTCATCATCCGCCAGCCACTGGTACATAAGAACATAAGAACATAAGAAATAGGAGCAGGAGTAGGCCAATCGGCCCCTCGAGCCTGCTCCGCCATTCAATAAGATCATGGCTGATCTGATCCTAACCGCCAATCCACTATCACAGAACCATCTCCTGAATCTAACAGAATTAGACACACGAAATAGGAGCAGGATCAGGCTACACGGCCCCTGGGCCCGCTCCGCTACCCACAGGACCATGACCGATCCGAACCTAGACTCATGTCCAAATTCCTGCCCACTCCCCGTAATCTTTAATTCCCTTTACTTCTAGGCTACGGTTCAACAGGCCCGTTGTCATGGCAAACCCTTCTGCAACCTCTGCTCCGGCTAAAGATGACCAGGAACACTCAAAAGCACAAATAAAGAAAGAATTGCAGAGAAGGTTGAGAGGAGTCTGCTCTCTAAGGTGGACGTAAACGATCGCATGGATCCCACGGCCACTATTTTGAAGAAGAGCAGGGGGAGTTCTCCCTGGTGTCCTGGGCCAATATTTATCCCTCACCAACATCACTAAAACAGATGATCTGGTCATTATCACATTGCTGTTTGTGGGAGCTTGGTGTGCAGAAATTGGCTGCCGCGTTTCCTACATTACATCATCTGAAAGACGGCACCTCCGACAGTGCGACGCTCCCTCAGTACTACCCCTCCGACAGTGCGGCGCTCCCTCAGTACTGCCCCTCCGACAGTGCAGCGCTCCCTCAGTACTGCCCCTCCGACAATGCGGCGCTCCCTCAGTACTGCCCCTCCGACAGTGCGGCGCTCCCTCAGTACTGCCCCTCCGACAGTGCGGCGCTCCCTCAGTACTGCCCCTCCGACAGTGCAGCGCTCCCTCAGTACTGCCCCTCCGACAATGCGGCACTCCCTCAGTACTGCCCCTCCGACAGTGCGGCGCTCCCTCAGTACTGCCCCTCCGACAGTACGGCGCTCCCTCAGTACTGCCCCTCCCTCAGTGCGGCACTCCATCAGTACTGACCCTCCGACAGTGCGGCGCTCTCTCAGTACCGCCCCTCTGACAGTGCGGCGCTCCCTCAGTACTGCCCCTCCGACAGTGCGGCGCTCCCTCAGTACTGCCCCTCCGACAGTGCGGCGCTCTCTCAGTACTGCCCCTCCGACAGTGCGGCGCTCCCTCAGTACTGCCCCTCCGACAGTGCGGCGCTCCCTCAGTACTGCCCCTCCGACAGTGCGGCGCTCCCTCAGTACTGCCCCTCCGACAGTGCGGCGCTCCCTCAGTACTGCCCCTCCGACAGTGCGGCGCTCCCTCAGTACTGCCCCTCCGACAGTGCGGCGCTCCCTCAGTACTGCCCCTCCCACAGTGCGGCACTCCCTCAGTGCAGCCCCTCCGACAGTGCAGCGCTCCTTCAGTGCTGCCCCTCCGACAGTGCGGCGCTCCCTCAGTACCGCCCCTCCGACAGTACGGCGCTCCCTCAGTACTGCCCCTCCCTCAGTGCGGCACTCCATCAGTACTGACCCTCCGACAGTGCGGCGCTCTCTCAGTACCCGCCCCTCTGACAGTGCGGCGCTCCCTCAGTACTGCCCCTCCGACAGTGCGGCGCTCCCTCAGTACTGCCCCTCCGACAGTGCGGCGCTCTCTCAGTACTGCCCCTCCGACAGTGCGGCGCTCCCTCAGTACTGCCCCTCCGACAGTGCGGCGCTCCCTCAGTACTGCCCCTCCGACAGTGCGGCGCTCCCTCAGTACTGCCCCTCCGACAGTGCGGCGCTCCCTCAGTACTGCCCCTCCGACAGTGCGGCGCTCCCTCAGTACTGCCCCTCCGACAGTGCGGCGCTCCCTCAGTACTGCCCCTCCCACAGTGCGGCACTCCCTCAGTGCAGCCCCTCCGACAGTGCAGCGCTCCCTCAGTGCTGCCCCTCCGACAGTGCGGCGCTCCCTCAGTACCGCCCCTCCGACAGTGCGGCGCTCCCTCAGTACCGCCCCTCCGACAGTGCGGCGCTCCCTCAGTACTGCCCCTCCCTCAGTGCGGCACTCCATCAGTGCTGCCCCTCCGACAGTGCGGCGCTCTCTCAGTACCGCCCCTCTGACAGTGCGGCGCTCCCTCAGTACCGCCCCTCTGACAGTGCGGCGCTCCCTCAGTACTGCCCCTCCGACAGTGCGGCGCTCTCTCAGTACTGCCCCTCCGACAGTGCGGCGCTCCCTCAGTACTGCCCCTCCGACAGTGCGGCGCTCCCTCAGTACTGCCCCTCCGACAGTGCGGCGCTCCCTCAGTACTGCCCCTCCGACAGTGCGGCGCTCCCTCAGTACCCGCCCCTCCGACAGTGCGGCGCTCCCTCAGTACCGCCCCTCCGACAGTGCGGCGCTCCCTCAGTACTGCCCCTCCGACAGTGCGGCGCTCCCTCAGTACCGCCCCTCCGACAGTGCGGCGCTCCCTCAGTACTGCCCCTCCGACAGTGCGGCGCTCCCTCAGTACTGCCCCTCCGACAGTGCGGCGCTCCCTCAGTACTGCCCCTCCGACAGTGCGGCGCTCCCTCAGTACTGCACTGGGAGGATCAGCCTGGGTTTTTGTGCTCAAGTCTCTGGAGTGGGACTACGAACCCACGACCTCCTGACTCAGAGGCGAGGTTGCTACCCACTGAGCCACGGCTGACACTGTCTTTGTGCCCATTGCTCTCTAGCCCTCTCCTGAAAGGGTCAACCCTTGTTGGGCTATGGTTCCAGGGCTGTCTTCCAACCTCCCGTACTTCACTCACATTTTGCCATTCTTGACATTGTAGTGGACATTACAGCTGAGCCTCATCCTGTACATCCACACATATGCACGTTCTGATAGAGTGATAGATTTTTGGACTCTCGGGGAATCAAGGGATATGGGGATCGGGCAGGAAAATGGATGTGATGTCAAAGATCAGCTGTGATCTGATTGAATGGCGCAGCAGGCTCAAGGGGCCGAATGGCCGACACCTGCTCCTAATTCTTATGTTCTTTCAGGGTCACTAAGTACCAAACAACAACTTGCATTTCAATAGCGCCTGTAACATAGTAAAATGTCCCACAGGAGCGATTATCAAACAAAATTTGACACCGAGCCACATGAGGAGATATTAGGACAGGTGACCAAAAGCTTGGTCAAAGAGGTGGGTTTTCGGGAGCGTCTTAAAGGAGGAGAGAGAGGCGGAGAGGTTTAGGGAGGGAATTCCAGAGCTTAGGGCCCAGGCAGCTGAAGGCACGGCCGCCAATGGTGGAGCGATGGAAATCAGGGGGATGCGCGAGAGGCCAGAATTGGAGGAGCGCAGAGGTCTCGGGGGGTTGTGGGGCCCAGAGGAGGTTACAGAGATAGGAAGGGGCGAGACCATTGATGGATTGGAAAACAATCAGAGCCAGGCTGATTGCTCCATCAAGTCAGGGCAAAGGTGGCGCCCGCTACCACAACTGCAGCCGTGTTTCGGCCAACTCAGGAGAGACCAGGTACCAAACCTGGCCCTTCTGGCTCTGTGGTTCCTGAATTCCCTTTTACTTTGTCGCTGAGGTACAAAAGTTTGAGTTGAGCTGCGTTTTGCTGGGCTTAACCGAGGCGATAGCAGGCGGCGCTGCGGGTGGCCTCTTCGCTTCCCCCCCGCCCCACCCCCGGTCCAGTAAAGAACGAGTCCGCCAGAGCTCACATGCCCTAACTTACATCCCGAAGACCGGCGCTGGAAGGGGCGTGTGTGGGATGAGGACAGAATTGACCGCAACCAATTCGCCAACCAATAATTCTCAATCCTAAATGGCCTCCTCCAGTGCTGTATCAGTCTATGAAGAATGACTACTTCGGTGAGATATGGCGGGGTGTGGGGCAGAAATGTCGGGAGAAGGTTGGATAAAGAGCGATTCCGTTGATGCGTGAGTTCACTTTTCTATTTTGCCTGGGCCCCCTGTTAAATAGGATTGTCGAAATTGCAGTACAGAATGGACCAGTCACCCTACTGTGTTGAAGCTGGTGCCAACTCCCACGGTATCCGTCTTTATTGCTATTATTAGCAACGAGTGGACCTCTGTCGCATTGCTCATGGTGAGTCAGGGCTGTCCTATGAGGAGAGAGAGAGAGAATGCTACCACTGAGCCACAGATGAGGAACTTCTACCTGGGCAAGGGTATTGGGAGAGCCACCAGCCCCTTCATTACAACAGTGACCACACTTCCAAAATGACTTCCTTGGCTGTAAAGCGCTTTGGGACGTCTTGAAAGGCACAGTAGGGATGCAAGTCTTTCTTTCTGTGCAACCGTTCTAGAGCAAGAGCCAGGCAAGAAGGGAGTAAAACTACATTCCGACCGTAGAGCTTTTCAATAGGTAGAGTTTGCGGGGAAGGGGGACAGAGTCTGTTCTGGTTTTGGTAGCTACACGGGAAATTCGGAGGGCAGATTCCTGAGAGTGGATCACGCTTTCGGATGAAGCAGTATTGAATGTTATTCCGCTCTTTCTCGCAGTAGTGGACCCGCTATAAATTATATAGCACCCTCGCTGTCAATAATTCTCCTAGGTTTATACTATAAATAAATAACGTCGAGACTACAGGCAGCTTCAGCAAACATTTCCTTCACTATCAACAATAAAACTTATTCAAAGCATTAGATAAAGATCTATAAGGGAGGTGTGATGGAGCTGGAGTAATCCCAAGCCATGTATAGTGGAGACACAGGAGATGTCAGAACTCGGCTCCAGCTCAAAATAGGCCGTATGCACACTCCTTCTGCTGCCTGCCTCCTCACTCTGCCAAAATTCATGTCTCGTTGGGCCAGGGTTAATCTCGCAAGGCTCCCCCGCTGTGCTGGAGCATAGGTCAGGTCTACAGAGCAGCAGTGATTCCCGCCCTCCTGAATGCCTCAGAGACATGGACCATGTACAGCAGGCACCTCAAAGCACTGGAGAGGTACCACCAACGCTGCCTCCGCAAGATCCTGCAAATCCATTGGCAGGATAGGCGCACCAACGTCAGTGTTCTCGCTCGGGCCAACATCCCCAGCATCGAAGCTTTGACTACGCTCGATCAGCTCCGATGGACGGGCCGCATCGTCTGCATGCCCGATACGAGACTCCCAAAGCAAGCGCTCTACTCGGAGCTCCGACACGGCAAGAGAGCCCCAGGTGAGCAGAGGAAACGCTTCAAGGACACCCTCAAAGCCCCCCTTGAAAAAGCGCAACATCCCCACCGACACCTGGGAATCTCTGGCCCAAGACCGCACACAAAGTGGAGGAGGCGCCGAACACCTCGAATCTCTTCACCGGGAGCAAGCGGAAGCCAAGCGCAGGCAGCGCAAGGAGCGCACGTCAACCCAAGCACCCCACCCACCCGCCCCTTCAACCACCGTCTGCCCCACCTGTGACTGAGACTGTAGGTCCCGCATTGGACTCATCAGTCACCTGAGAACTCATTTTTAGTGTGGAAGCAAGTCATCCTCGGTTCCGAGGGACTGCCTGAGAAGAAGAGAAGGGAAGAGGTCAGAGAATGGGGGGGTCACGCGGTTGTAGCCCTGTCTCTGATCTGCGCGGCTGGGAGGCCCCGTGAAGCAGAATTTGCAAATTATTTGTACTGGCTCCTCCTCCAGCCCCGTGTCCTAACTCGCACCAAGTCCCATTCACCCATCACCCCCTGTGCTCACTGCCCCGTGTCCTAACTCGCACCAAGTCCCATTCACCCATCACCCCCTGTGCTCACTGCCCCGTGTCCTAACTCGCACCAAGTCCCGTTCACCCATCACTCCCTGTGCTCACTGCCCCGTGTCCTAACTCGCACCAAGTCCCATTCACCCATCACCCCCTGTGCTCACTGCCCCGTGTCCTAACTCGCACCGAGTCCCGTTCACCCATCACCCCCTGTGCTCACTGCCCCGTGTCCTAACTCGCACCAAGTCCCGTTCGCCCATCACCCCCTGTGCTCGCCCCCGTGTCCTAACTCGCACCGAGTCCCGTTCACCCATCACCCCCTGTGCTCACTGCCCCGTGTCCTAACTCGCACCAAGTCCCGTTCACCCATCACCCCTGTGCTCACTGCCCCGTGTCCTAACTCACACCAAGTCCCGTTCACCCATCACCCCCTGTGCTCACTGCCCCGTGTCCTAACTCGCACCAAGTCCCGTTCACCCATCACCCCCTGTGCTCACTGCCCCGTGTCCTAACTCGCACTGAGTCCCGTTCACCCATCACCCCCTGTGCTCACTGCCCCGTGTCCTAACTCGCACCGAGACCCGTTCACCCATCACCCCCTGTGCTCACTGCCCCGTGTCCTAACTCGCACCCAGTCCCGTTCACCCATCACCCACTGTGCTCACTGCCCCGTGTCCTAACTCGCACCGAGTCCCGTTCACCCATCACCCCCTGTGCTCACTGCCCCGTGTCGTAACTCGCACCGAGTCCCGTTCATCCATCACCCCCTGTGCTCACTGCCCCGTGTCCTAACTCGCACCGAGTCCCGTTCACCCATCGCCCCGTGCTCACTGCCCCGTGTCCTAACTCGCACCGAGTCCCGTTCACCCATCACCCCCTGTGCTCACTGCCCCCGTGTCCTAACTCGCACCGAGTCCTGTTCACCCATCGCCCCCTGTGCTCACTGCCCCGTGTCCTAACTCGCACCGAGTCCCGTTCACCCATCACCCACTGTGCTCACTGCCCCGTGTCCTAACTCGCACCGAGTCCCGTTCACCCATCACCCCCTGTGCTCACTGCCCCGTGTTGTAAATCGCACCGAGTCCCGTTCACCCATCACCCCCTGTGCTCACTGCCCTGTGTCCTAACTCGCACCGAGTCCCGTTCACCCATCGCCCCCTGTGCTCACTGCCCCGTGTCCTAACTCGCACCGAGTCCCGTTCACCCATCACCCCCTGTGCTCACTGCCCCCGTGTCCTAACTCGCACCGAGTCCCGTTCACCCATCGCCCCCTGTGCTCGCTGCCCCGTGTCCTAACTCGCACCGAGTCCCGTTCACCCATCACCCCCTGTGCTCGCTGACCTACATTGGCTCCCGGTCCAGCAACGCCTCGGTTTTAAAATTCTCATCCTCGTTTTCAAATCCCTCAATGGCCTCGCCCCTTCCTATCTCTGTAACCTCCACCAGCCCTATCCCCTTATCCCTTAATTCCTCTGGAGTCCAAAAATCTATCGATCTCTGTCTTGAATATACTGAACGACTGAGCATTCACAGCTCTCTGGGGTAGAGAATTCCAAAGATTCACCACCCTCTGAGTGAAATCCCTCCATGGCCTCCTCGCCCCCCTCCCTATCTCTGTAACCTCCTCCAGTCCCACAACCCTCCCAGATCTCTGCGCCCCTCCAATTCTGCTCTCTTGAGCATCCCCCGATTTTAATCGCTCCACCATTGGCGGCTGTGCATTCAGCTGCCTGGGCCCTAAGCTCTGGAATTCCCTCCCTAAACCTCTCCGCCTCTCTCTCCTCCTTTAAGACTCTCCTTAAAACCGACCTCTTTAACCAAGCTTTTGGTCACCTGTCCTAATATCTCCTTATGTGGCTCGGATCAAATCTTGTTTGATAATCGCTCCTGTGAAGCGCCTTGGGACGTTTTACTACGTTAAAGGCGCTATATAAATACAAGTTGTTGTTAACCTCAGAACTGTAGGTTTTCTTATCTGCTTCAGTATTCCCTTCCTCTCCCCAACTATTGGCTCTGAGAACTAAAGCTTGCGATTCACTAATTCTGGATCTACCTTGTGCTCTCGCTTAGTTTATTCACTCTGTGTGGTCCCCTGCACGATGAACGTTGGCCTTTCGAATACCTGCAGACTCCATTATATTGACCTGTCCATCACTGACTGCAGTCCCAGTGCACTGACCTGTCCATCACTGACTGTAGTCCTCAACTCATCTGCCCTGTCCATCACTGACTGCGGTCCTCAACTCATCTGCCCTATCCATCACTGACTGCAGTCCCAGTGCACTGACCTGTCCATCACTGACTGTAGTCCTCAACTCATCTGCCCTGTCCATCACTGACTGCGGTCCTCAACTCATCTGCCCTGTCCATCACTGACTGCAGTCCCAGTGCACTGACCTGTCCATCACTGACTGCGGTCCTCAACTCATCTGCCCTGTCCATCACTGACTGCGGTCCTCAACTCATCTGCCCTGTCCATCACTGACTGCAGTCCCAGTGCACTGACCTGTCCATCACTGACTGCGGTCCTCAACTCATCTGCCCTGTCCATCACTGACTGCAGTCCCAGTGCACTGACCTGTCCATCACTGACTGTAGTCCTCAATTCATCTGCCCTGTCCATCACTGACTGTAGTCCCAGTGCACTGACCTGTCCATCACTGACTGCAGTCCCAGTGCACTGACCTGTCCATCACTGACTGCAGGCCGCAACTCATCTGCCCTGTCCATCACTGACTGTAGTCCTCAATTCATCTGCCCTGCCCATCACTGACTGTAGTCCTCAACTCATCTGCCCTGTCCATCACTGACTGCAGTCCTCAACTCATCTGCCCTGTCCATCACTGACTGTAGTCCTCAATTCATCTGCCCTGTCCATCACTGACTGTAGTCCTCAATTCATCTGCCCTGTCCATCACTGACTGTAGTCCTCAACTCATCTGCCCTGTCCATCACTGACTGTAGTCCTCAACTCATCTGCCCTGTCCATCACTGACTGTAGTCCTCAATTCATCTGCCCTGTCCATCACTGACTGTAGTCCTCAACTCATCTGCCCTGTCCATCACTGACTGTAGTCCTCAACTCATCTGCCCTGTCCATCACTGACTGTAGTCCTCAATTCATCTGCCCTGTCCATCACTGACTGTAGTCCTCAATTCATCTGCCCTGTCCATCACTGACTGTAGTCCTCAACTCATCTGCCCTGTCCATCACTGACTGTAGTCCTCAATTCATCTGCCCTGTCCATCACTGACTGTACTTCCATCAACAGATCCAGCCCAAATTCCTCCTCAGTTCATCAGGATGCTTTTATAAGACCATAAGAAATAGGAGCAGGAGTAGACCGTAAGGCCCCTCGAGCCTGCTCCGCCATTCAATGAGATCATGGCTGATCTTCTACCTCAACCCCATTTTCCCGCCCAATCCCCACACAGTGTCAAAAAATCTGTCGATCTCAGCCTTGAATATACTCAACGACTCAGCATCCACGGCCCTCTGGGGTAGAGAATTCCAAAGACTCACCACCCTCTGAGTGAAGAAATTCCTCCTCATCTCAGTCCTAAATGGCCGACCCCTTATCCTGAGACTGTGACCCCTGGTTCTAGACTCCCCAGCCCGGGGGAAACATCCTCCCTGCATCTACCCTGTCAAGCGCTCTTAGAATTTTATACCTTTCAAGGAGATCACCTCTCATTCTCTAAACACCAGAGAATCTAAACCTAATCTACTCAATATCTCCTCATAGGACAATGCCCCCATCTCAGGAATCAATCTAGTAGTAATTTAGAAGGGTAAGGGGTGATTTGAACAAAGTTTTCAGGATATTAAGGGGAACTGATAGGGGTAGAGAGAGAGAAACTATTTCCGCTGGTTGGGGAGTCTAGGACTAGGGGGCAGAGTCTAAAAATTAGAGCCAGACCTTTCAGGAGTGAAGTTAGGAACCACTTGCCCCAGCAGTAAGAACATTGGGAATGAGGAAAATGTCATTCAGCCTATTAAGCCATTTCTTTCCACAGCCCCTGTAAAATCTCTACTTACATGAACTCTACCCCATCCATTTAATCTCCTATCACAGCTGATGTACAATCTACCCTACCATGGATTCTACCCCACCCATTCAATATCTTTCCACAGTCCATGAACAGTCTACCCTATCATGGAATCCATACGACCCATTTAACCTCCGAGGGAAACGGTCTATATATATCTACTCCTGCTCCTCAAAGGCCGTCAAGCAATACTCCATCAATCCTCACACCTCCAGTGCGCACGTGTTGAAATCACGACTCATTGCACCATCTTTCCGCTGGTTGGGGATTCTAGGACTAGGGGGCAGAGTCTAAAAATTAGAGCCAGACCTTTCAGGAGTGAAGTTAGGAAACACTTCTACACACAAAGGGTGGGAGAAGTTTGGAACTCTCTTCTGCTAATGGCAATTGATGCTCGATCAATTGTTAATATTAAATCTGAGATTGATAGATTTCGGTTAGCCGACGGTATTAAGGGAAATGGGGCAAAGGCGGGTAGATTGAGGTAGGTCGCAGATCAGTCGTGATCTCATTGAATGGCGGAACAGGCTCGAGGGGCTGAATGGCCTCCTCCACTTCATCTTCTACTCCAACTTCTTTTTTCCCCAGAACCACAAAAACGACAGGACTTCTTACCTTCTTCAGTTTCCCGTTCATCTTCGGGCGTTTACAACCCCATGACCTTTGGCCTCAGGGGTGTGAGTGTTGCCACTGAGCCACAGCTAATAGCTGAGACAGGCATAGAGACTGAGACAGGTTGAGAGGTGCAACATCACAGAATCATGCATCTCTGCTTGGCACTGTCAGCCGTGGCTCAGAGGGTAGCACCCTGTGCCTCTGGAATCAGAAGGTCGTGGGTTCAAGTCCCACTCCACAGGAGTTGAGCACGAAAAATCTAGGCTGATACTCCAGTGCCAGTACCGGAGGGAGCGCCGCACTGTCGGAGGGGCAGTACTGAGGGAGCGCCGCACTGTCGGAGGGCAGTACTGAGAGAGCGCTGCACTGTCGGAGGGGCGGTACTGAGGGAGCACTGCACTGTCGGAGGGGCGGTACTGAGGGAGCGCCGCACTGTCGGAGGGGCAGTACTGAGGGAGCGCCGCACTGTCGGAGGGGCAGTACTGAGGGAGCTCCGCACTGTCGGAGGGGCGGTACTGAGGGAGCGCCGCACTGTCGGAGGGGCAGTACTGAGGGAGCTCCGCACTGTCGGAGGGGCAGTACTGAGGGAGCGCCGCACTGTCGGAGGGGCAGTACTGAGGGAGCTCCGCACTGTCGGAGGGGCGGTACTGAGGGAGCGCCGCACTGTCGGAGGGGCAGTACTGAGGGAGCGCTGCACTGTCGGAGGTGCCGTCTTTCGGATGAGATGTTAAACCGGGGCCCCGTCTGCTCTCTCAGGTGGACGTAAAAGATCCCACAGCCACTATTGGAAGAAGAGCAGGGGGAGTTCTCCCCGGTGTCCTGGGGCCAATATTTATCCCTCAACCAACATCACTAAAACAGATGATCTGGTCATTATCACATTGCTGCTTGTGGGAGCTTGCTGTGCGCAAATTGGCTGCTGCGTTTCCCACATTACAAGAGTGACTACACTTCAAGAAGTACTTCATTGGCTGTAAAGTGCTTAGGGACATCCTGAGGTGGTGAAAGGCGCTATAGAAATGCAAGTCTGTCTTTTCTAAAAAAGGTCATCTGCTCATAAGAAGTAGGAGCAGGAGTAGGCCGTGTTAGGAATGTAGATATCCTGGACTGCTTGAGAATAAGTGACACATGGGCTGCTCCCTGTGAAGCATGTGTTGCCTTGCGGAATAGGATATCCAGCAACACACACTATCTGGGCCGTTTGTGAATGGTATCTCTTCCTGTTGGTGAAGTCGATGTGTTTTCAGATGGGTCGTCATGATCGCATGGATGGCATCCAGCGCTTGTGGGAATCCAGCCACGCGAATGAAGCTAATGGCTTTCTCTCTCTCTGCATTGCTGGGTCCATTTGGAATCAGAGGCAGGCCTGAAACAGGGCATCCGTGACCTGTCCGATGCAATGCAGCGTTGCTGAATGATATGAGGTGACTAAAGTCACCTGAGGCTGCCTAACGACAGCTGAATGTGTAAACATTAGGTGCTGTTGTCACCGTCACAGCCACAGCGTCCCAGTAGAAACAGAAATGGCTTTAAGTCACGTAAGAAACAGGAGCGGGAGTCGGCCATTTGGCCCCTCGAGCCTACTCCGCCATTCAATAAGATCATGGCTGATCTTCCACCTCATCTCCACTTTCCCGCCCTAACCCTTGATTCCCCTAGAGTCCAAAAATCTATCGATCTCAGCCTTGAATATACTCATGATGTGGAGATGCCGGCGTTGGACTGGGGTGGACAAATGTGGGAAGTCACACAACACCAGGTTATAGTCCAACAGCTTCATTTGAAATCACAAGCTTTCGGAGCGCTGCTCCTTCGTCAGGTGAAGTGAAGAGATGCATATAGGCACAGCTTATATAGTCAGGGAATACTGCCAGATCTGGTCAACCGACTGGAGGCGCCATTATATACTGACTATATATGCTGTGCCTATATGCATCTCTTCACTTCACCTGACGAAGGAGCAGTGCTCCGAAAGCTTGTGATTTCAAATAAAGCTGTTGGACTATAACCTGGTGTTGTGTGACTTCCCACATTTGAATATACTCAACGACTGAGCCTCCACAGCCCTCTGGGGGAGAGAATTCCAAAGATTCACCACCCTCTGAGTGAAGAAATTCCTCCTCATCTCAGTCCTAAATGGCCGACCCCTTATTCTGAGACTGTGATCCCTGGTTCTAGACTCCCCAGCCAGGGGGAAACATCCTCTCAGCATCTACGCTGTCAATCCCCCTCAGAATCTTGTATGTTTCAATGAGATCACCTCTCATTCTTCTAAACTCCAGAGAGTGTCGGCCCAATCTACTCAATCTCTCCTCATAGGACAGCCCTCTCATCCCAGGAATCAGTCTAGTGAACCTTCGTTGCACCGCCTCCAAGGCAAGTATATCCTTCCTTAGATAAGGAGACCAGAACTGGGCACAGTACTCCAGGTGTGGTCTCACCAAGGCCCTGTACAATTGGAGCAAGACTTCCTTACTCTTATACTCCAACCCCCTTGCAATAAAGGCCAACATGCCGTTTGCCTTCCTTAGTGCTTGCTGTACCTGCATGCCGGCTTGCTTTGAACCCCCACGTCCCCGTCATCCGTCGCCTCAAAGCACAGGAACGAAAATGGCGCCTCCAGTCGGTTGACCAGAGGCGCTGCTCCCTTTCAATGCTATGCGCGAGCTTCGCCGAGCGCTGAATGTTCAGGCGCGGCAGCTTCCGGGCGGCGGAAGGGACTCGCTGGCCTAAAGCCAGGTGTTGCAGACCCTCCCGCGTGACCTTCCGCCTTCCTGACCTCCACCCAACTTGTGGAGCGCCATACCAGCTCAGCGCTGCCCACCGATATAGTGGAAACGAAAGAAATCTCGGGGGTGCGGGGCGAGGAGGGGTGCGGCTTTGCCCAGCTCCCCCTTTCATTGGGATGCGGCTGGACAAGTTGGCGGCTCAGGGTCACAGGAAGGTCACGGGAGCCAAATTGCCATGGCCGTGTTTTTTCGGGGTCGACTTTCGCCCCGCTTTACTCACCGGGTTGTATCTGCCCTGGTTTTTAAGGGAAAATCCAGGCCGCGAACGATAACTGCGTATCAATACCGAGAGACACCAGCCAGTGCACAGGGACCTCCCCAAAGAAGGAACTAAGAGGCATTAGAAAAAGAAAGAAACATTTCGACAGCCCCTTTCACGACCTCAGGACGTCCCAAAGCGCGTTACAACAACAACTTGTATTTATACAGCGCTTTAACGTAGTAAAACGTCCCCGGGCGCTTCACAGGAGCAATTATCGAACAAAATTTGACACCGAGCCACATAAGGAGATATTAGGGCAGGTGACCAAACGCTTGGTCAAAGAGGTCGGTTTTAAGGAGGAGAGAGGTGGAAAGGTTTAGGGAGGGAATTCCAGGGCTTAGGCCCCAGGCAGCTGAAGGCACGGCCGCCAATGGTGGAGCGATTAAAATCAGGGGGATGCTCAAGAGGCCAGAATTGGAGGAGCGCAGAGATCTTGGGGGGTTGTGGGGCTGGAGGGGGTTACAGAGATAGGGAGGGGGTGAGGGCCACGAAGGGATTTGAAAACAAGGATGAGAATTTTGAAATCGAGGCATTGCTTAACCGGGAGCCAATGTCGGTCAGTGAGCACAGGGGGTGATGGGTGAACGGGACTCGGTGCGAGTTAGGACACGGGGCAGTGAGCACAGGGGGTGATGGGTGAACGGGACTTGGTGCGAGTTAGGACACGGGGCAGTGAGCACAGGGGGTGATGGGTTAACGGGACTTGGTGCGAGTTAGGACACGGGGCAGTGAGCACAGGGGGTGATGGGTGAACGGGACTCGGTGCGAGTTAGGACACAGGGCAGTGAGCACAGGGGCTGATGGGTGGACGGGACTTGGTGCGAGTTAGGACACGGGGCAGTGAGCACGGGGTGATGGGTGAACGGGACTCGGTGCGAGTTAGGACACGGGGCAGTGAGCACAGGGGGTGATGGGTGAACGGGACTCAGTGCGAGTTAGGACACGGGGCAGTGAGCACAGGGGGTGATGGGTGAACGGGACTCGGTGCGAGTTAGGACACAGGGCAGTGAGCACAGGGGGTGATGGGTGAACGGGACTCGGTGCGAGGTAGGACACGGGGCAGTGAGCACAGGGGGTGATGGGTGAACGGGACTTGGTGCGAGTTAGGACACGGGGCAGTGAGCACAGGGAGTGATGGGTGAACGGGACTCGGTGCGAGTTAGGACACGGGGCAGTGAGCACAGGGGGTGATGGGTGAACGGGACTCGGTGCGAGTTAGGACACGGGGCAGTGAGCACAGGGGGTGATGGGTGAACGGGACTCGGTGCGAGTTAGGACACGGGGCAGTGAGCACAGGGGGTGATGGGTGAACGGGACTCGGTGCGAGTTAGGACACGGGGCAGTGAGCACAGGGGCTGATGGGTGGACGGGGCTTGGTGCGAGTTAGGACACGGGGCAGTGAGCACGGGGTGATGGGTGAACGGGACTCGGTGCGAGTTAGGACACGGGGCAGTGAGCACAGGGGGTGATGGGTGAACGGGACTCGGTGCGAGTTAGGACACGGGGCAGTGAGCACAGGGGGTGATGGGTGAACGGGACTCGGTGCGAGTTAGGACACGGGGCAGTGAGCACAGGGGGTGATGGGTGAACGGGACTTGGTGCGAGTTAGGACACGGGGCAGTGAGCACAGGGGGTAAAGGGTGAACGGGACTCGGTGCGAGTTAGGACACGGGGCAGTGAGCACAGGGGGTGATGGGTGAACGGGACTCGGTGTGAGTTAGGACACGGGGCAGTGAGCACAGGGGGTGATGGGTGAACGGGACTCGGTGCGAGTTAGGACACGGGGCAGTGAGCACAGCGGGTGATGGGTGAACGGGACTCGGTGCGAGTTAGGACACGGGTCAGCGAGCACAGGGGGTGATGGGTGAACAGGACTTGGTGCGAGTTAGGACACGGGGCAGTGAGCACAGGGGGTGATGGGTGAACGGGACTCGGTGCGAGTTAGGACACAGGGCAGTGAGCACAGGGGGTGATGGGTGAACGGGACTCGGTGCGAGTTAGGACACGGGGCAGTGAGCACAGGGGGTGATGGGTGAACGGGACTCGGTGCGAGTTAGGACACGGGGCAGTGAGCACAGGGGGTGATGGGTGAACGGGACTCGGTGCGAGTTAGGACACGGGGCAGTGAGCACAGGGGGCGATGGGTGAATGGGACTCGGTGCGAGTTAGGACACGGGGCTGTGAGCACAGGGGGTGATGGGTGAATGGGACTCGGTGCGAGTTAGGACACGGGGTCAGTGAGCACAGGGGGTGATGGGTGAACGGGACTCGGTGCGAGTTAGGACACGGGGCAGTGAGCACAGGGGGTGATGGGTGAACGGGACTCGGTGCGAGTTAGGACACGGGGCAGTGAGCACAGGGGGTGATGGGTGAACGGGACTCGGTGCGAGTTAGGACACGGGGCAGTGAGCACAGGGGGTGATGGGTGAACGGGACTCGGTGCGAGTTAGGACACGGGGCAGTGAGCACAGGGGGCGATGGGTGAATGGGACTCGGTGCGAGTTAGGACACGGGGCTGTGAGCACAGGGGGTGATGGGTGAATGGGACTCGGTGCGAGTTAGGACACGGGGTCAGTGAGCACAGGGGGTGATGGGTGAACGGGACTCGGTGCGAGTTAGGACACGGGGCAGCAGAGTTTTGGATGATCTCAAGTTTACGTAGGGTGGAATGTGGGAGGCCAGCCAGGAGTACGTCGGAATAGTCAAGTCTAGAGGTAACAAAGGCATGGATGAGGGTTTCAGCAGCAGATGAGGTGAGGCAAGGGCGGAGACGGGCGATGTTGATATGTAGTCGGAAGCTCATTTCAGGGTTAAATATGACACCAAGGTTGCGAACAGTGTGGCTCAGCCTCAGACAGATGTTAGAGAGAGGGATGGAGTCAGTGGCTAGGGAACGGAGTTTGTGGCAGGGACTGAAAACAATGGCTTCGGTCTTCCCAATATTTAATTGGAGAAAACTGTACATCGGACAAGCAGTCTGACAAGTTAGAGACCATGGAGGGGTTGAGAGAAGTGGCGGTGAGGTAGTGCTGGGTGTCGTCAGCGTACATGTGGAAACTGACACTGTGTTTTCGGAGTTTGCACATTCTCCCCGTGTTTGCGTGGGTTTCCTCCGGGTGCTCCGGTTTCCTCCCACAGTCCAAAGATGTGCAGGTTCGGTTGATTGGCTCTGATAAAATTGACCCTTAGTGTTAGGGGGATTAAATACGTGGGGTTACGGGGATCGGGTGGGATATGTGTTGGTGCAGGGGTTACGGGGACAGGGTGGGATATGTGTTGGTGTAGGGGTTACGGGGATCGGGTGGGATATGTGTCGGTGCAGGCTCGATGGGCCGAAATGGCCTCTATCTGCACTGTGAGGTTTCTGTGATTCTGTGATGCCGTCAAGTGGCAGCATTTAGATGAGAAATAGGAGGGGGCCAAGGATAGATCCTTGGAGGACACCAGAGGTAACAATGCGGGAGCCACTGCCGGTGATTCTCTGGCTATGATTAGATAGATACGAATGGAACCAGGCGAGCGCAGTCCCACCCAGCTGGACGACGGTGGAGAGGCATTGGAGAAGGATGGAGTGGTCAACCGTGTCAAAGGCTGCAGACAAGTCAAGAAGGACGAGGAGGGATAGTTTACCTTTGTCACAGTCACAAATGATGTCATTTCAGCCAATGAAGTACTTTTTGAAGTGTGGTCACTGTTGTAATGTAGGAAACGCGGCAGCCAATTTGCGCACAGCAAGCTCCCACAAACAGCAATGTGATAATGACCAGATCATCTGTTTTTTTAGTGATGTTGATTGAGGGATAAATATTGACTCCAGGACACTGGGGAGAACTCCCCCTGCTCTTCTTCGAAATAGTGGCCGTGGGATCTTTTATGTCCACCTGAGAGAGCAGACGGGGCCTCGGTTTAACGTCTCATCCGAAAGACGGCACCTCTGACAGTGCGGCGCTACCTCAGTACTGGCCCTCCGACAGTGCGGCGCTCCCTCAGTACTGGCACTCCGACAGTGCGGCGCTCCCTCAGTACTGGCACTCCGACAGTGCGGCGCTACCTCAGTACTGGCCCTCCGACAGTGCGGCGCTCCATCAGTACTGGCACTCCGACAGTGCGGCGCTCCCTCAGTACTGGCACTCCGACAGTGCGGCGCTCCATCAGTACTGGCACTCCGACAGTGCGGCGCTCCATCAGTACTGGCACTCCGACAGTGCGGCGCTCCATCAGTACTGGCACTCCGACAGTGCGGCGCTCCCTCAGTACTGGCACTCCGACAGTGCGGCGCTCCATCAGTACTGGCACTCCGACAGTGCGGCGCTCCATCAGTACTGGCACTCCGATAGTGCGGCGCTCCATCAGTACTGGCACTCCGACAGTGCGGCGCTCCCTCAGTACTGGCACTCCGACAGTGCGGCGCTCCCTCAGTACTGGCACTCCGACAGTGCGGCGCTCCCTCAGTACTGGCCCTCCGACAGTGCGGCGCTCCCTCAGTACTGGCCCTCCGACAGTGCGGCGCTCCCTCAGTACTGGCCCTCCGACAGTGCGGCGCTCCCTCAGTACTGGCCCTCCGACAGTGCGGCGCTCCCTCAGTACTGCCCCTCCGACAGTGCGGCACTCCCTCAGTACTGCCCCTCCGACAGTGCGGCGCTCCATCAGTACTGGCCCTCCGACAGTGCGGCGCTCCCTCAGTACTGGCCCTCCGACAGTGCGGCGCTCCCTCAGTACTGGCACTGGGAGTGTTGGCCTGGATTATGGGGCTCAAGTCTCTGGAGTGGGACTCCAGTACACAGCTACTTGCCTAGGGAAGGGACTGAGAGACCTCGGGAACTCTCCCTTTGAAGAACATCCCTCGTTATCATTTCCTGTAGAAAGCACCCTCTGTAACGTTTATCATTCATCTCACTCTGCTGCACAAATCTATGCTGCATTTGAACAAGCCTTTCTCCCTCCCCGCCACCATCCCCCACACCTACTTAACCTCTCGCTTTGTCAGCTTCTGTGAGTAAAATGCCGATAAAGCCAAGCCAATTCAAAGAAAAAATTAGCAAATTACTAAATAATTATGGATAATCGGCAGACAAAAGCTGCACCTGTCACAATAACTCTGCTTCAACAGGAAATTGAGGGCTGAGGCAGAATCTGTTGCAGTCTGAAGGTGGTAAATTATTCATTTATTAATGCGATCGATTAAACTTGGCACGTATCGCTCACGTGCACTCTGTTGTCGTCTGTCGAAAGCAGAATTGTGATGGGCGGCTGCAGCGGATTGAAATTCAGCAGCGTTAATGACCCCAACAGTGAAAGGAGACTCCAGCGCTCCTGACTCTAAACCGCAGGTCTCGGGGGTATAAGAGGGAGAGCTTCACCCGCTGTGTCATCCAGCTGCCCACCCCCATCAAAGACATAGAGGCGACAGTCATATTCCTTTGAGTCCATAACCCCAGAATAAAGAAAGACATTTCTACAGCTCCTTTCACGACCACCGGACGTCCCAAAGCGCTTCACACCCAATGAAGTCCTTTTTTGAAGTGTGGTCACTGTTGTAATGTGGGAAATGCGGCAGCCAATTTGCACACAGCAAGCTCCCACAAACAGCAATGTGATAATGACCAGATCATCTGCTTTTAGTGATGTTGGTTGAGGGATAAATATTTGAACTTGTATTTCTACAGTGCCTTTAACATAATAAAACGTCCCAAGGCACTTCACAGGAGCGATTATCAAACAAGATTTGACACCGAGCCACATAAGGAGATATTAGGACAGGTGACCAAAAGCTTGGTCAAAGAGGTCGGTTTTAAGGAGTGTCTTAAAGGAGGAGAGCGAGGCGGAGAGGTTTAGGGAGGGAATTCCAGAGCTTAGGGCCCAGGCAGCTGAAGGCACGGCCGCCAATGGTGGAGCGAATAAAATCGGGGGATGCGCAAGAGGCCAGAATTGGAGGAGCGATTATAATCAGGGATGCTCAAAGGGGGAGAAATGGAGGAGCGCAGAGATCTCGGGGGAGTTGTGGGACTGGAGGAGGTTACAGAGATAGGGAGGGGGGCGAGGGCCATGGAGGGATTTGAAAACAAGGATGAGAATTTTAAAATCGAGGCGTTGCTTAACTGGGAGCCAATGTAGGTCAGCGAGCACAGGGGGTGATGGGTGAACGGGACTCGGTGCGAGTTAGGACACGGGGCAGTGAGCACAGGGGGTGATGGGTGAACGGGACTCGGTGCGAGTTAGGACACGGGGCAGTGAGCACAGGGGGTGATGGGCGAACGGGACTGGGTGCGAGTTAGGACACGGGTCAGCGAGCACAGGGGGTGATGGGTGAACGGGACTCGGTGCGAGTTAGGACACGGGGCAGTGAGCACAGGGGGTGATGGGCGAACGGGACTCGGTGCGAGTTAGGACACGGGGCAGTGAGCACAGGGGGTGATGGGTGAACGGGACTCGGTGCGAGTCAGGACACGGGGCATTGAGCACAGGGGGTGATGGGTGAACGGGACTTGGTGCGAGTTAGGACACGGGGCAGTGAGCACAGGGGGTGATGGGTGAACGGGACTCGGTGCGAGTTAGGACACAGGGCAGTGAACACAGGGGGTGATGGGTGAACGGGACTTGGTGCGAGTTAGGACACGGGGCAGTGAGCACAGGGGGTGATGGGTGAACGGGACTTGGTGCGAGTTAGGACACGGGGCAGTGAGCACAGGGGGTGATGGGTGAACGGGACTCGGTGCGAGTTAGGACACGGGGCAGTGAGCACAGGGGGTGATGGGTGAACGGGACTTGGTGCGAGTTAGGACACGGGGCAGTGAGCACAGGGGGTGATGGGTGAACGGGACTCGGTGCGAGTTAGGACACAGGGCAGTGAGCACAGGGGGTGATGGGTGAACGGGACTCGGTGCGAGTTAGGACACGGGGCAGCAGAGTTTTGGATGAGCTCAAGTTTATGGAGGGTGGAATGTGGGAGGCCGGCCAGGAGTGCGTTGGAATAGTCGAGTCTGGAGGTAACAAAGGCATGGATGAGGGTTTCAGCAGCGGATGAGCTGAGGCAAGGGCGGAGATGGGGATAGCTCCCCTGCGAAATAGTGCCATGGGATCTTTTACGTCCACCTGCGAGAGTAGACGGGGGCCTCGGTTTAACGTCTCCTCTGAAAGACGGCACCTCCGACAGTGCGGCACTCCCTCAGTACTGGCACTGGGATTTTTGTGCTCAAGTCTCTGGAGTGAGACTTGGACTCACAGCCTTCTGGCTCAGAGGTGAGGCACTCAATCCACTGGCTGACAGGAGAGGTAGAGGTCGGAGGTAGAGAGCAGACACTCACGTTCTCCGAGTTGGAAGCCACCTGCCCGAGGTAAAGCCACAGCTGCCAGTCACTGAGGGCGGTCCTCATTTCGGGACAGCGCTGGCAAAGTAGATCAACTGCATCTGGGGGGCACTGAGAGTCAATAACAAAAAAACAGGTGGATTTTTTCAACCCCTCCAGAGAATGCAGCCCCAGCAGTAGCAAGTGTAAGAGCAGCAATCGTTCATCATCTTTTCGCCTCACTCTGCTCAATCGCACAGGCCGGTGATGTAGGTTTCTCGACTATTGGTCTGTGCAGACCACCCCAGCAACTTGGCAAGTTCCAGAAGAATCTTACAGCACAGGAGGAGGCCATTCAGCCCATCGTGACTGTGCTGGCTCTTTGACAGGGTTGACCAATCAGTCCCACTGCACTTGCCCCCACCCGACCCACCCCCTCCCCCCTCCCCCCGCCGACTCCTCCCAGGCTCTTTCCCCGTAGCCCTGTGTAAAACAAAAATTCTCCTCATTGCGAATTATCTTCAATCTGTGTCCTCTGGTTACTGACCCTCCTGCCACTGGGAACAGTTTCTCCCCATCTACCCTATTAAAACCCCTCATCATTTTGAACACCTCTATTAAATCTCCTCTTAACCTTCTCTGCTCTAAGGAGAACAAGCCCAGCTTCTCCAGTCTCTCCATAACTGAAGTCCCTCATCCCTGGTACCATTCTGGTCAATCTCCCCTTAACCTTCTCTGCTCCAAGGAGAACAACCCCAGCTTCTCCAGTCTCTCCACGTAACTGAAGTCCCTCATTCCTGGTAGCATTCTGGTCAATCTCCCCTTAGCCTACTCTGCTCTAAGGAGAACAACCCCAGCTTCTCCAGTCTCTCCACGTAACTGAAGTCCCTCATTCCTGGTAGCATTCTGGTCAATCTCCCCTTAATCTTCTCTGCTCCAAGGAGAACAACCCCAGCTTCTCCAGTCTCTCCATCTAACTGAAGTCCCTCATTCCTGGTACCATTCTGGTCAATCTCCCCTTAACCTTCTCTGCTCCAAGGAGAACAACCCCAGCTTCTCCAGTCTCTCCATCTAACTGAAGTCCCTCATCCCTGGTACCATTCTGGTCAATCTCCCCTTAACCTTCTCTGCTCCAAGGAGAACAACCCCAGCTTCTCCAGTCTCTCCACGTAACTGAAGTCCCTCATCCCTGGTCCCATTCTGGTCAATCTCCCCTTAACCTTCTCTGCTCTAAGGAGAACAACCCCAGCTTCTCCAGTCTCTCCACGTAACTGAAGTCCCTCATCCCTGGCACCATTCTGGTCAATCTCCCCTAAACCTTCTCTGCTCCAAGGAGAACAACCCCAGCTTCTCCAGTCTCTCCACGTAACTGAAGTCCCTCATCCCTGGTCCCATTCTGGTCAATCTCCCCTTAACCTTCTCTGCTCTAAGGAGAACAACCCCAGCTTCTCCAGTCTCTCCACGTAACTGAAGTCCCTCATCCCTGGCACCATTCTGGTCAATCTCCCCTAAACCTTCTCTGCTCCAAGGAGAACAACCCCAGCTTCTCCAGTCTCTCCACGTAACTGAAGTCCCTCATCCCTGGTACCATTCTGGTCAATCTCCCCTAAACCTTCTCTGCTGCAAGGAGAACAACCCCAGCTTCTCCAGTCTCTCCACAGAACTGAAGTCCCTCATCCCTGGTACCATTCTGGTTAAGTCAGACATAAAGTCACAAATCTTGACTCTCAAACTGCTATGATTCCACCGTGGACGGTCATTTGGGAATTCAATCCCACAGCAGCAGAAAGTACAGATTCATCTCAGATCAACTTTTGTCTCAAAATTATATAGGAATATTTCTGTACCTCCTAGTGACTACCAGAAAGAGAGAGCGAGAGGGAGGGATTGGACCATCAACCCTTTTTGACTAGAATGTATTTGGATCCAGGAATAAAGCATTAAGGTCAGAGCTCTAAGATGATACATTACTCGCGCCACACAAGTGCCAGGCAATGACTATATCCAACAAGAGAAAATCTAACCACCTCCCCTTGACGTTCAACAGCATTACCATCCCCAAATCCCCCACCATCAACATCCTGGGGTTCACCATTGACCAGAAACTTAACTGGACCAGTCACATAAATACTGTGGCAACAAGAGCAGGCCAGAGGCTGGGTATTCTGCAGCGAGTGTCTCATCTCCTGACTCCCCAAAGCCTTTCCACCATCTACAAGGCACAAGTCAGGAGTGTGATGGAATACTCTCCACTTGCCTGGGTGAGTGCAGCTCCAACAACACTCAAGAAGCTCGACACCATCCAGGACAAAGCAGCCTGCCTGATTGGCACCCCATCCAACACCTTAAACATTCACTCCCTCTACCACCGGCGCACCGTGGCTGCAGTGTGTACCATCTACAAGATGCACTGCAGCAACTCGCCAAGGCTCCTTCGACAGCACCTCCCAAACCCGCGACCTCTTCCACCTAGAAGGACAAGGGCAGCAGGCGCATGGAAACACCACCACCTCCAAGTTCCCCTCCAAGTCACACACACCATCCTGACTTGGAAATATATCGGCCGTTCCTTCATCGTCGCTGGGTCAAAATCCTGGAACTCCCTCCCTAACAGCACTGTGGGAGCACCTTCACCACACGGACTGCAGCGGTTCAAGAAGGCGGCTCACCACCACCTTCTCAAGGGGCAACTAGGGATGGGCAATAAATGCTGGGCCCTGCCCAAATATTGTGGAATATTTCTCCTCGCATCAGGAGATGAACCAAAGTCGATGCCGGCTCACGACTCCCTTGGCTGTTCTTGCCGCAATGTGGCGTCTCAGCATGCAAAATAAAACCTTTACAGGGCCACAACATTTCGAGTATTACTGTGAAGGCCCAGGCCTTGGTCAGACCAGACTGGATTGGGTAACCACGGAAACCACCTCCCTTCGAGAGAACGCTGATGTTTCTCAAGGCCTTTTCCTTGCCAACTCAGCGATTGCTGAGCGGGATGTAAGAGTCAATGAGGCAGCTCTGCAGTCGCTGGGCTGGTGCATGAGGTTGGCCTGGCTTGAGATGGAGTGAGGTTCATCAGTGTCGGCCTGAAGTTGTGTAAAAAGTGGTCCGTGCTGCCGGCAGCATTGCCGCCCTCTGTGTGTGTGCGCGCGCGCGCGAGGCCCGAGAAGTGAAGGCGCTCTACGGATGTTAAACTGTGCGAACTCTCCCCTTCAAAAAACGGAAACCTTTCTGTCTGAACATAACAGCGTGCAGGAGCCATCAAGTGAGAGAGGGGGTGGGGGGAGGTGAGCGAGAGAGTGAGAGAGAGAGAGCGAGAGAGAGAAACACACACAAAAATAAATGAGTAATGGCGGTATGGTGGAGACACAGTCGGACACAGTCGAGGCATTCCGCTAAAATCCCAGCATGCCATGCAGAATGGACAGCAGTGGGATCCTGGGATGGGAATGGGAGGGGGGTGGGATGAGGTGGGGAGGAGGTGGGGGGGGGTGGTGGGCGGAGGAGTTGGCTGACCGCCTCGTGACCCCCCCCACCCCGCCTCTCCCCCCACCACCCCCCACCCCCACCCCATCCCATCTCAGTTTTGGGGGGGCGGTGGAGGTAGGGGGCGGGGGAGAAAGAAAGATTAAGCGTGGCTCAAATGCAAACCCATTTTACGAGATGTTCTCTCCATGGGGGGGCGGGGGGGGGGGCGGCGAATGGGGGTGGAAACCAAATTAAGTGAAGAGAAAATGAAAAAAACGGTAAAGAACACAACAAAATGGATGACAAAGTACGGTCATAAGAAAGCCAAAAATAAAAAGGTTTACCAACCCTGTCGTTTCTGATTTTTTTTTGTTTGTTTTTTGTTTTGGTTCAAAATCGATGTCAATTATTCAAAAGAAAAAATCAACTTAAAACACACAAACCCAAACGATAAGACAAATAAGAATGATATCTACCAGATAATGCAGTTTGTTTACCATTGCGTGTCCAATGCCAGAGTGCTTGAAGGAGAAAGGGAAAGGCGGGAGGAAAAAGGAAAAACATGACAAGACTGTGAACTCAATAAGGACTTCCACTCAAAAGGAATGATGGCACTTGAAAAGGTTAGTAATATTATATAAGCTCAAAATAAGGTCCACAGTTAGTACAGAGAAAATGACTACATTCCGTGAATGACGTTAGGTTAGTTCTTAGAAGCGTGTTAGTAAAGTACACACAAAATTGGCAAATTAACTTTTACAAAAGTGGGGTGAGGGCAGGTTGGAGGGAGGAGGGCCGGGAGGTAGGTTACACATCAACAAACTCTTCGGGAACCGGGGGAGTGGGGTCGGTTAGTGTCTCAGTATGGACTGCCCGTCCAGCAAGGCTCGGAGATGATTGGCGGGTCTTGAATTCGAGACAGCACCAATTGTTTTTCGGAACCCCCCCCCCCCTTTGAAATATTTTGCCGACAGGCAACTCTGAGTAAATCCGTCCTTTTTTCTCGTACGCTCCCCCCCCCCGCCCCCACCTCCCCTCTCTTGATCGAATCAGGAATACCGTGGCAAATTCTCTTCGACGCGAAGCGATAGGACCGAAGGCAACATGGTAAATGTGGAAGGAAAGTCAACTCTCGGGCACAGTTTCTGACATTTGACTGAAAATAATTCTCCGACTCAATCCTCGTTCAAACCCCGAATTTCCTCGAGCATCATTTCAGCACAGAAACAGGATTTCGATACATTCCGTGTCATCCCAGGGCTGGGCAAATCATTCTCGGAGGTTTAACCAGTTTGATTAATTGATCGCATGTCACTAACCAGTGCAGCCCTATCGTGCTGGCCTGGTTACCTCACAGACTTGACTAGATGTATTGGAATTCAACTCGTGGAGTCAGTTTGCTGAGGCCCAAGTCACGCTCTGCTGCTCCCATCTGGGTTGGCGTTCTTATTTTCTACCCCTTTGGTCATGAAGATATGCGTTCCCACTGAGGTACCTAGGTAGACATTATGCTACAGCTGTACAAAACCCTGGTTAGACCACACCTGGAGCACGGTGAGCAGTTCTGGGCCCCACACCTTAGGAAGGATATATTGGCCTTGGAGGGAGGGGCAGCGTAGGTTTACCAGAATGATACCAGGACTCCAGGGGTTAAGTTCCGAGGAGAGATTACACAAACTAGGGTTGTATTCCCTGGAATTTAGAAGGTTAAGGGGTGATCTGATCGAAGTTTTCAGGATATTAAGGGGAACTGATAGGGTAGAGAGAGAGAAACTATTTCCGCTGGTTGGGGAGTCTAGGACTGGGGGGCAGAGTCTAAAAATTAGAGCCAGACCTTTCAGGAGTGAAATTAGGAAACACTTCCACACACAAAGGGTGGGAGAAGTTTGGAACTCTCTTCCACAAACGGCAATTGATGCTCGATCAATTGTTAATTTTAAATCAGAGATTGATAGATTTCTGTTAACCGAAGGGTATTAAGGGATACGGGGCAAAGGCGGGTAGATGGAGTTAGGTCACAGGTCAGCCATGATTTCATTGAATGGCGGAACAGGCTCGAGGGGCTGCATGGCCTCCTCCTGCTCCTATGTTCTCTGCGTCTCAGCTGCTCTCCAGCACTTCGGACAATAATTCATGTGAGGGGGGGGAGGGGCCTAGACGGCGAGCGCCGGCGGGGTATTCGGTCAAGGGGTCCATCACAGCTGACCCGGATTCTGTCCCCACCCAACGTCAACACGCCAACGCTTTCCAGCAGCGGCCACTGACTAGGGGTCGGAGCCCTTGGCTGTAATGACCCCTCCTGGGACCGAGGGGACTGAGGGAATTGTAGTGTCTGAACTGTAGTGAGACTCAGCACTATCTCGGGGCGGGTGGGGGGGGGGCGGTGGCGGTGGGGGGGTGGAGGCGAACCTGTCATTCTGGCCTGTAGGGGTCAGTATTGGATGATGCGTTCACCCACCATCCCATCAAGGTGCAGCACACCGATGCCTTGGCGATAAGGTCCTACCAGTATTGGACAGTTAGCTCAATGTTGTGCCTGTTTCCAGCCTCAAAGAATCTCTTATTCTGTCCAGGGGTTGTCACCTTTTCTCAAGCCCAAAACTGGAAAAGGGGACAAGACAGGTAACAGGTTCAGAGGGAGGCCACAAGAATAATTCTCAGCTTCAGTGATTTGGAGTATAAAAGCAGGGAAGTCCTGCTACAACTGTACAGGGTATAGGTGAGACCACACCTGGAGTACTGCGTACAGTTTTGATCTCCTTATTTAAGGAAGGATATACTTGCATTGGAGGCAGTTCAGGGACGATTCACACGGTTGATTCCTGAGATGAGGGGTTGACTTATGAGGAAAGGTTGAGCAGGTTGGGCCTATAATCATTGGAGTTTAGAAGAATGAGAGGTGATCTTATTGAAACATCTAAGATACTGAGGGGGCCTCGACTAGGTAGATGCAGAGAGGATGTTTCCCCTCGTGGGGAAATCTAGAACTCGGGGGCACAGTTTCAGAATAAAGGGTCGCCCTTTTAGAACTGAGATGAGGAGGAATTTCTTCTCTCAGAGGGTCGTAAATCTGTGGAATTCTCTGCCCCAGAGAGCTGTGGAGGCTGGGTCATTAAATACATTTAAGGTGGAGATAGACAGATTTTTGCAAGATATTTAAGAATGAGATAGATAGATTTCTAGACGCAAAAGGCATCAAGGGGTATGGGGAGAGAGTGGGAATATGGTATTAAACATAGAAACATAGAGATAGTATTGAGATAGAAGATCAGCCATGATCATACTGAATGGTGGAGCAGGCTCGAGGGGCCGAGTGGCCGACTCCTGCCCCTATTGCTTATGTTCTTACGCTAAGGAACCTTAGCTACTCAGAGAGGTTTAAAGAGCTGGGTCTATTTCCTTTCGAGGTCTACAAAATAATAAAAGGGCTGGTTTGGGCACCTATTGATCGATCAGTTGAGTGTGACACATTGGGGAGGACCAGGGTGTCACGCCTTTAATCTGCGCAAGGGTGGGAATAGGTTAGACGTTGGGTGGTTCTTCTCTACACAGAGAATAGTGAGTCTCTGGAATGCGCTGCCGGGTTGTGCTGGAGGGAGCGGATTCTGACTGGGACGGAGATTACACCATGGAAAAGGTAAGCGATTTAACAGTTACATTTTTGGACTCTCGGGGAATCGAGGGATATGGGGACCGGGCGGGAAAGTGGAGTTGAGGTCGAAGATCAGCCATGATCCTATTGAATGGCGGAGCAGGCTCGAGGGGCCGAATGGCCGACTCCTGCTCCTATCACTTATGTTCTTGTGCATGGTCGATGTAGTCTCCTGAACTGGTTTCGATGGCCTTGAGGGGGTCGGAGAGGAATTTTGTCCCTGGGTTTCCTTTTCTGGTTTCTTGTCTCTCTCGGGAGATTACAGGGCTGCGGAAGGAGGAGTGGGGGCCAGGGAGTGTCCCGTCGTGGTGCTCCAGTGTGCGGCAGGCTTGATGGACCGGCTGGTCTTATCCTGCCCGCCATGTCCGTAGGTTTGTATGCTACAGAGCAGAGCTGCACATGTGGCTTGAGTCCTGATGGTTATAATGCTGCTGATGAAAATATGTACCTGGACTTCAAGGGTTAAGTTACGAGGAGAGATTACACAAGCTAGGGTTGTATTCCCTGGAATTTAGAAGGTTAAGGGGTGATCTGATCGAAGTTTTCAGGATATTAAGGGGAACTGATAGGGTAGAGAGAGAGAAACTATTTCCGCTGGTTGGGGAGTCTAGGACTAGGGGGCACAGTCTAAAAATTAGAGCCTGACCTTTCGGGAGTGAAGTTAGGAAACACTTCTACACACAAAGGGCGGTAGAAGTTTGGAACTCTCTTCCGCAAATAGCAGTTGATGCTAGATCAATTGTTAATTTTAACTCGGAGATTGATAGATTTTTGTTAACCAAAGGTATTAAGGGATACGGGGCAAAGGCAGGTAGATGGAGTTAGGTCACAGATCAGCCATGATCTCACTGAATGGCGGAACAGGCTCGAGCAGCCTGCTCCTGTTCCTATGTAGAAACCCTTAATGACTAACACAATACAATCCTTTTCTTAAATTGAGCCACCTGCAATTTCAGATTCCCCAAGCATGACTCAGGTGGCTGCAGAGAAAACTGACTCCAGTGTGTAATTCAAATGGCTGGGTCCTTCCAACAAAGGCTAAAAGAAGGACCTCCTTGCCAATAATCCAAAGTCAACTTATTACAGTGCAGCTCATCTCAAGGGTCATCAAAATCCTGAAGGCACTGGTGAGGTGAAGATTGGGCGTGAGGTGCTTTGGATTTTACCGATCAGAATTGCAATTTTCGTTGTTATGTTTTGTGATTCTGATCATGTGCTCGACGGATTGGAGTGCAACGTTCCATAGGCACCAAAGGAGCAATATTTGCCCAGCCCTGTATCTTGACACAAGCACAACATTTCTCTCCGAAGACCTCCTCATGTATGTCCTCATGAAACAGACCTCTGTAGGTACGGCAGAAATCTGCGCCCTGCCAGATTCACAACAGCACCGTCGTACGGGTGCTGAGTGCCTTGCACGAGAGGGGCAACTGTACCGGGACGGCCAATTGGGGACCTAACACAAAGGCGTGAGGTCTGTTCCATCAGGATAGATTGGGAGCTGCCTTGGAGCGGAGAAACACCGCGTTGCACGCGAGTGCGAGATCGGAGCAGTCCCCTAAGGCAAAAAAAAAACACACACTTGTCATGAAAACGGCAGGAAGAACGATATCAATGATTCATCAGCGTGCAGACCCAAAGAAAATCAGAGTTAGCAACAGAAACTCTCTCCGTGTTAGTTTGCTCAAGAACCCAGTGGGAAACAACTCCAAGCAACACATCCCGAGTAAAGCTCGCCCCCCCCCCTCACCCCGCTCCGCAAGGCACTGATTCGTGCTGCTCTGTGAGGCCCTGGCTGATAGCTCACCCAGGGTGGCCATTCTTCAGGTGCTGACCGTGAGCGCCAGTGGGCCGACATGACCGCGAAGAGCGTTGTGGCCAAGCCCATCTCGTCCTCACCTGCACCTACCCCCATTGGCGGAGGATCAGGAGCTGCAACCCCCCCCCCGCCTGATCTTTCTCCCACCGCCCCACCTCAGGGGCACTGAGGATGATCGGAGGAGAACTCAGGCTAAAGGGCAGCTAACTCAGCGTGGAGCAGGGGCCCGACACGGCAAGATTTGACCTATCTATACAGCTAATCGCCGTTCATATTGACAGATTCTGGACACACACACACACACACACACACAAACACATGCAAGTGCTCTCCAGACCATTGGCACCAGTGAGAGAGAGGTTAATGCAGAGAAAACCAATAGTCCCATTGCTGGCTTGAATTCACGCCGTGACCTTTTGAGCCCTGCAGCCACCAGGATAGGAGGAAACCTCAAAGACCTTTGAGTTGCAGCCATTTTTAGCTTGCAAGCAGGAAAATCCTGCACCCACAAGTTATGCTAAACCTGTCTCGAACCTTGGTTAGACCGCACTTGGAGCACTGCGCGCAGTTCTTGTCGCCATATTATAAAAGGGATATAGAGGGTGCAGGGAAGATTTACAAGGATGATACCAGAAATGTGAGGGGACACCTATCAGGAAAGGGTGAACAGGCTGGGCCTCTTTTCTCTTGAAAAAAGGCTGGGGGGGAGACCTAATTGAGCTCCTTAAAATGATGAAAGGTTTTGATAGAGTGGATACAGAGAGAGTGTTTACACTTGTGGGGAAGAGTATAACTAGAGGCCATCAATATAAGATCGTCACCAAGAAATCCAATAGGGAATTCAGGAGAAACTTCTTTACCCAGAGAGTGGTGAGAATGTGGAACTCGCTACCACAGGGAGTGGTTGAGGCGAATAGTAGAGATACATTTAAGGGGAGGCTAGACAAGCATACGAGGGAGAAGGGAATAGAGGGATATGCTGATAGATTTAGATGAGGAAAGACGGGAGGAGGCTCGAGTGGAGCATAAACACCGGCATGGACTGGTTGGGCCGAATGGCCTCTTTCTGTGCCGTATATCCCGTGTAATTCTCTGTAATCAACCACAGGGGTATATTGAGGCTGAGAGAGCAGGTTCATTAATTACAGCGAGGGTTTTTCCACGTCACTCTGTGCGGCTGCAACATCCCTGTACAACACTACTGGTGCGAACAGGAAACTGATGCGCAATTGTCGACACTGAGAAGGCCACTCTGTCTGCAGATACTTTTGCAAAACCGAATCTGTCTCTTCCATTGTTTTTCGCCGTGCAGTTTTGTTTGGGGGAAGAGCAGTCATGCACCACGGTGATCCGCACAGTGACAACAGCAGAACCTTTCTTGCATCTGTGTCAATGGGTTGGACACAGGAGCTAGACAATGGTATTGACGGTTGCTGATAACTGGAATCTAAGGGATATAAGGAACAATGAAAGGGACTGCGGGAAAACATGGATAAGTTAGAAGAGTGGGACGGATACAGGGAAATGTGAAGTGGTATATTTCAGAGATAAAGAGCAGTAAAAGGAAGGAGACCGAGAATAGTAAGATTCTTAACAAAATGGCGGAACAACAACAACTTGCATTTATACAGCGCCTTTAACGTAGTAAAACGTCCCAAGGTGCTTCACAGGAGCAATTATCGAACAAAATTTGACACCGAGCCCCATAAGGAGATATTAGGGCAGGTGACCAAAGGCTTGGTCAAAGAGGTCGGTTTTAAGGAGCGTCTTAAAGGAGGAGAGAGAGGCGGAGAGGTTTAGGGAGGGAATTCCAGAGCTTAGGGCCCAGGCAGCTGAAGGCACGGCCGCCAGTGGTGGAGTGATAGAAATCGGGGGATGGTCAAGAGACCGGAATTGGAGGAGCGCAGAGATCTTGGGGGGTTGTGGGAGCTGGAGGAGGTTACAGAGATAGGGAGGGTGGCGAGGCCATGGAGGGATTTGAAAACAAGGATGAGAATTTTAAAATCGAGGTGTTGCCGGACCGGGAGCCAATGTCGGTCCGCGAGCACAGGGGTCGATGGGTGAACGGGACTCGGTGCGAGTTAGGACACGGGGCAGTGAGCACAGGGGGTGATGGGTGAACGGGACTCGGTGCGAGTTAGGACACGGGGCAGTGAGCACAGGGGGTGATGGGTGAACGGGACTCGGTGCGAGTTAGGACACGGGGCAGTGAGCACAGGGGCGATGGGTGAACGGGACTCGGTGCGAGTTAGGACACGGGGCAGTGAGCACAGGGGGTGATGGGTGAACGGGACTTGGTGCGAGTTAGGACACGGGGCAGTGAGCACAGGGGGTGATGGGTGAACGGGACTCGGTGCGAGTTAGGACACGGGGCAGCAGAGTTTTGGATGACCTCAAGTTTACGTCGGGTGGAATGTGGGAGGCCGGCCAGGAGTGCGTTGGAATAGTCGAGTCTGGAGGTAACAAAGGCATGGATGAGGGTTTCAGCAGCGGATGAGCTGAGGCAGGGGTGGAGACGGGCGATGCAGGGAATGAATTGGGTGCAGATACATCAGTATTCCTGGGCTAGGGAAGCCAAAGATCAGCCAGAGCTCCAGCTCCTCATTGCTGGCCCTTGCTGGAAAGTGGATGTTTGTTGAGGTCAGGGAGGACAGGCCCCATCCCTGGACTCTCACATGATGAATGACCACTTGGGTGAACGTAAGAACATAAGAATTAGGAGCAGGAGTCGGCCATTCGGCCCCTCGAGCCTGCTCCGCCATTCAATAAGATCATGGCTGGTCTTCGACCTCAACTCCACTTTCCCGCCCCATCCCCATATACCTTGATTCCCCGAGAGTCCAAAAATCTATCAATCTCAGCCTTGAATACACTCAACAACTGAGCCTCCACAGCCCTCTGGGGTAGAGGATTCCAAAGATTCACCACCCTCTGAGTGAAGAAATTCCTCCTCATCTCAGTCCTAAATGGCCGACCCCTTATCCTGAGACTGTGACCCCTGGTTCTAGACTCTCCAGCCAGGGGGAAACATCCTCTTAGCATCTACCCTGCCAAGCCCTGTAAGAATTCTAATGAGATCGCCTCTCATTCTCCTAAACTCTAGGGAATATAGGCCTAGTGTACTCAATCTCATACAAGAGGACAACCAGGAACCATATCCTAGCGTCACTCTGTGCATTCGGGAAAGAGAAAAGAACATTGAAGGGGAGGGGGAGCAATACCCAACAGGAAAGGTGCAAGACATGGAAAAGGATTCAAGCAGGGAGTAAATGTTCAAAAAAGAATGGGTCGCCTTAGCCCCATGCTCTCTATAAACCCCTCTGCCTCTCACAGAATGATACAGCACAGGAGGAGGCCATTCGGCCCATCGAGTCCGCGCCGGCTCTTTCGAAGAGCAATCCAGTTAGTCCCGCTCCCCCGCTCTTTCCCCATATCCCTGCAATTCAGTCTCCTTCCAGTATTTATCCAATTCCCTTTTGAAGGCTCCAATTGAATCTGCCTCCACGCCCTATCAGGCAGCGCATTCCAAATCCTCACCACTCGCTGCGTAAGAACGTTTTTCCTCGTGTCGCCTCTGGTTCTTTTGCCAATCACCTTAAATCTGTGTCCTCTGATTACCCACCCTTCCACCAATAGGAACAGTTTCCCCTTATTTACTTGATCTAAACCCCTCATGATTTTGAACACCTCAATCTAATCTCTTCTTAGCCTTCTCTGCTCCAAGGAGAACAGCCCCAACTTCTCCAGTCTCTCCACGCAACTGCAATCCCTCATCCCTGGAATCATTCTCTCCACCTCTCTCTTTCTTTAAGACCTTCCTTAAAAGCCATCTCCGACCAAGTGTTGGTCACCCCGCGTCTCCCCCACCCCTCACCCCTTCATTAGGCTTATCTTCACTCTCGCCTCTGGGTCAGAAGGTTGTGGATTCAATAGCAGCCATCAAAAGGGAATTGGATAGATACTGGAAGGCGAAAACATTGCAGGGATATGGGGAAAGAGCGAGGGAGTGGGGCTAACTGGATTGCTCTTCGAAAGAGCCGGCGCAGACTCGATGGGCCAAATGGCCTCCTCCTGTGCTGCACCATTCCATGATTCTGTGAGAGTATTTCAAAAAGTACTTCATTGGCTGTGAAGAGTTTTGGGACAGCTGGTGGTCGTGAAAGGCACAGCAGAAATGCACGTTTCTGGGGGCTAAATTCGGTTGATTTGCACCTCCCGTTAGCGCCCTAAGAGGGTGCTAAACGGGGCGCAAATCAACAAGCGCCCGGGCTCGGCGCTGCTAAGGCCTCCCGCGAAATTCAGCGTGAGGTTAGCGGCGGCGCTAACCGTTAGCGCCGTGCGCCGCTGCCGGCAATGACATCATCACCGTGCGCAGCGGCCCCGCTCGCGCACCAGCTGTAACATTGGGTGGCGCCCCCCCCGACTTACCGCTGGACGCTATGTCCGCCGGGGTCAGGGGGGTCTACCTGCGGCCGGGGCGGTGCTAGTTAAAGGGGAAGTGGCAGGCGGCCATTTTTTGTTGCTGGCCGCCTGCCAGCACCTGCCCCTTCCTCCCTCTTGGGGCGCTACCTGGGAATATCGGCCGCGGGGGCACTAACTCTTTCGGGGCGCTAAAGGGAGCGCGACCCAATTTTTACCCCTTTCTTTCTTATCATCCTTTATTTTCTTCAGCCTCAGTGAAGCACCTTGCAACACTTTTCGACGTTAAATCTGCTTATATAAATGTAAGTTGTTTTGAGGAATAGAGCAAGAAAGGAGACAGTGTGATGGATTTTGAGTGATGGTGCAAGGAGATCGAAGATTGCCTCGTTTTTTTGACAATCTCTTTTGTCAGTATAAAATGGGGGAGTACTTCCAATCAAAAGAACATAAGAACATAAGAAATAGGAGCAGGAGTCGGCCATTCGGCCCCTCGAGCCTGCTCCGCCATTCAATGAGATCGTGGCTGATCTTCGACCTCATCTCCACCTTCCCGCCCCGATCCCCATATCCCTCGATTCCCTTACTCCAAATGTACCCTCTACGCGGTTCTGTCCCATTTAATGATGTATAATCACTGCACTCAGATCCTATCAATTTGGACTCATCCTCAGCTCAGTACGTGACACATCGGAAAATATGAATTTTTAGGAGCACGCTGGAACTTTATCAATCGCTGGTTAGGCCTCAGCTGGAGTATTGTGGACAATTCTGGGCCCCACACTTCAGGAAAGATGGAAAGGCCTTAGAAAGGGGACAGAGGAGGTTTACCAGGACGTTCCCAGGGACGGGGGACTTCAGTTATGGGGAGAGGTTGGAGAAGTTGGGACTGTTAGAACATAAGAACATAAGAAGTAGGAGCAGGAGTAGGCCATACGGCCCCTCGGGCCTGCTCCGCCATTCAATAGGATCATGGCTGATCCGAATCTAGACTCACGTCCACTTCCCTGCCCGCTCCCCGTAACCCCTAATTCCCTTATCTGCTAGGAAACTGTCCATCTCTGTTTTAAATGTAATGTTGCAGCTTCCACAGCTCTCAGGTAGCAAATTCCATAGATTTACTACCCTCTGAGTGAAGCAGTTTCTCCTCATCTCAGTTTTGAAAGGGCAGCCCCTTATTCTAAGATTATGCCCCCTAGTTCTAGTCTCACCCATCAGTGGAAACATCCTCACCGCATCCACCCGATCAAGCCCCCTCACAATCTTATATGTTTCGATAAGATCGCCTCTCATTCTTCTGAATTCCAATGAGTAGAGGCCCAACCTACTCAACCTTTCCTCATAAGTCAACCCCCTCATCTCCGGAATCAACCGAGTGAACCTTCTCTGAACTGCCTCGAGAGCAAGTATATCTTCTCTTAAATATGGAAACCAAAACTGCACGCAGTATTCCAGGTGTGGCCTCACCAATACCCTATATAACTGCAGCAAGACTTCCCTGTTTTTATACTCCATCCCCCTTGCAATAAAAGCCAAGATTCCATTGGCCTTCCTGACCACCTGCTGCACCTGCATACTAACCTTCTGTGTTTCATGCACCAGGACCCCCAGATCCCTTTGTACTGTAGCACTTTGCAGTTTCTCTCCATTTAGATAATAACTTGCTCTTTGATTTTTTCTGCCAAAGTGCATAACCTCACAATTCCCAATATTATATTCCATCTGCCAAATCTCTGCCCACTCACTTAGCCTGTCTATGTCCTTTTGCAGGTTTTTTATGCCCTCCTCACTCACTGTTTTCCCTCCCATCTTTGTATCGTCGGCAAACTTGGATATGTTGCACTCGGTCCCTTCCTCCATTGGAACAGAGAAGGTGAAGAGATGACCTGATAGAGGTTTACAGGATGATGAGAGGTTTCGATAGAGTAGATGGAGAAAAACGATTCCCTCGGGCGAGTGGGTCAATAACCAGAGGTCACAGATTCAGAATCATTGGGGAAAGATCTCGAGGGGAGGGGAGGAGAAATGTTCTCACTCGGAGAGTTGTGGGGATCGGGAACGCTCCACCTGTGAAGGTGGTGGAAGCTGATTCCATCAATGATTTTCAGAGGGAGTTGGACGGGTTCTCGAGGATGAGGAGCTCACAGGGTTAGGGACAAACAGCGGGGGGGGCGTGGGGGGGTGGGACTGAGCGCGACCACTCTTTCAAAGAGCCGGCACAGGCACGACGGGCCGAAAGGCCTCCTCCTGTGTGGCAAGTTTCTGTGAATCTATGATTCTAACAGGACATGGCCATTCGGCCCAACGAGCCCATCCCGGTACATGCATCAGCCCCACTTGCCCACCTCCCCCACTAGATCCCTCAACCACTCTCTCTTCACAAGGACATCTTATTATCTCTTGAAATAACAACAGAAAATGCTGGAAAAACTCAGCAGGCCAGGCAACATCCGTGGAGAGAGAGAAACAGAGTCAACGTGTCAGGTCGAAACCCTTCGTCAGGACTGAAAAAGCACAGGAAATGAAACAGATTAAAAGGCCAGTTTGGGGGCTGGGAAATGGGGATGAGAGAACAAAAGAGAAGTGAAGAGACATTAAGAGGTATTCAAAACCAGACGAGATGGTGATAGGACTAGTAAAGAGACGAAAGACGGCTCTAGATTAGGTGTGAAATGCGCTGGCAGAATGGGAGACAGTTGCCATGTGGGAGAGAGAGAAAGGGGGAAGGGCACAAAACAAAGATGTGGATAAAATATATATAAAAATATAATGGGGGCCGAGTTTATGATCTGAAATTGTTGAACCCGATATTGAGTCCGGAAGGCTGTAAAGTGCCTTATCTCTTGAGCCCAGTTCCAACGTGCGCTTCACTAGATATTCCGTGAGGTTTCTGCTGGCTAACAGACGGCTACCCACGAACATTCTGGGGCGTCTGAGGAAACGGGGAGAATATGTTAAAGGAACAGAACGTAAGTGTGGGTGTGGAGTGCGGAGGAATGGGTTACGCGCATGCGTAAATTATTCTAACGGTTGTTTCCCACTTTCTCCCATCCTTTCACAGGTTGGGGAGGACCAGGGGTCACAATTTGAAGTTGTACAGGACCAGATCGAGGTTAGACGTCAGGAGGTGGTTCTTCTCCTCAAAGAATAGTGAATGACGTAAGAAAACTACTAGGCACTTGGTCCGAGTATTAAACAAGGCTTTAATCAACTGTTTCATAACATGGAGGTCTAGTTGTGTCCTTCACTAGTTCCTGTTAAAGAATGTCCTGCACAAGCTGGGCCCATGCCCGAGTATTTATACTCTCCCTGGACAGCGCCACCAGCAGGCCACCCAGTATTATTACATACGTCATTTTCACATGAATGACAAGATTTATGTCAGTGGACCTCTGGGACAGGCTGCCCTCTCGTGCGGTGGACGCCGATTCGCTGAATTCCTTCAAGCAAGAGCTGGATTTGTTTCTGACTGGGGCGGAGATCACCTCTTACAGAAGGTGGGGACTGCGGGGAATTCAGGGCTAGAGTGATCTCCTGGACTAGTTTCCATCACCTAGCTGGGTCGGGGAGGAATTGCCCAGATATTACCCCTCCCCAAATTGGCCTGGGATTTTTATCTAGCTTATTGCCTCTCCCGGGAGATCACATGGTCTCGGGGGTGGGGCGGTGAGAGGATATATTGTGATAGACAAGGCATCGCGATTGTGTGGAACAGGTTGGATGGACCAGAGGGTCTTTATCTGTCCTGTCATTGTTCGTATGTCCGTATGTTTGCTAAGGATGCTGATGCAGGCTGGGGTATAGTTCCATGGATCTTGAATCTTACTCATTGGCTATTCGTGGTGTGTGAGTTTAGATAGTGTAACCATTTGATGAGGGAGGGCACCAAGGCTAAGTGCAACTGTGTGCTTAGTCAACATTCACAAACACACAAGCTCCAACAGCCAATTTTTTGTTTATTCATTCAAGGGATGTGGGCGTCGCTGGCAAGGCCCAGCGTTTATTGGCCATCCCTAGTTGCCCCTTGAGAAGGTGGTGGTGAGCCGCCTTCTTGAACCGCTGCAGTCCGTGTGGTGAAGGTGCTCCCGCAGCACTGTTAGGGAGGGAGTTCCAGGATTTTGACCCAGCGACGATGAAGGAACGGCCGATATATTTCCAAGTCAGGATGGTGTGTGTGACTTGGAGGGGAACATGGAGGTGGTGGTGTTCCCGTGCGCCTGCTGCCCTTGTCCTTCTAGGTGGTGGAGGTCGCGGGTTTGGGAGGTGCTGCTGAAGAAGCCTTGGCGAGTTGCTGCAGTGCATCTTGTAGATGGTACACACTGCAGCCACGGTGCGCCGGTGGTGGAGATGGTGAGTGTTTAAGGTGGTGGATGGGGTGCCGATCAAGCGGACTGCTTTGTCCTGGATGGTGTCGAGCTTCTTGAGTGTTGTTGGAGCTGCACTCATCCAGGCAAGTGGAGAGTATTCCATCACACTCCTGACTTGTGCCTTGTAGATGGTGGAAAGGCTTTGGGGAGTCAGGAGGTGAGACACTCGCCACAGAATACTTAGCCTCTGACCTGCTCTTATATAACTATCAGGAGCACTACTATCACTTGATTGTTTTTGTTCTCGAGCCCAGGGGTGACCCAGCACCTGCCTTGGCTGATACCTTCAGTCACTCAAACATTTGTAGCACAACAGTCAAGACTGCGTATAGTTTGCTGAAGCTTAAGTGGGCGGATGTGTTATTTCCTAGTATTTAGGTGGCAAGTGTGCAATTTGCTAATGTTTAGGTAGTTTGAGGTAGGTAGGTAGTCCGAGATCTCTGCGCTCCTCCCAATTCTGGCCTCTTGAGCATCCCCCGATTTTAATCGCTCCACCATTGGCGGCCGTGCCTTCAGCCGCCTGGGCCCCTAAGCTCTGGAATTCCCTCCCTAAACCTCTCCGCCTCTCTCTCCTCCTTTAAGACGCTCCTTAAAACCGACCTCTTTGACCAAGCTTTTGGTCACCTGTCCCTAATATCTCCTTATGTGCTTCGGTGTCAAATCTTGTTTGATAATCGCTCCCGTGAAGCGCCTTGGGATGTTTTACTACGCTAAAGGCGCTATATAAATGCAGGTTGTTGTTTTGCTGTCAAGTGGATGGGTAACTTTAAGGGCCGATTTGAACCCAGGGCAGGAATGGGGGTGCTCGGGAGTAATCAGCCAAGGGTTCTGCTCTTGATGTCTAGCTAATTGACCCCCTGTTAGAAAGTGCGCATGTGTGTGAAAGTTGGATGAGGGCAGGAGGGAATAGCCTGCTGTCGATCACCGCGAGGCTCACACATGAAGAAGGACCGTCTGGAAGGGTGCCCAACAAATGTGTAACTATAACCCAAGCATGAGTCAATCCCTTTCAAAAGAAAGAAAGAATTGCATCTATACAGCGCATTCCACGACCACTCAACGTCCCAAAGCACTTCACAGCCAATGAAGTACTTTTCGAAGTGTGGTCACTGTTGTAATGTAGGAATCACGGCAGCCAATTTGCGCACAGCAAGCTCCCACAAACAGCAATGTGATAATGACCAGATAATCTGTTTTAGTGATGCTAATTGAGGGATAAATATTGGCCCCAGGACACCGAGGAGAACTCGCCCTGCTCTTCTTCCAATAGCGGCCGTGGGGTCTTCTACGTCCACCTGAGAGAGCAGACGGGGCCTCGGTTTAACGTCTCATCCGAAAGACGGCACCTCCGACAGTGCAGCACTCCCTCAGTACTGCCCCTCCGACAGTGCGGCGCTCCCTCAGTGCTGCCCCTCCGACAGTGCGGCGCTCCCTCAGTACTGCCCCTCCGACAGTACAGCGCTCCCTCAGTACTGCCCCTCTGACAGTGCGACGCTCCCTCAGTACTGCCCCTCCGACAGTGCGGCGCTCCCTCAGTACTGCCCCTGTGACAGAACGGCGCTCCCTCAGTACTGGCACTGGGAGCGTCAGCCTGGATTTTTGTGCTCAAGTCTCTGGAGCAGGACTCGAACCCACAACCTTCTGACTCAGAGGTGATGGGGCTGCCCACTGAACCACTGACTGACACACCCTGGTGAAGAGGAGAGGGGAAAAAAATACTGGGGGAGGGGCGGATAATCAGTCCTCAGCATATGAGCCCATGGTGAAGGTCACAGAGAAGAGATCTGATGGAACCACGGCCAGAACAAAGGGAAGATGGGCAGGAACTAAATCCTGTAAGTCTTTGGGGGAAAAATTCGTTAGCGACCATTTCATCGCCTGACGGATAATAGCGCCGGCGATCGCTAACTTCGGTTTAGCGCCCCCAAGAGGGAGGTGGAGCTAGTTCAAACGCTCCACTGCCTTCTTAGAGCGCTAAGCCCGAATATCGGGGCGGTGCGTTCTGCAGCGCTGCGCACTGGGCCACGCAGCGCTGCCTCATGGAAGGGCTCCCCCTCATTAAAGGGGAGGGGCCCAAGCCCACAACTCCGCGGGGCCCTACCTGGACCACCGGGGAGCCCGGCACGCAAGAGGAGCGCCGGGCTGCCAGATCGCGGCATGGACCCCTCCTGCCGCTCCGTTCCCGTCCGCCCCTGCCCTGAATCGGCCACGGTCATCGCCCCCCGCGGCGCAGATTCAAGGGGGGGGCGAAAACGGGGGCGCGGTGATGACGACGCCGTCGCATACGCAGTGGAGCGGGGCGCCACCGGTTACCACCACTAAATTCCCGCTGAATCTAGCGGGAGTCGTTAGTGGCGCTGTGCCCGGGGCGAATAGACATTTGCGCCACATTAGCACCGAACTTCAAGCCCGTAGTCCCCCTAATCCTGAATTAATATTGGCTTTAAATTGGATTTGAAAGTGATTAATGAGCTTGCAGCTAACAAAAATGGTTTTGCACAGAGCAACATTGATTTTGAAGCCGGATAGCCTCACCATCAATAGATACCATTTAGATGCACCCACATAATCCATCTGTCTTAATGCCTCGCTGCCTCAGCCTTAATGAACGGCACTCTCTTCTAAAATGCAATCGCAGCGATATTGTGCCTGCACAAATGAAACAGCTGGCAAACCCGGTCATTTCTTTTGCCTGCTGTTCAAGTGGAAGAATGTTCGTGCTGTTGAGTGGGAAATCCCACAGGGACCTCCGGGGCCTGCGCAGAGCAGTCCCATAACAGGCAGAGCGCAATCAGTGAGTAAGGGTCCCTCCACTCTGCTCTACCACCATGCCCCAGTCTCGTCACCTCCTACTGCGCCAGCGTCACATTCTCTCCTTCCAACGCTAGCCGCCGCTTCTTGCCTCTCTGACTGCGAGTGTGCCCATTTGATATTTAAATTGACACTACCACTGCCAGTGCTGAGGGAGCGCCGCACTGTCGGAGGGGCAGTGCTGAGGGAGCGCCGCACTGTCGGAGGGGCAGTGCTGAGGGAGCGCCGCACTGTCGGAGGGGCAGTGCTGAGGGAGCGCCGCACTGTCGGAGGGGCAATGCTGAGGGAGTGCCGCACTGTCGGAGGGGCAGTACTGAGGGAGCGCCGCACTGCCGGAGGGGCAGTACTGAGGGAGCGCCGCACTGTCGGAGGGTCAGTACTGAGGGAGCACCGCACTGTCGGAGGGGGCGGTACTGAGGGAGCGCCGCACTGTCGGAGGGGCAGTACTGAGGGAGCGCCGCACTGTCGGAGGGTCAGTACTGAGGGAGCGCCGCACTGTCGGAGGGTCAGTACTGAGGGAGCACCGCACTGTCGGAGGGGGCGGTACTGAGGGAGTGCTGCACTGTCGGAGGGGCAGTACTGAGGGAGCGCCGCACTGTCGGAAGGGCAGTACTGAGGGAGCGCCGCACTGTCGGCGGGGCAGTACTGAGGGAGCGCCGCACTGTCGGAGGGGCAGTGCTGAGGGAGCGCCGCACTGTCGGAGGGGCAGTACTGAGGGAGCGCCGCACTGTCGGAGGGGCAGTACTGAGGGAGCGCCGCACTGTCGGAGGGGCAGTACTGAGGGAGCGCCGCACTGTTGGAGGGGCGGTACTGAGCAAGCGCCACACTGTCGGAGGGGCAGTACTGAGGGAGCGACGCACTGTTGGAGGGGCAGTACTGAGGGAGCGCCGCACTGTCGGAGGGGCAGTACTGAGCAAGCGCCACACTGGCGGAGGTGCCGTCTTTCAGATGAGACGTTAAACCGAGGCCCCGTCTGCCCTCTCAGGTGGACGTAAAAAATCCCACAAAGTGGCCACTATTGGAAGAAGAGCAGGGGGCAGTTCTGGGGCCAATATTTATCCCTCAACCAACATCACCAAAACAGATGATCTGGTCATTATCACATTGCTGTTTGTGGGAGCTCGCTATGTGCATATAGGCTGCTGCGTTTCCTACATTACAACAGTGACCACACTTCAAAAAGTACTTCATTGACTGTAAAGCCCTTTGGGACGTCCTGAGGTCGTGAAAAGCGTCATATCAATGCATGTCCTCCTTCTTGTACTGTGTGATGGACAGTTGTATTAACTGCTCTGAAATGATACAAAGCCGTTTCATGAAGGACTCATAACTAACAGCAAGCGAGAGAGAGAGAGAGAGACAGAGAGAGAGAGAAAAGAGGCTTCCATCTAATAATCTGGCTGTAGCATGTCTCAGAGATGAAGGGACAATGCCCTAACTTACACTCCCCGAGGCAACGTCGTTTCAACTGGATGTCTACGGGATTTTATGAGGGCTTCATTCCCCTTTGAAATTAGTACGCTCATTCCCTGGCACTTCCGTGGATATTCGGAGAACCGATCGCTCCTGGGATGTGGGCATCGCTGGCAAGGCCAGCATTTATTGCCCATCCCTACTTGCCCTTGAGAAGCTGTAAACTTAACTGGACCAGCCACATAAATACTGTGGCAACAAGAGCAGGTCAGAGGCTGGGTATTCTGCGGCGAGTGTCTCACCTCCTGACTCCCCAAAGCCTTTCCACCATCTACAAGGCACAAGTCAGGAGTGTGATGGAATACTCTCCACTTGCCTGGGTGAGTGCAGCTCCAACAACACTCAAGAAGCTCGACACCATCCAGGACAAAGCAGCCCGCTTGATCGGCACCCCATCCACCACCTTAAACATTCACTCCCTCCACCACCGGCGTACCGTGGCTGCAGTGTGTACCATCTACAAGATGCACTGCAACAACTCGCCAAGGCTTCTTCGGCAGCACCTCCCAAACCCGCGACCTCTTCCACCTAGAAGGACAAGGGCAGCAGGCGCACGGGAACACCACCACCTCCAAGTTCCCCTCCAAGTCACACATCATCCTGACTTGGAAATATATCGGCCGTTCCTTCATCGTCGCCGGGTCAAAATCCTGGAACTCCCTCCCTGACAGCACTGTGGGAGCACCTTCACCACACGGACTGCAGCGGTTCAAGAAGGCGGCTCACCACCAGCTTCTCAAGGGGCAACTAGGGATGGGCAATAAATGCTGGGCCTCGTCAGCGACGCCCACATTCCGTGAAGGAATTAAAAAAATGATTCCCTATCCGCAAACTTCTTTTCTTATTGAAATCCCAGATGGAGGATCAAGGTCAGAAAGCATCAGGGTGGAAAAGGAGTAGGGGAGAAAATTCGGGAAGTTGCGATCAACGGTCGAGGTCAAGGGTCTCCTGGTTCCAATTTTATCTGTCGTACTGCAGATATTAGATCACCTCAAATAGCTTTTCTTCCTCTTCCAGAGGGCTGTGGATGCTCATTTGTTGAGTGTATTTAAGGCTGAGATCGATATTCTAAAGGGGGTGCAGGAACAGAGAGACCTGGGGGTATATGTGCACAAATCATTGAAGGTTGGCTGGGCAGGTTGAGAAAGTGGTTAAAAAAGCATACGGGATCCTGGGCTTCATAAATAGAGGCATAGAGTACAAAAGCAAGAAAATTATGATGAACTTTATAAAACACTGGTTTGGCCTCAACTGGAGTATTGTGTCCAATTCTGGGCACCGCACTTTAGGAAGGATGTGAAGGCCTTAGAGAGGGTGCAGAAAAGATTTACGAGAATGGTTCCAGGGATGAGGGACTTCAGTTACGTGGAGAGACTGGAGAAGCTGCGGCTGTTCTCCTTGGAGCAGAGAAGGTTGAGAGGAGATTTGATCGAAGTGTTCAAAATCATGAGGGGTCGGGACAGAGTAGATAGAGAGAAACTGTTCCCATTGGTGGAAGGGTCGAGAACCAGAGGACACAGATTTAAGGTGATTGGCAGAAGAACCAAAGGCGACATGAGGAAAAACGTTTTTACGCAGCGAGTGGTTAGGATCTGGAATGCGCTGCCTGAGAGGGCGGTGGAGGCAGACTCAATCGTGGCTTTCAAAAGGGAGTTGGATAAGTAGCTGAAGGAAAAGAATTTGCAGGGCTCCGGGGAAAGGGCAGGGGAGTGGGACTAGCTGAAGTGCTCTTGCAGAGAGCCGGCACGGGCTCGACGGGCCGAATGGCCTCCTGCTGTGCTGTAACCATTCTATGATTCTATGATAGATTTTTGGACTCTCGAGGAATCAAGGGATATGGGGATCGGGCGGGAAAGTGGAGTTGAGGTCGAAGATCAGCCATGATCTTATTGAATGGCGGAGCAAGCTCGGGGGGACCGTGTGGCCGACTCCCGCTCCTGTTTCTTATGTTTTTATGTTCTATACCTGAACGGTCACCTCTGGAGTATCTCAGAGTTCCATCCTTTATAAAGGTATCTGTGGAACTAAAAAGCATGGCTTTGATCATGGAGATTTTGCCTTTTCCAGTTCGTAAGTCGGATAGGCATGTGGAGAAAGTGGCACCAGCTACCGATGGCAAGGTAGAGCTGCATGTCACCAGCATCACATGTGAAAGATAACCACGTGCTTGCGGATAACATTGGCAAAGGGTAGCATGTAAGAGCTGAGGAGGAGATGGCCAAGGGTGGGACCCTGGAAGACACCAGCGGTGATGTGAAGGCACAGCTGAGGCACCTGAGATTCTGTAATAGCTACAATGCAACAGGTATGAATGGAAACACGAATCAACAGTGCCATGGAGAGGGACTGTGGAGGCATGGCTGGCCTGACGGGTGGGCGATGTGCGCAACCGCCCAGGACGCCGTGGTCAAGAGGGTCTGACGTTAACGGTGTCGAGCTCTGCGAAGAACGTGGCCATCGCCAAAGTCCAACAGAGTGTAGCGCTCCTCGAGAATATCAAACATCAAGAGCAAGTTCCCAAACGCATGAAGAGCTCTCAGGATCCTGTTAACCTTGCCCGTATCACTGGCGATGGACAGCACTCAGGATCCTGTTAACCCTGCCCGTATCACTGGTGATGGAGAGCACTCAGGATCCTGTTAACCCTGCCCGTATCACTGGCGATGAAGAGCACTCAGGATCCTGTTAACCCTGCCCGTATCAATGGCGATGGAGAGCACTCAGGATCCTGTTAACCCTGCCCGTATCACTGGCGATGGAGAGCACTCAGGATCCTGTTAACCCTGCCCGTATCACTGGCGATGGAGAGCACTCAGGATCCTGTTAACCCTGCCCGTATCACTGGTGATGGAGAGCACTCAGGATCCTGTTAACCCTGCCCGTATCACTGGCGATGGAGAGCACTCAGGATCCTGTTAACCCTGCCCGTATCACTGGCGAGCAGCGAACGGAGATTCTGAAAGCTGAAGCTCATAAAAACATATCTGCGATCGGCCACGGGGGACGACAGGCTATCCTCACTGGCCATCCTGTCTGTCGAGAATGATGTTCCCCACAATATCTCGGGGAACAAAGTACTTTATTTGTTATTGCTATCTATTAGTTTAGTGCTTAACTTAATGTTTGGTTTATTTTTCTCTGAGCTACAATGTTATTGTGTGCCATTTAAATGATCAAAAACTTTCGAGATTGACAGCTTTATTTCTCAAACTTTCAATAATAATTAAACTGAAAGAAAGGACGCCAGAATACAAGTTCGCCCAGGGCGTCAATTTCCCGCAGGCCGGTCCTGTGTGGAGCAGACACAGTCGAGGGGGTTCGAATGGCCAGAGAGGTTGAGGAGGATGAGGAGGGAGAGTGGGCCACAGTCACGGTGCGAGGAGATGCCATTCGTGACTTTGAGCAGCGTGAATTCCCTGCTGTGGCCGGGATCGACGGAGAACAGTTAATTGGTGAGCTTCGAGCCGATCTTAGAATCATAGAAGTTTACAGCACAGAAGGAGGCCATTCGGCCCATCGTGTCCGTGCCGGCCGACAAAGAGCTCTCCGGCCCAATCCCACTTCCCAGCTCTTGGTCCGTAGCCCTGTAGTTTACGACACTTCCAGTGCATATCCAAGTACTTTTTAAATGTGATGAAGGTTTCTGCCTCGACCACCTTTTCAGGCAGTGAGTTCCAGACCCCCACCACCCTCTGGGTGAGGAAAGTTCTCCTCAACTCCCCTCTAATCCTTCTACCAATTACTTTAAATCTCTGCCCCCTGGTTATTGACCTCTCTGCTAAGGGAAATAGGTCCTTCCTATCCACTCTATCGAGGCCCCTCATAATTTTATACACCTCAATTAAATCTCCCCTCAGCCTCCTCTGTTCCAAAGAAAACAAACCCAGCCTGTCCAATCTTTCCTCGTAGCTAAAATTCTCCAGCCCAGGAAACATCTTCGTAAATCTCCTCTGCACCCTCTCTGGTGCAATCACATCCTTCCTGTAATGTGGTGACCAGAACTGCACGCAGTACTCTAGCTGAGGCCTAACTAGTGTTTTATACAGTTTAAGCATAACCTCCCTGCTCTTGTATTCTACGCCTCGGCTAATAAAGGAAAGCATAGAGGTGAGAGAGAGAGAGATGAGAGCTTAGCTGTACGGCAACGAGACGTCCCAGGGTTTTAGCACGAGAGAGGAGGTCGAAACTGGGGAAGGTGGAGGGGTTAAGAACTGTGTGTTCTTGACAGGGGGAGTGATGACTGCAGATTTAAATAATTTAGGAATTGAGCCTGAGGATAGAGACAAGTTGATGATGTCAGTTATGACGGGGATACCATCAGTCAAGACCTGGGACAGGTGGGAATCAACAACAGCAACAACTCGCATTTATATAGCGCCTTTAACGTAGTAAAACATCCCAAGACGCTTCACAGGAGCGATTAGCAAACAAAATTTGACACCGAGTCACATAAGGAGATATTGGGGGCAGGTGACCAAAAGCTTGGTCAAAGAGTTCGGTTTTAAGGAGCGTCTTAAAGGAGGAGAGAGAGGCGGAGAGGTTTAGGGAGGGAATTCCAGAGCTTAGGGCCCAGGCGGCTGAAGGCACGGCCGCCAATGGTGGAGCGATTAAAATCGGGGGATGCTCAAGTGGGCGGAATTGGAGGAGCGCAGAGATCTCGGAGGGATGTGGGGCTGGAGGAGGTTACAGAGATAGGGAGGGGGTGAGGCCATGGATGCTCAGTCGTTGAGTATATTCAAGGCTGAGATCGATAGATTTTTGGACTCTAGGGGAATTAAGGGGATCGGGCGGGAAAGTGGAGTTGAGGTGGAAGATCAGCCATGATCTTATTGAATGGCGGAGCAGGCTCGAGGGCCTGTGTGGCCGACTCCTGCTGCTCCTAGGTCTTATGTTCTATGTAAAATAAGGGTGAGAATTTTAACCGGGAGCCAATGTAGGTCAGCGAGCGCACACAAGGGGTGATGGGTGAACGGGTCTTGGTGCGAGTTAGGACGCGGGGCAGCCGAGGTTTGCATGAGCGGAAGTTTACGGATCAGTCGGATTTAGTGATGGTGGGAGATGGGACTTATGGAGGAGAAGCTGTGAAGGAAGGACGGTGGGTGGGTGTCTAAGGGGTAGTGAGCCGGGTGGTGGGGGGGGGAAGAGAGAGAGAGAGAGGGAGAGAAGGGTCAGAGAAGGTAGAGGTAAGAGAGCAGATCAGTTTTGATTTTGGATAAGAAAAAAGTAGAGATCCTCGCATAGCATCAGTGAATAAAAGAGAGATGAGAAAGGTTGTGATGGATAGAAAGAGATTGAGGCTACATGAAACAGAGAGATCCTGATCTTAATTACACAATCCTCAATGCAACAGAAGCCTTTGGAAACCAGATACGAACAGTTTGCCTTCCTTTCTGGTAGAACGTTTGAAGGTCCTTCTTCAGTCGCTAAATGACAGATCAATTATTTTCCTCACTGGAGGCACTGAAGCCAAACTGATTTCATGCTTTAAAATATATTTTCCTCAAATAACATTTAAAGTTGCATATTCACCAATCTTGGTATGTTATACTACATCTTGCATCAGTTCCCTCTACACTGTCCCATCAAACACTCCCAGGGCAGGTACAGCACGGGTTAGATACAGAGTAAAGCTCCCCCTACACTGTCCCTTCAAACACTCCCAGGGCAGGTACAGCACGGGTTAGATACAGAGTAAAGCTCCCTCTACACTGTCCCTTCAAACACTCCCAGGGCAGGTACAGCACGGGTTAGATACAGAGTAAAGCTCCCTCTACACTGTCCCTTCAAACACTCCCAGGGCAGGTACAGCACGGGTTAGATACAGAGTAAAGCTGCCTCTACACTGTTCCATCAAACACTCCCAGGGCAGGTACAGCACGGGTTAGATACAGAGTAAAGCTCCCTCTACACTGTCCCCTCAAACACTCCCAGGGCAGGTACAGCACGGGTTAGATACAGAGTAAAGCTCCCTCTACACTGTCCCTTCAAACACTCCCAGGGCAGGTACAGCACGGGTTAGATACAGAGTAAAGCTGCCTCTACACTGTTCCATCAAACACTCCCAGGGCAGGTACAGCACGGGTTAGATACAGAGTAAAGCTCCCTCTACACTGTCCCCTCAAACACTCCCAGGGCAGGTACAGCACGGGTTAGATACAGAGTAAAGCTCCCTCTACACTGTCCCATCAAACACTCCCAGGACAGGTACAGCACGGGTTAGATACAGAGTAAAGCTCCCTCTACACTGTCCCATCAAACACTCCCAGGGCAGGTACAGCATGGGTTAGATACAGAGTAAAGCACCCTCTACACGGTTCCCATTAAACACTCCCAGGGCAGGTCCAGCGTGTTTTAGATACAGAGTAAGGCTCCCTCTACACTGTCCCATCAAACACTCCCAGGGCAGGTACAGTACGGGTTAGATACAGAGTTAAGCTCCCTCTACACTGTCCCATCAAACACTCCCAGGGCAGGTACAGCATGGGTTAGATACAGAGTAAAGCTCCCTCTACACTGTCCCATCAAACACTCCCAGGGCAGGTACAGTACGGGTTAGATACAGAGTTAAGCTCCCTCTACACTGTCCCATCAAACACTCCCAGAGCAGGTACAGCATGGGTTAGATACAGAGTAAAGCTCCCTCTACACTGTCCCATCAAACACTCCCAGGGCAGGTACAGCACGGGTTAGGTACAGAGTAAAGCTCGCAGGGCAGGTACAGCAAGTGTTAGACGATGGGTACTCTCTATTGCTAGGGTTACCAAACTACTGCCCATAGGCCACATGCAGTCCACAAACCCTTGCAATTTCGTTCTTCTGGCATTGAAGTTTCTTGCTCACTGATTTGTTCATTTTGAATGTTGTGTTTCCTGAAGTGTTGTTAACCCTTTGCCCCATTAGTGGATAAAACCCAACGAGACACTGTGAACTATTGGTGAGACTGCACCTGGAATACTGCATACAGTTTTGGTGTCCATACTTAAAAAAAGACATACTTGCTCTCGAGTCAGTACAAAGAAGGATCACTCGGTTAATCCCGGGGATGAGGGGATGGACATATGAGGAGAGGTTGAGTAGATTGGGACTCTACTCATTGGAGTTCAGAAGAATGAGAGGCGATCTTATTGAAACATATAAGATTGTGAAGGGGTTGGATCGGGTGGATGCGGGGAGGATGTTCCCGATGATGGGTGAAACTAGAACTAGGGGGCATAGTCTTAGAATAAGGGGCTGCTCTTTCAAAACTGAGATGAGGAGGAACTACTTCACTCAGAGGGTGGTAGGTCCATGGAATATGCTGCCCCAAAAAGCTGTAGAAGCTACATCATTACATAAATTTAAAACAGAAATAGACAGTTTCCTAGAAGTAAAGGGAATTAAGGGTTACGGGGAGCGGGCAGGAATTTGGACATGAGTCTAGGTTCGGATCGGACATGGCCCTGTGGGTAGCGGAGCGGGCCCAGGGGCCGTGTAGCCTGATCCTGCTCCTATTTCGTGTGTCTAATTCTGTTAGATTCAGGAGATGGTTCTGTGATAGTAGATTGGCGGTTAGGATCAGATCAGCCATGATCTTATTGAATGGCGGAGCAGGCTCGAGGGGCCGATTGGCCTACTCCTGCTCCTATTTCTTATGTTCTTATGTTCTTATGTTCTGGTCGCTATGCTAAACTAAAGTTATGCTAAACCTTGGTTAGATCACACTTGGAGCACTGCGCACAGTTCTGGTCGCCATATTATAAAAGGGATATAGAGGCACTGGAGAGGGTGCAGAGAAGATTTACAAGGATGATCCCAGAAATGCGAGGGTATACATATCAGAAAAGGATGAACAGGCTGGGTCTCTTTTCTCTTGAAAAGAGAAGGCTGAGGGGTGACCTAATAGAGGTCTTTAAAATTATGAAAGGTTTTGATAGAGTGGATACAGAGAGAGTGTTTCCACTTGTGGGGAAGAGCAAAACTAGAGGCCATCAATATAAGATAGTCACCAAGAAATCCGATCGGGAATTCAGGAGAAATTTCTTTACCCAGCGAGTGGTGAGAATGTGGAACTCGCTACCACAGGGAGTGGTTGAGGCGAATAGTATAGAGGCATTTAAGGGGAGGCTGGACAAGCATATGAGGGAGAAGGGAATAGAGGGTTACGCTGATAGATTTAGATGAGGAAAGACGGGAGGAGGCTCGAGTGGAGCATAAACACCGGCATGGACTGGTTGGGCCGAATGGCCTGTTTCTGTGCTGTATATCCGATGTAATCCTGTGTAGATCTGCCAGTATCCACAGCTTACAGTAGGTGCAAAATCAGGTGGGCATTCGTCTTTAAACTTTATCGATGCCATGTGAGGTTCAGGGTTGCCCTGGCGGCTCCAGGAATTGAAGATTTATCTCCAGAACGCTGCCGTGAGCAACCCAGGAGAAAACTCATCGAGGGCTTTTAAGAAAACGGTGTTTTTTCTTTCTTCTGCTTTGAACACTATTGCTAATTCGTTATAAAAATGATGAAGACGGGGAAGATAGTTTGCTTTGACTGACCATGCCTAAGGGAGGATAGACTTGCCTTGGAGGCGGTGCAACGAAGGTTCACTAAATTGATCCCTGGGATGAGAGGGTTGTTCTATGAGGAGAAATTGTGTAGAATGGGCCAATACTCTCTGGAGTTTAGAAGAATGCGAGGTGATCTCATTGAAACATATAGGATTCTGAGGGGGATTGACAGGGTGGAGGCTGAGAGGATGTTTCCCCTGGCTGGAGAGTCTAGAACCAGGGGGTCACAGTCTCAGGATAAGGGGTCGGCCATTTAGGACTGAGATGAGGAGGAATTTCTTCACTCAGAGGGCGGTGAATCTTTGGAATTCTCTACCCCAGAGGGCTGTGGAGGCTCAGTCGTTGGGTATATTCAAGAGAGAGATCGATAGATTTTTGGACTCTAGGGGAATCAAGGGATATGGGGATAGTGCAGGAAAGTGGAGTTGGGGTAGAAGAACAGCCATGATCTTATTGAATGGCGGAGCAGGCTCGAGGGGCCGAATGGCCGACTCCTGCTCCTGTTTCTTACCTACTTATCAGAAACAGCTCGGGCTCAAAGATAGCAAAAAAGAAACCAGGATCGCGCCGCTAATCGTTCTCTGGCTCCTGTTTGAAAGACCACGTGTAAGCCCAGGAATCGGGCTCACTTGTGACGCCCTCCTTGGTCAAATAGCCTGCGGACACTGACGGGCCCGTCTCCCATGGGATGAGTGGTGATCACTGGTAATAATTGCTAGCTGCAAGATGCTTGCTCGGGTTAAAGGGAAGGAACTCGAGAGTGAGTGACAGATTGGCGGCGGGTGCTGGGGGAGTCGTATCAATAAAGCCACCAGCCGTTCCCCCTCAAGGAAGGACGTTCTTGCCATGGAAGGAGTGCAGCGAAGATTCACCAGGTTGATACCTGGGATGGCAGGAATGACGAATGAGGAGAGATTGGGTCAATTGGGCTTATACTCACTGGAGTTTAGAAGATTGAGAGGGGATCTCATCGAAACTTATAAAATTCTGTCAGGCCTGGACAGACTAGATGCTGGAAGGATGTTCCCGATGGCCGGGGAGTCCAGAACCAGGGGTCATAGTCTAAGGATAAGGGGTAGGACATTTAGGACTGAAATGAGGAGGAATTTCTTCACCCAGAGAGTGGTGAAGCTGTGGAATTCTCTGCCACAGAGGGCGGTGGAGGCCAGTTCATCAAATATATTCAAGAAGAGTTGGATATATTTCTTAAGGCTAAAGGGATCAAGGGATATGGGGAGAAGGCAGGGACAGGGTACTGAATTTGGATGATCAGCCATGATCTCATTGAATGGCGGAGCAGGGTCGAGGGGCCGAATGGCCTACTCCTGCTCCTATCTTCTATGTTTCTATATAATAACGGGCACGACGGGCTGGAGAGCACCAGAGACAGCAAATCCCTTTCATTCACACAACCAGAATCGCACAAAGATAACCATCGCCAAGGCTCGCTCCGAGGTGAGTGTTTTAAGGAGAGCGGTTCAGATTACCATGTAAAACCTCCAGCCGGCAATTGAATTTAAAAACGGAATTCATCGTCCCGTGAAAATTTACATTTGAAAGGGAGTTTTGTTTCCACGTCATGGAGCGAAAGAGACTCTGGATTTGGAAACTGGAAATAGGTGGCTGCTGGCTTCAAACAGATCAGATATCAACAGTATTGGTTTCCATCACAATCCCACGCAATCTATTCTTAAACTCCTCGACGTGAGATGAGAAACTCAGAAATACTGCTAGGTGTTACACACAGATACACCCCTCACTGTAACACTCTGATATACCCCTCACTGTAACACTCTCCGATATACCCCTCACTGTAACACTCTGATATACCCCTCACTGTAACACTCTCCGATACACCCCTCACTGTAACACTCTGATATACCCCTCACTGTAACACTCTCCGATATACCCCTCACTGTAACACTCTGATACACCCCTCACTGTAACACTCTGATATACCCCTCACTGTAACACTCTGATATACCCCTCACTGTAACACTCTGATATACCCTCACTGTAACACTCCGATATACCCCTCACTGTAACACTCCGACATACCCCTCACTGTAACACTCTCCGATATACCCCTCACTGTAACACTGTCCGATATACCCCTCACTGTAACACTCTGATATACCCCTCACTGTAACACTCCGATACACCCCTCACTGTAACTCTCCGATATACCCCTCACTGTAACACTCTGATATACCCCTCACTGTAACACTCTCTGATGTACCCCTCACTGTAACACTCCGATATACCCCTCACTGTAACACTCTGATATACCCCTCACTGTAACACTGGGAAAAAACCCTCACTGTAACACTCTGATATACCCCTCACTGTAACACACTGATATACCCCTCACTGTAACACTCTGATATACCCCTCACTGTAACACTCTGATATACCCCTCACTGTAACACACTCCGATATACCCCTCACTGTAACTCTCCGATATACCCCTCACTGTAACACTCTGATATGCCTCTCACTGTAACACTCCGATATACCCCTCACTGTAACACTCTGATATACCCCTCACTGTAACACTCTGATATACCCCTCACTGTAACACTCCGATATACCCCTCACAATAATGCTCTCTGATATACCCCTCACTGTAACACTCTGATATACCCCTCACTGTAACTCTCCGATATACCCCTCACTGTAACACTCTGATATACCCCTCACTGTAACACTCTGATATACCCCTCACTGTAACACTCTGATATACCCCTCACTGTAACACTCTGATATACCCCTCACTGTAACTCTCCGATATACCCCTCACTGTAACACTCTGATATACCCCTCACTGTAACACTCCGATATACCCCTCACTGTAACACTCTCCGATATACCCCTCACTGTAACACTCTCCGATATACCCCTCACTGTAACACTCTGATATACCCCTCACTGTAATGCTCTGATATACCCCTCACTGTAACACTCTGATATACCCCTCACTGTAACGCTCTGATATACCCCTCACTGTAACACTCTGATATAACCCTCACTGTAACTCTCCGATATACCCCTCACTGTAACACTCTGATATACCCCTCACTGTAACACTCTCCGATATACCCCTCACTGTAACACTCTGATATACCCCTCACTGTAACTCTCCGATATACCCCTCACTGTAACACTCTGATATACCCCTCACTGTAACACTCTGATATACCCCTCACTGTAACGCTCTGATATACCCCTCAATGTAACTCTCTGATATACCCCTCACTGTAACACTCTGATATACCCCTCAGTGTAACACTCCGATATACCCCTCACTGTAACTCTCCGATATACCCCTCACTGTAACTCTCCGATAGACCCCTCACTGTAACACTCTCCGATATACCCCTCACTGTAACACTCTTATATACCCCTCACTGCAACACTCTGATATACCCCTCACTGTAACACTCCGATATACCCCTCACTGTAACACTCCGATATACCCCTCACTGTAACACTCTGATATACCCCTCACTGTAACACTCTGATATACCCCTCACTGTAACACTCTGATATACCCCTCACTGTAACACTCTGATATACCCCTCACTGTAACACTCTGATATACCCCTCACTGTAATGCTCTCAGATATACCCCTCACTGTAGCACTCTGATATACCCCTCACTGTAACACTCTGATATACCCCTCACTGTAACACTCTGATATACCCCTCACTGTAACACTCTGATATACCCCTCACTGTAACACTCTGATATACCCCTCACTGTAACACTCTGATATACCCCTCACTGTAACACTCTGATATACCCCTCACTGTAAATCTCCGATATACCCCTCACTGTAACTCTCCGATATACCCCTCACTGTAACACTCTGATATACCCCTCACTGTAACTCTCCGATATACCCCTCACTGTAACACTCTGATATACCCCTCACTGTAACTCTCCGATATACCCCTCACTGTAACACTCTGATATACCTCTCACTGTAACTCTCCAATATACCCCTCACTGTAACACTCTGATATACCCCTCACTGTAACACTCCGATATACCCCTCACTGTAACACTCTGATATACCCCTCACTGTAACACTCTCCGATATACCCCTCACTGTAACACTCTCTGATATACCCATCACTGTAACTCTCCGATATATCCCGCACTGTAACACTCTGATATACCCCTCACTGTAACACTCTCCGATATACCCCTCACTGTAACTCTCCGATATACCCCTCACTGTAACACTCTGATATACCCCTCACTGTAACACTCTCCGATATACCCCTCACTGTAATACTCTCCGATATACCCCTCACTGTAATACTCTCGGATATACCCCTCACTGTAACTCTCCGCTATACCCCTCACTGTAACACTCTGATATACCCCTCACTGTAACACTCTCCGATATAGCCCTCACTGTAACTCTCCCATATACCCCTCACTGTAACTCTCCGATATACCCCTCACTGTAACTCTCCGATATACCCCTCACTGTAACTCTCCTATATAGCCCTTACTGTAACACTCTCCAATATACCCCTCACTGTAACTGTCCGATATACCCCTCACTGTAACACACTGATATACCCCTCACTGTAACACTCTGATATACCCCTCACTGTAACACTCTGATATACCCCTCACTGTAACACGCTGATATACCCCTCACTGTAACACTCCGATATACCCCGCACTGTAACACTCTGATATACCCCTCACTGTAACTCTCCGATATACCCCTCACTGTAACACACTGATATACCCCTCACTGTAACACGCAGATATACCCCTCACTGTAACACTCCGATATGCCCCGCACTGTAACATTCTGATATACCCCTCACTGTAACTCTCCGATATACCCCTCACTGTAACTCTCCGATATACCCCTCATTGTAACACTGTCCGATATACCCATCACTGTAACTGTCCGATATACACCTCACTGTAACTCTCCGATATACCCCTCACTGTAACACTCTGATATACCCCTCACTGTAACACTCTGATTTGCCCCTCAATGTAACTCTCAGATATACCCCTCACTGTAACGCTCCGATATACCCCTCACTGTAACACTCTGATATACCCCTCATTGTAACACTCCGATATACCCCTCACTGTAACACTCCGATATACCCCTCACTGTAACTCTCGGATATACCCCTCATTGTAACACTCTGATATACCCCTCACTGTAACACTCTCCGATATACCCCTCACTTTAACTCTCCGATATACCCCTCACTGTAACTCTCCGATATACCCCTCACTGTAACACTCTGATATATCCCTCAATGTAACACTCCGATATACCCCTCACTGTAACACTCCGATATACCCCTCACTGTAACACACTGATAAATCCTCACTGTAACGTTCTCCGATATCCCCCTCACTGTAACACTCTCCGATATACCCCTCACTGTAACACTCTCCGATATACCCCTCACTGTAACACTGTGATATATCCCTCACTGTAACACTCTCCGATATACCCCTCACTGTAACTCTCCGATATACCCCTCACTGTAACACTCCGATATACCCCTCACTGTAACACTCCGATATACCCCTCACTGTAACTCTCCGATATACCCCTCACTGTAACACTCTGATATACCCCTCACTGTAACACTCCGATATACCCCTCACTGTAACTCTCCGATATACCCCTCACTGTGACACTCACTGATATACCCCTCACTGTAACACCCTGATGTACCCCTCACTGTAACTCTCCGATATACCTCTCACTGTAACTCCCTGATATACCCCTCACTGTAGCTCTCTGTTATACCCCTCACTGTAACACTCTCCTAAACCCCTCACTGTAACTGTCCGATATACCCCTCACTGTAACACTCTGATATACCCCTCACTGTAACACTCTGATATACCCCTCACTGTAACTCTCCGATATACCCCTCACTGTAACACTCCGATATACCCCTCACTGTAACACTCTCCGATATACCCCTCACTGTAACACTCTGATATACCCCTCACTGTAACTCTCCGATATACCCCTCACTGTAACACTCTGATATACCCCTCACTGTAACACTCTGATATACCCCTCACTGTAACACTCCGATATGCCCCTCACTGTAACACTCTGATATACCCCTCACTGTAACTCTCCGATATACCCCTCACTGTAATGCTCTCGGATATACCTCTCACTGTAACACTCTGATATACCCCTCACTGTAACACTCTCCGATATACCCCTCACTGTAACTCTGATATACCCCTCATTGTAACACTCCGATATACCCCACTGTAACTCTCCGATATAGCCCTCACTATAACACTCTCTGATATACCCCTCACTGTAACATCCTGATATACCCCTCACTATAACGCTCCGATATACCCCTCACTGTAACTCCCTGATATAACCCTCACTGTAACTCTCCGATATGCCCCTCACTGTAACACTCTCCAATATACCCCTCACTGTGACACTCTGAAATACCCCTCACTGTAACACTCTCGGGTATACCCATCACTGTAACACTCTCTGATATACCCCTCACTGTAACTTTCGGATATGCCCCTCACTGTAACTCTCCGATATACCCCTCACTGTAACACTCTCCGATCTACCCCTCACTGTAACACTCTCCGATATACCCCTCACTGTAAGCACTCCGATATACCCCTCACTGTAACTCCCCGATATACCCCTCACTGTAACACTCTGATATACCCCTCACTGTAACACTCCGATATACTCCTCACTGTAACACTCCGATATACCCCTCACTATAACTCTCTGATTTACCCCTCACTGTAACACTCTGATATGCCCCTCACTGTAACTCTCCGATATACCCCTCACTGTAATACCCTGATATACCCCTCACTGTAACACCCTGATATACCCCTCACTGTAACTCTCCGATATACCCCTCACTGTAACTCTCCAATATACCCCCCACTGTAAATCTCCGATATACCCCTCACTGTAACACTCCGATATACCCCTCACTGTAAGACTCCGATATACCCCTCACTGTAACATTCTCCGATATACCCCTCACTGTAACTCTCCGATATACCCCTCACTGTAACATTCTCCGATATACCCCTCACTGTAACTCTCCGATATCCCCCTCACTGTAACACTCTCCGATATACCCCTCACTGTAAGCACTCCGATATACCCCTCACTGTCACTCTCCGATATACCCCTCACTGTAACACTCTGATATACCCCTCACTGTAACACTCCGATATACTACTCACTGTAACTCTCCGATATACCCCTCACTGTAACTCTCGGATATGCCCCTCACTGTAACACTCCGATATACCCCTCACTATAACTCTCTGATTTACCCCTCACTGTAACACTCTGATATACCCCTCACTGTAACTCTCCGATATACCCCTCACTGTAATACCCTGATATACCCCTCACTGTAAATCTCCGATATACCCCTCACTGTAACACTCCGATATACCCCTCACTGTAACATTCTCCGATATACTCCTCACTGTAACTCTCCGATATACCCCTCACTGTAACATTCTCCGATATACCCCTCACTGTAACTCTCCGATATCCCCCTCACTGTCACACTCTCCGATATACCCCTCACTGTAACACTCTCCGATATACCCCTCACTGTAACACTGTGATATATCCCTCACTGTAACACTCTCCGATATACCCCTCACTGTAACTTTCCGATATACCCCTCACTGTAATACTCAGATATACCCCTCACTGTAACACTCCGATATACCCCTCACTGTAACACTCTGATAAACCACTCACTTTAACACTCTGATATACCCCTCACTGTAACACTCTGATATACCCCTCACTGTAACACTCTGATATGCCCCTCACCGTAACTCTCCGATATACCCCTCACTGTAATGCTCTCGGATATACCTCTCACTGTAACACTCTAATATACCCCTCACTGTAACACTCTCTGATATACCCCTCACTGTAACTCTGATATACCCCTCATTGTAACACTCCGATATACCCCACTGCAACTCTCCGATATAGCCCGCACTGTAACACTCTCTGATATACCCCTCACTGTAACATCCTGATATACCCCTCACTATAACGCTCCGATATACCCCTCACTGTAACTCCCTGATATAACCCTCACTGTAACTCTCCGATATGCCCCTCACTGTAACACTCTCCATAATACCCCTCACTGTGACACTCTGAAATACCCCTCACTGTAACACTCTCGGATATACCCATCACTGTAACACTCTCTGATATACCCCTCACTGTAACTCTCGGATATGCCCCTCACTGTAACTCTCCGATATACCCCTCACTGTAACACTCTCCGATCTACCCCTCACTGTAACACTCTCCGATATACCCCTCACTGCAAGCACTCCGATATACCCCTCACTGTAACTCTCCGATATACCACTCAATGTAACACTCTGATATACCCCTCACTGTAACACTCCGATATACTCCTCACTGTAACTCTCCGATATACCCCTCACTGTAACTCTCGGATATGCCCCTCACTGTAACACTCCGATATACCCCTCACTATAACTCTCTGATTTACCCCTCACTGTAACACTCTGATATACCCCTCACTGTAACTCTCCGATATACCCCTCACTGTAATACCCTGATATACCCCTCACTGTAACACCCTGATATACCCCTCACTGTAACTGTCCGATATACCCCTCACTGCAACTCTCCGATATACCCCTCACTGTAAATCTCCGATATACCCCTCACTGTAACACTCCGATATACCCCTCAGTGTAAGACTCCGATATACCCCTCACTGTAACATTCTCCGATATACCCCTCACTGTAACTCTCCGATATACCCCTCACTGTAACATTCTCCAATATACCCCTCACTGTAACTCTCCGATATCCCCCTCACTGTAACACTCTCCGATATACCCCTCACTGTAAGCACTCCGATATACCCCTCACTGTAACACTCCGATATACCCCTCACTGTAACACTCCGATATACCCCTCACTGTAACACTCCGATATACTCCTCACTGTAACTCTCCGATATACCCCTCACTGTAACTCTCGGATATGCCCCTCACTGTAACACTCCGATATACCCCTCACTATAACTCTCTGATTTACCCCTCACTGTAACACTCTGATATACCCCTCACTGTAACTCACCGATATACCCCTCACTGTAATTCACCGATATACCCCTCACTGTAACTCTCCGATATACCCCTCACTGTAACTCACCGATATACCCCTCACTGTAACTCTCCGATATACCCCTCACTGTAACACTCCGATATACCCCACACTGTAACACTCCGATATACAGTCCAAAGTTGTGCGGGTTAGGTTGATAGGCCATGATAAAAAAAATTGACCCTTAGTGTTAGGGGGGATTAAATACGTGGGGTTACGGGGATAGGGCTTGGGTTGGATGGCTGTTGGTGTAGGGACCGGGTGCTAGGGTTTGGATGATCAGCCATGATCTCGTTGAATGGCGGAGCAGGCTCGAAGGCCCGAATGGCCTACTCCTGCTCCTATCTTCTATGTTTCTATGTAACACTCTGAAATACCCCTCACTGTAACACTCCGATATACCCCTCACTGTAACACTCTCCGATATAGCCCTCACTGCAACTCTCCGATATACCCCTCACTGTAACACTCTGATATACCCCTCACTGTAACACTCCGATATACCCCTCCCTGTAACACGCTGATATACCCCTCACTGTAACACTCTGATATACCCCTCACTGTAACTCTCGGATATACCCCTCACTGTAACACTCTGATATACCCCTCACTGTAACACTCTCCGACATACCCCTCACTGTAACTCTCCGATATACCCCTCACTGTAACTCTCCGATATACCCCTCACTGTAACACTCTGATATATCCCTCAATGTAACACCCCGATATACCCCTCACTGTAACACTCCGATATAGCCCTCACTGTAACACTTTGATATATCCTCACTGTAACATTCTCCGATATACCCCTCACTGTAACTCTCCGATATCCCCCTCACTGTAACACTCTCCGATATACCCCTCACTGTAACACTCTCCGATATACCCCTCACTGTAACACTGTGATATATCCCTCACTGTAGCACTCTTCGATATACCCCTCACTTTAACTCTCCGATATACCCCTCACTGTAACACTCTGATATATCCCTCACTGTAACACTCTGATATATCCCTCACTGTAACACTCTCCGATATACCCCTCACTGTAACACTCTCCGATATACCCCTCACTGTAACACTCTGATATACCCCTCACTGTAACACTCTGATATACCCTTCAGTGTAACACCGTGATATACCCCTCACTGTAACACTCTGATATATTCCTCACTGTAACACTTTCTTATATACGCCTCACTGTAACTCTCCGATATACCCCTCACTGTAACTCTCCGATATACCCCTCACTGTAACACTATGATATACCCCTCACTGTAACTCTCCGATATACCCATCACTGTAACACTCTCCGATATACCCCTCACTGTAACACCCTGATCTACCCCTCACTGTAACTCTCCGATATACCCCTCACTGTAACACTCTGATATACCCCTCACTGTAACACTCTCCGATCTACCCCTCACTGTAACACTCTCTGATATACCCCTCACTGTAACTCTCGGATATGCCCCTCACTCTAACTCTCCGATATACCCCTCACTGTAACACTCTCCGATCTACCCCTCACTGTAACACTCTCCGATATACCCCTCACTGTAAGCACTCCGATATACCCCTCACTGTAACTCTCCGATATACCCCTCACTGTAACACTCTGATATACCCCTCACTGTAACTCTCCGATATACCCCTCACTGTAACTCTCCGATATACCCCTCACTGTAACTCTCGTATATGCCCCTCACTGTAACACTCCGATATACCCCTCACTATAACTCTCTGATATACCCCTCACTGTAACTCTCCGATATACCCCTCACTGTAATACCCTGATATACCCCTCACTGTAACACCCAGATATACACCTCACTGTAACTCTCCGATATACTCCTCACTGTAACTCTCCGATATACCCCTCACTGTAACTCTCCGATATACCCCTCACTGTAACACTCCGATATACCCCTCACTATAACTCTCTGATATACCCCTCACTGTAACACTCTGATATACCCCTCACTGTAACTCTCCGATATACCCCTCACTGTAATACCCAGATATACCCCTCACTGTAACACCCTGATATACCCCTCACTGTAACTCTCCGATATACCCCTCACTGTAACTCTCCGATATACCCCTCACTATAACTCTCAGATATACCCCTCACTGTAATACTCTCGGATATACCCCTAACTGTAACACTCTCTGATATACCCCTCACTGTAACTCTCGGGTATACCCCTCACTGTAACTCTCCGATATACCCCTCACTGTAACACTCTGATATACCCCTCACTGTAACACTCCGATATACCCCTCACTGAAACTCTTCGATATACCCCTCACTGTAACTCTCGGATATTCCCCTCACTGTAACAGTCCGATATACCCCTCACTATAACTCTCTGATATACCCCTCACTGTAACACTCTGATATACCCCTCACTGTAACTCTCCGATATACCCCTCACTGTAACACCCTGATATACCCCTCACTGTAACACACTGATATACACCTCACTGTAACTCTCCGATATACCCCTCACTGTAACTCTCCGATATACCCCTCACTGTAACACTCCGATATTCCCCTCACTGTAACACTCTCCGGTATACCCCTCACTGCAACACTCCGATATACCCTCACTGTAACACTCCGATATACCCCTCACTGTAACACTCTCTGATATACCCCTCACTGTAACTCTCCGATATACCCCTCACTGTAACACTCTGATATACCTCTGACTGTAACACTCCGATATACCCCTCACTGTAACACTCTGATGTACCCCTCACTGTAACTCTCCGATATACCCCTCACTGTAACACCCTCCGATATACCCGTCAGTGTAACACTCAGATATACCCCTCACTGTAACTCTCCGATATGCCCCTCACTTTAACACTCTGATATACCCCTCACTGTAACTCTCGGATATACCCCTTGCTGTAACACTCTGATATACCCCTCACTGTAACACTCTCCGATATACACCTCAGTGTAACACTCCGATATACCCCTCACTGTAACACTCTCCGATATACCCCTCAGTGTAACTCTCCGATATACCCCTCAATGTAACTCCCCGATATACCCCTCACTGTAACACTCCGATATACCCCTCACTGTAACACTCACCGATATACCCCTCGCTGTAACACTCCGATATACCCCTCACTGTAACTCTCCGATATACCCCTCACTGTAACACTCAGATATACCCCTCACTGTAACACTCCGATATACCCCTCACTGTAACACTCCGATATACCCCTCACTGTAACACTCTGATAAACCCCTCACTGTAACACTCTCCGATATACCCCTCACTGTAACACCCTGATCTACCCCTCACTGTAACACTCTGATATACCCCTTACTGTAACACTCTCCGATATACCCCTCACTGTAACACTCTGATATACCCCTCACTGTAACACTTTGATATACCCCTCACTATAACTCTCCAATACACCCCTCACTGTAACTCTCCGATATACCCCTCACTGTAACACTCTGATATATCCCTCACTGTAACACTCTCCAATATACCCCTCACTGTAACACTCTGATATACCCCTCACCGTAACACTCTCCGATATACCCCTCACTGTAACTCTTGGATATGCCCCTCACTGTAACACTCCGATATACCCCTCACTATAACTCTCTGATATACCCCTCAATGTAACACTCTGATATACCCCTCACTGTAACTCTCCGATATACCCCTCACGGTAATACCCAGATATACCCCTCACTATAACTCTCAGATATACCCCTCACTGTAACACTCCGATATACCCCTCACTGTAACATTCTCCGATATACCCCTCACTGTAACTCTCCGATATACCCCACACTGTAACACTCCGATATACCACTCACTGTAACACTCTCCGATATACCCCTCACTGTAACTCTCCGATATACCCCTCACTGTAACACTCTCTGATATACCCATCACTGTAACTCACCGATATATCCCGCACTGTAACACTCTGATATACCCCTCACTGTAACACTCTCCGATATACCCCTCACTGTAACTCTCCGATATACCCCTCACTGTAACACTCTGATATACCCCTCACTGTAACACTCTCCGATATACCCCTCACTGTAATACTCTCCGATATACCCCTCACTGTAATACTCTCGGATATACCCCTCACTGTAACTCTCCGCTATAGCCCTCACTGTAACACTCTGATATACCCCTCACTTTAACACTCTCCGCTATAGCCCTCACTGTAACTCTCCCATATACCCCTCACTGTAACTCTCCGATATACCCCTCACTGTAACACTCTGATATACCCCTCACTGTAACACTCTGATATACCCCTCACTGTAACACGCTGATATACCCCTCACTGTAACACTCCGATATACCCCGCACTGTAACACTCTGATATACCCCTCACTGTAACTCTCCGATATACCCCTCACTGTAACACACTGATATACCCCTCACTGTAACACTCTGATATACCCCTCACTGTAACTGTCCGATATACCCCTCACTGTAACTCTCTGATATACCCCTCACTGTAACACTCTGATATACCCCTCACTGTAACACTCTGATATACCCCTCACTGTAACACTCTGATATACCCCTCACTGTAACTCTCCGATATACCCCTCACTGTAACACTCTGATATACCCCTCACTGTAACTGTCCGATATACCCCTCACTGTAACTCTCCGATATACCCCTCACTGTAACACTCCGATATACCCCTCACTGTAACACTCTCCGAGATACCCCTCACTGTAACACTCTGATATACCCCTCACTGTAACTCTCCGATATACCCCTCACTGTAACACTCTGATATACCCCTCACTGCAACACTCTGATATACCCCTCACTGTAACACTCTGATATACCCCTCACTGCAACACTCTGATATACCCCTCACTGTAACTCTCCGATATACCCCTCACTGTAATGCTCTCGGATATACCTCTCACTGTAACACTCTGATATACCCCTCACTGTAACACTCCGATATACCCCTCACTGTAACTCTCCGATATACCCCTCACTGTAACACTCTCCGATATACCCCTCACTGTAACACTCTGATATACCCCTCACTGTAACACTCTGATATACCCCTCACTGTAACTCTCCGATTTACCCCTCACTGTAACACTCTGATATACCCCTCACTGTAACTCTCCGATATACCCCTCACTGTAACACTCTGATATACCCCTCACTGTAACACTCCGATATACCCCTCACTGTAACACTCTGATATACCCCTCACTGTAATGCTCTCAGATATACCCCTCACTGTAACTCTCCGATATACCCCTCACTGTAACACTCTCCGATATACCCCTCACTGTAACACTCTGATATACCCCTCACTGTAACACTCTGATATACCCCTCACTGTAACACTCTGATATACCCCTCACTGTAACACTCTGATATACCCCTCACTGTAACACTCCGATTTCCCCCTCACTGTAACACTCTGATATACCCCTCACTGCAACTCTCCAATATACCCCTCACTGTAACACTCTGATATACCCCTCACTGTAACACTCTGATATACCCCTCACTGTAACACTCTGATATACCACTCACTGTAATGCTCTCAGATATACCCCTCACTGTAACACTCTGATATACCCCTCACTGTAACACTCTGATATACCCCTCACTGTAACTCTCCGATATACCCCTCACTGTAACACTCTGATATACCCCTCACTGTAACTCTCCGATATACCCCTCACCGTAACACTCTCCGATATACCCCTCACTGTAACTCTCCGATATACCCCTCACTGTAACACTCCGATATACCCCTCACTATAACTCTCTGATATACCCCTCAATGTAACACTCTCTGATATACCCCTCACTGTAACACCTGATATACCCCTCACTGTAACTCTCCGATATACCCCTCACTTTAACTCCCTGATATACCCCTCACTGTAACTCTCTGATATACCCCTCACTGTAACACTCTCCGATATACCCCTCACTGTGACACTCTGATATACCTCTCGCTGTAACACTCTCTGATATACCCCTCACTGTAACACTCTGATATACCCCTCACTGTAACACTCCGATATACCCCTCACTGTAACACTCTCCGAGATACCCCTCACTGTAACACTCTGATATACCCCTCACTGTAACTCTCCGATATACCCCTCACTGTAACACTCTGATATACCCCTCACTGCAACACTCTGATATACCCCTCACTGTAACACTCTGATATACCCCTCACTGCAACACTCTGATATACCCCTCACTGTAACTCTCCGATATACCCCTCACTGTAATGCTCTCGGATATACCTCTCACTGTAACACTCTGATATACCCCTCACTGTAACACTCCGATATACCCCTCACTGTAACTCTCCGATATACCCCTCACTGTAACACTCTCCGATATACCCCTCACTGTAACACTCTGATATACCCCTCACTGTAACACTCTGATATACCCCTCACTGTAACTCTCCGATTTACCCCTCACTGTAACACTCTGATATACCCCTCACTGTAACTCTCCGATATACCCCTCACTGTAACACTCTGATATACCCCTCACTGTAACACTCCGATATACCCCTCACTGTAACACTCTGATATACCCCTCACTGTAATGCTCTCAGATATACCCCTCACTGTAACTCTCCGATATACCCCTCACTGTAACACTCTCCGATATACCCCTCACTGTAACACTCTGATATACCCCTCACTGTAACACTCTGATATACCCCTCACTGTAACACTCTGATATACCCCTCACTGTAACACTCTGATATACCCCTCACTGTAACACTCCGATTTCCCCCTCACTGTAACACTCTGATATACCCCTCACTGCAACTCTCCAATATACCCCTCACTGTAACACTCTGATATACCCCTCACTGTAACACTCTGATATACCCCTCACTGTAACACTCTGATATACCACTCACTGTAATGCTCTCAGATATACCCCTCACTGTAACACTCTGATATACCCCTCACTGTAACACTCTGATATACCCCTCACTGTAACTCTCCGATATACCCCTCACTGTAACACTCTGATATACCCCTCACTGTAACTCTCCGATATACCCCTCACCGTAACACTCTCCGATATACCCCTCACTGTAACTCTCCGATATACCCCTCACTGTAACACTCCGATATACCCCTCACTATAACTCTCTGATATACCCCTCAATGTAACACTCTCTGATATACCCCTCACTGTAACACCTGATATACCCCTCACTGTAACTCTCCGATATACCCCTCACTTTAACTCCCTGATATACCCCTCACTGTAACTCTCTGATATACCCCTCACTGTAACACTCTCCGATATACCCCTCACTGTGACACTCTGATATACCTCTCGCTGTAACACTCTCTGATATACCCCTCACTGTAACACTCTGATATACCCCTCACTGTAACTGTCCGATATACCCCTCACTGTAACACTCTGATATATCCCTCACTGTAACACTCTCCGACATACGCGTCACTTTAACACTCTCCAATATTCCCCTCACTGTAACACTCTGATATACCCCTCACTGTAACACACTCCGATATACCCCTCACTGTAACACTCTCCGACATACCCCTTACTGTAACACACTCTGATATACCCCTCACTGTAACACTCTGATACACCCCTCACTGTAACTCTCTGAAATACCTCTCATTGTAACACTCTCCGATATACCCCTCACTGTAACTCTCCGATATACCCCTCACTGTAACACTCTGATATACCTCTCACTGTAACACACTGATATACCCCTCACTGTATCATCTCCGATATATCCCTCACTATAATTGTCCGCTGTACCCCTCACTGTAACGCTCTCCGATATACCCCTCAAAGTAGCTCTCCGATATACCCCTCACTGTAACACTCTCTGATATACCTCTCACTGTAACTCTCTGATAAACACCTCACTGTAACACTCTGATATACCCCACACCGCACTGTAACTCACTGATATAACCCACACCCCTCACTGTAACACTCTGATATACCCCACACCTCACTGTAACTCACTGAAATAACCCACACCCCTCACTGTATCACTCTCTGATATACCCCACCCCCTCACTGTAAAACTCTGATATACCCCACGCCCCTCACTGTAACACTCTCAGATAAACCCCACACCCCTCACAGTAACACTCTGATATACCCCACATCCCTCACTGTAATACTCTCCGATATAACCCACACCCCGCACTGTAACACTCTCTGATATACCCCACACCCATCACTGTAAAACTGTCTGAAATAACCCACACCCTCACTGTAGCACTCTGATATACCCCACACCCCTCACTGTAACACTCTAATATACCCCACACTGTCACTGTAACACTCTCTGATATACCCCACAACCCCTCACTGTAACACTCTGATATACCCCACATCCCTCGCTATAAAATTCTGATGTACCCCACACCCCTCAATGTAGGGTGCTGATATACCCCACACCCCTCACTGTAACACTCTGATATACCCCTCACTGTAACCCTCCGATATACCCCTCACTGTTACACTCTCCGATATACCCCTCACTGTAACACTCCGATATACCCCTCACTGTAACACTCTCCGATGTACCCCTCACTGTAATACTCTCGGATATACCCCTCACTGTAACTCTCCGATATACCCCTCACTGTAACACCCTGATCTACCTCTCACTGTAACTTTCCGATATACCCCTTACTGTAACAGTCTGATATACCCCTCACTGTAAATCTCCGATATTCCACTCACTGTAACACTCTCTGATATACCCCTCACTGTAACACTCCGATATACCCCTCACTGCAACACTCTCCGATATATCCCTAACTGTAACACACTGATATACCCCTCACTGTAACACACTGATATACTCGTCACTGTAACACTCTGATATACCCCTTCACTGTAACACTTTCTTATATACACCTCACTGTAACTCTCTGATATACCCCTCACTGTAACTCTCTGATATACCCCTCACTGTAACTCTCGATATACCCCTCACTGTAACACTCCGATATACCCCTCACTGTAACACTCTCCGATATACCCCTCACTGTAACTCTCCAAAATACTCCTCACTGTAACTCTCTGATATACCCCTCACTGTAACACTCCGATATACCCCTCACTGTAACACTCTGCGATATACCCCTCACTGTAACACTCTCCGATGTACCCCTCACTGTAATACTCTCGGATATACCCCTCACTGTAACTCTCCGATAAACCCCTCACTGCAACACTCTGATATACCCCTCACTGTAACTCTCCGATATACCCCTCACTGTAACACTCTGATATATCCCTCACTGTAACACTCTGATATACGCCTCACTGTAACTCTCCGATATACCCCTCACTGTAACACTCGCCGATATACCCCTCACTGTAACACTCCGATATACCCCTCACTGTAACACTCTCCGATGTACCCCTCACTGTAACACCCTGATCTAACCCTCACTGTAACTCTCCGATATACCCCTTACTGTAACACTCTGATATACCCCTCACTGTAACACTCTGATATACCCCTCACTGTAACTCTCCGATATACCCCTCACTGTAACACTCTGATATATCCCTCACTGTAACTCTCCAATATACCGCTCACTGTAACACTCTGATATACTCCTCAATGTAACACTCTGATATACCCCTTCACTGTAACACTCTCTTATATACCCCTCACTGTAACTCTCCGATATACCCCTCACTGTAACACTCTGATATACCCCTTCACTGTAACACTCTCTTATATACCCCTCACTGTAACTCTCCGATATACCCCTCACTGTAACACTCTCTGATATATCCTTCACTGTCACACTCTGATATATCCCTCACTGTAACACTCTCTGATATACCCCTCACTGTAACACCCTGATATACCCCTCACTGTAACACCCTGATATACGCCTCACTGTAACACTCTCCGATATACCCCTCACTGTAACATGCTGATATACCCCTCACTGTAACACTCCGATATACCCCTCACTGTAACAGTCTCTGATATACCCCTCACTGTAACACGCTGATATACCCCTCACTCTAACACTCCGATATACCCTTCACTGTAACACTCCGATATATCCCTCACTGTAACACTCTTATATACCCCTCACTGTAACACCCTGATATACGCCTCACTGTAACACTCTCCGATATAGCCCTCACTGTAACAATAGGATATACCCCTCACTGTAACACTAGGATATACCCCTCACTGTAACAATCTTATATACCTCTCGCTGTAACACTCTCTGATATACCCCTCACTGCAATCTCCGACATACCCCTCACTGTAACACTCTCGGATATAACCCTCAATCTAACACTCTGATATACCCCTCACTGTAATGCTCCGATATACCCCTCAATGTAACACTTTGATATACCCCTCACTGTAACACTCGGATATACTCCTCACTGTAACACTCTCTGATATACCCCTCACTGTAACACTAGGATATACCCCTCACTGTAACACTCTCCGATATACCCCTCACTGTAACAATCTTATATACCTCTCGATGTAACACTCTCTGATATACCCCTCACTGTAACACTCTGATATACCCCTCACTGTAATGCTCTCAGATATACCCCTCACTGTAACACTCTGATATACCCCTCACTGTAACACTCTGATATACCCCTCACTGTAACTCTCCGATATACCCCTCACTGTAACACTCTGATATACCCCTCACTGTAACTCTCCGATATACCCCTCACCGTAACACTCTCCGATATACCCCTCACTGTAACTCTCCGATATACCCCTCACTGTAACACTCCGATATACCCCTCACTATAACTCTCTGATATACCCCTCAATGTAACACTCTCTGATATACCCCTCACTGTAACACCTGATATACCCCTCACTGTAACTCTCCGATATACCCCTCACTTTAACTCCCTGATATACCCCTCACTGTAACTCTCTGATATACCCCTCACTGTAACACTCTCCGATATACCCCTCACTGTGACACTCTGATATACCTCTCGCTGTAACACTCTCTGATATACCCCTCACTGTAACACTCTGATATACCCCTCACTGTAACTGTCCGATATACCCCTCACTGTAACACTCTGATATATCCCTCACTGTAACACTCTCCGACATACGCGTCACTTTAACACTCTCCAATATTCCCCTCACTGTAACACTCTGATATACCCCTCACTGTAACACACTCCGATATACCCCTCACTGTAACACTCTCCGATATACCCCTTACTGTAACACTCTCTGATATACCCCTCACTGTAACACTCTGATACACCCCTCACTGTAACTCTCTGAAATACCTCTCATTGTAACACTCTCCGATATACCCCTCACTGTAACTCTCCGATATACCCCTCACTGTAACACTCTGATATACCTCTCACTGTAACACACTGATATACCCCTCACTGTATCATCTCCGATATATCCCTCACTATAATTGTCCGCTGTACCCCTCACTGTAACGCTCTCCGATATACCCCTCAAAGTAGCTCTCCGATATACCCCTCACTGTAACACTCTCTGATATACCTCTCACTGTAACTCTCTGATAAACACCTCACTGTAACACTCTGATATACCCCACACCGCACTGTAACTCACTGATATAACCCACACCCCTCACTGTAACACTCTGATATACCCCACACCTCACTGTAACTCACTGAAATAACCCACACCCCTCACTGTATCACTCTCTGATATACCCCACCCCCTCACTGTAAAACTCTGATATACCCCACGCCCCTCACTGTAACACTCTCAGATAAACCCCACACCCCTCACAGTAACACTCTGATATACCCCACATCCCTCACTGTAATACTCTCCGATATAACCCACACCCCGCACTGTAACACTCTCTGATATACCCCACACCCATCACTGTAAAACTGTCTGAAATAACCCACACCCTCACTGTAGCACTCTGATATACCCCACACCCCTCACTGTAACACTCTAATATACCCCACACTGTCACTGTAACACTCTCTGATATACCCCACAACCCCTCACTGTAACACTCTGATATACCCCACATCCCTCGCTATAAAATTCTGATGTACCCCACACCCCTCAATGTAGGGTGCTGATATACCCCACACCCCTCACTGTAACACTCTGATATACCCCTCACAGTAACCCTCCGATATACCCCTCACTGTAACACTCTCCGATATACCCCTCACTGTAACACTCCGATATACCCCTCACTGTAACACTCTCCGATGTACCACTCACTGTAATACTCTCGGATATACCCCTCACTGTAACTCTCCGATATACCCCTCACTGTAACACCCTGATCTACCTCTCACTGTAACTTTCCGATATACCCCTTACTGTAACAGTCTGATATACCCCTCACTGTAAATCTCCGATATTCCACTCACTGTAACACTCTCTGATATACCCCTCACTGTAACACTCCGATATACCCCTCACTGCAACACTCTCCGATATATCCCTAACTGTAACACACTGATATACCCCTCACTGTAACACACTGATATACTCGTCACTGTAACACTCTGATATACCCCTTCACTGTAACACTTTCTTATATACACCTCACTGTAACTCTCTGATATACCCCTCACTGTAACTCTCTGATATACCCCTCACTGTAACTCTCGATATACCCCTCACTGTAACACTCCGATATACCCCTCACTGTAACACTCTCCGATATACCCCTCACTGTAACTCTCCAAAATACTCCTCACTGTAATACTCTCGGATATACCCCTCACTGTAACTCTCCGATAAACCCCTCACTGCAACACTCTGATATACCCCTCACTGTAACTCTCCGATATACCCCTCACTGTAACACTCTGATATATCCCTCACTGTAACACTCTGATATACGCCTCACTGTAACTCTCCGATATACCCCTCACTGTAACACTCGCCGATATACCCCTCATTGTAACACTCCGATATACCCCTCACTGTAACACTCTCCGATGTACCCCTCACTGTAACACCCTGATCTAACCCTCACTGTAACTCTCCGATATACCCCTTACTGTAACACTCTGATATACCCCTCACTGTAACACTCTGATATACCCCTCACTGTAACTCTCCGATATACCCCTCACTGTAACACTCTCCGATATACCCCTCACTGTAACACTCTGATATATCCCTCACTGTAACTCTCCAATATACCGCTCACTGTAACACTCTGATATACTCCTCAATGTAACACTCTGATATACCCCTTCACTGTAACACTCTCTTATATACCCCTCACTGTAACTCTCCGATATACGCCTCACTGTAACACTCTCCGATATACCCCTCACTGTAACATGCTGATATACCCCTCACTGTAACACTTCGATATACCCCTCACTGTAACAGTCTCTGATATACCCCTCACTGTAACACGCTGATATACCCCTCACTCTAACACTCCGATATACCCTTCACTGTAACACTCCGATATATCCCTCACTGTAACACTCTTATATACCCCTCACTGTAACACCCTGATATACGCCTCACTGTAACACTCTCCGATATAGCCCTCACTGTAACAATAGGATATACCCCTCACTGTAACACTAGGATATACCCCTCACTGTAACAATCTTATATACCTCTCGCTGTCACACTCTCTGATATACCCCTCACTGCAATCTCCGACATACCCCTCACTGTAACACTCTCGGATATAACCCTCAATCTAACACTCTGATATACCCCTCACTGTAATGCTCCGATATACCCCTCAATGTAACACTTTGATATACCCCTCACTGTAACACTCGGATATACTCCTCACTGTAACACTCTCTGATATACCCCTCACTGTAACACTAGGATATACCCCTCACTGTAACACTCTCCGATATACCCCTCACTGTAACAATCTTATATACCTCTCGATGTAACACTCTCTGATATACCCCTCACTGTAACACTCTGATATACCCCTCACTGTAACTCTCCAATATACCCCTCACTGTAACACTCTGATATACCCCTCACTGTAACACTCCGATATACCCCTCACTGTAACACTCTGATATACCACTCACTGTAGTGCTCTCAGATATACCCCTCACTGTAACACTCTGATATACCCCTCACTGTAACACTCTGATATACCCCTCACTGTAACTCTCCGATATACCCCTCACTGTAACACTCTGATATACCCCTCACTGTAACTCTCCGATATACCCCTCAAAGTAGCTCTCCGATATACCCCTCACTGTAACACTCTCTGATATACCTCTCACTGTGACTCTCTGATAAACCCCTCACTGTAACACTCTGATATACCCCACACCTCACTGTAACTCACTGATATAACCCACACCCCTCACTGTAACACTCTGATATACCCCTCACCTCACTGTAACTCACTGAAATAACCCACACCCCTCACTGTATCACTCTCTGATATACCCCACCCCCTCACAGTAAAACTCTGATATACCCCACGCCCCTCACTGTAACACTCTCAGATATACCCCACACCCCTCACAGCAACACTCTGATATACCCCACATCCCTCACTGTAATATTCTCTGATATAACCCACACCCCGCACTGTAACACTCTCTGATATACCCCACACCCATCACTGTAAAACTGTCTGAAATAACCCACACCCTCACTGTAGCACTCTGATATACCCCACACCCCTCACTGTAACACTCTAATATACCCCACACTGTCACTGTAACACTCTCTGATATACCCCACAACCCCTCACTGTAACACTCTGATATACCCCACATCCCTCGCTATAAAATTCTGATGTACCCCACACCCCTCAATGTAAGGTGCTGATATACCCCACACCCCTCACTGTAACACTCTGATATACCCCACACCCTTCACTACAACACGCTTTAATATACCCCACACACCTCACTGTATCACTCTGATATACCTCACACCCTCACTGTAACGTTCTCTGATATATCACACACCCCTCACTGCAACAGTCTAATATACCCCACACTCCTCACTGTAACACTCTCTGATATACCCCACACCCCTCGCTGTAACACTCTGATATAGCCCACACCCCTCATTGTAACACTCTCTGATATACCGCACACCCCTCACTGTAACGCTCTCTGATATACCCCACACCCCTCACTGTAACAGTCTGATATACCCTACACCCTTCACTGTAACATTCTCTGATAAACCCAAAACCCTCACTGTAACACACTCTGATATACCCCACACCCCTCACTGTAACACTGATATACCCCACACCCCTCACTGTAACACTCTGATATGCCCCACATCTCTCACTGTAACACGCTGATATGCCCCACACCCCTCACTGTAACACACGCTGATATACCCCACACCATTCACTGTAACACTCTGATATACCCCAACCCCTCACTGTAACACGCTCTGATATACTCCAGACCACTCACTGTAATACTCTGATATACCCCACACCCCTCAATGTAAGATGCTGATATACCCCACACCTCTCACTGTAACACTCTCTGATATACCCCACACCCCTCAATGTAACACTCTGATATACCCCTCACTGTAACACTCTGATATACCCCTCACTGTAACTCTCCGATATACCCCTCACTGTAACACTCTCCGATATACCCCTCACTGTAACACTCTGATATACCCCTCACTGTAACACTCTGATATACCCCTCACTGTAACACTCTGATATACCCCTCACTGTAACACGCTGATATACCCCTCACTGTAACACTCCGATATACCCCGCACTGTAACACTCTGATATACCCCTCACTGTAACTCTCCGATATACCCCTCACTGTAACACACTGATATACCCCTCACTGTAACACTCTGATATACCCCTCACTGTAACTGTCCGATATACCCCTCACTGTAACTCTCTGATATACCCCTCACTGTAACACTCTGATATACCCCTCACTGTAACACTCTGATATACCCCTCACTGTAACTCTCCGATATACCCCTCACTGTAACACTCCGATATACCCCTCACTGTAACACTCTCCGATATACCCCTCACTGTAACACTCTGATATACCCCTCACTGTAACTCTCCGATATACCCCTCACTGTAACACTCTGATATACCACTCACTGTAACACTCTGATATACCCCTCACTGTAACACTCTGATATACACCTCACTGCAACACTCTGATATACCCCTCACTGTAACTCTCCGATATACCCCTCACTGTAATGCTCTCGGATATACCTCTCACTGTAACACTCTGATATACCCCTCACTGTAACACTCCGATATACCCCTCACTGTAACTCTCCGATATACCCCTCACTGTAACCCTCCGATATACCCCTCACTGTAACACTCTCCGATATACCCCTCACTGTAACACTCTGATATACCCCTCACTGTAACACTCTGATATACCCCTCACTGTAACTCTCCGATATACCCCTCACTGTAACACTCTGATATACCCCTCACTGTAACACTCCGATATACCCCTCACTGTAACACTCTGATATACCCCTCACTGTAATGCTCTCAGATATACCCCTCACTGTAACTCTCCGATATACCCCTCACTGTAACACTCTCCGATATACCCCTCACTGTAACACTCTGATATACCCCTCACTGTAACACTCTGATATACCCCTCACTGTAACACTCTGATATACCCCTCACTGTAACACTCTGATATACCCCTCACTGTAACACTCCGATATACCCCTCACTGTAACACTCTGATATACCCCTCACTGTAACTCTCCAATATACCCCGCACTATAACACTCTGATATACCCCTCACTGTAACACTCCGATATACCCCTCACTGTAACACTCTGATATACCACTCACTGTAATGCTCTCAGATATACCCCTCACTGTAACACTCTGATATACCCCTCACTGTAACACTCTGATATACCCCTCACTGTAACTCTCCGATATACCCCTCACTGTAACACTCTGATATACCCCTCACTGTAACTCTCCGATATACCCCTCACCGTAACACTCTCCGATATACCCCTCACTGTAACTCTCCGATATACCCCTCACTGTAACACTCCGATATACCCCTCACTATAACTCTCTGATATACCCCTCAATGTAACACTCTCTGATATACCCCTCACTGTAACACCTGATATACCCCTCACTGTAACTCTCCGATATACCCCTCACTTTAACTCCCTGATATACCCCTCACTGTAACTCTCTGATATACCCCTCACTGTAACACTCTCCGATATACCCCTCACTGTGACACTCTGATATACCTCTCGCTGTAACACTCTCTGATATACCCCTCACTGTAACACTCTGATATACCCCTCACTGTAACTGTCCGATATACCCCTCACTGTAACACTCTGATATATCCCTCACTGTAACACTCTCCGACATACGCGTCACTTTAACACTCTCCAATATTCCCCTCACTGTAACACTCCGATATACCCCTCACTGTAACACTCTCCGATATACCCCTTACTGTAACACTCTCTGATATACCCCTCACTGTAACACTCTGATACACCCCTCACTGTAACTCTCTGAAATACCTCTCATTGTAACACTCTCCGATATACCCCTTACTGTAACTCTCCGATATACCCCTCACTGTAACACTCTGATATACCTCTCACTGTAACACACTGATATACCCCTCACTGTATCATCTCCGATATATCCCTCACTATAATTGTCCGCTGTACCCCTCACTGTAACGCTCTCCGATATACCCCTCAAAGTAGCTCTCCGATATACCCCTCAATGTAACACTCTCTGATATACCTCTCACTGTAACTCTCTGATAAACCCCTCACTGTAACACTCTGATATACCCCACACCGCACTGTAACTCACTGATATAACCCACACCCCTCACTGTAACACTCTGATATACCCCACACCTCACTGTAACTCACTGAAATAACCCACACCCCTCACTGTATCACTCTCTGATATACCCCACCCCCTCACTGTAAAACTCTGATATACCCCACGCCCCTCACTGTAACACTCTCAGATATACCCCACACCCCTCACAGTAACACTCTGATATACCCCACATCCCTCACTGTAATACTCTCTGATATAACCCACACCCCGCACTGTAACACTCTCTGATATACCCCACACCCATCACTGTAAAACTGTCTGAAATAACCCACACCCTCACTGTAGCACTCTGATATACCCCACACCCCTCACTGTAACACTCTAATATACCCCACACTGTCACTGTAAAACTCTCTGATATACCCCACAACCCCTCACTGTAACACTCTGATATACCCCACATCCCTCGCTATAAAATTCTGATGTACCCCACACCCCTCAATGTAAGGTGCTGATATACCCCACACCCCTCACTGTAACACTCTGATATACCCCTCACTGTAACCCTCCGATATACCCCTCACTGTAACACTCTCCGATATACCCCTCGCTGTAACACTCCGATATACCCCTCACTGTAACACTCTCCGATGTACCCCTCACTGTAATACTCTCGGATATACCCCTCACTGTAACTCTCCGATATACCCCTCACTGTAACACCCTGATCTACTTCTCACTGTAACTCTCCGATATACCCCTTACTGTAACAGTCTGATATACCCCTCACTGTAAATCTCCGATATTCCACTCACTGTAACACTCCCTGATATACCCCTCACTGTAACACTCCGATATACCCCTCACTGCAACACTCTCCGATATATCCCTAACTGTAACACCCTGATATACCCCTCACTGTAACACACTGATATACTCGTCACTGTAACACTCTGATATACCCCTTCACTGTAACACTTTCTTATATACCCCTCACTGTAACTCTCTGATATACCCCTCACTGTAACTCTCTGATATACCCCTCACTGTAACTCTCGATATACCCCTCACTGTAACACTCCGATATACCCCTCACTGTAACACTCTCCGATATACCCCTCACTGTAACTCTCCAAAATACTCCTCACTGTAACTCTCCGATATACCCCTCACTGTAACACTCCGATATACCCCTCACTGTAACACTCTCCGATGTACCCCTCACTGTAATACTCTCGGATATACCCCTCACTGTAACTCTCCGATAAACCCCTCACTGCAACACTCTGATATACCCCTCACTGTAACTCTCCGATATACCCCTCACTGTAACACTCTGATATATCCCTCACTGTAACACTCTGATATACGCCTCACTGTAACTCTCCGATATACCCCTCACTGTAACACTCGCCGATATACCCCTCACTGTAACACTCCGATATACCCCTCACTGTAACACTCTCCGATGTACCCCTCACTGTAACACCCTGATCTAACCCTCACTGTAACTCTCCGATATACCCCTTACTGTAACACTCTGATATACCCCTCACTGTAACACTCTGATATACCCCTCACTGTAACTCTCCGATATACCCCTCACTGTAACACTCTCCGATATACCCCTCACTGTAACACTCTGATATATCCCTCACTGTAACTCTCCACTATACCGCTCACTGTAACACTCTGATATACTCCTCAATGTAACACTCTGATATACCCCTTCACTGTAACACTCTCTTATATACCCCTCACTGTAACTCTCCGATATACCCCTCACTGTAACACTCTCCGATATACCCCTCACTGTAACACTCTGATATACCCCTTCACTGTAACACTCTCTTATATACCCCTCACTGTAACTCTCCGATATACCCCTCACTGTAACACTCTCTGATATATCCTTCACTGTCACACTCTGATATATCCCTCACTGTAACACTCTCTGATATACCCCTCACTGTAACACCCTGATATACCCCTCACTGTAACACCCTGATATACGCCTCACTGTAACACTCTCCGATATACCCCTCACTGTAACATGCTGATATACCCCTCACTGTAACACTCCGATATACCCCTCACTGTAACAGTCTCCGATATACCCCTCACTGTAACACTCTGATATACCCCTTCACTGTAACACTCTCTTATATACCCCTCACTGTAACTCTCCGATATACCCCTCACTGTAACACTCTCTGATATATCCTTCACTGTCACACTCTGATATATCCCTCACTGTAACACTCTCTGATATACCCCTCACTGTAACACCCTGATATACCCCTCACTGTAACACCCTGATATACGCCTCACTGTAACACTCTCCGATATACCCCTCACTGTAACATGCTGATATACCCCTCACTGTAACACTCCGATATACCCCTCACTGTAACAGTCTCTGATATACCCCTCACTGTAACACGCTGATATACCCCTCACTCTAACACTCCGATATACCCTTCACTGTAACACTCCGATATATCCCTCACTGTAACACTCTTATATACCCCTCACTGTAACACCCTGATATACGCCTCACTGTAACACTCTCCGATATAGCCCTCACTGTAACAATAGGATATACCCCTCACTGTAACACTAGGATATACCCCTCACTGTAACAATCTTATATACCTCTCGCTGTAACACTCTCTGATATACCCCTCACTGCAATCTCCGACATACCCCTCACTGTAACACTCTCGGATATAACCCTCAATCTAACACTCTGATATACCCCTCACTGTAATGCTCCGATATACCCCTCAATGTAACACTTTGATATACCCCTCACTGTAACACTCGGATATACTCCTCACTGTAACACTCTCTGATATACCCCTCACTGTAACACTAGGATATACCCCTCACTGTAACACTCTCCGATATACCCCTCACTGTAACAATCTTATATACCTCTCGATGTAACACTCTCTGATATACCCCTCACTGTAACACTCTGATATACCCCTCACTGTAACTGTCCGATATACCCCTCACTGTAACACTCTGATATATCCCTCACTGTAACACTCTCCGACATACGCGTCACTTTAACACTCTCCAATATTCCCCTCACTGTAACACTCTGATATACCCCTCACTGTAACACTCTCCGATATACCCCTCACTGTAACACTCTCCGATATACCCCTTACTGTAACACTCTGATATACCCCTCACTGTAACTCTCTGAAATACCTCTCACTGTAACACTCTCCGATATACCCCTCACTGTAACTCTCCGATATACCCCTCACTGTAACACTCTGATATACCTCTCACTGTAACACCCTGATATACCCCTCACTTTATCATCTCCGATATAGCCCTCACTATAACTGTCCGCTGTACCCCTCACTGTAACACTCTCCGATATACCCCTCAAAGTAGCTCTCCGATATACCGCTCACTGTAACACTCTCTGATATACCTCTCACTGTGACTCTCTGATAAACCCCTCACTGTAACACTCTGATATACCCCACACCTCACTGTAACTCACTGATATAACCCACACCCCTCACTGTAACACTCTGATATACCCCACACCTCACTGTAACTCACTGAAATAACCCACACCCCTCACTGTATCACTCTCTGATATACCCCACCCCCTCACAGTAAAACTCTGATATACCCCACGCCCCTCACTGTAACACTCTCAGATATACCCCACACCCCTCACAGTAACACTCTGATATACCCCACATCCCTCACTGTAATACTCTCTGATATAACCCACACCCCGCACTGTAACACTCTCTGATATACCCCACACCCATCACTGTAAAACTGTCTGAAATAACCCACACCCTCACTGTAGCACTCTGATATACCCCACACCCCTCACTGTAACACTCTAATATACCCCACACTGTCACTGTAACACTCTCTGATATACCCCACAACCCCTCACTGTAACACTCTGATATACCCCACATCCCTCGCTATAAAATTCTGATGTACCCCACACCCCTCAATGTAAGGTGCTGATATACCCCACACCCCTCACTGTAACACTCTGATATACCCCACACCCTTCACTACAACACACTTTAATATACCCCACACACCTCACTGTATCACTCTGATATACCTCACACCCTCACTGTAACGTTCTCTGATATATCACACTCCCCTCACTGCAACAGTCTAATATACCCCACACTCCTCACTGTAACACTCTCTGATATACCCCACACCCCTCGCTGTAACACTCTGATATAGCCCACACCCCTCATTGTAACACTCTCTGATATACCGCACACCCCTCACTGTAACGCTCTCTGATATACCCCACACCCCTCACTGTAACAGTCTGATATACCCTACACCCTTCACTGTAACATTCTCTGATATACCCCACACCCCTCACTGTAACACACTCTGATATCCCCCACACCCCTCACTGTAACACTGATATACCCCACACCCCTCACTGTAACACTCTGATATGCCCCACATCTCTCACTGTAACACGCTGATATGCCCCACACCCCTCACTGTAACACACGCTGATATACCCCACACCATTCACTGTAACACTCTGATATACCCCAACCCCTCACTGTAACACGCTCTGATATACTCCAGACCACTCACTGTAATACTCTGATATACCCCACACCCCTCACTGTAACACTCTAATATACCCCATACTGTCACTGTAACACTCTCTGATATACCCCACACCCCTCAATGTAAGATGCTGATATACCCCACACCTCTCACTGTAACACTCTCTGATATACCCCACACCCCTCATTGTAACACTCTGATATAACCCACAACCCTCACTGTAACACTCTCTGATATACCCCACACCCCTCACTGTAACACAGTCTGATATACCCCACACCCCTCACTGTAACACTGATATACCCCACATCCCTCACTGTAGCACTCTGATATACCCCACATCTCTCACTGTAACACGCTGATATGCCCCACAACCCTCACTGTAACACACGCTGATATACCCCACACCCCTCACTGTAACACTCTGATATACCCCACACCCCTCACTTAATCACTCTGATGTAACTCACACCCTCACTGTAACGTTCTCTGATACAGGTATATCACACACCCCTCAGTGTAACACTCAGATATACCCCACACCACTCACTGTAACACACTCTGATATACCCCACACCCCTCACTGTAATACTCTGATATACCCCACACCCCTCACTGTAACAAACTCTGATATACCCCACACCAATCACTGTAACACGCTCTGATATACCCCACAGCCCTCACTATAACACTCTCTGATATACCCCACACCCCTCACAGTAACACTCTCTGATATACCCCGCACACCTCATTGTTACACTGTGATATACCCAACACCCCTCAATGTAACACACTGATATACCTCACACCCCTCACTATAACACTCTGATATACCCCACACCCCTCACTGTAACACTCTCTGATATACCCCACACCCCTCGCTGTAACACTCTCTGATATACCCCACAGCCCTCACTGTAACACTCTCTGATATACCCCACACCCCTCACTGTAACACTCTTGATATACCCGACACCCCTCACTGCAAAACTCTCTGATATACCCCACACCCCTCACTGTAACACTCTCATATAATCCACACACCTCTCTGTAACACTGTGATATACCCCAAATCCCTCACTGTAACACTCTCTGATGTACCCCACACCCCTCACTGTAACATTCTCCGATATACCCCACACTCCTCACTGTAACACTCTGATATAGCCCACACCCCTCACTGTAACACTCTGATATACCGCACACCCCTCACTGTAACACTCTCTGATATACCCCACACCCTTCACTGTAACATACTGATATACCCCACACCCCTCACTGTAACACTCTCTGTTATACCCCACACCCCTCACTGTAACACTCTGATATACCCCACACCCCTCACTGTAACACTCTCTGATATACCACACACCCTTCACTGTAAAACACTCATTTACCCCACACCCCTCACTGTAACATTCTCTGATATACCCCACACGCCTCACTGTAACACTCTGATATACCGCACACCCCTCACTGTAACACACTGATATACCCCACAAACCACGTTGTAACACTCTGATATACCCCACACCCCTCACTGTAGCAATCTGATATATCCCATACACCTCACTGTAACACTGATATACCCCACACCCCTCACTGTAACAGTGTCTGATATACCCCAATACGCTCACCATAAGACTCTGATATACACCACACCCCTTACTGTAACACTCTGATATATCCCACACCCCTCACAGTAACACTCTCTGATACACCCCAATTCTCTCACTATAACACTCTGATATACCCCACAGCCCTCACTGTAACACTCTGATATACCCCACACCCCTCACTGTAACACTCTGATATACCCCACACCACTCACTGTAACACTCTGATATACCCCACACCCCTCACTGTAACACACTGATATACCACACACCCCTCACTGTAACACTCTGATATACCCCACACCCCTCACTGTAACACTCTCTGATATACCCAACACCACTCACTGTAACACTCGGATATACCCCACATCTCTCACTGTAACACTCTCTGATATACCCCACACCCCTCACAGTAACACTCTCTGATATACCCCAATTCTCTCACTATAACACTCTGATATACCCCACACCCCTCACTGTAACACTCTGATATACCCCACACCCCTCACTGTAACACTCTGATATACCCCACACCCCTCACTGTAACACTCTGATATACCCCACACCCCTCACTGTAACACACTGATATACCCCACACCCATCACGGTAACACTCTGATATACCCCACACCCCTCACTGTAACACTCTCTGATATACCCAACACCCCTCACTGTAACACTCGGATATACCCCACATCCCTCACTGTAACAGTTTCTGATATACCCCACACCCCTCACTGTAACACTGATATACCCCACACCCCTCACTGTATCACTCTGATATACCCCATACACCTCACTGTAACACTGATATACCCCACACCCCTCACTGTAACACTCTCTGATATACCCCACAGCCCTCACTGTAACACTCTCTGATATACCCCACACCCCTCACTGTAACACTCTTGAAATACCCCACACCCCTCACTGCAAAACTCTCTGATATACCCCACACCCCTCACTGTAACACTCTGATATACCCCACACCCCTCACTGTAACAGTCTCTGATATACCCCACACCCCTCACTGTAACACTCTCATATAATCCACACACCTCTCTGTAACACTGTGATATACCCCAAATCCCTCACTGTAACACTCTCTGATGTACCCCACACCTCTCACTGTAACACTCTCCGATATACCCCACACCCCTCACTGTAACACTCTGATATAGTCCACACCCCTCACTGTAACACTCTGATATACCGCACACCCCTCACTGTAACACTCTCTGATATACCCCACACCCTTCACTGTAACATACTGATATACCCCACACCCCTCACTGTAACACTCTCTGTTATACCCCACACCCCTCACTGTAACACTCTGATATACCCCACAACCCTCACTGTAACACTCTCTGATATACCCCTTACTGTAACACTCTGATATACCCCTCACTGTAAATCTCTGAAATACCTCTCACTGTAACACTCTCCGATATACCCCTCACTGTAACTCTCCGATATACCCCTCACTGTAACACTCTGATATACCTCTCACTGTAACACCCTGATATACCCCTCACTTTATCATCTCCGATATAGCCCTCACTATAACTGTCCGCTGTACCCCTCACTGTAACACTCTCCGATATACCCCTCAAAGTAGCTCTCCGATATACCCCTCACTGTAACACTCTCTGATATACCTCTCACTGTGACTCTCTGATAAACCCCTCACTGTAACACTCTGATATACCCAACACCTCACTGTAACTCACTGATATAACCCACACCCCTCACTGTAACACTCTGATATACCCCTCACCTCACTGTAACTCACTGAAATAACCCACACCCCTCACTGTATCACTCTCTGATATACCCCACCCCCTCACAGTAAAACTCTGATATACCCCACGCCCCTCACTGTAACACTCTCAGATATACCCCACACCCCTCACAGCAACACTCTGATATACCCCACATCCCTCACTGTAATATTCTCTGATATAACCCACACCCCGCACTGTAACACTCTCTGATATACCCCACACCCATCACTGTAAAACTGTCTGAAATAACCCACACCCTCACTGTAGCACTCTGATATACCCCACACCCCTCACTGTAACACTCTAATATACCCCACACTGTCACTGTAACACTCTCTGATATACCCCACAACCCCTCACTGTAACACTCTGATATACCCCACATCCCTCGCTATAAAATTCTGATGTACCCCACACCCCTCAATGTAAGGTGCTGATATACCCCACACCCCTCACTGTAACACTCTGATATACCCCACACCCTTCACTACAACACGCTTTAATATACCCCACACACCTCACTGTATCACTCTGATATACCTCACACCCTCACTGTAACGTTCTCTGATATATCACACACCCCTCACTGCAACAGTCTAATATACCCCACACTCCTCACTGTAACACTCTCTGATATACCCCACACCCCTCGCTGTAACACTCTGATATAGCCCACACCCCTCATTGTAACACTCTCTGATATACCGCACACCCCTCACTGTAACGCTCTCTGATATACCCCACACCCCTCACTGTAACAGTCTGATATACCCTACACCCTTCACTGTAACATTCTCTGATAAACCCAAAACCCTCACTGTAACACACTCTGATATACCCCACACCCCTCACTGTAACACTGATATACCCCACACCCCTCACTGTAACACTCTGATATGCCCCACATCTCTCACTGTAACACTCTGATATACCCCAACCCCTCACTGTAACACGCTCTGATATACTCCAGACCACTCACTGTAATACTCTGATATACCCCACACCCCTCAATGTAAGATGCTGATATACCCCACACCTCTCACTGTAACACTCTCTGATATACCCCACACCCCTCAATGTAACACTCTGATATACCCCTCACTGTAACACTCTGATATACCCCTCACTGTAACTCTCCGATATACCCCTCACTGTAACACTCTCCGATATACCCCTCACTGTAACACTCTGATATACCCCTCACTGTAACACTCTGATATACCCCTCACTGTAACACTCTGATATACCCCTCACTGTAACACGCTGATATACCCCTCACTGTAACACTCCGATATACCCCGCACTGTAACACTCTGATATACCCCTCACTGTAACTCTCCGATATACCCCTCACTGTAACACACTGATATACCCCTCACTGTAACACTCTGATATACCCCTCACTGTAACTGTCCGATATACCCCTCACTGTAACTCTCTGATATACCCCTCACTGTAACACTCTGATATACCCCTCACTGTAACACTCTGATATACCCCTCACTGTAACTCTCCGATATACCCCTCACTGTAACACTCCGATATACCCCTCACTGTAACACTCTCCGATATACCCCTCACTGTAACACTCTGATATACCCCTCACTCTAACTCTCCGATATACCCCTCACTGTAACACTCTGATATACCCCTCACTGTAACACTCTGATATACCCCTCACTGTAACACTCTGATATACACCTCACTGCAACACTCTGATATACCTCTCACTGTAACACTCTGATATACCCCTCACTGTAACACTCCGATATACCCCTCACTGTAACTCTCCGATATACCCCTCACTGTAACACTCTGATATACCCCTCACTGTAACACTCTGATATACCCCTCACTGTAACTCTCCGATTTACCCCTCACTGTAACACTCTGATATACCCCTCACTGTAACACTCCGATATACCCCTCACTGTAACACTCTGATATACCCCTCACTGTAATGCTCTCAGATATACCCCTCACTGTAACTCTCCGATATACCCCTCACTGTAACACTCTCCGATATACCCCTCACTGTAACACTCTGATATACCCCTCACTGTAACACTCTGATATACCCCTCACTGTAACACTCTGATATACCCCTCACTGTAACACTCTGATATACCCCTCACTGTAACACTCCGATATACCCCTCACTGCAACACTCTGATATACCCCTCACTGTAACTCTCCAATATACCCCGCACTATAACACTCTGATATACCCCTCACTGTAACACTCCGATATACCCCTCACTGTAACACTCTGACATACCACTCACTGTAATGCTCTCAGATATACCCCTCACTGTAACACTCTGATATACCCCTCACTGTAACACTCTGATATACCCCTCACTGTAACTCTCCGATATACCCCTCACTGTAACACTCTGATATACCCCTCACTGTAACTCTCCGATATACCCCTCACCGTAACACTCTCCGATATACCCCTCACTGTAACTCTCCGATATACCCCTCACTGTAACACTCCGATATACCCCTCACTATAACTCTCTGATATACCCCTCAATGTAACACTCTCTGATATACCCCTCACTGTAACACCTGATATACCCCTCACTGTAACTCTCCGATATACCCCTCACTTTAACTCCCTGATATACCCCTCACTGTAACTCTCTGATATACCCCTCACTGTAACACTCTCCGATATACCCCTCACTGTGACACTCTGATATACCTCTCGCTGTAACACTCTCTGATATACCCCTCACTGTAACACTCTGATATACCCCTCACTGTAACTGTCCGATATACCCCTCACTGTAACACTCTGATATATCCCTCACTGTAACACTCTCCGACATACGCGTCACTTTAACACTCTCCAATATTCCCCTCACTGTAACACTCCGATATACCCCTCACTGTAACACTCTCCGATATACCCCTTACTGTAACACTCTCTGATATACCCCTCACTGTAACACTCTGATACACCCCTCACTGTAACTCTCTGAAATACCTCTCATTGTAACACTCTCCGATATACCCCTCACTGTAACTCTCCGATATACCCCTCACTGTAACACTCTGATATACCTCTCACTGTAACACACTGATATACCCCTCACTGTATCATCTCCGATATATCCCTCACTATAATTGTCCGCTGTACCCCTCACTGTAACGCTCTCCGATATACCCCTCAAAGTAGCTCTCCGATATACCCCTCACTGTAACACCCTCTGATATACCTCTCACTGTAACTCTCTGATAAACCCCTCACTGTAACACTCTGATATACCCCACACCGCACTGTAACTCACTGATATAACCCACACCCCTCACTGTAACACTCTGATATACCCCACACCTCACTGTAACTCACTGAAATAACCCACACCCCTCACTGTATCACTCTCTGATATACCCCACCCCCTCACTGTAAAACTCTGATATACCCCACGCCCCTCACTGTAACACTCTCAGATATACCCCACACCCCTCACAGCAACACTCTGATATACCCCACATCCCTCACTGTAATATTCTCTGATATAACCCACACCCCGCACTGTAACACTCTCTGATATACCCCACACCCATCACTGTAAAACTGTCTGAAATAACCCACACCCTCACTGTAGCACTCTGATATACCCCACACCCCTCACTGTAACACTCTAATATACCCCACACTGTCACTGTAACACTCTCTGATATACCCCACAACCCCTCACTGTAACACTCTGATATACCCCACATCCCTCGCTATAAAATTCTGATGTACCCCACACCCCTCAATGTAAGGTGCTGATATACCCCACACCCCTCACTGTAACACTCTGATATACCCCACACCCTTCACTACAACACGCTTTAATATACCCCACACACCTCACTGTATCACTCTGATATACCTCACACCCTCACTGTAACGTTCTCTGATATATCACACACCCCTCACTGCAACAGTCTAATATACCCCACACTCCTCACTGTAACACTCTCTGATATACCCCACACCCCTCGCTGTAACACTCTGATATAGCCCACACCCCTCATTGTAACACTCTCTGATATACCGCACACCCCTCACTGTAACGCTCTCTGATATACCCCACACCCCTCACTGTAACAGTCTGATATACCCTACACCCTTCACTGTAACATTCTCTGATAAACCCAAAACCCTCACTGTAACACACTCTGATATACCCCACACCCCTCACTGTAACACTGATATACCCCACACCCCTCACTGTAACACTCTGATATGCCCCACATCTCTCACTGTAACACGCTGATATGCCCCACACCCCTCACTGTAACACACGCTGATATACCCCACACCATTCACTGTAACACTCTGATATACCCCAACCCCTCACTGTAACACGCTCTGATATACTCCAGACCACTCACTGTAATACTCTGATATACCCCACACCCCTCAATGTAAGATGCTGATATACCCCACACCTCTCACTGTAACACTCTCTGATATACCCCACACCCCTCAATGTAACACTCTGATATACCCCTCACTGTAACACTCTGATATACCCCTCACTGTAACTCTCCGATATACCCCTCACTGTAACACTCTCCGATATACCCCTCACTGTAACACTCTGATATACCCCTCACTGTAACACTCTGATATACCCCTCACTGTAACACTCTGATATACCCCTCACTGTAACACGCTGATATACCCCTCACTGTAACACTCCGATATACCCCGCACTGTAACACTCTGATATACCCCTCACTGTAACTCTCCGATATACCCCTCACTGTAACACACTGATATACCCCTCACTGTAACACTCTGATATACCCCTCACTGTAACTGTCCGATATACCCCTCACTGTAACTCTCTGATATACCCCTCACTGTAACACTCTGATATACCCCTCACTGTAACTCTCCGATATACCCCTCACTGTAACACTCCGATATACCCCTCACTGTAACACTCTCCGATATACCCCTCACTGTAACACTCTGATATACCCCTCACTCTAACTCTCCGATATACCCCTCACTGTAACACTCTGATATACCCCTCACTGTAACACTCTGATATACCCCTCACTGTAACACTCTGATATACACCTCACTGCAACACTCTGATATACCCCTCACTGTAACTCTCCGATATACCCCTCACTGTAATGCTCTCGGATATACCTCTCACTGTAACACTCTGATATACCCCTCACTGTAACACTCCGATATACCCCTCACTGTAACTCTCCGATATACCCCTCACTGTAACACTCTGATATACCCCTCACTGTAACACTCTGATATACCCCTCACTGTAACTCTCCGATATACCCCTCACTGTAACACTCTGATATACCCCTCACTGTAACACTCCGATATACCCCTCACTGTAACACTCTGATATACCCCTCACTGTAACTCTCCGATATACCCCTCACCGTAACACTCTCCGATATACCCCTCACTGTAACTCTCCGATATACCCCTCACTGTAACACTCCGATATACCCCTCACTATAACTCTCTGATATACCCCTCAATGTAACACTCTCTGATATACCCCTCACTGTAACACCTGATATACCCCTCACTGTAACTCTCCGATATACCCCTCACTTTAACTCCCTGATATACCCCTCACTGTAACTCTCTGATATACCCCTCACTGTAACACTCTCCGATATACCCCTCACTGTGACACTCTGATATACCTCTCGCTGTAACACTCTCTGATATACCCCTCACTGTAACACTCTGATATACCCCTCACTGTAACTGTCCGATATACCCCTCACTGTAACACTCTGATATATCCCTCACTGTAACACTCTCCGACATACGCGTCACTTTAACACTCTCCAATATTCCCCTCACTGTAACACTCCGATATACCCCTCACTGTAACACTCTCCGATATACCCCTTACTGTAACACTCTCTGATATACCCCTCACTGTAACACTCTGATACACCCCTCACTGTAACTCTCTGAAATACCTCTCATTGTAACACTCTCCGATATACCCCTCACTGTAACTCTCCGATATACCCCTCACTGTAACACTCTGATATACCTCTCACTGTAACACACTGATATACCCCTCACTGTATCATCTCCGATATATCCCTCACTATAATTGTCCGCTGTACCCCTCACTGTAACGCTCTCCGATATACCCCTCAAAGTAGCTCTCCGATATACCCCTCACTGTAACACTCTCTGATATACCTCTCACTGTAACTCTCTGATAAACCCCTCACTGTAACACTCTGATATACCCCACACCGCACTGTAACTCACTGATATAACCCACACCCCTCACTGTAACACTCTGATATACCCCACACCTCACTGTAACTCACTGAAATAACCCACACCCCTCACTGTATCACTCTCTGATATACCCCACCCCCTCACTGTAAAACTCTGATATACCCCACGCCCCTCACTGTAACACTCTCAGATATACCCCACACCCCTCACAGTAACACTCTGATATACCCCACATCCCTCACTGTAATACTCTCTGATATAACCCACACCCCGCACTGTAACACTCTCTGATATACCCCACACCCATCACTGTAAAACTGTCTGAAATAACCCACACCCTCACTGTAGCACTCTGATATACCCCACACCCCTCACTGTAACACTCTAATATACCCCACACTGTCACTGTAAAACTCTCTGATATACCCCACAACCCCTCACTGTAACACTCTGATATACCCCACATCCCTCGCTATAAAATTCTGATGTACCCCACACCCCTCAATGTAAGGTGCTGATATACCCCACACCCCTCACTGTAACACTCTGATATACCCCTCACTGTAACCCTCCGATATACCCCTCACTGTAACACTCTCCGATATACCCCTCGCTGTAACACTCCGATATAACCCTCACTGTAACACTCTCCGATGTACCCCTCACTGTAATACTCTCGGATATACCCCTCACTGTAACTCTCCGATATACCCCTCACTGTAACACCCTGATCTACCTCTCACTGTAACTCTCCGATATACCCCTTACTGTAACAGTCTGATATACCCCTCACTGTAAATCTCCGATATACCACTCACTGTAACACTCCCTGATATACCCCTCACTGTAACACTCCGATATACCCCTCACTGCAACACTCTCCGATATATCCCTAACTGTAACACCCTGATATACCCCTCACTGTAACACACTGATATACTCGTCACTGTAACACTCTGATATACCCCTTCACTGTAACACTTTCTTATATACCCCTCACTGTAACTCTCTGATATACCCCTCACTGTAACTCTCTGATATACCCCTCACTGTAACTCTCGATATACCCCTCACTGTAACACTCCGATATACCCCTCACTGTAACACTCTCCGATATACCCCTCACTGTAACTCTCCAAAATACTCCTCACTGTAACTCTCCGATATACCCCTCACTGTAACACTCCGATATACCCCTCACTGTAACACTCTCCGATGTACCCCTCACTGTAATACTCTCGGATATACCCCTCACTGTAACTCTCCGATAAACCCCTCACTGCAACACTCTGATATACCCCTCACTGTAACTCTCCGATATACCCCTCACTGTAACACTCTGATATATCCCTCACTGTAACACTCTGATATATGCCTCACTGTAACTCTCCGATATACCCCACACTGTAACACTCGCCGATATACCCCTCACTGTAACACTCCGATATACCCCTCACTGTAACACTCTCCGATGTACCCCTCACTGTAACACCCTGATCTAACCCTCACTGTAACTCTCCGATATACCCCTTACTGTAACACTCTGATATACCCCTCACTGTAACACTCTGATATACCCCTCACTGTAACTCTCCGATATACCCCTCACTGTAACACTCTCCGATATACCCCTCACTGTAACACTCTGATATATCCCTCACTGTAACTCTCCAATATACCGCTCACTGTAACACTCTGATATACTCCTCAATGTAACACTCTGATATACCCCTTCACTGTAACACTCTCTTATATACCCCTCACTGTAACTCTCCGATATACCCCTCACTGTAACACTCTCCGATATACCCCTCACTGTAACACTCTGATATACCCCTTCACTGTAACACTCTCTTATATACCCCTCACTGTAACTCTCCGATATACCCCTCACTGTAACACTCTCTGATATATCCTTCACTGTCACACTCTGATATATCCCTCACTGTAACACTCTCTGATATACCCCTCACTGTAACACCCTGATATACCCCTCACTGTAACACCCTGATATACGCCTCACTGTAACACTCTCCGATATACCCCTCACTGTAACATGCTGATATACCCCTCACTGTAACACTCCGATATACCCCTCACTGTAACAGTCTCTGATATACCCCTCACTGTAACACGCTGATATACCCCTCACTCTAACACTCCGATATACCCTTCACTGTAACACTCCGATATATCCCTCACTGTAACACTCTTATATACCCCTCACTGTAACACCCTGATATACGCCTCACTGTAACACTCTCCGATATAGCCCTCACTGTAACAATAGGATATACCCCTCACTGTAACACTAGGATATACCCCTCACTGTAACAATCTTATATACCTCTCGCTGTAACACTCTCTGATATACCCCTCACTGCAATCTCCGACATACCCCTCACTGTAACACTCTCGGATATAACCCTCAATCTAACACTCTGATATACCCCTCACTGTAATGCTCCGATATACCCCTCAATGTAACACTTTGATATACCCCTCACTGTAACACTCGGATATACTCCTCACTGTAACACTCTCTGATATACCCCTCACTGTAACACTAGGATATACCCCTCACTGTAACACTCTCCGATATACCCCTCACTGTAACAATCTTATATACCTCTCGATGTAACACTCTCTGATATACCCCTCACTGTAACACTCTGATATACCCCTCACTGTAACTGTCCGATATACCCCTCACTGTAACACTCTGATATATCCCTCACTGTAACACTCTCCGACATACGCGTCACTTTAACACTCTCCAATATTCCCCTCACTGTAACACTCTGATATACCCCTCACTGTAACACTCTCCGATATACCCCTCACTGTAACACTCTCCGATATACCCCTTACTGTAACACTCTGATATACCCCTCACTGTAACTCTCTGAAATACCTCTCACTGTAACACTCTCCGATATACCCCTCACTGTAACTCTCCGATATACCCCTCACTGTAACACTCTGATATACCTCTCACTGTAACACCCTGATATACCCCTCACTTTATCATCTCCGATATAGCCCTCACTATAACTGTCCGCTGTACCCCTCACTGTAACACTCTCCGATATACCCCTCAAAGTAGCTCTCCGATATACCGCTCACTGTAACACTCTCTGATATACCTCTCACTGTGACTCTCTGATAAACCCCTCACTGTAACACTCTGATATACCCCACACCTCACTGTAACTCACTGATATAACCCACACCCCTCACTGTAACACTCTGATATACCCCACACCTCACTGTAACTCACTGAAATAACCCACACCCCTCACTGTATCACTCTCTGATATACCCCACCCCCTCACAGTAAAACTCTGATATACCCCACGCCCCTCACTGTAACACTCTCAGATATACCCCACACCCCTCACAGTAACACTCTGATATACACCACATCCCTCACTGTAATACTCTCTGATATAACCCACACCCCGCACTGTAACACTCTCTGATATACCCCACACCCATCACTGTAAAACTGTCTGAAATAACCCACACCCTCACTGTAGCACTCTGATATACCCCACAACCCTCACTGTAACACTCTAATATACCCCACACTGTCACTGTAACACTCTCTGATATACCCCACAACCCCTCACTGTAACACTCTGATATACCCCACATCCCTCGCTATAAAATTATGATGTACCCCACACCCCTCAATGTAAGGTGCTGATATACCCCACACCCCTCACTGTAACACTCTGATATACCCCACACCCTTCACTACAACACACTTTAATATACCCCACACACCTCACTGTATCACTCTGATATACCTCACACCCTCACTGTAACGTTCTCTGATATATCACACTCCCCTCACTGCAACAGTCTAATATACCCCACACTCCTCACTGTAACACTCTCTGATATACCCCACACCCCTCGCTGTAACACTCTGATATAGCCCACACCCCTCATTGTAACACTCTCTGATATACCGCACACCCCTCACTGTAACGCTCTCTGATATACCCCACACCCCTCACTGTAACAGTCTGATATACCCTACACCCTTCACTGTAACATTCTCTGATATACCCCACACCCCTCACTGTAACACACTCTGATATCCCCCACACCCCTCACTGTAACACTGATATACCCCACACCCCTCACTGTAACACTCTGATATGCCCCACATCTCTCACTGTAACACGCTGATATGCCCCACACCCCTCACTGTAACACACGCTGATATACCCCACACCATTCACTGTAACACTCTGATATACCCCAACCCCTCACTGTAACACGCTCTGATATACTCCAGACCACTCACTGTAATACTCTGATATACCCCACACCCCTCACTGTAACACTCTAATATACCCCATACTGTCACTGTAACACTCTCTGATATACCCCACACCCCTCAATGTAAGATGCTGATATACCCCACACCTCTCACTGTAACACTCTCTGATATACCCCACACCCCTCATTGTAACACTCTGATATAACCCACAACCCTCACTGTAACACTCTCTGATATACCCCACACCCCTCACTGTAACACAGTCTGATATACCCCACACCCCTCACTGTAACACTGATATACCCCACATCCCTCACTGTAGCACTCTGATATACCCCACATCTCTCACTGTAACACGCTGATATGCCCCACAACCCTCACTGTAACACACGCTGATATACCCCACACCCCTCACTGTAACACTCTGATATACCCCACACCCCTCACTTAATCACTCTGATGTAACTCACACCCTCACTGTAACGTTCTCTGATACAGGTATATCACACACCCCTCAGTGTAACACTCAGATATACCCCACACCACTCACTGTAACACACTCTGATATACCCCACACCCCTCACTGTAATACTCTGATATACCCCACACCCCTCACTGTAACAAACTCTGATATACCCCACACCAATCACTGTAACACGCTCTGATATACCCCACAGCCCTCACTATAACACTCTCTGATATACCCCACACCCCTCACAGTAACACTCTCTGATATACCCCGCACACCTCATTGTTACACTGTGATATACCCAACACCCCTCAATGTAACACACTGATATACCTCACACCCCTCACTATAACACTCTGATATACCCCACACCCCTCACTGTAACACTCTCTGATATACCCCACACCCCTCGCTGTAACACTCTCTGATATACCCCACAGCCCTCACTGTAACACTCTCTGATATACCCCACACCCCTCACTGTAACACTCTTGATATACCCGACACCCCTCACTGCAAAACTCTCTGATATACCCCACACCCCTCACTGTAACACTCTCATATAATCCACACACCTCTCTGTAACACTGTGATATACCCCAAATCCCTCACTGTAACACTCTCTGATGTACCCCACACCCCTCACTGTAACATTCTCCGATATACCCCACACTCCTCACTGTAACACTCTGATATAGCCCACACCCCTCACTGTAACACTCTGATATACCGCACACCCCTCACTGTAACACTCTCTGATATACCCCACACCCTTCACTGTAACATACTGATATACCCCACACCCCTCACTGTAACACTCTCTGTTATACCCCACACCCCTCACTGTAACACTCTGATATACCCCACACCCCTCACTGTAACACTCTCTGATATACCACACACCCTTCACTGTAAAACACTCATTTACCCCACACCCCTCACTGTAACATTCTCTGATATACCCCACACGCCTCACTGTAACACTCTGATATACCGCACACCCCTCACTGTAACACACTGATATACCCCACAAACCACGTTGTAACACTCTGATATACCCCACACCCCTCACTGTAGCAATCTGATATATCCCATACACCTCACTGTAACACTGATATACCCCACACCCCTCACTGTAACAGTGTCTGATATACCCCAATACGCTCACCATAAGACTCTGATATACACCACACCCCTTACTGTAACACTCTGATATATCCCACACCCCTCACAGTAACACTCTCTGATACACCCCAATTCTCTCACTATAACACTCTGATATACCCCACAGCCCTCACTGTAACACTCTGATATACCCCACACCCCTCACTGTAACACTCTGATATACCCCACACCACTCACTGTAACACTCTGATATACCCCACACCCCTCACTGTAACACACTGATATACCACACACCCCTCACTGTAACACTCTGATATACCCCACACCCCTCACTGTAACACTCTCTGATATACCCAACACCACTCACTGTAACACTCGGATATACCCCACATCTCTCACTGTAACACTTTCTGATATACCCCACACCCCTCACAGTAACACTCTCTGATATACCCCAATTCTCTCACTATAACACTCTGATATACCCCACACCCCTCACTGTAACACTCTGATATACCCCACACCCCTCACTGTAACACTCTGATATACCCCACACCCCTCACTGTAACACTCTGATATACCCCACACCCCTCACTGTAACACACTGATATACCCCACACCCATCACGGTAACACTCTGATATACCCCACACCCCTCACTGTAACACTCTCTGATATACCCAACACCCCTCACTGTAACACTCGGATATACCCCACATCCCTCACTGTAACAGTTTCTGATATACCCCACACCCCTCACTGTAACACTGATATACCCCACACCCCTCACTGTATCACTCTGATATACCCCATACACCTCACTGTAACACTGATATACCCCACACCCCTCACTGTAACACTCTCTGATATACCCCACAGCCCTCACTGTAACACTCTCTGATATACCCCACACCCCTCACTGTAACACTCTTGAAATACCCCACACCCCTCACTGCAAAACTCTCTGATATACCCCACACCCCTCACTGTAACACTCTGATATACCCCACACCCCTCACTGTAACAGTCTCTGATATACCCCACACCCCTCACTGTAACACTCTCATATAATCCACACACCTCTCTGTAACACTGTGATATACCCCAAATCCCTCACTGTAACACTCTCTGATGTACCCCACACCTCTCACTGTAACACTCTCCGATATACCCCACACCCCTCACTGTAACACTCTGATATAGTCCACACCCCTCACTGTAACACTCTGATATACCGCACACCCCTCACTGTAACACTCTCTGATATACCCCACACCCTTCACTGTAACATACTGATATACCCCACACCCCTCACTGTAACACTCTCTGTTATACCCCACACCCCTCACTGTAACACTCTGATATACCCCACAACCCTCACTGTAACACTCTCTGATATACCCCTTACTGTAACACTCTGATATACCCCTCACTGTAACTCTCTGAAATACCTCTCACTGTAACACTCTCCGATATACCCCTCACTGTAACTCTCCGATATACCCCTCACTGTAACACTCTGATATACCTCTCACTGTAACACCCTGATATACCCCTCACTTTATCATCTCCGATATAGCCCTCACTATAACTGTCCGCTGTACCCCTCACTGTAACACTCTCCGATATACCCCTCAAAGTAGCTCTCCGATATACCCCTCACTGTAACACTCTCTGATATACCTCTCACTGTGACTCTCTGATAAACCCCTCACTGTAACACTCTGATATACCCAACACCTCACTGTAACTCACTGATATAACCCACACCCCTCACTGTAACACTCTGATATACCCCTCACCTCACTGTAACTCACTGAAATAACCCACACCCCTCACTGTATCACTCTCTGATATACCCCACCCCCTCACAGTAAAACTCTGATATACCCCACGCCCCTCACTGTAACACTCTCAGATATACCCCACACCCCTCACAGCAACACTCTGATATACCCCACATCCCTCACTGTAATATTCTCTGATATAACCCACACCCCGCACTGTAACACTCTCTGATATACCCCACACCCATCACTGTAAAACTGTCTGAAATAACCCACACCCTCACTGTAGCACTCTGATATACCCCACACCCCTCACTGTAACACTCTAATATACCCCACACTGTCACTGTAACACTCTCTGATATACCCCACAACCCCTCACTGTAACACTCTGATATACCCCACATCCCTCGCTATAAAATTCTGATGTACCCCACACCCCTCAATGTAAGGTGCTGATATACCCCACACCCCTCACTGTAACACTCTGATATACCCCACACCCTTCACTACAACACGCTTTAATATACCCCACACACCTCACTGTATCACTCTGATATACCTCACACCCTCACTGTAACGTTCTCTGATATATCACACACCCCTCACTGCAACAGTCTAATATACCCCACACTCCTCACTGTAACACTCTCTGATATACCCCACACCCCTCGCTGTAACACTCTGATATAGCCCACACCCCTCATTGTAACACTCTCTGATATACCGCACACCCCTCACTGTAACGCTCTCTGATATACCCCACACCCCTCACTGTAACAGTCTGATATACCCTACACCCTTCACTGTAACATTCTCTGATAAACCCAAAACCCTCACTGTAACACACTCTGATATACCCCACACCCCTCACTGTAACACTGATATACCCCACACCCCTCACTGTAACACTCTGATATGCCCCACATCTCTCACTGTAACACTCTGATATACCCCAACCCCTCACTGTAACACGCTCTGATATACTCCAGACCACTCACTGTAATACTCTGATATACCCCACACCCCTCAATGTAAGATGCTGATATACCCCACACCTCTCACTGTAACACTCTCTGATATACCCCACACCCCTCAATGTAACACTCTGATATACCCCTCACTGTAACACTCTGATATACCCCTCACTGTAACTCTCCGATATACCCCTCACTGTAACACTCTCCGATATACCCCTCACTGTAACACTCTGATATACCCCTCACTGTAACACTCTGATATACCCCTCACTGTAACACTCTGATATACCCCTCACTGTAACACGCTGATATACCCCTCACTGTAACACTCCGATATACCCCGCACTGTAACACTCTGATATACCCCTCACTGTAACTCTCCGATATACCCCTCACTGTAACACACTGATATACCCCTCACTGTAACACTCTGATATACCCCTCACTGTAACTGTCCGATATACCCCTCACTGTAACTCTCTGATATACCCCTCACTGTAACACTCTGATATACCCCTCACTGTAACACTCTGATATACCCCTCACTGCAACTCTCCGACATACCCCTCACTGTAACACTCTCGGATATAACCCTCAATCTAACACTCTGATATACCCCTCACTGTAATGCTCCGATATACCCCTCAATGTAACACTTTGATATACCCCTCACTGTAACACTCGGATATACCCCTCACTGTAACACTCTCTGATATACCCCTCACTGTAACACTAGGATATACCCCTCACTGTAGCACTCTCCGATATACCCCTCACTGTAACAATCTTATTTCCCTCTCGCTGTAACACTCTCTGATATACCCCTCACTGTAACACTCTGATATACCCCTCACTGTAACTGTCCGATATACCCCTCACTGTAACACTCTGATATATCCCTCACTGTAACACTCTCCGACATACGCGTCACTTTAACACTCTCCAATATTCCCCTCACTGTAACACTCTGATATACCCCTCACTGTAACACTCTCCGATATACCCCTTACTGTAACACTCTCTGATATACCCCTCACTGTAACACTCTGATATACCCCTCACTGTAACTCTCTGAAATACCTCTCATTGTAACACTCTCCGATATACCCCTCACTGTAACTCTCCGATATACCCCTCACTGTAACACTCTGACATACCTCTCACTGTAACACCCTGATATACCCCTCACTGTATCATCTCCGATATATCCCTCACTATAACTGTCCGCTGTACACCTCACTGTAACACTCTCCGATATACCCCTCAAAGTAGCTCTCCGATATACCCCTCGCTGTAACACTCTCTGATATACCTCTCACTGTAACTCTCTGATAAACCCCTCACTGTAACACTCTGATATACCCCACACCTCACTGTAACTCACTGATATAACCCACACCCCTCACTTTAACACTCTGATATACCCCACCCCTCACTGTAACACACTGATATACCCCACACCCATCACGGTAACACTCTGATATACCCCACACCCCTCACTGTAACACTCTCTGATATACCCAACACCCCTCACTGTAACACTCGGATATACCCCACATCCCTCACTGTAACAGTTTCTGATATACCCCACACCCCTCACTGTAACACTGATATACCCCACACCCCTCACTGTATCACTCTGATATACCCCATACACCTCACTGTAACACTGATATACCCCACACCCCTCACTGTAACACTCTCTGATATACCCCACAGCCCTCACTGTAACACTCTCTGATATACCCCACACCCCTCACTGTAACACTCTTGAAATACCCCACACCCCTCACTGCAAAACTCTCTGATATACCCCACACCCCTCACTGTAACACTCTGATATACCCCTCACTGTAACACTCTGATATACCCCTCACTGTAACTCTCCGATATACCCCTCACTGTAACACTCTCCGATATACCCCTCACTGTAACACTCTGATATACCCCTCAAAGTAGCTCTCCGATATACCCCTCGCTGTAACACTCTCTGATATACCTCTCACTGTAACTCTCTGATAAACCCCTCACTGTAACACTCTGATATACCCCACACCTCACTGTAACTCACTGATATAACCCACACCCCTCACTTTAACACTCTGATATACCCCACAACTCACTGTAACTCACTGAAATAACCCACACCCCTCACTGTATCACTCTCTGATATACCCCACCCTGATATACCCCACGCCCCTCACTGTAACACTCTCAGATATACCCCACACCCCTCACAGTAACACTCTGATATACCCCACATCCCTCACTGTAAAACTGTCTGAAATAACCCACACCCCGCACTGTAACACTCTCTGATATACCCCACACCCCTCACTGTAACACTCTAATATACCCCACACTGTCACTGTAACACTCTCTGATATACCCCACAACCCCTCACTGTAACACTCTGATATACCCCACATCCCTCGCTATAAAATTCTGATGTACCCCACACCCCTCAATGTAAGTTGCTGATATACCCCACACCCATCACTGTAACACTCTGATATACCTCTCACTGTAACTGTCCGATATACCCCTTACTGTAACAGTCTGATATACCCCTCACTGTAAATCTCCGATATACCACTCACTGTAACACTCTCCGATATATCCCTAACTGTAACACCCTGATATACCCCTCACTGTAACACACTGATATACTCCTCACTGTAACACTCTGATATACCCTTCACTGTAACTCTGATATACCCCTCACTGTAACACTCTGATATACCCCTTCACTGTAACACTTTCTTCTATACCCCTCACTGTAACTCTCTGATATACCCCTCACTGTAACTCTCGATATACCCCTCACTGTAACACTCCGATATACCCCTCACTGTAACACTCTCCGATATACCCCTCACTGTAACTCTCCAAAATACTCCTCACTGTAACTCTCCGATATACCCCTCACTGTAACACTCCAATACACCCCTCACTGTAACACTCTGCGATATACCCCTCACTGTAACACTCTCCGATGTACCCCTCACTGTTATACTCTCGGATATACCCCTCACTGTAACTCTCCGATATACCCCTCACTGTAACACTCTGATATACCCCTCACTGTAACTCTCCGATATACCCCTCACTGTAACACTCTGATATATCCCTCACTGTAACACTCTGATATACCCCTCACTGTAACTCTCCGATATACCCCTCACTGTAACACTCGCCGATATACCCCTCACTGTAACACTCCGATATACCCCTCACTGTAACACTCTCCAATGTACCCCTCACTGTAATACTCTCGGATATACCCCTCACTGTAACTCTCCGATATACCCCTCACTGTAACACCCTGATCTACCCCTCACTGTAACTCTCCAACATACCCCTTACTATAACACTCTGATATACCCCTCACTGTAACTCTCCAATATACCCCTCACTGTAACACTCTCCGATATACCCCTCACTGTAACACTCTGATATATCCCTCACTGTAACACTCTGACATACTCCTCACTGTAACACTCTGATATACCCCTTCACTGTAACACTCTCTTATATACCCCTCACTGTAACTCTCCGATACACCCCTCACTGTAACACTCTCTGATATATCCCTCACTGTCACACTCTGATATATCCCTCACTGTAACACTCTCTGATATACCCCTCACTGTAACACCCTGATATACCCCTCACTGTGACTCTCTGATATATCGCTCACTGTAACACTCTGATATACCCCTCACTGTAACAGTCTGATATACCCCTCACTGTAACACTCTCCGATATACCCCTCACTGTAACATGCTGATATACCCCTCACTGTATCACTCCGATATACCCCTCACTGTAACACTCCGATATATCCCTCACTGTAACACTCTTATATACCCCTCACTGTAACACCCTGATATACGCCTCACTGTAACACTCTCCGATATAGCCCTCACTGTAACAATAGGATATACCCCTCACTGTAACACTAGGATATACCCCTCACTGTAACAATCTTATATACCTCTCGCTGTAACACTCTCTGATATACCCCTCACTGCAACTCTCCGACATACCCCTCACTGTAACACTCTCGGATATAACCCTCAATCTAACACTCTGATATACCCCTCACTGTAATGCTCCGATATACCCCTCACTGTAACACTCTCTGATATACCCCTCACTGTAACACTAGGATATACCCCTCACTGTAACACTCTCCGATATACCCCTCACTGTAACAATCTTATATACCTCTCGCTGTAACACTCTCTGATATACCCCTCACTGTAACACTCTGATATACCCCTCACTGTAACTGCCCGATATACCCCTCACTGTAACACTCTGATATATCCCTCACTGTAACACTCTCCGACATACGCGTCACTTTAACACTCTCCAATATTCCCCTCACTGTAACACTCTGATATACCCCTCACTGTAACACTCTCCGCTATACCCCTCACTGTAACACTCTCCGATATACCCCTTACTGTAACACTCTCTAATATACCCCTCACTGTAACACTCTGATATACCCCTCACTGTAACTCTCTGAAATACCTCTCACTGTAACACTCTCCGATATACCCCTCACTGTAACTCTCCGATATACCCCTCACTGTAACACTCTGATATACCTCTCACTGTAACACCCTGATATACCCCTCACTGTATCATCTCCGATATATCCCTCACTATAACTGTCCGCTGTACCCCTCACTGTAACACTCTCCGATATACCCCTCAAAGTAGCTCTCCGATATACCCCTCACTGTAACACTCTCTGATATACCTCTCACTGTAACTCTCTGATAAACCCCTCACTGTAACACTCTGATATACCCCACACCTCACTGTAACTCACTGAAATAACCCACACCCCTCACTGTATCACTCTCTGATATACCCCACCCCCTCACTGTAAAACTCTGATATACCCCACGCCCCTCACTGTAACACTCTCAGATATACCCACACCCCTCACAGTAACACTCTGATATACCCCACATTCCTCACTGTAATACTCTCTGATATAACCCACACCCCGCACTGTAACACTCTCTGATATACCCCACACCCATCACTGTAAAACTGTCTGAAATAACCCACACCCTCACTGCAGCACTCTGATATACCCCACACCCCTCACTGTAACACTCTAATATACCCAACACTGTCACTGTAACACTCACTGATATACCCCACAACCCCTCACTGTAACACTCTGATATACCCCACATCCCTCGCTATAAAATTCTGATGTACCCCATGTTGTGTATGTAATATGTGTGCTACTTTGAACCTATGGACAGGACTGCACTACTTGTAGGGCGTAGTGATACGCAGTACCACTCCTGGCCATATGGGTATAAATAGTACTGTGGGTACTGATCTCCCCTCAGTTCCCGCCTGTGGGCCTGAAGTAAAGACCTACGTGCAGTCCCTACCTCCAACCAGTAAAGACCTGTTTGAGTTATACGTTTAAGTCTTTGTGTTAATTGTTCAATACAATACACATACTTAACACCCCACACCCCTCAATGTAAGGTGCTGATATACCCCACACCCCTCACTGTAACACTCTGATATACCCCACACCCTTCACTACAACACACTTTAATATATCCCACACACCTCACTGTATCACTCTGATATACCTCACACCCTCACTGTAACGTTCTCTGATATATCACACACCCCTCATTGCAACAGTCTGATATACCCCACACTCCTCACTGTAACACTCTCTGATATACCCCACACCCCTCGCTGTAACACTCTGATATAGCCCACACCCCTCATTGTAACACTCTCTGATATACCGCACACCCCTCACTGTAACACTCTCTGATATACCCCACACCCCTCACTGTAACAGTCTGATATACCCTACACCCTTCACTGTAACATTCTCTGATATAGCCCAAACCCCTCACTGTAACACACTCTGATATACCCCACACCCCTCACTGTAACACTGATATACCCCACACCCCTCACTGTAACACTCTGATATACCCCACATCTCTCACTGTAACACACTGATATGCCCCACACCCCTCACTGTAACAGTCTCTGATATACCCCAAACCCCTCACTGTAACACTCTGATATACCGCACACCCCTCACTGTAACACTCACTGATATACCCCACACCCTTCACTGTAACACACTGATATACCCCACACGCCTCACTGTAACATTCTCTGATATACCCCACACCCCTCACTGTAACACTCTGATATACCACACACCCCACATTGTAACACTCTCTGATATACCACACACCCTTCACTGTAACACACTGATATACTCCACAACCCGCACTGTAACACTCTGATATACCCCACACCCCTCACTGTATCACTCTGATATACCCCATACACCTCACTGTAACACTGATGTACCACACACCCCTCAATGTAACACTCTGATATACCCCACACCCTTCATTGTAACACTTTGATATACCCCACATCCCTCACTGTAACACTGATATACCCCTCACCCCTCACTGTATCACTCTGATATACCCCATACACCACACTGTAACACTGATATACCCGACAGCCCTCACTGTAACACTCTCTGATATACCCCACACCCCTCACTGTAACACTCTTGATATACCCCACACCCCTCACTGCAAAACTCTCTGATATACCCCGCACCACTCACTGTAACACTCTGATATACCCCACACCCCTCACTGTAAAACTCTGATATACCCGACACCCCTCACTGTAACACACTGATATACCCCACACACCTCACTGTAACACTCTGATATACCCCACACCCCTCACTGTAAAACTCTGATATACCCCACACCCCTCACTGTAACAGTCTCTGATATACCCCACACCCCTCACTGTAACACTCTCATATAATCCACACACCTCTCTGTAACACTGTGATATACCCCACTTTAACACTCTCTGATGTACCCCACACCCCTCACTGTAACACTCTCCGATATACCCCTCACTGTAACACTCTGATATAGCCCACACCCCTCACTGTAACACTCTGATATACCGCACACCCCTCACTGTAACACTCTCTGATATACCCCACACCCTTCACTGTAACATACTGAGATACCCCACACCCCTCACTGTAACACTCTCTCATATACCCCAATTCTCTCACTATAACACTCTGATATACCCCACACCCCTCACTGTTACACTCTGATATACCCCACACCCCTCACTGTAACACTCTGATATACCCCACACCCCTCACTGTAACACTCTGATATACCCCACACCCCTCACTGTAACACACTGATATACCCCACGCCCCTCACTGTAACACTCTGATATACCCCACGCCCCTCACTGTAACACTCTCTGATATACCCAACACCACTCACTGTAACACTCGGATATACCCCACATCTCTCACTGTAACACTCTCTGATATACCCTACACCCCTCACTGTAACACTCTGATATACCCCACACCCTCACTTTAACACTCTGATATACCGCACACCCCTCAATGTAACTCTCTGATATACCCCACACCCTCACTGTAACACTCTGATATACCCCACACCCCTCACTGTAACACTCTCTGATATACCCCACACCCCTCACTGTAACACTCTGATATACCCCACACCCCTCACTGTAACACTCTGATATACCCCACACCCCTCACTGTAACACTCTGATATACCTCACACCCCTCACTGTAACACTCTGATATACCCCACACTCATCACTGTAACACTCTCTGATATACCCCACACGCCTCACTGAAACACTTTGATATACTGCACACCCCTCACTATAACGCTCTCTGATATACCCCACACCCCTCATTGTAACACTCTGATATACCCCACCCCCCTCATTGTAACTCTCTGATATACCCCACACCCCTCACTGTAATTCTGTGATATACCCCACACCCCTCACTGTAACAATCTCTGATATACCCCACACCCCTCACTGTAACACTCTGATATACCCCACACCCCTCACTGTAACACTCTCTGATATACCCCACACCCCTCACTGTAACCCTCTGATATACCCCACACCCCTCACTGTAACACTCTTCGATATACCCCACACCCCTCACTGTAACACTCTGATATACCCCACACCCCTCACTATAACACTCTGATATACCCCACACGCCTCACTGAAACACTTTGATATACCCCACACCCTTCACTGTAACACTCTGATATACCCCACACCCCTCACTGTAACACTCTGATCTACCCCACACCCCTCACTGTAACACTCTGATATACCCCACACCCCTCACTGTAACACTCTGATATACCCCACACCCCTCACTGTAACACTCTCTGATATACCCCACACCCCTCACTGTAACACTCTGATATACGCCACACCCCTCACTGTAACACTCTCTGATATACCCCACACCCCTCACTGTAACACTCTCTGATATACCCCACACGCCTCACTGAAACACTTTGATATACTGCACACCCATCACTGTAACACTCTGATAAACCCCACACCCCTCACTGTAACACTCTGATATACCCCACACCCCTCACTGTAACACTCTCTGATAAACCCCACACGCCTCACTGAAACACGTTGATATACCCCACACCCCTCACTGTAACACTCTGATATACCCCACACCCCTCACTGTAACACTCTCTGATAAACCCCACACGCCTCACTGAAACACTTTGATATACTGCACATCCTTCACTGTAACACTCTGATATATCCCACACCCCTCACTGTAACACTCTCTGATATACCCCACACCCCTCACTGTAACACTCTCTGATACACCCTACACCCGTCACTGTAACACTGTGATATACCTAACACCCCTCACTGTAACACTCTCTGATATACCCCACACCCCTCACTGTAACACTCTCTGATATACCCCACACCCCTCACTGTAACACACAGATATACCCCACACCCCTCACTGTAACACACTGATATACCCCACACCCCTCACTGTAACACTCTCTGATATACCCCACACCCCTCACTGTAACACTCAGATATACCCCACACCCCTCGCTGTAACATTCTCTGATATACCCCACACCCCTCACTGTAACACACTGATATACCCCACACCCCTCACTGTAACACACTGATATACCCCACACCCCTCACTGTAACACACTGATATACCCCACACCCTTCACTGTAACACTCAGATATACCCCACACCCCTCGCTGTAACACTCTCTGATATATCCCACACCCCTCACTGTAACACACTGATATACATAGAAACATAGAAACATAGAGATAGGAACAGGAGTAGGCCATTCGGCCCTTCGAGCCTGCTCCGCCATTCAATGAGATCATGGCTGATCTTCGTCTGAGATCATAGCTGATCTTACCAGTTCAGTACCCCGTCCCCGCCTTTTCTCCGTAACCCTTAATCCCCTTAGCCTTCAGAAATATATCCAATTCTCTCTTGAAAATATTTATTGAATTAGCCTTCACAGCCCTCTGTGGCAGGGAATTCCACAGGCTCACCACTCTTTGAGTGAAGAAATTCTTCCTCATCTCTGTTTTAAATGATTTGCCCGCTATTTTTAGACTGTGGCCCCTGGTTCTGTGCTCCCCGGCCATTGGAAACATTCTCTCTGAATTCAGCCTGTCCAGGCCTGCCATAATTTTATATGTTTCGATGAGATCCCCTCTCAATCTTCTAAACTCCAGTGAGTACAAGCCCAAACTATTTAATCTCTCTTCGTAGGTCATTCCCGCCATTCCAGGTATCAGCCTGGTGAATCGCCGTTGCACTCTTTCCATGGCAAGAACATCCTTCCGCAGATGGGGCGACCAAAACTGTACACAATACTCCAGATGCGGTCTCACCAGCACCTTGTACAGCTGTAGTAAGGTATCCCTATTCCTATACTCGAACCCCCTTGATATGAAGGCCAACATACCATTTGCCTTCTTAATCGCCTGTTGCACCTGCATGCTCTCCTTCAGTGACTGGTGCACAAGAACACCCAGGTCCCTCTGCACATCCCCATCTCCCAATCTATTGCCATTTAGATAATAATCTACCCTCCTGTTTTTACCCCCAAAGTGGATAACCTCGCATTTATCCACATTATAGTGCATCTGCCACGTATCCGCCCATTCCCCCAACCTGTCCAAATCGCACTGTAGCCTCCTGACATCCTCATCAGAGCCCACCCCTCCTCCTAGTTTAGTGTCGTCAGCGAATTTGGAATTTGGAATTCCCCACACCCTTCACTGTAACACTCAGATATACCCCACACCCCTCACTGTAACGCACTGATATACCCCACACCCCTCACTGTAACACACTGATATACCCCACACCCTTCACTGTAACACTCTGATATACCCCACACCCCTCACTGTAACACTCTCTGATATACCCCACACCCCTCACTGTAACACTCAGATATACCCCACACCCCTCACTGTAACACTCTCTGATATACCCCACACCCCTCACTGTAACACTCAGATATACCCCACACCCCTCACTGTAACACTCAGATATACCCCACACCCTTCACTGTAACACTCAGATATACCCCACACCCTTCACTGTAACACACTGATATACCCCACACCCCTCACTGTAACACTCAGATATACCCCACACCCCTCACTGTAACACTCAGATATACCCCACACCCTTCACTGTAACACACTGATATACCCCACACCCCTCACTGTAACACTCTGATATACCCCACACCCCTCACTGTAACACACTGATATACCCCACACCCCTCACTGTAACACTCAGATATACCCCACACCCTTCACTGTAACACACTGATATACCCCACACCCCTCGCTGTAACACTCAGATATACCCCACACCCCTCACTGTAACACACTGATATACCCCACACCCCTCACTGTAACACTCAGATATACCCCACACCCTTCACTGTAACACACTGATATACCCCACACCCTTCACTGTAACACACTGATATACCCCACACCCCTCACTGTAACACTCAGATATAACCACAACCCTCACTGTAACACTCTCTGATATACCCCACACCCCTCACTGTAACACTCAGATATAACCACAACCCTCACTGTAACACACTCTGATATACCCCACACCCCTCACTGTAACACTCAGATATACCCCACACCCTTCACTGTAACACACTGATATACCCCACACCCTTCACTGTAACACACTGATATACCCCACACCCCTCACTGTAACACTCAGATATAACCACAACCCTCACTGTAACACACTCTGATATACCCCACACCCCTCACTGTAACACTCAGATATACCCCACACCCTCACTGTAACACTCAGATATACCCCACACCCCTCGCTGTAACACTCTCTGATATACACCACACCCCTCGCTGTAACACTCTCTCGCTCAGGGGCGTGATGGCACCTGGCGGTGCTCCACCACCACAATCCCACTCTCCGTGTGACCTGTGGACGAGCGCAGACGAGCGACTGTCCCCGCGAACTCCCTGCTCAGTGTGGCCTTGGCTGCCACCTGGGCAATGCAGGCAGGGAGCATCTCTGAGCGGAGGTGAAAGGCCTGTGCAGTCAAGCCCTATCATGTGCTCCCATACACACACACGCACATACACACACTTTCCTCCCGATAGTGTTTGTAAGCCACAAACCTGGCCAATTTCTCCCCTCTCATTTAGCCGCCAGTATTAACATAACAGTTAGCCCAATCTAACCTGGGACCGACCTCATCTGGATGCATCTGGGGTGTACCCAGCACCAGACTTCGATGCAGAAGCTTTACATGGCACTCTCACGCTCTCGTTCTCCGAACCCATGGAACTCAACATTTTGCAAAAATAATGTCACATAACAGCTGTCATATTTATCACAGTCTACAGCGGAAAATATACCGTCGCTCTGTATTCCCAGACCGGGAATCAATCTGCACAGCACAAATCGTTTATTAAGTGCATTTATGTTCCAGAAAGGGAATCATTTTACCCAATTCATAGTGGAATTACACTTTTCCCGTTGACGGAGATTGCTTGCACAAGCGTTGCATTATTTAATCAGCGGGGGGCCAACAGCCCTAGCTGGTTCCCTTAAACAAAGCGATTTCAGAAGGCTAGAAAATCTCCAGCTTCCAGTTATTAAGCAGTCACTTTTACTCTGGTGAGCTGTGGCTGGCAGTGAGTTACAGACCCTCGGTGACAAACAGCCAGGAGTTATACACGGGATAACTGGCCGTATAGCGTCAGCCGTGCCTCAGTGGGCCGCACTCTCGCCTCTGAGTCAGAAGGTTGTGGGTTCGAGTCCCACTCCAGAGACTTGAGCACAAAAATCCAGGCTGACGCTCCCAGTGCAGTACTGAGGGAGCGCCGCACTGTCGGAGGGGCAGTACTGAGGGAGCGCCGCACTGTCGGAGGGGCAGTACTGAGGGAGCGCCGCACTGTCGGAGGGGCAGTACTGAGGGAGCGCCGCACTGTCGGAGGGGCAGTACTGAGGGAGCGCCGCACAGTCGGAGGGGCAGTACTGAGGGAGCGCCGCACTGTCGGAGGGGCAGTACTGAGGGAGTGCTGCATTGTCGGAGGGGCGGTACTAAGGGAGCGCCGCACTGTCGGAGGGGCAGTCCTGAGGGAGCGCTGCACTGTCGGAGGGGCAGTACTGAGGGAGCGCCGCACTGTTGGAGGAGCCGTCTTTCGGATGAGACGTTAAACCGAGGCCCTGTCTGCCCTCTCAGGTGGCCATAAAAGATCCCACAGCCACTATTGGAAAAAGAGCAGGGGAGTTCTCCCCGGTGTCCTGGGGACAATATTTATCCCTCAACCAACATCACTAAAAACAGATGATCTGACCATTATCACATTGCTGTTTGTGGGAGCTTGCTGTGCGCAAATTGGCATTTCCCACATTCCAACAGTGACGACACTTCAAACAGTACTTCAGTGGCTGTAAAGCGCATTGGGACGTCGTGAAAGAGGCTGTAGAAATACAAGTCTTTCTTTTGTTGTCACTAGCAGTGAGTTATACAGTGGCTAACAGACGGGTGGCAGTGAGTTACATGGGAGATAACTGTTATAAGTTTTCCCTTAACCATATTTGTGGAGTCGGGGGAGGGGGGTCACTGGGGTACAGTCTCACAGTTGCCTGCCTTGGATACCTTGCTGAAGGGGGCCATCCATTGCGCTTGAGCCAAAACAGTGCGCGTCATCTGGATATTTGACTGCAGAAGGCATCACAGCTGCTCCCAATCTCGGCCAATATCCATAGACGCATATTTTCCAGCAAGGGTTCACTGCATAGCCGTTTGCCCTGGAGCACCGCGGCTATTTGAGCTGGCGGTTGGGATCGACAAACGAGATGGCTGGGAATTTGAACCTGCGGAGGGCGTTAGTTATGGGATAACTGGCAGTGGGTAGCAATCCGGGGCAGTAATTCATTACATAAGAACATAAGAAACAGGAGCAGGACTAGGCCATTCGGCCCCTCGAGCCTGCTCCGCCATTCAATAAGATCATGACTGATCTGATCATGGCCTCAACTCCTCTTCCCTGCCCGCTCCCCATAACCATTGACTCCCTTATCGTTCAAAAATCTGTCAATCTCCACCTTGAATATACTCAACGACTGAGCCTCCACAGCTCTCTAGGGTGGGGCATTCCAAAGATTCACCACCCTCTGAGTGAAGAAATTCCTCCTCATCTCAGTGACTATGAAACTATGCCCCCGAGTTCTAGATATCCCCACGAGGGGAAACATCCTCTCTGCCTCTACCCTGTCGAGGCCCCCTCAGAATCTTATATGTTTCAATAAGATCACCTCTCATTCTTCTAAATTCCAACGCGTATAGGCCCAACCTGCTCAACGTTTCTTCATACGTCAACCCCTTCATCTCTGGATTCAACCTCGTGAACCTTCATCCCAGGAATCAACCCGGTGAACCTTCTCTGAACTGCCTCCAGTGCAAGTATATCCTTCCTTAAATAAGGAGACCAAAACTGTATGCAGTGCTCCAGGTGTGGTCTCACCAACACCCTGTACAGTTGTAGTAAGACTTCCCTACTTTTATACTCCATTCCCCTTGCAATCAAGGCCAGCATTCCATTTGCCCTCCTAATTACTTGCTGTACCTGCTGGCTAACTTCTTGTGTTTCCTGTACGAGGACCCCCAGATCCCCTCTGTACCGCAGCATTCTGCAGTCTCTCTCCATTTAAAGAATAATCTGCTTTTCTATTCTTCCTACCAAAGTGAATAACCTCACATTTTCCCACACCATACTCCATCTGCCAAATTCTTGCCCACTCACTTAACCTATCTCTATCCCTTTGGAGACTCTTTGTTGGAAAAATTCAGTTCTTTGTGCCTCCCGTTAGCGCCTTAAGAGGGCGCTAATGGGGTGCAAAGCAACTAGCGCCCGGGCGCGGCGATGTTTGCGCCGCTCGCGAAATTAACTAGACATTTTGCGGTGGCGCTAAACACTACCGCCACGATCTCCTGCGCCCGCAGATCGTGACGTCAGTCGAGTGCGAAACGCCCTGTTAGCGCCCCGGACCGGATATTGAGTGGCGCCCCCTGCCTTACCGCCTGCCGCTAGCAACGACAGGTAGAGGGGAGCGTTATGTTTTCAGAAAGGGACTAGGGGAGCGCTATTTAAAGGCAGCCGCTTCCTGCCTTTTTTTGTTGGTGACATTTTTGCACCACGCATTCTGAGAGAGAGAGAGAGACTTCTGGAGAGATTCAACACTGTGTGAAGGAGTTTTGAGTCCTGAGCAGCACTTTGCAGGTTCATTTTGATTTGCCCTTCCTTGCTTCGCCCGCGCTCTGAGGTAGCGCCTCGCTCCTCGGCCTTTGCGCCTTAAGACAGGTGTGAAGCGCCTGATTTAGCGCTCCAATCACCTCCAGGGGCGATAAAAGCCAAGTTTGCTGTCGAAGGCGATAATTAGCGCCAGGCGCTAAACTTTGCGCACGGCCGATAATGGCGTCCCAAACGGGGCGATACTGAAATTTTCCCCCTTTGTGTCCTCCTCACAACTTGCTTTCCCACCAACCTTTGTGTCATCGAAGCACTTCCAATGACAATGGAACAGCAGAACCCATCGATTAAATTACCTTTTAATCTCCTCCCAGTTCTTTGTCATTTCCCTAAACGTACCGAGTGTAATTCATTTCTATTAGTCTTGCCTTTGATTGACAATACAGCCGTGGCAACAGCAGGTAGGTGACTGTGGCCGCCTCAAAATCACGCGGCATTGTTTGATGCCTCGATTTTAAAATTCTCATCCTCGTGTTCCAATCCCTCCGTGGCCCTCGCCCCCTCCCTATCTCTGTAATCTCCTCCAGCCCCACAACCACTCCCAGATCTCTGCGCTCCTCCAATTCTGGCCTCTTGCACATCCCCCGATTTTAATCGCTCCGCCATTGGCGGCCGTGCCTTCAGCCGCCTGGGCCCTAAGCTCTGGAATTCCCTCCCTAAACCTCTCCGCCTCTCTCTCCCCTCCTTTAAGACGCTCCTTAAAACCGACCTCTTTGACCAAGCTTTTGGTCATCAGTCCTAATATCTCCTTATGGGGCTCGGTGTCAAATTTTGTTTGATAATCGCTCCTGTGAAGCACCTTGGGACGTTTTACTACGTTAAAGGCGTTATATAAATGCACGTTGTTGTTCTTGATTGCATTAATATCAGTTTCTTTGCTTTGTTTAATAATTTACATTTCACCTCTAAGTGTGTGTACAGTACAGGCCAGGTAACGGGAAACAAATGGTTCATTTGCCTCTAGCACTGTATGGGCCATGTGTGTCGCAGTGTCAACTCCTGCACACTTACAGTGCACATTGGGTAAAAGGGAACGATTCCTAAGATTCACCACCCTCTGAGTGAAGAAATTTCTCCTCATCTCAGTCCTAAATGGCCGACCCCTTATCCTGAGACTGTGACCCCTGGTTCTAGACCCCCCAGCCAGGGGGAAGCAGCCTTTCAGCATCGACCCTGTCAAGCCCTCTGAGAATTTTATACGTTTCAATGAGATCATCTCTCATTCTTCTGAACTCCAGAGAGTATCGGCCCAATCTACTCATAGGACAATCCCCCCATCCCAGGAACCAGTCTGGTGAACCTTCGCTGCACTCCCTCTATGGCAAGTATATAGAGTCATAGAGTCATAGAGTAATACAGCACGGATAGAGGCCCTTCGGCCCATCGTGTCCATGCCGGCCATCAAGCCCTGTCTAATCTAATCCCATATTCCAGCATTTGGCCCGTAGCCTTGTATGCTATGGCATTTCAAATGCTCATCCAAATGCTTCTTAAATGTTGTGAGGGTTTCTGCCTCCACAACCCTTTCAGGCAGTGAGTTCCAGACTCCAACCACCCTCTGGGTGAAAAAGTTCTTTCTCAAATCCCCTCTAAACCTCCCGCCCTTTACCTTGAATCTATGCCCCCTAGTTATTGACCCCCTAGTTATTAAGGGGAAAAGCTCCTCAGCATCCATCCTATCTATGCCCCTCACAATTTTGTACACCTCAATCATGTCCCCCCTCAGCCTCCTCTGCTCCAAGGAAAACAAACCCAATCTGCCCAGTCTCTCTTCATAGCTGAAGCGCTCCAGCCCTGGTAACATCCTGGTGAACCTCCTCTGCACCCTCTCTAACGCGATCACATCTTTCCTGTAGTGTGGCGACCAGAACTGCACACAGTATTCCAGCTGTGGCCTAACCAGTGTTTTATACAGCTCCATCATAACCTCCTTGCTCTTATATTCTATGCCTCGGCTAATGAAGGCAAGTATCCCATATGCCTTTTTTACCACCTTATCCACCTGTTCCGCCGCCTTCAGGGATCTGTGTACCTGCACACCCAGATCCCTCTGACCCTCCGTCTTGCCTAGGGTCTTTCCCTTCATTGTGTATTCCCTTGCCTTGTTAGACCCCCCAAAGTGCATCACCTCGCACTTTTCCGGGTTAAATTCCATTTGCCACTGTTCCGCCCATCTGACCAACCCATCTATATCGTTCTGCAGACTGAGGCTACCCTCCTCGCTATTTACCACCCTACCAATTTTAGTATCATCCGCGAATTTACTGATCATACCCTTTACATTCATATCCAAGTCATTAATGTAGACCACAAACAGCAAGGGACCCAGCACCGATCCCTGTGGTACCCCACTGGCCACAGGTTTCCAGTCACAAAAACAACCTTCGACCATCACCCTCTGCCTTCTGCCACTAAGCCAGTTTTGTATCCAATGTGCCAAGGCACCCTGGATTCCATGGGCTCTTACCTTCTTGACCAGTCTCCTGTGCGGGACTTTATCGAAGGCCTTACTGAAATCCATGTATACCACATCCACTGCGTTACCCTCATCCACACACCTAGTCACCCCCTCAAAAAATTCAATCAAATTAGTCAGACATGATCTTCCCTTGACAAAGCCATGTTGACTATCCCTGATTAATCCTTGCCTCTCCAAGTGGAGACAAATTTTGTCCCTCAGGATTTTTTCCAGTAATTTTCCTACCACTGATGTTAGGCTCACTGGCCTGTAGTTCCCCGGTTTTTCCCTACTACCCTTCTTGAATAATGGTACTACATTAGCGGTTCTCCAGTCCTCTGGCACATCCCCTGTGGCCAGAGAGGTCCTGAATATATGTGTTAGAGCCCCCGCAATCTCCTCCTTTGCCTCACACAGCAGCCTGGGGTACATTTCATCCGGGCCTGGGGATTTATCCATTTTTAGGCCAGCTAAAACCGCCAATACCTCCTCCCTCTCGATGTTAATATGTTCGAGCATATCACAGTCCCCCCGCCCTATTTCTATGTCTACATCGTCCTTCTCCATAGTGAAAACAGATGCAAAAAATTCATTTAGAACCCCTCCTACATCTTCCGGCTCCACACACAGATTGCCACTTTTGTCCCTAATGGGCCCTATTTTTTCCCTAGTTATCCTTTTACCCTTAATATACTTATAAAACATCTTCGGATTTTCCTTTATTTTGCTCGCCAGTGTTATTTCATGGCCCCTCCTTGATCTCCTAATTTCTTTTTTAAGTATCCCCCTGCACTTTTTGTACTCCTCTAGGGCTTCCTCCATCTTTAGCCTTTTGTATCTACCAAAAGCCCTCCTTTTTTTCCTAATCCATTCCCGTATATCCCCTGACATCCATGGTTCCCTGTGGTTTTTGGAACCACTCTTGACATTTATGGGAACATGTTGCCCTTGTATGATCTCAATCTCCCTTCTGAAAGCCTCCCATTGCTCCGATGCGGATTTTCCTACAAGTAGCTGGTTGGAATCTGGAACTCACTGCCTGAAAGGGTGGTAGAGGCAGGAAACCGCACAACATTCAAGAAGCATTTCGATGAGCACTTGAAACGCCATAGCATACAAGGCTACGGACCGAGTGCTGGAAAATGGGATTAGAATAGACAGGGCTTGATGGCCGGCGTGGACACGATGGGCCGAAGGGCCTCTTTCTGTGCTGTATAACTCTGCGACTCTATGAGACCAGAACTGTGCACAATACTCCAGCTGTGGTCTCACCAAAGCCCTGTACAAATGTAGCAAGTCTTCCTTACTCTTATACTCCAAGAAAGAAAGGCTTGCATTTCTAAAGTGCCTTTCACAACCACAGGATGTCCCAAAGCGCTTTACAGCCAATGAAGTACTTTTTGAAGTGTGGTCACTGTTGTAATGTAGGAAACCGCGGCAGCCAATTTGCGCACAGCAAGCTCCCACAAACAGCAATGTGATAATGACCAGATCATAGAAACATAGAAGATAGAAGCAGGAGTCGGCCATTCGGCCCTTCGAGCCTGCTCCGCCATTCAATGAGATCATGGCTGATCATCCAAACTCGGAATCCTGTCCCTGCCTTCTCCCCATATCCCTTGATCCCTTTAGCCTCAAGAAATATATCCAATTCTTTCTTGAATATATTTAATGAACTGGCCTCCACCGCCCTCTGTGGTAGAGAATTCCACAGGTTCACCACTCTCTGGGTGAAGAAATTCCTCCTCATTTCAGTCTTAAATGGCTTACCCCTTATCCTTAGACTATGACCCCTGGTTCTGGACTCCCTGGACATCAGAAACATCCTTCCTGCATCTAGTCTGTCCAGGCCTGACAGAATTTTATAGGTTTCGATGAGATCCCCTCTCAATCTTCGAAACTCCAGTGAGTATAAGCCCAATCGACACAATCTCTCCTCATACGTCATTCCTGCCATCCCGGGTATCAGTTTTTAAGTGGTCATGAAAGGCAAGTCTTTCTTTAATAGAGTCACCGGCTCCAGGGGGTATTGAACCAAAGGAAGGCCACATTCTTTGGATTCCTGGCTTTGCTGATCACAAGAGAACATCTGTCAGGTTCCTGCTCCGACATTACAACAGTGACTACACTTCAAAAGTACTTCATTGGCTGTGAAGGGCTTTGGGATGTCCTGAGGTGGTGAAAGGCGCGATGGAAATGCAAGTCTCTCTTTCTCAATAACTATTGCCACAAACTCCGGTAAACTTTTCCAGCCTTACGTACCGTATTGTGCGCTTCACTCCCATAATCTTGGCCTCATCCGATATCCATAGATGCCTATTATCCAGCAGGGTTCGCTGCACAGCCGTTGGCCCTGGAGCATCGGGGCTATTTATACTGGAGGCTGGGATCGACGAACTTTTTGGCCGGGAATTTCAACCCGCGGAGGGAGTTATCACAGAAATCACAGAAACCACACAGTGCAGATAGAGGCCATTTCGGCCCATCGAGCCTGCACCGACACATATCCCACCCGATCCCCGTAACCCCTACACCAACACATATCCCACCCTATCCCCACGTATTTAATCCCACTAACACTAAGGGTCAATTTATCATAGCCAATCAACCTAACCCGCACATCTTTGGACTGTGGGAGGAAACCGGAGCACCCGGAGGAAACCCACGCAAACACGGGGAGAATGTGCAAACTCCACACAGACAGTCGCCTGAGGCTGGATTCGAACCCGGGTCCCTGGCGCTGTGAGGCAACAGTGCTAACCACTATGCCACCGTGCTGCTTAGTTATGGGATAACAGGCAGCTGGTAGTAATCCAGGGCAGCAGTTCATTGAAACATTTCCAATAACAATGGGAGATTTTCATGAACACCAGCAGAACCCATCGATCAAATTACCATTTAATCTCTCCTGCTGCTTGGGAAGTGACTAGCTCCAGATGTCAGGTGTGGATGGGATCAGACCTGCCTCACACACACGCATCCCCGTGCTCGCTGACCTACACTGGCTCCCGGTCCGGCAACTCCTCGATTTTAAAATTCTCATCCTTGTTTCCAAATCCCTCCGTGGCCCTCGCCCCTCCCTATCTCTGTAATCTCCTCCAGCCCTACAACCCTCCGAGATCTCTGCGCTCCTCCAATTCTGGCCTCTTGAGCATCCCCCAATTTTAATCGCTCCACCATTGGCGGCCGTGCCTTCAGCCGCCTGGGCCCTGAGCTCTGGAATTCCCTCCCTAAACCTCTCCGCCTCTCTCTCCTCCTTTAAGACGCTCCTTAAAACCGACCTCGTTGACCCAGACTGGGGCTAAAAGGCATAGATAATTGGGCAGTAATTTGGCTGGGTGGATCCCACATCCTGTATCGAACCCGCCACATCTTCCATCCGTTGTAATCAATGAAAGGCCAGTCAGGTAGGTGCGATAAAGGCCGTGTGATTCACCCCCGCAGATTACCATTCAGCCAATCAAGGCAGAAACCGATTGTAGAGGCAGCGTTACTCTGCGTCTAACCCGTGCTGTACCTGCCCTGGGAGTGTTTGATGGGACAGTGTAGAGGGAGCGTTACTCTGTATCTAACCCGTGCTGTACCGGCCCTGGGAGTGTTTGATGGGACAGTGTAGAGGGAGCTTTACTCTGTATCTAACCCGTGCTGTACCTGCCCTGGGAGTGTTTGATGGGACAGTGTAGAGGGAGCTTTACTCTGTATCTAATCCGTGCTGTACCTGCCCTGGGAGTGTTTGATGGGACAGTGTAGAGGGAGCTTTACTCTGTATCTAACCCGTGCTGTACCTGCCCTGGGAGTGTTTGATGGGGACAGTGTAGAGGGAGCGTTACTCTGTATCTAACCCCGTGCTGTACCTGCCCTGGGAGTGTTTGATGGGGCAGTGTAGAGGGAGCTTTACTCTGTATCTACCCCGTGCTGTACCTGCCCTGGGAGTGTTTGATGGGACAGTGTAGAGGGAGCGTTACTCTGTATCTAACCCGTGCTGTACCGGCCCTGGGAGTGTTTGATGGGACAGTGTAGAGGGAGCTTTACTCTGCATCTAACCCGTGCTGTACCGGCCCTGGGAGTGTTTGATGGGACAGTGTAGAGGGAGCTTTACTCTGCGTCTAACCCGTGCTGTACCTGCCCTGGGAGTGTTTGATGGGACAGTGTAGAGGGAGCTTTACTCTGCGTCTAACCCGTGCTGTACCTGCCCTCGGAGTGTTTGATGAGACAGTGTAGAGGGAGCTTTACTCTGCATCTAACCCGTGCTGTACCTGCCCTGGGAGTGTTTGATGGGACAGTGTAGAGGGAGCTTTACTCTGTATCTAACCCGTGCTGTACCTGCTCTGGGAGTGTTTGATGGGACAGTGTAGAGGGAGCTTTACTCTGTATCTAACCCGTGCTGTACCTGCCCTGGTACTGTTTGATGGGACAGTGTAGAGGGAGCTTTACTCTGTATCTAACCCGTGCTGTACCTGCCCTGGGAGTGTTTGATGGGACAGTGTAGAGGGAGCTTTACTTTGTATCTAACCCGTGCTGTACCTGCCCTGGGAGTGTTTGATGGGACAGTGTAGAGGGAGCTTTACTCTGTATCTAACCCGTGCTGTACCTGCCCTGGGAGTGTTTGATGGGACAGTGTAGAGGGAGCGTTACTCTGTATCTAACCCGTGCTGTACCTGCCCTGGGAGTGTTTGATGGGACAGTGTAGAGGGAGCTTTACTCTGTATCTAACCCGTGCTGTACCTGCCCTGGGAGTGTTTGAGGGGATAGTGTAGAGGGAGCTTTACTCTGTATCTAACCCGTGCTGTACCTGCCCTGGGAGTGTTTGAGGGGATAGTGTAGAGGGAGCTTCACTCTGTATCTAACCCGTGCTGTACCTGCCCTGGGAGTGTTTGAGGGGATAGTGTAGAGGGAGCTTTACTCTGTATCTAACCCGTGCTGTACCTGCCCTGGGAGTGTTTGATGGGACAGTGTCGAGGGAGCTTTACTCTGTATATCTGATTTGATAGAGGCGTACCAGATTATGACAGGTTTGGATAGGCTAGACGGGGAAAGGCTGTTCCCACTAGTTGATGGTACAAGGACTAGGGGACACAGATTTAAGGTTTTGGGCAAGAGATACAGGGGGGATGTGAGGAAAAACATTTTTACGCAGCGAGTGGTGAGGACCTGGAACTCGCTGCCGACGAAAGTGGTGGAAGCGGAGACACTCGATGTTTTCAAGGGGAGACTGGATAGGCACTTGAGGGAAATAAACTTGCAGGGCTACGGGGACAGAGCGGGGGAATGGGACTGACTGGATCGCTCTACAGAGAGCCGGCACGGACTGGATGAGCCAAAAAGCCTTTTTCTTTATTCATTCATGGGATGTGGGCGTCGCTGGCAAGGCCCAGCATTTATTGCCCATCCCTAGTTGCCCCTTGAGAAGGTGGTGGTGAGCCACCTTCTTGAACCGCTGCAGTCCGTGTGGTGAAGGTGCTCCCACAGTGCTGTTAGGGAGGGAGTTCCAGGATTTTGACCCAGCGACGATGAAGGAATGGCCGATACATTCGCAAGTCAGGATGGTGTGTGTGACTTGGAGGGGAACCTGGAGATGGTGGTGTTCCCATGCGCCTGCTGCCCTTGTCCTTCTAGGTGGAAGAGGTCGCGGGCTCTGTGCCGAATGACTCTATGAATTCCCAATTGGATTTATTAGTGACTGTCTTGCATTGATGGCCACGAGTTCTGGTCTGGCCCGCATAACTCATATCCGCTTTTCTCTCACACGGCAATCACAGCTTAACTCATCGAGGGTGGCTACTGAGCTAGAAACAGGTGGTACGTCGAGTGGGAGTGCGGTGAAAATAATGAGGCTGGCCAATCTCGGCTTGTCATTGAACCGGTTGTGGGGTGGCACGGTTGGAGGACTGGCAGTGGGTGGCCAGATGTCTTGGGAAGGGCACGGGCACCAGATAAAAGTGGGAAAGTCAGAGAGTATAAGGCAGCACTTGCCGTGCCACGGAAAATCATCTCGCAGCTCGAACTCCTGCCCTCCCCAACACCCCCCCACCTGCCCGCTGTGCTGCTTCGGCTTTCGCGCCCAGCTACAAGGCTGTAACTCATAATTCAGCAGCTTGCGCTCACGAACGGGATCTGCGCGCAGCTCAGGAGAGGCAGATCAATCAAGTTTGAGGAGCAGATGTGCGGCTAGGCCTGACAATAAATCTCAGACAGGAACCAGCAAGGGATGGGGGGTGGGTGGAGACGGAGGGAAAACTGAGGGCCATCGCAAAGGAGAGTGGGAAAGGCATAGAAAGGGAAACCGGCTGGGAGCCATCAGAGTTGGACAGAGAGGGAATTAATGGGCGAAATAGGACCTTTATTACACTGCAGAATGTATAAAAGATCGGGACAGCGCTGTGTCACATTACGGATTATATACAGGATCGGGACAGCACTGTGTCACGTTACGGATTAAATACAGGATCGGGACAGCACTGTGTCACATTACGGATTATATACAGGATCGGGACAGCGCTGTGTCACATTACGGATTATATACAGGATCGGGACAGCGCTGTGTCACATTACGGATTATATACAGGATCGGGACAGTGCTGTGTCACATTACGGATTATATACAGGATCGGGACAGCACTGTGTCACATTACGGATTATATACAGGATCGGGACAGCGCTGTGTCACATTACGGATTATATACAGGATCGGGACAGCGCTGTGTCACATTACGGATTATATACAGGATCGGGACAGCGCTGTGTCACATTACGGATTATATACAGGATCGGGACAGCACTGTGTCACATTACGGATTATATACAGGATCGGGACAGTGCTGTGTCACATTACGGATTATATACAGGATCGGGACAGTGCTGTGTCACATTACGGATTATATACAGGATCGGGACAGCACTGTGTCACATTACGGGTTATATACAGGATCGGGACAGCGCTGTGTCACATTACGGATTATATACAGGATCGGGACAGCACTGTGTCACATTACGGATTATATACAGGATCGGGACAGTGCTGTGTCACATTACGGATTATATACAGGATCGGGACAGCACTGTGTCACATTACGGATTATATACAGGATCGGGACAGCGCTGTGTCACATTACAGGTTATATACAGGATCGGGACAGTGCTGTGTCACATTACGGATTATATACAGGATCGGGACAGCGCTGTGTCACATTACGGATTATATACAGGATCGGGACAGTGCTGTGTCACATTACGGATTATATACAGGATCGGGACAGCACTGTGTCACATTACGGATTATATACAGGATCGGGACAGCGCTGTGTCACATTACGGATTATATACAGGATCGGGACAGCGCTGTGTCACATTACGGATTATATACAGGATCGGGACAGCGCTGTGTCACGTTACGGATTATATACAGGATCGTGACAGCGCTGTGTCACATTACGGATTATATACAGGATCGGGACAGCGCTGTGTCACATTACAGATTATATACAGGATCGGGACAGCGCTGTGTCACATTACGGATTATATACAGGATCGGGACAGCGCTGTGTCACATTACGGATTATATACAGGATCGGGACAGCGCTGTGTCACATTACGGATTATATACAGGATCGGGACAGCACTGTGTCACGTTACGGATTATATACAGGATCGGGACAGCACTGTGTCACATTACAGATTATATACAGGATCGGGACAGCGCTGTGTCACATTACAGGTTATATACAGGATCGGGACAGCGCTGTGTCACATTACGGATTATATACAGGATCGGGACAGCGCTGTGTCACATTACGGATTATATACAGGATCGGGACAGCACTGTGTCACATTACGGGTTATATACAGGATCGGGACAGCACTGTGTCACATTACGGATTATATACAGGATCGGGACAGCGCTGTGTCACATTACGGATTATATACAGGATCGGGACAGCACTGTGTCACATTACGGATTATATACAGGATCGGGACAGCGCTGTGTCACATTACAGGTTATATACAGGATCGGGACAGCGCTGTGTCACATTACGGATTATATACAGGATCGGGACAGCGCTGTGTCACATTACGGATTATATACAGGATCGGGACAGGGCTGTGTCACATTACGGATTATATACAGGATCGGGACAGCGCTGTGTCACATTACGGATTATATACAGGATCGGGACAGCGCTGTGTCACATTACGGATTATATACAGGATCGGGACAGCGCTGTGTCACGTTACGGATTAAATACAGGATCGGGACAGCGCTGTGTCACATTACGGATTATATACAGGATCGGGACAGCGCTGTGTCACGTTACGGATTATATACAGGATCGGGACAGCGCTGTGTCACATTACGGGTTATATACAGGATCGGGACAGCGCTGTGTCACATTACGGATTAAATACAGGATCGGGACAGCGCTGTGTCACATTACGGATTATATACAGGATCGGGACAGCGCTGTGTCACATTACGGATTATATACAGGATCGGGACAGCGCTGTGTCACATTACGGATTAAATACAGGATCGGGACAGCACTGTGTCACGTTACGGATTATATACAGGATCGGGACAGCGCTGTGTCACATTACAGATTAAATACAGGATCGGGACAGCGCTGTGTCACATTACAGATTATATACAGGATCGGGACAGCGCTGTGTCACATTACAGGTTATATACAGGATCGGGACAGCGCTGTGTCACATTACGGATTATATACAGGATCGGGACAGCACTGTGTCACATTACGGATTATATACAGGATCGGGACAGCACTGTGTCACATTACGGATTATATACAGGATCGGGACAGCACTGTGTCACATTACGGATTATATACAGGATCGGGACAGCACTGTGTCACATTACGGATTAAATACAGGATCGGGACAGCGCTGTGTCACATTACGGATTAAATACAGGATCGGGACAGCGCTGTGTCACATTACGGATTATATACAGGATCGGGACAGCGCTGTGTCACATTACGGATTATATACAGGATCGGGACAGCACTGTGTCACCTTACGGATTATATACAGGATCGGGACAGCACTGTGTCACATTACGGATTATATACAGGATCGGGACAGCACTGTGTCACATTACGGGTTATATACAGGATCGGGACAGCGCTGTGTCACATTACGGATTATATACAGGATCGGGACAGCGCTGTGTCACATTACAGATTATATACAGGATCGGGACAGCGCTGTGTCACATTACGGATTATATACAGGATCGGGACAGCGCTGTGTCACATTACGGATTATAAACAGGATCGGGACAGCACTGTGTCACATTACGGGTTATATACAGGATCGGGACAGCGCTGTGTCACATTACAGGTTATATACAGGATCGGGACAGCACTGTGTCACATTACGGATTATATACAGGATCGGGACAGCGCTGTGTCACGTTACGGATTAAATACAGGATCGGGACAGCGCTGTGTCACATTACGGATTATATACAGGATCGGGACAGCACTGTGTCACATTACAGGTTATATACAGGATCGGGACAGCGCTGTGTCACATTACGGGTTATATACAGGATCGGGACAGCGCTGTGTCACATTACAGGTTATATACAGGATCGGGACAGCGCTGTGTCACATTACGGATTATATACAGGATCGGGACAGCACTGTGTCACGTTACAGGTTATATACAGGATCGGGACAGCGCTGTGTCACATTACGGATTATATACAGGATCGGGACAGCGCTGTGTCACATTACGGATTATATACAGGATCGGGACAGCGCTGTGTCACATTACGGATTATATACAGGATCGGGACAGCGCTGTGTCACGTTACGGATTAAATACAGGATCGGGACAGCACTGTGTCACATTACGGGTTATATACAGGATCGGGACAGCACTGTGTCACGTTACGGATTATATACAGGATCGGGACAGCACTGTGTCACATTACGGGTTATATACAGGATCGGGACAGCGCTGTGTCACATTACGGATTATATACAGGATCGGGACAGCACTGTGTCACATTACGGGTTATATACAGGATCGGGACAGCGCTGTGTCACGTTACGGATTAAATACAGGATCGGGACAGCGCTGTGTCACATTACGGATTATATACAGGATCGGGACAGCACTGTGTCACATTACGGGTTATATACAGGATCGGGACAGCGCTGTGTCACGTTACGGATTAAATACAGGATCGGGACAGCGCTGTGTCACGTTACGGATTATATACAGGATCGGGACAGCGCTGTGTCACATTACGGATTATATACAGGATCGGGACAGCACTGTGTCACATTACGGATTATATACAGGATCGGGACAGCACTGTGTCACATTACGGATTATATACAGGATCGGGACAGCGCTGTGTCACATTACAGGTTATATACAGGATCGGGACAGCGCTGTGTCACATTACAGATTAAATACAGGATCGGGACAGCACTGTGTCACATTACGGATTATATACAGGATCGGGACAGCGCTGTGTCACATTACGGATTATATACAGGATCGGGACAGCGCTGTGTCACATTACAGGTTATATACAGGATCGGGACAGCGCTGTGTCACATTACGGATTATATACAGGATCGGGACAGCACTGTGTCACATTACGGATTATATACAGGATCGGGACAGCACTGTGTCACATTACAGATTATATACAGGATCGGGACAGCGCTGTGTCACATTACGGATTATATACAGGATCGGGACAGCGCTGTGTCACATTACGGATTATATACAGGATCGGGACAGCGCTGTGTCACATTACGGATTATATACAGGATCGGGACAGCGCTGTGTCACATTACGGATTATATACAGGATCGGGACAGCGCTGTGTCACATTACGGATTATATACAGGATCGGGACAGCGCTGTGTCACATTACGGATTATATACAGGATCGGGGCAGCACTGTGTCACATTACAGGTTATATACAGGATCGGGACAGCACTGTGTCACATTACGGGTTATATACAGGATCGGGACAGCACTGTGTCACATTACGGGTTATATACAGGATCAGGACAGCGCTGTGTCACATTACGGATTATATACAGGATCGGGACAGCACTGTGTCACATTACGGGTTATATACAGGATCAGGACAGCGCTGTGTCACATTACGGATTATATACAGGATCGGGACAGCACTGTGTCACATTACGGGTTGTATACAGGTTCGGGACAGCGCTGTGTCACATTACGGATTATATACAGGATCGGGACAGCACTGTGTCACATTACGGATTATATACAGGATCGGGACAGCGCTGTGTCACATTACGGATTATATACAGGATCGGGGCAGCGCTGTGTCACATTACGGATTATATACAGGATCGGGACAGCGCTGTGTCACATTACGGATTATATACAGGATCGGGACAGCGCTGTGTCACATTACGGATTATATACAGGATCGGGACAGCGCTGTGTCACATTACGGATTATATACAGGATCGGGACAGCACTGTGTCACATTACGGATTATATACAGGATCGGGACAGCGCTGTGTCACATTACAGATTAAATACAGGATCGGGACAGCACTGTGTCACATTACGGATTATATACAGGATCGGGACAGCGCTGTGTCACATTACGGATTATATACAGGATCGGGACAGCGCTGTGTCACATTACAGGTTATATACAGGATCGGGACAGCGCTGTGTCACATTACGGATTATATACAGGATCGGGACAGCACTGTGTCACATTACGGATTATATACAGGATCGGGACAGCACTGTGTCACATTACAGATTATATACAGGATCGGGACAGCGCTGTGTCACATTACGGATTATATACAGGATCGGGACAGCGCTGTGTCACATTACGGATTATATACAGGATCGGGACAGCGCTGTGTCACATTACGGATTATATACAGGATCGGGACAGCGCTGTGTCACATTACGGATTATATACAGGATCGGGACAGCGCTGTGTCACATTACGGATTATATACAGGATCGGGACAGCGCTGTGTCACATTACGGATTATATACAGGATCGGGGCAGCACTGTGTCACATTACAGGTTATATACAGGATCGGGACAGCACTGTGTCACATTACGGGTTATATACAGGATCGGGACAGCACTGTGTCACATTACGGGTTATATACAGGATCGGGACAGCGCTGTGTCACATTACGGGTTATATACAGGATCGGGACAGCGCTGTGTCACATTACGGGTTATATACAGGATCGGGACAGCACTGTGTCACATTACGGGTTATATACAGGATCGGGACAGCACTGTGTCACATTACGGGTTATATACAGGATCGGGACAGCACTGTGTCACATTACGGGTTATATACAGGATCGGGACAGCACTGTGTCACATTACGGATTATATACAGGATCGGGACAGCACTGTGTCACATTACGGGTTATATACAGGATCAGGACAGCGCTGTGTCACATTACGGATTATATACAGGATCGGGACAGCACTGTGTCACATTACGGGTTATATACAGGTTCGGGACAGCGCTGTGTCACATTACGGATTATATACAGGATCGGGACAGCACTGTGTCACATTACGGATTATATACAGGATCGGGACAGCGCTGTGTCACATTACGGATTATATACAGGATCGGGGCAGCGCTGTGTCACATTACGGATTATATACAGGATCGGGACAGCGCTGTGTCACATTACGGATTATATACAGGATCGGGACAGCGCTGTGTCACATAACGGATTATATACAGGATCGGGACAGCGCTGTGTCACATTACGGATTATATACAGGATCGGGACAGCACTGTGTCACATTACGGATTATATACAGGATCGGGACAGCGCTGTGTCACATTACGGATTATATACAGGATCGGGACAGCGCTGTGTCACATTACGGATTATATACAGGATCGGGACAGCGCTGTGTCACATTACGGATTATATACAGGATCGGGACAGCACTGTGTCACATTACGGATTATATGCAGGATCGGGACAGCACTGTGTCACATTACAGATTATATACAGGATCGGGACAGCACTGTGTCACATTACGGGTTATATACAGGATCGGGACAGCACTGTGTCACATTACGGATTATATACAGGATCGGGACAGCACTGTGTCACATTACGGATTATATACAGGATCGGGACAGCACTGTGTCACATTACGGGTTATATACAGGATCGGGACAGCGCTGTGTCACATTACGGATTATATACAGGATCGGGACAGCACTGTGTCACATTACGGGTTATATACAGGATCAGGACAGCACTGTGTCACATTACGGATTATATACAGGATCGGGACAGCGCTGTGTCACATTACGGATTATATACAGGATCGGGACAGCGCTGTGTCACATTACGGGTTATATACAGGATCGGGACAGCGCTGTGTCACATTACGGATTATATACAGGATCGGGACAGCGCTGTGTCACATTACGGGTTATATACAGGATCGGGACAGCACTGTGTCACATTACGGATTATATACAGGATCGGGACAGCACTGTGTCACATTACGGATTATATACAGGATCGGGACAGCACTGTGTCACATTACGGGTTATATACAGGATCGGGACAGCGCTGTGTCACATTACGGATTATATACAGGATCGGGACAGCACTGTGTCACATTACAGATTATATACAGGATCAGGACAGCACTGTGTCACATTACGGATTATATACAGGATCGGGACAGCACTGTGTCACATTACAGATTATATACAGGATCAGGACAGCACTGTGTCACATTACGGATTATATACAGGATCGGGACAGCGCTGTGTCACATTACGGGTTATATACAGGATCGGGACAGCGCTGTGTCACATTACGGATTATATACAGGATCGGGACAGCGCTGTGTCACATTACAGATTATATACAGGATCGGGACAGCGCTGTGTCACATTACGGATTATATACAGGATCGGGACAGCACTGTGTCACATTACAGATTATATACAGGATCGGGACAGCACTGTGTCACATTACGGATTATATACAGGATCGGGACAGCACTGTGTCACATTACGGATTATATACAGGATCGGGACAGCGCTGTGTCACATTACGGATTATATACAGGATCGGGACAGCGCTGTGTCACATTACGGGTTATATACAGGATCAGGACAGCACTGTGTCACATTACGGATTATATACAGGATCGGGACAGCGCTGTGTCACATTACGGGTTATATACAGGATCGGGACAGCGCTGTGTCACATTACGGATTATATACAGGATCGGGACAGCGCTGTGTCACATTACAGATTATATACAGGATCGGGACAGCGCTGTGTCACATTACGGATTATATACAGGATCGGGACAGCACTGTGTCACATTACAGATTATATACAGGATCGGGACAGCACTGTGTCACATTACGGATTATATACAGGATCGGGACAGCACTGTGTCACATTACGGATTATATACAGGATCGGGACAGCGCTGTGTCACATTACGGATTATATACAGGATCGGGACAGCGCTGTGTCACATTACGGGTTATATACAGGATCAGGACAGCACTGTGTCACATTACGGATTATATACAGGATCGGGACAGCGCTGTGTCACATTACGGGTTATATACAGGATCGGGACAGCGCTGTGTCACATTACGGATTATATACAGGATCGGGACAGCGCTGTTTCACATTACGGATTATATACAGGATCGGGACAGCGCTGTGTCACATTACGGGTTATATACAGGATCGGGACAGCGCTGTGTCACATTACGGATTATATACAGGATCGGGACAGCACTGTTTCACATTACGGATTATATACAGGATCGGGACAGCACTGTGTCACATTACGGGTTATATACAGGATCGGGACAGCGCTGTGTCACATTACGGATTATATACAGGATCGGGACAGCGCTGTGTCACATTACGGATTATATACAGGATCGGGACAGCACTGTGTCACATTACGGGTTATATACAGGATCGGGACAGCGCTGTGTCACATTACGGATTATATACAGGATCGGGACAGCGCTGTGTCACATTACGGATTATATACAGGATCGGGACAGCGCTGTGTCACATTACGGGTTATATACAGGATCGGGACAGCACTGTGTCACATTACGGATTATATACAGGATCGGGACAGCACTGTGTCACATTACGGATTATATACAGGATCGGGACAGCACTGTGTCACATTACGGATTATATACAGGATCGGGACAGCACTGTGTCACATTACGGATTATATACAGGATCGGGACAGCACTGTGTCACATTACGGATTATATACAGGATCGGGACAGCGCTGTGTCACATTACGGGTTATATACAGGATCGGGACAGCACTGTGTCACATTACGGATTATATACAGGATCGGGACAGCACTGTGTCATATTACGGATTATATACAGGATCGGGACAGCGCTGTGTCACATTACGGATTATATACAGGATCGGGACAGCACTGTGTCACATTACGGATTATATACAGGATCGGGACAGCACTGTGTCACATTACGGGTTATATACAGGATCGGGACAGCACTGTGTCACATTACGGATTATATACAGGATCGGGACAGCACTGTGTCACATTACGGATTATATACAGGATCGGGACAGCACTGTGTCACATTACGGATTATATACAGGATCGGGACAGCACTGTGTCACATTACGGATTATATACAGGATCGGGACAGCGCTGTGTCACATTACGGGTTATATACAGGATCGGGACAGCACTGTGTCACATTACGGATTATATACAGGATCGGGACAGCACTGTGTCACATTACGGATTATATACAGGATCGGGACAGCGCTGTGTCACATTACGGATTATATACAGGATCGGGACAGCACTGTGTCACATTACGGATTATATACAGGATCGGGACAGCACTGTGTCACATTACGGGTTATATACAGGATCGGGACAGCACTGTGTCACATTACGGATTATATACAGGATCGGGACAGCGCTGTGTCACATTACGGATTATATACAGGATCGGGACAGCGCTGTGTCACATTACGGCTTATATACAGGATCGGGACAGCACTGTGTCACATTACGGATTATATACAGGATCAGGACAGCGCTGTGTCACATGAGATTAATTGAATCTTACAGCACAGGAGGAGGCCATTCGGCCCATCGAGTCAGCGCCGGCTCTTTCGACGAGCAATCCAATCAGTCCCACTCCCCCCGCTCTTTCCCCATATCCCTGCAATTATTTCTCCTTCCAGTATTTATCCAATTCCCTTTTGAAGGCTCCTATTGAATCTGTGTCCACCGCCCTATCAGGCAGCGCATTCCAAATCCTCACCACTCACTGCGTAAAAACCTTTTTCCTCGTGTCGCCTCTGGTTCTTTTGCCAATCGCCTTAAATCTGGGCCCTCTGGTTACCGACCCTTCAGCCATTGGAAACAGTTTCTTCTTATCTACTCTGTCTAAACTCTTCATGATTGTGAACGCCTCAATCAAATCTCCTCTTAGCCTTCTCTGCTCCAAGGAGAACAAGCCCAGCTCCTCCAGTCTCTCCACGTCACTATAATCCCTTAACCCTGGAACCATTCTGGTAAATCTCTGCTGCACCCTCTCCAAAGCACAGTACCGATACCGGGCTGTGTTACAGAAAAGATTGTGTGTAACCGCGGGACTGAACTGTGTTGTATTGCAAATTACAGCCAGGACTGAGACAGCGCTGTATTGCGTATATATCCTGTGGAGGACGAGGTCAGGGCTGTGTTATATTACATATAAAATACAGCGCTGTGTTACAATAGAGAATATCCTCGGAAATGCTCCTTTTCAGGCCTCGGGTTTATATCTCTTGCACACCATAACCTGTAGCTGCTGAATTAATATTCTAACTCTTTATTACTAAAACAACTAATATAAAGCGTTTAATAATAGAATAATTACCTCTGCTGTAGCACTTAATTTAATAACCACTTGTTGCAGACCCATTGACGATCATAACTTATAATTACTAACTAATAATGTCTTTGCGTTATAGGCCTATTAACTATAATTAGTGGCCTGTTGACTCTGTGTGCTGTTGTCTCGCTGACTGTAATAATTCCTCTTTACAGACCCATTGACACAATGAGCCATAATCACTGGCCTGCTTTTCTCCCCTCACCGTTCGCCTCCCCGCCAGCTCCGCTCCTGAAAACCTGCGTCTCCGAGCTTTCGTGATCGCGGGTCCGCGGTGCTGCATCGTGTTGGGGCAGCGTTTCCGCTTTAAGACGCAAATTGCGCCCAGAGGGGGGGTTGGTGAATCTTTGGAATTCTCTGCCCCAGAGGGCTGTGGATGCTCAGCCGCTGAGACTATTCAAGACTGAGAGCGATAGATATTTGGACTCGCAGGGAATCGAGGGATGTGGGGAGCGGGCAGGAAAGCGGAGATGCATAAGAACATACATAAGAAGTAGGAGTAGGCCATACGGCCCCTCGGGCCTGCTCCGCCATTCAATAGGATCATGGCTGATCCGAACCTAGACTCACGTCCACTTCCCTGCCCTCTCCCCGTAACCCCTAATTCCCTTATCTGCTAGGAAACTGTCTATCTCTGTTATAAATTTATTTAATGTTGCAGCTTCCACAGCTCTCTGGGGTAGCAAATTCCATAGATTTACTGCCCTCTGAGTCAAGAAGTTTCTCCTCATCTCAGTTTTGAAAGCGCAGCCCCTTATTCTAAGATTATGCCCCCTAGTTCTAGTCTCACCCATCAGTGGAAACATCCTCACCGCATCCACCCGATCAAGCCCCCTCACAATCTTATATGTTTCGATAAGATCGCCTCTCATTCTTCTGAATTCCAATGAGTAGAGGCCCAACCTACTCAACCTTTCCTCATAAGTCAACCCCCTCATCTCCGGAATCAACCGAGTGAACCTTCTCTGAACTGCCTCGAGAGCAAGTATGTCTTTTCTTAAATATGGAAACCAAAACTGTACGCAGTATTCCAGGTGTGGCCTCGCCAATACCCTGTATAACTGCAGCAAGACTTCCCTGTTTTTATACTCCATCCCCTTTGCAATAAAAGCCAAGATTCCATTGGCCTTCCTGATCACCTGCTGTACCTGCATACCAACCTTCTGTGTTTCATGCACCAGGACCCCCAGATCCCTTTGTACTGTAGCACAGTGCAGTTTCTCTCCATTTAGATAATACAGTAACTTGCTCTTTGAGTTTTTCTGCCAAAGTGCATAACCTCACACTTTCCAACATTATATTCCATCTGCCAAATTTCTGCCCACTCACTTAGAGATGAGGTCGATGATCAGCCGCGATCTCACTGAATGGCGGAGCAGGCTCGAGGGGCCGAGTGGCCTCCTCCTGCTCTTAATTCTTATGTTCTTAATAGCGTCTGTTTTGAAAAGCGTCTTTTTTTCTCTCTCACTCGCGCGTTCCCGCTCAAGCCCGCTCGCTCGCTCGTCGGCGCACGCAAATTCCGCCGCGGACCGCCGCGATCAGGGCAGCGTTTTTACAACGGTGCTTGTTCTTTTCAAAATTCCTTGCTTCAAAAAATATTCCTTGATGTCTTTAAGAGTGGTAACCTGGTGCGGTTTGATTCACACAGCTGAAAATGGGCTCATCACAACAAAATAATCATTTTTAATCAGAGTGTCGAGTTCACCAACTGTGAGTAACCTGATTTTAAATGACTGAAAATTAGGTAATTAAAATTTACAGAACTAGTTATATTGGGGTACAGTCATCAGTTGCAGAGTAAGTTTAAAAAAAATTATACTCAAAAGCTTTTATGTTAACCTTGTCTAGAATCTCGGTTAGACCACACTTGGAGCACTGTGCACAGTTCTGGTCTCCATATACCTCGGTTAGACCACACTCGGAGCACTGTGCACAGTCCTGGTCTCCATATGCCTTGGTTAGACCACACTCGGAGCACTGCGCACAGTTCTGGCCTCCATATACCTCGGTTAGACCACACTTGGAGCACTGTGCACAGTCCTGGTCTCTATATACCTTGGTTAGACCACACTTGGAGCACTGTGCACAGTCCTGGTCTCCATATACCTTGGTCAGACCACACTTGGAGCACTGTGCACAGTCCTGGTCTCCATATACCTCGGTTAGACCACACTCGGAGCACTGTGCACAGTCCTGGTCTCCATATGCCTTGGTTAGACCACACTCGGAGCACTGCGCACAGTTCTGGCCTCCATATACCTCGGTTAGACCACACTTGGAGCACTGTGCACAGTCCTGGTCTCCATATACCTTGGTCAGACCACACTTGGAGCACTGTGCACAGTCCTGGTCTCCATATACCGTGGTTAGACCACACTTGGAGCACTGTGCACAGTCCTGGTCTCCATATACCGTGGTTAGACCACACTTGGAGCACTGTGCACAGTCCTGGTCTCCATATACCTCGGATAGACCACACTTGGAGCACTGTGCACAGTCCTGGTCTCCATATACCTTGGTTAGACCACACTTGGAGCACTGTGCACAGTCCTGGTCTCCATATACCATGGTTGGACCACACTTGGAGCACTGTGCACAGTTCTGGTCTCCATATACCTTGGTTAGACCACACTTGGAGCACTGTGCATAGTTCAGGTCTCCATATACCTTGGTTAGACCACACTTGGAGCACTGTGCACAGTTCTGGTCTCCATATACCTTGGTCAGACCACACTTGGAGCACTGTGCACAGTCCTGGTCTCCATATACCTCGGTTAGACCACACTTGGAGCACAGTGCACAGTTCTGGTCTCCATATACCTTGGTTAGACCACACTTGGAGCACTGTGCACAGTTCTGGTCTCCATATACCTTGGTTAGATCACACTCGGAGCACTGTGCACAGTTCTGGTCTCGATATGCCTTGGTCAGACCACACTTAGAGCACTGTGCACAGTTCTGGTCTCCATATACCTTGGTCAGACCACACTTGGAGCACTGTGCACAGTCCTGGTCTCCATATACCTTGGTTAGACCACACTTGGAGCACCGTGCACAGTCTTGGTCTCCACATACCTCGGTTAGACCACACTTGGAGCACTGTGCACAGTTCTGGTCTCCATATACCTTGGTCAGACCACACTTGGAGCACTGTGCACAGTCCTGGTCTCCATATACCTTGGTTAGACCACACTTGGAGCACCGTGCACAGTCTTGGTCTCCACATACCTCGGTTAGACCACACTTGGAGCACTGTGCACAGTCCTGGTCTCCATATACCGTGGTTAGACCACACTTGGAGCACTGTGCACAGTCCTGGTCTCCATATACCTCGGATAGACCACACTTGGAGCACTGTGCACAGTCCTGGTCTCCATATACCTTGGTTAGACCACACTTGGAGCACTGTGCACAGTCCTGGTCTCCATATACCATGGTTGGACCACACTTGGAGCACTGTGCACAGTTCTGGTCTCCATATACCTTGGTTAGACCACACTTGGAGCACTGTGCATAGTTCAGGTCTCCATATACCTTGGTTAGACCACACTTGGAGCACTGTGCACAGTTCTGGTCTCCATATACCTTGGTCAGACCACACTTGGAGCACTGTGCACAGTCCTGGTCTCCATATACCTCGGTTAGACCACACTTGGAGCACAGTGCACAGTTCTGGTCTCCATATACCTTGGTTAGACCACACTTGGAGCACTGTGCACAGTTCTGGTCTCCATATACCTTGGTTAGATCACACTCGGAGCACTGTGCACAGTTCTGGTCTCGATATGCCTTGGTCAGACCACACTTAGAGCACTGTGCACAGTTCTGGTCTCCATATACCTTGGTCAGACCACACTTGGAGCACTGTGCACAGTCCTGGTCTCCATATACCTTGGTTAGACCACACTTGGAGCACCGTGCACAGTCTTGGTCTCCACATACCTCGGTTAGACCACACTTGGAGCACTGTGCACAGTTCTGGTCTCCATATACCTTGGTCAGACCACACTTGGAGCACTGCGCACAGTCCTTGTCTCCATATTATAAAATGGATATCGAGGCACTGGAGAGGGTGCAAAAAACATTTACAAGGATGATCCCAGAACTGAGAGGTTATAACTATCAGGAAAGATTGAACAGGCTGGGGATCTTTTCTCTAGAAAAGAGAAGGCTGAGGGGTGACCTGATCGAGGTCTTTAAGATTATGAAGGGGTTCGATAGGGTCAACGTAGAGAAGATGTTTCCACTTGTGGGGGAGACCAGAACTAGGGGCCATCAATATAAGATAGTCACTAATAAATCCAATAGGGAATTCAGGAGAAACTTCTTTCCCCAGAGGGTGGTGAGAATGTGGAACTCGCTACCACAGGGAATGGTTGAGGCGAATAGCAGAGATACATTTTAGGGGAAGCTGGATAAACACATGAGGGAGAAAGGGATAGAAGGATATGGTGGTGGGGTGAGATGAAGAGGGGTGGGAGGAGGCTCGTGTGGAGCATAAACACCGGCACGGACCAGATGGCCTGTTTCTGTGCTGTAAGTTCTACGTAATACTATGTAACCAACTATCAGGAGTTGTGGGTCGCGTGTGGTTCCTGTGCCACAGGATAGATAACCCTGCTCTAAAGTGTTGAATCCTAGCTGGGTGTAGGTTGGTGCCAGTGAGCATCCTTTGGTACCTCACTCCAATATTCGCTCGTTTCACGTCTGAACCATGAAGGTGAGTGTTCACGGACTATTCACGGAGCGACGGGAAACATCACAGCCCAGCGCTGCCCTCAGCTGACGTGTACAGGTGTACACTCCCAGCAAGGAGGACACTGGGCCTCCATCTGCAGCGGTAACTCTGGCCAGTTTTCCTTCTTCGACAAGAGAGAGTCTAACCACCGCCCCTTAACATTCAACGGCATTACCATCGCCGAATCCCCCACCATCAACATCCTGGGGGTCACCATTGACCAGAAACATAACTGGACCAGCCACATAAATACTGTGGCTACAAGAGCAGGTCAGAGGCTGGGTATTCTGCAGCGAGTGTCTCACCTCCTGACTCCCCAAAGCCTTTCCATCATCTACAAGGCACAAGTCAGGAGTGTGATGGAATACTCTCCACTTGCCTGGATGAGTGCAGCTCCAACAACACTCAAGAAGCTCGACACCATCCAGGACAAAGCAGCCCGTTTGATTGGCACCCCGTCCACCACCTTAAACATTCACTCCCTCCACCACCGGCGCACCGTGGCTACAGTGTGTACCATCTACAAGATGCACTGCAGCAACTCGCCAAGGCTTCTTCGGCAGCACCTCCCAAACCCGCGACCTCTTCCACCTAGAAGGACAAGGGCAGCAGGCGCACGGGAACACCACCACCTCCAAGTTCCCCTCCAAGTCACACACCATCCTGACTTGGAAATATATCAGCACTGTGGGAGCACCTTCACCACACGGACTGCAGCGGTTCAAGAAGGCGGCTCACAACCACCTTCTCAAGGGGCAACTAGGGATGGGCAATAAACGCTGGGCCTTGCCAGCGACGCCCACACCCCATTTTTTAGAAATTCAGCGAGATAAGCACAGACTGCGTGTCAACCCTAGGACCTTTACTGGTCTGGATGGTTCTCCCCGGATAAACTCACCGAGCTACCAAGGGAATCCCTGGAATAATTCTGTATGGAATTAACCCACTAACTCTAACATCTCCCAATTTTACTCGACTCATCCACTACAGAAACTGTAAACCAGCTTGTGCGTCACGGCGACACCCCACTGTGAACCGTGTTGCGACATCAGCAGGGAAGCAATCTGTGATAACTCACCGCTCGCATCGGAACATAGGAGGAGGCCATTCAGCCCCTCGAGACTGTTCCGCCATTCAATGAGATCATGGCTGGTCAGTGACCTAACTCCATCCACCCGCCTTTGCCCCGTATCCCTTAATACCTTTGGTTAACAGAAATCTATCAATCTCTGATTTAAAATTAACAACTGGTCTAGCATCAGTTGCCGTTTGCGGAAGAGAGTTCCAAACTTCTACCTCCCTTTGTGTGTAGAAGTGTTTCCTAACTTCACTCCTGAAAGGTCTGGCTCTAATTTTTAGACTCTGCCCCCTAGTCCTAGACTCCCCAACCAGCGGAAATAGTTTCTCTCTGTCTACCCTATCTGTTCCCCTTAATATCCTGAAAACTTCGATCAGATCACCCCTTAACCTTCCAAATTATTACTAGATTGATTCCTGGTATGAGAGATTGAGTAGAATGGCTTTATTTTCTGTGGAGTTTAGAAAAATGGGAGGTGATTTCATTGAAATCTATAAAATTCTGAGGGGGATTGACAGGGTAGATGCTGAGAGGTTGTTTCCCCCTGGCTGGAGAGTCTCGAACCAGGGGGCACAGTCTCAGGATAAGGGGTGGGCCATTTAGGACAGAGGTGAGGAATTTCTTCACTCAGAGGGTGAATTGTTCCCCTTAATACCTTGAAAACTTCAATCAAATCACCCCTTAAAATTCTAAATTCCAGGGAATACAACCCTATTTTGTGTAATCTCTCCTCGTAACCTAACCCTTGGAGTCCGGGTATCATTCTGGTAAACCTACGCTGCACTCCCTCCAAGGCCAATATATCCTTCCTAAGGTGTGGGGCCCAGAACTGCTCCCAGTGCTCCAGGTGTGGTCTAACCAGGGCTTTGTACAGCTGCAGCATCGCTTCTACCTCAAAGGAAACTGTCGCTTTTTGATGTAAGTTATGTGCTGACCTTACTTATGACCTTTAGGCCTAGAAATTCGGTGGGCTGCGCCACCAGTTAGCGCCTAAAGAGGGCACTCAGTGGCTTTAGCGCCACTGGCCGCGCCTCCCGTGATATTTAGCGGGCCGCTAATGGCGGCGTTAGCCTGTAGCGCTGCGTCGCCACCGATGACGTCATCGGTGTGTGCAGCGCCCCGCTACCGCCCCGATCGCGATATTTGGTCGCGCCCGCCTCTGTAATGCCGATCGCAAATCGCGCCTGGTTCACGGGGCCTACCTGTGGCGGCAGTGGCGCAAATTAAGGTGGAGGTGCGGGGCGGCCGTTTTTTCTGTGGCAGCCTGCCAGCACCTCCGTCCCCAGCCTCCTGATCCCCCCGGGCAGTGCCGGCTGTGTCCCGAGAGCCCGGCACTTCTCCTCGGTGCCGGGCTCTTTTGCCGGCACTCGCGATCGGTCATCGTGCTGGTGCAGACCCCTCCCCCTTAAGAAGGGGAGGAAGGCCTGCAGTACCGCAGCGCGCCGTGCCGCAGCGAGTTTCAGCGCCCCAAGAGGGATGCGGGGCGACTCGAGCCTCGCCCCGTGTCCCTCTTGGGGCGCTCAAACTGAATTTCCGGCGGGCACAACGGCTCCGGTCGCAGCGGTAATTCCGGCGCCCAGGCGAGCTTGGCGCCCCGTTTGGGGCTCCACCGAATTTCTAGGCCTTAGTGTTTCAGCCGGTAGGTGCAATGAAACTAATGAAGGAGAGTCGCTCAGGTCACTGTGTGCGTGGTGACGATGTCAATGAGCTCAAAATGAACATGGTTCTGATTACACCTCATATATATTGACCAGAGCAATTCAGCTACTTACATTATTTTGGCACCCTTAGTATTAGTGCCCAAGGCACTTCACAACAGCAACAACAACAACTTGTATTTATAAAGTGCCTTTAACGTAGTAAAACATCCCAGGGCGCTTCACAGGAGCGATTATCAAACAAAATTTGACACCGAGCCACATAAGGAGATATTAGGATAAAAGCTTGGTCAAAGAGGTTGGTTTTAAGGAGCCTCTTAAAGGAGGAGAGAGAGGCGGAGCGGTTTAGGGAGGGAATTCCAGAGCTCAGGGCCCAGGCAGCTGAAGGCACGGCCGCCAATGGTGGAGCAATGGATGCTCAAGAGGCCAGAATTGGAGGAGCGCAGAGATCTCGGAGGGTTGTGGGGGCTGGAGGAGATTACAGAGATAGGGAGGGGGCGAGGCCACGGAGGGATTTGAAAACAAGGATGAGAATTTTGAAATTTTGCTTAACCGGGAGCCAATGTAGGTCAGTGGGCACAGGGGGTGATGGGTGAACGGGACTCGGTGTGAGTTAGGACACGGGGGCAGCAGAGCTTTGGATGAGCTGGGTGGAAGATGCTTCCTATGTTGTTACGTTTCTATCTCAGCTCAGCCCAACTCTGAACTCGGCTGAAATCCAAACACAGGTCCGTCAGGAGTCACGGGCTAGCAATCAGGAGCAGGGATCCTGGCTCTGATTCTCCCCATCCGAACCCAGGGCGCTGAGGTTAATTGTAGTGTCCCTGGTGAGGTCAATCAGGATCAACACAGATTAGGAATCAATTTCACAACAGGTTATGGAACTGACGTGGGAAAGGATGGGGAAAGCGAGATAGCAAAGGCGCATTTTAACGTCATTTTCAGGCGAAACGGCAGATGTTTAGATTGATTCTTAACGACTGAGCATCCACAGCCCTCTGGGGTTGAGTATATTCAAGGCTGAGATCGATAGATTTTTGGACTCTAGGGGAATCGAGCGATATGGGGATCGGGTGGGAAAGTGGAGATGAGGTCGAAGATCAGCCATGATCTTTGACATGAATCTTGTCATTTATGTGGAAATGACTTATGAAATGATACTGGGCGGCCTGCTGGTGGCGCTGTCCAGGGAGAGTATAAATACTCGGGCATGGGCCCAGCTTGCTCAGGACATTCTTTAACAGGAACTAGTGAAGGACACAACTAGACCTCCCTGTTGAATATCAGTTGATTAAAGCTTTGTTTAACGCTTAGACTAAGTGCCTAGTAGTTTTCTTGCGTCAATCTTATTGAATGGCGGAGCAGGCTCGAGGGGGCGAATGGCCGACTCCTGCTCCTATTTCTTATGTTCTTATGCTCGGCATAAGGGTCACAAGAATGATTCCCAGCTACTCAGAGAGGTTTAAAGAGTTGTGTCTATTTACTTTAGAGCAGGGTAGATTTAGAGATCTTTAAAACAATGAAAGGGCTGGTTTGGGCACCTACTGATCGATCAGTTGAGGGTGACACATTGGGGCGGACTAGGGTTGATGTAAAAAGACTGCTGAGCACTTGGTTTGAGTATCAAGCAAGGCTTTAATCAACTTGTTTCAAAACATGGAGGTCTAGTTGTTCTTCACTAGTTCCTGTCTTACAAAATGTCCCAGGGCAAGCTGGGCCCACGCCCGAGCATTTATACTCCTTGGACGGCGCCACCAGCTGGCCACCCAGTGTTACTTCATGAGTAGTTTCTTTATGATGATGAGATTCATAACAAGGGTGTCAATTCAATCAATTCAATTTTTATTTGTCATATATGCAGCAGACGTGTGTACTGCACAATGAAATGTTGATTTTTACGAGTCCTCCCAACATTGGAATAAATATGGCATAGCAATGATAAAATACTAATAGAAATACAGTAATAATAAATAAAACAACAGTAATAAATAATAATAAATTATTCGTTCATGAGTCTTATGGCCTGGGGGTAGAAGCTGTTTCGAAACCTGCTGGTACGAGACCGTATGCTTCGGTATCTCTTACCGGACGGGAGCAGGGCGAAGAGGTTGTGGCTGGGGTGGCTCGCGTCTTTAATGATTCTCAGGGCCTTCCCCCGGCACCTCTCAGGGTAGATATCCTGCACAGCAGGTAGTTTAATTCCTATAGTATGTTGTGCTGCTATAGGAATTAAACTACCTTTAAACTTTTTTACACAGCGAGTGGTTAGGATCTAGAATGCGCTGCCTTTAAACTACGCAAGTGTGGGAAAAGGTTCGACGTTGGCGGTTCTTCTCTACACAGGGAGTAGTGTGCCTCTGGAATGCGTTGACGGGTTGTGCGGAGTGTGCTGACTCTCTGTATTGCCTTCAAGAAGGGAGCGGGAGCGGATCCTGACTGGGGCAGAGATCGCATTCTATAAAAAGTAAGTGCTTTAAAAGTTACATTTTTGGACACGATGGGAATCAAGGAATATGGGGATAGCGCGGGAAGGTGGCGATGAGGTAGAAGATCAGCCATGAGGCGTTCAAAATCATGAGGGGTCTGGACAGAGTAGATAGAGAGAAACTGTTCCCATTGGTGGAAGGGTCGAGAACCAGAGGACACAGATTTAAGGTGATTGGCAGAAGTACCAAAGGCGACATGAGGAAAAACTTTTTTACGCAGCGAGTGGTTAGGATCTGGAATGCGCTGCCTGAAAGGCTGGTGGAGGCAGACTCAATCGCGGCTTTCAAAAGGGAGTTGGATAAGTACCTGAAGGAAAAAAATTTGCAGGGCTACGGGGAAAGGGCGGGAGAGTGGGACTGGCTGAGAGTCGGCACGGGCTCGATGAGCCGAATGGCCTCCTGCTGTGCTGTAATCAGTCTATGATCTTACTGAATGGCGGAGCAGGCTCGAGGGGCCGAATGGTCTCTTGCTGTGCTGTAACCAGTCTATGATCTTACTGAATGGCGGAGCAGGCTCGAGGGGCCGAATGGTCTCCTGCTGTGCTGTAACCAGTCTATGATCTTACTGAATGGCGGAGCAGGCTCGAGGGGCCGAATGGCCTCCTGCTGTGCTGTAACCAGTCTATGATCTTACTGAATGGCGGAGCAGGCTCGAGGGGCCGAATGGCCTCCTGCTGTGCTGTAACCAGTCTATGATCTTACTGAATGGCGGAGCAGGCTCAAGGGGCCGAATGGTCTCCTAATTCTTATGCTCGTACATTCTTATTCCGATTTACTAGGCTTGCTGTCGTTGACCCTTGACCTGCCCACCTTTGCCAGATGCTGATCGCAGCAGGTGCCCTTCTGAACCTAGCAATAAAGCCAGTCACGCTGCTGACAACCGTCACTTGCATTCAAACAAAATTGGGTTTGTCACGGTGATAATCTGGGGAAGCGCAACCTTCCGTCCTGTGAAGAGGAACGCCGGACCGGGCTTGAGGTCTGAGAGGGTGCAGAGGAGATTCACCAGGATGTTACCTGGGCTGGAGCGCTTCAGCTATGAAGAGAGACTGGACAGGCTGGGGTTGTTTTCCTTAGAGCAGAGAAGGCTGAGGGGGGACCTGATTGAGGTGTACAAAATTGTATGAGGGGCATAGATAGGGTAGATAGAAAGGAACTTTTCCCCTTAGTAGAGGGGTCAATAACCAGGGGGCATAGTTTCAAGGTAAGGGGCAGGAGGTTTAGAGGGGATTTGAGGAAAAACTTTTTCACCCAGAGGGTGGTTGGAATCTGGAACTCACTGCCTGAAAGGGTGGTAGAGGCAGGAACCCTCACAACATTCAAGAAGCATTTGGATGAGCACTTGAAACGCCATAGCATACAAGGCTACGGCCCAAGTGTTGGAAAATGGGATTAGAATAGACGGGGCTTGATGGCCGGCGCGGACACGATGGGCCGAAGGGCCTCTTTCTGTGCAGTATAACTCTGTGACTCTCTGCCGGTACATAAAGGCTCAATCAAACGATTTGTGCTTTGCAAGAGATGCCCCGAGTCTGCCGCCAGGATCCCCTAGTCGAAACAAGAAAGTGGTGAGCGGGCTGAAAAGGTGACGCCACTTGGATGTCATTACCTGACGGAGGTTGCGCGTCACCCTCACGTCGTGCCAGTTGTTGTCGTTGAACTTGCCGTTGACTGGCTCCACCAGCGCCTCGAAGGCGCCCGAGCCCAGGTTGATGACCAGGGAGACGGCTCCGTTTTTCAGGGCCAGGTTGACGTAGTCGGCGGACTTCCCGGTGTGGAGGATCAGCCCGTTGCGCTGGAGGGTCCGGAAGGAGAGCGTGATTTCGTCGCTGCTGCTCTGGATGGGGTTGTGGGAGAGGTCGTAGCAGAAGAACTCCATGCCTTTGAACGTGGCCACGGATTCCTCTTTCACTGCGGAGGAGGAAAGTGTGACAATTAGAGACAACTCGCATTTATACCGCGCCTTTAACGTCCCAGGGCGCTTCACGGGAGCGTTATCAGACAAAATCTGACACCGAGCCACATAAGGAGATATAATAAAAAGCTACACAGTATTAATAACAATCTCACTGTTGACATGCCAGTTAGCTCCTGGCAACAGACCAGGTACGAGGATCAAATTTTGAATAATTTCTCCTAGTTCAGCTTCAGGGAGTAGAATTCCCTTCGACTGGACTACGCACCAGAGAGCCTCCGGCCACCTTGACTGGGTTCGGTGGCCTGCTGTCACCCCCACCTCAGTGGGATGGAATTAGATGCAGTGAGGAGGAATCCAAGAGATTGTCCTGGGCAATGACAGCCCCCGACATAATTGGCAACAACAACCTGTATTTATACAGCGCCTTTAACATAGTAAAACGTCCCAAGGTGCTACCGAGCCACATAAGGAGATATTAGGGCAGGTAACAAATAGCTTGGTCAAAGAGGTAGGTTTTAAGGAGCATCTTAAAGGAGGAGAGAGAGGCAGAGAATTCCAGAGCTTAGGGGCCTTGGCACCTCTGACAGTGCAGCACTCCCTCAGTACTGCTCTGGATTGTTGGTCCTAGATTTCCCAGTCTCGGGAGCAGGAACGTGAGCCCACAACCTCTGACTCAGAGGCAAGAGTGCTACCCACTGAGCCACGGCTGACACAGAGCAGCGGAGATCGCACAGAAAGGATGACCAGTGGACCAGACACGAGAGATCTACAACGACTAGACACGAGAGATCTACAATGACTAGGCACGAGAGATCTACAAAGACTAGACACGAGAGATCTACAAAGACCAGACACGAGAGATCTACAAAGACTAGACACGAGAGATCTACAAAGACTAGACACGAGTGATCTACAAAGACTAGACACGAGAGATCTACAACGACTAGACATGAGAGATCTACAAAGACTAGACACGAGAGATCTACAAAGACTAGACACGAGTGATCTACAAAGACTAGACACGAGAGATCTACAAAGACTAGACACGAGAGATCTACAACGACTAGACACGAGAGATCTACAAAGACTAGACACGAGAGATCTACAAAGACTAGACACGAGAGATCTACAAAGACGAGACACGAGAGATCTACAAAGACTAGACAGGAGAGATCTACGAAGACCAGACACGAGAGATCTACAAAGACTAGACACGAGAGATCTACAAAGACTAGACACGAGAGATCTACAAAGACTAGACACGAGAGATCTACAAAGACTAGACACGAGAGATCTACAACGACTAGACACGAGAGATCTACAAAGACTAGACACGAGAGATCTACAAAGACTAGACACGAGAGATCTACAAAGACTAGACACGAGAGATCTAAAACGACTAGACTCGAGAGATCTACAACGACTAGACACGAGAGATCTACAAAGACTAGACACGAGTGATCTACAAAGACTAGACACGAGAGATCTACAAAGACTAGACACGAGGGATCTACAAAGACTAGACACGAGAGATCTACAACGACTAGACACGAGAGATCTACAAAGACGAGACACGAGAGATCTACAATGACTAGACACGAGAGATCTACAAAGACTAGACATGAGAGATCAACAACGACTAGACACAACAGATCTACAAAGACTAGACACGAGAGATCTACAACGACGAGACACGAGAGATCTACAAAGACGAGACACAAGAGATTTACAATGACTAGACACGAGAGATCTACAAAGATGAGACACGAGAGATTTCCAACGACTAGACACGAGTGATCTACAAAGACCAGACACGAGAGATCTACAAAGACCAGACACGAGAGATCTACAACGACCAGACACGAGAGATCTACAACGACCAGACACGAGAGATCTACAAAGACCGGACACGAGAGATCTACAAAGACTGGACACGAGAGATCTACAAAGACCGGACATGAGAGATCTACAAGGACTAGACACGAGAGATCTACGAAGACTAGACACGAGAGATCTACAAAGACTAGACACGAGAGATCTACAACGACTAGACACGAGGGATCTACAACGACTAGACACGAGAGATCTACAAAGACTAGACACGAGAGATCTACAAAGACTAGACACGAGAGATCTACAAAGACTAGACACGAGAGATCTACAAAGACTAGACACGAGAGATCTACAAAGACTAGACAGGAGAGATCTACAAAGACTAGACACGAGAGATCTACAAAGACTAGACACGAAAGATCTACAAAGACTAGACACGAGAGATCTACAAAGACTAGACACGAGAGATCTACAAAGACTAGACACGAGAGATCTACAAAGACTAGACACGAGAGGTCTACAAAGACTAGACACGAGAGATCTACAAAGACTAGACACGAGAGATCTACAAATACTAGACACGAGAGATCTACCAAGACTAGACACGAGAGATCTACAAAGACTAGACACGAGAGATCTACAAAGACTAGACACGAGAGATCTACAAAGACTAGACAGGAGAGATCTACAAAGACTAGACACGAGAGATCTACAAAGACTAGACACGAGAGATCTACCAAGACTAGACACGAGAGATCTACAAAGACTAGACACGAGAGATCTATAAAGACTAGACACGAGAGATCTACAAAGGCTAGACACGAAGAGATCTACAAAGACTAGACACGAGAGATCTACAAAGACTAGACATGAGAGATCTACAAAGACTAGACACGAGAGATCTACCAAGACTAGGCACAAGAGATCTACAAAGACCAGACACGAGAGATCTACAAAGACTAGACACGAGAGATCTACAAAGACTAGACACGAGAGATCTACAAAGACTCGACACGAGAGATCTACAAAGACTAGACACGAGAGATCTACAAAGACTAGACACGAGAGATCTACAAAGACTAGACACGAGAGATCTACAAAGACTAGACACGAGAGATCTACAAACACTAGACACGAGAGATCTACAAAGACTAGACACGAGAGATCTACAACGACCAGACACGAGAGATCTACAAAGACTAGACACGAGAGATCTACAAAGACTGGACACGAGAGATCTACAAAGACTAGACACGAGAGATCTACAAGGACTAGACACGAGAGATCTACAAAGACTAGGCATGAGAGATCTACAACGACTAGACACGAGAGAGCTACAAAGACTAGACACAAGACATCTACAAAGACTAGACACGAGTGATCTACAACGACTGGACACGAGAGATCTACAAAGACTAGACACGAGAGATCTCCAAAGACTAGACACGAGAGATCTACAATGACTAGACACGAGGGATCTACAAAGACTAGACACGAGAGATCTACAAAGACTAGACACAAGAGGCCTACAAAGACTAGACACGAGAGATCTACAAAGACTAGACACGAGAGTTCTACAAAGAGGAGACACGAGAGATCTACAACGACTAGAGACGAGAGATCTACAAAGACGAGACACGAGAGATCTACAACGACTAGACACGAGAGATCTACAAAGATTAGACACGAGAGACCTACAAAGACTAGACACGAGAGATCTACAACGACTAGACACGAGAGATCTCCAAAGACGAGACACGAGAGATCTACAAAGACTAGACACGAGAGATCTACAAAGACTAGACACGAGAGATCTACAAAGACTAGACACGAGAGATCTACAAAGACTAGACACGAGAGATCTACAACGACTAGACACGAGAGAACTACAAAGACTAGACACGAGAGAGCTACAACGACTAGACACGAGAGATCTACAAAGACTCGACACGAGAGATCTACAACGACTAGACACGAGAGATCTACAAAGACTAGACACGAGAGATCTACAAAGACTAGACATGAGAGATCTACAAAGACTAGACACGAGAGATCTACAAAGACTCGACACGAAAGATCTACAAAGACTAGACACGAGAGATCTGCAACGACTAGACACGAGAGATCTACAAAGACTAGACACGAGTGATCTACAAAGACTAGACACGAGAGATCTACAAAGACTAGACACGAGTGATCTACAAAGACTAGACACGAGAGATCTACAAAGACTAGACACGAGAGATCTACAACGACCGGACACGAGAGATCTACAAAGACCGGACACGAGAGATCTACAAAGACCGGACACGAGAGATCTACAAAGACTAGACACGAGAGATCTACAAGGACTAGACACGAGAGATCTACAAAGACTAGACACGAGAGATCTACAATGACTAGACACGAGAGATCTACAACGACTAGACACGAGAGATCTACAAAGACTAGACACGAGAGATCTACAACGACTGGATACGAGAGATCTACAAAGACTAGACTCGAGAGATCTACAAAGACTAGACACAAGAGATCTACAAAGACTAGACACGAGAGATCTACAAAGACTAGACACGAGAGATCTACAAAGACTAGACACGAGAGATCGACAAAGACGAGACACGAGAGATCTACAAAGACTAGACACGAGAGATCTACAAAAACTAGACACGAGAGATCTACAATGACTAGACACGAGAGACCTACAAAGTCTAGACACGAGAGATCTACAAAGGCTAGACACGAGAGATCTACAAAGACTAGACACGAGAGATCTACAAAGAGTAGACAGGAGAGATCTACAAAGACTAGACACGAGAGATCTACAAAGACGAGACATGAGAGATCTACAAAGACTAGACACGAGAGATCTACAAAGACTAGACACGAGAGATCTACAACGACTAGACACGAGAGATCTACAAAGACTAGACACGAGAGATCTACAACGACTAGACACGAGAGATCTACAAAGACTACACACGAGAGATCTACAAAGACTAGACACGAGAGATCTACAAAGACTAGACACGAGAGATCTACAAAGACTAGACATGAGAGATCTACAAAGACTAGACACGAGAGATCTACAACGACTAGACACGAGAGATCTACAAAGACTAGACACGAGTGATCTACAAAGACTAGACACGAGAGATCTACACAGACTAGACACGAGTGATCTACAAAGACTAGACACGAGAGATCTACAACGACTAGACACGAGAGATCTACAAAGACGAGACACGAGAGATCTACAAAGACTAGACACGAGAGATCTACAAAGACTAGACACGAGAGATCTACAAAGACTAGACACGAGAGATCTACAAAGACGAGACATGAGAGATCTACAAACACTAGACACGAGAGATCTACAAAGACTAGACTCGAGAGATCTACAAAGACTAGACTCGAGAGATCAACAACGACTAGACACGAGAGATCTACAAAGACTAGACACGAGAGATCTATAACGACTAGACACGAGAGATCTATAACGACTAGACACGAGAGATCTACAAAGACTAGACACGAGAGATCTATAACGACTAGACACGAGAGATCTACAAGGACTAGACACGAAAGATCTATAAAGACTAGACACGAGAGATCTACAAAGACTAGACACGAGAGATCTGCAAAGACTAGACACGAGAGATCTACAAAGACTAGACACGAGAGAACTACAAAGACTAGACACGAGAGATCTACAAAGACTAGACACGAGAGATCTACAAAGACTAGACACGAGAGATCTACAATGACTAGACACGAGAGATCTACAAAGACTAGACACGAGTGATCTACAAAGACTAGACACGAGAGATCTACAAAGACTAGACACGAGTGATCTACAAAGACTAGACATGAGAGATCTACAAAGACTAGAAACGAGAGATCTACGAAGACTAGACACGAGAGATTTACAAAGACTAGACACGAGAGATCTACAAAGACTAGACACGAGAGATCTACAAAGACTAGACACGAGAGATCTATAAAGACTAGACACGAGAGATCTACAAAGAATAGACACGAGAGATCTATAAAGACTAGACGAGAGATCTACAAAGACTAGACACGAGAGATCTACAAAGACTAGACACGAAGAGATCTACAAAGACTAGACATGAGAGATCTACAAAGACTAAACACGAGAGATCTACAAAGACTAGACACGAGAGATCTACAAAGACTAGACACGAGAGATCTACAAAGACTAGACACGAGAGATCTACAACGACTAGACACGAGAGAACTACAAAGACTAGACACGAGAGAGCTACAACGACTAGACACGAGAGATCTACAAAGACTAGACACGAGAGATCTACAACGACTAGACACGAGAGATCTACAAAGACTAGACACGAGAGATCTACAAAGACTAGACACGAGAGATCTACAAAGACTAGACACGAGAGATCTACAAAGACTCGACACGAGACATCTGCAAAGACTAGACACGAGAGATCTGCAACGACTAGACACGAGAGATCTACAAAGACTAGACACGAGTGATCTACAAAGACTAGACACGAGAGATCTACAAAGACTAGACACGAGAGATCGACAAAGACTAGACACGAGAGATCTACAAAGACTAGACACGAGAGATCTACAACGACCGGACACGAGATATCTACAAAGACTGGACATGAGAGATCTACAAAGACCGGACACGAGAGATCTACAAAGACTAGACACAAGAGATCTACAAGGACTAGACACGAGAGATCTACAAAGACTAGACACGAGAGATCTACAATGACTAGACACAAGAGATCTACAACGACTAGACACGAGAGATCTACAAAGACTAGACACGAGACATCTACAACGACTGGACACGAGAGATCTACAAAGACTAGACTCGAGAGATCTACAAAGACTAGACACAAGAGATCTACAAAGACTAGACACGAGAGATCTACAAAGACTAGACACGAGAGATCTACAAAGACTGGACACGAGAGATCTACAAAGATGAGACACGAGAGATCTACAAAGACTAGACACGAGAGATCTACAAAGACTAGACACGAGAGATCTACAACGACTAGACACGAGAGACCTACAAAGTCCAGACACGAGAGATCTACAAAGACTAGACACGAGAGATCTACAAAGACTAGACACGAGAGATCTACAAAGACTAGACAGGAGAGATCTACAAAGACTAGACACGAGAGATCTACAAACACTAGACACGAGAGATCTACAAAGACTAGACACGAGAGATCTACAACGACCAGACACGAGAGATCTACAAAGACTAGACACGAGAGATCTACAAAGACTGGACACGAGAGATCTACAAAGACTAGACACGAGAGATCTACAAGGACTAGACACGAGAGATCTACAAAGACTAGACATGAGAGATCTACAACGACTAGACACGAGAGATCTACAAAGACTAGACACAAGACATCTACAAAGACTAGACACGAGTGATCTACAACGACTGGACACGAGAGATCTACAAAGACTAGACACGAGAGATCTCCAAAGACTAGACACGAGAGATCTACAATGACTAGACACGAGGGATCTACAAAGACTAGACACGAGAGATCTACAAAGACTAGACACAAGAGGCCTACAAAGACTAGACACGAGAGATCTACAAAGACTAGACACGAGAGTTCTACAAAGAGGAGACAAGAGAGATCTACAACGACTAGAGACGAGAGATCTACAAAGACGAGACACGAGAGATCTACAACGACTAGACACGAGAGATCTACAAAGATTAGACACGAGAGACCTACAAAGACTAGACACGAGAGATCTACAACGACTAGACACGAGAGATCTACAAAGACGAGACACGAGAGATCTACAAAGACTAGACACGAGAGATCTACAAAGACTAGACACGAGAGATCTACAAAGACTAGACACGAGAGATCTACAAAGACTAGACACGAGAGATCTACAACGACTAGACACGAGAGAACTACAAAGACTAGACACGAGAGAGCTACAACGACTAGACACGAGAGATCTACAAAGACTCGACACGAGAGATCTACAACGACTAGACACGAGAGATCTACAAAGACTAGACACGAGAGATCTACAAAGACTAGACACGAGAGATCTACAAAGACTAGACACGAGAGATCTACAAAGACTCGACACGAAAGATCTACAAAGACTAGACACGAGAGATCTGCAACGACTAGACACGAGAGATCTACAAAGACTAGACACGAGTGATCTACAAAGACTAGACACGAGAGATCTACAAAGACTAGACACGAGTGATCTACAAAGACTAGACACGAGAGATCTACAAAGACTAGACACGAGAGATCTACAACGACCGGACACGAGAGATCTACAAAGACCGGACACGAGAGATCTACAAAGACCGGACACGAGAGATCTACAAAGACTAGACACGAGAGATCTACAAGGACTAGACACGAGAGATCTACAAAGACTAGACACGAGAGATCTACAATGACTAGACACGAGAGATCTACAACGACTAGACACGAGAGATCTACAAAGACTAGACACGAGAAATCTACAACGACTGGATACGAGAGATCTACAAAGACTAGACTCGAGAGATCTACAAAGACTAGACACAAGAGATCTACAAAGACTAGACACGAGAGATCTACAAAGACTAGACACGAGAGATCTACAAAGACTAGACACGAGAGATCGACAAAGACGAGACACGAGAGATCTACAAAGACTAGACACGAGAGATCTACAAAAACTAGACACGAGAGATCTACAATGACTAGACACGAGAGACCTACAAAGTCTAGACACGAGAGATCTACAAAGGCTGGACACGAGAGATCTACAAAGACTAGACACGAGAGATCTACAAAGACTAGACAGGAGAGATCTACAAAGACTAGACACGAGAGATCTACAAAGACGAGACATGAGAGATCTACAAAGACTAGACACGAGAGATCTACAAAGACTAGACACGAGAGATCTACAACGACTAGACACGAGAGATCTACAAAGACTAGACACGAGAGATCTACAACGACTAGACACGAGAGATCTACAAAGACTACACACGAGAGATCTACAAAGACTAGACACGAGAGATCTACAAAGACTAGACACGAGAGATCTACAAAGACTAGACATGAGAGATCTACAAAGACTAGACACGAGAGATCTACAACGACTAGACACGAGAGATCTACAAAGACTAGACACGAGTGATCTACAAAGACTAGACACGAGAGATCTACACAGACTAGACACGAGTGATCTACAAAGACTAGACACGAGAGATCTACAACGACTAGACACGAGAGATCTACAAAGACGAGACACGAGAGATCTACAAAGACTAGACACGAGAGATCTACAAAGACTAGACACGAGAGATCTACAATGACTAGACACGAGAGATCTACAAAGACGAGACATGAGAGATCTACAAACACTAGACACGAGAGATCTACAAAGACTAGACTCGAGAGATCTACAAAGACTAGACTCGAGAGATCAACAACGACTAGACACGAGAGATCTACAAAGACTAGACACGAGAGATCTATAACGACTAGACACGAGAGATCTATAACGACTAGACACGAGAGATCTACAAAGACTAGACACGAGAGATCTATAACGACTAGACACGAGAGATCTACAAGGACTAGACACGAAAGATCTATAAAGACTAGACACGAGAGATCTACAAAGACTAGACACGAGAGATCTGCAAAGACTAGACACGAGAGATCTACAAAGACTAGACACGAGAGAACTACAAAGACTAGACACGAGAGATCTACAAAGACTAGACACGAGAGATCTACAAAGACTAGACACGAGAGATCTACAATGACTAGACACGAGAGATCTACAAAGACTAGACACGAGTGATCTACAAAGACTAGACACGAGAGATCTACAAAGACTAGACACGAGTGATCTACAAAGACTAGACATGAGAGATCTACAAAGACTAGAAGCGAGAGATCTACGAAGACTAGACACGAGAGATCTACAAAGACTAGACACGAGAGATCTATAAAGACTAGACACGAGAGATCTACAAAGAATAGACACGAGAGATCTATAAAGACTAGACGAGAGATCTACAAAGACTAGACACGAGAGATCTACAAAGACTAGACACGAAGAGATCTACAAAGACTAGACTCGAGAGATCTACAAAGACTAGACACGAGAGATCTACAACTACTAGACACGAGAGATCTACAAAGACTAGACACGAGAGATCTACAACGACTAGACACGAGAGAACTACAAAGACTAGACACGAGAGATCTACAAAGACTAGACACGAGAAATCTACAACGACTGGATACGAGAGATCTACAAAGACGAGACACGAGAGATCTACAACGACTAGACACGAGAGATCTACAAAGATTAGACACGAGAGACCTACAAAGACTAGACACGAGAGATCTACAACGACTAGACACGAGAGATCTACAAAGACGAGACACGAGAGATCTACAAAGACTAGACACGAGAGATCTACAAAGACTAGACACGAGAGATCTACAAAGACTAGACACGAGAGATCTACAAAGACTAGACACGAGAGATCTACAACGACTAGACACGAGAGAACTACAAAGACTAGACACGAGAGAGCTACAACGACTAGACACGAGAGATCTACAAAGACTCGACACGAGAGATCTACAACGACTAGACACGAGAGATCTACAAAGACTAGACACGAGAGATCTACAAAGACTAGACACGAGAGATCTACAAAGACTAGACACGAGAGATCTACAAAGACTCGACACGAAAGATCTACAAAGACTAGACACGAGAGATCTGCAACGACTAGACACGAGAGATCTACAAAGACTAGACACGAGTGATCTACAAAGACTAGACACGAGAGATCTACAAAGACTAGACACGAGTGATCTACAAAGACTAGACACGAGAGATCTACAAAGACTAGACACGAGAGATCTACAACGACCGGACACGAGAGATCTACAAAGACCGGACACGAGAGATCTACAAAGACCGGACACGAGAGATCTACAAAGACTAGACACGAGAGATCTACAAGGACTAGACACGAGAGATCTACAAAGACTAGACACGAGAGATCTACAATGACTAGACACGAGATATCTACAACGACTAGACACGAGAGATCTACAAAGACTAGACACGAGAAATCTACAACGACTGGATACGAGAGATCTACAAAGACTAGACTCGAGAGATCTACAAAGACTAGACACAAGAGATCTACAAAGACTAGACACGAGAGATCTACAAAGACTAGACACGAGAGATCTACAAAGACTAGACACGAGAGATCGACAAAGACGAGACACGAGAGATCTACAAAGACTAGACACGAGAGATCTACAAAAACTAGACACGAGAGATCTACAATGACTAGACACGAGAGACCTACAAAGTCTAGACACGAGAGATCTACAAAGGCTAGACACGAGAGATCTACAAAGACTAGACACGAGAGATCTACAAAGACTAGACAGGAGAGATCTACAAAGACTAGACACGAGAGATCTACAAAGACGAGACATGAGAGATCTACAAAGACTAGACACGAGAGATCTACAAAGACTAGACACGAGAGATCTACAACGACTAGACACGAGAGATCTACAAAGACTAGACACGAGAGATCTACAACGACTAGACACGAGAGATCTACAAAGACTAGACACGAGTGATCTACAAAGACTAGACACGAGAGATCTACACAGACTAGACACGAGTGATCTACAAAGACTAGACACGAGAGATCTACAACGACTAGACACGAGAGATCTACAAAGACGAGACACGAGAGATCTACAAAGACTAGACACGAGAGATCTACAAAGACTAGACACGAGAGATCTACAATGACTAGACACGAGAGATCTACAAAGACGAGACATGAGAGATCTACAAACACTAGACACGAGAGATCTACAAAGACTAGACTCGAGAGATCTACAAAGACTAGACTCGAGAGATCAACAACGACTAGACACGAGAGATCTACAAAGACTAGACACGAGAGATCTATAACGACTAGACACGAGAGATCTATAACGACTAGACACGAGAGATCTACAAAGACTAGACACGAGAGATCTATAACGACTAGACACGAGAGATCTACAAGGACTAGACACGAAAGATCTATAAAGACTAGACACGAGAGATCTACAAAGACTAGACACGAGAGATCTGCAAAGACTAGACACGAGAGATCTACAAAGACTAGACACGAGAGAACTACAAAGACTAGACACGAGAGATCTACAAAGACTAGACACGAGAGATCTACAAAGACTAGACACGAGAGATCTACAATGACTAGACACGAGAGATCTACAAAGACTAGACACGAGTGATCTACAAAGACTAGACACGAGAGATCTACAAAGACTAGACACGAGTGATCTACAAAGACTAGACATGAGAGATCTACAAAGACTAGAAACGAGAGATCTACGAAGACTAGACACGAGAGATCTACAAAGACTAGACACGAGAGATCTATAAAGACTAGACACGAGAGATCTACAAAGAATAGACACGAGAGATCTATAAAGACTAGACGAGAGATCTACAAAGACTAGACACGAGAGATCTACAAAGACTAGACACGAAGAGATCTACAAAGACTAGACATGAGAGATCTACAAAGACTAAACACGAGAGATCTACAAAGACTAGACACGAGAGATCTACAAAGACTAGACACGAGAGATCTACAAAGACTAGACACGAGAGATCTACAACGACTAGACACGAGAGAACTACAAAGACTAGACACGAGAGAGCTACAACGACTAGACACGAGAGATCTACAAAGACTGGACACGAGAGATCTACAACGACTAGACACGAGAGATCTACAAAGACTAGACACGAGAGATCTACAAAGACTAGACACGAGAGATCTACAAAGACTAGACACGAGAGATCTACAAAGACTCGACACGAGACATCTGCAAAGACTAGACACGAGAGATCTGCAACGACTAGACACGAGAGATCTACAAAGACTAGACACGAGTGATCTACAAAGACTAGACACGAGAGATCTACAAAGACTAGACACGAGTGATCTACAAAGACTAGACACGAGAGATCTACAAAGACTAGACACGAGAGATCTACAACGACCGGACACGAGAGTTCTACAAAGACTGGACATGAGAGATCTCCAAAGACCGGACACGAGAGATCTACAAAGACTAGACACGAGAGATCTACAAGGACTAGACACGAGAGATCTACAAAGACTAGACACGAGAGATCTACAATGACTAGACACGAGAGATCTACAACGACTAGACACGAGAGATCTACAAAGACTAGACACGAGACATCTACAACGACTGGACACGAGAGATCTACAAAGACTAGACTCGAGAGATCTACAAAGACTAGACACGAGAGATCTACAAAGACTAGACACGAGAGATCTACAAAGACTAGACACGAGAGATCTACAAAGACTGGACACGAGAGATCTACAAAGACGAGACACGAGAGATCTACAAAGACTAGACACGAGAGATCTACAAAGACTAGACACGAGAGATCTACAACGACAAGACACGAGAGACCTACAAAGTCTAGACACGAGAGATCTACAAAGACTAGACACGAGAGATCTACAAAGACTAGACACGAGAGATCTACAAAGACTAGACAGGAGAGATCTACAAAGACTAGACACGAGAGATCTACAAAGACTAGACACGAGAGATCTACAAAGACTAGACACGAGAGATCTACAACCACTAGACACGAGAGATCTACAAAGACTAGACACGAGAGATCTACAACGACTAGACACGAGAGATCTACAAAGACTAGACACGAGAGATCTACAAAGACTAGACACGAGAGATCTGCAAAGACTAGACACGAGAGATCTGCAAAGACTAGACACGAGAGATCTACAAAGACTAGACACGAGAGATCTACAACGACTAGACACGAGAGATCTACAAAGACTAGACACGAGTGATCTACAAAGACTAGACACGAGAGATCTACACAGACTAGACACGAGTGATCTACAAAGACTAGACACGAGAGATCTACAACGACTAGACACGAGAGATCTACAAAGACTAGACACGAGAGATCGACAAAGACTAGACACGAGAGATCTACAAAGACTAGACACGAGAGATCTACAAAGACTAGACACGAGAGATCTACAAAGACTAGACACGAGAGATCTACAAACACTAGACACGAGAGATCTACAAAGACTAGACTTGAGAGATCTACAAAGACTAGACTCGACAGATCAACAACGACTAGACACGAGAGATCTACAAAGACTAGACACGAGAGATCTATAACGACTAGACACGAGAGATCTACAAAGACTAGACACGAAAGTTCTATAAAGACTAGACACGAGAGATCTACAAAGACCAGACACGAGAGATCTACAAAGACTAGACACGAGAGATCTACAAAGACTAGACACGAGAGAACTACAAAGACTAGACACGAGAGATCTACAAAGACTAGACACGAGAGATCTACAAAGACTAGACACGAGAGATCTACAATGACTAGACACGAGTGATCTACAAAGACTAGACATGAGAGATCTACAAAGACTAGACACGAGAGATCTACAAAGACTAGACACGAGAGATCTACAAAGACTAGACACGAGAGATCTACAAAGACTAGACATGAGAGATCTACAAAGACTAGACACGAGAGATCTATAAAGACTAGACACGAGAGATCTACAAAGAATAGACACGAGAGATCTATAAAGACTAGACGAGAGATCTACAAAGACTAGACACGAGAGATCTACAAAGACTAGACACGAAGAGATCTACAAAGACTAGACATGAGAGATCTACAAAGACTAGACACGAGAGATCTACAAAGACTAGACACGAGAGATCTACAAAGACTAGACACGAGAGATCTACAAAGACTAGACTCGAGAGATCTACAAAGACTAGACACGAGAGATCTACAACTACTAGACACGAGAGATCTACAAAGACTAGACACGAGAGATCTACAACGACTAGACACGAGAGAGCTACAACGACTAGACACGAGAGATCTACAAAGACTAGACACGAGAGATCTACAACGACTAGACACGAGAGATCTACAAAGACTAGACACGAGAGATCTACAAAGACTAGACACGAGAGATCTACAAAGACTAGACACGAGAGATCTACAAAGACTCGACACGAGAGATCTGCAAAGACTAGACACGAGAGATCTGCAACGACTAGACACGAGAGATCTACAAAGACTAGACACGAGTGATCTACAAAGACTAGACACGAGAGATCTACAAAGACTAGACACGAGTGATCTACAAAGACTAGACATGAGAGATCTACAAAGACTAGACACGAGAGATCTACAACGACCGGACACGAGAGATCTACAAAGACTGGACACGAGAGATCTACAAAGACCGGACACGAGAGATCTACAAAGACGAGACACGAGAGATCTACAAGGACTAGACACGAGAGATCTATAAAGACTAGACACGAGAGATCTACAATGACTAGACACGAGAGATCTACAACGACTAGACACGAGAGATCTACAAAGACTAGACACGAGACATCTACAACGACTGGACACGAGAGATCTACAAAGACTAGACTCGAGAGATCTACAAAGACTAGACACAAGAGATCTACAAAGACTAGACACGAGAGATCTACAAAGACTAGACACGAGAGATCTACAAAGACTAGACACGAGAGATCTACAAAGACGAGACACGAGAGATCTACAAAGACTAGACACGAGAGATCTACAAAGACTAGACACGAGAGATCTACAACGACTAGACACGAGAGACCTACAAAGTCTATACACGAGAGATCTACAAAGACTAGACACGAGAGATCTACAAAGACTAGACACGAGAGATCTACAAAGACTAGACAGGAGAGATCTACAAAGACTAGACACGAGAGATCTACAAAGACTAGACACGAGAGATCTACAAAGACTAGACACGAGAGATCTACAAAGACTAGACATGAGAGATCTACAACGACTAGACACGAGAGATCTACAAAGACTAGACACGAGAGATCTACAACGACTAGACACGAGAGATCTACAAAGACTAGACACGAGAGATCTACAAAGACTAGACACGAGAGATCTACAAAGACTAGACACAAGAGATCTGCAAAGACTAGACACGAGAGATCTACAAAGACTAGACACGAGAGATCTACAACGACTAGACACGAGAGATCTACAAAGACTAGACACGAGTGATCTACAAAGACTAGACACGAGAGATCTACACAGACTAGACACGAGTGATCTACAAAGACTAGACACGAGAGATCTACAACGACTAGACACGAGAGATCTACAAAGACTAGACACGAGAGATCTACAAAGACTAGACACGAGAGATCTACAAAGACTAGACACGAGAGATCTACAAAGACTAGACACGAGAGATCTACAAAGACTAGACACGAGAGATCTACAAACACTAGACACGAGAGATCTACAAAGACTAGACTTGAAAGATCTACAAAGACTAGACTCGACAGATCAACAACGACTAGACACGAGAGATCTACAAAGACTAGACACGAGAGATCTATAACGACTAGACACGAGAGATCTACAAAGACTAGACACGAAAGATCTATAAAGACTAGACACGAGAGATCTACAAAGACTAGACACGAGAGATCTACAAAGACTAGACACGAGAGATCTACAAAGACTAGACACGAGAGAACTACAAAGACTAGACACGAGAGATCTACAAAGACTAGACACGAGAGATCTACAAAGACTAGACACGAGAGATCTACAATGACTAGACACGAGAGATCTACAAAGACTAGACACGAGTGATCTACAAAGACTAGACACGAGAGATCTACAAAGACTAGACACGAGTGATCTACAAAGACTAGACATGAGAGATCTACAAAGACTAGACACGAGAGATCTACAAAGACTAGACACGAGAGATCTACAAAGACTAGACACGAGAGATCTACAAAGACTAGACACGAGAGATCTACAAAGACTAGACACGAGAGATCTATAAAGACTAGACACGAGAGATCTACAAAGAATAGACACGAGAGATCTATAAAGACTAGACGAGAGATCTACAAAGACTAGACACGAGAGATCTACAAAGACTAGACACGAAGAGATCTCCAAAGACTAGACATGAGAGATCTACAAAGACTAGACACGAGAGATCTACAAAGACTAGACACGAGAGATCTACAAAGACTAGACACGAGAGATCTACAAAGACTAGACTCGAGAGATCTACAAAGACTAGACACGAGAGATCTACAACGACTAGACACGAGAGATCTACAAAGACTAGACACGAGAGATCTACAAAGACTAGACTCGAGAGATCTATAAAGACTAGACACGAGTGATCTACAAAGACTAGACACGAGGGATCTACAAAGACTAGACACGAGAGATCTACAAAGACTAGACACGAGAGATCTACAAAGACTAGAGACGAGAGATCTAGAACGACTAGACACGAGAGATCTATAAAAACTCGACACGAGGGATCTACAAAGACTAGACACGAGAGATCTACAAAGACTAGACACGAGAGATCTACAAAGATTGGACATGAGAGATCTACAACGACTAGACACGAGAGATCTACAAAGACTAGACACGAGAGATCTACAAAGGCTAGACACAAGAGATCTACAACGACTAGACACGAGAGATCTACAAACACTAGACACAAGAGATCTACCAAGACTAGACACGAGAGATCTACAAAGACTAGACACGAGAGATCTACAAAGACTAGACTCGAGAGATCTACAAACACTAGACACGAGAGATCTACAAAGACTCGACTCGAGAGATCTATAAAGACTAGACACGAGTGATCTACAAAGACTAGACATGAGGGATCTACAAAGACTAGACACGAGAGATCTACAAAGATTGCACACGAGAGATCTACAAAGACTAGACACGAGAGATCTACAAAGACTAGACACGAGAGATCTACAAAGACTAGACACGAGAGATCTACAACGACTAGACACGAGAGATCTACAAAGAATAGACACGAGAGATCTACAAAGACGAGACACGAGAGGTCTACAACGACTAGACACGAGAGATCTACAAAGACTAGACACGAGAGGTCTACAAAGACTAGACACGAGAGATCTACAAAGACTAGACACGAGAGATCTAGAACGACTAGACACGAGAGATCTATAAAGACTAGACACGAGGGATCTGCAAAGACTAGACACGAGAGATCTACAAAGACTAGACACAAGAGATCTACAAAGATTGGACACGAGAGATCTACAACGACTAGACACGAGAGATCTACAAAGACTAGACACGAGGGATCTACAAAGGCTAGACACAAGAGATCTGCAACGACTAGACACGAGAGGTCTACAAAGACTAGACACGAGAGATCTACAAAGACTAGACACGAGAGATCTACAAACACTAGACACAAGAGATCTACCAAGACTAGACACGAGAGATCTACAAAGACTAGACACGAGAGATCTACAAAGACTAGACTCGAGAGATCTACAAACACTAGACACGAGAGATCTACAAAGACTAGACTCAAGAGATCTACAAAGACTAGACACGAAGAGATCTACCAAGGCTAGGCATGAAGAGATCTGCAAAGACTAGGGAACCTCACCCGAGGGCGATTCAGTGCCTTTGGGAGAGGCGGGAAGAGAAATGAAGGAAATAATTGCGAGCAGAGAACACCACGGTTGGGAAAGGCTGGACAAACTGCCAGGCTGCCAGATTTCAAGGTATGCGCCATCTTCCCAGGTGGCGGGTCCCCGAGTCGCACAGGGACCCGTCTCCTCGAGGCGGGAAAGGGATTACAGCCATTTAACTACCTGTTAACAGGTAATTAACAGGTAGTTAAGAGGCTTATCCCCATTTTACCCCTGCAAGTGGGGACTCCCCGACAGCTGCGAACCTCGACAGGGTCAGCGAGGCGAGAAGTGGGTCTGCGGGGGTGAGAGGGATCGAAAAGTCCGCTGTGGAGGTGAGTGATGGGTGTTAGTGTGGACAGGTAAGTATGAGAGGTGTGTGTAAAGTGTTAGAAAAAGTTTACTTACCTTTGCTTCTTCCTGCAGGCTTCAACCCTTGGGGATCCGGAGGTGCCTCATCTCAACGGCAGAGATGACAGAATGGCTGCTGCATTCTCAGATGCAGCAGCCATCTGCTTTCTGCTGAGGAGAGAGGTCTTGGTGAGCCCGTGTGCAAGGGCTCACCTTAGAATAGAGATTGTCAGTGTTTGACAGCTTCTCAAAGCTGTCAAACGCTGACAATTCATCTGTCAAAAATTTTTGACAGATGAAACGTCATACGCTGACATCCTCTGTCACCGGATTTCCCTAATTGACCGGCTAAGCCTGCAGGGCGGGCTTAACAAGGTCAATCAAGGGAAAATAGCGTAGGTTGGCCAGGCGTCGTTGGGGGTGGGACTGAAACCCGCCAACCAGCAGTCCCGCCCCCAACGCATCCCCATTGATAAAATCCAGCCCTTATTATCAGAATACTCAGCAGTATGCGAGATCGTACACTACAAGATATGCCATTTTTATCCAGCATGCTCTCGCCTGAATTTCACCGGGGTAGGCGAGTTATTTCGACAGTCATTCGGACTCAGCCGTAGACAGAAGGAGAAGCAGAGTCAGACACACAGGGTTGGTGGGTTCTCCCGGGCTTTGTTAAAAATGGCAGCAGCCTGATTATGCAGTGCGTTAGGCTGTACTTAAATTTCACTCACTTTCCAACTGTGTCCAATGGCGCTGGGTATAAGTGAGACGGTGGAGCATCGGGACGTGCTAATAGATCGTTTCCATCAGCACTTTCCAGACACAGAGGAGGAACAGCATTGTTGATCCTGTTACACACTGCGTATAACTCATGCCTCACTGTAACCCACTAATACATCCGTCACTGTAACCCTCTAACACATCCCTCACTGTAACCCGCTAATACATCTCTCACTGTAACATTCTCTCCCTACTACACCGCTCACTGTAACCCTCTAACTCATGCCTCACTGTAACCCTCTAACTCATGCCTCACTGTAACCCACTAATACATCCCTCACTGTAACCCTCTAACACATCCCTCACTGTAACCCTCTAACTCATCCCTCACTGTAACCCGCTAATACATCTCTCACTGTAACATTCTCTCCCTACTACACCGCTCACTGTAACCCTCTAACTCATGCCTCACTGTAACCCTCTAACTCATGCCTCACTGTAACCCTCTAACTCATGCCTCACTGTAACCCTCTAACACATCCCTCACTGTAACCCTCTAACTCATGCCTCACTGTAACCCACTAATACATCCCTCACTGTAACCCTCTAACTCATGCCTCACTGTAACCCACTAATACATCTCTCACTGTAACCCTCTAACACATCCCTCACTGTAACCCGCTAATACATCTCTCACTGTAACCCGCTAATACATCTCTCACTGTAACATTCTCTCCCTACTACACCGCTCACTGTAACCCTCTAACTCATGCCTCACTGTAACCCTCTAACTCATGCCTCACTGTAACCCACTAATACATCCCTCACTGTAACCCTCTAACACATCCCTCACTGTAACCCTCTAACTCATCCCTCACTGTAACCCTCTATCTCATCCCTCACTGTAACCCTCCAACTCATGCCTCACTGTAACCCTCTAACACATCCCTCATTGAAACCCTCTAACACATCCCTCACTGTAACCCTCTAACACATCCCTCACTGTAACCCTCTAACTCATCCCTCACTGTAACCCTCTAACTCATCCCTCACTGTAACCCTCTAACACATCCCTCACTGTAACCCTCTAACTCATCCCTCACTGTAACCCTCTAACACATCCCTCACTGTAACCCTCTAACACATCCCTCACTGTAACCCTCTAACTCATCACTCACTGTAACCCTCTAACACATCCCTCACTGTAACCCTCCAACACATCCCTCACTGTAACCCTCTAACAAATCCCTCACTGTAACATTCTCTCCCTACTGCACCACTCACTGTAACCCTCTCTCTAATATGTCGCTCGCTATAGCGCTCTCTACAACACACCCCTCACCATAACATTCTCTCTGTAACACAGCATTCACTGTAGCACTGACGCAAAGTACGATATAGCGCCTTTCACAACCACAGGACGTCGCAAAGCGCTTTACAGCCAATGAAGTACTTTTTGAAGTGTGGTCACTGTTGTAATGTAGGAAACGCGGCAGCCAATTTGCACACAGCAAGCTCCCACAAGCAGCAATGTGATAATACAATAGCAAAATACTGCAGATGCTGGAAATCCGAAATAACAACAGAAAATGCTGTAAAAACTCAGCAGGCCAGGCAACATCCGTGGAGAGAAAATAGAGTCAACGTTTCGGGTGAACCTTTAATCAAGACTAAAGAGGCACAGGGAATGAAATAGATTAAGAGGCCAGGCTGGGAGAGAACAAAAGAGAAGAGACATTAAGAGGTATTCAAAATGAGACGAGATGGTGATAGGACTAGTGGAGACAAAAGACAGCTCTAGATTATCTGTTTTGACCAGATCATCTGCTTTTAGTGTTGTTGGTTGAGGGATACATATTGGCCCCAGGACACCGGGGAGAACTCCCCCTGCTCTTCTTCCAATAGTGGCCGTGGGATATTTTACATCCACCTGAGAGAGCAGACGGGGCCTCGGTTTAACGTCTCATCCAAAAGATGGCACCTCTGACAGTGCAGCGCTCCCTCAGTACCGCCCCTCCGAGAGTGCGGCGCTCCCTCAGTACCGCCCCTCCGACAGTGCGGCGCTCCCTCAGCACTGCCCCACGGACAGTGCGGCGCTCCCTCAGTACCGCCCCTCCGACAGTGCGGCACTCCCTCAGTACCGCCCCTCTGACAGTGCGGCGCTCCCTCAGTACTGCCCCTCCGACAGTGCGGCGCTCCCTCAGTACTGCCCCTCCGACAGTGCGGCGCTCCCTCAGTATTGCCCCTCCGACAGTGCGGCGCTCCCTCAGTACCGCCCCTCCGACAGTGCGGCGCTCCCTCAGTATTGCCCCTCCGACAGTGCAGTGCTTCCTCAGTACCGCCTCTCCGACAGTGCAGCGCACCCTCAGTACTACCCCTCCGACAGTGCGGCGCTTCCTCAGTACCGCCCCTCCGACAGTGCGGTTCCCCCTCAGTACTGCCCCTCCGACAGTGCGGCGCTCCCTCAGTACTGCCCCTCTGACACTGCGGCGCTCCCTCAGTACTGTCCCTCCGACAGTGCGGCGCTCCCTCAGTACTGCCTCTCCGACAGTGCGGCGCTCCCTCAGCACTGACACTCCGACAGTGCGGTGCTCCCTCAGTACTGCCCCTCCGACAGTGCGGTGCTCCCTCAGTACTGCCCCTCCGACAGTGCGGTGCTCCCTCAGCACTGACACTCCGACAGTGCGGCGCTCCCTCAGTACTGGCACTGGGAGCGTCGGCCTGGATTTTTGTGCTCAAATCTCCGGAGTGGTGCTCGAACCCACGACCTTCTGACTCAGAGGCGAGGATGGTGCCAAGTGAGCCACAGACTTACACACGACGATGCGAATCTCTTACCACAAGACCGTCTATAACCACCACCGCCCCTCGCCGCCACGAGGAGGACGCGCCCGCCGAGTGCCACGCTCTGTGGCACTCAACCCCTCCGTGACAGCAGCAAGCTGGTTACATCGCTCCTGAAGGCAGCGTGACAGATCGCTCACAGTATGTTGACGGTATCACCCTGCCAATGGACCAGCTCCCGGGAGGGCGGCAGACAGTTCCTTTGTGTGGGTGAGGAACACCCAGCACTTACTGTCATGCTGTACTTGACAGCAGTGTGTCATCTCATGAATCGCACCACAATGCTCCAATTAATTCCACAGCGCCGAGAAGGGCTTAATAACCGTTAAATGATGATTCCCGCCATGCATTAGAATTTCTTTGATAATCAGAGATCTTCTCATGAAAGATGGCAGATTAAGACTAAATTTAGAATTCCTAGGGAGCCGCAATTAAGACTGATTAAATGTTCAACATTCATCAACTGGGTCAAAGCAGAGTCTCGATTTCGCAATGCATATCCTGCATCCGCAGTCAATGATGGCAGCCATGTGGTGGGTGCTTGGGGCCTCACAGGTACTGGAGATAGAGAGGAGTCAACAATGAGCCCCATTCAGTGGCAATTGATTATTATCGTCAGTCAAGGAACGGAAGATACTCCGCAGTCTTGGAGAGCCTTTGGAGTCTTTCGCTCTGCTTTGCTCCTTCTGATAGGTTACTCTCTCCTATCCTTCCGTCAATCTCCGTCTTCTCTCCTTTTCTGCGGTTTTTCCCCCGGCTCAGTGGGTGTCTCTCTCTCTCTCTCTCCCGCCCCTGAGCCAGAAGGTCATGGGTGCGAGTCCTTCTCCGGAGACTTGAGTTCATAATCTAGGCCGACACTCCTGGTGCCAGTGCTGAGGGAGCGCCGCACTGTCGGAGGGACAGTACTGAGGGAGCGCCGCACTGTCGGAGGGGCAGTACTGAGGGAGCGCCGCACTGTCGGAGGGGCAGTACTGAGGGAGCGCCGCACTGTCGGAGGGGCAGTACTGAGGGAGCGCCGCACTGTCGGGGGGCAGTGCTGAGGGAGCGCCGCACTGTAGGAGGGGCAGTATGGAGGGAGCGCCGCACTGTCGGAGGGGCAGTACTGAGGAAGTGCTGCACTGTCGGAGGGGCAGTACTGAAGGAGCGCCGCACTGTCGGAGGGGCAGTACTGACGGAGCGCCGCACTGTCGGGGGGGCAGTGCTGAGGGAGTGCCGCACTGTCGGGGGGCAGTGCTGAGGCAGCGCCGCACTGTAGGAGGGGCAGTGCTGAGGGAGCGCCGCACTGTCGGAGGGGCAGTACAGAGGGAGCGCCGCACTGTCGGGGGGGCAGTGCTGAGGGAGCGCCGCACTGTCGGAGGGGCAGTACTGAGGGAGCGCCGCACTGTCGGAGGGGCAGTACTGAGGGAGTGCCGCACTGTCGGAGGGGCGGTACTGACGGAGCACTGCACTGTCGGAGGGGCGGTACTGAGGGAGCGCCGCACTGTCGGAGGGGCAGTACTGAGGGAGCGCCGCACTGTCGGAGGGGCAGTACTGAGGGAGCGCCGCACTGTCGGAGGGGCGGTACTGAGGGAGTGCCGCACTGTTGGAGGGGTGGTACTGAGGGAGCGCCGCACCGTCGGAGGGGCAGTACTGAGGGAGCGCCGCACTGTCGGAGGGGCAGTACTGAGGGAGCGCCGCACTGTCGGGGGGCAGTGCTGAGGGAGCGCCGCACTGTAGGAGGGGCAGTATGGAGGGAGCGCCGCACTGTCGGAGGGGCAGTACTGAGGAAGTGCTGCACTGTCGGAGGGGCAGTACTGAGGGAGCGCCGCACTGTCGGAGGGGCAGTATTGACGGAGCGCCGCACTGTCGGGGGGGCAGTGCTGAGGGAGTGCCGCACTGTCGGGGGGCAGTGCTGAGGCAGCGCCGCACTGTAGGAGGGGCAGTGCTGAGGGAGCGCCGCACTGTCGGAGGGGCAGTACAGAGGGAGCGCCGCACTGTCGGGGGGGCAGTGCTGAGGGAGCGCCGCACTGTCGGAGGGGCAGTACTGAGGGAGCGCCGCACTGTCGGAGGGGCAGTACTGAGGGAGTGCCGCACTGTCGGAGGGGCGGGACTGACGGAGCACTGCACTGTCGGAGGGGCGGTACTGAGGGAGCGCCGCACTGTCGGAGGAGCAGTACTGAGGGAGCGCCGCACTGTCGGAGGGGCGGTACTGAGGGAGTGCCGCACTGTTGGAGGGGTGGTACTGAGGGAGCACTGCACTGTCGGGGGGGCAGTGCTGAGGCAGCGCCGCACTGTAGGAGGGGCAGTGCTGAGGGAGCGTCGCACTGTCGGAGGGGCAGTACAGAGGGAGCGCCGCACTGTCGGGGGGCAGTGCTGAGGCAGCGCCGCACTGTAGGAGGGGCAGTGCTGAGGGAGCGCCGCACTGTCGGAGGGGCGGTACTGAGGGAGCACCGCACTGTCGGAGGGGCGGTACTGAGGGAGCGCCGCACTGTCGGAGGGGCGGTACTGAGGGAGCGCCGCACTGTCGGAGGGGCGGTACTGAGGGAGTGCCGCACTGTCGGAGGGGAGGTACTGAGGGAGCGCCGCACTGTCGGAGGGGCGGTACTGAGGGAGCGCCGCACTGTCGGAGGGGCGGTACTGAAGGAGCGCCGCACTGTTGGAGGGGCGGTACTGAGGGAGCGCCGCACTGTCGGAGGGGCAGTACTGAGGGAGCGCCGCACTGTCGGAGGGGCAGTACTGAGGGAGCGGCGCACTGTTGGAGGGGCAGTGCTGAGGGAGCGCCGCACTGTCGGAGGGGCAGTACTGAGGGAGTGCCGCACTGTCGGAGGGGCAGTACTGAGGGAGCGCCGCACTGTCGGAGGGGCAGTACTGAGGGAGCGCCGCACTGTCGGAGGGGCAGTACAAAGGGAGCGCCGCACTGTCGGGGGGCAGTGCTGAGACAGCGCCGCACTGTAGGAGGGGCAGTGCTGAGGGAGCGCCGCACTGTCGGAGGGGCAGTACAGAGGGACCGCCGCACTGTCGGGGGGGCAGTGCTGAGGGAGCGCCGCACTGTCGGAGGGGCAGTACTGAGGGAGCGCCGCACTGTCGGAGGGGCAGTACTGAGGGAGCGCCGCACTGTCGGAGGGGCAGTACTGAGGGAGCGCCGCACTGTCGGAGGGGCGGTGCTGAGGGAGCGCCGAACTGTTGTAGGGGCGGTACTGAGGGAGCGCCGCACTGTCAGAGGGGCAGTACTGAGGGAGCGCTGCACTGTCGGAGGGGCAGTACTGAGGGAACGCCGCACTGTCGGAGGGGCAGTGCTGAGGGAGCGCCGCACTGTCGGAGGGGCGGTACTGAGGGAGCGCTGCACTGTCGGAGGGGCAGTGCTGAGGGAGCGCCGCACTGTCGGAGGGGCAGTACTGAGGGAGCGCCGCACTGTCGGAGGGGCGGTACTGAGGGAGCGCCGCACTGTCGGAGGGGCGGTACTGAGGGAGCGCTGCACTGTCGGAGGGGCAGTGCTGAGGGAGCGCCGCACTGTCGGAGGGGCAGTACTGAGGGAGCGCCGCACTGTCGGAGGGGCGGTACTGAGGGAGCGCCGCACTGTCGGAGGGGCGGTACTGAGGGAGCGCCGCACTGTCGGAGGGGCAGTACTGAGGGAGCGCCGCACTGTCGGAGGGGCAGTACTGAGGGAGCGGCGCACTGTTGGAGGGGCAGTGCTGAGGGAGCGCCGCACTGTCGGAGGGGCAGTACTGAGGGAGTGCCGCACTGTCGGAGGGGCAGTACTGAGGGAGCGCCGCACTGTCGGAGGGGCAGTACTGAGGGAGCGCCGCACTGTCGGAGGGGCGGTACTGAGGGAGCGCCGCACTGTCGGAGGGGCAGTACTGAGGGAGCGCCGCACTGTCGGAGGGGCAGTACTGAGGGAGCGGCGCACTGTTGGAGGGGCAGTGCTGAGGGAGCGCCGCACTATCGGAGGGGCAGTACTGAGGGAGAGCCGCACTGTCGGAGGGGCAGTGCTGAGGGAGCGCCGCACTGTCGGATGTGCCGTCTTTCAGATGAGACATTAAACCGAGGCCCCGTCTGCCCTCTCAGGTGGATGTAAAAGATCCCACGGCCACTATTTTGAAGAAGAGTTCTCCACGGTGTCCTGGGGCCAATATTAATCCCTTAACCAACATCACTAAAAACAGATGATCTGGTCATTATCACATTGCTGTTTGTGGGGGCTTGCTGTGCCCAAATTGGCTGCCGCGTTTCCTACATTACAACAGTGACCACACTTCAAAAAGTACTTCATTGGCTGTAAAGCGCTTTGGGACATCCTGAAGTTGTGAAAGGTGCTAGAGAAATGCGAGCCTCTTTTTTTTTCTAAACTGCCACCCTCTGTCCCATCAAAGCTCGAGGTAGGCTAGAAAATTATATTCTCCAATATCAGATGACGCGCGGCTCGTATAGAGGTTTTAATTTTCTTCACGGTGTGTTCAGGTGCTTTTCCGCACTTTCCCTCGTGTGTCCATCGCAACGTGGGCTGTTCTGAAACGACCTGCCTCTGGAAACATGAATCAGCTGGGATTTCTGCTCCCAAACCAATTAACTTTTATCGCCCAGCATGTATTCTAACTACTCCGAAGTTAGTACTCAATTAAAGTGTATGAAAAATTGTCGAAAATCAATTGAACACTTATCGGAGTGCGCTGTCACATTTCCAAGATCGTCGGGTTGCCAGAATTGCCCTGAATATGATACCCTTCGACACTGAATATATCCCGTCGTCATTCGGCAGCTCTCCTTGCTATCCACAGCCGAGGTCCCGTGTCGTTTCTGCGCATCAGCGGGAAGTCAGAGCAGCGGCAAAGGGAATTGGGGGGGCGGGGTGCGTTTCATCGGTTTCCAAAACTGGAGTCCGCAAGGGCGTCCAGGGAGTGGTTGCGGCCAACGGGCTTCTGGGAAAGTCCGGGTGAGAACAACGCGCCTCGACGTCAAGACATTCAACCGTGCCTGTTCTCGAGGAGCGCCAGAAAAACTGAGGTCGATGAGGGTCAAGGGGAAACTCTCCAGTGGCTGCAGCGATACCTGACACAACACCTTGCATTTATATAGCGCTTTTAACCTAGTAAAACGTCCCAAGGTGCTTCACAGGAGCGATTATCAAACAAAATTTGACACCGAGCCACATAAGGAGATATCAGGACAGGTGACCAAAAGCTTGGTCAAAGAGGTCAGTTTTAAGCAGCGTCTTAAAGGAGGAGAGCGAGGCGGAGAGGTTTAGGGAGGGAATTCCAGAGCTTAGGGCCCAGGCAGCTGAAGGCACGGCCGCCAATGGTGGAGCGATGGAAATCGGGGGATGGTCAAGAGGCCGGAATTGGAGGAGCGCAGAGATCTCGGAGGGTTGTGGGGCTGGAGGAGGTTACAGAGATAGGGAGGGGCGAGGGCCACGGAGGGATTTGAAAACAAGGATGAGAATTTTAAAATCGAGGCGTTGCCGGACCGGGAGCCAATGTAGGTCAGTGAGCACAGTGGGTGATGGGTGAACGGGACTTGGTGCGAGTTAGGACACGGGGCAGTGAGCACAGGGGGTGATGGGTGAACGGGACTCGGTGCGAGTTAGGACACGGGGCAGTGAGCACAGGGGGTGATGGGTGAACGGGACTCGGTGCGAGTTAGGACACGGGGCAGTGAGCACAGGGGGTGATGGGTGAACGGGACTCGGTGCGAGTTAGGACACGGGGCAGTGAGCACAGGGGGTGATGGGTGAACGGGACTTGGTGCGAGTTAGGACACGGGGCAGTGAGCACAGGGGGTGATGGGTGAACGGGACTCGGTGCGAGTTAGGACACGGGGCAGTGAGCACAGGGGGTGATGGGTGAACGGGACTCGGTGCGAGTTAGGACACGGGGCAGTGAGCACAGGGGGTGATGGGTGAACGGGACTCGGTGCGAGTTAGGACACGGGGCAGTGAGCACAGGGGGTGATGGGTGAACGGGACTCGGTGCGAGACAACACGGGAAGATGGATTTTGGATGTCAATCATCGCAGCCAAAGGACATTGTCACGGGTGGTTGGCACATGGTGAAGCTGTTGGGCAGCGTATCACCTGATGGGTCAGAGGCACAGTGCCAAGAGCAGTAGATGAGAACAGATAAAGAGATGGAAAGATAGACCAGAGCGTAACGCTAGTCCTGGGCACAAATCACACCACGATGCACTAAAGATATCACAGGATGTCGTACCGTGAAAATAATTGACTTCATCCATTGTCGATGCAACTCAATCCCACTGCCAGTTATTACTGCCCATGTAACTCACTGCCAACATCCATCATTACTTCCAGCCAGCCTTATAATCTATGCACCTCACTATTACCCAGCCATTCATGTTTATATGACCCACTGCCCCATTGTAGATAAGACTTGCGTTTATATAGCACGTTTCACAACCTCAAGACGTCCCAAAGCCATTTACAGTCAATGAAGTACTTTTTGAAGTGTGCTCACTGTTGTAATGTAGGAAACACGGCAGCCAATTTGCGCACAGCAAGCTCCCACAAACAGCAATGTGATAATGACCAGATCATCTGTTTTAGTGATGTTGATTGAGGGATAAATATTGGCCCCAGGACACCGGGGAGAACTCCCCCTGCTCGTCTTCCAATAGTGGCCGTGGGATCTTTTATGTCCACCTGAGAGAAGACAGGGCCTCGGTTTAACGTCTCATCCAAAAGACGGCACCTCCGACAGTGCGCCGCTCCCTCAGTACTGCCCCTCCGACAGTGCGGCGCTCCCTCAGTACTGCCCCTCCGACAGTGCGGCGCTCCCTCAGTACTGCCCCTCCGACAGTGCGCCGCTCCCTCAGTACTGCCCCTCCGACAGTGCGGCGCTCCCTCAGTACTGCCCCTCCGACAGTGCGACAGTGCGGCGCTCCCTCAGTACTGCCCCTCCGACAGTGTGCCGCTACCTCAGTACTGCCCCTCCGACAGTGCGCCGCTCCCTCAGTACTGCCCCTCCGACAATGCGGCGCTCCCTCAGTACTGCCCCTCCGGCACTGCGCCGCTACCTCAGTACCGCCCCTCCGACAGTGCGGCGCTCCCTCAGTACTGCCCCTCCGACAGTGTGGCGCTCGCTCAGTCCTGCCCCTCCGACAGTGCAGCGCTCCCTCAGTATTGCCCCTCCGACAGTGCGGCGCTCCCTCAGTACTGCCCCTCCGACAGTGCGGCGCTCCCTCAGTACTAGCTCTCCGACAGTGCGGCGCTCCCTCAGTACTGCCCCTCCGACAGTGCAGCGCTCCCTCAGTACTGCCCCTCCGACAGTGCGGCGCTCCCTCAGTACTGCCCCTCCGACAGTGCCGCGCTCCCTCAGTACTGCCCCTCCGACAGTGCCGCGCTCCCTCAGTACTGCCCCTCCGACAGTGCGGCGCTCCCTCAGCACTGCCGCTCCGACAGTGCGGCGCTCCCTCAGTACTGCCCCTCCGACAGTGCGGCGCTCCCTCAGTACTGCCCCTCCGACAGTGCGGCGCTCCCTCAGTACTGCTCCTCCGACAGTGCGGCGCTCCCTCAGTACTGCCCCTCCGACAGTGCGGCGCTCCCTCAGTACCGCCCCCTGACAGTGAGGCGCTCCCTCAGTACTGCCCCTCCGACAGTGCGGCGCTCCCTCAGTGCTGCCCCTCCGACAGTGCGCCGCTACCTCAGTACCGGCCCTCCGACAGTGCGGCGCTCCCTCAGTACTGCCCCTCCGACAGTGCGGCGCTCCCTCAGTACTGCCCCTCCGACAGTGTGGTGCTCGCTCAGTCCTGCCCCTCCGACAGTGCGGCGCTCCCTCAGTACCGCTCCTCCGACAGTGCGGTGCTCGCTCAGTGCGGCGCTCGCTCAGTACTAGCTGTCCGACAGTGCAGCGCTCCCTCAGTATTGCCCCTCCGACAGTGCGGCGCTCCCTCAGTACTGCCCCTCCGACAGTGCGGCGCTCCCTCAGTACCAGCTCTCCGACAGTGCGGCGCTCCCTCAGTACTGCCCCTCCGACAGTGCAGCGCTCCCTCAGTACTGCCCCTCCGACAGTGCGGCGCTCCCTCAGTACTGCCCCTCCGACAGTGCCGCGCTCCCTCAGTACTGCCCCTCTGACAGTGCGGTGCTCCCTCAGTACTGCCGCTCCGACAGTGTGGCGCTCCCTCAGCACTGCCCCTCCAACAGTGCGGCGCTCCCTCAGCACTGCCGCTCCGAAAGTGCGGCGCTCCCTCAGTACTGCCCCTCCGACAGTGCGGCGCTCCCTCAGCACTAGCTCTCCGACAGTGCGGCGCTCCCTCAGTACTAGCTCTCCGACAGTGCGGCGCTCCCTCAGTACTGCCCCTCCGACAGTGCAGCGCTCCCTCAGTACTGCCCCTCCGACAGTGCGGCGCTCCCTCAGTACTGCCCCTCCGACAGTGCCGCGCTCCCTCAGTACTGCCCCTCCGACAGTGCGGCGCTCCCTCAGTACTGCCGCTCCGACAGTGTGGCGCTCCCTCAGCACTGCCCCTCCGACAGTGCGGCGCTCCCTCAGCACTGCCGCTCCGACAGTGCGGCGCTCCCTCAGCACTGCCGCTCCGACAGTGCGGCGCTCCCTCAGTACTAGCTCTCCGACAGTGCGGCGCTCCCTCAGTACTGCCCCTCCGACAGTGTGGTGCTCGCTCAGTACTGCCCTTCCAACAGTGCGGCGCTCGCTCAGTACTAGCTCTCCGACAGTGCGGCGCTCCCTCAGTACTAGCTCTCCGACAGTGCGGCGCTCCCTCAGTACTAGCTCTCCGACAGTGCGGCGCTCCCTCAGTACTGCCCCTCCGACAGTGCGGCGCTCGCTCAGTACTGTCCCTCCGACAGTGCGGCGCTCGCTCAGTACTGCCCTTCCAACAGTGCGGCGCTCGCTCAGTACCGCTCCTCCGACAGTGCGGCGCTCGCTCAGTGCGGCGCTCGCTCAGTACTAGCTCTCCGACAGTGCAGTGCTCCCTCAGTGCGGCCCCTCCGACAATGCCCTGGAGTGACAGCCTAGATTTATGTGCTCAAGTCCCTGGAGTGGGACTCAGAGGCGAGTGTGCTGCCCACTGAGCCACGGCTGACACTTAATCCTGATCTATGCAAACTCAGTGCCAGCCATCCATTATCTTCTAGTTGGCTCATGACCAGCCATCCACTGTTTAATCCAGATTGCTCATCATCCTCTCGATCTGGCGCTGGTTAATCCAATCAAGGAGGCAGGTCTCGATCAGCTTCGACAGAAACTCCGATTGAGATGTGCCGCCTTTGTCTCGCTGCTGTCTCCGAGCTAATTCTGTGACATTCTCTTTGCAAGCAACGCATTTCCTTGTTGTAAGAGTCTTATTGATTGTGCTTTACCCCAGACTTTTATCAACACGAGTGGGAGGTTTAATAGCCGCCGCGGTAATGTGAGATGGCTTTCATCTCTCTTTCTGCAGCCGCCACAGTGTAGGAATCCACTTCAGTGCAACGTACTTTAAGCTAGGTGAGATGCACTGGGTTTACCCTTGAGACTGCAACATCCTTATTTTTGCACTTCCTCTCCTCCAGCCCCCCTTTCCTAAGGAAGGATATAATTGCCTTAGAAGGGTTGTAACGAAGGTCCTCGAGCCTGCTCCGCCATTCAGTAAGATCGTGGCTGAGCTTCGACTTCACCTCCACTTCCCCGCCCGATCCCTTGATTCCCTGAGAGTCCAAAAATCTCTCGATCTCAGCCTTGAATATACTCAATGACGGAGCCTCCACGGCAGAGAATTCCAAAGATTCACCACCCTCTGAGTGAAGAAATTTCTCCTCATCTCAGTCCTAAATGGCCGACCTCTTATTCCGAGACTGTGACCCCTGGTTCTAGACTCCCCAGCCAGGGGAAACAACCTCTCAGCATCTACCCTGTCAATCCCCTTCAGAATCTTGTACGTTTCAATGTCTAAACTCCAGAGAGTATCGGTCCAATCTACTCAATCTCTCATCATAGGACAACCCTCTCACCCCAGGAATCAGTCTAGTGAACCTTCATTGCACCGCCTCCAAGGCAAGTCTATCCTTCCTTAGATAAGGAGACCAACACTGTGCGCAGTACTCCAGGTGTGGTCTCACCAAAGCCTGTACAATTGTAGCAAGACTTCCTTACTCTTACACTCCAACCCCCTTGCAATAAAGGCCAACATGCCATTTCTGGAACCATACTAACCCATACAGTGTCAGCTGTGGCTCAGTTGGCAGCGCACTCACCTCTGAATCAGAAGGTTGTGGGTTCACAGTCCCACTCTAGGGAATTGAGCACATAGGCCTAGAAATTCAGTATAGCCACGTTCGGGGCGCTACAGTCGGGCGGCCGCTAAAGTTTGCGCCCGGCGCAAGTTCGCGCCACCTTCGCCGATATTCAGTCGCATCACCCCAAGAGGTTGCAGCTGCGCTAAAACAGGCGATGCACGACTATCATTAGGCGCTAAGCCGGCGGTCCGGGGCGATACCCCCGAGGGCGGGCGCAGCGCAGGTGCGGCGAGTTGCTGATTGACGGCAGACACTCTGGCGCCGGTGAGCTCTTAAAGGGGGAGGGTGGATTTGTTTGACTGCCACTCTCTCACGGCGTCTGTGAGCCCTTTGAATGCAATGGAGAAGGCCAACGTTTGCACCCATTGCAGCCCCCATTATATGTTTGCAAACAATGATATGACACTGAGGGTAAAGACAATTGGAAAGCTGTGGCCTGAAGCCACAAGTACCTGTGCGAGTGTTGAGCCAAAGCAGAAAGCTCTCTACCTTGGTCTCTCTGCAAAGATCCGTCTCTCAAAAAGGAGTGCTGCAAAATGGCTGCCTATTCTACTGCAGGAGGAGTGTCCTTTAATTTGCGCCCCCCGCGCCCCGCATCGACTGAGAACCGTTCCCCTCTACCAGTCGCTAGGGGCGCCAGGTGCACAATAGGGCGTCGCCACTGAATTTCCGGTTTGGGGCGCACAAAGGGCGTTGCACGATGAAATGACATCAGGATCTGCGCGCGTAGCTGAGCGCGCGCAAAGACTTTGCGCCGCCGCTAAATCTTTAGTGAAGTTGGGGAGAGGCGCAGATCGCGCTGCGCCCGGCCGCTAGCCGCCTAGCGCCCAACATCTCCTCCTCCTAAGGCGCTACCGGCTGGCGCAAACAACTGATTTTCTAGGCCATAAAATCTAGGGCTGACACTCCAGTGCAGTACTGAGGGAGCGCTGCACTGTCGGAGGGGCCGTCTTTCAGATGAGACGTTAAACCGAGGCCCCGTCTGCCCTCTCAGGTGGATGTAAAAGATCCCAGGGCCACTATTGGAAGAAGAGCAGGGGGAGTTCTCCCCGGTGTCCTGGGGCCAATATTTATCACTCAATCCAACATCACTAAAACAGATGATCTGGTCATTATCACATTGCTGTTTGTGGGAACTTGCTGTGTGCAAATTGGCTGCCGCGTTTCCTACATTACAACAGTGACTACACTTCAAAAAGTACTTCATTAGCTGTAAAGCACGTTGGGACGTCCGGTGGTTGTGAAAGGCGCAATAGAAATGCAGTCTTTCTTTACAGATAAGGAAGGTCGTAGATGCGATCCTGGTTTGTGTTGAATTGACTGAGCTCAGTGTAACCTGATGAGGAAAACCAGTCACAGTTTCCACTTCGAATCCTTAACCTGTGACCCCCCCTTGCTGGTAGTTATGGTGCCCATATTTACGAGGAGCCGGGTTAGGGAGCGGGGAGGCAAATGTCATCCACCCGGAAAGGCAGAGATCTGCCCGAATTTAATGACAGGATCTGGCTGGAATTTCTGTACCCGGTTTCCCGCCTGGCTGGGAGGAGAGGATGGCTGGCGTGCGGGGAAAGCCTGATGCTCAAGGCCGCAGCCCGCTTCATCGGCCCCCTATCCACCACCTTAAACATTCACTCCCTCCACCACCGGCGCACCGTGGCTGCAGTGTGTACCATCTACAAGATGCACTGCAGCAACTCGCCAAGGCTTCTTCGACAGCACCTCCCAAACCCGCGACCTCTACCACCTAGAAGGACAAGGGCAGCAGGCGCACGGGAACACCACCACCTCCAAGTTCCCCTCCAAGTCACACACCGTCCTGACTTGGAAATATATCGGCCATTCCTTCATCGTCGCTGGGTCAAAATCCTGGAACTCCCTCCCTAACAGCACTGTGGGAGCACCTTCACCACACGGACTGCAGCGGATCAAGAAGGCGGCTCACCACCACCTTCTCAAGGGGCAACTAGGGATGGGCAATAAATGCTGGACCTTGCCAGCGACAGCCACATCCCATAAACGAGTAACAAAAAAGCTGGGGGGAGAGATATTGAGGGGAGGGTGGAGATTGCGGGGATTTGAAAGCAAGGATGACAATTTTAAAATCGAAAGAGCCAGTGCAGGTCAGCGAGCACAAGGGGTGATGGGTGAACGGGACTTGGTGCAAGTTAGGACACGGGGCAGCCGAGTTTTGGATGACCTCAAGTTTACGGAGGGTGGAATGTGGGAGGCCGTCCAGGAGTGCGTTGGAATAGTCGAGTCTAGAGGTAACAAAGGCAGGGATGAGGGTTTCAGCAGCGGATGAGTCATAGAGTCATAGAGTAATACAGCACGGATAGAGGCCCTTCGGCCCATCGTGTCCGCGCCGGCCATCAAGCCCTGCCTAATCTAATCCCATATTCCAGCATTTGGCCCGTAGCCTTGTATGCTATGGCATTTCAAGTGCACATCCAAATGCTTCTTAAATGTTGTGAGGGTTTCTGCCTCCACAACCCTTTCAGGCAGTGAGTTCCAGACTCCAACCACCCTCTGGGTGAAAAAGTTCTTTCTCAAATCCCCTCTAAACCTCCCGCCCTTTACCTTGAATCTATGCCCCCTAGTTATTGACCCCTCTACTAAGGGAAAAAGCTCCTCAGCATCCATCCTATCTATGCCCCTCATAATTTTGTACACCTCAATCATGTCCCCCCTCAGCCTCCTCTGCTCCAAGGAAAACAAACCCAATCTGCCCAGTCTCTCTTCATAGCCGAAGCGCTCCAGCCCTGGTAGCATCCTGGTGAACCTCCTCTGCACCCTCTCTAACGCGATCACATCCTTCCTGTAGTGTGGCAACCAGAACTGCACACAGTATTCCAGCTGTGGCCTAACCAGTGTTTTATACAGCTCCATCATAACCTCCTTGCTCTTATATTCAATGCCTCGGCTAATGAAGGCAAGTATCCCATATGCCTTTTTTACCACCTTATCCACCTGTTCCGCCGCCTTCAGGGATCTGTGTACTTGCACACCCAGATCCCTCTGACCCTCCGTCTTGCCTAGGGTCTTTCCATTCATTGTGTATTCCTTTGCCTTGTTAGTCCCCGCAAAGTGCATCACCTCGCACTTTTCCGGGTTAAATTCCATTTGCCACTGTTCCGCCCATCTGACCAACCCATCTATATCGTCCTGCAGACTGAGGCTACCCTCCTCGCTATTTACCACCCTACCAATTTTTGTATCATCCGCGAACTTACTGATCATACCCTTTACATTCATATCCAAGTCATTAATGTAGACCACAAACAGCAAGGGACCCAGCACCGATCCCTGTGGTACCCCACTGGCCACAGGCTTCCAGTCACAAAAACAACCTTCGACCATCACCCTCTGCCTTCTGCCACTAAGCCAGTTTTGTATCCAATGTGCCAAGGCACCCTGGATTCCATGGGCTCTTACCTTCTTGACCAGTCTCCTGTGCGGGACTTTATCGAAGGCCTTACTGAAATCCATGTATACCACATCCACTGCGTTACCCTCATCCACACACCTAGTCACCCCCTCAAAAAATTCAATCAAATTAGTCAGACATGATCTTCCCTTGACAAAGCCATGTTGACTATCCCTGATTAATCCTTGCCTCTCCAAGTGGAGACAAATTTTGTCCCTCAGGATTTTTTCCAATAATTTTCCTACCACTGATGTTAGGCTCACTGGCCTGTAGTTCCCCGGTTTTTCCCTACTCCCCTTCTTGAATAATGGTACTACATTAGCGGTTCTCCAGTCCTCTGGCACATCCCCTGTGGCCAGAGAGGTCCTGAATATATGTGTTAGAGCCCCCGCAATCTCCTCCTTTGCCTCACACAGCAGCCTGGGATACATTTCATCCGGGCCTGGGGATTTATCCATTTTTAGGCCAGCTAAAACCGCCAATACCTCCTCCCTCTCGATGTTAATATGTTCGAGCATATCACAGTCCCCCCGCCCTATTTCTATGTCTACATCGTCCTTCTCCATAGTGAAAACAGATGCAAAAAATTCATTTAGAACCCCTCCTACATCTTCCGGCTCCACACACAGATTGCCACTTTTGTCCCTAATGGGCCCTATTTTTTCCCTAGTTATCCTCTTACCCTTAATATACTTATAAAACATCTTCGGATTTTCCTTTATTTTGCTCGCCAGTGTTATTTCATGGCCCCTCCTTGATCTCCTAATTTCTTTTTTAAGTATCCCCCTGCACTTTTTGTACTCCTCTAGGGCTTCCTCCGTCTTTAGCCTTTTGTATCTACCAAAAGCCCTCCTTTTTTTCCTAATCCATTCTCGTATATCCCCTGACATCCAAGGTTCCCTGTGGTTTTTGGAACCACCCTTGACCTTTACGGGAACATGTTGCCATTGTATGATCTCAATCTCCCTTCTGAAAGCCTCCCATTGCTCCGATGCGGATTTTCCTACAAGTAGCTGATCCCAGTCCATTTTGGCCAAATCCTGCCTTATCCTATTAAAATCGGCCTTCCCCCAATTTAGAACCTTTATTTCCGGCCCATCCCTGTCCTTTTCCATGACCACCTTAAATCTTACCATATTATGGTCACTATCACCAAAGTGCTCACCTACTAGCACTTTTTCCACTTGGCCGGCCACATTCCCTAGAATTAGGTCCAGTACCGCCCCCTCTCCTGTAGGACTTTCTACATGCTGGCTCAAAAAGCTCTCCTGGATGCACTTTAAGAATTCTACACCCTCTGAGCCTTTCACACTCTGACTATCCCAGTTAATATTGGGGAAGTTGAAATCCCCCATTATTATTACCCTATTATTTGCACATTTCTCTCAGATTTGCCTACATATCTGTTCCTCTATCTCCCCCTGACTGTTTGGAGGCCTATAGTACACTCCCAGCAAAGTGCTTGCCCCCTTTTTGTTTTTAAGCTCCACCCATATGGCCTCATTAGAGGACCCTGCTAATATATCATCCCTCCTTACTGCAGTAATTGACTCCTTAATTAATATTGCGACACCCCCTCCTCTTATACCTCCCCCTCTGTCTCGCCTGAAGATTCTGTACCCCGGAATATTGAGCTGCCAATCTTGCCCATCCCTCAACCATGTCTCCGTGATGGCAACAATATCGTACTCCCATGTGTTCAACAACAACTTCAGTTCATCCACCTTATTTGCAAGACTCCTTGCATTAAAATAGATGCCATCCAGCCTTGCCCTTATATATTTGCCCTGTCTACCAAGCTGACTTGTTTTTTTCTCTATAATTGGCAGCACATCCCCCCCTATTTCAGCTCCCCTCTGTATCCCATCCCCCTGCCAAGTTAGTTTAAACTCCCCCCAACAGTGCTAGCAAACCTCCCCGCAAGGATATTTGTCCCGCTCTGGTTCAGGTGCAACCCGTCCGACTTGTACAAGTCCCACCTTTCCCAGAAGCAGGCCCAGTGATCCAGGAAAGTAAAACCCTCCCCCCTACACCAACTCTTTAGCCACGCATTCATCTGCTCTATCCTCCCATTCCTATACTTACTAGATGAGCTGAGGTAAGGGCGGAGACGGGCGATGTTACGGAGGCGGAAATCGGGGGTCTGGGTGAGAGTGCGGATAAGGGTTCGGAAACTGATCTCGGGGTCAAATATCCTGATAACAGCCATTCTATTGGGTCGCGAAAGGAGGCTGGTCGCTCGGGCACGGTACCAGAGGGCTGCGGACACTGCGGCGCCCTCGAGAGACGAGCGGGGCGAAAGCCGCACGAGTAAAGACACAAATCGCGGTGGGGGGCGAGCGGGCATGCGGAGGGGGGGGGCGAGGCAAACGTCGGAATTAAGAGACCTCAAAAGGCTGAGGACGGAGCCAGAGAGCGAGCGCATTTGAGAAATAGATTGACCGTAAGCTGCTGACTTGAACTCTGACCTCGCGATACGACAATCAATGGTAATTTACCACCGAGGGCCTGCAACGCCAGCGCTTTAATGAGGCGAGGCCGATGTGAAGTGACTTTAATTGCCTGCTGCCATGGCAACGGCTGCAGGGAGCGCGGGATGACATTCCTCGCTCCTTGCTGTGGTTAAAGCTTCAAAAAATCAGATCCAATTAGCTGGGATTTTAATTACACGGTGACAATGGTCCCTCAGCAGCATTACCTCAGTGTGATGGTTTTGTTTACTTGGCCTGGATCGTTGCCGGGCCTGATTCCCAGCATCTCCTCTCGTCTGACAGATCCTCTCCTTGAGCGGGGCTGCCTTATTTTGTGGGCACCGTGCTTAAACACCCAGGGCAAGTTGATAAGACGGTCAAAAAAAAGCACTCGGTTTTAGCAATAGAATATAGAAACATAGACAAGTAGGAGCAGGAGTCGGCCATTCGGCCCTTCGCGCCTGCTCCACCATTCAGCGCGATCATGGCTGATCCTCTATCTCAATAACATATTCCCGCTCTCTCCCCATACCCCTTGATGCCTTTTGTGTCTAGAAATCTATCTATCTCCTTCTTAAATATATTCAGTGACTTGGCCTCCACAGCCTTCTGTGGTAGAGAATTCCACAGGTTCACCACCCTCTGAGTGAAGACATTTCTCCTCATCTCAGTCCTCAATGTCCTACCCCGTATCCTGAGACTGTGACCCCTCGTTCTAGACTCCCCAGCCAGGGGAAACATCCTCCCTGCATCCAGTCTGTCTAGCCCTGTCAGGATTTTATAAGTCTTCGAAACTCTAGTGAGTACAGGCCTAGTCGACCCAGACTCTCCTCATATGACAGTCCTGCAATCCCAGGAATCAGTCTGGTGAACCTTCGCTGCACTCCCTCTAAAAGCAACGAGATCACGCTCGAACTTTATGAACCACTGGCTAGGCCTCAGCTGCAGTTCAGTGGACTGCTGCTCCGCATTGCTTGGACAGGTCTAGCGTCATTCTACGAAAGCTCCTCTTTCTCGTTTCGGCTTCATCCCGAGCTAGTTCATCACCATTCTTGGACTGCTGTCCTCGATTTTTTTCCTTCTTAAAGCAGGCCCAGGCACGATGGTCCGAACGGCCTCCTCCTGTGCTGATGATAAGGGGGCGGTTAGAAAAATCTTCATTCCACAGAGGGTGCTTAGAGCGAGTCTGCCACAAACTCCTGAGTTTGTAAATTCTTCTAAAAGGAAAGTAGATCGTTGCTTGCAAAAGAGGAAAATAAAAGCATCTACAAGATGCACTGCAGCAACTCGCCAAGGCTTCTTCGACAGCACCTCCCAAACCCGCGACCTCTTCCACCTAGAAGGACAAGGGCAGCAGGCGCATGGGAACACCGCCACCTCCAAGTTCCCCTCCAAGTCACACACCATCCTGACTTGGAAATATATCGGCCGTTCCTTCATCGTCGCTGGGTCAAAATCCTGGAACTCCCTCCCTAACAGCACTGTGGGAGCACCTTCACCACACGGACTGCAGCGGTTCAAGAAGGCGGCTCACCACCACCTTCTGAAGGGCAACTAGGGATGGGCAATAAATGCTGGGCCTCGCCAGCGACGTCCACATCCCCAGGAATGAATTAAAAAAATATTGGGGAAATTGCAGGAGAGTGGTATTAAACTCGGAGGCCCAGGGACGTGAATGCTTGCATTATTTCGCCGAGATCTTAAAAATGTTGATACTTAAAACTTCAACCTGTTAAGCAAATTGTTAAGTAAACTGATTTGAGTGGGCGACTTTACATTGTGGAGTAGGGTCTCCCCCTTTGTCAGCAAGTTGCACTCAAAATGCTGACAGTTTTACCGCTCATTTGCATAATCACAGAGGTAAAACCGCCCAAAACCAGCGCGATCGGGCGGCGTTTTACAACGTGCTTGTCCAATTCATGTAAAAAAAATATTCCTGGATATATTTAAGAGCGGGAACCAGGTGGGGTTTGGTTCGTGCAGCTGAGAATGGGTTCAATCACGAAAAATAAGCATTTTTTTTTATCAGAGTCCGCCCCCTGCGAGCAACCCGATGTTAAATCACTGAAAATGACTTTAATAAACTACACAGAACCATTTGCCAGTGATATTGGGGCACAGTTTCTGATTTTTTAATGTTTAAAAGGCTTTTAAAGGGTGTCCCTTGCGTCGAGAACAACCGGCTTAATTTTTAAAAGCCTCCTCGAAGGCCCGCAATCAGCGGGAAATATCGCCATGGTGATTCCTTCGATCTCAGAGCGGGGAGGGGGGGTCCGGCCTTCCGGCGCGATTTTTCTTTAAACCTGCGCGACAGGGGGCGGGAAACTCGACCGGGGCGCTTGGACGGAAACCGCGCTCGAGATTCCGTGTGACACTTTACGCCGGTCTGGCCGGTTTTGGGCGCGTGGCCTGGCGGGAAATCGTGCATTGTGGTAGCGGAGGAAGCTGAAACCGGCAGTTGCTTTGAACAAGGAGGCCTGACATTGCGACCCAGATCGGATGAGGAGATTGATATTTTTGGAGTAGGGTTCATGGTAGGCTGAGCTTATTCCCCTTTGGCATGACGAGCTTGCCCCAGTTAACAATGGCAGTTCAAGGTCTACTTCTTATTCCCTTTTGTTCTTTCCTCCCCTCCGCACCTTTGTGGCTCAGTGGGTCGCACCCTCAGCTCTGAGTCTGAAGGTTGTGGGTTCGGGCCCCACTCCAGGGACTTCAGCATAAAAATCCAGGCTGACACTCCCAGTGCAGTACTGAGGGAGTGCCGCACTGTCGGAGGGGCGGTACTGAGGGAGCGCCGCAATGTCGGAGGGGGCAGTGCTGAGGGAGCGCCACACTGTCGGAGGGGCAGTACTGAGGGAGCGCCGCACTGTCTGAGGGGCGGCACTGAGGGAGCGCCGCACTGTCGGAGGGGCAGTACTGAGGGAGCGCCGCACTGTCAGAGGGGCAGTACTGAGGGAGCACCGCACTGTCGGAGGGGCAGTACTGAGGGAGCACCGCACTGTCGGAGGGGCGGTACTATGGGAGCGCCGCACTGTCAGAGGGGCAGTACCGAGGGAGCGCCGCACTGTCGGAGGGGCAGTACTGAGGGAGCGCTGCACTGTCGGAGGGGCAGTGCTGAGGGAGTGCCGCACTGTCGGAGGGCAGTGCTGAGGGAGCGCCGCACTGTCGGAGGGGCAGTACTGAGGGAGCGCCGCACTGTTGGAGGGGCAGTACTGAGGGAGCGCCGCACTGTCGGAGGGGCAGTACTGAGGGAGCGCCGCACTCTCGGAGGGGCAGTACTGAGGGAGCGCCACACTGTCAGAGGGGCGGTACTGAGGGAGCGCCGCACTGTCAGAGGGGCAGTACTGAGGGAGCGCCGCACTGTCGGAGGGGCAGTATTGAGGGAGCGCCGCACTCTCGGAGGGGCAGTACTGAGGGAGCGCCACACTGTCAGAGGGGCAGTACTGAGGGAGCGCCGCACTGTCGGAGGGGCAGTACTGAGGGAGCGCCGCACTGTCGGAGGGGCAGTACTGAGGGAGCGCCACACTCTCGGAGGGGCAGTACTGAGGGAGCGCCACACTGTCAGAGGGGCAGTACTGAGGGAGCGCCGCACTGTCAGAGGGGCAGTACTGAGGGAGCACCGCACTGTCGGAGGGGCAGTACTGAGGGAGCGCCGCACTCTCGGAGGGGCAGTACTGAGGGAGCACCGCACTGTCGGAGGGGCGATACTGAGGGAGCGCCGCACTGTCGGAGGGGCAGTACCGAGGGAGCGCCGCACTGTCGGAGGGGCAGTACTGAGGGAGCGCCGCACTGTCGGAGGGGCAGTGCTGAGGGAGTGCCGCACTGTCGGAGGGCAGTGCTGAGGGAGCGCCGCACTGTCGGAGGGGCCATATTGAGGGAGCGCTGCACTGTCAGAGGGGCAGTACTGAGGGAGCGCCGCACTGTCGGAGGGGCAGTACTGAGGGAGCACCGCACTGTCGGAGGGGCGGTACTGAGGGAGCGCCGCACTGTCAGAGGGGCAGTACCGAGGGAGCGCCGCACGGTCGGAGGGGCAGTACTGAGGGAGCACCGCACTGTTGGAGGGGCAGTACTGAGGGAGCGCCGCACTGTCAGAGGAGCAGTGCTGAGGGAGCGCCGCACTGTCGGAGGGCCAGTACTGAGGGAGCACCGCACTGTCGGAGGGGCGGTACTGAGTGAGCGCCACACTGTCGGAGGGGCAGTACCAAGGGAGCGCCGCACTGTCGGAAGGGCAGTACTGGGGGAGTGCCGCACTGTCGGAGGGGCCATACTGAGGGAGCGCCGCACTGTCGGAGGGGCAGTACTGAGCGAGCGCTGCACTGTCGGAGGAACAGTACTGAGGGAGCTCCGCACTGTCGGAGGGGCAGTACTGAGGGAGCGCTGCACTGTCGGAGGGGCAGAACTGAGGGAGCGCCGCACTGTCGGAGGGGCAGTGCTGAGGGAGCGCCGCACTGCCGGAGGGGCAGTGCTGAGGGAGCGCCGCACTGTCGGAGGGGCAGTGACAAGGGAGCGCCACACTTTTGGAGGGGCAGTACTGAGGGAGCGCCGCACTGTCGGAGGGGCAGTGCTGAGGGAGCACAGCACTGTCGGAGGGGCAGTGCTGAGGGAGCGCCACACTGTCGGAGTGGCAGTGCTGAGGGAGCGCCGCACTGTCGGAGGGGCAGTACTGAGGGAGCGCTGCACTGTCGGAGGGGCAGTACTGAGGGAGCGCCGCACTGTCGGAGGGACAGTACTGAGGGAGCGCCACACTGTCGGAGGGGCAGTACTGAGGGTGCGCTGCACTGTCGGAGGGGCAGTACTGAGGGAGCGCCGCACTGACGGAGGGGCCATACTGAGGGAGCGCTGCACTGTCTGTTGGTGGGGCAGTACTGAGGGAGCGCCGCACTGTCGGAGGGTCAGTACTGAGGGAGTGCCCCATGTAAAAGATCCCATGGCCGCTATTGGAGGAAAAGCAGCGGAGTTCTCCCCGGTGTCCTGGGGCCAATATTTATCCCTCAATCAACATCACAAAAACAGATGATCTGGTCATTATCACATTGCGGTTTGTGGAAGCTTGCTGTGTCCAAATTGCCTGCCGCGTTTCCTACATTACAACAGTGACTACACTTCAAAAAGTACTTCATTGGCTGTGAAGCGCTTTGGGACGTCCTGAGGTGGTGAAAGGCGCTGGAGAAATATCAGGCTTACTGTTCAATCTTTTTTTCCTTGACTCTGCATTTGCTTAATGTTACATCTCATAACGTTTACCAGTTCTGACGAAAGATCACCGACCTGAAACGTTAACTCTATTTCTCTCTCCACAGACGCTGCCTGACCCGCTGAGCGTTCCCAGCATTTTCAGTTTATATTTCAGCTTTCCAGCATCCCCGCTGTTCTGCCTTTGCAACTTTTAGGTTTGTTTCCCCCTGGGCAAAACTGCGATTGTTTCCTGCCACAAGTTGTTAACAAGGCTTTCACAGTTAACTAGTCCTTGATTCCTGGGATGGGGGGATTGTCCTTTGAGGAGAGATTGAGTAGACTCGGCCTATATTCTCTAGAGTTTAGAAGAATGAGAGGTGATCTCATTGAAACATACAACATTCTTACAGGGCTTGACAGGGTAGATGCAGGGAGGATGTTTCCCCTGGCTGGGGAGTCTAGAACCAGGGGTCACAGTCTCAGAATAAGGAGTCGGCCATTTATAAGAACATAAGACGTAGGAGCAGGAGTCGGCCATTCGGCCCCTCGAGCCTGCTCCGCCATTCAATGAGATCATGGCTGATCTGATCTTTGACTCAGCTCCACTTCCCTGCCCGCTCCCCATAACCCATCAGTCCCTTATTGTTCAAAAATCTGTCTATCTCCACCTTAAATATATTCAATGACCCAGCCTCCACAGCCCTCTGGGGCAGAGAATTCCACAGATTTACGACCCTCTGAGAGAAGAAATTCCTCCGTTTAGGACTGAGATGAGGAGGAATTTCTTCACTCAGAGGGTGGTGAATCTTTGGAATTCTCTACCCCAGAGGGCTGTGAATGCTCAGTCGTTGAGTATATTCAAGACAGAGATCGATAGATTTTTGACTATTAAGGGAATCAAGGGATATGGGGATAGTGCAGGAAAGTGGAGATGAGGTCGAAGATCAGCCATGATCTTATTGAATGGCGGAGCAGGCTCGAGGGGCCGAATGGCCGACTCCTGCTCCTAATGCTGATGCTATGAAGCATTTTTCTGTTTGGTAGTTATGCACATTATCTACATATTTCAGGCCCTATGAGCAAAAATTAAGTAGCAATAATAGAAAAAAATATTTTTTCTGGTTTTTCATAATGATCACACAGAGCATAAAGAAACACTTTTACAAAGTATTACACAGTATCTACAACACAGAAACAGGCCATTCGGTCCAACTGGTCCGTGCTGGTGTTTATGCTCCACATGAGCCTCCTCCCACCCCTCTTCATCTCACCCCATCACCATATCCTTCTATTCCATTCTCCCTCGTGTGTTTATCCAGCTTCCCCTTAAATGTATCTCTGCCATTCGCCTCAACCTGTCCCTGTGGTAGTGAGTTCCACATTCTCACCAATCAATTCAATTCAATTCAATTCAATTCAATTTTATTTGTCATATATGCAGCAGACGTGTGTACTGCACAATGAAATGTTGATTTTTACGAGTCCTCCCAACATTGAAATAAATATGGCATAACAATGATAAAATACTAATAGAAATACAGTAATAATAAATAAAGCAACAGTAATAAATAATAATAAATTATTCGTTCATGAGTCTTATGGTCTGGGGGTAGAAGCTGTTTCGAAACCTGCTGGTACGAGACCGTATGCTTCGGTATCTCTTACCGGACGGGAGCAGGGCGAAGAGGTTGTGGCTGGGGTGGCTCACGTCTTTGATGATTCTCAGGGCCTTCCCCCGGCACCTCTCGGGGTAGATATCCTGCACAGCAGGTAGTTTAATTCCTATAGTATGTTGTGCAGCTTTCACTACCATCTGTAGGGCCTTGCGGTCTGTGGCGGTGCAGTTGCCATACCAGGTAGTGATGCAGCCGGACAGGATACTCTCGATGGTGCACCGGTAGAAGTTGGTGAGAATCTGGGGGGCCATTCCAAATTTCTTCAGTCTCCTGAGGAAGAACAGGCGTTGGCATGCCTTCTTCGTTACGACGTCGATGTGATGGGACCACGTTAAGTCCTCCGTCCTCCCACTCCCTGGGTAAAGAAGTTTCTCCTGAATTCCCGATTGGATTTATTAGTGACGATCTTATATTGATGGCCCCTAGTTCTGGTCTCCCCCACAAGTGGAAACATCTTCTCTACGTCTACCCTATCGAACCCCTTCATAATCGTCAAGACCTCGATCAGGTCACCCCTCAGCCTTCTCTTTTTCGAGAGATTGTTGTTGAATCTTTCCTGACATTTATGTATCATTTTATTTATTTATAAGGCCCAAAAACAGCAATAGCGATAATAAAGAAAAAGACTTGTGTTTCTCCAGCGCCTTTCACCACCTCAGGACGCCTCAAATCGCTTTACAGCCAATGAAGTACTTTTTTTGAAGTGTGGTCACTGTTGTAATGTAGGAAACGCGGCAGCCAATTCGCGCACAGCAAGCTCCCACCAACAGCAATGTGATAATGACCAGATCATCTGTTTCTCGTGATGTTGGTTGAGGGATAAGTTTTGGGCCCAGGACACCGGGGAGAACTCCCCCTGCTCTTCTTCCAATAGTGGCCGTGGGATCTTTTACGTCCACCTGAGAGGGCAGACGGGGCCCCGGTTTAACGTCTCATCCGGAAGACGATGTATACTCCTTAGTCCTGTCCCCAAACTAAAATAGATCCAAAACGGTGATTTGCAATTTCCTTAACTGCACGCAAACATATTTCTACAGCAATAAGCAAAATCCTCCACGCCCACCTCTTGCACTGTTCCAATGAAGCTCAACGTAAGCTCGAGGAACAGCACCTCATCTTTCGATTCGGCACTTTACAGCCTTCTGGACTCAACATCGAGTTCAACAATTTCAGACCATAATCTCTGCCCCCATTTTTTCACATGGCAGCTGTTGATCATCCTGCCATTGCCATTTACACCTCCTCTAGACCCATCTTTTGTTTCTTTACTTGTCCCATTACCATCTCCTATATCCTCGCACCATCGATCCTTTTGTCATTTAATCTCTCCTGGCTTCCACCCTATCACAGGCCTTCCCTTTTGTTCTTTCCTCCCCTCCCCACTTTCCCTGCCCCCTGCACCTAAGAACATAAGAAATAGGAGCAGGAGTCGGCCATTCGGCCCCTCGAGCCTGCTCCGCCATTCAATAAGATTGTTGGCTGATCATCGACCTCAACTCCACTTTCCCTGCCTCTGTACTTGCTTAAAAACCTGTCACATCTCCAACTTTTTCCAGTTCTGACGAAGGGTCATCGACCTGAAACATTAACTCTGTTTCCAGACAGACTAGATGCAGGAAGGATGTTCCCGATGGCGGGGGAGTCCAGAACCGGGGGTCACAGCCGAAGGATAAGGGGTAAGCCATTTAGGACAAGGCTGAGGGGGGGACCTGATTGAGGTGTACAAAATTATGAGGGTCATAGATAGGGTTGATAGAAAGGAACTTTTCCCCTTAGTAGAGGGGTCAATAACCAGGGGGCATAGATTCAAGGTAAGGGGCAGGAGGTTTAGAGGGGATTTGAGGAAAAACTTTTTCACCCAGAGGGTGGTTGGAATCTGGAACTCACTGCCTGAAAGGGTGGTAGAGGCAGGAACCCTCACAACATTCAAGAAGCATTTAGATGAGCACTTGAAATGCCATAGCATACAAGGCTACGGACCAAGTGCTGGAAAATGGGATTAGATTAGACAGGGCTTGATGGCCGGCGCGGACAGGATGGGCCGAAGGGCCTCTTTCTGTGCTGTATAGCTCTATAACTCTATGACTGAGATGAGGAGGAATTTCTTCACCCAGAGAGTGGTGAACCTGTGGAATTCTCTACCACACAAGGCAGTTGAGGCCAATTCATTAAATATATTCAAGAAGGAGTTGGATATATTTCTCGAGGCTAAAGGGATCAAGGGATATGGGGAGAAGGCAGGGACAGGGTACTGAATTTGGATGATCAGCCATGATCTCATTGAATGGCGGAGCAGGCTCGAGGGGCCGAATGGCCTACTCCTGCTCCTATCTTCTATGTTTCTATGTTTCTCTCTCCGCAGATGCTGCCTGACCTGCTGAGTGTTCCCAGCATTTTCTGTTACTATTTCAGATTTACAGCATCCGCTGTATTTAGCTTCTGCCTGGTTGATTCTGAAGCCCCATTACGCCCCCAAGTAAGCACTTTTCCTCTCTCGAAAATGACCTTGCAATCGAGTTTTCTTTTTTGCCGCTAATCTGATTTGATTGTCGCTGCCTTTGCCAGACTGACCTTTAGATTCTTTGTCAGATTTAGCTAAGGACGAGATAGAAAAAAAAACGCTTCTCTCTGCTCCAATCCGCCTCTGGCCACCGGGGGGATCACCATGGAGATGCAAAGGCATAGCATCCCTTCCCACAAGCTAAACTTGCATCAGTGTTTTCAAAAAGCACACACACACACACAGAGCGCACAGCCCCAAGACCTCGGATCATGATCCACAGTCAACTGCGGAGCTGAGCTCTTGATAGTTAGTTGCCGTGACGTTCCGTGCGAAAACTTAACTGGACCTGCCACATAAATACTGTGGCAACAAGAGCAGATCAGAGGCTGGGTATTCTGCGGCGACTGTCTCACCTCCTGACTCCCCAAAGCCTTTCCACCATCTACAAGGCACAAGTCAGGAGTGTGATGGAATACTCTCCACTTGCCTGGATGAGTGCAGCTCCGACAACACTCAAGAAGCTCGACACCATCCAGGACAAAGCAACCCGCTTGATTGGCACCCCATCCACCACCTTAAACATTCACTCCCTCCACCACCGGCGCACCGTGGCTGCAGTGTGTACCGTCTACAAGATGCACTGCAGCAACTCGCCAAGGCTCCTTCGGCAGCACCTCCCAAACCCGTGACCTCTTCCACCTAGAAGGACAAGGGCAGCAGGCGCACGGGAACACCACCACCTCCAAGTTCCCCTCCAAGTCACACACACCACCCGGACTTGGAAATATATCGGCTGTTCCTTCATCGTCGCTGGGTCAAAACCCTGGAACTCCCTCCCTAACAGCGCTGTGGGAGTACCTTCACCACACGGACTGCAGCGGTTCAAGAAGGCGGCTCACCGCCACCTTCTCAAGGGGCAACTAGGGATGGGCAATAAATGCTGGGCCTTGCCAGCGACGTCCACATCCCATGAACGAATAAAAAAAAAAGATTGTTGCCTTGTAAGGGGTTTGAGGAACTTAGGGAACAGGAGCAGGCCGTTCAGCCCCTCGAGCCTGTTCCGCCATTTTTATTCTTCTTAGACAGTCCCTCGGAACCGAGGATGACTTGCTTCCACACTAAAAATGAGTTCGCAGGTGACTTGTGAGTCCAATGCGGGACCTACAGTCTGTCACAGGTGGGGCAGACGGTGGTTGAAGGGGCGGGTGGGTGGGGTGCTTGGGTTGACGTGCGCTCCTTGCGCTGCCTGTGCTTGGCTTCTGCTTGCTCCCAGTGAAGCGACTCGAGGTGTTCAGCACCTTCCTGGATGCTTCTCCTCCACTTTGTGCGGTCTTGGGCCAGGGATTCCCAGGTGTCGGTGGGGATGTTGCACTTTTTCAAGGAGGCTTTGAGGGTGTCCTTGAAGCGTTTCCTCTGCCCACCTGGGGCTCTCATGCCGTGTCAGAGCTCCGAGTAGAGTGCTTGTTTTGGAGTCTCGTATCGGGCATGCGGACAATGTGACCCGTCCATCGGAGCTGATCGAGTGTGGTCAAAGCTTCAATGCTGGGGATGTTGGCCTGAGCAAGAACACTGACGTTGGTGCCCCTATCCTGCCAATGGATTTGCAGGATCTTGTGGAGGCAGTGTTGGTGGTACCTCTCCAGTGCTTTGAGGTGCCTGCTGTACATGGTCCATGTCTCTGAAGCATACAGGAGGGCGGGTATCACTACTGCTCTGTAGACCATGAGCTTGGTGCCGGGTTTGAGGTCCTGGTCTTCAAACACTCTCTTCCTCAGGTGACCGAAGGCTGCACTGGCACACTGAAGGCGGTGTTGGACTTCATCATCGACATCTGCCCTTGTTGACAGTAGGCTCCCGAGGTATGGAGCCCGAGGTCCAAGGCCTCGACGTGGATTTTGATAATCGGGAGGGGGGGGGGCAGTACTGGGCCTTACACTAAACAGCCATAAGACAAAGGTCCTCTACCAACCTGCCCCCGCCACACAGTACTGCCCCCCGATTATCCGCCATTCAATCAGATCATGGCTGACCTGCGACCGAATCTAAACGACTATTTTCTGGGTACGTGCAGCATAGTAGTTACGTCACTGGATGAGTAATCTCACAGAGGCTTGAACTAATGATCACCCGTAGACGTGAGTTCAAATCCCATCACGGCCGCTGTGGGAATTTAAATTCAGTAAATTAAATAAATATGGAATAAAAAAGCTAGTATCAGTAATGGTGACCTTGAAACTAGCGGATTGTCGTAAAAACCCATCTGGTTCACTAATGTCCTTTAGGGAAGGAAATCTGCTGTCCTTACCCGGTCTGGCCGGTATGTGACACCAGACCCACAGCAATGTGGTTGATACTTAACTGCCCTCTGAAATGGCCCAGTAAAGCCACTCAGTTGTATTCAAGAAGGTGGCTCACCACCACCATCTTGAGGGGCAATTAGGAATGAGCAATAAATGCTGGCCTTGCCAGCGACATCCCCATCTCAAGAATGGATAAAAATAAAAAATCCCTTAATATCTTTGGTTAACAAAAATCTATCAATCTCAGATTTAAAATTAACAATTGAAATAGCATCAACTGCTCTTTGTGTGTAGAAGTGTTTCCTAACTTCACTCCTGAAAGGTCTGACTCTAATTTTTAGACTGTGCCCCCTAGTCCTAGAATCCCCAACCAGCGGAAATAGTTTCTCTCTCTCCACCCTATCTGTTCCCCTGAATAACCTGAAAACTTCGATCAGATCACCCCTTAACCTTCTAAATTCCAGGGAATACAACCCTAGCTTGTGTAATATAGCAAAATACTGCGGATGTTGGAAGTCCGAAATAACAACAGAAAATGCTTTCCACGGAAGCTCAACATAAACTCGAGGAACAGCACCTCATCTTTCGATTAGGCACTCTGCAGTCTTCCGGACTCAATATCGAGTTCAACAATTTCAGATCATAACCTCGGCCCCTATTTCATTTTTTCTTCTAATTTTTCCACTCCTTTCCCCCCCCCCCCCTTCCTTTTGTTTCTCTCTCACACCTGGCAGCTATCTCTTGCCCTGCCAGTACACTTTACACCCAATCTCAGCCTATTACCATCTCGTCTAGCTTCTAATACCTTTTATTGTCTCTTTTACTTTTTTTGTTTCTTTTATTCTTTTGTCCGATCGCAGCCCTGCCTTCGATCTATTTTCTTTTCTTTCCAGTTGTGAAGAAGGGTTCGACCCGAAACGTCAACTCAAATTTCTCTCCACGGATGTTGCCTGACCTGCTGAGTTTTTCCAGCATTTTCTGTTGTTATTCCTAGTTTGTGTAATCTCTCCTCATAACTTAACCCTCGGAGTCCGGCTATCATTCTGGTAAACCTACGCTGCACTCCCTCCAAGGCCAATATATCCTTCCTAAGGTGTGGTGCCCAGAACTGCTCACCGTGCTCCAGGTGTGGTCTAACCAGGGCTTGAGGCCCAAGTGCTCAGTCTCACTTTTGCATTCTGCTTTGACGCTTGAACAATAGATAAAACGCACTGTCCATAGACACCACAAGCATCTGATGTGGTGCTAGCGTGACCTTTGCTTCTTTAATCCTGTCGTGGTACATAAGGAATTTAAAAATCTGTTTCACTCACTGAACTCAGATCCTAGAGTCATTACAGATTTCAGTTGGGTTGTATGTGTCTGCTGTACATTAACAGGTGGCAAACCATTAAATTCAACTACAAACATGCATTTGTTTAGGCAGATACCTTTTGTTGAATTTAACAGACAATTATTTTAATCTACCTGGTCCTATTTATTTAAGGTATTTATTAACCTGCCTTATTCAAACTAGAGGGTCTATCTGAATCAGAGACACTTACAGCACAGAAGGAGGCCATTCGGCCCGTCGAGCCTGTGCCGGCTCTTTGAAAGAGCGGTCGCGCTCATTCTCATACCCCCCGCTGTTTGTCCCTAACCCTGTGAGCTCCTCATCCTCGAGAACCCGTCCAACTCCCTCTGAAAATCATTGATGGAATCAGCTTCCACCAGCTTCACAGGTGGAGCGTTCCCGATCCCCACAACTCTGAGTGAAAACATTTCTCCTCTTCCCATCGAGATCTTTCCCCAATGATTCTGAATCTGTGACCTCTGGTTATTGACCCACTCGCCCGAGGGAATCGTTTTTCTCCGTCTACTCTATCGAAACCTCTCATCATCCTGAAAACCTCTATTGGGTCTCCTCTTCACCTTCTCTGTTCCAAGGACCTAACTTTTCCAACCTCTCCTCATAGAGATCATCAGGCCACATAGCTCCGGTTGTGGACAATTCTGGGCACCACACTTCAGGAAAGAGTTCAAGGCCTTTGTAAGAAATCGTGGATTGGAAGAAATAATAGTCTGTTACGGGTTCCCTGGATCAGCAGTTTACCAAAGTTGATGACACAGAAAGATTCCGGTCACGTCAGAAAAATAGCTGTACAGAGAGCTGAATTACGAGGTCAGAACACAAAAACAGGCCTCCGAGTGGGCCTAGCTAGGCCTGATAAGGGATGCAGCCGGGAGCTGTAGGGTAAACAAGCTGTGTACGAGAGGGCAACAAGACCTTTAGAACAGAGATAAGGAGGTAAATTACCTCATGAGGCTGGGAGGAGGCTGTCATAGGCAGCCTCTCCCTTGTAATTGGACAATGCGATGGGTAAAAATGATTGACACAAGGCCATCAAAATAAGGTATAAAAACGGGCGACCGAGAGACGAAAACAGGCAGTTAGGGGGCGAAGGCTTCCCCGAGGTGGCTATGGCCTAACACCTTGGTCAAGTTTAGCCTCTGAGGTGGGTCGGTGCTGGCTGACGGCCTAACCCCTCCAACAGCTCGAGGGACGACCCAACAGAACTGACCGCTGCAGCAGACAGCAGGAATCCACCCAATCCGGGACCACCGTACTGCCTCACCGACCATCCATCCGGTCGTTTCGTTCTCTTCCAGGGCCGTAGATCGCCCTCATCTGTCACGGGCTGTATGTCTACTGTATCTATCTCAATCGCATGCAGTAATATCTGATTGTGCTTAAACTGTAGCTCTCTAATAAAAAGCCTTACAAATCCTAAGGCCCACTGGGTAATCTGTGGGTGAACCTGTGATCCAAACTCTTACACCTTAGAAAGGGGACAGAGGAGGTTGACCAGGATGTTACCAGCGATGGGGGACGTTAGTTATGGGAAGAGGCTGGAAAAGTTACGATTGGCTGCCTTCTGTGCTGCAACTTTCTATGATTTCAAGACGACAGAAGAAACATTAGTTACTTGATGGGTTTGCACAGCACTCCCAAGATACACATTCTCCATTGATCGAGGGACTAGCAAAGCTTAATGACTACTGTAAAAATATATATCCGTGTTACTGCTTCTATTTGCTTGTTCTATTACGTTTAATAAATTTGCTTGACAGTTAAAGCTGAAGTCACAGTCTACCGTCGTCAAAACACTGCCTCAAGCAAAGAAGGGGCGGATTGTGTGATAGAACGAGCAGCGAAACCGATTGGGAGAGAATTCTCTGCCTGTTCCCTGGGCCTGATATGAATTCTAAGAAAGAGAGACTTGCATTTCTCCAGCGCCTTACACGACCTCAGGACGTCCCAAAGCGCTTTACAGTCAATGAAGTACTTTTTGAAGTGTGGTCACTGTTGTAATGTAGGAAACGCAGCAGCCAATTGGCACACAACAAGATCCCACAAAAAGCAACGTGATAATGAGCAGATCATCTGTTTTTAGTGATGTGGGTTGAGTGATAAATATTGGCCAACAGTGCAGCGCTCCCTCAGTACTGCCCCTCCGACAGTGTGGCGCTCCCTCGGTACCGCCCCTCCGACAGTGCGGCGCTCCCTCAGTACTGCCCCTCCGACAGTGCGGCGCTCCCTCAGTACCGCCCCTCCGACAGTGCGGCGCTTCCTCAGTACTGCCCCTCCGACAGTGCGGCGTTCCCTCAGTACTGCCCCTCCGACAGTGCGCGCTCCCTCAGTACTGCCCCTCCGACAGTGCGGCGCTCCCTCAGTACTGCCCCTCCGACAGTGCGGCGCTCCCTCAGTACTGCCCCTCCGACAGTGTGGCGCTCCCTCGGTACCGCCCCTCCGACAGTGCGGCGCTCCCTCAGTACTGCCCCTCCGACAGTGCGGCGCTCCCTCAGTACCGCCCCTCCGACAGTGCGGCGCTTCCTCAATACTGCCCCTCCGACAGTGCGGCGCTCCCTCAGTACTGCCCCTCCGACAGTGCGCGCTCCCTCAGTACTGCCCCTCCGACAGTGCAGCGCTCCCTCAGTACTGCCCCTCCGACAGTGCGGCGCTCCCTCAGTATTGCCCCTCCGACAGTGCGGCACTCCCTCAGTACTGCCCCTCCGACAGTGCGGCGCTCCCTCAGTACTACCCCTCCGACAGTGCGGCGCTCCCTCAGTACTGCCCCTCCGACAGTGCGGCGCTCCCTCAGTACTACCCCTCCGACAGTGCAGCGCTCCCTCAGTATGGCACCGGGAGCGTCAGCCAGGACTTTTGTGCTCAAGTCTCGGGAGCAGGGCTCGAACCCACGACCTTCTGACTCAGAGGCGAGGGTGCTGCCCACTGAGACACGACTGACCCGTAAGTGCCAGCCGGTGACCAACTCCAGGAAGGAAAGGCCCAACCACCTTCAAACGCACGGTCAGCACCAAGCTCCAATCCATCGACATGCTGGGGGTCGCCACTGAATAGAAGTTAAATTGGACGGCCACTGCCGACACTGTAGCCACAAGAGAAGGGCAGAAGCTCGTTCCAACAGCGATGACCACCTTCCTGCGTGTCAGGTGTCGCTGTTGACCTCAGTTTCGCCAGGGTTCCGTGGTGACACACCCGGTCAAACGCCGCACTGATGTTGAGGGGTGTCACTCTCACACTTAGCCCTGTTGCCCGTGTTTGCGACAAGACTGAGGTGCATGAGCAGCATCTGCAATTCCATTACTCACTTTGTAGATAAATTTTAAAAACACCGGAGGGTTTAATTTCTTCTGGTGCTGCCCAGTTTAATAATGCATTCATAAAAAATTCCGTGGTATGATATTTTACAATCATTTCAAAATAAATAACATTCAGCCTCGGGCTGATAAGTGGCAGGTAACATTCGCACCATGTGCCAGACAATGACTATCTCCAACAAGCTGAGGGAGTGGTGCACTGTCGAAGGGGCAGCACTGAGGGAGTGGCGCACTGTCGGAGGGGCAGTACTGAGGGAGTGGCGCACTGTCGGAGGGGCAGTACTGAGGGAGCGCCGCACTGTCGGAGGGGCAGTACTGAGTGAGCGCCGCACTGTCAGAGGGGCAGTACTGAGGGAGCGCCGCACTGTCAGAGGGGCAGTACTGAGGGAGCGCCGCACTGTCGGAGGGGCAGCACTGAGGGAGCGCCGCACTGTCGGAGGGGCAGTACTGAGGGAGCACCGCACTGTCGGAGGGGCAGTACTGAGGGAGTGCCGCACTGTCAGAAGGGCAGTACTGAGGGAGTGCCACACTGTCGGAGGGTCAGTACTGAGGGAGCACCGCACTGTCGGAGGTGCCGTCTTTCAGATGAGACACTAAGCTGAGGCCCAGTCTGCTCTCTCAGGTGGATGTAAAAGATCCCACGGCCACTATTGGAAGAAGAGCAGGGGGAGTTCTCCCTGGTGTCCTGGGGCCAATATTTATCCCTCAATCAACATCACTAAAACAGATGATCCGGTCATTATCACATTGCTGTTTGTGGGAGCTTGCTGTGCGCAAATTGGCTGCCGCGTTTCCTACATTACAACAGTGACTACACTTCAAAAAGTACTTCATTGGCTGTGAAGCCCTTTGGGACGTCCTGAGCTGGTGAAAGGGGCTGTAGAAATGCAAGCAGATCGTGGCGGTAGTGTTCAGCGCCGCCGCAAAACGACCGGTCAGAGGCGCTAACGAGCGGCGCTCGCCAACCGAATTTATCCCTCTTTGACTCATCCGTCTAAAAAGCGCCATTTGAAATATTTGAGGAAAGCGAGCAGATGAAGGCATTTATGTTACATTGTGCATATATTTACATCACAATTAGCGCGGATTTAATTATTGCGAATTACTGCGAAGAAAAGAGGGCCTAAAAATTAACGTTAATCATCAGCACCTGTGTCACTCTGCAAGCTCTGGCATATATTAAATGATGATCTTAAATTAGCTTCAGCAGCATCGCTGACAACCTCCTCACCTGAATCGCAAGCACACTCACTCCGGATCACCGCACGTTCATCCCCGTTCTCAAGATCAAGTGAGGCAGGCTCTCCTTCGCCCACCAGCAGTTTTCCCCCTCACCCGCCACGTTCCGCACGGCATCCCCTCATTGCAAAAAGTTCCAATCCTGTGCGGAGACGGCCGATTTCCACCCTGGTGCTGCGGCCCACCACCACCAACCCCCCCTCCCCCCCGCCTCCGTTGCTGTAACATACGCAGAATCCTAGGAGTTTACGGCACAGAAGGAGGCCATTCGGCCCATCGTGTCCGCGCCGGCCGACAAAGAGCTATCCAGCCTCTAGAGCCATTGTTTGTTTCTTTACCTGTCCTATTACCATCTCGTCTCACCTTGAATATCTCTTAATGTCTCTTCTTTCATCCCCTCCCCCATTTCCCAGCCCCCAAACTGCCTTTTGTTTCATTTCCTGCCTTTTTCTCTCAGTTCTGATGAAGGGTTTCGACCTGAAGCGTTGACTCTGTTTCTCTCTCCACGGATGTTGCCTGGCCTGCTGAGTTTTTCCAGCGTTTTCTGTTGTTATTTTGGATTTCCAGCATCCGCAGTATTTTGCTATCATATCCAGCCTCATCCCACTTTCCAGCTCTTGGTCCGTAGCCCTGTAGGTTACGACACTTCAAGTGCGTATCGAAGTACTTTTTAAACGTGATGAGGGTTTCTGCCTCTCCCACCCTTTCAGGCAGTGAGTTCCAGACCCCCACCACCCTCTGGGTGAAAAAAGTTCTCCTCAACTCCCCTCTAATCCTTCTACCAATTACTTTAAATCAATGCCCCCTGGTTATTGACCTCTCTGTTCAGGGAAATAGGTCCTTCCTGTCCACTCTATCTCGGCCCCTCAATTTTATACACCTGAATTAAATCTCCCCTCAGCCTCCTCTGTTCCAAAGAAAACAACCCCAGCATCTCCAATCTTTCCTCATAGCTAAAATTCTCCAGTCCCGGCAACATCCTCGTAAATCTCCTCTGCACCCTCTCCAGTGCGATCACATCCTTCCTGTAATGTGGTGACCAGAACTACACGCAGTACTCTAGCTGCGGCCTAACTAGTGTTTTATACAGTTCAAGCATAACCTCCCTGCTCTTATATTCTATGCCTTGGCTAATAAAGGAAAATATCCCGTGTGCCTTCTTAACCACCTTATCTACCTGTCCCGCTACCTTCAGGGATCTGTGGACCTGCACTCCAAGGTCCCTCTGATCCTCTACACTGCTCAGTGTCCTCCCATTTATTGTGTATTCTCTTGCCAGTGATCAAGCGGGCATCAAGTGAAGACGTGACACAAGTGGCTGCTTGGCTCAGTTGGTAGCACTCTTGTCTCTGAGTCAGAAGGTTGGCCACTCCAGGACTCGAGCACGTAATCTGGGCGGACAACTGAAGGGCAGTATTGAGGGAACGTTGCCTTTTGTTTTGGCTTTGAACAAAGACTGTTTGCTCTTCCATTGGCTCAGGTGGGTGTTAAAGATCCCATGGTACTGTGCGAGGAAGAGTAGGGAGGTCTCCTGGGCTCCTGGTCGCCATTCCTCCCTCGAACGACTTCACCAAAAACAGATTAGCGCTTTACTTATCTCATTGCTATTTATGGAATCTTGCTGAACACAAAATGGCTACCAGGCTCGCTTATGTAACGACAGTGATTTAAAAGAATAATTATAAAGTATTTACAGTATTTATAGGACAGAAACAGGCCATTCGACCCAACCAGTCCGTGCCGGTGTTTGTGCTCCACACAAGCCTCCTCCCACCCCTCTTCATCTCACCCCATCAACATATCCTTCTATTCCTTTCTCCCTCATGTGTTTATCCAGCTTCCCCTTAAATGTATCTGTGCTATTCACCTCAACCACTCCCTGTGGTAGCGAGTTCCACATTCTCACCACTCTCTGGGTAAAGAAGTTTCTCCTGAATTCCCGATTGGGTTTATTAGTGACTATCTTATATTGATGGCCCCTAGTTCTGGTCTCCCCCACAAGTGGAAACATCTTCTCTACGTCGACCCTATCGAACCCCTTCATAATCTTAAAGACCTCGATCAGGTCTCCCTTCGGCCTTCTCTTTTCTAGAGGAAGGATGTTCCCGATGGTAGGGGAGTCCAGAACCAGGGGTCATAGTCTAAGGATAAGGGGTAAGCCATTTAGGACAGAGATGAGGAGGAATTTCTTCACCCAGAGAGTGGTGAACCTGTGGAATTCTCTACCACAGAGGGCGGTGGAGGCCAATTCATTAAATATATTCAAGAAGGAGTTGGATATATTTCTTAAGGCTAAAGGGATCAAGGGATATGGGGAGAAGGCAGGGACAGGGTACTGAGTTTGGATGATCAGCCATGATCTCATTAAATGGCGGAGCAGGCTCGAGGGGCCGAATGGCCTACTCCTGCCCCTATCTTCTATGTTTCTATGAAAAGAGCCCCAGCCTGTTCAATCTTTCCTGATAGGTAGAACCTCAGAGTTCTGGTATCATTCTCGTAAATCTGGGGACCAGAGCTGTGCGCAGTGCTCCAAGTGTGCTCCAACCAAGGTTCCATACAAGTTTAACATATCATCTCTGCTTTTCAGTTCTATCCCTCTAGAACTGAACCACTGTGCTTTGTTGGCTTATTTTATGGCCTTATTAACCTGCGTCGTTACTTTGAGTGATTTGTGTATCTGTACTCTCAGATCCCTCTGCTCCTCTGCCCCAGTTAGGCACTCATTTTCCAAGCAGTAGGTGACCTCTTTAATCCTCCTGCCAAAATGTACCAGCTCACACTTGTCTATATTGAAGTTTGTTTGGTAATTACAGCATTTTATGGTTTTATTTCATAATTACACGCCCAGTCTGTGGTCTAACCAATTACTTGTGAGTGAAACATTGTGGATGTTTCTGAGAGCATATGTTGTTAAAAAAAATGTACTTTAGCCCAACCATTTAATCTACTGAAAGCTAGTTTTTTTTTTTAAGTACTCCCTGATTCTCAAAAGGTCAATCTCAAAGCAGTCATCTTCTCTCACATCTCCACGATACAATCAGACGCCTCTGGCCTCCTGATAGATAGAACCTGGCAGTTCTGGTATCGTTCTCATAAATATGGAGACCAGAACTGTTCACAGTGCTCCAAGTGTGGTCTAACCGAGGTATATGGAGACCAGAACAGTGCGCAGTGCTCCAAGTGTGGTCTAACCGAGGTATATGGAGACCAGAACCGTGTACAATGCTCCAAGTGTGGTCTAACCAAGGTATATGGAGACCAGGACTGTGCACAGTGCTCCAAGTGTGGTCTAACCAAGGTATATGGAGACCAGAACTGTGTACAGTGCTCCAAGTGTGGTCTAACCGAGGTATATGGAGACCTGAACTGTGCACAGTGCTCCAAGTGTGGTCTAACCGAGGTATATGGAGACCAGGACTGTGCACAGTGCTCCAAGTGTGGTCTAACCGAGGTATATGGAGACCAGGACTGTTCACAGTGCTCCAAGTGTGGTCTAACCGAGGTATATGGAGACCAGAACTGTTCACAGTGCTCCAAGTGTGATCTAACCGAGGTATATGGAGACCAGAACTGTGCACAGTGCTCCAAGTGTGGTCTAACCAAGGTATATGGAGACCAGGACTGTTCACAGTGCTCCAAGTGTGATCTAACCGAGGTATATGGAGACCAGGACTGTGCACAGTGCTCCAAGTGTGGTCTAACCAAGGTATATGGAGACCAGGACTGTTCACAGTGCTCCAAGTGTGGTCTGACCAAGGTATATGGAGACCAGAACTGTGCACAGTGCTCCAAGTGTGGGCTAACTGAGGTATATGGAGACCAGGGCTGTGCACAGTGCTCCAAGTGTGGTCTAACCAAGGTATATGGAGACCAGGACTGTGCACAGTGCTCCAAGTGTGGTCTAACTAAGGTATATGGAGACCAGGACTGTGCACAGTGCTCCAAGTGTGGTCTGACCAAGGTATATGGAGGCCAGAACTGTGCACAGTGCTCCAAGTGTGGTCTAACCGAGGTATATGGAGACCAGGACTGTGCACAGTGCTCCAAGTGTGGTCTATTCAAGGTATATGGAGATCACGACTGTGCACAGTGCTCCAAGTGTGGTCTAACCGAGGTATATGGAGACCAGGACTGTGCACAGTGCTCCAAGTGTGGTCTGACCAAGGTATATGGAGACCAGAACAGTGCACAGTGCTCCAAGTGTGGTCTAACCAAGGTATATGGAGACCAGGGGGGCGAAATTTGGTTGGTTGCGCCACCGATTAACGCCTAAAGAGGCCGAGAAGTGGGCGTTAGCCAATTTCCGGGTGGGTGCAAGGCGCCTAGCGCCTTGCCCCATATTGAGCATGCATTTAGTGCCTGCGCTAAATCTTAGCACCCGCTTATGGGCGCAGGCTGATTATTATGTCATTTGAGTGTGCAACGCCTTTTGGGCGCCCCGGACAGGAAATTCAGTGGCGCCCCCCTCCGTAGCGCCTGGTGCTAATCGTGACAGCTTACCTGGACCTTACCAAGTCACTCTCGGGCTGGAGGAGCGTTATTTAAAGGGGACTGGTGTGGTTTAAAAGCGGCAGCCATTTTTGGTGCACAACTTCCTCGAGAGCTACAAAGAGTTGCTGAGCTGCACACTAAGAGCCATTTGACCACAGAGCCAGCGCAGGCAGATGATCTTCAGCCTTCTGACCATCACCTTGCTGTTGGTGAGCCTTGACAACGGGGAACCTTCCTGTGGGCACTTATTATGGGGGCTGCATTGGAGGGGAACGTCCTGCTGCTGAATCATCTGGAAAGGGCACTGAGACGCTGGGAGAGGGGGGCGGGCATGGCCAGACGGAGGAGGGCCAACAGACGTCGCCACAGCAGACCTTACGCTGGCAGGGTTTTCCGACAGCAGTTTCCCTACATGAACATGCCGGAGGAGCAGTGTGTCAGAAGGCTGCGATTTCGAAAGGAGGTGGTGACTGAGCTGTGCCAGCTGCTTCAGCCAGATCTGGAGCCTCAGATAAGGTGCAGGACATCTCTGTCGGTGGCTGAGAAGATGCCTGCTGGCCTGAACTTCTATGCAAGCGGCTCTTCTCAGGCTGCGCGTCAGAGGCTGATCAGAAGTAGCTTCTAGGCCCCTCTCACGGAATGCTTGCTGCCATTCCAAGAACAGGAATGGAACCGGTCTGATACCCCCAAGCCTGTGAAGTGCAAGATGCATGTAAATAGAAGGCATGGCAATTGTAAATGAAGAAAGTGTTTCATTACACAAAATGTGGTTCCTTCAAACATGAGAAAGCTATGGCAACAGAAAGCAAAACTAATACACTGACACATAACTGGCTCTCACACCCGGGAGACTGTCCAAAACATAAATCACATTCCGACCATCTTCCTTGGCCTTGATTCCACTGCGCCAACCAAAGCATCCAATGCCCCATCAGTGAGGCGTTCCGCCCTCTGCCTCACCCTTTCCATTTCTTGCTAGGCTGGTGCGCCACAGGTAGGCTCCCACCGCTTTGAAGGCCTACAAGGCAGTGAGTGTGTCTGGTGATGCCAATTGACCTGCCCCTTTAAGAGCTGGCCGGCGCCAGTGTGTCTCAGGGAAAGTGATTATTGACAGCACCCTTGCTGCGCCCCGCCGCCGTAAAATTGGGTTGCGCCGCCGGGTTAGCACCTTAAGAGCCTCGTGCAGCGCCTGATTTAGCGGCGCAATCATCCTCAGGGGCGCAACCCAATATCGTGCTAGGTGGCGCTAAATCGCAACTGGCGCTACGCTTTGCGCTTCGCCAGAACTAGCGCCCCAAATGGGGCTATACCCAATTTCTCCCCCCAGGACTGTGCACAGTGCTCCAAGTGTGGTCTAACCGAGGTATATGGAGACCAGAACTCTGCACAGTGCTCCAAGTGTGGTCTAACCGAGGTATATGGAGACCAGAACTGTGCACAGTGCTCCAAGTGTGGTCTAACCAAGGTATATGGAGACCAGAACTGTGCACAGTGCTCCAAGTGTGGGCTAACCGAGGTATATGGAGACCAGGACTGTGCACAGTGCTCCAAGTGTGGTCTAACCAAGGTATATGGAGACCAGGACAGTGCACAGTGCTCCAAGTGTGGTCTAACCAAGGTATATGGAGACCAGGACTGTGCACAGTGCTCCAAGTGTGGTCTAACCAAGGTATATGGAGACCAGAACTGTGCACAGTGCTCCAAGTGTGGGCTAACCGACGTATATGGAGACCAGGACTGTGCACAGTGCTCCAAGTGTGGTCTAACCAAGGTATATGGAGACCAGAACTGTTCACAGTGCTCCAAGTGTGGTCTAACCAAGGTATATGGAGACCAGAACTGTGCACAGTGCTCCAAGTGTGGTCTAACCAAGGTATATGGAGACCAGAACTGTGCACAGTGCTCCAAGTGTGGTCTAACCGAGGTATATGGAGACCAGGACTGTGCACAGTGCTCCAAGTGTGGTCTAACCGAGGTATATGGAGACCAGAACTGTGCACAGTGCTCCAAGTGTGGTCTAACCGAGGTATATGGAGACCAGAACAGTGCACAGTGCTCCAAGTGTGGTCTAACCGAGGTATAGGGAGACCAGAACAGTGCACAGTGCTCCAAGTGTGGTCTAACCAAGGTATATAGAGACCAAGACTGTGCACAGTGCTCCAAGTGTGGTCTAACCAAGGTATATGGAGACCAGAACAGTGCACAGTGCTCCAAGTGTGGTCTAACCAAGGTATATGGAGACCAGAACTGTTCACAGTGCTCCAAGTGTGGTCTAACCAAGGTATATGGAGACCAGGACTGTGCACAGTGCTCCAAGTGTGGTCTAACCAAGGTATATGGAGACCAGAACTGTTCACAGTGCTCCAAGTGTGGTCTAACCAAGGTATATGGAGACCAGAACTGTGCACAGTGCTCCAAGTGTGGTCTAACCAAGGTATATGGAGACCAGAACTGTGCACAGTGCTCCAAGTGTGGTCTAACCGAGGTATATGGAGACCAGGACTGTGCACAGTGCTCCAAGTGTGGTCTAACCGAGGTATATGGAGACCAGAACTGTGCACAGTGCTCCAAGTGTGGTCTAACCGAGGTATATGGAGACCAGAACAGTGCACAGTGCTCCAAGTGTGGTCTAACCGAGGTATAGGGAGACCAGAACAGTGCACAGTGCTCCAAGTGTGGTCTAACCAAGGTATATAGAGACCAAGACGGTGCACAGTGCTCCAAGTGTGGTCTAACCAAGGTATATGGAGACCAGAACAGTGCACAGTGCTCCAAGTGTGGTCTAACCAAGGTATATGGAGACCAGGACTGTGCACAGTGCTCCAAGTGTGGTCTAACCAAGGTATATGGAGACCAGAACAGTGCACAGTGCTCCAAGTGTGGTCTAACCAAGGTATATGGAGACCAGGACTGTGCACAGTGCTCCAAGTGTGGTCTAACCAAGGTATATGGAGACCAGAACAGTGCACAGTGCTCCAAGTGTGGTCTAACCGAGGTTCCACACAAGTTTAACATAACATCTCTGCTTTTCAATTCTATCCCTCCAGAAATGAACCCCAGTGCTTGGTTTGCTTATTTTATGGCCTTCCTCCCAGGTAGCATTCCTCCCAAGAACCAGCAGGACAGGAGCTATTGCGGGTTGAATTTCCACAGGAGAGTCTAGAACCAGGGGTCACAGTCTCAGGATAAGGCGGTCGGCCATTTAGGACTGAGATGAGGAGGAATTTCTTCACTCAGAGGGTGGTGAATCTTTGGAATTCTCTACCCCAGAGGGCTGTGGAGGCTCAGTCGTTGAGTATATTCAAGGCTGGGATCGATAGATTTTTGGATATTAAGGGAATCAAGGGTTATGGAGATCGAGTGGGAACGTGGAGATGAGGGAGACGATCAGCCATGAGCTCATTGAACGGCGGAGCAGGCTCGAGGGGCTGAGTTAACACAGTTTGGGATTAAACCTGGCACTCAGGATAAGCAGCTGAGTTTTTCGGCTCCCACTTTATTCTGATCTTTATTGTGTCTCGACAACAGGCCTTGGCCCTTCGCCTAAGTTTGTCAGCCGATTAAAGCACGCCTGCTGTACCCGCAGGAGACAGAGAGTAGGGATAATGGGCAGGTACTCTAATTGGCAGGGTGAGACAGGTGGTGTCCCGCAGGGCTCTGTGTGGGGGCCTCAGCTATTCACCATATTTACTAATGACTTAGATGATGGGACAGAGAGCCACATATCCAAGTTTGCCGATGACATAAAGATAGGCGGCAGTGTAGGTGGAAGCATAAAATTACACAGAGATATTCATAGATTAAGTCAATCAGCAAGATTGTGGCAAATGGATTTCAATATAGGCTAATGTGAGGTCATCCACTTTGGACCTAAAAAAGATAGAACAGAGTACTTTCTAAATGGCCTACTTCTGTTCCTATATCCCTATGTTCCTATGTCCCATGTCCCTATGTCCCTGTGTCCCTATGACCTATGTTCCTATGTCCCTATGTTCCTATGTCCCTATGTTCCTATGTCCCTATTTTCCTTTGTCCTATGTCCCTATGTTCCTTTGTCCTATGTTGCTATGTCCTGTGTTCCTATGTCCTATGTTCCTTCGTTCCTATGTCCTATGTTCCTATGTCCTATGTTCCTATGTCCCTATTTTCCTTTGTCCTATGTTCCTATGTCCTGTGTTCCTATGTCCTATGTTCCTATGTCCCTTTGTCCTGTGTTCCTATGTCCTATGTTCCTATGTCCTGTGTTCCTATGTCCTATGTTCCTTTGTCCTATGTTCCTATGTCCTGTGTTCCTATGTCCTATGTTCCTATGTCCCTATGTTCCTTTGTCCTGTGTTCCTATGTCCTATGTCCCTGTGTCCTATGTTCCTTTGTTCCTATGTCCTGTGTTCCTGTGTCCTATGTCCCATGTCCCTATGTTCCTTTGTCCTGTGTTCCTATGTCCTATGTCCCTATGTCCTATGTTCCTTTGTTCCTATGTCCTGTGTTCCTATGTCCTACGTTCCTATGTCCTATGTCCCTATGTTCCTATGTCCTATGTTCCTTTGTCCTATGTTCCTATGTCCTATGTTCCTATGTCCTATGTTCCTTCATTCCTATGTCCTATGTTCCTATGTCCTATGTTCCTATGTTCCTATGTGCCTATGTCCCTATGTTCCTCTGTCCTATGTTCCTATGTCCCTATGTCCTATGTTCCTATGTTCCTATGTCCCTATGTTCCTATGTCCTATGTTCCTTTGTCCTATGTTCCTATGTTCCTATGTCCTATGTTCCTATGTCTTATGTTCCTATGTCCTATGTTTTTATGGGGGAAATATTCATTAGCGACCATACTGGGTCGCTAACATCGCCTGGGTGCTATATTTAGTGCTCGGTGAAAAATGGAGCCGACGATCGCTAACTTCAGTTTTAGTGCCCCCAAGAGGGAGGTGGAGCTAATCCAAGCACTCCACTTCCTTCTTAGGGCGCGAACCCCGAATATTGGGGCGGTGCATTCTGCAGTGCTGCGCACTGGGCGATGTAGCGCTGCCGCACCGGAGGGCTACCCCCTCATTAAAGGGGAGGGGCCCAAGCCCACAGCTCTGCGGGGCCCTACCTGGACCACCGGGGAGCCCGGCACGTGAGATGAGCGCCGGGCTGCCAGATCGCGGCACGGACCCCGCGTTCAACGACGCAACGGGCTGCGACAAGTCAGACGATTTGTTTTTTTTCCCCTCGCCCGCCACCTCCCCTTTAATTAGCGCCCCACGAGCCTCCTGCTGCTCTGTTCCCGCGGCCCCTGAATTGGTTGCCGTCATTGCCCCGGCGCTGATTCAGGGGGCCGTGGGGCGGAAACGGGGGCATTGCACACAGTGATGATGTCCCCTGTGCAGCGGAGTGGGGCGCCACCGGCTACCGCCACCGCCGTTAAACTCCCGCTGAATTTAGCGGGAGCCGCTAGCGGCGCCGCGCCAGGGCGAAAAGACGTTTGTGCCCCGTTAGCGCCCCCGGAGGTGCTAACGAGAGGCGCAAATGCACCGAATTTCTAGCCCTACGCCCCATGTCCTAAGTTTCTACCAGGTTCTCACGTAAACACAAAATTGCATCAGTTACCATCGCCGAATCCCCCACCATCAACATCTTGGGGATCACCATTGACCAGAAACGTAACTGGACCAGCCACATAAATCCTGTGGCAACAAGAGCAGGTCAGAGTCTGGGTATTCTGCAATGAGTGCCTCACCTCCTGACTCCCCAAAGCCTTTCCACCATCTACAAGGCACAAGTCAGGAGTGTGATTGAATACTCTCCATTTGCCTGGATGAGTGCAGCTCCAACAACACTCAAGAAGCTCGACACCATCCAGAACAAAGCAGCCCGCTTGATTGGCACCCCATCCACCACCTTAAACGTTCACTCCCTCCACCACCGGCGCACCGTGGCTGCAGTGTGTACCATCTACAAGATGCACTGCAGCAACTCACCAAGGCTTCTTCAGCAGCACCTCCCAAACCCATCACCTCTTCCACCTCGAAGGACAAGGGCAGCAGGCGCACGGGAACACCACCACCTCCAAGTTCCCCTCCAAGTCACACACCATCCTGACTTGGAAATATATCGGCCGTTCCTTCATCGTCGATGGGTCAAAATCCTGGAACTCCCTCCCTAACAGCACTGTGGGAGCACCTTCACCACACGGACTGCAGCGGTTCAAGAAGGCGGCTCACCACCACCTTCTCAAGGGGCAACTAGGGATGGGCAATAAATGCTGGGCCTTGCCAGCGACACCCACATCCCATAAATTATTTTTTTTAAAGTTGCTAAGGTGTGTACACGGAGATACTAATACGAGCGTCACCTGAAAGGTTACTGACCACAAGGCCAGCTGTTTATGGAGCCGAACTCAAACTGTAATCGAACCACTTTGTAGAGGCAATGACAACAATGATGATGTTTGAAAGGAACCTTTCTTCTCTGAACCTGCCGCACTGGAAGGAGAGCGACTGAAGGCAGGGAATGAACGGTGGCTCACTTTCAATACAGTGACACACTGACATCAGCTATGTTCTCAGAAAACATAGAACCGTGCAGTGCGTGCTGTAGCCCTGCAATATCAAGATCCGTTCAATGTCTTTCACACACTTTACATTGTCCTGCTTCCTCCCCCTCTGATTGGAGGATTGACTCATGGGCGGGAGTATGACTTCTGTTTTCTGATACCTCATGGGAAAATCGACACCATCAGTGTCTGCCCCATATCTGGCGATGTGTTGAGCTGCAATAGTGGCTGCTGGGACAATGCTGTTATCTTCATAACACACCACAGATGTAACGCACTCCTCTGTGTAGCAAATGCCTTTCTGTAATATATCAAGTCCCACTCCAGAGACTTGAGCACAAAAATCAAGGCCGACACTCCCAGTGCCAGTACTGAGGGAGCGCCGCACTGTCGGAGGGGCAGTACTGAGGGAGCGCCGCACTGTCGGAGGGTCAGTAATGAGGGAGCGGCGCACTGTCGGAGGGGCAGTACTGAGGGAGCGCCGCACTGTCGGAGGGGCAGTACTGAGGGAGCGCCGCACTGTCGGAGTGGCAGTACTGAGGGAGCGCCGCACTGTCGGAGGGGCAGTACTGAGGGAGCGCCGCACTGTCGGAGGGGCAGTGCTGAGGGAGCGCCGCACTGTCGGAGGGGCAGTACTGAGGGAGCGCCACACTGTCGGAGGGGCAGTACTGAGGGAGTGCTGCACTGCTGGTGGGGCAGGACTGAGGGAGCAAAAACAGGAAGGCAGATTATTATCTGAACGGCAATAGATTGGGAGAAGGGAAAGTGCAACGAGACCTGGGTGTCCTTGTGCACCAGTCGCTGAAGGTAAGCATGCAGGTGCAGCAGGCGGTTAAGAAGGCAAATGGTATGTTGGCCTTCATAGCGAGAGGGTTCGAGTACAGGAGCAAGGATGTCTTGCTGCAGTTGTACAGGGCCTTGGTGAGACCACACCTTGAGTATTGTGTGCAGTTTTGGTTGCCTTATCTGAGGAAGGATGTTCTTGCCATGGAGGGAGTGCAGTGAAGAATCACCAGACTGATACCTGGGATGGCAGGAATGACGTATGAGGAGATATTGGGTCGATTGGGCTTATATTCGCTGGAGTTTAGAAGAATGAGAGGGGATCTCATTGAAACTTATAAAATTCTAACAGGACTGGACAGACTGGATGCAGGAAGGATGTTCCCGATGGCGGGGGAGTCCAGAACCAGGGGTCACAGTCTAAGGATAAGGGGTAAGCCATTTAGGACTGAGATGAGGAGGAATTTCTTCACCCAGAGAGTGGTGAACCTGTGGAATTCTTTGCCACACAGGGCAGTTGAGGCCAATTCATTAAATATATTCAAGAAGGAGTTAGATATATTTCTTAAGGCTAAAGGGATCAAGGGATATGGGGAGAAGGCAGGGACAGGGTACTGAATTTGGATGATCAGCCATGATCTCATTGAATGGTGGAGCAGGCCTACTCCTGCTCCTATCTTCTATGTTTTTATGGATGCAAGCCTAGTCTGTGCAACCTGTCCTCATAATTTAACCCTTTTAGCCCCCGGTATCATTCTGGTGAATCTGCGCTGCCCCTAGTCTCTGAGTCAACTACTTCACTCTCCATCTTAATGAAGAATTCTATCATATTATGATCGCTCTGCCCCAAGGGGCCTCGCACAAGAAGATTGCTAATTAATCCTTTCTCATCATTACATAATACCCAGTCTAAGATGGCCAGATCTCTAGTTGGTTCCTCGACATTTGGTCCAGGAAACCATCCCGTATACACGCCAGGAATTCCTCCTCCACAGTATTGTTACTAATTTGGTTAGCCCAATCTATATGTAGATTAAAGTCACCCATGATAACTGCTGTGCCCTTATTGCACGCGTCTCTAATTTCCCGTTTAATGCCATCCCCAACCTCGGCATTACTGTTTGGGGGTCTGTATACAACTCCCACTAACGTTTTCTGCCCCTTGGTATTTCTCAGCTCCTACCCATACAGATTCCACATCATCAGAGCTGATATCCTTCCTTACTATTGTGTTAATCTCCTCTTTAACCAGCAATGCTACCCCACCTCCTTTTCCTTTTTGCCTGTCTTTCCTGAATATTGAATACCCCTGGATGTTGAGTTCCCAGCCATGGCCACCCTGGAGCCATGTTTCCATAATCCCAATCATATCATATCCATTTACATCTATTTGCGCAGCTAATTCATCCACCTTATTACGAATGCTCCTCGCATTAAGACACAAAGCCTTCAGGCTTGTTTTTTTAACACTCTTAGAACTTTTAGAACTATTATTTACTGTGGCCATGTTTGATTAAACCCTTGACTTCTCTGCCTGCCACTTTTGCTTTTCTCCTTCCTGTCTTTTGCTTCTATCCTTGTTTCCCATTCCTCTGTCTCCCTGCACAGGTTCCCAACCCCCTGCCATTTTAGTTGAAACCCTCCCCAACAGCACTAGCATGAGTTTAGAAGATTAAGGGGCGATTTAATCGAGGTGTTTAAGATGATTAAAGGATTTGATAGGGTAGAGAGAAACTATTTCCTCTGGTGGGGGGAGTCCAGAACAAGGGGGCATCACCTTAAAATTAGAGCCAGGCCATTCAGGGGTGATGTCAGGAATCGCTTCTTCACACAAAGGGTGTTGGAAATCTGGAACTCTCTCCCCTAAAAAGCTGTGGAGGCTGGGGGGTCAATTGAAAATTTCAAAACTGAGATTGATTGATTTTTGTTGGCTAAGGGTATTAAGAGTTATGAAACCAAGGCGGGCAGATGGAGTTAAGATTCAGATCAGCCATGATCTCACTGAATGGCGGAACGGGCTCGAGGGGCTGAATTCTCCTAATAATACCTCAGTGTTTGATCTCAAAAACACTGGTAATTACAGAAATTGTCATATGCCCACTGTGAAATGAATGAACTCTGATATAAGGAGAACGAGTACTATTTAATATCACTTGTAACCCTGGACGCGAGGCTGGGGTATCAGGAACGAGGAGGCGACGGTCCTCTCGACTCTCACTCGCTGTTTGTGGGAGCTTGCTGTGCGCAAGTTGGCGGCCCTGTCTCCTACATTACAACAGTGACCACACTTCAAAAAGTACTTCATTGGCTGTAAAGCACTTTGGGATGTCCTGAGGTCGTGAAAGGCGGCGGAGAAATGGGAGTCTTTTTTTTCCTCTGTCGCAGACTCAATAAAACATCGTAGAATGCAGATGCTCCCTTTCCCCCCCCCCCTTCTCTGTTGAAGGCAGTTTGACTTTCTCTAGGGTACAGTTCCAAGAGGCGTTCTCCGCTACACTGCCCAATTAGTCACTTTCCGCGCATGAACCAGTCGACCGAGTAAAGCAGCAGAAAAAGCTACCCCTGCCACTGTGCTTTCCCGAAATCCATCCTTTTCACAACTCCCAGCAAGACTGGCGCTCCGAAGCGGGAGCCGTGGCCTACTTTCTCCTCCCTAATCGATGGGTGGAAGCTAATTGTAGCGTCCCGATGACAACCAGCTCAGCACAAAGCGGGGGGGGGGCGGGAAACCCAGAGAGGTCGCAGGGTACGGCCCACCTTTCTCACTGCCTGAACCTGCTGTCTGCTTTGGTCTTGATCACTCTCTTAATTGCCTTCTGTTACTAGCTTGCTCCGTGAGCAGCTATTTGTAAAAAGAAAAGCACAGGAGGTGTCAGAGATTTCAAGAGACGAAAGGAGAAGTTATGGATTACATCGGATATCTGGCACAGAAAGAGGCCATTCGGCCCAGCCAGTCCGTGCCGGCGTTTATGCTCCACTCCAGCCTCCTCCCAGCCCTCTTTATCTCACCCTATCCCTCTATTCCCTTCTCCCTCATGTGTTTATCCAGCCTCCCCTTAAATGCCTCGATACTATTGGCCTCAACCACTCCCTGTGGTAGCGAGTTCCACATTCTCACCACTCTCTGGGTAAAGAAGTTTCTCCTGAATTCCCGATTGGATTTCTTGGTGACTATCTTATATTGATGGCCTCTAGTTATGCTCTTCCCCACAAGTGGAAACACTCTCTCTGTATCCACTCTATCAAAACCTTTCATCATTTTAAAGACCTCCATTAGGTCACCCCTCCGCCTTCTCTTTTCAAGAGAAAAGAGACCCAGCCTGTTCATCCTTTCCTGATATGTATACCCTCGCATTTCTGGTATCATCCTTGTAAATCTTCTCTGCACCCTCTCCAGTGCCTCTATATCCTTTTTATAATATGGCGACCAGAACTGTACGCAGTGCTCCAAGTGTGGTCTAACCAAGGTTCGATACAGGTTTAGCATAACTTCCCTACTTTTCAATTCTATCCCTCTAGAAATAAACCCTAGTGCTTGGTTTGCTTTTTTTATGGCCTTGTTAACCTGTGGCGCAACTTTTAGTGATTTGTGTATTTGTACTCCCAGATCCATTTGCTCCTCAATTGTGGTTCATTTATTCTAAACGCTTTAAACTTTATCAAAACAACCTGTGCACAATATTCCACCGTGAACCTGTGAATAGTATTCCATGCTTTACTGTCCAATCCTTCTTCCAGGAACATCCTTCTCAGCTACAGCCCAACGTCATCAACTGATCAACCAACCAATCAGACGTCGTAAATAATTCCGCGAGCACCGATCTCTCATGAACGTTATCGCAAGTTGTGCCCATAGATGTGGCTGTGAGCGCGCTCCCGACAGTCCAAGATGTCCTGCAGCAGAATCTGCGATCTTGATGATCTGATCTGGAGCAGGTGACGTCAACATTGAAATGATACAAGTCTTACTTCTATTACAACCACTTACAACAACGAAGAAAACTTGCATTTACATAGCGCCTTTAACGCAGTAAAACGTCCCAAGGCGCTTCACCCAGGACAAAGCGGCCCGCTTGATCGGCACCCCATCCGCCACCTTAAACATTCACTCCCTCCGCCGCCGGCGCACCGTGGCTGCAGTGTGCACCATCTACAAGATGCACTGCAGCAACTCGCCAAGGCTTCTTCGGCAGCACCTCCCAAACCCGCTACCTCCTCCACCTAGAAGGACAAGGGCAGCAGGCGCACGGGAACACCACCACCTCCAAGTCAGACAACCATCCTGACTTGGAAGTATATCGGCCGTTCTTTCATCATCGCTGGGTCAGAATCCTGGAACTCCCTCCCTGACAGCACTGTGGGAGCACCTTCACCACACGGACTGCAGCGGTTCAAGAAGGCGGCTCACCACCACCTTCTCAAGGGGCAACTAGGGATGGGCAATAAATGCTGGCCTTGCCAGCGACGCCCACATCCCATAAACGAATTTTTAAAAAAGGAGCGTATTCAGACAAGATTTGACACCGAGCCACATAAGGAGATATTAGGGCAGGTGACCAAAGGCTTGGTCAAAGAGGTCGGTTTTAAGGAGCGTCTTAAAGGAGGAGAGAGAGGCGGAGAGGTTTAGGGAGGGAATTCCAGAGCTTAGGGGCCCAGGCAGCTGAAGGCACGGCCGCCAATGGTAGAGGGAAGAGTGCAGAGATACACAAACAACGGCAACCATCCAGAGCAAGGTAAGTAAATGTCTGAACTGACCGCCCAACCACCTGCAGAAAGGGGCACCGTCCCGACTGCCCACCTCACCCATCGGGAAAAAGGAGAACAATGAAGAATGACGGAGACAGGAATCCCGGAAAAAAACACCTCCGTCACACAAAAGGTTAAATTCATGCTGCTCACTAATGGGAAAAGGAGTGCTACAATCAGACAGGACATGCTACAGCCTCGCCTGAAACCCTGCGTTCACAGGCGAGAGGCGTGGGCCATTAGGAAGGGATCCTCTTTCTCGGTAATTACACTTCTCCTGATCAGCCGGAGCAATGAGAGAAGCGGTACGCCAGTGGGGAGGCAGAGGTCACAGGAGGTCACTCAGTGCCTGAGGCCCCTCAGACTCCTCCACACCAGAGAGCACAGCACTCGCCGAAGTAGGTCGCCTCGTCCGCCCATTCAGGCACCGGGCCTTTTGAAAACTGTGAGTAAATATGACCGAGGGGCCCATTCCGCCCGCGCCAATTAGCAGAGAGCGGCAGCGAGGTAGCGACAAGCACATGAATAAATAAAAAGGATGTAATAGTTCCCCACTCCAGGGACGGCAATCAGTTGAAGAGCAGATACAAAAGATCCGTATACAAAAAGAAAATACTGCAGATGCTGGAAATCTGAAATAAAAGCAGAAAATGCTGGAGACACTCAGCAGGCCAGGCAGCATCTGTGAAGCGAGAAACAGAGTTAACGTTTCAGGTCGATGACCTTTCGTCAGAACTGGAAAAAAAAGCAGGAAATGGAACAGATCTTTAAGCAAGTGTAGGGGCTGGGAAAGGGGGGAGGGGATGAAAGAACAAAAGGGAAGGTCTGTGATAGGATAGAAGGCAGGAGAGGTTAAGAGGCATCGAAAGTAGGAGCAGGAGTAGGCCATTCGGCCCCTCGAGCCTGCTCCGCCATTCAATGAGATCATGGCTGATCATCCAAACTCAGTACCCTGTCCCTGCTTTCTCCCCATACCCCTTGATCCCTTTAGCCTTAAGAAATATATCTAACTCCTTCTTGAATATATTTAATGAATTGGCCTCAACTGCCCTGTGTGGTAGAGAATTCCACAGGTTCTCCACTCTTTGGGTGAAGAAATTCCTCCTCATCTCAGTCCTAAATGGCTTCCCCCTTATCCTTAGACTGTGACCCCTGGTTCTGGACTCCCTCGCCATCGGGAACATCCTCCCTGCATCTAGTCTGTCTAGTCCTGTTAGAATTTTATAAGTTTCAATCAGATCCCCTCTCATTCTTCTAAACTCCAGCGAGTATAAGCCCAATCGACCCAATCTCTCCTCATACGTCATTAAGAGATATTCAAGGCGAGAGGAGATGGTAATGGGACAGGTTAAGACACAACGGATGGCTCGAGATGAAGTGTAAATTGCGCTGGCAGAATGAAAGACAGCTGCCCTGTGGGAGAGAAGAAAAAAAGACAAAGATACAAACCCGTGCCTGTTACAGAGATGTCAATCATTAAAGGGGGTAGGCAGAAAACTGGGGGGCGGTATAAATAATAGTCACATGTTTCTGTCCCTATAATGATTGGCACTGTGGTCTCGCGCTGCCCCTTTATCCGTGTTAGCATTCATGTGTTCTCTGACCACTATCTCAGGGGCTTAAACTCATGAAGAGTTGAGACAGAGTAAATAAGGAGAAACTGTTTCCAGTGGCTGAAGGGTAGGTAACCAGAAGACATAGAAACATAGAAAAATAGGAGCAGGAGTCGGCCATTTGGCCCTTCGAGCCTGCTCCGCCATTCAATATGATCATGGCTGATCCTTTATCTCAATACCACATTCCCGCTCTCTCCCCATACCCCTTGATGCCTTTTGTGTCTAGAAATCTATCTATCTTCTTCTTAAATATATTCAGTGACTTGGCCTCCACAGCCTTCTGTGGTAGAGAATTCCTCAGGTTCACCACTCTCTGAGTGAAGAAATTTCTCCTCATCTCAGTCCTAAATGTCCTACCCCGCATCCTCAGACTGTGACCCCTCGTTCTAGACCCCCCAGCCAGGGGAAACATCCTCCCTGCATCCAGTCTGTCTAGCCCTGTTCCAGAATTTTACACGTTTCAATGAGATCCCCTCTCATTCTTCTAAACTCTAGTGAATACAGGCCTAGTCGACCCAATCTCTCCTCATCCCAGGAATCAGTCTGGTGAACCTTCGCTGCATTCCCTCTGATGTAAGAAAACTACTAGGCACTTGGTCTAAGCGTTAAACAAAGCTTTAATCAACTGTTTTACAACATGGAGGTCGAGTTGTGTCCTTCACTAGTTCCTGTTAAGAATGTCCTGCGCAAGCTGGGCCCGTGCCCGAGTATTTATACTTTCCCTGGACAGCACCACCTGTAGGCCACTCAGTATTATTTCATAAGTCTTTCTTTCATGAATGACTGATTCATGTCACCCTCTATGGCAAGTATATCCTTTCTTAGGTGAGGAGACCAAAACTGCACACAGTACTCCAGGTGTGGTCTCACCAAGGCCCTGTATAACTGTAGTAAGACGTCCTTGCTCCTGTACTCAAATCCTCTTGCAATGAAGGCCAACATACCATTTGCCTTCCTAACTGCTTGCTGCACCTGCATGTTTGCTTTCAGTGACTGGTGTACGAGGACACCCAGGTCCCTTTGTACATCAGCATTTCCCAATCTATCACCATTTAAATAATGGACACAGATTTAAGGCAGAAGAACCTGAGGAAAGACTTTTTTATGCAGCGAGTGGTTAGGATTTGGAACGCGCTGCCTGATAGGGCGGTGGAGACAGATTCAATAGGAGCCTTCAAAAGGGAATTGGATAAATACTGGAAGGAGAATAAATTGCAGGGATATGGGGAGAGCACGGGCGAGTGGGACTGACTGGATCGCTCTTCGAGAGTGCCGGTGTGGACTCGATGGGCCGAGTGGCCTCCTCCTGAGCGGTACTATTCCATGATTCCACGAGGACATCCAGCTCAGGTCCTCCATCAGCTCCCTCAAGGACTCAGCTTCACTGCCTCTGTGTTGTCAGGCTGTTGGCCCGACACCCAGTCCCGCCGGAACTGCAACTTCCTCCTGTGAACAGTGGGGCGAGCGAAGCCATCGTCTTCGGCCCCCTGCCACAAACTCCGCACCCCTTGCCGTGGATCCCGTCCACTCGCGCAGCCCCGAGCTGAGCTTGGCAACCTCAGGCCCTCTCCGTCACAACGACCGCCTAATTGCAGCCCTGCCTCAGCCCGTACCTTCGTCCCCCTCCGGCCTCCCCTATCCCAATGCTCTCCTGGCCGGCCTGCTATCCTCCGCCTTGCGCAAGCTTCAATTCGTCTAAAGCTCTGCTGCGATATGGTATCCTGCCCCATCCCGCTTGCCCATTGACGTAAGGAAACTACTAGGCCCTTGGTCTAAGTGTTAAACAAAGCTTTAATCAACTGTTTTGCAACATGGAGGTCTAGTTGTGTCCTTTAGTAGTTCCTGTTAAGAATGTCCCGCGCAAGCTGAGCCCGTGCCCGAGTATTTATACTCTCCCTGGACAGCGCCACCCGTAGGCCACTCAGTATTATTTCATAAGTCTTTCTTTCATGAATGACTGATTCATGTCACCCATCACCCCTGTGCTCGCTGATCTCCATTGGCTCCCAGTCCAGCAACATTTCAAGTTTAAAATTCTCAACCTTGTTTATGAAGTCCTCTGTGGCCTTGCCCCCACCACCCCCCCCCACCACCACCGCCGCCCATATCTCTACAACCTCCTCCCACCCCTCAGAACTCTCCATTCCTCCGACTCTAGCCTCTTGTGCATCCCCCGTTACTTTGATCCACTGTTGATGGCTTTGCCTTTGTCCACCTGGGCCTCAGGCTTCTGATCCCTTCTCCTAATATCTCCTCCTTTGTCTCAGTGTTTATTTTCTTCCTTATGCCTCTATGAAGCACCTTTAGCTGTTCTTTCGCTGTTGCAGTCGGCAGTTCTTTGCTATGGCTTGCTACGCCAAAAAGACAGGTCGCAGAACTTAAAAGTTAGGAAAATAAGAACACAAGAATTAGGAGCAGGAGTCGGCCATTCGGCCCCTCGAGCCTGCTCTGCCATTCACTAAGATCATGGCTGATCTTCGACCTCATCTCCACTTTCCTGCACTATTCCCATACCCTTGATTCCCTTAATATCCAAAAATCTATCGATCTCAGCCTTGAATATACTCAACGACAGCCTCCACAGCCCTCTGGGGTAGAGAATTCTAAAGATTCACCACCCTCTGAGTGAAGAAATTCCCCCTCATCTCAGTCCTAAATGGCCGACCCCTTATTCTGAGACTGTGACCCCTGGTTCTGGACTCCCCAGCCAGGGGAAACATCCTCCCTGCATCTACCCTGTCAAGCCCAGACTGCATTCTAGAATACTGGAAAGGAATATTTGCCAATAATTTTATACGTTTCAACGTGATCACCACTCATTCTTCTAAACTCCAGGAAACATAGGCCTAGTCTACTCAAGCTCTCAGAAAGTTAGAAGTAAGGAAGGCAGAATAAGTTGCCAAGGAACATCAATGAAGTGGACTGGATAAATGGGTGAAAGAGGCCATTTCTGCAGCGAGAAAGAATTGAGGGATATGAGCGTGAAAGAAACGGCGGCCAATATCGGGAGATGAACATTTAGTGCGTTCTAATGTCATTTCTCTGCCTGACATGAAATGGGTTAATGTTTCTGCTAACCTAAAACACAGCCATATAACGCTGTGAGTGTTTCTTTGCTAACATGCCAATTATTTCCAGGATAATGGAGAGAATGTGAGCAGGGAGGGGTTGAAATCAATCAAAGAGCGACAGACTTCTTATTAAAAAGCATTACACTCTATTTACAGCATAGAAACAGGCCATTCGGCCCAACTGCTCCGTGCCGGTGTTTCTGCCCCACACCAGCCCCCTCCCACCCCTCTTCATCTCACCCTATCATCATATCCTTCTATTCCTTTCTCCCTCGTGTGTTTATCGAGCTTCCCCTTGAATGTGTCTATACTATTCGCTTCAACCACTCCCTGTGGTAGTGAGTTCCACATTCTCACCACTCTCTGGGTAAAGAAGTTTCTCCTGAATTCCCGATTGGATTTATCAGTCGTCATCGTACGTGTCTTCACACTGTTCCCTTTGGGGAACTGTATGAAGTGGTGGAAGGATTTCTGGCCGCGATTAACACTCCTTACGTGACCGTAACCATCTTCGTACCAGCCATTAGGGTGGTTAGTCCTATGGCGGGAGGGTTTTACGGGCTCCCACAACCCATACGAGGGAGGGGGCCACCCACACCCACGGATGCAAGTATCCCGCCGGATGTCAACCCAGAATTTAGAGCCGGAGCTCCGACTCCACTTGCCGGGACTGTCTGGAGCGGGGTTCGAAACCCTACGCCTTCTGGCCCAGCGGCGGGGATGCTACCGCTACGCCAAAGGCCCACTCCGATTTATTAGTGACTATCTTATATTGTTGGCCCCTAGTTCTGGTCTCCCCCACAAGTGGGAACATCTTCTCTATATCTACCCCATCTTGCGGCAACTGGCCTTTTTCTGTTCCTAAAACGTGATAGGTTCAACAACAACAACAACTTGTATTTATATAGCGCCATTAACGTAGCAAAACATCCCAAGGTGCTTCACAGAAGCGCCATCAATAAAAACATTTTTGACAGCGAGCCACATCAGGAGATATTAGGGCAGGTGACCAAAAGCTTGGTCAAAGAGGTCGGTTTTACGGAGTGTCTTAAAGGAGGAGAGAGAGGCGGAGAGGTTTAGGGAGGGAATTCCAGAGCTTAGGGCCCCAGGCAGCTGAAGGCACGGCCGCCAATGGTGGAGCTTTGGAAATCGGGGGACGCTCAAGAGGCCAGAATTGGAGGAGCGCAGAGATCTCGGAGGGTTGTGGGGGTTGGAGGAGGTTAGAGATAGGGAGGGGGGGGGGGCGAGGCCACGGAGGGATTTGAAAACGGGGATGAGAATTTTTAAATCGAGGCGCTGCTTAACTGGGAGCCAATGTAGGTCAGCGAGCACAGGGGGTGAAGGGTGAACGGGACTCGGTGCGAGTTAGGACACGGGGGCAGCAGAGTTTTTGGATGACCTCGAGTTTACGTAGGGTGGAATGTGGGAGGCCAGCCAGGAGTGCGTCGGAACAGTCGAGTCTAGAGGGTAACAAAGGTTCGAGTCAAACCAACATGAAAATCGAATAGTTTTGTTGCATCCTTGCATTCCGCGTTATCTTTGCTCTTTTATTTGCTCTCGTGTTTACCTGAGATGTTAATTCGCTCTTTTATGGACGCCTGCCAAACCCGGTCCCACTTCACCCACCCACTTTGTGCAATGATAAAATGAAATAAGAAAAGCAATAGAGATTTTTCTTCCTGATTGCTGGGTCCAATACTGGACACTGTTGCTGCGAGCCCATTCTGTCAGTTATATAATAAGCCCGGGGGCGCCCTCCTACTGAATTCGTGCTGGCAATCGCCACCAAGGACTGCTTGTTTCTGTGCCTCCTGATCACAACCTCCTCCCTTATCACCTGAAGGCACCAACTTAAGAACTTAGGCACAACAGGAGGGTATTCGGCCCCCTCGAGCCTGCTCCGCCATTCAATAAGATCATGGCTGATCTTTGACCTCAACTCCACTTTCCCGCCTGATCCCTGTTATAAATCTCATCATTCATCAAGAAACTACTCGTGAAATAACGCTGGACGGCCAGCTGGTGGCGCCGTCCAAGGAGTATAAATACTCGGGCGTCGGCCCCAGCTTGTAAGGGACATTTTGTAAGACAAGGAACTAGTGAAGTACAACTAGACCTCCATGTTCTGAAACAAGTTGATTAAAACCTTGCTTTACACTCAAACCAAGTGTGTAGTGAGTTTTATTACGTCAATCCCCATATCCCTTCATTCCCTTAGAGTCCAAAATACCTTTCAATCTCTGTCTTGAATATACTCAACAACTCAGCATCCACAGCCCTCTCGGGTAGAGAATTCCAAAGATTCACCACCCTCTGAGTGAAGAAATTCCTCCTCATCTCAGTCCTAAATGGCCGACCCCTTATCCTGAGACTGTGACCCCTGGTTCTAGACTCTCCAGCCAGGGGTAAACAACCTCTCAGCATCTACCCTGTCAAGCCCTGTAAGAATGTTTCAATGAGATCACCTCTCATTCTTCTAAACACCAGAGAGTATCGGTCCAATCTACTCAATCTCTCCTCATAGGACAACCCCTCTCATCCCAGGGATCAATCTAGGCAAATTGCTGGAGAGTCGATCCAGCTCTACTCTGCATCTAATGACACTATAATGTTCTAGTCTGTGAATGGAACAGAGAATTGTTCCATTCTTCCGCACTAAACTCTCCCGCCTTAACAAGCAGAGATTTCACATCTCATAGAATCATAGAAATTTACAGCACAGAAGGAGGCCATTCGGCCCATCGTGTCCGTGCCGGCCGACAAAGAGCTCTCCGGCCTAATCCCGCTTTCCAGCTCTTGGTCCGTAGCCCTGTAGGTTACGGCACTTCAAGTGCATATCCAAGTACCTTTTAATTGCGACGAGGGTCTCTGCCTCTCCCACCCTTTCAGGCAGTGAGTTCCAGACCCCCACCACCCTCTGGGTGAAAAAAGCTCTCCTCAACTCCCCTCTAATCCTTCTACCAATTACTTCAAATCTCTGCCCCCTGGTTATTGACCCTTCTGCTAAGGGAAATAGGTCCTTCCTATCCACTCTATCTAGGCCCCTCGTAATTTTATACACCTCAATTAAATCTCCCCTCAGCCTCCTCTGTTCCAAAGAAAACCAGCCCAGTCTATCCAATCTTTCGTCGTAGCTAAAATTCCCCAGTCCTGGCAACATCCTCGTAAATCTCCTCTGCACCCTCTCTAGTGCAATCACATCCTTCCTGTAATGTGGTGACCAGAACTGCATGCAGTACTCTAGCTGCGGCCTAACTAGTGTTTTATACAGTTGAAGCATAATCCCCCTGCTCTTATATTCTATGCCACGGCTAATAAAGGCAAGCATTCCGTATGCCTTCTTAACCACCTTATCTACCTGTCCTGCTACCTTCAGGGATCTGTGGACATGCACTCCAAGGTCCCTCTGATACTCTACACTTTTCAGTGTCCTACCATTTATTGTGTATTCCCTTTCCTTGTTAGCCCTCCCCAAATGCATTACCTCACACTTCTCCGGATTGAATTCCAGCTTCTCCAGTCTCTTCACGTAACTGTAATCCCTCATCCCTGGAACCATTCTGATAAATCTCTTCGGTATCCTCTCCAAATCAAAGAATAACCAATACCTCAACCGTTTTCGAGCATCACCCCATCAAAATAGCATTTTCTAACAAGCTCCTCTCCTTGCCCTCATCAGACCGATAACCTGGGTGCGCCCAAAAACTTCCGCTTTCATTATTTTGGCAGCTTTCTACTTCCTTCTCTTTTAAGTACATTCTGGGCCCCACACTTTAGGACGGACGTGAAGGCTTTGGAGAGGCTGCAGAAGAGATTTACTAGAATGGTTCCAGAGATGAGGGACTTCAGTTACGTGGAGAGACTGGAGAAGCTGGGGTTGTTCTCCTTGGAGCAGAGAAGGTTAAGGGGAGATTGACCAGAATGGTACCAGGGATGAGGTACTTCAGTTACGTGGAGAGTCTGGAGAAGCTGGGGTTGTTCTCATTGGAGCAGAGAAGGGTAAGAGGAGATTTGATAGAGGCGTTCAAAATCATGATGGGTTCAGACGGAGTAAATAAGGAGAAACTGTTTCCATTGGCGGAAGGGTCGATAACCAGAGGTCACAGATTTAAGGCGATTGGTAAAAGAACCAGAGGCGACACGAGGAAAAACCTTTTTACGCAGCGAGTGGTGAGGATTTGGAATGCGCTGCCTGATAGGGCGGTGGACACAGATTCAATAGCAGCCTTCAAAAGGGAATTGGATAAATACTGGAAGGAGAATAAATTGCAGGGATATTGGGAGAGAGCGGGGGAGTGGGACTAACTGGATTGCTCTTCGAAAGAGCCAGCGCAGACTCGATGGGCCGAATGGCCTCCCCTGTGCTGTTCTATTCTATGATTAGGGCCAATTTTAACTCGGGCCGGGAGATGGGGGTGCGGGGAGAAGCAGGCGGTGTGGGAGACTTTAACGCCTGCTCCTCAATTACTCTGACCCCCGCTAAATAGGTATGGAAAGCATATCTTTTTCAGTTGTGAGAACATCGTGAAAGAAATGTAGTTTTCAAATCCCCTATCTGGGCTGCCCGTAACTACCTGCTTACAGCTACTCCATATTCCATCTTAAAATCCTGTGCCTACAAGTAAAATACTCCCCTTTTAAAAAGATCAGATTTATTTTATCTCAATCACATTTTCCCACGATTACAGTAATGCAGTTCCCTCACTCTGTACTGTGCTGCAGTAATGCAGTTCCCTCACTCTGTACTGGGCTGCAGTAATGCAGTTCCCTCACTCTGGAATGTGCTGCAGTAATGCAGTTCCCTCACTCTGTACTGTGCTGCAGTAATGCAGTTCCCTCACTCTGTACTGGGCTGCAGTAAAGCAGTTCCCTCACTCTGTACTGTGCTGCAGTAATGCAGTTCCCTCACACTGTACTGTGCTGCAGTAATGCAGTTCCCTCACTCTGAATTGAGCTGCAGTAATGCAGTTCCCTCACTCTGCACTGGACTGCAGTAATGCAGTTCCCTCACTCTGCAATGTGCTGCAGTAATGCAGTTCTCTCACTCTGCAATGTGCTGCAGTAATGCAGTTCCCTCACTCTGTACTGTGCTGCAGTAAAGCAGTTCCCTCACTCTGTACTGTGCTGCAGTAAAGCAGTTCCCTCACTCTGTACTGGGCTGCAGTAATGCAGTTCCCTCACTCTGCACTGGGCTGCAGTAATGCAGTTCCCTCACTCTGTACTGTGCTGCAGTAATGCAGTTCCCTCACTCTGAATTGAGCTGCAGTAATGCAGTTCCCTCACTCTGTACTGTGCTGCAGTAATGCAGTTCCCTCACTCTGCAATGTGCTGCAGTAATGCAGTTCCCTCACTCTGTACTGGGCTGCAGTAATGCAGTTCCCTCACTCAGTACTGTGCTGCAGTAAAGCAGTTCCCTCACTCTGCACTGTGCTGCAGTAATGCAGTTCCCTCACTCTGTACTGTGCTGCAGTAATGCAGTTCCCTCACTCTGAATTGAGCTGCAGCAATGCAGTTCCCTCACTCTGCACTGGGCTGCAGTAATGCAGTTCCCTCACTCTGCAATGTGCTGCAGTAATGCAGTTCCCTCACTCTGTACTGTGCTGCAGTAATGCAGTTCCCTCACTCTGCAATGTGCTGCAGTAATGCAGTTCCCTCACTCTGTACTGGGCTGCAGTAATGCAGTTCCCTCACTCTGCAATGTGCTGCAGTAATGCAGTTCCCTCACTCTGCACTGGGCTGCAGTAATGCAGTTCCCTCACTCTGTACTGTGCTGCAGTAAAGCAGTTCCCTCACACTGTACTGTGCTGCAGTAATGCAGTTCCCTCACACTGTACTGTGCTGCAGTAATGCAGTTCCCTCACTCTGACTTGAGCTGCAGTAATGCAGTTCCCTCACTCTGCACTGGGCTGCAGTAATGCAGTTCCCTCACTCTGCAATGTGCTGCAGTAATGCAGTTCCCTCACTCCGTACTGTGCTGCAGTAATGCAGTTCCCTCACTCTGTACTGGGCTGCAGTAATGCAGTTCCCTCACTCTGGAATGTGCTGCAGTAATGCAGTTCCCTCACTCTGTACTGTGCTGCAGTAATGCAGTTCCCTCACTCTGTACTGGGCTGCAGTAAAGCAGTTCCCTCACTCTGCAGTGAGCTGCAGTAATGCAGTTCCCTCATTCTGCAATCAGCTGCAGTAATGCAGTTCCCTCACTCTGCAATGAGCTGCAGTAATGCAGTTCCCTCACTCTGTACTGTGCTGCAGTAATGCAGTTCCCTCACTCTGTACTGGGCTGCAGTAAAGCAGTTCCCTCACTCTGCAGTGAGCTGCAGTAATGCAGTTCCCTCATTCTGCAATCAGCTGCAGTAATGCAGTTCCCTCACTCTGCAATGAGCTGCAGTAATGCAGTTCCCTCACTCTGTACTGGGCCGCAATAATGCAGTTCCCTCACTCAGTACTGCGCTGCAATAATGCAGTTCCCTCACTCTGTACTGGGCTGCAGTAATGCAGTTGGCTCGCTCTGTATCGCAGAGGTGCAGCTGCAATATACGATATTCCACCCCAAGCACTTGTTAAACATAAACTTCTGTTCAGAACGGCTGCAGTGCGTGCTTATCCCTGCACGCTGAGCTCCGCTCACGGAGGGTGTGCCTGCCAATCTGAAGCCAGTATGCCGTCGCCATGGCAGTGCCTGTTTAAAGCAGCACTCCAGCATCTCACAAACGGCCCACAGATATATCTCTCCCTCAACAGAGGTGATAAATCATCAGCGCGCTATAATTCATTAGCATCGCAACCTGGGGCAAGCATGCATTAAATCAATTTTTATAGAACCTGCACACAGATCTGGGGGAGCGGGGGTGAGGGGCAATGAGTACTGCTCGACGGAGAGAAGCAAAAAGAATGACAGTACCGTACAATCATCGAGTCTGCGCTGGCTCTTTCGAAGAGCAATCCAGTTAGTCCCACTCCCCCGCTCTCTCCCAATATCCCTGCAATTTATTCTCCTTCCAGTATTTATCCAATTCCCTTTTGAAGGCTCCTATTGAATCTGCCTCCACCGCCCCATCAGGCAGCGCGTTCCAAATCCTCACCACTCGCTGCGTAGATAAGTTTTTCCTCGTGTCGCCTTTGGTTCTTTTGCCAATCACCTTAAATCTGGGCCCTCTGGTTACCGACCCTTCAGCCATTGAAACAGTTTCTCTTTATTCACTCCGTCTGAACCCTTCATGATTTTGAACACCTCCATCAAATCTCCTCTTAGCCTTCTCTGCTCTGAGGAGAACAATCCCAGCTTCTCCAGTCTCTCCACGTAACTGAAGTCCCTCATCCCTGGTACCATTCTGGTCAATCTCCCCTTAACCTTCTCTGCTCCAAGGAGAACAATCCCAGCTTCTCCAGTCTCTCCACGTAACTGAAGTCCCTCATCCCTGGTACCATTCTGGTCAATCTCCCCTTAACCTTCTCTGCTCTAAGGAGAACAACCCCAGCTTCTCCAGTCTCTCCACGTAACTGAAGTCCCTCATCCCTGGTACCATTCTGGTCAATCTCCCCTTAACCTTCTCTGCTCGAAGGAGAACAACCCCAGCTTCTCCAGTCTCTCCACGTAACTGAAGTCCCTCATTCCTGGTACCATTCTGGTCAATCTCCCCTTAACCTTCTCTGCTCGAAGGAGAACAACCCCAGATTCTCCAGTCTCTCCACGTAACTGAAGTCCCTCATTCCTGGAACCATTCTCGTAAATCTCTTCTGCACCCTCGCCAAAGCCTTCACCTCCTTCCTAAAGTGCGGTGCCCAGAATTGGACACAAGACTTCAGCTGGGGCCGAACTAGTGTTTTAAATCAACTTTTCTCCTTTAGAACACTGGCTTATGTGATCTGAGAGTGGTCTTGACGATTATGAAGGGGTTCGATAGGGTCGACGTAGAGAAGATGTTTCCACTTGTGGGGGAGACCAGAACTAGGGGCCATCAATATAAGATAGTCACTGATAAATCCATTTGGGAATTCAGGAGAAACTTCTTTACCCAGAGAGTGGTGAGAATGTGGAACTCGCTACCACAGGGAGTGGTTGAGGCGAATAGTACAGATGCATTTAAGGGGAAGCTGGATAAACACATGAGGGAGAAAGGAATAGAAGGATAGGCTGATGGGGTGAGATGAAGAGGGGTGGGAGGAGGCTGGTGTGGAGCATAAACACCGGCACGGACCAGTTGGGCCGAATGGCCTGGTTCTGTGCTGTAATATATGTAGTGTGAAACAAACTGTGGCTCAGGAAAAAAACATTAAAAGTGCATTAGAATTTACAGGAACAAGCCCTATATTTTTTAGCTGCATGAAAACAGACAGGCTGATCCGTCGGGACAGTCAATGAAAAGACTGGGGCAAGGGGCAAGACAATGAGAGAGATGGACTGAAACGAGGTATGCATGCGGAGAGCGAAGGATGAAGATGCAGGGCCCAGACTGACGGAGGCAGCTCCTGCACAGGCAGACAGCGCAGGGTAAGAGAACTCTCTGAGGGCTAAAGAGGCAGGCGAGGGAGGCATCATCGGCAGGACTGACAGCACATTTTACCTCAAGAAAAACCTCGGAATTCTACATCTTTAATGGTGCCACGCTGCCCAAGCTAACCCTCTTAATAGCCCAATTCAAATCCCCCCAAAAAACCGACATCAAAGTGCTACTGGCAGCTGAATATCTAAAGCTAGACAGGATGAGAGGAGTCAGATTTAAAGGGCGCGGAATATTTACAGCAGAGGCCAAACTCCAGCACAGTCAGACACTCCCACACAGAATTCCCCAGCCCCGAGATTCTGGGAAGGAAATGGTTCAGGCATGAATTTCAAAAGATGGTAAAGGGCCTTGAATCACTCAGGGTGTGAAGGTGGAGAGTGGTTACATAAGCAATAGGAGCAGGAGTCGGCCATTCGGCCCCTCGAGCCTGCTTCGCCATTCAATAAGATCATGGCTGATCTTCGACCTCAACTGCACTTTCCTGCACTATCCTCATATCCCTTGATTCCCTTAATATTCAAAAATCTATCGATCTCTGTCTTGAATATACTCACCGACTGAGCCTCCACAGCCCTCTGGGGTAGAGAATTCCAAAGATTCACCACCCTCTGAGTGAAGAAATGTCTCCTCATCTCAGTCCTAAATGGCCGATCCTTTGGGGGGGAGACAGTGAGTTAAATCTAAGCCACCTCCTCCAGTGAGGTGAGGATGATAATGGGAGTATTATCTGGACTCCAAGGGTTAAGTTACGAGGAGAGATTACACAAACTAGGGTTGTATTCCCTGGAATTTAGAAGGTTAAGGGGTGATCTGATCGAAGTTTTCAGGATATTAAGGGGAACTGATAGGGTAGAGAGAGAGAGAAACTATTTCCGCTGGTTGGGGAGTCTAGGACTAGGGGGCACAGTCTAAAAATTAGAGCCAGACCTTTCAGGAGTGAAGTTAGGAAACACTTCTACACACAAAGAGCGCTAGAAGTTTGGAACTCTCTTCTGCAAACGGCAATTGATGCTGGGTCAATTGTTAATTTTAAATCGGAGATTGATAGCTTTCTGCTAAACAAAGGTATTAAGGGATATGGGCCAAAGGCGGGTGGATGGAGTTAGGTCACAGATCAGCCATGATCTCATTGAATGGCGGAACAGGCGCGAGGGGCTGAATGGCCTCCTCCTGTTCCTATGGTAACCGGCTGGAGGGGCTGAATGACCTCCTCCTGTTCCTATGGTAACAGGCTGGATGGGCTGAATGGCCTCCTCCTGTTCCTACGGTAACAGGCCAGAGGGGCTGAATGGCCTGCTCCTGTTCCTACGGTAACAGGCTGGAGGGGCTGAATGACCTCCTCCTGTTCCTATGGTAACAGGCTCGAGGGGCTGAATGGCCTCCTCCTGTTCCTATGATAACAGGCTGGAGGGGCTGAATGGCCTCCTACTGTTCCTATGGTAGCAGGCTGGAGGGGCTGAATGGCCTCCTCCTCTTCCTATGGTAACAGGCTCGAGGGGCTGAATGGCTTCCTCCTGTTCCTACAGTAACAGGCTGGAGGGGCTGAATGGCCTCCTCCTGTTCCTATGGTAACAGGCTGGAGGGGCTGAATGGCCTCCTCCTGTTCCTACGGTAACAGGCTGGAGGAGCTGAATGGCCTTCTCCTGTTCCTACGGTAACAGGCCGGAGGGGCTGAATGGCCTCCTCCTTTTCCTATGTTCCTATTTGCTGCTGTCCCACATCATACCTCACAACCTGCAATGTGACGAGCGAGTCGGAGTCAGGATGGTGTTTGAGGCCGCCCCGTGCAGTATTCCGGAGAAGCGGCTGAATTTGCCGTGTGGAAGACTCAAGTGCCGCTAACACATCGCTCTAGTGGCACTGTTTAGTGTCAGGACACCCCATCCCCCGCCCCCCCCCCCCCAAAATCACTGTCCCGAAGTCAAATAAGAAAGCTACAAGAGACTACGCTAACTCACGAGTCTCCGTATCTGCAGCTAACCCCCAACACCTTTCCTTTTCAAACTTGAAACGTTCTCCTCTCTCTCTCTCTCAGGAAATTGTTCAGTCCCCTTCCGAAGAACGGCAGGGAAACCATTTCAGGAATCTGTTCAGATGCCAATGATAACATCGAACCTAACTTTGAGTTTCTGGATATTAAGATGATTCCCCCTAGTTCTCCCAACCCTATCTAGCTCAAACTGCAAAGAATCTATTCCCTTCATCATTTTAAAGGCCTCAGTCATAGCTCGTCTAAATATCGGGCCTTGGTGAGACCACACCTGGAGTATTGTGTACGGTTTTGGTCTCCTTACCTCAGGAAGGATATACTTGCCATAGAGGGAGTGCAACGAAGGTTCACCAGACTGGTTCCTGGGATGGGGGGGTTGTCCTATGAGGAGAGATTTGTAATGTATGTACCTTTAAGGGGAGAACTACTTTTTACAGCTCCTGTATACTGTAGTACCGGCAGTGACCACACCTGTATATAAACCCTGAGTAGTGATCTGTATAGTTAGTTCTAGAGTAACCTTCATTCAGTAAACACCTGTTGATCGTTCCCTGCAGTCTTTTGTCTGATTATTGAAGGACACAACATTAAGATACACGGATCTAACATTGGTGACGACGCAGATTCGAACCTACCTGCAACTCTGCATCACCTCCCAGGGATTCGCTCCTGGAGAACAGTGGAAGGAGGTCGAGTCCAGAAGCACGGGCGTTGACCACAGGCAACCGCCCAGTCATCCAGCGGAGATTTGAGCATCGCAGGGGAGGCTGTCGAGAGCCAGGCTTGGCTTTCCAGTCACGGTGGTCCAGCGAAACGGGCTGGCCACAGGTACTGCGCAGACCCTTCCCGGACAGCGGCGGCTAGAGCCCGACCGAGCGGCACAGAAAAAGGCCGAGCAGCGTCGACGGGGGAGAGAGAGAGGGCAGAGTGCACAGGACGCAGCTGGTGTTCAGGACCGAGCGGCGTCAACGGGGAGAGAGACGAGAGAGAGCAGAACGCAGCCGGTGTTCAAGGGCCGAGCAGCGTCAACGGGGGAGAGAGGCGAGAGAGAGCAGAGCGCAGCCGGTGTTCAAGGGCCGAGCAGCGTCAACGGGGGAGAGAGGCGCGCAGGAAAACGCGAGGCGCTGCCATTGCCACGAGGACCGCAGAGAGCGGCGTTGGCAGCAGCGCAGGAGCAGCGCACGAAACCCACAGGGCGTCGCCATTTGCCACAAGGACCGCCGAGAGCGGCGTTGGCAGCAGCGCAGGAGACGCCATTTTAAGCCGCAGCGGGGAAGAAAGGAAAGCGCGGGAGACGCCATTTTAAGCCAGTCTAACCACACCCAAAAATGCCGAAGAGTGGCAGTATCACAGCGTTCGACAATGAAGTCGAAGATTGGACGACATATGTCGAACGCATAGAAGTACACTGCAAGGCGAATGAAGTGCCAGATGACAAGAAAGCGCTGGTATTGTTGAATTCAATGGGTGCAAAAACGTATGGCTTACTACGAAACGTAGTAACCCCAGAGAAGCCAGTAGAAAAGGATTTTGAAATCATAGTGTCAATCCTACAGGACCACTTAAACCCCACACCGCTGCTGATAGCAGAAAGATTTAAGTTTCACAAAAGGAACCAGCATAAAGATGAAAGTAATGCTGAGTATTTAACGGAACTGCACAAGCTATCGAAACACTGCCAGTTTGGAACGGGACTAGCAGATACTTTAAGGGACAAGTTTGTGTGTGGGCTTCAAAGTGAAGGAATCCAGAAACGGCTTCTATCAGAAAAGGATCTTACGCTGGACAAGGCTTTCAGCATTGCAGTATCACACGAAGCAGCCGCACGGGGCGCTGCAGAGATACAACAGAGACCGCAAGAATATGGCACAAATGAAATATCATACGGAACAGTGAAGTGCTATCGCTGCGGCAGAACAACACACGACCATAATGATTGCTGGTTCAAGGACAAAGTGTGCAGACAGTGTGGAAAAGTAGGACACATAGCAGGAGTCTGCAGGTCGGGAAAGAAAACCAGCAGCAAGATATCTCCACAGGAGAAGTACAAGAGGGTACATAAAGTGACAGAGAGTAGTTCAGACGAACAGAAGAGTGATACAGACTCCGGAAGCAAGGAGCTGGGTTGTCTGAAACTACATAGTGTGATCAAAACGGAGGATCACCAAACTATCTGGGTCACGCTCTAGATAGCAGGAGTCCAAGTGAAAATGGAATTGGACACAGGATCAGCCCTAACAGTCATAAACCAAAGGGACTACAAGCGGCTATTCTCACATATACCCTTGAGAGATACAAAGATTGTCTTGAAGACGTACACGGGGCAAAAAGTCTACCCCAAAGGAAAAATAAGGGTGAACGTTATATATAACGGCAAGGAAACACCAAAAATGGACCTATATGTATTGCCAGATGGAGGACCACCACTACTAGGACGTGAATGGATCCGGAAGATACAGCTAGATTGACATTCCATACAAGCACTGACTGTAGATGCCAAAAAGGATGACGACGTCACACCTGGACGACTGTCAAAAATGCTAACTGACGCACAAGAAGTGTTCCAGCAGGGACTCGGAACACTAAAAGGCATAACAGCGACGATCAAAATAGAGGAAAATGCAAGCCCAAAGTTTTTGGGCCGGAACACTTATGCGATCCGCCCAGCCGTCGAAGCAGAGCTGGAAGGTTTGGAACGTTCAGGAGTACTGTCCAAAGTGGACTGGAGCGAGTGGGCTACACCCATCATTCCTGTAATGAAGAGGTCGTTGAGTAATACGCCTGGGGAACCAAAGAAGGTTCACATCTGTGGGGACTTTAAGGTGACAGTGAACCCAGTCCTTCACACTGTACAATATCCGCTTCCGCGGACTGAAGATATTTTTGCCTCGCTATCTGGAGGGAAACGCTTCACTAAGATTGATCTGGCCCAGGCGTACCTGCAAATGGAGGTAGAAGAAGCCTCGAAACAGTACCTCACGATCAACACTCATAAAGGTCTCTACCAATACAACCGGCTGGTGTTCGGGGTAGCATCAGCTCCAGCTATTTGGCAAAGGGCAATGGAACAAGTCCTGCAAGGGATTCCAGGGACCCAGTGTTATTTGGACAACATCCTGGTCACGGGCGAAAATGACAGTGATCACCTCGCCAACCTGGAGCAGGTGCTCACTAGATTGAAGGAATATGGGCTCCGAGCTAATCGCCACAAATGCGAGTTTTTCCAGAAGCAGATCTCGTATTGTGGCCGCGTTATTGATAAAGAGGGGTTACATAAGTCCCCTGAAAAGATTGAGGCAGTAGTCAAGGCTCCAGCACCGGAAAATGTGTCACAACTGAGGTTGTTCCTCGGGCTGGTGAACTACTACCATAAGTTCTTGCCGAATTTGTCTACCGTACTACACCCGCTGAACACCCTACTGCAAACGGGGGTACCATGGAAGTGGAGTGACGAATGTAAACGAGCCTTCCAGAAGAGCAAAGCATTGATCACATCAAAAGAGGTGTTGGCTCATTTCAACCCAGCACTACCAATTCGGTTGGCGTGTGATGCATCACCCTATGGCATTGGAGCGGTGCTGTCGCACAAATTCCCGGACGGCCACCACGGAGAAAACTATTGCAGTCCTACGGACCATTTTTGCCAGGAACGGCTTGCTAGAGCAGGTTTGCTCTGATAACGGACCACAGTTTGTGTCCGAAGAGTTTCGAAGATTTATGAAAAGGAATGGGGTAAGGCATTACACATCCGCCCCGTATCATCCAGCCACAAATGGATTGGCTGAGAGGTTCGTACAAACCTTTAAAAAAGCAGTAAAGGCCATGTGCGATGACGACATTCCACTGCAGCATAAGGTGGAAAATTTCCTGTTAGCCTACAGAAATGCAACACATGCAGTCACCAACCAGGCCCCGGCCATGACGTTCTTTAACCGAAGGTTGACATCTCGTCTGGATTTGCTCAGACCAAATGTACGAAGAGATGTTGAGAGTAAGCAATTCCAGCACATCAATGAGAAGCCGGCAAGAAGCTTCAATGTAGGGCAACCAGTCTTGGCCCGCGACTACCGAACAGAGAAATGGCAACCAGGAACGATATGCACACGGCAGGGGCCACTAATGTACACAGTGGATGTTGGGGAGAACATTGTGAGACGCCATGCTGACCAGATCCTAGAGTCACAGGAACGAGTCAACCCCATGTCTCGGCCATACGTACCTGGTGAGGAACCCGACGTACAGGTCGCATCTACCTCAGAAACAGTAGCATCGGAAGCTCATGAACCAACTGACGACAGGGGGCCAGAATCGCCTCCGCACCAAGAGCAAGACACTCGGGAAAGGCGCTATCCAGAAAGGATCAGGAAGCCTCCCCAAAGACTGAATTTATAAATTGACTATTTTCAGCTAATGTTGCATGTTAAAAGTGTTAATTGTAATTAGTTTGATATTTAATTGTTAAATGAGTGTTATGGTACTGTTAATCTAAAAGGGGAGGAATTGTAATGTATGTACCTTTAAGGGGAGAACTACTTTTTATAGCTCCTGTATACTGTAGTACCGGCAGTGACTACACCTGTATATAAACCCTGAGTAGTGATCTGTATAGTTAGTTCCAGAGTAACCCTCATTCAGTAAACACCTGTTGATCGTTTCCTGCAGTCTTTTGTTTGATTATTGAAGGACACAACATTAAGATACACGGATCTAACAAGATTGAGTAGACTAGGCCTATATTCTCTAGAGTTTAGAAGAATGAGAGGTGATTTCATTGAAACATATAAAATTCTTACAGGGCTTGACAGGGTAGATGCAGGGAGGATGTTTCCCCCTGGCTGGGGAGTCTAGAACCAGGGGTCATAGTCTCAGAATAAGGGGTCGGCCATTTAGGACTGAGATGAGGAGGAATTTCTTCACTCAGAGGGTGGTGAATCTTTGGAATTCTCTACCCCAGAGGGCTGTGGAGGCTCAGTCATTGAGTATATTCAAGGCCGAGATCGATAGATTTTTGAATATTAAGGGAATCAAGGGATATGGGGATAGTGCAGGAAAGTGGAGTTGAGGTAGAAGATCAGCCAGGATCTTATTGAATGGCGGAGCAGGCTCGAGGGGCCGAATGGCCGACTCCTGCCCCTATTTCTTATGTTCTTATGTATTCGCTTCTCTATTGAAAATAGACCCAACTCATAAAGCCTAGAAATTATGGAAAGTTCTAAGACTGGATATCTCTACATCTAAGACAACACAAGAAACGTTGAATCGCAACTGTTGTGGCCGACAAAAGGCAGCAACTGTGCTATGCGCAGTTAACAATCAGGATGATCTTTGTTATTCTTTATCGGTTTTCCTTTTCTCTGAATACCCTTTGAGTCACCCGTAGATCAGTGGGTAACACTCGCCCCCCTCTGAGTCAGAAGCTCGTGGGTTCCTGTCCCACTCCAGAGACTTGAACCCATAACCCAGGCCGACACTCCAGTGCCGTGCTGAGGGTGAGTTGCTCGAAACTGAAATGGCAACTCACCCTGATATTCATTTCTCAAGTGTGACTTTCCAAGGAACTGCGGGCACGGTCCATGCACAGAGAGGATTCCCGCATAAGAGCATAAGAAACAGGAGCAGGAGTCGGCCAATCGGCCCCTCGAGCCTGCTCCGCCATTCAATAAGATCATGGCTGATCCAATCTTGGCCTCAACACCGCTTTCCCGCTCACTCCCCATACCCCTCGACTCCCCTGTAGTTCAAATGTCTGTCAATCTCCACCTTCGATATATTCAATGACTCCGCCTCCACAGCTCACCGGGGTAGAGAATTCCAAATATTCACGACCCTCTGAGAGAAGAAATTCCTCCTCATCTCCGTCTTAAATGGGCGACCCCTTATTCTGAAACTATGCCCCCTAGTTCTAGATACCCCCACTAGGGGAAACTAGAGGGAAGCATGAGGCACTCTCCGAATACGTAAGCGTTGCGCATTAATGGAATATCTCATCAATCTGCCCTTATTTTATTCATTCCGTTCACCCATCACCGCCCCCCCCCCTCCCCGCCCCCGCCACCTGTGCCCGCTGACCTACACTGGCTCCCGGTCCGACAACATCTCAAATTAAAAATTCTCATCCTTGTTTTCAAATACCTCCGTGGTCCTCGCCCCCCTCCCTATCTCTGTAACCTCCTCCAGCCCTGCAACCCTCCGAGATCTCTGCGCTCCTCCAATTCTGGCCTCTTGAGCAGCCCCTGATTTTAATCGCTCCACCATTGGCGGCCGTGCCTTCAGCTGCCTGGGGCCTAAGCTCTGGAATTCCCTCCCTAAACCTCTCCGCCTCTCTCTCCTCCTTTAAGACGCTCCTTAAAACCCACCTCTTTGACCAAGCTTTTGGTCACCTGCCCTAATATCTCCTTATGTGGCTCGGTGTCAAATTCTGTTTGATAATCGCTCCTGTGAAGCGCCTTGGGAACGATTCACTGCGTTAAAGGCGCTGTATAAATACAAGTTGTTGTCGGCTACAGTGCCACCATTACTCTGCCCCGCGGTCCGATCATGTTATCTGTGGAAGAGTATTGTGCATGAGAGAGCTGAGAGATCGCAAGATTGGTTCAAATGAAAAAACCAATTAGGCCCATTTAATCTCAGCCTTTAAGGACACCAGCGCTATTGAATTCTCATTACAACACCTACTTGTCTCTCAAATGAGTTCAGTATCCTGGCCTCCAGTCGCTTTCATCTCAACCTGTTCCAGGGCTTTGATAGATGGTTCAGTGGGATATTACGCTGGGTGTGTGTGTATGTGTGTGTGTTTAAAGGCACTGAGCTTGTTACTGCCTCATCTGCAGGACAACTAGCCTGAAACAGCCCGAGTGACGTTTACAGCATAAATTTTACAAGGCGGAAAGTCCTTCTGGATCCTCACACATCGTACCAAACGAGGGAGCCCAAATCCTGATTATCTAGGGCCTCTGGCTGTGCCACGCACGAGGGATTAAGTCTGTTCTGTCATCTGCATGAATGAACCATAAAGACTTTATGCAAATATTAATAAAATATGGACAGATAGATGAGATATTCCGGTTTGCAAACTGCAAAACATTTCAGGTCTGCCAAAAGAACATCCACTGAGCTTACAGTCGTGGCTCAGTGGGCAGCACCCTCGTCACTGTGTCAGAAGGTCGTGGGTTCAAGTCCCACTCCAGAGACTTGAGCCCCATAATCCAGGCTAACACTGCAGTGCAGTGCTGAGGGAGCGCCGCACTGTCGGAGGGGCAGTACTGAGGGAGCGCCGCACTGTCGGAGGGGCAGTACTGAGGGAGCGTCGCACTGTCGGGGGGGCAGTACTGAGGGAGCGCCGCACTGTCGGAGGGGCAGTACTGAGGGAGCGCCGCACTGTCGGAGGGGCAGTGCTGAGGGAGCGCCGCACTGTCGGAGGGGCGGTATTGGGGGAGCGCCGCACTGTCGGAGGGGCAGTACTGAGGGAGCGTCGCACTGTCGGGGGGGCAGTACTGAGGGAGCGCCGCACTGTCGGAGGGGCAGTACTGAGGGAGCGCCGCACTGTCGGAGGGGCAGTACTGAGAGAGCGCTGCACTGTCAGAGGGGCAGTACTGAGGGAGCGCCGCACTGTCGGAGGGGCAGTACTGAGGGAGCGCCGCACTGTCGGAGGGGCAGTACTGAGGGAGCGCCGCACTGTCGGAGGGGCAGTACTGAGGGAGCGCCGCACTGTCAGAGGGGCAGTACTGAGGGAGCGCCGCACTGCCGGAGAGGCAGTACTGAGGGAGTGCCGCACTGTCAGAGGAACAGTACTGAGGGAGTGCCGCACTGTCAGAGAAGCAGTACTGAGGGAGTGCTGCACTGTCGGAAAGACAGTGCTGAGGGAGCGCCGCACTGTCGGAAGGGCAGTACTGAGGGAGCGCTGCACTGTCGGAAGGACAGTACTGAGGGAGCGCCGCACTGTCGGAAGGGCAGTACTGAGGGAGCGCCGCACTCTCGGAAGGGCAGTACTGAGGGAGCGCTGCACTGTCGGAGGGACAGTACTGAGGGAGCGCCGCACTGTCGGAAGGGCAGTACTGAGGGAGCGCCGCACTGTCGGAAGGGCAGTACTGAGGGAGCGCCGCACTGTCGGAAGGGCAGTACTGAGGGAGCGCTGCACTGTCGGAGGGACAGTACTGAGGGAGCACCGCACTGTCGGAGGAGCAGTACTGAGGGAGCGCCGCACTGTCAGAGGGGCAGTACTGAGGGAGCGCCGCACTGTCGGAGGGGCAGTACTGAGGGAGCGTCACACTGTAGGAGGGGCAGTACTGAGGGAGCGCAGCACTGTCGGAGGGACAGTATTGAGGGAGCGCCGCACTGTCGGAGGGGCAGTACTGAGGGAGCGCCGCACTGTCGGAGGGGCAGTACTGAGGGAGCACCGCACTGTCGGAGGGGCAGTACTGAGGGAGCGCCGCACTGTCTGAGCGGCAGTACTGAGGGAGTGCCGCACTGTCGGAAGTGCCGTCTTTCGAATGAGACATTACACTGAGATCCCGTCTGCTCTCTCAGGTGGACGTAAAAGATCCCACGGCACTATTGGAAGAAGAGCAGGGGAGTTCTCCCCGGTGTCCTGGGGCCAATATTTATCCCTGAACAACATCACTAAAACAGATGATCTGGTCATTATCACATTGCTGTTTGTGGGAGCTTGCTGTGCGCCAATTGGCTGCTGCGTTTCCCACATTACAACAGTGACCACACTTCAAAAAGCACTTCATTGGCTGTAAAGCATGTTGGGACATCCTGAGGTCGGGAAAGGTGCTATAGAAATGCAAGCGTTTCGTCCTTTTTTTAACCCTTCGTAAGTTCTTGGTGAGATGGGGACACTGGCGGCCGTGAAACACAACCACGAACCAATCGCCGCTCCTTTCATACAAAAGCAAAATACCGCAGCAGCTGGAAGCCTGAAATAAAATCAGAAAATGTTGGAGATACTCGGCGGGTCAGGCAGCATCGAGGAGGGAGAAACAGGGTCAACGTTTCAGGTCGGTGACCCTTTGTCAAAACTGGAAAAAGTTGGAAATGTGACAGGTTTTAAGCAAGCTGAAAGTAACCTGGTGTGGAGCAACACTGACGCATTGCGAGCACCCTATCTACTTAGGAGTCACCCTTGACCGATGCCTCACTTTCAAGAGCCACATCGAGAAGACAAAGGCAAAAGTGAGCGCACGAAACAATATCCTGAATAAGCTCCCTAACACAAGATGGGGAGCAAGCCCGAAAACATTGCGAACCAGTGCACTTGCTCTTTGCTATTGCACTGCCGAATACGCCTGCCCTGCATGGGAAAGGTCTACTCATGCCAAGAAGATGGATGCCATTCTGAATGCAAGCTGCCGATTTATCACAGGTTGCTTAAAACCAACAAACACCAACAGCCGATATATCCTGGCGGGTATCGCTCCCCCTGATATAAGAAGAACAGTAGCCAGCAAGAAAGAGCGACTCCATCAAACATCAGATGAGAGGCACCCTCTGCATTGTCACACACCTACACCCAGCCGCCTAAAGTCAAGGAAGAGCTTCATGAACAGTGTTGTTCCATTACAATCAACCTCATCTGAAGCCCGCATCGCCTTGTGGAAAGACCGGCTCGCCAGTCTTGAACAACCCCCAGCGATGGAAATTTTACTTGATGAAAGCCTTCCCCCAGGAGCTAATTGCAACTGGGCAACCTGGAAGTGCCTTAACAGACTTAGGACCGGTGTAGGTTGCTCAAAGGTGTCACTAAGCAAATGGGGATATATTCAACCAGCCCGACAACTCGGGAATGTGGAACTGAGGCACAGACTGTGCAACATCTCCTGCAATGCCCATCGTTAGAGGAACCCTGCACTGTTGCAGATCTTGCCGAATTCAACAACAAGGCGCAAAAATGTGTCCAGTTCTGGCTGGGCTATGTATAGACTGTCCGTGGACACGATAAGAAGAAGAAGAAGCAAGTGTAAGGGCAGGGAGAGGGGGGAGGGGAGGAAAGAACAAAAGGGAAGCTCTGTGATAGGCTGGAAGGCGGGAGGGATTAAATGACACAAAGGGGATGATGGTGCGAGGTGAAAGGAGATGGTAATGGGGATAAGTAAAGAAACAATGGATGGGTCTAGAGGAGGTGTAAATGGGAATGGCTGAATGATCAACCACTGACGTCTGAAAAAATAAGGAAGAAAAGACGAAAGTCTTGCATTTCTCCAGCGCCTTTCACGCCCACGGGACGTCGCAAAGCGCTTCACAGCCAATGACGTACTTTTTGAAGTGTGGTCACTGTTGTAATGTGGGAAACGCAGCAGCCAATTTGCGCACAGCAAGCTCCCACAAATAGCAATGTGATAAATGACCAGATCACCTGTCTTTAGTGATGTTGATTGAGGGATAAATATTGACCCAGGACACCGGGGAGAACTCCCCTGCTCTTCTTCCAATAGTGGCCGTGGGATCTTTTAAATCCACCTGAGAGAGCAGACGGGGCCTTGATTTAACGTCTCATCCGAGAGACGGCACCTCCGACCGTGCAGCGCTCCCTCAGTACTGCCCCGCCGACAGTGTGGCGCTCCCTCAGTACCGCCCCTCCGACAGTGCAGCGCTCCCTCAGTACTGCCCCGCCGACAGTGTGGCGCTCCCTCAGTACCGCCCCTCCGACAGTGCAGCGCTCCCTCAGTACTGCCCCGCCGACAGTGTGGCGCTCCCTCAGTACCGCCCCTCCGACAGTGCGGCGCTCCCTCAGTACTGCCCCTCCGACAGTGCAGCGCTCCATCAGTACTGCCCCTCCGACAGTGTGGCGCTCCCTCAGTACCGCCCCTCCGACAGTGCGGCGCTCCCTCAGTACTGCCCCTCCGACAGAGCGGCGCTCCCTCAGTACTGCCCCTCCGACAGTGCGGCGCTCCCTCAGTACTGCCCCTCCGACAGTGCGGCGCTCCCTCGGTGCTGCCCCTCCGACATGCGGCACTCCCTCAGCACTGCCCCTCCGACAGTGCGGCACTCCCTCAGTACTGCCCCTCCGACAGTGCGGCGCTCCCTCAGTACTGCCCCTCCAACAGTGCGGCGCTCCCTCAGTACTGCCCCTCCGACAGTGCGGCGCTCCCTCAGTACTGCCCCTCCGACAGTGCGGCGCTCCCTCAGTACTGCCCCTCTGACAGTGCGGCACTCCCTCAGTACTGCCCCTCCGACAGTGCGGCGCTCCCTCAGTACTGCCCCTCCGACAGTGCGGCGCTCCCTCAGTACTGCCCCTCCGACAGTGCGGCGCTCCCTCAGTACTGCCCCTCCGACAGTGCGGCGCTCCCTCAGTACCGCCCCTCCGACAGTGCGGCGCTCCCTCAGTACTGCCCCTCCGACAGTGCGGCGCTCCCTCAGTACTGCCCCTCTGACAGTGCGGCGCTCCCTCAGTACTGCCCCTCCGACAGTGCGGCGCTCCCTCAGTACTGCCCCTCCGACAGTGCGGCGCTCCCTCAGTACTGCCCCTCTGACAGTGCGGCACTCCCTCAGTACTGCCCCTCCGACAGTGCGGCGCTCCCTCAGTACTGCCCCTCCGACAGTGCGGCGCTCCCTCAGTACTGCCCCTCCGACAGTGCGGCGCTCCCTCAGTACTGCCCCTCTGACAGTGCGGCACTCCCTCAGTACTGCCCCTCCGACAGTGCGGCGCTCCCTCAGTACTGCCCCTCCGACAGTGCGGCGCTCCCTCAGTACTGCCCCTCCGACAGTGCGGCGCTCCCTCAGTACTGCCCCTCCGACAGTGCGGCGCTCCCTCAGTACTACACTGGAGTGCCAGCCTAGATTTTTGTGCTCCAGTCCCTGGAATGAGGCTATGAACCCACAACCTTCTGACTCAGAGGTGAGGGAGCTACCCAGTGAGCCACGGCTGACACAAGGCGGGGGCAGAGGTTATGAGTGAAATTGTTGAACTCGATGTCGAGTCCGGGAGGCGAATGGAAAGATGAGGTGCTGTTCCTCGAGCTTACGTTGAGCTTCGTTGTAACAGGGTGGGAGGCCGAGGACAGAGAGGTCGGAGTGGGAGTGGGAGCAGAGAATTAAAGTGACAGGCGACCGGAAGCTCGGGGCCACGCTCGCAGATTGAACGGAGGTGCTCAGCAATTTCTGTTTCTATTTCAGATCCGCAGGACTTTGCTTTGGCGTAACTAAACCTGTATCTGAGGGGACGAGGTTGTCTTCTTGCTTGCAGCCCCCCACAAAGTAGTATATTCATCATAAAAATAATCCAGAAAGCTTTGAATTTCTCCTGTGTAGACAAATACTCCCACACGTTTGAACCTGATATTAGATTAATACAACTGTCAGGTTCATACGTGTCACGGCAGCCAACAGCATCTGAAAGGCACGACAACCAGAAGCTACTTCCTATTTATTCCTTCAGCATTCTGCCAATTACGAATTGCCGTATGAATTGTGATGGAGGCGTCCGGCGGGAGCAGCGGTAACTGGACGGAGACTGGACAAATTAATTTCGCTTCACGTATCCCCCCCCCCCGCACCAAAAACAGACAAAGACACGCTAACCCATCTGGGCAGGCCAGGACTGGTGCCGGCAGCGGAACTGCAAAAAAAAAGAATCCTGCACCACTGAACGAACGACCGGAAAGCCTCACTCAAGCCAGCCGTCCCAGCAGAGATTCCCGCTTGTCGAGCAGGGTGCCGTGTGCGTATTCAGAAGCTGTCAGAACGCCTGAATAGTTTTTAAAAGATTTACATTGCTCCAGCGCCTTTCACCACCTCAGGACATCCCAAAGCGCTTCACAGCCAATGAAGTACTTTTTGAAGTGCGGTCACTTTTGTAATGTGGGAAACGTGACAGCCAATAGGCACACAGCAAGCTCCCAGAAACAGCAATGTGATAATGACACAGATCATCTGTTTTGGTTGAGTGATTAATATTGACCCCAGGACACCGGGGAGGACTCCCCTGCTCTTCTTCCAATAGTGGTCGTGGGATCTTTTACATCCACCTGAGAGGGCAGACGGGGCCTCGGTTTAACGCCTCATCCGAAAGACCGCCCCTCCGACAGTGCAGTGCTCCCTCAGTACTGCCCCACCGACAGTGCGGCGCTCCCTCAGTACTGCCCCTCCGACAGTGCGGCGCTCCCTCAGTACTGCCCCACCGACAGTGTGGCGCTCCCTCAGTGCTACCCCTCCGACAGTGCGGCGCTCCCTCAGTACTGCCCCACCGACAGTGTGGCGCTCCCTCAGTACTGCCCCTCCGACAGTGCGGCGCTCCCTCAGTAGTGCCCCTCCGACAGTGCGGCGCTCCCTCAATACCGCCCCTCCGACAGTGCGGCACTCCCTCAGTACCGCCCCTCCGACAGTGCGGCGCTCCCTCAGGACTTCCCCTCCGACAGTGCTGTGCTCCCTCAGTACCGCCCCTCCGACAGTGCGGCGCTCCCTCAATACCGCCCCTCCGACAGTGCGGCACTCCCTCAGCACTGCCCCTCCGACAGTGCGGCGCTCCCTCAGTACTGCCCCTCCGACAGTGCGGCGCTCCCTCAGTACTGCCCCTCCGACAGTGCGGCGCTCCCTCAGTACTGCCCCTCTGACAGTGCGGCGCTCCCTCAGTACTGCCCCTCCGACAGTGCGGCGCTCCCTCAGTACTGCCCCTCCGACAGTGCGGCGCTCCCTCAGTACTGCCCCTCCGACAGTGCGGCGCTCCCTCAGTACTGCCCCTCCGACAGTGCGGCGCTCCCTCAGTACTGCCCCTCCGACAGTGCGGCGCTCCCTCAGTACTGCCCCTCCGACAGTGCGGCGCTCCCTCAGTACTGCCCCTCCGACAGTGCGGCGCTCCCTCAGTACTGCCCCTCCGACAGTGCGGCGCTCCCTCAGTACTGCCCCTCCGACAGTGCGGCGCTCCCTCAGTACTGCCCCTCTGACAGTGCGGCGCTCCCTCAGTACTGCCTCTCCGACAGTGCGGCGCTCCCTCAGTACTACACTGGAGTGCCAGCCTAGATTTTTGTGCTCCAGTCCCTGGAATGAGGCTATGAACCCACAACCTTCTGACTCAGAGGTGAGGGAGCTACCCAGTGAGCCACGGCTGACACAAGGCGGGGGCAGAGGTTATGAGTGAAATTGTTGAGCTCGATGTCGAGTCCGGGAGGCGAATGGAAAGATGAGGTGCTGTTCCTCAAGCTTACGTTGAGCTTCGTTGTAACAGGGTGGGAGGCCGAGGACAGAGAGGTCGGAGTGGGAGTGGGAGCAGAGAATTAAAGTGACAGGCGACCGGAAGCTCGGGGCCACGCTCGCAGATTGAACGGAGGTGCTCAGCAATTTCTGTTTCTATTTCAGATCCGCAGGACTTTGCTTTGGTGTAACTAAACCTGTGTCTGAGGGGACGAGGTTGTCTTCTTGCTTGCAGCCCCCCACAAAGTAGTATATTCATCATAAAAATAATCCAGAAAGCTTTGAATTTCTCCTGTGTAGCCAAATACTCCCACACGTTTGAACCTGATATTAGATTAATACAACTGTCAGGTTCATACGTGTCACGGCAGCCAACAGCATCTGAAAGGCACGACAACCAGAAGCTACTTCCTATTTATTCCTTCAGCATTCTGCCAATTACGAATTGCCGTATGAATTGTGATGGAGGCGTCCGGCGGGAGCAGCGGTAACTGGACGGAGACTGGACAAATTAATTTCGCTTCACGTATCCCCCCCCCCGCACCAAAAACAGACAAAGACACGCTAACCCATCTGGGCAGGCCAGGACTGGTGCCGGCAGCGGAACTGCAAAAAAAAAGAATCCTGCACCACTGAACGAACAACCGGAAAGCCTCACTCAAGCCAGCCGTCCCAGCAGAGATTCCCGCTTGTCGAGCAGGGTGCCGTGTGCGTATTCAGAAGCTGTCAGAACGCCTGAATAGTTTTTAAAAGATTTACATTGCTCCAGCGCATTTCACCACCTCAGGACATCCCAAAGCGCTTCACAGCCAATGAAGTACTTTTTGAAGTGCGGTCACTTTTGTAATGTGGGAAACGTGACAGCCAATAGGCACACAGCAAGCTCCCAGAAACAGCAATGTGATAATGACACAGATCATCTGTTTTGGTTGAGTGATTAATATTGACCCCAGGACACCGGGGAGGACTCCCCTGCTCTTCTTCCAATAGTGGTCGTGGGATCTTTTACATCCACCTGAGAGGGCAGACGGGGCCTCGGTTTAACGCCTCATCCGAAAGACCGCCCCTCCGACATTGCAGTGCTCCCTCAGTACTGCCCCTCCGACATTGCAGTGCTCCCTCAGTACTACCCCTCCGACAGTGCGGCACTCAATCAGTACTGCCCCTCCGACAGTGCGGCGCTCCCTCAGTAGTGCCCCTCCGACAGTGCGGCGCTCCCTCAATACCGCCCCTCCGACAGTGCGGCGCTCCCTCAATACCGCCCCTCCGACACTGCGGCGCTCCCTCAGTACCGCCCCACCGACAGTGCGGCGCTCCCTCAGGACTTCCCCTCCGACAGTGCTGTGCTCCCTCAGTACCGCCCCTCCGACAGTGCGGCGCTCCCTCAGTACTGCCCCTCCGACAGTGCGGCGCTCCCTCAGTACTGCCCCTCCGACAGTGCGGCGCTCCCTCAGTACTGCCCCTCCGACAGTGCGGCGCTCCCTCAGTACTGCCTCTCCGACAGTGCGGCGCTCCCTCAGTACTGCCCCTCCGACAGCGCGGCGCTCCCTCAGTACTGCCCCTCCGACAGTGCGGCGCTCCCTCAGTACTGCCCCTCCGACAGTGCAGCGCTCCCTCAGCACTGCCCCTCCGACAGTGTGGTGCTCCCTCAGTACTGCCCCTCCGACAGTGCGGCGCTCTCTCAGTGCTGCCCCTCCGACAGTGCGGCGCTCCCTCAGTACTGCCCCTCCGACAGTGCGGCGCTCCCTCAGTACTGCCCCTCCGACAGTGCAGCGCTCCCTCAGCACTGCACTGGGAGTCTCAGCCTAGTATTTTGTGCTCAATCTCTGGAGTGGGGCTTGAACCCACTAACCTTCTGACTATGAGGTGAGAGTGTCGCCCACTGAGCCACTGCTGACACTAGATTTAAATTTTTTTTTTAAATATGGTTCGTCCAAACGAGAATTGAGGATCAGACGGTAGTGTTTACTCTGTAGTGGGTTGCTGGCCTTTGTTCTTGGGAATCCAGCTTAATTAATTAGTTAACATGCTAAGTGTAAATACCAGGGGCGAGCAATCTGTAGCTCTTATCTACATCTACGTGCAAGCCCTGTAAGAATTTTGTATGTTTCAATAAGATCACCTCTCATTCTTCTAAACTCGAGAGAATATAGGCCTAGTCTACTCAATCTCTCCTCATAGGACAATCCCCCCATCCCAGGAAGCAGTCTGGTGAACCTTCGTTGCACTCCCTCTATGGCAAGTATATCCTTCCTTAGGTAAGGAGACCAAAACTGTGCACAATACATCGCCGATGCTGTCCCACAGCGCTTGAGTCATATGAATGAACTCCAGCTCTTCTGCCTGCTCCCCGTACCCTTTCTAATCTGTCTCTTTCAAGCAGCCAGCTCGTACCACTTTTAAAAGAATGTACGCGGTCTTCTTCAACATCGGTTTGAGTTGGTGTCAGCTGTGGCTCAGTGGTTAGCACTCTCTCTCTCTCGCCTCCGAGTCAGAAGGTTGTGGGTTCAAGTTCCACTCCAAAGACTTGAGCACAAAATCCAGGCTGACGTTCCAAGTGCCAATACTGAGGGAGCGCCGCACTGTTGGAGGGGCAGAGCTGAGGGAGAGCCGCACTGTCGGGGGGCAGTGCTGAGGGAGCACCGCACTGTCGGAGGGGCAGTACTGAGGGAGCGCCGCACTGTCGGAGGGGCAGTACTGAGGGAGCGCCGCACTGTCGGAGGGGCAGTACTGAGGGAGCGCCGCACTGTCGGAGGGGCAGTACTGAGGGAGCGCCGCACTGTCGGAGGGGCAGTACTGAGGGAGCACCGCACTGTCGGAGGGGCAGTGCTGAGGGAGAGCCGCACTGTCAGAGGGGCAGTACTGAGGGAGCGCCGCACTGTCAGAGGGGCAGTACTGAGGGAGCGCTGCACTGTTGGAGGGGCAGTACTGAGGGAGTGTCGGAGGGGCAGTACTGAGGGAGCGCCGCACTGTCGGAGGGGCAGTACTGAGGGAGCGCCGCACTGTCGGAGGGGCAGTACTGAGGGAGCGCTGCACTGTTGGAGGGGCAGTACTGAGGGAGCGCCACACTGTCGGAGGTGCCGTCTTTCGGGTGAGACGTTAAACCGAGGCCCCGTCTGCTCTCTCAGGCGGACGTAAAAGATCCCACGGCCACTATTTTGAAGAAGAGCAGGGGGAGTTCTCCCTGGTGTCCTGGGGCCAATATTTATCCCTCAACCAACATCACTAAAACAGATGATCTGGTCATTATCACATTGCTGTTTGTGGGAGCTTGCTGTGCGCAAATTGGCTGCCACGTTTCCTACATTACAACAGTGACCACACTTCAAAAAGTACTTCATTGGCTATAGTAATCTGGGATGTAATGCTTATGTTATCCACCAGATGGAGACAAATAGTAAGGGATTACAATTACCAGTGTTTTACGGTCATGTCCTGGCACACCACTTATTAAGGTAGTGGCATTGCATTCTGGGTATGACTCAGAGGTTGATCCTCCATCTTTATGCATCGTGCAGTAAGAAATAGAGTTCTTGCTGGCAGCCTGTAAAGCTATGTTCTCTGCTCCCTATGTATAATTAAACAGTTAAAGTTTTGGTTCCTGAAGTCTGGCTCATCACAGTTATTGGACCTTACCACTCGGATATCACATTTGGTGACGAGAATAAATAGATCTCATCTTGAAGAAGGAAAAAGAAAAGAAAAGCACTGAATCAAAGAAGTCATGGCTGCTATGGTAGGACAGCTCTCTGCTTTTGATGTTCAGATGCAGACCTGGAAGGAATACTTTGAGTTGCTGGAGCATTTCTTTGTAGCAAATGATATAGTTGATATCGGGAAAAGGAGAGCTATTTTGCTCACTTCCATTGGAAGTCAGACATATAGTTTACTGAGAAACTTATGCAGTCCTGAAAAGCCTGGAGACGTACCATTTGCTAACTTAGTGGACTTGCTAAAGGAACATTTCAATCCCAGACCGAGTGAGATTGTACAGCGGTTCAAATTTAATTCACGGAACAGGAAACCGGGAGAAACTGTGTTGGATTATGTAGCGGTGTTGAGAAAACTGGCACACGATTGCAATTACGGGAACAGTTTGAAAGACATGCTGAGAGATAGGCTGGTTTGCAGGATAATGGATGCTCGAATGCAAAGGAGATTATTGTCCGAGACTGGGCTTACGTATGAAAAAGCGTTGGAACTTGCTCAATTAATAGAGACAGCTAACCGTGATGTAAAAGAGATACAAGGTTCAGACTGGGCTGCGACAAAGCAAGTTGGAGGTCCGCTCGTGCACAAGTTAAATATGAGTCAGAAACCACAACGTGAGCATGTAAAGGCATGTTATAGATGCAAGAGAGATCACCTGGCGAGGGAATGCAGGTTTCTGGAGGAAAAGTGCCACAAGTGTGGGAAAAAGGGACATATAAAACGTGCATGCAGAGCAAAAGCTACCCTGGAGGTATACAAACCTAAAGGGGGAGAAAAGCAAAACCTAGTAAGCGAAGTGAAAAAACAGGGAGCACATCACATCAGTGGAGAAGCTGAGAAAGAAGACGACATGTTCATATTGCATAGTATGGTAGAGGACATTCCAAAAGTGGATCCTATCACTTTGCAACTGATAGTAAATGACTCTAAGGTGAACTTTGAGGTGGATACCGGATGTGGGGTTACCATAATGAACAGGGAGGAGTACTCAAAATTGTGGAACCGTGCAAAAGTTCCAGAGTTAAAGTCTTGTTCTATGCAGCTTAAAACCTATACCGGTGAACGAGTGGCGACATTGGGTACAGCTACTGTAACTGTGAAACACAGGGAGACTGTGGAACAGCTACCTGTAGTTGTAGTATCGGGTTCTGGACCAAACTTGTTAGGTCGGGGCTGGATACGAGAACTTAAATTAGATTGGGGAGCAATAAATCAACTAGAGGGAGGCAAACAATTGTCTTTGCAAGACGTGTTGATTGAACATGAGAACGTGTTCAAGGAAGAACTTGGAACATTTAATGGCCCCCCAGCTAAGATTTATGTCGACAAGGAGGCACTGCCAAGGTTTTTTAAACAACGACCTGTGCCGTAGGCCATGAAGCCAAAGGTAGAGGCAGAGCTTGACCGTCTTTGGAGAGAGAACATTCTGGAACCCGTAAAATGTTCAGAACGGGCAGCTCCCATTGTACCTGTTTTAAAACCAGACAATTCGGTAAGAATTTGTGGAGATTATAAATTGACTGTAAATAGGGTGTCTAAACTTGAACAGTATCCTATTCCTAAAACTGAGGATCTTTTTGCAAACCTGGCTGGAGGGAAGAAATTCACGAAGCTGGATATGAGTCATGCATACTTGCAGATTACACTAGATGAGGAATCCAAGAAGTGTGTAACCATAAATACACACAAGGGTTTGTTTACCTATAACCGTTTACCATTCGGTGTCTCATCTAGCCCAGCTATCTTCCAGAGGACTATCGAGGGTGTACTGCAAGGGATTCCACATGTTTCAATCTATCTGGATGACATTCTGGTGACGGGAAGAACCGAGCAGGAGCATCTGAGCACTCTGAGAGAGGTACTACAAAGATTGAATAAGGCTGGATTACGGCTCAAGAGGAGTAAGTGCACTTTCCTGGGGAATGAGGCCGTGTTCCTGGGACACAGAGTGGATGCCACAGGGCTCCATCCAATCAAAGAGAAGGTACAAGCACTGCAGGAGGCCCCAGCTCCTACAAATGTGGCTGAGTTAAAAGCTTACCTGGGACTGCTAAACTATTATAACAGGTTTTTACCAAACTTGGCAACAGTGCTAGCACCTCTTCACAAACTTCTGCGCAAGGAGACACAGTGGCAGTGGGAAGAGGAACAGAGAGTTTCATTTGAACAGTCCAAGAAACTGGTGCTGTCCTCGGATGTGCTGGTTCACTACAATGCAGAGAAAGACATCATTCTCTCTTGTGATGCTTCACCTTACGGGGTGGGGGCGCTTCTTTCACACAGCTTGGAAGATGGAACAGAAAGACCGATAGGGTTTATGTCTCGAACTCTGACCCCAACGGAAAAAAACTATTCCCAGTTGGATAAAGAGGGATTAGCCGTAATGTTTGGGTTACAGAGGTTTCACAAGTACATATATGGCAGGAAATTCACCATATGCACCGATCATAAACCTCTTCTATCTCTTTTTAATGAGATGAAAGCAGTACCACAGATGGTGTCACCCCGGATCCAGAGGTGGGCAGTGATGTTGAGGGCATATGAGTATGTCATCGTTTACAAGGCGGGCAAGTACCATGGGAACGCAGATGCCTTGAGCCGTCTTCCACTACCAGGTACACCTATCCGTGCAGCTCCAGAGGACAGAGTTTTGACGTTGGAGGATACGGATACGGCAATTGTGACCGCAGAACAAGTAAGGACATGAACAGGTAAAGATCCACTACTGTCTAGAGTCCGAGAATATGTAATGAGGGGTTGGCCACAACATCCGGAAGGGACTGATTTCACACCTTACAGTGTCAGGAAGACAGAGCTGAGTGTGCAGGATGGTTGCGTGTTGTGGGGAGCTCGAGTGATTATTCCACAGCCAGCACGACAGTCTATCCTAGTGCAACTACATCAGTGTCATCCTGGAGTTTCGCGCATGAAAGCCTTGGCAAGGAGTTACTTGTGGTGGCCAAAGCTAGATGAAGAGATAGAAAATCTAGCCAAGACATGCAGTACTTGTCAAGTACACAGGAAGGCACCAGCAGCGGCTCCTCCCCACCCCTGGGAGTGGCCGGATAAACCATGGAGAAGATTACATGTTGATTATGCGGGTCCATTTATGGGAAAGATGTGATGCACATTCCAAATGGATGGATGTGTATCCTGTAAATTCTGCTTCATCTACTGTTACTATAGACTGCCTGCGTAGGAGTTTTAGTAATCAAGGGATACCGGAGATCGTAGTAAGTGACAATGCCATGTGTTTTGTGAGTACAGAAATAAAAGAGTTCATGAGAAACAATGGCATAGTGCACGTGACTTCAGCTCCATATCATCCGTCTTCAAATGGACTTGCGGAGAGAGCCGTACAAACATTTAAGGAGATGATGAAAAAAAGTGCGGAAGGGAGTTTGGCAGCAAAGGTGTCACAAGTTCTGTTCAGCTACAGAATAACACCTCAATCTACCACAGAACTCTCTCCTGCTGAGCTGTTGTTAGGACGTCGACTACGCTCCACTCTTGACCTGGTTCACCCAGATCTAAAAAGGAAGGTGGAAAACCGACAATTCAAACAAAAGGAGAACCATGAAAGAAGGACAAAGAGCCGCAGTTTTGGAGAAGGAGATGCGGTCCTTACCGGGAATTTCAGTTATGGTGCAAAATGGATTCCTGGCGTCATAGACTCAATGACCAGTCCAGTTTCATAGACGGTCATGGTGGGAACTGGTCAGGTAGTACGCAGACATGTGGATCAGATACTGACCAGACACACGGAAATCGAACTGGAGGTTCCAGAGGAAATGTTGGAGGACAAGTTGGTCCCCAGTTATCCAAATGCATTGGTGGTACCAACACCACGAACAGAGACAGTTATACCTGGACCCCGTCGTCAAGAGGAAACCATCGTAGCAGAGTCAGATACTCTGAGTACTGCTCAGGAGCAGCAGGTGGCTCTGCCACAACCAAGCAGGGACTTGACTGTAAGACGTTCAACAAGGTCTCACAAGCCGCCAGAGAGATTGATCACGACCTGCTAGATTCGTTCAGTATGGACTATCGTTAAAGGAGTTTCCTTATGGACTTTTTAAGAATCTTGTTAAGAAATTATTGTAAACATAAGAGGGGGGGGTGGATATAGTAATCTGGGATGTAATGCTTAAGTTATCCACCAGATGGAGACAAATAGTAAGGGATTACAATTACCAGTGTTTTAAGCTCATGTCCTGGCACACCACTTATTAAGGTAGTGGCATTGCATTCTGGGTATGACTCAGAGGTTGATCCTCCATCTTTATGCATCGTGCAGTAAGAAATAGAGTTCTTGCTGGCAGCCTGTAAAGCTATGTTCTCTGCTCCCTATGTATAATTAAACAGTTAAAGTTTTGGTTCCTGAAGTCTGGCTCATCACAGTTATTGGACCTTACCACTCGGATATCGCATTGGCTTTAAAGCACTTTGGGACGTCCTGAGGTTGTGAAAGGCGCTGGAGAAATGCAAGTCTCTCATTCTTGGAGGAACGAACAAGTACTTAGGTGCCACTGAACTGGTAAGAAAGGGGGTACCTGTCAGACAGGAAGCTTTTTTTCATGTAGCCTGTTCAGAAGTGCTAGCAGAGCCACCCCAGATACTGGGGAAGTGTCCAAGCCTGAACGGACCTGGGATTTGTAGATTTATGAGTTGTTCGATTGAAAAGCAACTTCAGGCACCAAAGGGTAAATCAATCATTTGAAGGTGACATAGGAACAGCAGGAGGCCATTCAGCCCCTCGAGCCTGTTCCGCCGTTCAGTGAGATTATGGCTGATCTGCGACCGGACTCCATCTACCTGCCTTTGCCCCCGTATCCCTTAATTCCTTTGGCTAACAAAATCCATCAATCTCAGATTTAAAATTAACAATTGATCTAGCATCGATTGCTGTTTGCGGAAGAGAGTTCCAAACTTCTCCCACCCTTTGTGTGTAGAAGTGTTTCCTAACTTCACTCCTGAAAGGTCTGGCTCTAATTTTTAGACTGTGCCCTAGTCCTAGAATCCCCAACCAGCGGAAATAGTTTCTCTCTCTCCACCCTCTCAGTTCCCCTGAATATCCTGAAAACTTCGATCAGATCACCCATGAACCTTCTAAATTCCAGGGAATACAACCCTAGTTTGTGTAATCTCTCCTCGTAACCTAACCCTTGGAGTCCGGGTATCATTCTGGTAAACCTACGCTGCACTCCCTCCAAGGCCAATCTATCCTTCCTAAGGTGTGGGGCCCAGAACTGCTCACAGTGCTCCAGGTGTGGTCTAACCAGGGCTTTGTACAGCTGCAGCATAACTCCTACCCCATATCCTAAATGATTATGTCGTACCCGTAAAATGTTATTCATGCTACACGAAGCTGCGGTCACAGGAGGTTCTGAGCTTGGAGAATCTGGGCACGGAGAATGTTGAGTGTGTGAATATCTCAAAGCCACAAACCATAGGAGGAAGCATAAAAATTCCAAAGTCATAACAGACAAAGTATTACTCATATGCCCTGCAACCATAGCTTTTAAAACCTCTGGATTGTAGGAGAAAGAGACGATATAAGGAGCTAAGAGCTCCACAGCTTTCGTCCTGGGGAAGAATGATATCACGGGGAATCAACAGAATATATATTTCCAACGCAAATGGGATAGCATTCATAGACAACATGTGGTGATGACCACAGCTCGTGACACTTCGATTTTAGAATTCTCATCCTTGTTTTCAAATCCCTCCGTGGCCCTCGCCCCCCTCCCTATCTCGGTAACCTCCTCCAGCCCCACAACCCTCCGAGATCTCTGCACTCCTCCAATTCTGGCCTCTTGAGCATCCCCCGATTTTCAGCGCTCCACCATTGGTGGCCGTGCCTTCAGCTGCCTAGGCCCAAAGCTCTGGAATTCCCTCCCTAAACCTCTCCACCTTTCTCTCTACTCCTTTAAGACGCTCCTTAAATCCTCCCTCTTTGAGCACATAAAGCTAGGCTGACACTCCAGTGCAGTGCTGAGGGAGTGCTGCACTGTCGCAGGTGCCGGCTTTTGGATGAGATGTTAAACTCTGACTGCCCTCTCAGGTGGACGTAAAAGATCCCACGGGCACTACTTTTCAAAGAAGAGCAGGGGGAGTTCTCCCCGGTGTCCTGGGCCCAATATTTATCCCTCAACCAACATCACTAAAAACAGATGATCTGGTCATTATCACATTGCTGTTTGTGGGATCTTGCTGTGTGCAAATTGGCTGCCGCGTTTCCTACATTACTACAGTGACCACACTTCAGAAAAGTACTTCATTGGCTGTAAAGTGCTTTGAGACGCCCGGTGGTCGTGAAAGGCGCTATATAAATGCAAGGCTTCCTTTCTGTCTTTCTCTTTGACCAAGCTTTTGATTGTCTGCCCGAGTATCTCCTTATGTGGCTCAGTGTCAGATTTTGTTCGCTAATCGCTCCTGTGAAGCGCCTTGGGATATTTTTCGACGTTAAAGGCGCTGTGTAGATGGAAGTTGTTGTTGCTGTTCACTTGTGATACCTACGTCTTGCCCCGTGAAACTTGACAGCGTATCATCTAGGTTCCAGTTGATTGCATCAATCAACCTCACCAGAGAGGTGAAAACATTTCATCTCCTCTACCTGGGCTGAATTCAGACATAAATGCTACTGTAGAGATAATCTGCACAGTATTTATCTCCCTCACCCCCACCAACAAGAGAAAGATGCGTGGAGAAGATTCCCACCATGCTATGTCGTGCTCCTTCAAATATCCCAGATAAATACCTCACTGGGAATCAGTTTGAAGGTTGTAAGGATCGATCCAGATTGAGATGTTCAACAAGACACATGTGGGGGGCAAAATTCGGTTGCTTTGCGCGCCCCCCCCCCCCAACATTAGCGCTAACTGGATGCAAAGCAACTAGCGCCCGGGCGCGGAGCTGCTAATGCCTCCCGCGAAATTCAGCGGCGGCGGTAACCGATAGCACCCCTCGGCGCTGCGTCTCTGGTGATGACGTCATCACCGTGCGCAGCGCCCCGGCCGTGAACTTCAGTGGCGCCCCCTGACTCACCGCCGGACGCTATGTCTGACGGGGGCAGGGGGGCCTACCTGCAGCCGGGGCGGCACGAATTAAAGGGCAGGTGCCGGGCGGCCATTTTTGTTGCTGGCCACCTGCCAGCACCTGCCTCCTCTGCAGCCCACCCTCTTTTGCCGGCACCCTGATCCCTGGTGGCCCAGCAGGGCACGACATGCCGGCGCGCGTGGTGCTGTTGCACGTAGCGCCGTGAAATCCCCTGGTAGCGCCCCAAGAGGGAGGGTGAGCGCTTCCAGTAGCGCCCCGCCTCCCTCTTGGGGCGCTACCAGTGAATTTCAGGTGGGGGGGGTGCTAACTTTTAGCGCCCCGGCAAAGTTAGCGCCCCAAAAGCGGGGGGACCGAATTTTTTCCCCATGGGCTGCTGTAGTCGGGGTGGAGGGAGGGCAGCTTATGTGCAGAGGATACTGGAGATCTGAGGACGGATCAATCTCTTAATTACCTTTGGGGGTTCGGGAATATTTATTGTGAGCTTTTCCTCAGGGCGTTAGGCAAATGGGAATGAGCCCCGTGATATAATCAATCAGATGTCTAAGACTTGTGTCTTTGTTGACCATGAGGTTCAAGTCATGAGCCTCGGACATTGCATGTAAAGTTTTCGATCGCTCGCCATATATCTCACGTTTCGAGCGCTAATTGATCTCGGTGCTCCGATTCCGGATGTACAACCCGGTGAAGCAACAACGCTAAACACAGCCCTTCCCACACCTCCAGGCCCACAACATTCAAAGGGGACAAGGCATTCTAGATTCTAATACAACTGCGTTGCGTGGACTTATTGATGGGATCAGCTTCCACCACCTTCTCAGGTGGAGCGTTCCTGATTCCCACAACTCTCCGAGTGAAAACATTTCTCCTCATCTCCCCTCGGGATCTTTCTCCCAATGATTCTGAATCTGAGACCTCTGGTTATTGACCAGAGGGAATAGTCTTTCTCCGTCTACTCTATCGAAACCTCTCATCATCCTGTAAACCTCTGTTGGGTCATCTCTTCACCTTCTCTGTTCCAAGGAGAACAGTCCGAACTTCTCCAACCTCTCCCCATAACTGAAGTCCCCCGTCCCTGGTAACGTCCTGGTGAACCTCCTCTCTACCCTTTCTAAGTCCTTTCCATCTTTCCTGAAGTGTGGGGCCCAGAATTGTCCTCAATACTCCAGCTGAGGCCTAACCAGAGATCGATAAAGCTTCATCATGAGAAAGTTCCAGCGTGATCGCTTTGTCTTTACATTCCGTGCCTCTGTTTCTAAACCCAAGTAACCCATGTGCGGGGTTTTTTTTTTAACCCCCCTATCAACTTGCCCGGCCACCTTTAAGGATTTCCGCCTATGGACACCAAGGTCTCTCTACTTTTCAAAATCGTGCCCTTCGGTGAGATACTGTTATGGGTACGTTCAGCCCAAGGTAGCTGAATAGTATAAGGGTAGGCCATGGCCCCTCCAAAGGTTAGAGAGCTCTCGGGGCAGTGGGAAGTCCTTTCGCCTTAACATACAAACATAGAAAAACAGGAGCAGGAGTCGGCCATTTGGCCCTTCAAGCCTGCTCCGCCATTCAATATGATCATGGCTGATCCTCCATCTCAATACCATATTCCTGCTCTCTCCCCATACCCCTTGATGCCTTTTGTGTCTAGAAATCTATCTATCTCCTTCTTAAATATATTCAGTTACTTGGCCTCCACAGCCTTCTGTGGTAGAGAATTCCACAGGTTCACCACCCTCTGAGTGAAGAAATTTCTCCTCATCTCAGTCCTAAATGTCCTACCCCGTATCCTGAGACTCTGATCCCTCATTCTAGACCCCCCCAGCCAGGGGCAACATCCTCCCTGCATCCAGTCTGTCTAGCCCTGTCAGAATTTTATACATTTCAATGAGATCCCCTCTCATTCTTCGAAACTCTAGTGAATACAGGCCTAGTCGACCCAATCTCTCCTCATATGACAGTCCTGCCATCCCAGGAATCAGTCTGGTGAACCTTCGCTGCACTCCCTCTATGGCAAGTATATCCTTTCTTAGGTAAGGAGACCAGAACTGCACACAGTACTCCAGATGTGGTCTCACCAAGGCCCTGTACAACTGTAGTAAGATATCCTTGCTCCTGCACTCAAATCCTCTTGCAATGAAGGCCAACATACCATTTGCCTTCCTAACTGTAGCCTAGAGAGCTGGAGCTGATCGCTCTGCCATTTAATGTAATCTGTAGAACAGTTGTATAACAAACAGCCTTGTTATTAGTCAAAGCTTGTTATTTAAAACCACTTGGGCCTGAGTCACGCGGAGGTTATTGTTGCAGGACTGATGATCGTTTGTTGCTGAGTGTAACCGTGGGAACTTCGCTAACAACACTTGAAACCTTTGCAGGTTGCTGAGGTTCCTTGTCATCAGTTGCCTGTGGTTAGAAGACCCTGTTGGAGATCGGTCATTGCTTTAATGTAGTCCTGATCAGCGATCAATTTTACCTCCAATCAGTCACAAAACCACGCATAGTGCGTATAGCATATTATAATGTATTCAATGGCTATTAATGAACAGTTCATGTCAGCCGTGGCTCAGTGGGCCGCACTCTCTCTCGCCTCTGAGTCAAAAGGTTGTAGGTTCGAGCCCCACTCCAGAGACTTGAGCACAAAAATCTAGGCTGACACTCCCAGTGCAGTACTGAGGGAGCGCCGCACTGTCGGAGGGGCAGTACTGAGGGAGTGCCGCACTGTCGGAGGGGCAGTACCGAGGGAGTGCTGCATGGTCGAAGGGGCAGTACTGAGGGAGCGCCGCACTGTCGGAGGGGCAGTGCCGAGGGAGCGCCGCACTGTCGGAGGAGCAGTACTGAGGGAGCGCCGCACCGTCGGAGGGGCAGTACTGAGGGAGTGCTGCACGGTCGGAGGGGCAGTACTGCGGGAGCGCCGCACTGTCGGAGGGGCAGTGCCGAGGGAGCGCCGCATTGTCGGAGGGGCAGTTCTGAGGGAGCGCCGCACTGTCGGAGGGGCAGTGCCGAGGGAGTGCCGCACTGTCGGAGGGGCAGTACTGAGGGAGCGCCGCACTGTCGGAGGGGCAGTACTGAGGGAGTGATGCACTGTCGGAGGGGCAGTACTGAGGGAGCGCCGCACTGTCGGAGAGGCAGTACTGAGGGAGCGTCGCACTGTCGGAGGGGCAGTACTGAGGGAGCACTGCACTGTCGGAGGGGCGGTACTGAGGGAGCGCCGTACTGTCGGAGGGGCAGTGCTGAGGGAGCGCTGCGCTGTCGGAGGGGCAGTACTGAGGGAGCGCTGCACTGTCGGAGAGGCAGTACTGAGGGAGTGCTGCACTGTCGGAGAGGCAGTACTGAGGGAGTGCTGCACTGTCGGAGGGGCAGTACTGAGGGAGCGCCGCACAATCGGAGGGGCAGTACTGAGGGAGCGCTGCACTGTCGGACGGGCAGTACTGAGGGAGCGCCGCACTGTCGGAGAGGCAGTACTGAGGGAGTGCTGCACTGTCGGAGAGGCAGTACTGATGGAGCGCTGCACTGTCGGAGAGGCAATAATGAGGGAGCGCTGCACTGTCGGAGAGGCAATACTGAGGGAGCGCCGCACTGTCGGAGGGTCAGTACTGAGGGAGTGCCGCACTGTCGGAGGGACAGTAATGAGGGAGCGTCGCATTGTTGGAGGGGCAGTACTGAGGGAGCGCCGCACTGTCGGAGGGGCAGTGCCGAGGGAGCGCCGCACTGTCGGAGGGGCAGTGCTGAGGGAGCGCCGCACTGTCGGAGAGGCAATACTGAGGGACTGCCGCACTGTCGGAGGGACAGTACTGAGGGAGCACTGCACTGTCGGAGGGGCGGTACTGAGGGAGCGCCGCACTGTCGGAGGGGCAGTGCTGAGGGAGCGCTGCACTGTCGGGGGGGCAGTACAGAGGGAGTGCTGCACTGTCGGAGAGGCAGTACTGAGGGAGTGCTGCACTGTCGGAGAGGCAGTACTGAGGGAGTGCTGCACTGTCGGAGGGGCAGTACTGAGGGAGCGCCGCACTGTTGGAGAGGCAGTACTGAGGGAGTGCTGCACTGTCGGAGGGGCAGTACTGAGGGAGCGCCGCACTGTCGGAGAGGCAGTACTGAGGGAGTGCTGCACTGTCGGAGGGGCAGTACTGAGGGAGCGCCGCACTGTCGGAGAGGCAATACTGAGGGAGCGCCGCACTGTCGGAGAGGCAATAGTGAGGGAGCGCCGCACTGTCGGAGGGTCAGTACTGAGGGAGCGCCGCACTGTCGGAGGGACAGTAATGAGGGAGCGCCGCACTGTCGGAGGGGCAGTACTGAGGGAGCGCCGCACTGTCGGAGGGGCGGTACTGAGGGAGCGCCGCACTGTCAGAGGAGCAGTACTGAGGGAGCAACGCACTGTCGGAGGGGCAGTACTGAGGGAGCGCCGCACTGTCGGAGGTGCCGTCTTTCAGATGAGACATTAAACCGAGGCCCCGTCTGCTCTCTCAGGTGGATGTAAAAGATCCCACGGCCACTATTGGAAGAAGAGCAGGGGAGTTCTCCCCTGTGTCCCTGGCCAATATTTATCCCTCAATCAACATCACTAAAACAGATGATCTGGTCATTATCACATTGCTGTTTGTTGGAGCTTGCTGTGTGCAAATTGGCTGCCGTGTTTCCTACATTACAACAGTGACCACACTTCAAAAAGTACTGCATTGGCTGTAAGATGCTTTGGGACGTCCTGAGGTTGTGAAAGACGCTGTAGAAATGTAAGTCTTTTTTTTAATTGAAAGGTGGAACAAGCCTGAGGTATGAATGGCCTCCTCCAGTTCTTCTGTGAGCTAGGGAGAATAATGGGAATGAATTGTACAGTCAGTAATGAGTACCAGTGAGTGTATTTGGATTTTAGGTGGTTGGGGGCCACAGAGAGCAGTGTACCATTCTGGGGCAGGGTTAACAACACCTCTCGAGGGAACAATAGATCCTTGGGGGTGAGTTTCTCAGTCAGTAATAGATTACTGATTAAAGAAAGCGATTTTAACCATCGCAGCCCAGGGCAGTTAAAATTGCCCAGGTTACATACTTGACCTGGAGCTGCTGAAGTATTGAGTAGAATGAGCTTATATTCTCTGGAGTTTAGAAGAATGATGAGGTGATCTCATTGAAACATATGAAATTCTTAGAGACCTTGACAGGGTAGGCAGTCCCTCGGAACCGAGGATGACTTGCTTCCACACTAAAAATGAGTTCTCACGTGACTGATGAGTCCAATGCGGGACCTACAGTCTCTGTCACAGGTGGGGCAGACGGTGATTGAAGGGGTGGGTGGGTGGGGTGCTTGGGTTGACGTGCGCTGCCTGCGCTTGGCTTCCGCTTGCTCCCAGCGCGGAGACTCGAGTTGTTCGGCGCCTTCCCAGATGCTTCTCCTCCACTTTCTGCGATCTTGGGCCAGGGATTCCCAGGTGTCGGTGGGGATGTTGCACTTTTTCAAGGAGGCTTTGAGGGTGTCCTTGAAGCGTTTCCTCTGCCCACCTGGGGCTCTCTTGCCGTGTCGGAGCTCCGAGTAGAGTGCTTGTTTTGGGAGTCTCGTATCGGGCATGCAGACAATGTGGCCCATCCGTCGCAGTCCAGAACCAGGGGTCACAGTCTCAGGTAAGGGGTCGGCCATTTAGGACTGAGATGAGGAGAAATGTCTTCACTCAGAGGGTGGTGAATCTTTGGAATTCTCTACCCCAGAGGGCTGTGGAGGCTCAGTCGTTGAGTATATTCAGGGCTGAGATCGATAGATTTTTGAATATTAAGAGAAGCGAGGGATATGGGGATAGTGCGGGAAAGTGGAGATGAGGTCGAAGATCAGCCATGATCTTATTGAATGGCGGAGCAGGCTCGAGGGGTCGAATGGCCGACTCCTGCTCCTATTTCTCATGTTCTTATAAGATGGAGACCAGAACTGTTCTCAGTGCTCCAAGTGTGGATGAACAAAGGGTTCTCTACAAGGTTAACAATAAGTAATGAGCAATGGGTACCTGTGAGTGAGTCAGAGAGCACGGTAGTTTCTTGGAAGCGAGTTACACAGTCAGTAATTAATACACACCGAGGAATTATAGAGAATGGAGGATCCTTGAGGGAGAATTACATCGGAACAATGAATAGCTGTGTGAGTTGTGTGGGCAATAATGGATCCTCGGGAGCGAGTGGCACAGTGAGTAATGAGGGAAGGATGCAAATCCAAAAAGATGAAATTAAAGTTTAACATACTTGACTATAAAAAGCACATCTTAACGATTCCCCAGGTTACATGAAGAGATTTATTTCAGCAACACTGCTGTTTATTTATCTACCCACAGTCGGTAAATCAACGAATACAGCACAGGAGGAGGCCATTTGGCCCATCGAGTCTGCGCCGGCTCTTTCGACGAGCAATCCAGTTGCCTCTGAGTCAGAAGGTCGTGGGTTCGAGCCCCACTCCAGAGACTTCAACACAAAGACACCAAGCTGACACTCCCAGTGCCAGTACTGAGGGGTGCCGCACTGTCGGAGGGGCAGTACTGAGGGAGCGCCGCACTGTCGGAGGGGCAGTACTGAGGGAGCGCCGCACTGTCGGAGGGGCAGTACTGAGGGAGCGCCGCACTGTCGGAGGGGCGGTACTGAGGGAGCGCCGCACTGTCGGAGGGGCAGTACTGAGGGAGCGCCGCACTGTCGGAGGGGCAGTACTGAGGGAGCGCCGCACTGTCGGAGGGGCAGTACTGAGGGAGCGCCGCACTGTCGGAGGGGCAGTACTGAGGGAGCGCCGCACTGTCGGAGGGGCAGTACTGAGGGAGCGCCGCACTGTTGGAGGGGCAGTACAGAGGGAGCGCCGCACTGTTGGAGGGGCAGTACTGAGGGAGCGCCTCACTGTTGGAAGGGCAGTACTGAGGGAGCGCCGCACTGTCGGAGGGGCAGTACTAAGGGAGCGCTGCACTGTCAGAGGGGCAGTACTGAGGGAGCGCCGCACTGTCGGAGGGGCAGTACTCAGGGAGCGCCGCACTGTCGGAGTTGCCGTCTTTCGGATGAGACGTTAAACCGAGGTTCTGTCTGCCCTCTCAGGTGGATGTAAAAGATTCCACAGCCACTATTGGAAGAAGAGCAGGGGGAGTTCTCCCCGGCGTCCTGGGGCCAATATTTATCCCTAAACCAACATCACTAAAACAGATGATCTGGTCATTGTCACATTGCTGTTTGTGGGAGGTTGCTGTGCGCAAATTGGCTGCCGCGTTTCCCACATTACAACAGTGACCACACTTGAAAAAGTACTTCAGGCGCTTTGGGACATCGAGAAAGAATTTTTTATGCATCAATGAGGTGACCTCTTATTCTGCTGAACTCAAGAGAGCAGAGGACCATTCTACTCACCTGTGATGTATGAACAGAAGCACGTGTAGCACTTACAGGAAGTACCATGCTTTCGCAGGTCTCCTCTGGAGTTCCCCAGCGGTGAGCCAGAGGTTATGTTGTTTTATAACAGAGTTATTTAATTAAAATAATGATCCGAAAGACGGCAGCTCCGACAGTGCAGCACACCCTCCGCACTGCACTGGAGCATCAGCCTAGATTTTTGTGCTGATGTCTCTGGAGTGGGACTTGAACCCACGATCCTTCTGACTCAGGAGGCAAGAGTGATACCCACTGAGCCATGGCCTACATAGAAACATAGAAGATAGGAGCAGGAGTAGGCCATTCGGCCCCTCGAGCCTGCTCCGCCATTCAATGAGATCATGGCTGATCATCCAAATTCAGTACCGTGTCCCTGCTTTCTCCCCATATCCCTTGATCCCTTTAGCCTTAAGAAATATATCTAACTCCTTCTTGAATATATTTAATGAATTAGCCTCCACTGCCTTCTGTGGTAGAGAATTCCACAGGTTCACCACACTCTGGGTGAAGAAATTCCTCCTCATTTCTGTCCTAAATGGCTTACCCCTTATCCTTAGACTGTGACCCCTGGTTCTGGACTCCCCCGCCATCGGGAACATCCTTCCTGCATCTAGTCTGTCTAGTCCTGTTAGAATTTTATAAGTTTCAATGAGATCCCCTCTCATTCTTCTAAACTCCAGTGAGTATAAGCCCAATCGACCCAATCTCTCCTCATACGTCATTCCTGCCATCCCAGGTATCAGTCTGGTGAATCTTCGCTGCACTCCCTCCATGGCAAGAACATCCTTCCTCAGATAAGGCGACCAAAACTGCACACAATACTCAAGATGTGGTCTCACCAAGGCCCTGTACAACTGCAGCAAGACATCCTTGTTCCTGCTCCTGACAGGGCTGCTGCTGTGAGGCTGTTTCCCCTGGCTGGGGAGTCTAGAACCAGGGGGTCACAGTCTCAGAATAAGTGGTCGGCCATTTAGGACTGAGATTAGGAGGAATTTCTTCACTCAGAGGGTGGTGAATCTTTGGAATTCTCTGCCCCAGAGGGCTGTGGATGCTGAATTGTTGAGTATATTCAAGATTGAGATCGATAGATTTTTGAGCTCTAAGGGAATCAACGGATATGGGGATCGGGCGGGAAAGTGGAGACGAGGTCGAAGATCAGCCATGATCTTATTGAATGGCGGAGCAGGCTCGAGGGGCCGAATGGCCGACTCCTGCTCCTAGTTCTCATGTCCTTATGACACGCTGACGCATGGTGAGGAATGCCGGGGAAGATCTGTTTCTATGACGAAGTTCTGCCTGTAGTGCGTACTCTAGGCAATTTGAACCGAACCTGTCCAGCAGGAACAGGGTGGGTTCATGTCGTAAGTCGCTTGTACAGCCCGCCTGAGTTTACACTCCATTAACATTATTACCCCACCTGTCACGTTCTGCGACAGATACAAAAAAAAAAGTCTTTAAGGAAAACAAGTACGCCACCAACCAATCTAAGCAAGCGACCTCAACTGCTCCCTGACTGAACTCAGCAGTCTCGGAGCAGCCACAGTGACCGAGATTTACTTCCGAGAAGCCGTCACCTCAGCGTTGTACGATTCGCAGTTCTCCTTGGCTCTCCCGGGCGTGCTCGCTCCTGCCCAGCTACAGTTCCACATGCCTGCGCTGGTTCCCTCTCGGTTACGCTAGTTACTCCCACAACCTGTGCAAACTTCGCCCCCCTGCTCCCTGCCCTCCTCCATGTGCCAGTTACTTAACTCTCATGCCAGTCACGGTCCTTTTCTCTCAGTTGTGCTTTTACCCCAGCCCCTCGCACTGTGCTGCCTGTCTCTGACCTCATATGCCAACTCCCCTTCCCTCATACCAGCTCCCCGCTCCCCACTGTGCTATATCCACCCCCTCCCCATTTGCCGGTTACCTACTATTCCTTATGCCAGTATTCTTTCCCCTCCTCCATGCTCAGTTCCTCTCCACTCGAGAATCATAGACCAGTACAGCACAGAAGGAGGCCACTCGGCCCATCGAGTCTGTGCCGGCTCTTTCGAAGAGCGATCCCGTTGGTCCCACTCCCCCTGCTCTCTCCCCACAACCCTGCAATTTCTTTCTCCTTCCAGTATTTATAATGCGAGGTTATCCACTTGGGTGTCAAAAACAGGAAGGCAGATTATTATCTGAACAGCAATAGATTGGGACAAGGGGAAGTGCAACGAGACCTGGGCGTCCTTGTGCACCAGTCGCTGAAGGTAAGGATGCAGGTGCAGCAGGCGGTGAAGAAGGCAAATGGTATGTTGGCCTTCGTAGCGAGAGGGTTTGAGTACAGGAACAAGGATGTCTTGCTGCAGTTGTACAGGGCCTTGGTGAGACCACACCTTGAGTATTGTGTGCAGTTTTGGTCGCCTTATCTGAGGAAGGATGTTCTTGCCATGGAGGGAGTGCAGCGAAGATTCACCAGACTGATACCTGGGGTGGCAGGAATGATGTATGAGGAGAGATTGGGTCGATTAGGCTTGTACTCGCTGGAGTTTAGAAGAATGAGAGGGGATCTCATTGAAACTTATAAAATTCTAACAGGACTAGACAGACTAGATGCAGGAAGGATGTTCCCGATGGCCGGGGAGTCCTGAACCAGGGGTCACAGTCTAAGGATAAGGGGTAAGCCATTCAGGACAGAGATGAGGAGGAATTTCTTCACCCAGAGAGTGGTGAACCTGTGGAATTCTCTACCACAGAAGGCAGTTGAGGTCAATTCATCAAATATATTCAAGAAGGAGTTAGATATATTTCTTAAGGCTAATGGAATCAAGGGATATGGGGAGAAAGCAGGGACAGGGTACTGAATTTGGATGATCAGCCATGATCTCATTGAATGGCGGAGCAGGCTCGAGGGGCCGAATGGCCTACTCCTGCTCGTATCTTCTATGTTTCTATGTTTATCCAATTCCCTTTTGAAGGCTACTATTGAATCTGTGTCCACCGCCCGATCAGGCAGCGCATTCCAAATCCTCGCCACTCGCTGTGTAAAAAGGCTTTTCCTCGTGTCGCCTCTGGTTCTTTTGCCAATCACCTTAAATCTGGGCTCTCTGGTTGTCAGCCATTGGAAACAGTTTCTCCTTATTTAGTCGATCTAAACCCCTCATGATTTTGAACGCCTCTATCAAATCTCCTCTTAACCTTCTCTGCTCCAAGGAGAACAACCCCAGCTTCTCCAGCCTCTCCACGTCACTGTAATCCCTCATCCCTGGAACCGCTCTAGTAAATCTCTTCTGCACCCTCTCCAAAGGCTTCACATCCTTCCTAAAGTGCGGTGCCCAGAATTGGACACAAGACTGCAGCTAGGACAGAACTAGTTTTCTATACAGGTACCAGTTAATCCCTCCCTCTGTCCTCCGTTGGGCTATTCAAGTGATTTTTCTCAGCTCTTGCCCATTGTTCTGCAGCCAGGCGGCCGGCAATGTTGACATCTTTAATCCCTGAGTTCCAAAAATAAATCAGCCTGTGCTGCCTCTTGTCCCCAAGGGTCTGTGGATCAGATCGCTGGGTTATTTATTTTTTCTGGCCCACGAACCAGGGCAAGAACCTTGTGAACTGCGCTGGAGATTTAGAAGATTTACCGGGGCTCTAAATCACAGGGCTCACCTGAGGAGCAGCTCGGAGGGAACTGAATAGCGAGCTCCCAGGCAATCTCAAAGAGGCTAGCTGGGATTTTCTCCAAGGAGATCTCTGCACAGATATCAGTTTAACTGCTCCGTTTTGGCTGGCTGGAGAGGGCTTCAGTTCCTTACATTATTTTTTTTAATATTCGTTCACGGGATGTGGGCATCGCTGGCAAGGCCCAGCACTTATTGCCCATCCCTAGTTGCCCCTTGAGAAGGTGGTGGTGAGCCGCCTTCTTGAACCGCTGCAGTCCGTGTGGTGAAGGTTCTCCCACAGTGCTGTTAGGGAGGGAGTTCCAGGATTTTGACCCAGCGACAATGAAGAAACGGCCGATATACTTCCAAGTCAGGATGGTGTGTGACTTGGAGGGGAACTTGGAGGTGGTGGTGTTCCCATGCGTCTGCTGCCCTTGTCCTTCTAGGTGGAAGAGGTCGCTGGTTTGGGAGGTGCTGCCGAAGAAGCCTTGGCGAGTTGCTGCAGTGCATCTTGTAGATGGTACACACTGCAGCCACGGTGCGCCGGTGGTGGAGGGAGTGAATGTTTAAGGTGGTGGATGGGGTGCCAATCAATCGGGCTGCTTTGTCCTGGATGGTGTCGAGCTGCTTGAGTGTTGTTGGAGCTGCACTCATCCAGGCAAGTGGAGAGTATTCCATCACACTCCTGACTTGTGCCTTGTAGATGGTGGAAAGGCTTTGGGGAGTCAGGAGGTGAGACACTCGCCGCAGAAAAACAGCCTCTGACCTGCTCTTGTTGCCACAGTATTTATGTGGCTGGTCCAGTTAAGTTTCTGGTCAATGGTGACCCCCAGGATGTTGATGGTGGGGGATTTGGCGATGGTAATGCCGTTGAATGTCAAGAGGGACCCAGGGTATTGTTGCTGGCCCCCTCTCCACAATGCATGATCTGTGGCAAGCTATCTGGTCCCGGCGAGCAACAGGGTTTGGGACCTCTAGTCCCCACTCCTGATCACTATTACAAAAATTAGGAGCAGGAGTAGGCCATACGGCCCCTCGAGCCAATTTCTGCACAGCAAGCTCCCACAAACAGCAATGTGATAATGACCAGATGATCTGTTCTTTAGTGAGGTTGGTTGAGGGATAAATATTGACCCCAGAACACTGGGGAGAACTCCCCCTGCTCTTCTTCCAATAGTGGCCCATGGGATCTTTTACATCCACCTGAGACGGGGGCCTCAGTTCAACGTCGCATCCGAAAGACGGTAAGGAGTAGCCAAAGCAGGCAACATCAGTCAACCACCGCCATCTCAGCCAGATCCAATTGACAAGCAAGGCCCTCTCTACGTACAGCAGGATGTCAGTGCAACTCCGCAGCCCCAACAGCTCACGCGTCCCTTACACTCCAGAATCACTTTGAATCAGTTGCAGGCCAAGTGTTGGACATTGTACACAAACAACCAGATCAAAAGAGAAGCGCGGCGGCAAGAGTGACACTGAAATTCTTCATAGGGCGCTCAATTTATTCAAGAGATTTTATGCACTTGCTTGGTGCATTCTACTGAGAATGGCGTGGTGATGTTGATGGCAGCTTTGGGATAGCTCTTTGGAACATGTAAAAGAAAGAAAGTCTTGCATTTCTCCAGCGCCTTTCACCACCTCAGGATGTCCCAAAGCGCTTTACAGTCAATGAAGTACTTTTTGAAGTGTGGTCACTGTTGTAATGTAGGAAACGCGGCCGCCAATTTGCGCACAGCAAGCTCCCACAAACAGCAATGTGATAATGACCGGATAATCTGTTTAGAAACATAGAAACATAGAAAAATAGGAGCAGGAGTCGGCCATTCGGCCCTTCGAGCCTCCTCCGCCATTCAATATGATCATGGCTGATCCCCTATCTCAATACCATATTCCCACTCTCTCCCCATACCCCTTGATGCCTTTTGTGTCTAGAAATCTATCTATCTCCTTCTTAAATATATTCAGTGACTTGGCCTCCACAGCCTTCTGTGGTAGAGAATTCCACAGGTTCACCACCTTCTGAGTGAAGAAATTTTTCCTCATCTCAGTCCTAAATGTCCTACCCCGTAACCTGAGACTGTGACCCCTCGTTCCAGACCCCCCAGTCAGTTTTTAGTGATGTTGATTGAGGGATAAATATTGGTCCCAGGACAGCGGGAGAGAACTCTGCTTCAAAATTGGCTGCCGCGTTTCCTACATTACAACAGTGACCACACTTCAAAAAGTACTTCATTGGCTGTAAAGCGCTTTGGGACGTCCTGAGGTTGTGAAAGGCGCTATAGAAATGCAGGTCTTTTTTTTCTATCCAGCCCTAACAACAAGGAGAACTTTAAGGAGGGCTAAACCACATCAAAGTGCAAGCTGAGAAACAGGAATATAAAGGAACATTAACAGAAATTTATCTGTTAGACAATGGCAACTGGTAACCAGGGACAAATCTTGGGTTGCTGTGGGGTCAGCAGAATTGACTGGTACAGTCTTGAGATAAGACCCTCGTTAAACTTAAACAAGTGACACGCATGATGGAGTAAACCCCAGTACATTTTGAACCAACCATGAACAACAAGGGGTACAGGAACACCTGGTAGAACAAATCACTGAGATGGCCCAGATTACATAGGATTCCATCGGATATACGGCACAGAAACTGGCCGTTCAGCCCAACCAGGCCATGCCGGCGTTTATGCTCCACTCGAGCCTCCTCCCATCCTTCCTCATCTACATCTAACAGCATCACCCTCTATTCCCTTCTCCCTCTATCAGGTCACCCCCTCAGCCTTCTCTGGTTGAGTGTGAGGAGAGCACTGAATGCTTCCCTAGTAAGAACATAAGAATTAGGAGCAGGATTAGGCCATTCGGCCCCTCGAGCCTGCTCCGCCATTCAATGAGATCATGGCTGATCTTCTACCTCATCTCCACTCTCCTGCCCGATCCCCGTATCCCTTGATTCCCCTTAATATTAAAAAATCTATCGATCTCTGTCTTGAATATACCCAACGACTGAGCCTCCACAGCCCTCTGGGGTAGAGAATTCCAAAGATTCACCACCCTCTAAGTGAAGAAATTCCTCCTCATCTCCGTCCTAAATGGCCGACCCCTTATTCTGAGACTGTGACCCCTGGTTCTAGACTCCCCAGCCAGGGGGAAACATCCTCCCTGCATCTACTCTGTCAAGCCCTGTAAGAATCTTGTATGTTTCAATGAGATCACCTCTCATTCTTCTAAACTCTAGAGAATATAGGCCTAGTCTACTCAATCTCTCCTCATAGGACAATCCCCCCATCCCAGGAACCAGTCTGGTGAACCTTCGTTGCACTCCCTCTATGGCAAGTATATCCTTCCTTAGGTAAGGAGACCAAAACTGTACACAGTACTCCAGGTGTGGTCTCACCAGGGCCCTATATAATTGCAGTAAGACGTCTTTACTCTTATACTCAAATCCTCTTGTAATAAAGGCCAACATACCAATTGCTTTCCTAATTGCTTGCTGTACCTGCATGTTAACTTTCAGTGATTCGTGTACAAGGACCCCCAGGTCCCTCTGAGTGCAAACATTTCCCAATCATCTCACCATTTAAAAAATATTCTGCTTTTCTATTTTTCTGTTGTGTTCTGTTCAATCAGCCTTGCCCAGACACTCGGAGAACGAGCTAGTTCCTGGTGGCGATCCACTCCAGAGACACGGGAGGGGGAGAATATGAACCCCCAGAAATGGGCGGGCCGGGAGGTAAAACCAATTTAAAAAACTCAAACCCGAAACCCAACCTGCCTACTTCCAGATGTAATGGAGGCGGAATGGGCGTGTAGGCGGGTTGGTCATTCAACTATTGTAGTGAGCCTGCACGCCTCAGAATTTAACTCCATTTTGATGTTCCCGCCGGCCGGCTGGGTTTTTGCGCAGCTGGAGGGAGGCGAGGACTGCTGGATCTAGCAGGTAAGTGCCGTTCAATTGCCTTCCCACTTACCTGCTAGATCCCGCTTGCCTGCTTCCCCAGGATCTCCCACTGACCCGGTCGTCCTGATCTTCCCCGGACGACTTTGATCTCCCCTCCGGCCCCCCCTCACCCCTCACCGATGTCTCTGGACACCACCCCCACCCAGTCCGACCCAAGACCCCACTGCAACACCCACCCCAGGTCTTTCCTCCCTCCGCTCCGCTCCCCGGCTGCGGCCTGGTGCCAACGGCCTGCCCGCCCGACGGCCTCGCAACCCGGTTGGCCGCAGCCAGGAAACAAACAGTAATCAGGTCATGCCGTTAAATTCGGTCGGGACTGAGGGAAATCCGTTCTTCCGAGATAGCAGACCACAAAACTGACTTCCCACTCCTATTGTTTATTGATTCACGGGATGTGGGCGTCGCTGGCAAAGCCCAGCATTTATTGCCCATCCCTAGTTGCCCCTTGAGAAGGTGGTGGTGAGCCGCCTTCTTGAACCACTGCAGTCCGTGTGGTGAAGGTGCTCCCACAGTGCTGTTAGGGAGGGAGTTCCAGGATTTTGACCCAGCGACGATGAAGGAACGGCCGATATATTTCCAAGTCAGGATGGTGTGTGACTTGGAGGGGAACTTGGAGGTGGTGGTGCTCCCGTGCGCCTGGTGCCCTTGTCCTTCTAGGTGGACGAGGTCGCGGGTTTGGGAGGTGCTGCCGAAGAAGCCTTGGCGAGTTGCTGCAGTGCATCTTGTAGATGGTACACACTGCAGCCACGGTGCGCCGGTGGTGGAGGGAGTGAATGTTTAAGGTGGTGGACGGGGTGCCAATCAAGCAGGCTGCTTTGCCCTGGATGGTGTCGAGCTTCTTGAGTGTTGTTGGAGCTGCACTCACCCAGGCAAGTGGAGAGTATTCCATCACACTCCTGACTTGTGCCTTGTAGATGGTGGAAAGGCTTTGGGGAGTCAAGAGGTGAGACGTGGAGGGGAACTTGGAGGTGGTGGTGTTCCCGTGTGCCTGCTGCCCTTGTCCTTCGAGGTGGAAGAGGTCGCGGGTTTGGGAGGACCCTTCCTGCCTCTAAGCTAATATCGGGATTACTGTCTCAACTCCAGCATCCAAGTGGCAGGAACGTAACGCTGGTCCTAGATATGATAAACGGTAATTCTGCTAGCAGCAACATACTTCATTGCATTTATGCTTGTGTTTTGATCCAAAGAAAGCTCTCTGCATGCCCGGCAATATGGGACTGCCCATCAGTGATCCGGAACTGTGCCACACTCTCATTTTACTGTCCCATATTGCTGAAATGTTGCCAGTCGCGCCGACAGTAGGTTTTAAATGCATGCTTGTGGAGCGATTAAAATCGGGGGATGCTCAAGAGGCCAGAATCTGAGGAGCGCAGAGATCTCGGGGGGGTTGTGCGGGCTGGAGGAGGTTACAGGGATAGGGAAGGGGGGCGAGGGCTGTGGAGAGATTTGAAAACAAAGGATGATAATTTTGAAATCGAGGCGTTGCTCGACCGGGAGCCAATGTAGGTCAGTGAGCACAGGGGGAAATGGGTGAACGGGACTCGGTGCGAGTCAGGACACGGGGCAGCAGAGCTTTGAATAAGCTCAAGTTTACGTCGGGTACAACGTGGGACGCCGGTCAGGAGTGCGTTGGAATAGTCAAGTCTAGAGATAACAAAGGCACGGATGCACTGGGGGGAGATAGCTGAACCCAGGTAGGGTTATCTTACACAAAAGCAAAATACATACATAGCATTTCAGAGATTGTTACTGTGAGGGGTGTGGGGTATATCAGAGTGTTACAGTGAGGGGTGTGGGGTATATCAGAGTGTTACAGTGAGGGGTGTGGGGTATATCAGACTGTTACAGTGAGGGGTGTGGGGTATATAAGTGTGTTACAGTGAGGGGTGTGGGGTATATCAGAGAGTGTTACAGTGAGGGGTGTGGGGTATATCAGAGAGTGTTACAGTGAGGTGTGTGGGGTATATCAGAGTGTTACAGTGAGGGGTGTGGGGTATATCAGAGTGTGTTACAGTGAGGGGTGTGGGGTATATCACAGTGTTACAGTGAGGGGTGTGGGGTGTATCAGAGAGTGTTACAGTGAGGGGTGTGGGGTGTATCAGAGAGTGTTACAGTGAGGGGTGTGGGGTGTATCAGAGAGTGTTACAGTGAGGGGTGTGGGGTATATCAGAGAGTGTTACAGTGAGGGGTGTGGGGCATATCAGAGAGTGTTACAGTGATGGGTGTGGGGTATATCAGAGTGTTACAGAGAGGGTGTGGGGTATATCAGCGAGTATTACAGTGAGGGGTATGGGTATATCAGAGTGTGTTACAGTGAGGGGTGTGGGGTATATCAGAGAGTATTACACTGAGGGGTGTGGGGTATATCAGAGAGTGTTACAGTGAGGGTTGTGGGGTATATCAGAGAGTGTTACAGTGAGGGGTGTGGGGTATATCAGCGTGTTACAGTGAGGGGTGTGGGGTATATCAGAGAGTGTTACAGTGCGGGGTGTGGGGTATATCAGAGTGTTACAGTGAGGGGTGAGAGGTATATCAGAGAGTGTTACAGTGAGGGGTGTGGGGTATAACAGAGTGTTACAGTGAGGGATGTGAGGTATATCAGAGAGTGTTACAGTGAGGGGTGTGGGGTATATCAGAGAGTGTTACAGTGAGGGGTGTGGGGTATATCTGAGAGTGTTACAGTGAGGAGTGTGGCGTATATCAGAGAGTGTTACAGTGAGGGGTGTGGGATATTTCAGCGTGTTACAGTGAGGGGTGTGGGGTATATCAGAGTGTGTTACAGTGAGGGGTGTGGGGTATATCAGAGTGTTACAGTGAGGAGTGTGGGGTACATCAGAGAGTGTTACAGTGAGGGGTGTGGGGTATATCAGCGTGTTACAGTGAGGGGTGTGGGGTATATCAGAGTGTTACAGTGAGGGGTGTGGGGTATATCAGAGAGTGTTACAGTGAGGTGTGTGAGGTATATCAGAGAGTGTTACAGTGAGGGGTGTGGGGTATATCAGAGTGTTACAGTGAGGGGTGTGGGGTATATCAGAGAGTGTTACAGTGAGGGGTGTGAGGTATATCAGAGAGTGTTACAGTGAGGGGTGTGAGGTATATCAGAGAGTGTTACAGTGAGCGGTGTGAGGTATATCAGAGAGTGTTACAGTGAGGGGTGTGGGGTATATCAGAGAGTGTTACAGTGAGGGGTGTGGGGTATATCAGAGAGTGTTACAGTGAGGCGTGTGGGGTATATCAGAGAGTGTTACAGTGAGGGGTGTGAGGTATATCAGAGAGTGTTACAGTGAGGGGTGTGGGGTATATCAGAGAGTGTTACAGTGAGGGGTGTGGGGTATATCTGAGAGTGTTACAGTGAGGGGAGTCGGGTATATCAGTGTTACAGTGAGGGGTGTGGGGTATATCAGAGTGTTACAGTGAGGGGTGTGGGGTATATCAGAGTGTGTTACAGTGAGGGGTGTGAGGTATATCAGAGTGTTACAGTGAGGGGTGTGGGGTACATCAGAGAGTGTTACAGTGAGGGGTGTGAGGTATATCAGAGTGTTACAGTGAGGGGTGTGGGGTATATCAGAGAGTGTTACAGTGAGGGGTGTGGGGTATATCAGAGAGTGTTACAGTGAGGGGTGTGGGGTATATCAGAGAGTGTTACAGTGAGGGGTGTGAGGTATATCAGAGTGTTGCAGTGAGGGGTGTGGGGTATATCAGAGAGTGTTACAGTGAGGGGTGTGGGGTATATCAGAGAGTGTTACAGTGAGGGGTGTGGGGTATATCAGAGAGTGTTACAGTGAGGGGTGTGGGGAATATCTGAGAGTGTTACAGTGAGGGGTGTGAGGTATATCAGAGAGTGTTACAGTGAGGGGTGTGAGGTATATCAGAGAGTGTTACAGTGAGCGGTGTGAGGTATATCAGAGAGTGTTACAGTGAGGGGTGTGGGGTATATCAGAGAGTGTTACAGTGAGGGGTGTGGGGTATATCCGAGTGTTACAGTGAGGGGTGTGGGGTATATCAGAGAGTGTTACAGTGAGGGGTGTGGGGTATATCCGAGTGTTACAGTGAGGGGTGTGGGGTATATCAGAGAGTGTTACAGTGAGGGGTGTGGGGTATATCCGAGTGTTACAGTGAGGGGTGTGGGGTATATCAGAGAGTGTTACAGTGAGGGGTGTGGGGTATATCCGAGTGTTACAGTGAGGGGTGTGAGGTATATCAGAGAGTGTTACAGTGAGGCGTGTGGGGTATATCAGAGAGTGTTACAGTGAGGGGTGTGAGGTATATCAGAGTGTTACAGTGAGGGGTGTGGGGTATATCAGAGAGTGTTACAGTGAGGGGTGTGAGGTATATCAGAGAGTGTTACAGTGAGGGGTGTGAGGTATATCAGAGTGTTACAGTGAGGGGTGTGGGGTATATCAGAGAGTGTTACAGTGAGGGGTGTGAGGTATATCAGAGAGTGTTACAGTGAGGGGTGTGAGGTATATCAGAGAGTGTTACAGTGAGGGGTGTGGGGTATATCAGAGAGTGTTACAGTGAGGGGTGTGGGGTATATCTGAGAGTGTTACAGTGAGGGGAGTCGGGTATATCAGTGTTACAGTGAGGGGTGTGGGGTATATCAGAGTGTTACAGTGAGGTGTGTGGGGTATATCAGAGAGTGTTACAGTGAGGTGTGTGGGGTATGTCAGAGAGTGTTACAGTGAGGGGTGTGAGGTATATCAGAGTGTTACAGTGAGGGGTGTGGGGTATATCGGAGAGTGTTACAGTGAGGGGTGTGAGGTATATCAGAGAGTGTTACAGTGAGGGGTGTGGGGTATATCAGAGAGTGTTACAGTGAGGGGTGTGGGGTATATCAGAGAGTGTTACAGTGAGGGGTGTGGGGTATATCTGAGAGTGTTACAGTGAGGGGTGTGAGGTATATCAGAGAGTGTTACAGTGAGGGGTGTGAGGTATATCAGAGAGTGTTACAGTGAGCGGTGTGAGGTATATCAGAGTGTTACAGTGAGGGGTGTGGGGTATATCAGAGAGTGTTACAGTGAGGGGTGTGGGTTATATCAGAGTGTTACAGTGAGGGGTGTGGGGTATATCAGAGTGTTACAGTGAGGGGTGTGGGGTATATCAGAGAGTGTTACAGTGAGGGGTGTGGGGTGTATCAGAGTGTTACAGTGAGGGGTGTGGGGTATATCAGAGTGTTACAGTGAGGGGTGTGGGGTATATCAGAGAGTGTTACAGTGAGGGGTGTGAGGTATATCAGAGAGTGTTACAGTGAGGGGTGTGAGGTATATCAGAGAGTGTTACAGTGAGCGGTGTGAGGTATATCAGAGAGTGTTACAGTGAGGGGTGTGGGGTATATCAGAGAGTGTTACAGTGAGGGGTGTGGGGTATATCCGAGTGTTACAGTGAGGGGTGTGGGGTATATCAGAGAGTGTTACAGTGAGGGGTGTGGGGTATATCCGAGTGTTACAGTGAGGGGTGTGGGGTATATCAGAGAGTGTTACAGTGAGGGGTGTGGGGTATATCCGAGTGTTACAGTGAGGGGTGTGGGGTATATCAGAGAGTGTTACAGTGAGGCGTGTGAGGTATATCAGAGAGTGTTACAGTGAGGGGTGTGAGGTATATCAGAGAGTGTTACAGTGAGGGGTGTGGGGTATATCCGAGTGTTACAGTGAGGGGTGTGGGGTATATCAGAGTGTTACAGTGAGGGGTGTGGGGTATATCAGAGAGTGTTACAGTGAGGGGTGTGGGGTATATCAGACTGTTACAGTGAGGGGTGTGGGGTATATCAGAGAGTGTTACAGTGAGGCGTGTGAGGTATATCAGAGAGTGTTACAGTGAGGGGTGTGAGGTATATCAGAGTGTGTTACAGTGAGGGGTGTGAGGTATATCAGAGAGTGTTACAGTGAGGGGTGTGAGGTATATCAGTGAGTGTTACAGTGAGGGGTGTGGAGTATATCAGAGAGTGTTACAGTGAGCGGTGTGAGGTATATCAGAGAGTGTTACAGTGAGGGGTGTGAGGTATATCAGAGAGTGTTACAGTGAGCGGTGTGAGGTATATCAGAGAGTGTTACAGTGAGGGGTGTGGGGTATATCAGAGAGTGTTACAGTGAGGGGTGTGGGGTATATCAGAGAGTGTTACAGTGAGGCGTGTGGGGTATATCAGAGAGTGTTACAGTGAGGGGTGTGAGGTATATCAGAGAGTGTTACAGTGAGGGGTGTGGGGTATATCAGAGAGTGTTACAGTGAGGGGTGTGGGGTATATCTGAGAGTGTTACAGTGAGGGGAGTCGGGTATATCAGTGTTACAGTGAGGGGTGTGGGGTATATCAGAGTGTTACAGTGAGGGGTGTGGGGTATATCAGAGTGTGTTACAGTGAGGGGTGTGAGGTATATCAGAGTGTTACAGTGAGGGGTGTGGGGTACATCAGAGAGTGTTACAGTGAGGGGTGTGAGGTATATCAGAGTGTTACAGTGAGGGGTGTGGGGTATATCAGAGAGTGTTACAGTGAGGGGTGTGGGGTATATCAGAGAGTGTTACAGTGAGGGGTGTGGGGTATATCAGAGAGTGTTACAGTGAGGGGTGTGAGGTATATCAGAGTGTTGCAGTGAGGGGTGTGGGGTATATCAGAGAGTGTTACAGTGAGGGGTGTGGGGTATATCAGAGAGTGTTACAGTGAGGGGTGTGGGGTATATCAGAGAGTGTTACAGTGAGGGGTGTGGGGTATATCTGAGAGTGTTACAGTGAGGGGTGTGAGGTATATCAGAGAGTGTTACAGTGAGGGGTGTGAGGTATATCAGAGAGTGTTACAGTGAGCGGTGTGAGGTATATCAGAGAGTGTTACAGTGAGGGGTGTGGGGTATATCAGAGAGTGTTACAGTGAGGGGTGTGGGGTATATCCGAGTGTTACAGTGAGGGGTGTGGGGTATATCAGAGAGTGTTACAGTGAGGGGTGTGGGTATATCCGAGTGTTACAGTGAGGGGTGTGGGGTATATCAGAGAGTGTTACAGTGAGGGGTGTGGGGTATATCCGAGTGTTACAGTGAGGGGTGTGGGGTATATCAGAGAGTGTTACAGTGAGGGGTGTGGGGTATATCCGAGTGTTACAGTGAGGGGTGTGAGGTATATCAGAGAGTGTTACAGTGAGGCGTGTGGGGTATATCAGAGAGTGTTACAGTGAGGGGTGTGAGGTATATCAGAGTGTTACAGTGAGGGGTGTGGGGTATATCAGAGAGTGTTACAGTGAGGGGTGTGAGGTATATCAGAGAGTGTTACAGTGAGGGGTGTGAGGTATATCAGAGTGTTACAGTGAGGGGTGTGGGGTATATCAGAGAGTGTTACAGTGAGGGGTGTGAGGTATATCAGAGAGTGTTACAGTGAGGGGTGTGAGGTATATCAGAGAGTGTTACAGTGAGGGGTGTGGGGTATATCAGAGAGTGTTACAGTGAGGGGTGTGGGGTATATCTGAGAGTGTTACAGTGAGGGGAGTCGGGTATATCAGTGTTACAGTGAGGGGTGTGGGGTATATCAGAGTGTTACAGTGAGGGGTGTGGGGTATATCAGAGAGTGTTACAGTGAGGTGTGTGGGGTATATCAGAGAGTGTTACAGTGAGGGGTGTGAGGTATATCAGAGTGTTACAGTGAGGGGTGTGGGGTATATCGGAGAGTGTTACAGTGAGGGGTGTGAGGTATATCAGAGAGTGTTACAGTGAGGGGTGTGGGGTATATCAGAGAATGTTACAGTGAGGGGTGTGGGGTATATCAGAGAGTGTTACAGTGAGGGGTGTGGGGTATATCTGAGAGTGTTACAGTGAGGGGTGTGAGGTATATCAGAGAGTGTTACAGTGAGGGGTGTGAGGTATATCAGAGAGTGTTACAGTGAGCGGTGTGAGGTATATCAGAGTGTTACAGTGAGGAGTGTGGGGTATATCAGAGAGTGTTACAGTGAGGGGTGTGGGTTATATCAGAGTGTTACAGTGAGGGGTGTGGGGTATATCAGAGTGTTACAGTGAGGGGTGTGGGGTATATCAGAGAGTGTTACAGTGAGGGGTGTGGGGTATATCCGAGTGTTACAGTGAGGGGTGTGGGGTATATCAGAGTGTTACAGTGAGGGGTGTGGGGTATATCAGAGAGTGTTACAGTGAGGCGTGTGAGGTATATCAGAGAGTGTTACAGTGAGGCGTGTGAGGTATATCAGAGAGTGTTACAGTGAGGGGTGTGAGGTATATCAGAGAGTGTTACAGTGAGGGGTGTGAGGTATATCAGAGAGTGTTACAGTGAGGGGTGTGGGGTATATCCGAGTGTTACAGTGAGGGGTGTGGGGTATATCAGAGTGTTACAGTGAGGGGTGTGGGGTATTGGGTACTGTTGGGGGAGATGACTTACCAGGTGAAGGCACCAGCAGCCAGGTTCAGGGCACCATGATTGGCTCTGCTGCACAGAAGGGAGGGAAAAAGAGGGATAGGGCTATAGTGATAGGGGATTCAATTGTAAGGGGGATAGATAGGAGTTTCTGTGGCCGAGACCGAGACTCCAAGATGGTATGTTGCCTCCCTGGTGCAAGGGTCAAGGATGTCTCGGAGCGGGTGCAGAGCATTCTGAAGGGGGAGGGGGATCAGCCAGTTGTCGTGGTACATGTAGGTACCAACGATGTAGGTAAAAAGAGGGAGGAGGTCCTACAAGCTGAATTTAGGGAGTTAGGAGCTAAATTGAAAAGTAGGACTTCAAAGGTAGTAATCTCTGGATTGCTACCAGTGCCACGAGCTAATAAGATTAGAGAGAGTAAGATAGATAAGCTAAATACGTGGCTTGAGCAGTGGTGCAAGGGAGAGGGATTTAAATTCTTGAGGCATTGGAACCAGTTCTTGGGGAGGAGTGACCTGTACCAAGGGGACGGTCTACACCTGAACTGTGAGGGAGCCGATGTCCTCGGGGTAATATTTTCTAGGACGGTTCGGGAGGATTTAAACTAATTTGGCAGGGGGATGGGAACCTAGGTAGTGGAAAAGAGGGAAGTCATATGAAGTCAGAAATAGATGGTAGAAAGGTGAGAAGCAATAAGCAAAGGAGAGAAACACAAAGGGCCAAACTAATTCATAATGAGAGTGTGAAAAAAGCAAGCCTGAAGGCTTTGTATCTTAATGCTAGAAGCATTAGGAACAAGGTGGATGAATTAGTTGTGGAAATAGAGGTAAACAAGTATGATTTGATTGGGATTACAGAAACGTGGCTGCAGGGTGGGCAAGGCTGGGAACTTAACATCCAGGGATATACAATATTTAGGAAGGATCGGCAAAAAGGTAGGGGAGGTGGGGTAGCATTGCTGGTAAAGGAGGGGATTAATGCAATGGAAAGGAAGGACATTAACTCGGATGAAACGGAATCTGTATGGGTAGAAATGAGAAATAGCAAGGGGAGAAAAACGTTAGTGGGTGTGATATATAGGCCTCCAAATAGTAATATGGAGGTGAGGGAAGGCATAAAAAGGGAAATTAGAGAAGCGTGCGATAAGAGCACAGCTGTCATCATGGGTGACTTTAATTTACATATTGATTGGACTACCCAAATTAGTAAAAATTCTGAGGAGGAGGAATTCCTGGAATGTTTTCGGGACGGTTATCTGGACCAATATGTCGAGGAGCCGACTCGAGATCAGGCCATTTTAGACTGGGTATTGTGCAATGAGAAGGGACTTATCACCAATCTTCTTGTACGAGGCCCCTTGGGTCAGAGCGATCATAATATGATCGAGCTCTCAGTCGAGATGGAGAGTGAGGAAATTGAATCAGAGACTAAGGTCCAGAACTTAAATAAAGGGAATTACGAGGGTATGAGACGGGAATTGGGTAAGATTGATTGGGTGGTGTTTCTGGGGGGATTGACAGTGGATAGACAATGGCAAGCATTCAAAGATAGAATGGAAGAATTCCAGAACATGTTTATACCGGTTTGGCATAAAAATAAACCTAAAAAGGTGACTCAACCGTGGATAACGAGGGAAATTAGGGACAGCATAAAATCAAAAAAAAGGGCATATCAACTGGCAAAAAAAAGCACCAGACCGGAAGATTGGGGGCAGTACAGGATACAGCAGAAGAGGACAAAGGGATTAATCAGGAAGGGGAAAATAGAATACGAAAGTAAACTTGCAGCAAAAATAAAGACAGACTGCAAAAGCTTTTATCGGTATATCAGGAGGAAAAGACTGGTAAAATCCCAAGTCGGTCCCCTGCAGTCCGATTCGGGAGAATATATAATGGAGAATAAGGAAATGGCAGACCAATTAAACTCATACTTTGGTTCTGTATTCACAAAGGAGGACACAAATAACCTCCCAGGAATATCGGCAAACATAGGGACTAATGAGAGGGAGGAGCTGACAGAAATTAGTATCTCTAGGGATATGGTGTTGGGTAAGTTGAGGGGACTGAAGGCCGACAAATCCCCGGGGCCTGATAAACTACATCCTAGGGTACTTAAGGAGGTGGCCCTGGAGATAGCAGATGCTCTAAGGATCATCTTCCGGAACTCCATTGACTCGGGAACAGTACCCGTGGATTGGAGGGTAGCTAATGTTACCCCAATATTTAAAAAGGGGGGTAGAGAGAAAGCAGGGAATTATAGACCAGTAAGCCTTACATCGGTTGTGGGCAAAATGCTAGAGTCCATTATTAAGGATAAAATAGCGGAGCACTTGACAAATGGGGAAAGGATCGGACAGAGTCAACATGGATTTACAAAGGGTAAATCGTGTTTGACTAATCTGCTGGAATTTTTTGAGGAAGTAACTGGTAAAATAGATGGGGGAGAGCCAGTGGATGTGGTGTACCTTGACTTCCAGAAAGCCTTCGATAAGGTTCCACACAAAAGATTGTCATGCAAAATTAAGGCTCATGGGATTGGGGGCAAAGTATTAACGTGGATAGAGAACTGGCTGGCGGATAGAAAACAGAGAGTTGGAATAAACGGCTCGTTTTCAGAGTGGCAGGCAGTGACCAGCGGGGTGCCGCAAGGATCTGTCCTGGGACCCCAGCTGTTCACAATATATATAAATGATCTGGATCAGGGAATTGGATGCAATATTTCCAAATTCGCTGACGACACTAAACTAGGAGGAGGGGTGGGCTCTGATGAGGATGTCAGGAGGCTACAGTGCGATTTGGACAGGTTGGGGGAATGGGCGGATACGTGGCAGATGCACTATAATGTGGATAAATGCGAGGTTATCCACTTTGGGGGTAAAAACAGGAGGGTAGATTATTATCTAAATGGCAATAGATTGGGAGATGGGGAAGTGCAGAGGGACCTGGGTGTTCTTGTGCACCAGTCACTGAAGGAGAGCATGCAGGTGCAACAGGCGATTAAGAAGGCAAATGGTATGTTGGCCTTCATATCAAGGGGGTTCGAGTATAGGAATAGGGATACCTTACTACAGCTGTACAAGGTGCTGGTGAGACCGCATCTGGAGTATTGTGTACAGTTTTGGTCGCCCCATCTGCGGAAGGATGTTCTTGCCATGGAAAGAGTGCAACGGCGATTCACCAGGCTGATACCTGGAATGGCGGGAATGACCTACGAAGAGAGATTAAATAGTTTGGGCTTGTACTCACTGGAGTTTAGAAGATTGAGAGGGGATCTCATCGAAACATATAAAATTATGGCAGGCCTGGACAGGCTGAATTCAGAGAGAATGTTTCCAATGGCCAGGGAGCACAGAACCAGGGGCCACAGTCTAAAAATAGCGGGCAAATCATTTAAAACAGAGATGAGGAAGAATTTCTTCACTCAAAGAGTGGTGAGCCTGTGGAATTCCCTGCCACAGAGGGCTGTGAAGGCTAATTCAATAAATATTTTCAAGAGAGAATTGGATATATTTCTGAAGGCTAAGGGGATTAAGGGTTACGGAGAAAAGGCGGGGACGGGGTACTGAACTGGTAAGATCAGCTATGATCTCAGACGAGGATCAGCCATGATCTCATTGAATGGCGGAGCAGGCTCGAAGGGCCGAATGGCCTACTCCTGTTCCTATCTCTATGTTACTATGTATATCAGAGAGTGTTACAGTGAGGGGTGTGGGGTATATCAGAGTGTTACAGTGAGGGGTGTGGGGTATATCAGAGAGTGTTACAGTGAGGCGTGTGAGGTATATCAGAGAGTGTTACAGTGAGGGGTGTGAGGTATATCAGAGTGTGTTACAGTGAGGGGTGTGAGGTATATCAGAGAGTGTTACAGTGAGAGGTGTGAGGTATATCAGTGAGTGTTACAGTGAGGGGTGTGGGGTATATCAGAGAGTGTTACAGTGAGCGGTGTGAGGTATATCAGAGAGTGTTACAGTGAGGGGTGTGAGGTATATCAGAGAGTGTTACAGTGAGGGGTGTGAGGTATATCAGAGAGTGTTACAGTGAGGGGTGTGAGGTATATCAGAGAGTGTTACAGTGAGGGGTGTGAGGTATATCAGAGAGTGTTACAGTGAGGGGTGTGAGGTATATCAGAGTGTTACAGTGAGGGGTGTGAGGTATATCAGAGAGTGTTACAGTGAGGGGTGTGAGGTATATCAGAGAGTGTTACAGTGAGGGGTGTGAGGTATATCAGAGAGTGTTACAGTGAGGGGTGTGGGGTATATCAGAGAGTGTTACAGTGAGGGGTGTGAGGTATATCAGAGAGTGTTACAGTGAGGGGTGTGAGGTATATCAGAGAGTGTTACAGTGAGGGGTGTGGGGTATATCAGAGAGTGTTACAGTGAGGGGTGTGAGGTATATCAGAGAGTGTTACAGTGAGGGGTGTGGGGTATATCAGAGAGTGTTACAGTGAGGGGTGTGGGGTGTATCAGAGAGTGTTACAGTGAGGGGTGTGGGGTATATCAGAGAGTGTTACAGTGAGGGGTGTGGGGTATATCAGAGAGTGTTACAGTGAGGGGTGTGGGGTATATCAGAGAGTGTTACAGTGAGGGGTGTGGGGTATATCAGAGAGTGTTACAGTGAGGGGTGTGGGGTATATCAGAGAGTGTTACAGTGAGGAGTGTGGGGTATATCAGAGAGTGTTACAGTGAGGGGTGTGGGGTATATCAGAGAGTGTTACAGTGAGGGGTGTGAGGTATATCAGAGAGCGTTACAGTGAGGGGTGTGAGGTATATCAAAGAGTGTTACAGTGAGGGGTGTGAGGTATATCAGAGAGTGCTATATTGGAGGGTGTAACAGAGAATGCTATGGAATACAGTGCTGCAGTGAATGGATCCCGTAATGTTGAATGTCATAACAACAACTCATTTATACAGCGCCTTTAATGTAGTAAAACATCGCAAGGCGCTTCACAGGAGCGATTATCAAACAAAATTTGACAGCGAGCCACATAAGGAGATATTAGGGCAGGTGACCAAAAGCTTGGTCAAAGAGGTCGGTTTTAAGGAGTGTCTTAAAGGAGAGAGAAGCGGAGAGGTTTAGGGAGGGAATTCCAGAGCTTAGGGCCCAGGCAGCTGAAGGCACGGCCGCCAATGGCGGAGCGATTAAAATCGGGGGAGGCTCAAGAGGCCAGAATTGGAGGAGCGCAGAGATCTCGGGGGGTTGTGGGGTTGGAGGTGATAGGGAGGGGGCCGAGGGCCACGGAGGGATTTGAAAACAAGGATGAGAATTTTAAAATCGAGGCGTTGCCACGGTTACATGGTTCATATCCAGTCTGCCTCTCGGACAGCAACAGGGAGTCAGTTTGCATTAGAATTAAATCGTGCCTTCAGCTATGCAGCGAAGTCCTGATGATGAAGATGCAAGACAATGTGATGATCACCTGCCAGTCTAGATAGCTTTGGCTTAATAAAACTGCATTAATTTCAGATGAGACGTGAAACCAAACCACCCTCACAATATAAACAAAAGAAAGACTTGTCTTTCTACACCGCCTTTCACCACCTCAGGACGTCCCAAAGCGCTTTACAGCCAATGAAGTACATTTTGAAGTGTGGTCACTGTTGTAATGTGGGAAACGCGGTAGCCAATTTGCGCACAGCAAGCTCCCACAAACAGCAATGTGATAATGAACAGAGGGTCTGCTTTAAATGACGTTGGTTGAGGGATATATATTGGCAAGAACTCCCCCTGCTCTTCTTCCAACAGTGGACGTGGGATCTTTTACATCCACCTGAGAGAGCAGACGGGGCCTTGGTTTAACGTCTCGTCTGAAAGACGGCACCTCCGACAGTGAGGCGCTCCCTCAGTACTGCCCCTCCGACAGTGCGGCGCTCCCTCAGTACAGCCCCTCCGACAGTGCGGCGCTCCCTCAGTACTGCCCCTCCGACAGTGCGGCGCTCCCTCAGTACTGCCCCTCCGACAGTGCGGCGCGCCCTCAGTACTGCCCCTCCAACGGTGCGGCACTCCCTCAGTACTGCCCCTCCGACCGTGCGGCTCTCCCTCAGTACTGCCCCTCCGACAGTGCGACGTTCCCTCAGTACTGCCCCTCCGACAGTGCGGCGCTCCCTCAGTACTGCCCCTCCGACAGTGCGACGTTCCCTCAGTACCGCCGCTCCGACAGTGCGGCACTCCCTCAGTACTGCCCCTCCGACAGTGCGGCGCTCCCTCAGTACCGCCCCTCCGACAGTGCGGCGCTCCCTCAGTACCGCCGCTCCGACAGTGCGGCACTCCCTCAGTACTGCCCCTCCGACATTGCGGCGCTCCCTCAGTACTGCCCCTCCGACAGTGCGGCGCTCCCTCAGTACTGCCCCTCCGACAGTGCGGAGCTCCCTCAGTACTGCCCCTCCGACACTGCGGAGCTCCCTCAGTACTGCCCCTCCGACAGTGCGGAGCTCCCTCAGTACTGCCCCTTCTAAACTCAGTATAAACCAAGGCTACGGAAGCGGTCCTCATGATTTAACCCTTTTAGCCCCAGTACCATTCTGGTGAATCTGCGCTGCCCCCTTGCCGAGGCCAGTATATCCTTCTTGAGGGGCGGTACCCAGGACTGAATGCAGTCACTCCAGGTGGGTTCTGGCCAAGGCTCCTGTACAAGCGAAGCTTAACATCTTCACTTTTTTATTCCAACCCTCTTGAGATACACGTCAACATTCAATTAAGATTTTTTAAATTACTTATTCTGACCTGTGCACTGGCTTTTAGTGATTTGTGTAGCCGGACACCCAAATCCGTTCAATCCTCCACAGCCCCTAGTCCCTCACCCTTAAGAAATTATTCCGAACATACGAATTAGGAGCAGGAGTCGGCCCCTCAAGCCTGCTACGCCATTCAATAAGATCGAGACTGATCTGATTACTCCACATTCCCGCCTACCCCCGATAACCTTTCACCCCCTTGCTCACCAAGAATCTATCTACCTCTGCCTTAAAAATATTCAAAGACTCTGCTTCCACCACCCTCTGAGGAAGAGAGTTCCAAAGACTCACCACCCACTGTGAGAAAAAATTTCTCCTCATCTCTGTCTTAAATGGGTGACCCCTTATTTTTAAACAGTGACCCCTAGTTCTAGATTCTCCCACAAGAGGAAACATCCTCTCCACATCCACCCTGTCCAGACCCCTCAGGATCTTATATGTTTCAATCAAGTCACCTCTTACTCTTCGAAACTCCAGCGGATACAAGCCCAGCCTGTCCAACCTTTCCTCATAAGACAACCCGCCCATTCCAGGTGTTAGTCTAGTAAACCTTCTCTGAACTGCTTCCAACTCATTTACATCCTTCCTTAAATAGGGAGACCAATACTGTACACAGTACTCCAGGTGTGGTCTCACCAATGCCCTGTATAACTGAAGCATATTCCAACTTTCTTGAATCTATAGTATACGACATCATACATCCCAACAGTCAACTCCATCTGCCACAGATTTGACCAGCCACTGAACCGGCCTACGTCCCTTTGTAAATTCCCGCTCCCATCTATTAAAAAGAGAAGGCTGAGGGGCGACCTGATCGAGGTCTTTAAAATTATGAAAGGGTTCGATAGGGTCGACGTAGAGAAGATGTTTCCACTTGTGGGGGAGACCAGAACTAGGGGCCATCAATATAAGATAGTCACTAATAAATCCAATAGGGAATTCAGGAGAAACTTCTTTACCCAGAGAGTGGTGAGAATGTGGAACTCGCTACCACAGGGAGTGGTTGAGGCGAATAGCAGAGATGCATTTAAGGGGAAGCTGGACAAACACGAGGGAGAAAGGAATAGAAGGATATGTTGATGGGGTGAGATGAAGAGGGGTGGGAGGAGGCTGGTGTGGAGCATAAACACCGACATGGAGCTGTTGGGCCGAATGGCCTGTTTACTGCGCCTTCCAACTTGGTGTCATCTCCAAACTTGGATACACAACTCTCTATTTCTTCATCGAAGTCATTGATATATATGGTGAAAAGCTGAGGCCCTGGTACAGAGCACTGGGGGACAACTCTTGTTATATTCCCACCTATCACAGTACATTCCCTTTAATCTCTCAGCCTCCTGCCTCCCATCCAATTACCGACCCATGTGACAAGGTTACCTCCAGTTCTGTGCGCTGTGATTTTTGCTAACTCCATACAGACAGCATCCACAGCCACTCCCCTATCCATCAGTCCAGTGACCTGCTCAAACAATTCAACTCCATGAGTCATAAGAACATAAGAATTAGGAGCAGGAGCCGGCCATTCGGCCCCTCGAGCCTGCTCCGCCATTCAATGAGATCACGGCTGATCCTCGACCTCAACTCCACTTTCCCGCCCGATCCCCATATCCCTCGATTCCCCTGGAGTCCAAAAATCTATCGATCTCAGCCTTGAATATACTCAACGACTGAGCCTCCACAGCCCTCTGGGGTAGAGAATTCCAAAGATTCACCACCCTCTGAGTGAAGAAATTTCTCCTCATCTCAGTCTTAAATGGCTGACCCCTTATCCCGAGACTGTGACCCCTGGTTCTAGACTCCCCAGCCAGGGGGAAACATCCTCCCTGCATCTACCCTGTCAAGCCCCTGTAAGAATTTTGTATGTTTCAACGAGATTACCTCTCATTCTTCTAAACTCCAGAGAATATAGGCCCAATCTACTCAATCTCTCCTCATTGGACAACCCTCTCATCCCAGGGGTCAGTCTCGTGAACCTTCGTTGCACCTCCTCTAAGGCAAGTATGTCCTCCCTTAGTCAGACATGACTTATCCTCCGCAGCCTACAGAGCAGTAGTGATACCCGCCCTGCTGTATGCCTCAGAGACATGGACCATGTACAGCAGGCACCTCAAAGCACTGGAGAGGTACCACCAACGCTGCCTCCGCAAGATCCTGCAAATCCATTGGCAGGATAGGCGCACCAACATCAGTGTTCTCGCTCAGGCCAACATCCCCAGCATCGAAGCTTTGACCACGCTCGATCAGCTCCGATGGACGGGTCACATTGTCCACATGCCCGATACGAGACTCCCAAAACAAGCGCACTACTCGGAGCTCTGGCACGGCAAGAGAGCCCCAGGTGGGCAGAGGAAACGCTTCAAGCACACCCTCAAAGCCTCCTTGAAAAAGTGCAACATCCCCACCGACACTTGGGAATCCCTGGCCCAAGATCGCACAAAGTGGTGGAGAAGCATCTGGGAAGGCGCCGAACACCTCGAGTCTCCGCCGGGAGCAAGCGGAAGCCAAGCGCAGGCAGCGGAAGGAGCGCACGTCAACCCAAGCCCCCCACCCACCCGCCCCTTCAGCCACCGTCTGCCCCACCTGTGACAGAGACTGTAGGTCCCGCATTGGACTCATCAGTCACCTGCGAACTCATTTTTAATGTGGAAGCAAGTCATCCTCGGTTCCGAGGGACTGCCTAAGAAGAAGAGATCCTTCGCAAAGCCACGCTGACTCTGATCAGCTCATATTTGCCCACAGCTAACGCTAAACTGACAGGTCTGTTATTACCTGGTTGTTCTGTCCTTCCCTCCTTAAATAATGGATTGACATTTGCAATTTTCCAATTCAAAGGCACAATACCCGAATCTAGAGAGCTTTAGGAAGTTGTAGTAAACGTAACTGCAATTTCCTCGCCAGTTTTCTTTAATATCCTGGGATGGAAACCACCAAGTGTTGGAGATTTGTCTATCTGAAGTGCCATTATTTTCTCAATTACCATTTTTGATATTGAATTCACTCGGTTCCTTCCACTGACTCATTTTTAGGATCTTTGCGTTGCCGATATTTTCTCCTCTTCCTCCGCTGTGGAAGCAGATACGAGTCTGCCATTTCCTTACTGCCCATGACAGGCACATCTGCATCTGTCTTTAATGGGCCCACATTTCCCTATTAGACAAATCCAGCTCCACGGGCGAGCAGGACTGTTGCTTCCTCGCCACCGGCAGCCGTGCCTTCACCTGCCTTGGCCCTTAGCTCTGGAATTCCCTCCCTGAAGCTCTCCGCCTTCTCTCATAGAATCGTGGGATCAGAGAAATTTACAGTGCAGAAGGAGGCCATCTGGCCCATCGTGTCCGCGTCAGCCGACAAAGATCTCTCCAGCCTAATCCCACTCTCCAGCTCTTGGTCCGTAGCCCTGTAGGTTATGGCACTTACATAGAAACATAGAAGAAAGGAGCAGGAGTCGGCCATTCGGCCCCTCGAGCCAGCTCCGCCATTTAATGAAATCATGGCTGATCAGCCAAATTCAGTACCCTGTCCCTGCCTTCTCCCCATATCCCTTGATCCCTTTAGCCTTAAGAAATATATCCAACTCCTTCTTGAATATATTTAATGAATTGGCCTCAACTGCCTTCTGTGGTAGAGAATTCCACAGGTTCACCACTCTCTGGGTGAAGAAATTCCTCCTCATCTCTGTCCTAAATGGCCGACCCCTTATCCTTAGACTGTGACCCTTCAGTCACTTCAAGTGCATATCCAAGTACTTTTTAAATGTGATGAGGGTTTCTGCCTCTCCCACCCTTTCACCCTCTGGGTGAAAAAAGTTCTCCTCAACTCCCCTCTAATCCTTCCCCCAATTACTTTAAATCTCTGCCCCCTGGTTATTGACCCTCTCTGCTAAGGGAAATAGGTCCTTCCTGTCCACTCTATCTCGACCCCTCATAATTTTATGCATCTCAATTAAATCTCCCCTCAGCCTCCTCTGTTCCAAAGAAAACAACCCCAGCCTTTCCAATCTTTCCTCACAGCTAAAATTCCCCAGTCCCGGCAACATCCTCGTAAATCTCCTCTGCACCCTCTCCAGTGCGATGACATCCTTCCTGTAATGTGGTGACCAGAACTGCATGCAGTACTCCAGCTGGGGCCTAACTAGTGTTTTATACGATAGCAAAATACTGCAGATGCTGGAAATCCGAAATAACAACAGAAAACGCTGGAAAAACTCAGCAGGTCAGGGCCGCATCCGTGGAGAGAGAAACAGAGTTAACGTTTCAGGTCGATGACCCTTCGTCAGAACTGAAAAAAAGCAGGAAATGGAAAGCAGGTTTAGGGGCTCCTCTCGCCTTGAATATCTCTCAATGTCTCTTAATCTCTCCTGCTTTCTATCCAATCACTGACCTTCCCTTTTGTTCTTTCATCCCCTCCCCCTTTTCCCAGCCCCTAAACCGGCTTCCCATTTCCTGCTTTTTTTCAGTTCTGACGAAGGGTCATCGACTTGAAACGTTAACTCTGTTTCTCTCTCCACGGATGCGGCCCTGGCCTGCTGAGTTTTTCCAGCGTTTCCTGTTGTTATTTAGTGTTTTGTACAGTTCAAGTATAACCTCCCTGCTCTTATATTCTATGCCTCGGCTAATAAAGGCAAGTATCCCGTGTGCCTTCTTAACCACTTTATCTACCTGTCCCGCTACCTTCAGGGATCTATGGACATGCACTCCAAGGTCCCTCTGTTCCTCTACACTGCTCAGTATCCTACCATTTATTGTGTATTCATTATCTTTCTTTGTCAGTCAGAGTGGCTCAGTTGGTAGCACCGTTGCCTCTGAGTCAGAAGGTTGTGGGTTCAAGTCCCACTCCAGGACTTGAAACAAAAATCTAGGCTGACACTCCAGCGCCGCACTGTCGGAGGGGCAGTACCGAGGGAGCGCCGCACTGTCGGAGGGGCAGTACTGAGGGAGCGCCGCACTGTCGGAGGGGCCGTGCTGAGGGAGCGCCGCACTGTCGGAGGGGCAGTACTGAGGGAGCGCCGCACTGTCGGAGGGGCAGTACTGAGGGAGCGCTGCACTGTTGGAGGGGCAGTACTGAGGGAGGGCCTCACTGTCGGAGGGGCAGTACTGAGGGAGCGCCGCACTGTCGGAGGGGCAGTGCTGAGGGAGCGCCGCACTGTCGGAGGGGCAGTGCTGAGGGAGCACTGCACTGTCAGGGGGGCAGTACTGAGAGAGCACCGCACTGTCGGAGGGGCAGTACTGAGGGAGGGCTGCACTGTCGGTGGGGCAGTACTGAGGAAGCGCCGCACTGGCGGAGGGGCAGTACTGAGGAAGCGCCGCACTGGCGGAGGGGCAGTACTGAGGGAGCGCCGCACTGTCGGAGGGGCAGTACTGAGGGAGCGCCGCACTGTCGGGGGGGCAGCACTGAGGAAGCGCCGCACTGGCGGAGGGGCAGTACTGAGGGAGCGCCGCACTGGCGGAGGGGCAGTACTGAGGGAGCGCCGCACTGTCGGAGGGGCAGTACTGAGGGAGCGCCGCACTGTCGGGGGGGCAGTACTGAGGAAGCGCCGCACTGGCAGCGGGGCAGTACTGAGGGAGCGCCGCACTGTCGGTGGGGCAGTACTGAGGGAGCGCCGCACTGTCGGTGGGGGGGGCAGTACTGAGGGAGCGCCACACTGTCGGAGGGGCAGTACTGAGGGAGCGCCGCACTGTCGGAGGGGCAGTCTTTTGGATCAGGCGTTAAACCGAGGCCCCGTCTGCCCTCTCGGGTGGACGTAAAAGATCCCACGGCCACTATTGGGTTCTCCCCGGTGTCCTGGGCCAATATTTATCACTCAACCAACATCACTAAAAGAGATTATCTAGCCAACATTACATTGCTGTTTGTGGGAGCTTGCTGTGCGCAAATTGGCTGCTGCGTTTCCTACTACAGTGACCACACTTCAAAAAGTACTTCATTGGCTGAAAATTGCTTTGGAAGTCGTGAACAATGTAGTAGAAATGCGAGTCTTTCTTTGTCTTGTTATAGTGCTGTTTTTGACGGTAATAATTCCACATTAACAGCGTCTAAGTCCCTTGCATGACATAAGGAGAGCCTGAGCTGGCGAATATTTCGCAAGCTGTAACAGCCCTCTATTATCACAGTTTAGCACTTCCTCGCCCCAGTAATACTAATCTCTCTAGCAGCTTCACGCCTCTGACTGCTCATCAAACCAAATGGCTTTCAGGATGTTCCCCAGAAAGAATGCTGCTTTCGGCAATCTATGTCTGAACTGCTGAACGGAGCCATTGGCATGGAAGGTAATCGGGGCAGGTTAAATGTTTATGATTTTATTGACTGTCATCCCACTGAATAAACAGGCAGTTCCCACAATTGCAAGTGTTGCTCTGCTGAATGGAGAACAACACCGTACAGTTACACAGTGAATAATCCTTACCCTGCTGAACAAACAGTGACTCTGTACAGTTACACAGTGAATAATCCTTACCCTGCTGAACAAACAGTGACTCTGTACAGTTACACAGTGAATAATCCTTACCCTGCTGAACAAACAGTGACTCTGTACAGTTACACAGTGAATAATCCTTACCCTGCTGAATAAACAGTGACTCTGTACAGTTACAGAGTGAATAATCCTTACCCTGCTGAATAAACAGTGACTCTGTACAGTTACAGAGTGAATAATCCTTACCCTGCTGAACAAACAGTGACTCTGTACAGTTACACAGTGAATAATCCTTACCCTGCTGAATAAACAGTGACTCTGTACAGTTACAGAGTGAATAATCCTTACCCTGCTGAACAAACAGTGACTCTGTACAGTTACACAGTGAATAATCCTTACCCTGCTGAATAAACAGTGACTCTGTACAGTTACACAGCGAGTGACCCTTACCCTGCTGAACAAAGAATGACTCTGTACAGTTACACAGTGAGTGACCCTTACCCTGAATAAACAGTGACCCTGTACAGTTACACAGTGAGTGACCCTTACCCTGAATAAACAGTGACTCTGTACAGTTACACAGTGAGTGATCCTTACCCTGAATAAACAGTGACTCTGTACAGTTACACAGTGAGTAATCCTTACCCTGCTGAATAAACAGTGACTCTGTACAGTTACAGTGAGCGACCCTTACCCTGCTGAATGAACAGTGACTCTGTACAGTTACACAGTGAGTGAACCTTACCCTGAATAAACAGTGACTCTGTACAGTTACACAGTGAGTGACCCTTACCCTGCTGAATAAACAGTGACTCTGTACAGTTACACAGTGAGTGAACCTTACCCTGAATAAACAGTGACTGTACAGTTACACAGTGAGTGATCCTTACCCTGAATAAACAGTGGCTCTGTACAGTTACACAGCGAGTGACCCTTACCCTGCTGAATAAACAGTGACTCTGTACAGTTACACAGTGAGTGACCCTTACCCTGAATAAACAGTGACTCTGTACAGTTACACAGCGAGTGACCCTTACCCTGAACAAACAGCGACTCTCTACAGTTACAGTGAGTGACCCTTACCCTGCTGAATAAACAGTGACTCTGTACAGTTACACAGTGAGTGACCCTTACCCTGCTGAATAAACAGTGACTCTGTACAGTTACACAGTGAATGACCCTTACCCTGAATAAACAGTGACTCTGTACAGTTACACAGTGAGTGACCCTTACCCTGAATAAACAGTGACTCTGTACAGTTACACAGTGAGTGACCCTTACCCTGAATAAACAGTGACTCTGTACAGTTACACAGTGAGTGACCCTTACCCTGCTGAATAAACAGTAACTCTGTACAGTTACACAGTGAGTGACCCTTACCCTGAATAAACAGTAACTCTGTACAGTTACACAGTGAGTGACCCTTACCCTGAATAAACAGTGACTCTGTACAGTTACACAGCGAGTGACCCTTACCCTGAACAAACAGTGACTCTGTACAGTTACACAGTGAGTGACCTTTACCCTGAATAAACAGTGACTCTGTACAGTTACACAGTGAGTGACCCTTACCCTGAATAAACAGTGACTCTGTACAGTTACACAGTGAGTGACCCTTACCCTGCTGAATAAACAGTAACTCTGTACAGTTACACAGTGAGTGACCCTTACCCTGAATAAACAGTAACTCTGTACAGTTACACAGTGAGTGACCCTTACCCTGAATAAACAGTGACTCTGTACAGTTACACAGCGAGTGACCCTTACCCTGAACAAACAGTGACTCTGTACAGTTACACAGTGAGTGACCTTTACCCTGAATAAACAGTGACTCTGTACAGTTACACAGTGAGTGACCTTTACCCTGAATAAACAGTGACTCTGTACAGTTACACAGTGAGTGACCCTTACCCTGCTGAATAAACAGTAACTCTGTACAGTTACACAGTGAGTGACTCTTACCCTGAACAAACAGTGACTCTGTACAGTTACACAGTGAGTGACCCTTACCCTGAATAAACAGCGACTCTGTACAGTTACACAGTGAGTGACCCTTACCCTGAATAAGCAGTGACTCTGTACAGTTACACAGCGAGTGACCCTTACCCTGAACAAACAGTGACTCTGTACAGTTACACAGTGAGTGACCCTTACCCTGAATAAACAGCGACTCTGTACAGTTACACAGCGAGTGACCCTTACCCTGAACAAACAGTGGCTCTGTACAGTTACACAGTGAGTGACCCTTACCCTGAATAAACAGTGACTCTGTACAGTTACACAGTGAGTGACCCTTACCCTGAATAAACAGCGACTCTGTACAGTTACACAGTGAGTGACCCTTACCCTGAATAAACAGCGACTCTGTACAGTTACACAGTGAGTGACCCTTACCCTGAATAAACAGCGACTCTGTACAGTTACACAGTGAGTGACCCTTACCCTGAATAAACAGCGACTCTGTACAGTTACACAGTGAGTGACCCTTACCCTGAATAAACAGCGACTCTGTACAGTTACACAGTGAGTGACCCTTACCCTGAATAAACAACGACTCTGTACAGTTACACAGTGAGTGACCCTTACCCTGAATAAACAGTGACTCTGTACAGTTACACAGTGAGCGACCCTTACCCTGAATAAACAGTGACTCTGTACAGTTACACAGTGAGTGACCCTTACCCTGAATAAACAGTGACTCTGTACAGTTACACAGTGAGTGACCCTTACCCTGAATAAACAGTGACTCTGTACAGTTACACAGTGAGCGACCCTTACCCTGAATAAACAGCGACTCTGTACAGTTACACAGTGAGCGACCCTTACCCTGAATAAACAGCGACTCTGTACAGTTACACAGTGAGTGACCCTTACCCTGAATAAACAGTGACTCTGTACAGTTACAGTGAGTGACCCTTACCCTGAATAAACAGCGACTCTGTACAGTTACACAGTGAGTGACCCTTACCCTGAATAAACAGTGACTCTGTACAGTTACACAGTGAGTGACCCTTACCCTGAATAAACAGTGACTCTGTACAGTTACACAGTGAGTGACCCTTACCCTGAATAAACAGCGACTCTGTACAGTTACACAGTGAGTGACCCTTACCCTGAATAAACAGCGACTCTGTACAGTTACAGTGAGTGACCCTTACCCTGAATAAACAGTGACTCTGTACAGTTACACAGTGAGTGACCCTTACCCTGAATAAACAGTGACTCTGTACAGTTACACAGTGAGCGACCCTTACCCTGAATAAACAGTGACTCTGTACAGTTACACAGTGAGTGACCCTTACCCTGAATAAACAGTGACTCTGTACAGTTACACAGTGAGTGACCCTTACCCTGAATAAACAGTGACTCTGTACAGTTACAGTGAGTGATCCTTACCCTGAATAAACAGTGACTCTGTACAGTTACACAGCGAGTGACCCTTACCCTGAATAAACAGTGACTGTACTGTTACACAGTGAGCGACCCTTACCCTGCTGAAAGTCCACACATCTACACCCAAGTCTCACTTTACTGAATTAACAGGAACGTTGAAGATACATGATGAATCACCTTGGCCTTTCTGTTCTGCTTTAACCTCTCCCTTGTAAAAGGACACATTTTACATTTATATGCACAATTATAATGCATATAAAGTGGAAGGTGCTGAAAAGGATCTGAGCAGATTTCTCAGTTGGAAGCTGTTACGACACGTGGTAACCATCACGCTCTCGAGAAACTCACCATCCATTAAAAGCTTCAAAAGAAAGACTTGCATTTCTATAGCGCCTTTCACGACCTCAGGACGCCCCAGAGCGCTTTACAGCCACTGAAGTACCTGTTGAAGTGTGGTCACTGTTGTAATGTGGGAAATGCGGCCGCCAATTCGCGCACAGGAGTATTTCGGGAAACAGCAGAATCAAGGAAATTCACAGGCAATGAGGCCTCAGTGTAAAACCGGCGTAAATCAGTTCCGTGCGAATTTCCTCTTTCGTTGCTCATGTTTAAACTTCCTGGTGTTACTGTCAAGGGTCATAAATGAAGAACTGACACCTGGGAAAGAGGTCAGAGGTCCGTTGATGACTATAGAAACACACCTCAGCATGAGTCATGAATACAACACATCATTTCCCTTTAAAACCACCCCACGTTTCATGAATAATGGACAGGATGGCTTACTGGGTGCATTTCTGGGCACCACAACTTAGTTTAGCAGAATGAGAGGTGATCTTATTGAAACAATAAGATTCTGAGGGGGCTTGACAGGGTAGGTGCAGAGAGGACGTTTCCCCTCGTGGGGGAATCCAGAACTCGGGGGGCATAGTTTCAGAATAAAGGGTCGCCCTTTTAGAACTGAGATGAGGAGGAATTTCTTCTCTCAGAGGGTCGTAAATCTGTGGAATTCTCTGCCCCAGAGAGCTGTGGAGGCTGGGTCATTGAATATATTCAAGGCAGAGATTGACATATAACTCCCCTGCTCTTCTTCGAAATAGTGCCATGCGATCTTTTACATCCACCTGAGAGGGCAGACGGGGCCTCGGTTTAATGTCTCATCCGAAAGACGGCACCTCCGACAACGCAGCACCCCCTCAGCACTGCACTGGGAGTGTCAGCTTAGCTTTAGGTGCTCAAGTCGCTGGAGTGGGACTTGAACCCACAACCTTCTGACTCAGAGGCGAGAGAGTGCTGCTACCATCTGAGCCACACTCAGAGGGTGGTGAATCTTTGGAATTCTCTACCCCAGAGGGCAGTGGACGCTCAGTCGTTGAGTATATTCAAGGCTGAGATCGATAGATTTTTGAACTCGAGGGGGAATCGAGGGATATGGGGATGGGGATCGGGCGGGGAGAGTGGAGTTGAGGTCGATGATCAGCCATGATCTTATTGAATGGCGGAGCAGGCTCGAGGGGCCGAATGGCCGACTCCTGCTCCTAATTCTTAAGTTCCGAGCCTCAATCTTAGAAGGCCAAGTTGTGAGGGCTGCGAACCTGATGAGCGCGCCTCCTGGTTCCTTGCCTGATCCGGCAGCCCGTCAAGCGAGGCTCCAAATCAGGAGCGCTCACTTGTAAAAGTACCTCAGTGTTTCGCTTAGCATCACACTTTGGACCCTTGCTAAAAACTTCAGGAGTGATAAAAAGGCATGTTGGGCCTAGCCAGGAGCTTCAAGGTCAGAAACAGACTTAGCATTTTAAAAGACATGTTCAGGCCTGTTTGGAAAAAGGCTGTCACAGAATTTGGGATCTACCTCTGCAGTAGACAGTTTGAGTATTCGAGATAGCCAAACTGTCTGGGGGAACTGTAAACCTCACTCAGCCCCTATCAAGAAATGTACATGCTAACAATAGACCCACAGAAGAACAGCCTCACAAAACCCATCCAAATCATGCATAAAACAAATCATTTCACCAACCTACAAAGAACCTCAGGCCCCACAGGAAACTCAAAGCTTGAGGACAATTCACTACAATTTAGATAAGAGATCAACAGCTCAGGAAAACCATCCCGAAACTACTTCTCACATTTTTAAACAACTTCAACAATTCAGGAAGCCACCCCGAAACCACTTTAAACAACTTAATTAGCAGGCCCCGATTAGTATAACTAAAGGCCTGTTTTCACAGCAAGGGGTGTTCCAAGTTCGAGTTCGGTACACTCTGCAGTTCGAAGGAGTCTTGCAGAAGTTCTCTCTCTCTCTGGAAGCAGTTCAAACACAAGAAGAAACCGGAGCAACAGTTTCAGTGATCATCAGACACCTCGCGGCAACAAGGGCCTTACGAAACAACCAACCGGTGTGAGGGTGCCGGTCAGTTCCTTCACTAACCCCTAGATGGCACCTTCACTGGTTGGTTTCCCTTTGTTAATTGTTACTTGTTTCTCCTGTTTATTACTGAACTGCCTTTTATTTGGTTTATTGGTTTCACCTGTTTTTGCTTGTATTAAAGTTCTGTGGTTTCTTCCCTCTGGTGTCAGTCCTGACAAGGGAGTTAGTCTTTGACTAGGTGCTCAGTCTTTGACTAGGTGCTCAGTCTTTGACTAGGTGCTCAGTCTTGACTAGGTGCTCAGTCTTTGACTCGGTGCTCAGTCTTGACTAGGTGCTCAGTCTTGACTAGGTGCTCAGTCTTTGACTAGGTGCTCAGTCTTGACTAGATGCTCAGTCTTGACTAGGTGCTCAGTCTTGACTAGGTGCTCAGTCTTTGACTAGGTGCTCAGTCTTGACTAGGTGCTCAGTCTTTGACTAGGTGCTCAGTCTTTGACTAGGTGCTCAGTCTTTGACTAGGTGCTCAGTCTTTGACTAGGTGCTCAGTCTTGACTAGGTGCTCAGTCTCGACAAGCCTGTTGCCTATGTGGTAGCTTGTCTTGAGCTCAGTTTTGACAAGCCGGTTGCCTCACGGTAGCTTGTCTTGAGTTCCTATCTTGACTAGCCGTTTGCCTATGTGGTAGCTTGTCTTGAGCTCCTATGTCTATAACTGTTTACCTGTGTGATTCTAGTAAAGTACTGTTATTTAAGACTGCATATCTGCTTCTCGCCTCGTCTGTCTGCACTTGGGTCCAGAACCAGCCTCGCCCGGACAGCACGGCCCCGTGTCTACACGGCCCCATGACAGCCGCCCTGACAACTGGGGTATGGTAGGCACCAACCAACACATCCAGCGAACCTCAAAACCGCGAACCAGCTCAACTGTCAAGGATCTGTTTGGTGAGCATTATCCCTGGTCCTTTAGAGCCTAACTTAGCTAGTAAGGTGGGATTGGGAGGGGTGAGATTATTTGTCTACTGTAATTTTCCCTCGTGTATGTCGAGGTGTTTCCCCATTTTATTAGTGTGTTATTGTGTTGTATTTTCTTTCTCAAATAAAGATCAAAGTTCTTGCACCAAGATCAGTTGTTTGCTGCACTTTTATCACAACCCCCAAATAAGTCCAAGGTCTAGAACCAAGGGAGTGGGAGCGATTCGAACCGCTCATAAGTCAGAGGCGAAGCTGACCCCAAACACCACCCCCTTACAATTACTGCCCCATGTGCTGTGCTGCTAAGGCCTCAAAGCAGACGGTCCCAGGTATGAGTGCCAATGAGTTTGCCAATCCATGCAGCGGTTGGCATTCTACAATTAGTCTCAGCAACGAAGGTCGGCGAGGGGTAGGATCAGCAGAGATTCCTGGCGCCAAAACCCACTCAGGTGAAGATCAGCCATTTGGGTCTGCGAGCTCCTGTGGCACCACCTTGACACGTGGGGTGAAAAACCCGGGGGGGTGGTGTACAAAGAGTTGACATGTTTCCCTTCTGAGTGAGGCCTGGGGCTCGGAGGCAGAGCGCCCCGTAGTCAAAACGCAAGAAACGGGACGAGCCATGCCGTGCAGTTAGCATGACACGGAGCTGTCCCACGGACAGCTGGTCTTCCGATTCCGTACACGCTCAGACACGAGGCCTGCCTGTGGAGGTCACTAGGGCTACAGAGCTGCCCGGCTAGAAATTCGGTATAGCCCCCGCCTTGGGGGGCGCTAAAACTTTAAAAGTTGAAAAATTAGCAGCGGGCGCTAATCGTTTTCGCCTCCCGCGAAGTTCAGTTTTAAATCACGCGCTAAACAACCTCTAGTGCGTTGTGGACAGCACTCTTTGATCACAGAGGCTGCTTCCCTCGCTTAAAGGGGAGGGCCATTGATGCTGCACAAGCTAGTTGTCGCCACTCCAGTTTGGCAAGGCAGCCTGGGCGACTGCCATTACAGCCCCAAACAAAGCGGACGGCTTGGACATCTGGCACCAATGAAAGATTTAAAACTTTGCGCAGGCAGCAGACTGCGGCAAATAATCAAGGCTGCGCGAGCTGAAAAGCATACCCTTTGATTACCACTCCCGAAGCGGGCCAGCCGAGTTCACAGCGCCTCCTCTCGCGGTCGCTGTCGGCGCGAGGCGAGTGAATTTTCCATCGGGGGTGGGGGGGCGGTAACGGGGTGCCACGCACTTGACGACGTCACGATATGCGAGGCGCTAGAAGCCCAGGGCGCTAAGAGTTAACACCACGCACTAAACCGGCACCGAAGTGCGCAGGCGTCGCTGCCTTCGCCGTGCCCTGGGCACTAGCCCCTTAGCGTCCCGTTAGCGTCCCCACCAGGCACTGATGGGAGGCGCTAACCAACCAAATTTCTCCCCCCGCCCCCCGTCTTTTCATCCTTCCCCCATTTAGTTTAACAGGAAAAAACCTACCTGAACTAACAGAGGACCATCTGTGCAGGAATAAATTGCTCCGACACTCTCTGGGAGAACAATTACACGTGAGGACATATTGCAGCCCAATTTATCAATCTGCTTACTCATTTTCTCATCCCCTATTCGGACCACTGACAATAATTAGAATTCCGCAAGAAACGATGATTAGCTTTCGCATCTGTCGGCTCATTGAGCATTCATTTTTGATTTGCTGAAATGCTGAGTGGTCGCGACGTCACTGGGGATGACAGCTTGGAGGAGCAACCAAATCCTGGCGGGAGAGTCCAGAACTAGGGGGGAGGGGATCACAGGGTCAGGATAAGGGGGTCGGCCATTTAGGACTGAGATGAGGAGAAATTTCTTCACTCAGAGGGTGGTGAATCTTTGGAATTCTCAGAGGGCTGTGGAGGCTCAGTCGTTGAGTATATTCAAGGCTGAGATCGATAGATTTTTGGACTCTCGGGGAATCAAGTGATATGGGGATTGGGCGGGAAAGTGGAGTTGAGGTCGAAGATCAGCCATGATCTTATTGAATGGCGGAGCAGGCTCGAGGGGCTGAATGGCCTATTCCGACTCCTAATTTTTTTAAATTCGTTCCTGGGATGTGGGCATCGCTGGCAGGGCCCAGCATTTATTGCCCATCCCTAGTTGCCCCTTGAGAAGGTGGTGGTGAGCCACCTTCTTGAACCGCTGCAGTCTGTGTGGTGAAGGTGCTCCCACAGTGCTGTTAGGGAGGGAGTTCCAGGATTTTGACCCAGTGACGATGAAGGAACAGCCGATATATTTCCAAGTCAGGATGGTGTGTGACTTGGAGGGGAACTTGGAGGTGGTGGTGCTCCCATGCACCTGCTGCCCTTGTCCTTCTAGGTGGAAGAGGTCACGGGTTTGAGAGGTGCTGCCGAAGAAGCCTTGGCGAGTTGCTGCAGTGCATCTTGTAGATGGTACACACTGCAGCCACGGTGCGCCGGTGGTGGAGGGAGTGAATGTTTAAGGTGGGGGATGGGGTGCCAATCAAGCGGGCTGCTTTGTCCTGGATGGTGTCGAGCTTCTTGAGTGTTGTTGGAGCTGCACTCATCCAGACAAGTGGAGAGTATTCCATCACACTCCTTACTGTGCCTTGTAGATGGTGGAAAGGCTTTGGGGAGTCAGGAGGTGAGACACTCGCCGCAGAATACCCAGCCTCTGACCTGCTCGTTGCCACAGTATTTATGTGGCTGGAAAGTTAAGTTTCTGGTCAGTGGTGACCCCCAGGATGTTGATAGTGGGGGATTCGGCGATGGTAATGCCGTTGAATTTCAAGGGGAGGTGGTTAGACTCTCGCTTGTTGGAGATAGTCATTGCCTGGCACTTCTGTGGTGTGAATGTTACCTGCCACTTATCAGCCCAAGCCTGAACATCGTAGAGGTCTTGTTGCATGCGAACATGGACTGCTTCATTATCTGAGGAGTTGCGAATGGCGCTGAACACTGTGCAATCATCAGCAAACATCCCCATTTCTGACCTTATGTTGGAGGGAAGGTCATTGATGAAGCAGCTGAAGATGGTTGGGTCTAGGACACTGCCCTGAGGAACTCCTGCAGCGATGTCCTGTGGCTGTGATGATTGACCTCCAACCCCCACAACCATCTTCCTCATACCAATTCTCATGTTCTGAGCCCTTGAAGGCAAAAGCTCCACTTGTGCAGTTAAGTAACCATGGTTAACAAAGGAGGCAAGAGTCAGGATCAAGCCAAAAAAGGCGATGGCTGGCGCAGACACAAGGAAAGGTGAAAATCCAGCAGACTGCGAGAACTGTGAAAAGCAATAAAGGGATAGAACGAGTGTAATGAGAGGCGCAACAGGAGAATACGAATAAAAACTGGCAAAGCGTATCAAAGCTAACAGAAAAAGGTTTTTATAAATATATCAAGAGAAAGAGAGTGGTGTAGGAAACATGGCCTCATTAAAGATAGATAATTGGCAAAACAGCCAGAGGGCAGATGAAGAGAATGTTCATTACGCAGCGAGTTGTTGTGATCTGGAACGCGCTGCCTGAAAGGGCGATGGAAGCAGATTCAATAGTAACTTTCAAAAGGGGAATTGGATAAATACTAGAAGGGGAAAAATGTGCAGGGTGACGGGGAAAGGGGCGGGGAGTGGGACTAATTGGAGAGCTCTTTCAAAGAGCCGGCACAGGCACGATGGGCCGAATAGCCTCCTTCTGTGCTGTATCGATCTATGGGGGATGAAATTTGGTATCGTCCCATTTGGGGCGCTATTATCGGCCAGGCACAAAGATTAGCGCCTGGCGCTAATTATCGCCTCCGACTGCAAACTTGGCGTCTATCGCCCCTGGAGGTGATTGGAGCGCTAAATCAGGCGCTACACACCTCTCTTAAGGCGCTAATGCCGAGGAACGAGGCGCTACCTCAGAGCGCTGGCGAAGCTCATGTGATGTCAGTCAGCAATGGAACACAGACACACTGGCGCCGGCCAGTTCTTAAAGGGGAGGGTCGATCTTGCTCTCCATCCACACCCTGCTCCTTGCAGCCTTGAATCTCGGCCTGGAGAGACCTGTACATCAATTCTGCTGGAAAGAACAATGGAGAGGCCCAGGGAAAGAGCTCAGAGTGCAGCCCCCACAGTCTCTTCTAAATCGATGCAAGGAAGGTCAAATCAAAATGAACCTGCAAAGTGCTGCTCAGTACCCCAAACTCCTTCACACAGCGTTGAATCTTTCCAGAAGTCTCTCTCGCTCTCTCTCAGAATGCGTGGTGCAAAAATGTCGCAGAGAAAAAAGGCAGGAAGCGGTCGCCTTTAAATAGCGCTCTCCCAGTCCCTTCCCGACTGCAAGACGCTCCCCTCAACCTGTCGTTGCTAGCGGCAGGCGGTAAGGCAGGGGGCGCCACTCAATATCCGGTCCAGGGCGCTACCGGGGCGTTGCGCACTCGACTGACGTCACGATCTTCCGGCGCAGGAGATCGTGGCAGTAGTGTTTATCGCCACCGCAAAATGTCTGGTCAATTTTGTAAGTGGCGCAAACATCGCCGCGCCCGGGCGCTAGTTGCTGTGTGACCCATTAGCGCCCTCTTAAGGCGCTAACGGGAGGAGCAAAGCAATCGAACTTTTCCCCCTTTGGTTCTAAGTTGGCTCTTTGGAGCTTTCTGAGCTCTGGATATGGTATCTCACTTGTTTTACCTTCTCCTTAGCTTTGAGGTCTAGAGTCTTGGCCCATCTCCTAACTCATTCATCCCTAGAACCTTGAAAATCGTGCTGCACCTTAACTCCTTCAGTCAGAGAGACCTGGGAGTGTTTGTGCACCAATCTTTGAAGGTGATAGGACAGGTTAAAAATGCAGTTACAGGTACACTATCCCTTATCCAAAAGCCTTGGGACCAGCTGAGGTTCGGTTTTCGGAATTTTTCGGATTTCAGAAGGTATTATTATAAGACTGGGAAATTTGTATTTAATATAAATTTTAAAAGTTCAGGCTACCTCTTGCGACTGTTCCGTGTCTCATTCCCCTTCCTGCTTCTCTGGAAAGCCGGATATCGGCTGACTCCTACTAAGCTGGCCCGCAAATCAGGTCGGGTGTGGGGGGAGAAAAGAATATCGGACGGGCCGCGGTTCAGGTCGGGGGGGGGCGTCAGGGTCGGGGGGGTCCGGGTCCGGGGGGGGTCGGGGCGGGGTCGGGGAGGAGAAAAGAATATCGGACAAGCCGCGGTTCGGGTCGGGTCGGGAGAAAAGAATATTGGACGGGTCGGGGGTCGGGTGTGGGGGGGGGGAGAAAAGAATATCGGATGGACCGCGGGTCGGGTCGGGGGAGAAAGGAATATCAGACGGGCCGCTGCAGCTATCGGACGGGCCGCTGTATTGTTGGGTTCACTCTCCCGGTACCTCCTTCACACTGCCCAGCTCGGCCTGCAATCTCCTACCCAGGAGGGAACTCTGTGACCCTCTGCCCTGCTCAGCGTAAGTCGTGCGCACGACTTACGCTGAACGAAAAAACTTTCGGTTTTTAGAGGTTTTCGGAAGTTCGGATAAAGGATAGTCTACCTGTACTAAAGCATGTGTCATCCTGGGCTTTATAAATAGAGGCACCGAGCCAGGAAGTTGTGCTGAACCTTTATAAAACACTGGTTCATCGCCAGCTGGAGTCTTGTGTCCAATTCTGGGCCCCGCACTTTAGGAAGGACATGAAGGCTTTGGAGAGGGTGCAGAAGAGATTAACTAGAATGGTTCCAGGGATGAGGGATTGCAGTTACGTGGAGAGACTGGAGAAGCTGGGGTTGTTCTCCTTGGAGCAGAGAAGGTTAAGAGGAGATTTGACAGAGGTGTTCAAAATCATGAAGGGGCTTAGATAAAGTTTCCATTGGCGGAAGGGTCGGTAACCAGAGGGCACAGATTTAAGGTGATTGGCAAAAGAACCAGAGGCGACACGAGGAAAATTTTTATTACGCAGCGAGTGGTGAGGATTTGGAACGCGCTGCCTGATGTGGCGGTGGACACAGGTTCAATAGGAGCCTTCAAAAGAGAATTGGATAAATACTGGAAGGAGAAAAAATTGCAGGGATATGGGGAGAGAGCGGGGGAGTGGGACTAACTGGATTGCTCTTCGAAAGAGCCGGCGCAGACTCGATGGGCCGAATGGCCTCCTTCTGTGCTGTATCATTCTGGGATTCTTATGAACTGTTTCTGGTAACTTTTCAATCGCAGTTTGATTATTTCTTTGAAAGGAACAGGGCCTGTGCCTAACTTGTGGAGATGCCCTTGAGAGTGTAAAGGAAGAAGTGGGTGTGCAGGAAAGGTAGCAACTTGTAGGTTAAAGGTGCCAAGAAAGGGTGGCGGTGAGCAGACATAAACGGCCGGATGCCAAGTCAACCATGGATGAATACATCTGTCATAGGGATACGGCCTAGGGGGTTGGAAAAGTACACCCTCACAGCTGGCTACAAGTCCTTTGATACAGGGTGAGCGTCCAAAATCCGGAGTTCCGGAATCCGTGACGGTTGGTGGCAGGGTCGTCCGGAATCCGTTAAAATGTTCCGGAATCCGGACACCCTGTCAAACCGTCTCCGCCAGGCTGCGGCCACGGCACCACGCCGCCCTGCTGGCCTGGCGTGGGCCATCGGATGCTCCGCAGAGCCCGCAGCATTCCCTCCCCTTTAACAGGAGGGGAGCGGGGGGGGGGGGGCGGAGAAACGCGTCAGCGCTACGCGGGAGCGGCCCAGGCATTTCCAGGACTTCGGAACGCGTTTCTGATATCCGGAGTCCGGAAACGCCCGAGCCCGGGTTGCGATGTTTCCGCACTTCGGACATCAGAAACACGTTCCGAAGTCCTGGAAAAACACGAAAAAAGGGCTCGGCCTCGGTCCCGAGGTTGCCGGACTCAGGAGGCTCAACCTGTCGTTCAGGCATTTCTGTAACTGTCTTCAGCCTCAATTATTGGATTTGACAGATCAATCAGCAGTTGTATAAACTGAAGTTATCGATGAGGGACATGAAAGGAAGATTAGATAAAGCAGAAATGACACAGGAAACAAGAGTATTAAACGGTGGGCACTGGGTGAGAGCTCTCATAATTGGAGGAGCCTTGAAAATTCCCGCAACTGTTAACGTGTGTGAGTTCTTAGCAGCCACTGGTATTTATATCGCGCAGTTAACCCGGCAAAACCTCCCAAGGCGCTTAACGAGGGCGTTATCAATCAAAACATTTTTGCAACCACGACACATAAGGGGATATTAGGGCAGGTGACCAAAAGCTTGGTCAAAGAGGTAGGTTTTAAGGAGCGTCTTGAAGGAGGAGAGAGAGGCGGAGAGGTTTAGGGAGGGAATTCCAGAGCTCAGGGCCCAGGCAGCTGAAGGCACGGCCGCCAAAGGTGGAGCTTGCAAGGCGTTGCTGTAAGAGCTGCTCTTAAGTGTATGTGTCATTATTGTAGATGATACACACTGCAGCCACGGTGCGCCGGTGGTGGAGGGAGTGAATGTTTAAGGTGGTGGATGAGGTGCTGATCAAGCGGGCTGATTTGTCCTGGATGGTGTCGAGCTTCTTGAGTGTTGTTGGAGCTGCACTCATCCAGTGCAATGATTATCTCCAACAAGCGAGAGTCTAACCACCGCCCCTTGACATTCAACGGCATCACCATCACCGAATTCCCCCACCAGCAACATCCTGGGGGTCACCACTGACCAGAAACTTAACTGGACCAGCCACACAAATACTGTGGCAACAAGAGCAGGTCAGAGGTTGGGTATTCCACAGTGAGTGTCTCACCTCCTGACTCCCCAAAGCCTACAAGGCACAAGTCAGGAGTGTGATGGAATACTCTCCACTTGCCTGGATGAGTGCAGCTCCAACAACACTCAAGAAGCTCGACACCATCCAGGACAAAGCAGCCCGCTTGATCAGCACCCCATCCACCACCTTAAACATTCACTCCCTCCACCACCGGCGCACCGTGGCTGCAGTGTGTACCATCTACAAGATGCACTGCAGCAACTCGCCAAGGCTTCTTCGGCAGCACCTCCCAAACCCGCGACCTCTTCCACCTAGAAGGACAAGGGCAGCAGGCGCATGGGAACACCACCACCTCCAAGTTCCCCTCCCAGTCACACACCATCCTGACTTGGAAATATATCAGCCGATCCTTCATCGTCGCTGGATCAAAATCCTGGAACTCCCTCCCTAACAGCACTGTGGGAGCACCTTCACCACACGGACTGCAGCGGTTCAAGAAGGCGGCTCACCACCGCCTTCTCAAGGGGCAACTCGGAATGGACAATAAATGCTGGGCCTTGCCAGCGACGCCCACATCCCGTAAATGAAAAAAAAAGTTGTTAGAATAAGAATATAAGAAATAGGAGCAGGAGTCGGCCATTCGGCCCCTCAAGCCTGCTCCACCATTCAATAAGATCATGGCTGATCTTTGACCTCAATTCCACTTTCCTGCACTATCCCCATATCCCTTGATTCCCCTAGTGCCTCAAAATCAATCGATCTCCGTCTACGAAACGACTGAGCCTCCACAGCCCTCTGGGGTAGAGAATTCCAAAGATTCACCACCCTCTGAGTGAAGAAATTCCTCCTCATCTCAGTCCTAAATGGCCGACCCCTTATCCTGAGACTGTGACCCCTGGTTCTAGACTCCCCAGCCAGGGGAAACAACCTCCCAGCATCTATATGCTTAATAAATCTGTGAATATCTGTCTACTGTCATGCTGTGAACCCTATCCATTTCAGGAGGAACTTGTAAGAACCTATCCTGTAACTGTAGCACCAATTGCCCCGAAGTAGGTGCTAAATTTGCGATGCCACTTAGAGAAGGCTGAGGTGGAACAACCTGATACCGTCACTGCGAGGGTATTGCAAAGCACAACATTTACCTGCTTCAACTGTACAGGGTATAGGTGAGACCACACCTTGAGTACTGCGTACAGTTTTGGTCTCCTTATTTAAGGAAGGATATACTTGCATTGGAGGCAGTTCAGAGACGATTCACTAGGTTAATTCCAGAGATGAAGGGGTTGACTTATGAAGAGAGGTTGAGCAGGTTGGGCCTATACTCATTGGAATTTAGAAGAATGAGAGGTGATCTTATTGAAACATATCAGATACTGAGGGGGCCTCGACAAGGTAGATGCAGAGAGGATGTTTCCCCTCGTGGGGAAATCTAGAACTCGGGGGCACAGTCTCAGAATAAAGGGCCGCCCTTTTAGAACTGAGATGAGGAGGAATTTCTTCTCTCAGAGGGTCGTAAATCTGTGGAATTCTCTGCCCCAGAGAGCCGCGGAGGCTGGGTCATTAAAGGTGGAGATAGACAGATTTTTGAACGATAAGGGAGGCGAGGGTTATGGGGAGCGGGCAGGGAAGTGGAGTTGAGGCCAAGATCAGATCAGCCATGATCTTATTGAATGGCGGAGCAGGCTCGAGGGGCCAAATGGCCGACTCCTGCTCCTACGTCTTATGTTCTTATGTAACTATAGCACCAATTGCCCCGAAGTAGGTGCTAAATTTGCGATGTCACTTAGGGAAGGCTGAGGTGGGACAACCTGATACCGCCACTGCGAGGGTGTTGCAAAGCACAGCATTTACTTACTTCCAGTTCTGATGAAAGAAGGTTGTCGACCAGAAACGGGGTCGATTCTAACCCGACTCGCTCAGCGGAAACCCCGGCAGGCGGGCGGTTAAAATCGGCCCGGCTCTTGCCCGCCACGACCGCCAGGCCTGCACTCTCCTGAGCCGGAGGCGCGGACGCGCGCCCGGAGCCAACAGGGGTCCTTCTTTCCGTTGTGCGCGGTGCGGCCCGATGACGTCGTTGCAACCCGAACTGTGATTTTAACCTCGGGCCTGAGCGGGGGGGGGGGGGCGGGGGGGCAATCCGCCTGGAGTTAAAATCGGGACCGGCTCTGTTACTCTCTCCACCGATGCTGTCTGAGTGTTTCTCAACATTTGACTGTTTTTATTACAGCAGGAACATCGCTTATCTCGATGAGCGGCAAAACCCGCACTCTCGCAAAAAAAAACATTTTAAGCTATAAAAAAAATACTAGTGGTTCCTATTAATGCATCAAGCATTCGATGGCATTAATTAGATATTCAAAATCGCATCCACTTTATTAAAGGTTAATAACGATATTAAGAGCCACTGTCTGGAGTCAATTCTCTTGAGGGATGGAGTATTCATAAGTTCTAACAAGACAGCGCGAATTGGTATCATTTCTATCCATTAAGAACTGCAAAATAACCAATAAAAATTTGATCTAATAACATTTAGGAGACCATTGCCAACTAATACATGCTGTTCTCCAAGCAGAAAGCAATCAAACCACAGTTGGGACAATTAATTTACCAACTAAACTCCATTTGTCAGATATCTTGTTGAAACGTATAAGATTCTGAGCGGGCTCGACAGGGTAGATGCAGGGAGGTTGTTTTCCCCCCTGGCTGGAGAGTCTAGAACCAGGGGTCACAGTCTCAGGATAAGGGGTCGGCCATTTAGGACTGAGATGAGGAGGAATTTCTTCACTCAGAGGGTGGTGAATCTTTGGAATTCTCTACCCCAGAGGGCTGTGGAGGCTCAGTCGTTGAGTATATTCAAGACTGAGATCGATAGATTTTTGGACTCTAAAGGGAACCCAGGGATATGGGGATCGGGTGGGAAGGTGGAGCCGAGGTCGAAGATCAGCCATGATCTTATTGAACAGCGGAGCAAGCTCGAGGGGCCGAATGGCCTTCTCCCGCTCTTCCTTATGTTCTTATGTAAAGTGCCATTGTTTGAAGTTGCTACCCTTAGGAACACAGTCGAAAAAGAGTCCAGCGATGGGAATGTTTAGGACAAAGGATTTTCTTTGACAAGCGCTTCTGATATAAGTGGCTCTCACTGTATGAGTGATGGCGACTATTTCTCAGCCAGTTTTCATTGGGGAGATAGCTGGAGCTTTCTGCTTTCTCGAAATCATTTCATTTACTCTGCTCGCGCAGTGCTTCAGTTGTTTGTGTGCAATTCCTGGCTGCTCTGTTTTGACTGTAGGTTAATGGCTGCGTAAAAATAGCAGGTGGAGGAACATCACACAGGGGCGTGAAGACATCTGCAAGCGGAGGAAATGAAGTGGAACGCCACCCTGAAACACTCGGGTGGTAGACTGGCTGAGGAACTATGCCTATTTAGCTGCGCAGTTCCTTATTCTGACATTGCACCTCAACCTGAAGCCTTTATTAAGGCCATTTCAAGTTGCACATCCCTCATACTCCCTCCCAGACTCAGGATAGCCCTTGACATGAATCAGTCATTCATGAAAGAAAGACTTATGAAATAATACTGAGCGGCCTGTAGGTGGCGCTGTCCAGGGAGAGTATAAATACTCGGGCATGGGCCCAGCTTGCGCAGGACATTCTTAACAGGAACTAGTGAAGGACACAACTAGACCTCCATGTTGTGAAACAGTTCATTAAAGCTTTGTTTAACACTTAGACCAAGTGCCTAGTAGTGTTCTTACGTCAGCCCTTGTTATCATAGAATCATAGGATAGTACAGGACCGAAGGAGGCCATTCGGCGACTCTTTCGAAGAGTAATCCAGTCAGTCCCACTCCTCCCGCTCTTTCCCCATATCCTGGCAATTTTCTTCTCCTTCCAGTATTTATCCAATTCCCTTTTGAAGGCGACGATTGAATCTGCCTCCACTGCCCGATCAGGCAGCGCATTCCAAATCCTAACCACTCGCTGCGTAAATAAGTTTTTCCTCATGTCATAAGAAATAGGAGCAGGAGTCGGCCATTCGGCCCCTTGAGCCTGCTCCGCCATTCAATAAGATCATGGCTGATCTTCAACCTCAACTCCACTTTCCCGCCCGCTCCCCATATCCCTTGAATCCCTTAATATTCAAAAATCTATCGATCTCTGTCTTGAATATACTCAACGACTGAGCCTCCACAGCCCTCTGGGGCAGAGAATTCCAAAGATTCACCACCCTCTGAGTGAAGAAATTCCTCCTCATCTCGTGTCGCCTCTGGCTCTTTTGCCTGTCACCTTAAATCTGTGTCCTCTGGTTACCGACCCATCAACCATTGGAAACAGTTTCTCTTTATATACTCTAACTAAACCCCTTGTGCTTTTAAACACCTCTATGCTCTAAAGAGAACTGGTTCAGTGGGCAGCACCCTTGTCCTTATTGATTCAGAAGGTTGTGAGTTCAAATCCTACTCCAGAGACTTGAGTACAAAAATCTAGGCTGACGCTCCCAGTGCCAGTACTATGGGAGGGCCGCACTGTCGGAGGGGCAGTACTGAGGAAGCGCCGCACTGTCGGAGGGGCAGTACTGAGGGAGCGCTGCATTGTCGGACGGGCAGTACTGAGGGAGCGCCGCACTGTCGGAGGGGCAGTACTGAGGAAGCGCTGCACTGTCGGAGGGGCAGCACTGAGGGAGCGCTGCATTGTCGGAGGGGCAGTACTGAGGGAGCGCCGCACTGTCGGAGGGGCAGTACTGAGGAAGCGCTGCACTGTCGGAGGGGCAGCACTGAGGGAGCGCTGCATTGTCGGAGGGGCAGTACTGAGGGAGCGCTGCACTGTCGGAGGGGCAGTACTGAGGGAGTGCTGCATTGTCGGAGGGGCAGTACTGAGGGAGCACCGCACTGTCGGAGGGGCAGTACTGGGGGAGCGCTGCATTGTCGGACGGGCAGTACTGAGGGAGCGCCGCACTGTCGGAGGGGCAGTACTGAGGGAGCGCTGCACTGTCGGAGGGTCAGTACTGAGGGAGCGCTGCACTGTCGGAGGGTCAGTACTGAGGGAGCGCCGCACTGTCGGAGGGTCAGTACTGAGGGAGCGCTGCACTGTCGGAGGGGCAGTACTGAGGGAGCGCCGCACTGTCGGAGGGGCAGTACTGAGGGAGCGCCGCACTGTCGGAGGGGCAGTACTGAGGGAGCGCCGCACTGTCGGAGGGGCAGTACTGAGGGAGCTCAGCACTGTCGGAGGGACAGTACTGAGGGAGCGCCGCACTGTCAGAGGGTCAGTACTGAGGGAGCGCCGCACTGTCGGAGGGGCAGTACTGAGGGACCGCTGCACTGTCGGAGGGTCAGTACTGAGGGAGCGTCGCACTGTCGGAGGGGCAGTACTGAGGGAGCGCTGCACTGTCGGTGGGGCAGTACTGAGGGAGCGCTGCACTGTCCAAGGGGCAGTACTGAGGGAGCGTCGCACTGTTGGAGGGGCAGTACTGAGGGAGTGCCGCATTGTCGGAGGGGCAGTACTGAAGGAGTACCGCATTGTCAGAGGTTCCGTCTTTCAGATGAGACATTAAACCGAGGCCCCGTTTGTCCTCTCAGCTGGACGTAAAAGTTACTATTTGGAAGAATTGCAGGGGAGTTTTCCCCGGTGTCCAGGGGCCAATTTTTATCCCTCAACCAACATCACTAAAAACAGATGATCTGGTCATTATCACACTGCTGTTTGTGGGAGCTTGCTGTGCGCAAATTGGCTGCCGCATTTCCCACATTACAACAGTGACTCCACTTCAAAAAGCACTTCATTGGCTGTGAAGCACTTTGGGATGTCCTGAGGTGGTGAAAAGCGCTGGAGAAATGCACGTCTGTCTTTATGTTAGGGCGCTACCCACTGAGCCCAACTCGATGTGAAGCTGATAGTGCATTGGCTACATTAACACACGTTTGATTCTCAGGTACAGAAGCAGACAGGAGGCCTTTCGGCCCATCGTGCCTGTGCTGTGAATTCCACTTTGTCGTGAATTGTGGACACCAGGAGGGGGCCAACCCATGTCGCAGAATAGTTTCACATCGGAAGCAAATCTCCGGTATAACTGGGCAGCTGCGAGCAATTTTACTTTGACAACTTGCCGCTGGTGGCAGCCCTACCATTGCCTCAGCGTAACGGAGGCAAACTCTGTACCGTCGCCGCAGCGCTTTAACCAGCATTAGAAAAAATAACATAAGGGTGGTCAGCTTCTCTTCTGGCGTGAGTTAATTATACATAGAAACATAGAAGATAGGAGCAGGGGTCGGCCATTCGGCCCCTCGAGCCTGCTCCGCCATTCAATGAGATCATGGCTGATCATCCAAATTCAGTCCCCTGTCCCTGCCTTCTCCCCATATCCCTTGATCCCTTTAGCCTTAAGAAATATATCTAACTCCTTCTTGAATATATTTAATGAATTGGCCTCAACAGCCTTCTGTGGTAGAGAATTCCACAGGTTCACCACTCTCTGGGTGAATAAATTCTTCCTCATCTCTGTCCTAAATGGCTTACCCCTTATTCTTAGATTGTGACCCCTGGTTCTGGACTCCCCGGCCATCGGGAACATCCTTCCTGCATCTAGTCTGCCCAGTCCTGTCGGAATTTTATAAGTTTCAATGAGATCCCCTCTCATTCTTCTAAACTCCAGCGAGTACAAGCCCAATCGGCCCAATCTCTCCTCATACGTCATTCCTGCCATCCCAGGGATCAGTCTGGTATTTTTTACCTCTATTCAAACATAAGAACATAAGACGTAGGAGCAGGAGGAGGTCAATCGGCCCCTTGAGCCTGCTCCGCCATTCAATAAGATCATGGCTGATCTGATCTTGGCCTCAACTCCAATTCCCTGCCCGCTCCCCATAACCCTCGACTCCCTTATCGTTCAAAAATCTGTCTATCTCCACCTTAAATATATTCAGTGACCCGGCCTCCACAGCTCTCTGGTGAAGAGAATTCCAAAGACTCACCACCCTCTGAGAGGAGAAATTCCTCCTCATTTCCGATTTAAAAGGGTGCCCCCTTACTCTGATCCGATGCCCCCTAGCTCTAGATTCCCCCACAGAGGCCAAAGTAGCTGGAGCTAGCTGAAGGACGGGAGGCAGAGATGGTGAGGTGCGTTGTAATACTATCAGTGCAGCTGCTGATGTTGTGACCAGAGGGATTGGATTTAAAACCCCTTTCAAGAGGAGGACAGTAGGAGATAAGGGACAAAATCCACTGTCACACAGAATAGTGGAGGTTGTTAATTTAACATGACAGAGTCTACGCTCATTGCATTCCTGATGTTAAAGAAAGACTTGCATTTCTAGCGCACCCTTTGTGACGTCACAAAGCGGTTTACAACCAATGAAGTACTTTTTGAAGTGTGGTCACTGTTGTAATGTAGGAAATGCGGCAGCCAATTTGCGCACAGCAAGGTCACACAAACAGCAATGTGATAATGACCAGATCATCTGTTCTAGTGATGTTGGTTGAGGGATAAATATTGGCCCCAGGACACCGGGGAGAACTCCCCCTGCTCTTCTTTGAAATAGCGGCCATGGGATCTTTTACATCCACCTGAGAGGGCAGACGGGGCCTCGGTTTAACGTCTCACCCGAAAGACGGCACCTCCGACAGTGTGGCACTCCCACAGTACTGCCCCTCCAACAGTGCAGCGCTCCCTCGGTACTGCCCCTCTGACAGTGCGGCGCTCCCTCAGTACTGCCCCTCTGACAGTGCGGCGCTCCCTCAGTACTGCCCCTCTGACAGTGCGCCACTCCCTCAATACTGCCCCTCCGACAGTGCGGCGCTTCCTCAGTACTGCCCCTCCGACAATGCAGCACTCCCTCAGTACTGCCCCTCCGACAGTGCAGCGCTTCCTCAGTACTGCCCCTCCGACAGTGCAGCGCTCCCTCAGTACTACCCCTCCGACAGTGCAGCACTTCCTCAGTACTGCCCCTCTGACAGTGCAGCGCTCCCTCAGTACTGACCCTCCGACAGTGCGGCGCTCCTTCAGTACTGCCCCTCCGACAGTGGAGCGCTTCCTCAGTACTGGCCCTCCAACAGTGCAGCGCTCCCTCAGTACTGCCCCTCTGACAGTGCAGCGCTTCCTCAGTACTGCCCCTCCAACAGTGCAGCGCTTCCTCAGTACTGGCCCTCCAACAGTGCAGCGCTCCCTCAGTACTGCCCCTCTGACAGTGCAGCGCTTCCTCAGTACTGCCCCTCCGACAGTGCGGTGCTCCCTCAGTACTGCCCCTCCGACAGTGCAGCGCTTCCTCAGTACTGGCCCTCCAACAGTGCAGCGCTCCCTCAGTACTGCCCCTCTGACAGTGCAGCGCTTCCTCAGTACTGCCCCTCCGACAGTGCAGCGCTCCCTCAGTACTGACCTTTCGACAGTGCAGCACTCCCTCAATACTGCCCCTCCGACAGTGCAGCGCTCCCTCAGCACTGGCACTGGGAGTGTCAGCCTGGATTCTGTGCTCAAGTCTCTGGAGTGGGACTTGAACCCACAACCTTCTAAATTCAGAGGCAGGAGAGTGCTAACCATTGCGCCATGGCTGACTGAAATTGAAGTTGAATGATTAACTGCGCTAGTTTTTGCACTTCCACAGATGGTGTCGTTTGAGGTGCAAGTCCACACAAGTGCACATTTATTGCACAGTTTCAAATGGCACAGGCAGAGCACAAATACATCGCAACATTCACAATCTGGTCGTTAACTGTAAAACTGATACTCATGCCTATTCAGACCGAAAATACTCATTGGGTGCTCGACTTCAAACATTCAAAACCCCCAATTTCCGTCTCTGCGCCAGCTTTTCTGCCTGCTATATTGGCCCAACCAAACTCAAAGCTAACTTTGAGAACAGCGGATTGTTCATTTCCCAAATGTCAAAGTTCAAGTATGTAAGAATACATAATTTGATGTAAAAGTTTGCTGTAACTTGACCGAACTTAAAAGTTGACCAAATTTAGTGTACCAGCATGCCTTGAGAGGCCAAGAGGCTTTCTGCTGAACAGATGTAAAATAAAACTGCTGCGACTGTGAGCTGTGAGTGCTGCAAGTTGTTAATCAGATAGGGATAGATATTGGCCCCAGGACACCAAGGAGAACTCCCCTGCTCTTCTTCGAAACAGTGCCGTGAGCAGGAACAAGCTGTTGGGCGTTACAAAGACAAGAACATCTTCAGGCAAATGGTGTGAACGGCCTTGGGGGCCCCCTGACAAGAAGGGGGAGAACTGCCGCCGACCATTTGTCACACAGTTTGGGACACATACACATCGAGGGGCCTGCCCGGGTTTTTAGGGTGACATGAATCTTGTCATTCATGTGAAAATGACTTATATAATAATACTGGACGGCCTGCTGGTGGCGCTGTCCAGGGAGAGTATAAATACTCGGGCACGGGCCCAGCTTGCTCAGGGCATTCTTTAACAGGAACTAGTGAAGGACACAACTAGATCTCCATGTTGTGAAACAGTTGATTAAAGCCTTGTTTAACGCTCAGACCAAGTGCCTAGTAGTTTTCTTACGTCATAGGGTATAAGAGATGCTGTTTTAAGACACTCGGGGTTTGCTGCAGCCGCGGGGGGGGTGGGGGGGGCGACTTGGCCAGTTGCCAGTTAAAGTCGTACGTCTAGCCACCGCCGAGCTGACCACTCGCTGGTGTTAGTACGTATGTAGAGTTGGCTTATTATCGCTTGAGCTTACAGTAAGGGGATAAACCTGTGTATGCTTAGATATAATCGGGAGTATTATATGCAACAGTTTCGTGTGAGCTTACTTGTAACCTCTTGCTGATTATAAGTAAAAAGAAAGTTATTCTCGAATCCTTGTGTTTTGTGTTGTCTGTTCCACGGGTCTGAACTTTGGAAACTGGGTTAAAGGACAAGGGTGAATTTAAATGTCTTACAAGGACAGACGCTTAACACACTTGTACGACTTTCCTGCGTGAGCTATTTTTAGGCAGGCACTAACTCATTTATTTTAACTGGTTAACACGTGCCTCAAGACAGTGCTCCGAGGAATGTCAGAGGAGCACATTGAGCATTCGTACCTGAAGATAGATAACACCGAGGATTTCAAATTCCGCCTCGCGTCTGAAGCTTGCCATTAGACCAGATTCTCCTTAGGAAGTCCGCCCTCCCCAGCATTTAGAAGCATAGAAACATAGAAGAAAGGAGCAGGGGTAGGCCATTCGGCCCCTCGAGCCTGCTCCGCCATTCAATGAGATCATGGCTGGTCATCCAAACTCAGTACCCTGTCCCTGCTTTCTCCCCATATCCCTTGATCCCTTTGCCCTTAAGAATTATATCTAACTCCTTCTTGAATATATTTAATGAATTGGCCTCAACTGCCTTGTGTGGTAGAGAATTCCACAGGTTCACCACTCTCTGGGTGAAGAAATTCCTGCTCATCTCTGTCCTAAATGGCTTACCCCTTATCCTTAGACTGTGACCCCTGGTTCTGGACTCCCCCGCCATCGGGAACATCCTTCCTGCATCTAGTCTGTCTAGTCCTGTTAGAATTTTATAAGTTTCAATGAGATCCCCTCTCATTCTTCTAAACTCCAGCGAGTATAAGCCCAATCGACCCAATCTCTCTTCATACGTCATTCCTGCCATCCCAGGTATCAGCCTGGTGAATCTTCGCTGAACTCCTTCCATGGCAAGAACATCCTTCCTCAGATAAGGCGACCAAAGCTGCACACAATACTCAAGATGTGGTCTCACCAAGGCCCTGTACAACTGCAGCAAGACATCCTTGTTCCTGTACTCGAACCCTCTCGCTACGAAGGCCAACATACCATTTGCCTTCTTAACCGCCTGCTGCACCTGCATGCTTACCTTCAGCGACTAGTGCACAAGGACACCCAGGTCTCGTTGCACTTCCCCTTCTCCCAATCTATTGCCATTCAGATAATAATCTGCCTTCCTGTTTTTGCCACCAAAGTGGATAACCTCGCATTTATCCACATTATACTGCATCCGCCATGCTTCTGCCCAATCACCCAACCTGTCCAAATCGTACTGGAATTTCCCATTCCAAGCCCAGTGACAATGCCACCGACTGAAAGCCACTTTAACTGAACTCAGCCCAATCTCGGGATTAAATCGGAGTTTCCTCTACACGGAAAAGGGCATCCCCAACTAAACACACCAAACATCGTGATTCCCCCTCAACGGCCAGTTTTAGCTCCGAGATACAATTCATAATTAGTTCTAAAGAGCAGGCCAATTAGTGCGTTATTACAAACAGTGTCGCACGAAGGTCTTCCATCCACTGGGAGCTTTTTTTTTATTCGTGCCTGGGACGTGTGCATCGCTGGCAAGGCCCAGCATTTATTGCCCATCCCTAGTTGTCCCTTGAGAAGGTGGTGGTGAGCCACCTTCTTGAACCGCTGCAGTCCGTGTGGTGAAGGCGCTCCCACAGTGCTGTTAGGGAGAGAGTTCCAGGATGTTGACCCAGCGATGATCAATTTCTAAGTCAGGATGGTGTGTTGTGAAGGAATAAGCAATATACCTATTCAGAAAAATATAGCATCCTATGAAAGAATCTTGACTTTATTAAAACATGACAAACTGGGTTTGAAAATCTAAAAACCTAACAATGGAAAAGCTGTATGCGGCATACAGGCTATTAAGATAAGATAAGTTGTTGACACTGAATCAATAGCCTTATTGAAGCAGGAGGTTGGAGGTTCCAGAAAGTCTGAAGTTTTGGAAAGAACACAATGGTATACCCAGTTAAATTGTCTTAAACCAACACTTCAGAAAGAATCACATAAATTAAAGAAACATATGCCTTTGTAAAAATAACATCAAATGAAATACAGAGACAGGAGTCTGTGTTACAACCAGATGAGGTAACTAAGAAGACAATGGTGCACCCGGTTGAGGTGTTCTAAATGCAAAAGATACAAACAGAAGACTTTGGTAAGAATGACATCAAATAGATGCACCAGCCATCACATTGTTTTTGTGTTAAGCTTGAGACACCTACACAGGAGGCATAATTCTTAATGCTACAAGCTGATCTAACTGTAAGAATAGCAGAGGTCAACAGAAAAATGACTAGAGATAATTAGCTTACATCAGCAGAAAACTTCAAAGGAAATACCACTGAGAAAGGGTATAAAAATTGAACTTTCAAATGGGAAGATAGATTCACTTGAAGGGGCAAAGTGATTCTCGGCTTCAGAGGCAAGCTCTATAAGTTTACAACTCTTTGAGTCTCGGGGATCAAAGGTATCAAAGGTATTTGATTTTGGTAGATATCCTGGAATAAGACTAAGAAATATAAAAATGTAACGAAGTTAAGATTTGAGAATAAGGATCTCTGATAATAGAATGGCAAGATTTTTGTATTTGGAACTGTTAATGTTGTGATAGAATCACCAACTGTAATTACATATCGGTTCTTTAATAAATCTATATTTTTTTTACAATTGTCTCAGATAGTACTTCTGTATCAAACTCATGAGCTCAATCACTGTACACTCTTTGGTGAGGAGTTGCAGAATTCTGGGGGAGTTTTCCTCATAATATCCAGAAGGTTACAGTCTAGCTAAACTTATTAAAAGTGTTATCTGGAGGACGGTAACATCCTCAAGTTGTTCCTTTCCTTAAGGATTCGGCTGCCTCTAACTTTAGTTGAAAGTGAACGTCTGGGGAATACGCCTGATCCGGGGTAGCCCTAAAGGGGCTAGGACTAGTAATAATCCCTTCAGTGTGACTTGGAGGGGAACTTGGAGGTGGTGGTGTTCCCATGCACCTGCTGCCCTTGTCCTTCTAGGTGGAAGAGGTCGCAGTTTTGGGAGGTACTGCCGAAGAAGCCTTGGCGAGTTGCTGCAGTGCATCTTGTAGATGGTACACACTGCAGCCACGGTGCGCCGGTGGTGGAGGGAGTGGATATTTAAGGTGGTGGATGGGGTGCCGATCAAGCGGGCTGCTTTGTCCTGGTTGGTGTTGAGCTTCTTGAGTGTTGTTGGAGCTGCTCTCATCCAGGCAAGTGGAGAGTATTCCATCACACTCCTGACTTGTGCCTTGTAGATGGTGGAAAGGCTTTGGGGAGTCAGGAGGTGAGACACTCGCCACAGAATACCCAGCCTCTGACCTGCTCTTGTAGCCACAGTATTTATATGGGTCTGGGTTGAGATTGGGTGCAACTTCATTACGTTTACAGCCTTTACCAGGAATCAGAAAGGAAGAGAGCAGAGGCATCTCTCCTGGGCAGAACCTGGGCAAGAGGGCTGGCATTCCAACTCAGTGCCTCTACTGAGTCCCCAACTCTCAATGTGAGATGGTGGCCCCATTTAAACAGAGAGCTTTCATTAGATAACAATTAGGAACAGCAGAACGCAAGAAATAGGAGCAGGAGTCAGCCATTCGGATCTTCGAGCCTGCTCCGCCATTCAATGAGATCATGGCTGATCTTCGACCTCAACTCCACTTTCCCACCCCATCCCTTGATTCCCCTAGAGTCCAAAAATCTATCGATCTCAGCCTTGAATATACTCAACGACTGAGCCTCCACAGCCCTCTGGGGCAGAGAATTCCAAAGATTCACCACCCTCTGAGTGAAGAAATTTGTCCTCATCTCTGTCCTAAATGGCCGACCCCTTATCCTGAGACTCTGTCCCCTAGTTCTAGACTCCCCAGCCAGGAGAAACATCTTCCCTGCATCTACCCTGTCAAGCTTTCCAAGAATTTTAGTTTCAATGAGCTCACCTCTCATTATTCTAGAGTTAGGGAATATCAGACTAGACTAATTCCTCTCCATTTCTGGTGCGCGAGAGATGTGTGATCTTGGGTGAGGTGGGCTGATTTGTAATCCCTACAATTCATCGCACACTCCTGCAGGCATGAGATATTCATTCCTCTCCTTAAGGGTCAACTCATTCGTTGCAACCCTGTAGACTTCTGCGACTGCAGCACCTGCAGATTTTCTCGGGACATCACCTCCCAAACCCGCGGCCTCCCCCACCTAGAAGGTCAAGGGCAGCAGGCGCGTGGGAACACCACCACCTCCAAGTTCCCCTCCAAGTCACACACATACCATCCTGGCTTGGAAGTATATCGGCCGTTCCTTCATCGTCGCTGGGTCAAAATCCTGGAACTCCCTCCCTAACAGCACTGTGGGAGCACCTTCACCACACGGACTGCAGCGGTTCAAGAAGGCGGCTCACCACCACCTTCTCAAGAGGCAATTAGGGATGGGCAATAAACGCTGGGCCCTGCCAGCAACGCCCACATACTGTGGATGAATGAAATAAAAAGCATACAGTGAGGTATGGCTCCATTGACACCAGTAGCCGTTTTCTGTCATCTCAGTCCAGTAGCAATCCTTCATGTGAGGCGAGACAGTGGTTAGCATGCTTGTTCTCTGTAAGCATCGTCAATCCTGCATTCGGATAATTGAGGCATGAATAATATGTTTAAGGCATTCTATTGCACCTTTAATTTAGTTGGTCGAACGACTTTCCCCAGTTCATCGATTACAGCCACCAATGCATTAATTAGCCGGAGTCACTGCAATCAGGTGTATCGGTCATGGGTGATTTCCCCCATCCTTGAATGTCAGCCATGGCTCAGTGGGCAGCACCCTCACCTCTGAGTCACAGGGTTCTAAGTTCGATTCCCACTCCAGGGACTTGAGCAGAAAAATCTAGGCTGACTCTCCCAGTGCAGTACTGAGAGAGTGCCGCACTGTCGGAGGGGCAGTACTGAGGGAGTGCTGCACTGTCGGAGGGGCAGTACTGAGGGAGCGCCGCACTGTCGGAGGGGCAGTACTGAGGGAGCACCGCACTGTCGGGGGGGCAGTACTGAGGGAGCGCCGCACTGTCGGAGGTGCAGTACTGAGGGAGAGCCGCACTGTCGGAGGGGCAGTACTGAGGGAGCAACGCACTGTCGGAGGGGCAGTACTGAGGGAGCGCCGCACTGGCGGAGGGACATTACTGAGGGAGCGCCGCACTGTCGGGGGGGGGCAGTACTGAGGGAGAGCCGCACTGTCGGAGGGGCAGTACTGAGGGAGCGCCGCACTGTCGGAGGGGCAGTACTGAGGGAGCGCCGCACTGTCGGAGGGGCAGTACTGAGGGAGCACCGCACTGTCGGAGGGGCAGTACTGAGGGAGCGACGCACTGTCGGAGGTGCAGCACTGAGGGACTGCTACACTGTCAGAGGTGCAGTACTGAGGGAGTGCTACACTGTCAGAGGTGCAGTACTGAGGGAGCGCCGCTCTGTCGGAGGGCCAGTACTGAGGGAGGGCCGCACTGTTGGAGGGGCTGTACTGAGGGAGCGCCGCACTGTCGGAGGGGCGGTACTGAGGGAGTGCTGCACTGTCGAGGGGCAGTACTGAGGGAGCGCTGCACTGTCGGAGGGGCAGTACTGAGGGAGCACCGCACTGTCGGAGGGGCAGTACTGAGGGAGCACCACACTGTCGGAGGTGCAGTACTGAGGGAGAGCCGCACTGTCGGAGGGGCAGTACTGAGGGAGCGCCGCACTGTCGGAGGGGCAGTACTGAGGGAGCGCCGCACTGTCGGAGGGGCAGTACTGAGGGAGAGCCGCTCTGTCGGAGGGGCAGTACTGAGGGAGCGCCGCACTGTCGGAGGGGCAGTACTGAGGGAGCGCCGCACTGTCGGAGGGGCAGTACTGAGGGAGCGCCGCACTGTCGGAGGTGCAGTACTGAGGGAGTGCTACACTGTCAAAGGTGCAGTACTGAGGGAGTGCTACACTGTCAGAGGTGCAGTACTGAGGGAGCGCCGCACTGTCGGAGGGCCAGTACTGAGGGAGGGCCGCACTGTTGGAGGGGCTGTACTGAGGGAGCGCCGCAATGTCGGAGGGGCGGTACTGAGGGAGCGCTGCACTGTCTAGGGGCAGTACTGAGGGAGCGCCGCACTGTCGGAGGGGCAGTACTGAGGGAGCGCTGCACTGTCGGAGAGGCTGTACTGAGGGAGCGCCGCACTGCCGGAGGGGCAGTATTGAGGGCGCGCCACACAGTCGGAGGGTGCAGTACTGAGGGAGCGCCGTACTGTCGGAGGGGCAGTACTGAGGGAGCCCCGCACTGTCGGAGGGGCAGTACTGAGGGAGCGCCGCACTGTCAGATGGGCAGTACTGAGGGAGCGCCGCACTGTCGGAGGGGCGGTACTGAGGGAGCGCCGCACTGTCGGAGAGGCTGTACTGAGGGAGCGCCCCACTGTCGGAGGGGCAGTACTGAGGGAGCGCCGCACTGTCGGAGGGGCAGTACTGCGGGAGCGTCGCACTGTCGGAGGGGCAGTACTGAGGTAGCACTGTACTGTCGGAGGGGCAGTACTGCGGGAGCGCCGTACTGTCGGAGGTGCTGCCTTTCAGATGAGACATTAAACCGAGACCCCGTCTGCTCTCTCAGGTGGACATAAAAGATCCCATGGCCTCTATTTCATAGAAGAGGAAGGGAATTATCCCTGGTGTCCTGGCCAACATTTATCCCTCACTCAAAAACAGATGATCTGGTCATTATCACATTGCTGTTTGTGGGAGCTTGCTGTGCACAAATTGGCTGCCGCGTTTCCTACATTACAACAGTGACCACACTTCAAAAAGTACTTCATTGGCTGTAAACTGCTTTGGGACGTCCTGAGGTGGTGAAAGGCGCTGGAGAAATGCGAGTCTTTCTTTTCCTAACCAAATCTCAATTGTAACAACATGTTTGCTCAGACTAAGATCATTTAACTCAGTACAGATCAGGAACCTTTCCGGCTTGTCTGGCTCCGTATCGCCCCGGGCAGCGCCCTTTCCAACAGAGTACCAGCCTTGATCTTGAACTCTACGTGACTGGTGCTCCCGAACGGCACAGCCAAGATTGCTAAATCGATGCATGAGAGTGAAAATGACTTGCGGCCGACGTCCTTATAGGACGATTTAACTAATTTGTGGTGAATTATGCTTTCCATTATTTTAATGGGAGCGTGCAGCCACTTAAAATAAACAGATCAATGCCGCTGTTAAACATTGGAGAGGGTGTTAAGGTTTTGGACGGTAACATCGCCACAAGGCACGTTTACACTATAAACACTATCAAAGCCATTGGGAAAGTCTACTTACTGTTCCCCAGATAGCCATGAAAGTAACAAAGACTTGCGTTTATACCACATCTTTCACCACCTCAGGACGTCCCTAAGCGCTTTACAGACAATGAAGTACTTCTTGAAGTGTAGTCACTGTTGTAAAGTGGGAAACGCAACAGCCAATTTGCGCACAGCAAGCTCCCACAAACAGCAATGTGATAATGACCAGATCACCTGTTTTAGTGATGTTGGTTGAGGGAAAAATTTTGGCCCCAGGAAACTGGGGAGAACTCCCCCTGCTCTTCTTCAAAATAGTGGCCGTGGGTTTTATACGTCCACTCGAGAGAGAGCAGACGGGGCCTCGGTTTAACGTCTCATCCGAAAGGCAGCACCTTCGACAGTGCGGTGCTCCCTCAGTACTGCCCCTCCGACAGTGCGGCGCCCCCTCGGTAGTGCTCCTCCGACAGTGCAGCCCTCCCTCAGTACTGCCCCTCCGACAGTGCGGCGCTCCCTCAGTACTGCCCCTCCGACAGTGCGGCGCTCCCTCAGTACTGCCCCTCCGACAGTGCGGCGCTCCCTCAGTACTGCTCCTCCGACAGTGCGGCCCTCCCTCAGTACTGCCCCTCCGACAGTGCGGCGCTCCCTCAGTTCTGCCCCTCTGACAGTGCGGCGCCCCCTCGGTAGTGCTCCTCCGACAGTGCAGCCCTCCCTCAGTACTGCCCCTCCGACAGTGCGGCGCTCCCTCAGTACTGCCCCTCCGACAGTGCGGCGCTCCCTCAGTACTGCCCCTCCGACAGTGCGGCGCTCCCTCAGTACTGCCCCTCCGACAGTGCGGCGCTCCCTCAGTACTGCCCCTCTGACAGGGCGGCGCTCCCTCAGTACTGACCCTCCGACAGTGCGGCACTCCCTCAGTACTGCCCCTCCGACAGTGCGGCGCTCCCTCAGTACTGCCCCTCCGACAGTGCGGCGCTCCCTCAGTACTGCCCCTCCTACAGTGCGGCGCTCCCTCAGTACTGCCCCTCCGACAGTGCGGCGCTCCCTCAGTACTGCCCCTCCGACAATGCAGCGCTCCCTCAGTACTGACCCTCCGACAATGCAGCGCTCCCTCAGTACTGCCCCTCCGACAATGCAGCGCTCCCTCAGTACTGACCCTCCGACAGTGCAGCGCTCCCTCAGTACTGACCCTCCGACAGTGCAGCGCTCCCTCAGTACTGCCCCTCCGACAGTGCAGCGTTCCCTCAATACTGACCCTCCGACTGTGCGGCGCTCCCCCAGTACTGCACTGGGAGTATCAGCCTAGATTTTTGTGCTCAAGTCTCTGGAGTGGGATTTGAAGCCACGACCTTCTGACTCAGAGGCGAGAGAGATACCTAATGAGCCACGGCTAGGAAGTAGTGTCCTCAGCACTGAGCGAGGTGTGACACTGTGCAAACCCCATGCACAGAGAGAACAAAATCCCCAAAGTGCACATTTGCAAACCAAAGACTAAAACTATTTTCCGTCTCAGTGTTTGAAGTGCTGCATTTAATTTTATTGATGAAACAGGTAGCTTGGGACTTGAATCAATGCTCTCTATTGTGCAGTATCTGTGTACAATCACCAGGATTCCCGTGGTATAGCATGTCGCTGCGACTTGTATTGTTGAAGCATCTCAGAAACTCCATAAAGCCACAAAGTCCGTTCAACAATTCAGCAAGCTGCCATTTCTAGGAAGGCTCTTTTAGAATCACAGGATCTTACAGCAGAGGAGGAGGCCATTCGGCCCGTCGTGCCTGTGCCGGCTCTTTGAAAGAGCGGTCGCGCTCAGTCCCACCGCCCCCCCGCTGTTTGTCTGTAACCCTGTGAGGTCCTCATCCTTGAGAACCCGTCCAACTCCCTCTGAAAATCATTGATGAATCAGCTTCCACCACCTTCACAGGTGGAGCGTTCCCGATTCCCACAACTCTCCGAGTGAGAACATTTCTCCTCATCATCCCTCGAGATCTTTTCCCAATGATTCTGAATCTATGACCTCTGGTTATTGACCCACTCGCCAGAGGGAATAAGTAATAGGAGCAGGAGTCGGCCATTCGGCCCCTCGAGCCTGCTCCGCCATTCAATAAGATCATGGCTGATCTTATACCTCATCTCCACTTTCCTGCACTATCCCCATATCCCTTGATTCCCTTAATATTCAAAAATCTATCGATCTCTGCCTTGAATATACTCAACGACTGAGCCTCCACAGCCCTCTGGGGTAGAGAATTCCAAAGATTCACCACCCTCTGAGTGAAGAAATTCCTCCTCACCTCAGTCCTAAATGGCCGATCCCTTATCCTGAGACTGTGACCCCTGGTTCTAGACTCCCCAGCCAGGGGAAACATCCTCCCTGCATCTACCCTGTCAAGCCCTGTAAGAATGTTCTATGTTTCAATGAGATCACTGACATGAGTCATTCATGAAAGAAAGACTTATGAAATAATACCGAGCGGCCTACAGGTGGCGCTGTCCAGGGAGAGTATAAATACTCGGGCATGGGCCCAGCTTGCGCAGGACATTCTTAACAGGAACTAGTGAAGGACACAACTAGACCTCCATGTTGTAAAACAGTTGATTAAAGCTTTGTTTAACGCTTAGACCAAGTGCCTAGTAGTTTTCTTATGTCAATCACCTCTCATTATTCTAAACTCTAGAGAATATAGGCCCAGTCTACTCAATCTCTCCTCATAGAACAATCCCCCCATCCCAGGAACCAGTCTGGCGAACCTTCGTTGCACTCCCTCTATGGCAAGTATATCCTTCCTTAGGTAAGGAGACCAAAACTGTGCACAATACTCCAGGTGTGGTCTCACCAGGGCCCTATATAATTGCAGTAAGACATCTTTACTCTTATACTCAAATCCTCTTGTAATAAAGGCCAACATACCATCCGCTTTCCTAATTGCTTGCTGTACCTGCATTTTCCCCGCCTACTCTATCAAAACCTCTCAACATCCTGTAAACCTCGATTAGGTCATCTCTTCACCTTCTCTGTTCCAAGGAGAACAGTCCCAAATTATCCAATCTCTCCCCATAACTGAAGTCCCCCGTCCCTGGGAACGTCCTGGTGAACCTCCTCTCTACCCTTTCTAAAGGCCTTGACATCTTTCCTGAAGTGTGGGGCCCAGAATTGTCCACAATACTCCAGCTGGGGCCCGTGAGTTGGCACGGGCCCGACGGGCTGAATGGCCTCCTTCTGTGCTGTAAGTTTCTATGAAGTCTGAAGATACAACACTGCCCTTGTCAACAATGTATCACTTACTGCACAATGTATTATTCTGCTGCTAAGAGAAAAAACGATGTTCCAAATGACAACAACAACTTGTATTTACACAGCGCCTTTAACGTAGTAAAACGTCCCAGGGCCCTTCACAGGAGCGATTATCAATCAAACTTTGACACCGAGCCACATAAGGAGATATTAGGACAGGTGACCAAAAGGTCAAAGAGGTCGGTTTTAAGGAGCGTCTTAAAGGAGGCGAGAGAGACGGAGAGGTTTAGGGAGGGAATTCCAGAGCTTAGGGCCCAGGCGGCTGAAGGCACGGCCGCCAATGGTGGAGCGATTAAAATCAGGGGATGGTCAAGAGGCCAGAATTGGAGGAGCGCAGAGATCTCGGAGGGTTGCAGGGCTGGAGGAGATTACAGAGATAGGGAAGGGTGCGAGGGCCATGGAGAGATTTGAAAACAAGGATGAGAATTTTGAAATCGAGGCGTTGCTTAACCGGGAGCCAATGTAGGTCAGTGAGCACAGGGGGTGATGGGTCAACGGGACTCGGTGCGAGTTAGGACACGGGGCAGTGAGCACAGGGGGTGATGGGTGAACGGGACTTGGTGCGAGTTAGGACACGGGGCAGTGAGCACAGGGGGTGATGGGTGAACGGGACTTGGTGCGAGTTAGGACACGGGGCAGTGAGCACGGGGGGTGATGGGTGAACGGGACTCGGTGCGAGTTAGGACACGGGGGCAGCAGAGTTTTGGATGAGCTGAAGTTTACGTAGGGTGGAATGTGGGAGGCCGGCCAGGGGTGTATTGGAATAGTCGAGTCTAGAGGTAACAAAGGCATGGATGAGGGTTTCAGCAGCGGATGAGCTGAGGCTGGGCGGAGACGGGCGATGTTACGGAGGTGGAAGTAGGTGGTCTTTGTTATGCTGTGGATATGTGGTCGGGAGCTCATTTCAGGGTCAAATACGACACCAAGGTAGCATACATTGTGGTTCAGCCTCAGACTGATGTTAGGGAGAGGGATGGAGTCGGTGGCTCGGGAACGGAGTTTGTGGCGGGGACCAAAAACAATGGCTTCGATCTTCCCAATATTTAAGTGGAGAAAATTTCTGCTCATCCAGAACTGGATGTCGGACAAGCAGTTTGACAATTTAGAGGCCGCGGAGGGGTCGAGAGAGGTGAGGTAGAGCTGGGTGTCGTCAGCGTACGTGTGAAAACTGATGCTCTGTTCTCGGATGATGTCGCCGAGAGGCGAAGGCCACGGAAGCTAATGTGTACTCAAGGCCATTAAGAAAACGCTGGTTGCGATCAGTGTTTAACTGCTCTTCAAGACTGGCAGATCAAAAATTAGCCTTCCTTTCTTTCTGTTTTTTGAATATGACTGGTTAATTCAATTAAGGGTTTACAGATAGAATGACAACTGCGTCATTTTCCTGTTTAGTCATTCCCAGGATCTGGGCGTCGCTGGCAAGGCCCAGCATTTATTGCCCATCCCTAGTTGCCCCTTGAGAAGGTGGTGGTGAGCCGCCTTCTTGAACCGCTGCAGTCCGTGTGGTGAAGGTGCTCCCACAGTGCTGTTAGGGAGGGAGTTCCAGGATTTTGACCCAGCGACGATGAAGGAACGGCCGATATTTTTCCAAGTCAATTAAGGTATTTTCAAATGCTGCAGGACTTTGTGCAAATGTTTGGCTGAGATTAATTGTACCCGTAGGTCTTAATATTCATCGTTGTGGTTCAGTGGCAGCACTCTCTCGCCCCTGAGGCCGCAGGTCGTGGGTTCAAGTCCCACACCAGAGACTTGAGCACAGTACTGAGGGAGTGCAGCACTGTCAGAGGGGCAGTACTGAGGGAGCGCTGCACTGTCAGAGGGGCAGTGCTGAGGGAGCGCTGCACTGTCGGAGGGGCAGTACTGAGGGAGTGCAGCACTGTCAGAGGGGCAGTACTGAGGGAGCGCTGCACTGTCGGAGGGGCAGTACTGAAGGAGCGCCGCACTGTCGGAGGGGCAGTACTGAGGGGGCGCCGCACTGTCAGGGGGGCAGTACTGAGGGAGCGCTGCACTGTCGGAGGGGCAGTACTGAGGGAGCGCTGCACTGTCGGAGGGGCAGTACTGAGGGAGCGCCGCACTGTCGGAGGGGCAGTACTGAGGGAGCGCTGCACTGTCGGAGGGTCAGTACTGAGGGAGCGCCGCACTGTCGGAGGAGCAGTACTGAGGGAGCGCCGCACTGTCGGAGGGGCGGTACTGAGGGAGTGCAGCACTGTCGGAGGGGCAGTACTGAGGGAGCGCCGCACTGTCGGAGGGGCAGTACTGAGGGAGCCCCACACTGTCGGAGGGGCAGTACTGAGGGAGCGCCGCACTGTCGGAGGGGCAGTACTGAGGGAGCGCCGCACTGTCGGAGGGGCAGTACTGAGGGAGCGCCGCACTGTCGGAGGGGCAGTACTGAGGGAGCGCCGCACTGTCGGAGGGACAGTACTGAGGGAGCGCCGCACTGTCGGAGGGGCAGTGCTGAGGGAGCGCCGCACTGTCGGAGGTGCCGTCTTTCAGATGAGACATTAAACCAAGGCCCTGTCTCCTCTCTCGGGTGGATGTAAAAGATCCCACGGCCACTATTTGGAAGAAGAGCAGGGGGAGTTCTCCCCGGTGTCCTGGGGCCAATATTTATCCCTCAACCAACATCACTAATACAGATGATCTGGTCATTATCACATTGCTGTTTGTGGGAGCTTGCTGTGCGCATATTGGCTGTTGCGTTTCCTACATTACAACAGTGACCACACTTCATAAAGTACTTCATTGGCTGTAAAGCACTTTGGGACGTCCTGAAGTCGGGACAGGCGCTGGAGAAATGGGAGTCTTTCTTTTTGCTTTTACTGGGTTCACCTTGCACATATGCACAGTTCGCTCGTCGCGAAGCAAGTTACTGCTCCGGTCTCGGCTGAATGACTTCCGGACGACAGATGCCAATTTTCCCACTGATTGCCTGTCTGCAATGAGAAGTTAGGAATGTTGGAGACCTTTTGCAAGACGTGGTGGGGGGACTAGCTCCCTGCCTTTAGCTTGCTGCGACCACAGGCCTTCTGAATCCGTTGGCCAATTTTTTGACTCACATTTACTCAGAGTCTACAACACTTGTCAGTTCTCCGTGGCTCAGGTCGTTTAGCTTTATGGACACAGCCCACGGCAGATCTGCATGCCCGCTGTCAGCAACACTTCACTCTAGGAAAAAAATCGCCGCTCGATGTAAACGCCCGACTTCCAAATGCGCAAAGTCAGGAAAACATAAGAACACAGGAGTAGGAGTATACCATTCGGCCCCTGGAGCCTGCTCCGCCATTCAATAAGATCATGGCCGATCTTCGACCTCATTTCCACTTTCCCGCCCGCTCCCCAACCCCATGGTGCTTGTGGTCCACGCGAGCCTCCTCCCACCCTTCTTCATCTCACCCCATCGCTACATCCTTCTACTCCCTTGGCCCCCGTCATGCGCTTATCTAGATTTCCCTGGAATCCCTCTATGCTGTTCTCCCTGTAGTCGCGAGGTCCACATTCTAACCGCTCTCTGGAGTGACGCGGATGTGTCGCGGCAGCTTTTGTGCTGTGGGCCCGCGGTCCCGAGGAACGGGGGTTGAAGCTGTCTAAACATGTACAAAAACGTGACATAAGAAATAGGAGTCGTCGGCCATTCGGCCCCTCGAGCCTGCTCCGCTATTCAATAAGATATTGGCTGGTCTTCGACCTCAACTCCACTCTCCCGCCCGATCCCCATATTCCTTGATTCCCCTAGAGTCCAAAAACCTATCAAATCAAATCAAATCAAATCAACTTTTATTGTCATTGTTAGTGCACAAGTGCAGTACAACGAAATGTAGGCTTGCGGCTCCCGAGAGTGTACATTTAGATCAAGACATTTAAACATTCAACATACATTTGGCTTGTAATACATTAACATAAACATAACCATAATAAAGTGCATTGGCAGATGTGCAGGCTTTAGAGTTTATTTGTGGAGTTCAGTTGGATGACAGCCCTGGGAAAGAAGCTGTTCCTAAATCTGGTCGTTCGGGTGCGAATGCATCTGTAGCGTCTCCCAGATGGCAGGAGGGCGAACAGACTGTGGCTGGGGTGGGTAGGGTCTTTGATGATGGACCGTGACCTCCGTAAACAGCGTTTCTGGTATATGTGCTCTATGGTCGGTAGCCGGGTGCCGGTAATGCGTTGGGCAGTTTTGACTACCCGCTGCAGGGCTTTCCGGTCATAGTAGCTACAGCTGCCATACCATACTGTGATACAGTTCGTCAGGGTGCTCTCTATTGTGCAGCGGTAAAAGTTAGAGAGGATCAGGGGTGACAGGTTACATCCCTTCAGCCTCCTTAGGAAATATAGGCGCTGCTGGGCCTATCGATCTCGGCCTTGAATATACTCAATGACTGAGCCTCCACAGCCCTCTGGGGTAGAGAATTCCAAAGATTCACCGCCCTCTGAGTGAAGAAATTTCTCCTCATCTCAGTCCTAAATGGCCGACCCCTTATCCTGAGACAAAAGTACAAAAGTAGAGAAGTTATGCTGAATCTTTATAAAGCGCTGGTTAGGCCACAACTGGAGTATTGCATCCAGTTCTGGTCACCACACTTTAGGAAGGATGTGAAGGTTCTTGAGAGGCTGCAGAGGAGATTTACCAGAATGGTTCCGGGGAGGGGAGATCTTAGCTACAAGGACAGGTTGGAGAAGCTGGATTTGTTTTCATTAGAGCAAAGGAGGTTGAGGGGTGATTTGATCGAGGTGTACAAGATTATGACGGGTTTGGATAAGCTGTTCCCACTAGTTGATGGTACAAGGACTAGTGAAGAAATTCCTCCTCATCTAATTCTTAAATGGCCGACCCCTTCTCCTGAGACTGTGACCCCCTGGTTCTCCAGCCAAGGGAACCAATCTCTCAGCCTCTACCCTGTCAATCCCCCTCAGAATCCTAAATGTTTCAATGAGATCACCTCTCATTCTTCTGAACTCCAGAGAGTATCGGCCCATTCTACTCAATCTCTCCTCATAGGACAACCCTCTCATCTCAGGAATCAGTCTGGTGAACCTTCGTTGCACTCCCTCTATGGCAAGTATATCCTTCCTTAGGTAAGGAGACCAAAACTGTACAAAGTACTCCACCGCCCCTTGACATTCAATGGCATTACCATCACCGAATCCCCCACCATCAACATCCTGGGGGTCACCATTGACCAGAAACATAGCTGGACCAGCCACATAAATACTGTGGTAACAAGAGCAGGTCAGAGGCTGGGTATTTGCAGTGAGTGTCTCACCTCCTGACTTCCCAAAGCCTTTCCACCATCTACAAGGCACAAGTCAGGAGTGTGATGGAATACTCTCCACTTGTCTGGATGAGTGCAGCTCCAACAACACTCAAGAAGCTCGACACCATTCAGGACAAAGCAGCCCGCTTGATTGGCACCCCATCCGCCACCTTAAACATTCACTCCCTCCACCACCGGCGCACCGTGCCTGCAGTGTGCACCACCTACAAGATGCACTGCAGCAACTCGCCAAGGCTTCTTCGGCAGCACCTCCCAAACCCGCGACCTCTTCCACCTAGAAGGACAAGGGCAGCAGGTGCATGGGAACACCACCACCTCCAAATTCCCCTCCAAGTCACACACCATCCTGACTTAGAAATATATCAGCTGATCCTTCATCGTCGCTGGGTCAAAATCCTGGAACTCCCTCCCTAACAGCGCTGTGGGAGCACCTTCACCACACGGACTGCAGCGGTTCAAGAAGGCAGCTCACCACTACCTTCTCAAGGGGCAACTAAGGATGGGGCAATAAATGCGGGGTCTGCCTCAAGAACAAAAGCAAAAATCAAAAAAGAATCGCACGCACTTCAGGAGGGGCAGGTAGCGAGTGATTCACGAAATCCCAACAGAAAGCTCCAGAGTTCTGCAGCCGACATGCTGGTCCCTCGCCCTCCGCCCCATGCCAGTGAAGCAGTCGCTCACCGAAGTATCATCGACCGCCCAAACCCGTCTGTCGCTATCTTAGTTTCCCTGGCTAATAGGCAATTCAAAGCAACTGACAGACAATCTCCTGAAGCTGTGTTTTCAAAGGATTACTGCGACGCCGGACAGCATTTGGAGAGAAGCCTCTCTGAAAAGCTATATCCAATCGAAATAATAACCTCTGAGGCGTAGTAATATTTCAACCACCCAACGCATTTGTCAACTGTCTGAATAGGTTCACATTTCCTCAACAGCTCGAATATAAATGCGGGGTAACGTAGTCGAGGCTGCATCGCAAACACTCAGATTATAAATCAGCCGAGCCTTCTTAATGGCGAACAATGGTGTAGCAGTGAAATTCCTCTATTTATCCAGCGTTTTTTAACCCAACGCTACTCAGGCTCACCACTCTCTGGGTAAAGACGTTCCTTCTGAATTCCCGATTGGATTTCTTGCTGACTACCTGATATTGATGGCCTCTAGTTATGCTCTTCCCCACGAGTGGAAACACTCTCTCCGTATCCACTCGATCAAAACCTCTCATACTTATGAGACATCTATTAGGTCACCCCTCAGCCTTCTTTTTTCAAAAGAAAAGTGACCCAGCCTGTTCATCCTTTCCTCTTATGTTTACCCTCGCATTTCTGGTATAAATCTTTATTGCACCCTTCTCCAGTGCCTCTATATCCTTTTTATAATATGGAAACCAGAACTGTGCAGTGTTCCCAGTGCGATCTAACCAAGGTTCGATACAGGTTTAGCATAACTTCACTACTTTTCAGTTCTATACCTCTAGAAATGAACCCCAGTGCTTTGTTTTTTTTTTATGGCCTTATTAACCTGCGTCGTTACTTTTAGTGATCTGTGTATCTGTACCTCAGATCCCGCCAGTGCAGTACTGAGGGAGCGCCGCACTGTCGGAGGGACAGTACTGAGGGAGCGCCACACTGTCGGAGGGGCGGTACTGAGGGAGCGCCGCACTGTCGGAGGGGCAGTACTGAGGAAGCACCGCACTGTCGGAGGGGCAGTACTGAGGGAGCGCCGCACTGTCGGAGGGGCAGTGCTGAGGGAGCGCCGCACTGTCGGAGGGGCAGTACTGAGGGAGAGCTGCACTGTCGGAGGGGCAGTACTGAGGGAGCGCCGCACTGTTGGAGGGGCAATACTGAGGGAGCGCCGCACTGTCGGAGGGGCAGTACTGAGGGAGCGCCGCACTGTCGGAGGGGCGGTACTGAGGGAGCGCCGCACTGTCGGAGGGACGGTACTGAGGGAGCGCCGCATTGTCGGAGGGGCGGTACTGAGGGAGGGACACTGTCTGAGGGGCAGTACTGAGGGAGCGCCACACTGTCCGAGGGGCAGTACTGAGGGAGCGCCGCACTGTCGGAGGGGCAGTACTGAGGGAGCGCCGCACTGTCGGAGGGGCGGTACTGAGGGAGCGCCGCACTGTCGGAGGGGCGGTACTAAGGGAGCTCCGCACTGTTGGCGGTGCCATCTTTCAGATGAGACGTTAAACCCAGGTCCTATCTGCCCTCTCAGATGGACGTAAAAGATCCGACGGCCACTATTGGAAGAAGAGCAGGGGAGTTCTCCCTGGTGTCCTGGGGACAATATTTATCCTTCAATCAACATCACTAAAACAGATGATCTGGTCGTTATCACATTGCTGTTTGTGGGAGCTTGCTGTGCGCAAATTGGCTGCCGCGTTTCCTACATTACAACAGTGACTGCACTTCAAAAAGTACTTCATTGGCTGTAAAGCGCTTTGGGACGTCCTGAGGTCGTGAAAGACACAATATAAACTTGAGCTCATCCAAAACTCTGCTGCCCCGTGTCCCAACTTGCACCGAGTCCCGTTCGCCCATCACCCCACTGTGCTCACTGCCCCGTGTCCCAACTTGCACCGAGTCCCGTTCACCCATCACCCCCTGTGCTCACTGCCCCGTGTCCCAACTTGCACCGAGTCCCGTTCACCCATCACCCCCTGTGCTCACTGCCCCGTGTCCCAACTTGCACCGAGTCCCGTTCACCCATCACCCCCTGTGCTCACTGCCCCGTGTCCTAACTTGCACCGAGTCCCGTTCACCCATCACCCCCTGTGCTCACTGCCCCGTGTCCTAACTCGCACCCAGTCCCGTTCGCCCATCACCCCCTGTGCTCACTGCCCCGTGTCCTAACTCGCACCGAGTCCCGTTCACCCATCACCCCACTGTGCTCACTGCCCCGTGTCCTAACTCGCACCGAGTCCCGTTTACCCATCACCCCCTGTGCTCACTGCCCCGTGTCCTGACTCGCACCGAGTCCCGTTCACCCATCACCCCACTGTGCTCACTGCCCCGTGTCCTAACTCGCACCGAGTCCCGTTCACCCATCACCCCCTGTGCTCACTGCCCCGTGTCCTAACTCGCACCGAGTCCCGTTCACCCATCACTCCCTGTGCTCACTGTCCCCCGTGTCCTAACTCGCACCGAGTCCCGTTCACCCATCACCCCCTGTGCTCACTGCCCCGTGTCCTAACTCGCACCGAGTCCCGTTCACCCATCACCCCCTGTGCTCACTGCCCCGTGTCCTAACTCGCACCGAGTCCCGTTCACCCATCACCCCACTGTGCTCACTGCCCCGTGTCCTAACTCGCACCGAGTCCCGTTCACCCATCACCCCCTGTGCTCGCTGCCCCGTGTCCTAACTCGCACCGAGTCCCGTTCACCCATCACCCCCTGTGCTCGCTGACCTACATTGGCTCCCGGTCCGGCAACACCTCGATTTCAAAATTCTCATCCTTGTGTTCAAATCCCTCCATGGCCCTCGCCCCCCTCCCTATCTCTGTAACCTCCTCCAGCCCCACAACCCTCCGAGATCTCTGCGCTCCTCCAATTCTGGCCTCTTGCGCATCCCCCGATTTTAATCGCTCCACCATTGGCGGCCGTGCCTTCAGCTGCCTGGGCCCTCAGCTCTGGAATTCCCTCCCTAAACCTCTCCGCCTCTCTCTCTCCTCCTTCAAGACACTCCTTAAAACCGACCTCTTTGACCAAGCTTTTGGTCACCTGCCCTAATATCTCCTTATGTGGCTCGGTGTCAAATTCTGTTCGATAATCGCTCCCGTGAAGCACCTTGGGAAGCTTTACTGCGTTAAAGGTGCTATATAAATGCAAGTTGTTGTTGAAGTCTTTCTTTTTTCTTTTCAAGTTATTGAAGGCGTAATTATTGGGTGAGGACAACACAAACCACTGAATCAGATTTTAACTGCGGGGGCAGCTTTGGTGCCAGTTCTTTCTCCAATGGTACTGCCACCACAGGGGATCCACAGCAACAGGCAACAAAAGTGTCCCAGTGTAGTCAGGACGTTCTGACAGCACTGCGGAGAAAACAGCACCAAAACAGGGCAAAATTGGTCGATTTGCCAGTTGAGCAAAATAAAATTCTTACAGGGCTTGACAGGGTAGATGCAGAAAGGATGTTTCCCCCTGGCTGGGGAGTCTAGAACCAGGGGTCACAGTCTCGGGATAAGGGGGATGAGGAGGAATTTCTTAGATAGAAACATAGACAAATAGGAGCAGGAGTCAGCCCTTCGAGCCTGCTCCGCCATTCAATATGATCATGGCTGATCCTCTATCTCAATACCACATTCCCGCTCTCTCCCCATACCCCTTGATGCCTTTTGTGTCTAGAAATCTATCTATCTCCTTCTTAAATATATTCAGTGACTTGGCCTCCACAGCCTTCTGTGGTAGAGAATTCCACAGGTTCACCACCCTCTGAGTGAAGAAATTTCTCCTCATCTCAGTCCTAAATGTCCTACCCCGTATCCTGAGACTGTGACCCCTCGTTCTAGACCCCCCAGCCAGGGGAAACATCCTCCCTGCATCCAGTCTGTCTAGCCCTGTCAGAATTTTATACGTTTCAATGAGATCCCCTCTCATTCTTCTAAACTCTTGTGAATACAGGCCTAGTCGACCCAATCTCTCCTCATACAGGTAGACTATCCTTTATCCGAAAACCTCGGGACCAGCCGAGTTTCGGATAAAGGAGAATTTCGGATTTCGGAAGGTGGGTCGGCAGGGGTCCGCGGGGGGGTCGGCGGGGGTCCGCGGGGGGGGGTCGGCGGGGGGTCGTGCGCACGACTTACGCTGACGCTCAGCGTAAGTCAGTCGGGGTCGGCGGTTGGCGGGGTCGGCGGTTGTCGGGGCCGGCGGGGTCCGCGGGGGGGTCGGCGGTTGTCGGGGCTGGCGGGGTCAGCGGTTGTCGGGGCCGGCGGGGTCCGCGGGGGGGGTCGGCGGTTGTCGGGGTCGGCGGGGTCCGCGGGGGGGGTCGGCGGTTGTCGGGGCCGGCGGGGTCGTCGGCGGGGGGGATCGGCGGTTGTCGGGGCCGGCGGGGTCCGCGGTTGTCGGGGCCGGCGGGGTCCGCGGGGGGGGGCGGTCGGCGGGGGGTCGTGCGCACGACTTACCCTTTATCCGAACTTCCGAAACCGGAACCCTCTAAAAACCGAAGGTTTTTTCGTTCGTACGCACGACTTACGCTGAACGAAAAAACCTTCGGTTTTTAGAGGGTTTCGGTTTTCGGAAGTCTGGATAAAGGGTAGTCTACCTGTACGACAGTCCTGCCATCCCAGGAACCAGTCTGCTGAACTCAGAGGGTGGTGAATCTTTGGAATTCTCTACCCTAGAGGCTCAGTCGTTGAGTTTGAGATCGATAGATATTTGGATACTAAAGGAATCAAGGGATATGGGGATCGGGCAGGAAAGTGGAGATGAGGTCGGAGATCAGCCATGATCTTATTGAAAGGTGGAGCAGGCTCGAAGGGCCGAATGGCCGACTCCTGCTCCTATTTCTTATGTTCTTATCTTCCTTTAGGATAATGTGATGTATAATCCTCTGTGACACTGTGTCAGTACGACTATACATATTTTATACCTCATGTTAACTGACTCCTGCATATATTATGTTATTACTCTCGAATTATGCAGAAATTAGATTAAGAGAGATTTAACTGACAAGACCTAGGCTGACACTCCCAGTACTGAGGGATCGCTGCACTGTCGGAGGGGCAGTACTGAGGGATCGCTGCACTGTCGGAGGGGCAGTACCGAGGGAGCGCCGCACTGTCGGAGGGGCAGTACTGAGGGAGCGCCGCACTGTCGGAGGGGCAGTACTGAGGGAGCGCTGCACTGTTGGAGGGGCAGTACTGAGGGAGCGCCGCACTGTCGGAGGGGCAGTACCGAGGGAGCGCCGCACTGTCGGAGGGGCAGTACTGAGGGAGCGCCGCACTGTCGGAGGAGCAGTACTGAGGGAGCGCCGCACTGTTGGAGGGGCAGTACTGAGGGAGCACCGCACTGTCGGAGGGACAGTACTGAGGGATCACTGCACTGTCGGAGGGGCAGTGCTGAGGGAGCGCCGCACTGTCGGAGGGGCAGTACCGAGGGAGCGCCGCACTGTCGGAGGGGCAGTACTGAGGGAGCACCGCACTGTCGGAGGGACAGTACTGAGGGAGCGCCGCACTGTCGGAGGGGCAGTACTGAGGGAGCGCCGCACTGTCGGAGGGGCAGTACTGAGGGAGCGCCGCACTCTCGGAGGGGCAGTACTGAGGGAGAGCTGCACAGTTGGAGGTGCCGACTTTCGGATGAGGCATTAAACACAGGCCCCATCTGCTCTCTCAGGCGGACGTCAAAGGTCTCAGTGCACTAATGCGAACACGAGCAGAAGAGTTCTCCCCGGTGTCCTGGCCAATAAACTGATTCAGTCAAGTGAAGTGGTGCTCAGTGAAGTTGCTCAGAACCTCCTTTGCCAATGCCGAGGGTATTGCCCCAAGGGAAGACCGCTCAGATTTCTTCTTCCATCATTATCCGAGCACACACCTGGTTTTCGGTGATGTCAGGATGGATGACCGCCCCTCCCCCCTCCACCCCACCACCCCGACCCCCTCCGCCATTGTGAGGTTATACAGAGTGCAGCACAAAGTTACATACCCTGAGCAGCGAGTCATACTGTGAGGGACCATAGGAGTGAACACAACAGCTGGAATGGGCCGATCTTCCCTGGAGATTAGAAGAATGAGAGGCGATCCCATTGAAACGAAGAGAGCGAGGGAGAGAATTCCAGAGCTTAGAGCCCCAGCGGCTGAAGGCACAGCCGCCAATGGTGGAGCGATTAAAATCGGGGAGTGGCGGGGTGGGGGGGGGGATGCGCAAGCGGCCAGAATCGGAGGAGCCTAGAGATCTAAGGGGGCTGTAGGGCTGGAGGAGATTGGAGAGATAGGGATGGGGCGAGGGCCATGGAGGGATTTGAAAACAAGGATGATAATGTCCAATACTGCAAGTAATCTTGAATATATCACACTTTGAATTATTTACGCAGCAAATCTTAAATTCTTAATCTTCTCTGCCTCAGTTGCATGGCCCAAAGAATCATTTTTTTTAATATTACATTTTGCAGCCTGTTTAAAGATGTATTATACCTGCATAATTTGAATCCTTTTTAAAAAAAGTTGGATCCTGTTCCCACATAACTTTACCCAGCCATACAATATTGGTTCAGCTCATGGCACGGGCTTAGCCTATGAAGCTGTGCAGCGCATTCTATTGGGGAACAGCGGAGACGGAATTTAACCCTTTACAATCGGTTTCAGGTTCCCCAGGGGTCAGTACTAGGACCACTGCTTTTCTTGATATATATTGATGACTTGGACGTGGGTGTACAGGGCACAGTTTCAAAATCTGCAATGACAAAAAACTTGGAAGTACAGTGAAGAGTGAGGCGGAGAGTGATAGACTTCAGGAAGACATAAGCAGGCAGATGGAATGGGCGGACACGTGGCAGATTAAATTTAACGCAGAAAAGTGTGAACTCATAGAGTCATAGTCATAGAGCACAGAAAGAGGCCATTCGGCCCATCGAGTCGGTGCCGGCTCTCTGTAGAGCGATCCAGTCAGTCCCATTCCCCCGCTCTATCCCCGTAGCCCTGCAAGTTTATTTCCCTCCAGTGCCTATCCAGTCTCCCCTTGAAAACATCGAGAGTCTCCGCTTCCACCACTTCCGTCGGCAGCGAGTTCCAGGTCCTCACCACTCGCTGCATAAAAAAGTTTTTCCTCACATCCCCCCTGTATCTCTTGCCCAAAACCTTAAATCTGTGTCCCCTAGTCCTTGTACCATCAACTAGTGGGAACAGCCTTTCCCTGTCTAGCCTATCCAAACCCGTCATAATCTTGTACACCTCTATTAAATCACCCCGCAACCTCCTTTGCTCTAATGAAAACAAATCCAGCTTCTCCAACCTGTCCTTGTAGCTAAGATCCCCCATCCCCGGAACCAATCTGGTAAATCTCCTCTGCATCCTCTCAAGGGCCTTCACATCCTTCCTAAAGTGTGGTGACCAGAACTGGACGCAATACTCCAGTTGTGGCCTAACCAGCGCTTTATAAAGGTTCAGCATCACTTCTCTACTTTTGTACTCAATACAGGTAGACTATCCTTTATCCGAAAACCTCGGGACCAGCCGAGTTTCGGTTTTCGGAGAATTTCGGATTTCGGAAGGTGGGTCGGCGGGGGTCGGGGCCGGCAGGGTCCGTGGGGGGGTCGGCGGGGGGGTCGGCGGTTGTCGGGGCCGGCAGGGTCCGCGGGGGGGTCGGCGGTTGTCGGGGCCGGCGGGGGGGGTCGGCAGTTGTCGGGGCCGGCGGGGTCCGCGGGGGGGGTCGGCGGTTGTCGGGGCCGACGGGGTCCGCGGGGGGGTCGGCGGGGGGTCGTGCGCACGACTTACGCTGAACGAAAAAACCTTCGGTTTTTAGAGGGTTTCGGTTTTCGGAAGTCTGGATAAAGGGTAGTCTACCTGTACCTCTATTTATGAAGCCCAAGATCCCATATGCTTTGTTAACCACTCTCTCAGTATGTCCTGCCACCTTCAGGGACCTATGCACATTAACTCCCAGGTCCCACTGTCTCTGCACACTCTTTAAAACTGGGCCATTAAGTGTATATTGCCTCTCCCTGTTCCTTCTGCCAAAATGCATCACCTCACACTGCTCTGCATTAAATTCCATCTGTCACTTGTCTGCCCATTCTGTTAGCCTTTCTCTGTCCTGTTGCAGTCGATTGGTATCATCCTCACTGTTTGCCACACCCCCAAGTTTGGTGTCATTGGCAAATTTAGAAATTCTACTCTGTATTCCAATATCCAGGTCATTTATATATATATCAAAAAAAGCGGTGGCCCCAGCACTGACCCTTGGGGAACACCACTGTCTACCATCCTCCAGTCTGAAAAGCAGCCATTTACCACAACTCGCTGTTTTCTGTCCTTAAGCCAATTCCATATCCAAGCTGCCACTGACCCACCTATTCCATGAGCCTCAATTTTGTTAAACAGCCTTCTATGTGGTACTTTGTCAAACGCCTTCCGAAAATCCATGTAGACAACATCCATTGCATTCCCTTCATCAATCCTCTCTGTTACTTCATCAAAAAATTCAATTAGATTAGTCAAACACGATCTGCCTTTTACAAATCCGTGTTGGCTCTCCTTAATTAGCTTAAACCACGCCAAGTGCTCGTTAATTTTTTCCTTGATTATTGTTTCTAAAACTTTACCCAGCACTGATGTTAAACTGACCGGCCTGTAGTTACTAGGATTGTCCTTACACCCTTTCTTCATCAATGGGGTCACATTTGCCACTTTCCAATCCTCAGGCACCTCCTCCGCATCTAGGGAAGATTGGAAAATTATGGTAAGCCCTTCCGCTATCTCCTCCCCCAATTCCCTTAGCAACCTGGGATGCAAGCCATCTGGACCAGGCGACTTGTCCACTCTAAGCATACCCAGCCTTTCTCGAACATCCTGTCTATCAAGTGATGCATTTTGGTAGAAAGAATGAGAGGCAATATAAACTAAAGGGTACAATCCTAAAGGGGGTGCACGAACAGAGAGACCTGGGGGTATGTGTGCATAAATCGTTGAAGGTGGCAGGGCAGGTTGAGAAAGCGGTTAAAAAAGCATACGGGATCCTAGGATTCATAAATAGAGGTATAGAGTACAAAAGCATGGAAATTATGATGAACCTGTATAAAACACTGGAGTACTGTGTCCAATTCTGGGCACCACACTTTAGGAAAGATGTGACGACCTTAGAGAGGGTGCAGAAAAGATTTACGAGAATGATTCCGGGGGACTTCAGTTACGTGGATAGACTGGAGAAGCTGGGGTTGTTCTCCTTGGAGCAGAGAAGGTTAAGGGGAGATTGACCAGAATGGTACCAGGGATGAGGGACTTCAGTTACACGGAGAGGCTGTAGAAGCTGGGGTCGTTCTCCTTAGAGCAGAGAAGGTTAAGGGGAGATTGACCAGAATGGGACCAGGGATGAGGGACTTCAGTTATGTGGAGAGACTGAAGAAGCTGGGGTTGTTCTCCTTGGAGCAGAGAAGGTTAAGAGGAGATTTGATAGAGGTGTTCAAAATCATAAGGGGTCTGGAAAGAGTAAATAAAGAGAAACTGTTTCCAATGGCGGAAGGGTCGGTAACCAGAGGGCCCGGATTTAAGGCGATTGGCAAAAGAACCAGAGGCGACATGAGGAAAAACTTTTTTACGCAGCGAGTGGTGAGGATTTGGAATGCGCTGCCTGATGGGGCGGTGGAGGCAGATTCAATAGGAGCCTTCAAAAGGGAATGGGATAAATACTGGAAGGAGAATAAATTGCAGGGATATGGGGAAAGAGCGGGGGAGTGGGACTAACGGGATTGCTCTTCGAAAGAGCCGGCGCAGACTCGATGGGCCGAATGGCCTCCTGCTGTGCTGGACCAGTCTATGAAAAGAAGAGAGGGGAGAGGAGAGACATGCACTGATAGCGAGGGACAGAAAACAGATCCAGTAACAGAGATGTAAATGAAGTGAATGCAATACCAAGGTAGAGCAGGCAGCATGAAAAGCCAATCAGTCTATCAAGTCCAGTCCTCCCATAAGCGTGTACAATCTGCTCCATTAGGGATTCTGCAGGATCCATTCCATCAGGAATGCAAAGATCCGCACCAAGACTTCCTTTCCGGCACAGGTAATCAAGCAGAATTCCAAACTGTCTATCCCTTTCCACATCTCCGCAATCCAATCTGAATCACACTCCATAGATGACATTTACAACAACAGCTTCAGTTTACCTTTAATGTAGTAAAATGCCCCAGGGCGCTTCACAGGAGTGTGATCAGACAAAATTTGACACCGAGCCACATAAGGAGATATTAGGGACAAGGCGACCAAAAGCTTGGTCAAAGAGGTCGGTTTCAAGGAGCGAATTAAAGGAGGAGAGAGAGGCGGAGAGGTTTAGGGAGGGAATTCCAGAGCTCAGGGCCCCAGGCAGCTGAAGGCACGGCCGCCAATGGTGGAGCGATTAAAATCGGGGGATGCGCAAGAGGGCAGAATTGGAGGAGCGCAGAGATCTCGGGGGGTTGTGGGGCTGGAGGAGGTTACAGAGATAGGGTGGGGGGGGCGAGGAGCGAGGCCATTGATGGTTTTGAAAACACTGCACCACAAGAGCCACTGAGTTTGATGTCACACTGAGCCATTTTACGCGTGCTTAGTCCCACAGCACTCAACCCTGTTACAAAACGAGGGATTTACCCAGTTGCTTTTGAAGGAGTTAATTTAATACCGCATCGACTACTCTTCCATAAAATCCATCAAAGATAAATTCTCACTTCCAGTCCCGATGGAAGCTTGTTAATTTTCCACTCATGCTCGCGTTCTGTGCTCACATTTTAAGCTAACTAGCTTGCTTACATCTGAATTATCTCAGCCTCGGAGCATCTTAAAAGACCCATATCTGTCTGTTGGCTGTAAGACCTGACGTGAGATTGGTGTGTGCAGACTCAATCCAGTTCCTCGCGGACGTCGTGATGCTACAGCGCAAAGCGGTCGCTAAATCAGCGCTAATTGGCAATCTTAAGACAGATATGAAGCAACTTCAATTTATTTTACCCCTTACCGCATCCTCGGAATCTTTCGAAGGATTCCACGGCCATTTGACGTCCTGTTGCGCCGGCCAGTTCAACAACCAATTCTCCGCAGCCGGGCCTGACAAACAGCAAACGAGATGATGGACTAGTTCATTTGTTCTCCGTGCTTTGTTGATTCGGGAGGCCAAGGCTGGCCAGGACGCAGGGAAAACTCGCTGCTCTTCTCCGAACAGCGGTTCCAGTCGTGGGGGAGACTGTGCCTTCAAGCGTTCAGCAGCCGCGCCTTCCAAGAGTGGAAGAGACTCCCGGCCAGATAGCAGAGTCGCAACCAACCCCACCCCGCCTCCCCCCACCACCACAGCGTGTGAACTTTCACCTCCCGGATCTCGTCCCGCCCGTGGGGCACCGTGCAGGCTCAACACTGCCATCTGCATAGCGGCCGTGACGCGCAGGGGCAGTAACTGGCCAGAATCCTGAGGACTACTTGCCCCATGACACCACTTCTTAAACAGGAAGAGAACCAAGAAAGTCTTGCATTGATGTAGCGCCTTTAACGCAGTACAACGTCCCAAGGGTGCTTCACAGGAGCAAAATTTGACACCGAGCCACATGAGGAGATATTAGGACATGAGGCCAGAAGCTTGGTCAAAGAGGTCGGTTTTAAGGAGCAAGGAGGAGAGAGAGGCAGAAAGGTTTAAGGAATTCCAGAGCTTAGGGCCCAGGCGGCTGAAGGCATGGCCGCCAATGGTGGAGCGATTAAAATCGGGGGATGCTCAAGAGGCCGGAATTGGAGGAGCGCAGAGATCTCGGAGGGTTGTGGGGCTGGAGGAGGTTACAGAGATAGGGAGGGGGGCAAGACCATGGTGGGATTTGAAAACAAAGATTCACTGTGATCTATGAGGTTCAATCATTCATTGGGATTAAACCCAATGTGTTGAATAAATAAGCAACACATAAGAACATAAGAAATAGGAGCAGGAGTAGGCCAATCGGCCCCTCGAGCCTGCTCCACCATTCAATAAGATCATGGCTGATCTGATCCTAACCTCAAATCTACTTTCACTCTCCATCCCACCCGATCCCATGTGATCTCCCGGGAGAGGCGAAAAACCAGATAAAAAACCCAATGGCCAATTTGGGAGAAACAATCTGGGAAATTCCTCTCCAACCCATCTAGGCGATCGAAACTCGTCCAGGAGATCACTCTGTCCCTATATTTTCTACAGTACTTACCTTCTGTAAAGGCGATCACCACCCCAGCCAGGAACAGGAATAAAACCATCTCTTGAAATCTAACACAGAATTAGAACACAAGAAATAGGAGCAGAATCAGGCTACACGGCCCCTGCGCCCACTCCACTACCCACAGGGCCATGACCGTTCCCAACCTAGACTCATGTCCAATTTCCTGCCCGCTGCCCGTAACCCTTAATTCCCTTTACCTCTAGGAAACTATCTATTTCTGTTTTAAATTTATTTAATGAATCTACAAACACTTAAATGAAAACAGAAGATACTGGAAACCCATTGGAGGCCAGACAGGTTCACAGTTCAGAAGTCTGCTTTTCATCAAGGTTCTCACGGATCTATATCCAGAACCTGTCTCTTTCCAGATGGCAGCAATGTGAGTTTTGACTCTAGCTGTTCATGTTTTACCCTTTGGCAGCGATGTTCTTCAACGCAAGGGACTATTATTGTTGGAGAATGGAATGCGTCCCATTTCAGGTACCCAGTGGCAGAATCCTAAGAACATAAGAAATAGGAGCAGGAGTCGGCCATTCGGTCCCTCGAGCCTGCTCCGCCATTCAATAAGATCACGGCTGATCTTCCACCTCATCTCCATTTTCCCGCCCGATCCCCATATCCCTCGATTCCCCTAGAGTCCAAAAATCTATCGATCTCAGCCTTGAATATACTCAACGACTGAGCCTCCACAGCCCTCTGGGGTAAAGAATTCCAAAGATTCACCACCCTCTGAGTGAAGAAATTCCTCCTTATCTCAGTCCTAAATGGCCGACACCTTGAGAGGGTGCAGAGGAGATTTACCAGAATGGTTCTGGGGATGGGGGATCTTAGCTACAAGGACAGGTTGGAGAAGCTGGATTTGTTTTCATTAGAGCAAAGGAGGTTGAGGGGTGATTTGATAGAGGTGTACAAGATTATGACGGGTTTGGATAGGCTAGACGGGGAAAGGCTGTTCCCACTAGTTGATGGTACAAGGACTAGGGGACACAGATTTAAGGTTTTGGGCAAGAGATACAGGGAGGATGTGAGGGAAAACTTTTTTACGCAGCGAGTGGTGAGGACCTGGAACTCGCTGCCGACGGAAGTGGTGGAAGCGGAGACACTCGATGTTTTCAAGGGGAGACTGGATAGGCACTGGAGGGAAATAAACTTGCAGGGCTACAGGGATAGAGCGGGGGAATGGGACTGACTGGATCGCTCCACAGAGAGCCGGCACGGACTCGATGGGCCGAATGGCCTCCTTCTGTGCAGTTATGGCTCTATGACTATGACCTTATCCTGAGACTATGACCTCCAGTCCTAGGCTCTCCAGCCAGCGAGGCGGCGTTTGGGGGGGGGAATCGACCTCTCGGCATTATGAACTCCAAGGGCTCTTGGAGCACGACTACCAATAATGATCATCTGGGGCGGTTTTTGTGTGAAGTGCCATTGGGGTGCTAAGTGTCCACAGCGAAGTCAACGATCATTCTTCCACCCAGACGAACGAGGGGGGTGGGGCTCTCATTGCCTTAATCAAACCCACTCCTAACTTAGACCCCAGGGTAAACAGTTCTGATTCCGTAGTGCTTTTGAGTAAGACCCTCAGCTTTGATAAACAAGCGGGCCACCTATTGAACAAGCTGACATGAATCAGTCATTCATGAAAGAAAGACTTATGAAATAATACTGAGCGGCCTGCGGGTGGCGCTGTCCAGGGAGAGTATACATACTCGGGCACGGGCCCAGCTTGCGCAGGACATTCTTAACAGGAACTAGTGAAGGACACAACTAGACCTCCATGTTGTAAAACAGTTGATTAAAGCTTTGTTTAACGCTTAGACCAAGTGCCTAGTAGTTTTCTTACATCACAAGCCAAATAGCCCGATTAACAGCAGGGCCTGGGAGGCTGTACAACTTTAGTTAAATCCGATTCTGTCAATTTTTATAGAGACACATCAACTCGGAAGAAACCAGAATGCAGACATGTCATAGAGTCATAGAGCACAGAAGGAGGCCATTCGGCCCATCCAGTCCGTGCCGGCTCTCTGTAGAGCGATCCAGTCAGTCCCATTCCCCCGCTCTGTCCCCGTAGCCCTGCAAGTTTATTTCCCTCCAGTGCCTATCCCGTCTCCCCTTGAAAACATTGAGTGTCTCCGCTTCCACCACTTCCGTCGGCAGCGAGTTCCAGGTCCTCACCACTCGCTGCGTAAAAAAGTTTTTCCTCACATTCCCCCCTGTATCTCTTGCCCAAAACCTTAAATCTGTGTCCCCTAGTCTTTGTACCATCAACTAGTGGGAACAGCCTTTCCCCGTCTAGCCTGTCCAAACCCGTCATAATCTTGCACACCTCTATCAAATCACCCCTCAACCTCCTTTGCTGCAGTTGCACCAAACATAATTGTTTTTTTTTGCCAGATCTTTAAACTGATGAACAGAGAGAGTGTCGGATTTCTCTGGCCCCCAGTGGGCATTGTCTGGGATTAACTTATTAAACCTCTGTGAGGACCTGTAAAAGAAGCTTCCAACTGGTACCTTGCTGAGACAGTGATGGAGAATTGATGTCGATTAGTTCAGTGTGTTGTCTGCACACGCACCGGGTGTATCTCCAGGACACGGAAATCCACTTGTTCGGGAGGGCTGTCTGACAGGGGCAACAACAGCAAAGGCTGATTGTATTTCCGAGACACTTAACAAGCCTCGGTACTCGGGTCATGAGTAGTGGTGACCTGCCGGACTAGCAATACAATAAGCACCAACCAAAGGAGGTGCTCGAAAGATCGACTTGCCTTTCGCACCCTCAGGGCTTTACAGCCAATGTAATACTTGTGAAGTGTGCTCACTGTTGTAATGTGGGAAACGCTGCAGCCAATTTGTGCACAGCAAGCTCCCACAAACAACAATGTGATAATGACCTGATCATCTGTTGTTCGTGATGTTGGTTGAGGGATAAATATTGGCCCCAGGACACCGGGGAAAACTCCCCCTGCTCTTCTTCCAATAGTGGCCGTGGAATCTTTTACGTCCACCTGAGTGAGCAGACGGGGCCTCGGTTTAAGGTCTCATCCGAAAGACGGCCCCTCCGACAGTTCAGCACTCCCTCAGTATTGCCTCTCCGACAGTGCGGCGCACCCTCAGTACTGCCCCTCCGACAGTGCGGCGCTCCCTCAATACTGCCCCTCCGACAGTGCGGCACTCCCTCAGTACTGCCCCTCCGACAGTGCGGCTCTCCTTCAGTACTGCCCCTCCGACAGTACGGCGCTCCCTCAGTACTGCCCCTCCGACAGTGCGGCGCTCCCTCAGTACTGCCCCTCCGACAGTGCGGCGCTCCCTCAGTACTGCCCCTCTGACAGTGCGGCGCTCCCTCAGTACTGCCCCTCCGACAGTGCGGCACTCCCTCAGGACTGCCCCTCCGACAGTGCGGCGCTCCGTCAGTACTGCCCCTCCGATAGTGCGGCTCTCCCTCAGTACCGCCCCTCTGGCAGTGCGGCGCTCCCTCAGTACTGCCCCTCCGACAGTGCGGCTCTCCCTCAGTACTGCCCCTCTGGCAGTGCGGCGCTCCCTCAGTACTGCCCCTCTGGCAGTGCGGCGCTCCCTCAGTACTGGCGCTGGGAGTCTCAGCCTAGATATTCAGGTCTCTGGAGTGGGGCTCGAACCCACGACCTACTGGCTCAGAAGCAAGAGTGCTGCCCACTGAGCCACGGCTGACATCCAGACACTAGAAACGCATTATTTCCTCTTATTAAGCACCTTTCCGCTTTGCCCAATTTTAAATCCTACCGACCGTCCTCCCACCTCTCCTGAAGGCTGTGGTTCTTGCTTGGGTGCAGGTTCATGAGCACAGTGCTTCAGAATGTGGAACTCGCTACCACAGGGAGTGGTTGAGGCGAATAGCAGAGATACATTTAAGGGGAAGCTGGATAAACACATGAGGGAGAAGGAATAGAGGGTTATGTTGATGGGGTGAGATGAAAAGGGGTGGGAGGAGGCTGGTGTGGAGCTTGGACCAGATGGGCCGAATGGCCTGTTTCTCTGCTATACATTCTGGGGAATTTACCACAGGGAACTACCTCCAGGCTCAGACGACTGAGGCAGCAGGAGAATAAGACAAAAGACTGCTAGTGTAGAGGCTTTGTTGACTGCCTTCCTATTACACATGTATACCCGAAGCGTGAGTGCATGTCAGTGGCCGGCTTATTGGCCTCTACAACCAGCTTCTAGTAAGCAGTCATGAACTGATTCGGGAATAATCTCCTTCCCCTGGGAAAATACCCGATCCCATGTGCTTCCTATATCCTGGTCCAGAATCCCTAAAGGGAGGGACTTCTGTATCTGCCGTGGGTCAGTGGGCCGCACTCTCGCCTCCCAGTCAGAAGGTTGTGGGTTCAAGTCTCACTCCAGAGACTTGAGCACATAAAGCTAGGCTGACACTCCCAGTCCAGTACTGAGGGAGCGCCGCACTGTCGGAGGGGCAGTACTGAGGGAGCGCCCCACTGTCGGAGGGGCAGTACTGAGGGAGCGCCGCACTGTCGGAGGGGCAGTACTGAGGGAGCGCCCCACTGTCGGAGGGGCAGTACTGAGGGAGCGCCCCACTGTCGGAGGGGCAGTACTGAGGGAGCGCCTCACTGTCGGATGGGCAGTACTGAGGGAGCGCCGCACTGTCGGAGGGGCAGTACTGAGGGAGCGCCGCACTGTCAGAGGGGTAGTACTGAGGGAGCGCCGCAGTGTCGGAGGGGCAGTACCGAGGGAGCGCCGCACTGTCGGAGAGCAAGTACTGAGGGAGCACCACACTGTCGGAGGCGCAGTACTGAGGGAGTGCTGTACTGTCGGAGGGGCAGTACTGAGGGAGCGCCGCACTGTCGGAGGGGCAGTGCTGAGAGAGCACCGCGCTGTCGGAGGGGCAGTACTGAGGGAGCGCCGCACTGTCAGAGGGGTAGTACTGAGGGAGCGCCGCAGTGTCGGAGGGGCAGTACCAAGGGAGCGCCGCACTGTCAGAGAGCAAGTACTGAGGGAGCACCGCACTGTCGGAGGCGCAGTACTGAGGGAGTGCTGTACTGTCGGAGGGGCAGTACTGAGGGAGCGCCGCACTGTCAGAGGGGCAGTGCTGAGGGAGCACCGCACTGTCGGAGAGGCTGTACTGAGGGAGCACCGCGCTGTCGGAGGGGCTGTACTGAGGGAGCGCCGCACTGTTGGAGGAGCCGTCTTTCGGATGAGACATTAAACCAAGGCCCCGTCTGCCCTCTCAGGTGGACATAAAAGATCCCACGGCCACTATTGGAAGAAGAGCAGGGGGAGTTCTCCCCGGTGTCCTGGGGCCAATATTTATCCCTCAACCAACATCACTAAAAACAGATGATCTGGTCATTATCACATTGCTGTTTGTGGGAGCTTGCTGTGCAAAAATTGGCTGCTGCGTTTCCTACATTACAACAGTGACCACACTTCAAAAAGTACTTCATTGGCTGTAAAGCGCTTTGGGACGTTCCTAAGGCGCTGGAGAAATGCGAGTCTTTTTTCTATTATTAATTTCAATAGTTAAAGCGAGGTCGCTGTGTTGAAGAGAAGTTGATGATATTTAAGGATTTGGTTATATTATCATTCATTCATTCAGGGAACGTCTCCTCTCCCCCAGGAGAATTCTAATTTGCAGGGGCTTTTAACACCTAACTGTGAGACTCCGCAAGTGTGGAGCTCTGGAATCTATTAGCAGCACTGCGGCGAGAAGGATTGGGGTAAAAATAGACGGGAACAGAAAACGCTTCAAATGTGAGAAGTGCGTTCATGAAGCGCCTTTGCAAGATGTCTCGCATCTCTTCACAATGAATTACTTCTCAAGCGCCGTCACTGATAGGCAGGCAGATGTGCAGACTCGACCGACAGCAATTCAGGTAAATGGCCAGTTAATCCCTGCTTTGTTTTTGGAGATGGTTGAGGAGGAATGCCGGGACACCAAGAGAACTCATTGGTCTTCCCTGAACCGTGCATAGTGATCATAAGATCATCAGAATTAGGAGCAGGAGTCGGCCATTCGGCCCCTCGAGCCTGCTCCGCCATTCAATAAGATCGTGGCTGATCTTCGACCTCAACTCCACTTTCCCGCCCGATCCCCATATCCCTCGATTCCCCTGGAGTCCCCGGCCTAGAAATTCGGTTGCTTTGCGCCTCCCGTTAGCTGAATTTTGTGGGAGGTGTTGGCGGCACCGATGACATCATCGCCGTGCGCAGCGCCTCGCTCACGTCCTGGCCGCGATCATCCGGACACTATGTCCGACGGGGGCAGGGGGGGTGCCTACCTGCGGCCGGGGCGGCGCTAATTCAAGGCGAGGTGCCGGGCGGCCATTTTTGGTGCTGGCCGCCTGCCAGCACCTGCCCCCTCTGCCGCCCCCGCCCCCCTGCGGAGTGCCGGCTGCGCTCCATCGAAACATAGAAGAAACATAGAAGATAGGAGCAGGAGTAGGCCATTCGGCCCCTCGAGCCTGCTCCGCCATTCAATGCGATCATGGCTGATCATCCAAATTCAGTACCCTGTCCCTGCTTTCTCCCCATACCCCTTGATCCCTTTAGCCTCAAGAAATATATCTATTAAGAAATATAGAATAGATTGGCATTAAACTGAAGTGGAGACAATTCTACTTCTCTTGAGTGCCGGGCTCTTTTGCCGGCACTCCTGATCCCCGGTGGCCCAGCTGGGCCCCGGGTCGCGCTGCGCAAGGCCCCTCCTCTTTCAGAAGGGGAGGAAGGCCTGCAGTACCGCGGCACGACTCAATTCTTCCCCCAAAAATCTAGCGATCTCAGCCTTGAATATACTCAACGACTGAGCCTCCACAGCCCTCTGGGGTAGAGAATTCCAAAGATTCACCACCCTCTGAGTGAAGAAATTCCTCCTCATCTCAGTCCTAAATGGCCGACCCCTTATCCTGAGTCTGTGTCCCCTGGTTCTAGACTCCCCAGCCAGGGGAAAACATCCTCCCTGCATCTACCCTGTCAATCCCCCCATAGAATCTTATATGTTTCAATGAGATCACCTCTCATTCTTCTAAACTCCAGAGAGTATCGGCCCAATCTACACAATCTCTCCTCACAGGACAACCCTCTCATCTCATCACTTGCGTCAAGCTAATCAAAGCCGAAGAGTTCAATGCCTCATCCGAAAACGCGCATTCGCTTAAAAGAAAATTTATTCACACCAAAACATTTGTTTGGGCGGGAGGTGAGGCTGTTATATAGCACAGGAGTTGGCTGTCCCGGTGGGGCACTGGACAGGAGTCGGACCTGCAGGCTGCGATATCGGGGAAGAATTGGGCAGGCAAGACGCAACAACTGGGTTGCAGTATTGAGCGGGAGCTGGGGTGGAGCGGGGGCGGAACATAGTGGCCCATTCAGCCCCTGGAGCCTGTGCGTTCCGTTAGAGCTGTGCCCCGACTCCACTTGCCCACCTTTGATCCCTATCCCTCGATAGCCCCGCCCGATAAAGATCTGTCGCTGGGTTGGCATGCTGCAGTGTCGGGTTGGCCGTCCAAAGGGTTGCTTGAAACCCTGCACACACGGCCGTAAGACAACATCGGTAATACAAAGGTCCTCTACCAACCTGCCCCCGCCACACAGTACTGCCCCCCAATTATCAAAATCCACGACGAGGCCTTGGACAACGTGAACCACTTTCCAGACCTCGGGAGCCTACTGTCAACAAGGGCAGACGTCGACGACGAAGTCCAACACCGCCTTCAGTGTGCCAGTGCAGCCTTCGGTCGCCTGAGGAAGAGAGTGTTTGAAGAGCAGGACCTCAAACCCAGCACCAACCTCATGGTCTACAGAGCAGCAGTGATACCTGCCCTCCTGTATGCCTCAGAGACATGGACCATGTACAGCAGGCACCTCAAAGCACTGGAGAGGTACCACCAACGCTGCCTCCGCAAGATCCTGCAAATCCATTGGCAGGATAGGCACACCAGCGTCAGTGTTCTCACTCAGACCAACATCCCCAGCATTGAAGCTCTGACCACGCTCAATCAGCTCCGATGCACGGGTCACATCGTCCACATGCCCGATACGAGGCTCCCAAAACAAACGCTCTACTCGGAGCTCCGGCACGGCATGAGAGCCCCAGGTGGGCAGAGGAAACGCTTCAAGGACACCCTCAAAGCCTCCTTGAAAAAGTGCAACATCCCCACCGATACCTGGGAATCCCTGGCCCAAGACCGCACAAAGTGAAGGAGAAGCATCCGGGAAGGTGCTGAACACCTCGAATCTCTTCGCCGGGGAGCAAGCGGAAGCCAAGCGCAAACAGCGGAAGGAGCGAACGTCAACCCAAGCACCCCACCCACCCGCCCCTTCAACCACCGTCTGCCCCACCTGTGACAGAGACTGTAGATCCAGCATTGGACTCATCAGTCACCTGAGAACTCATCTTTAGTGTGGAATCAAGTCATCCTCAGTTCCGAGGGACTGCCTAAGAAGAAGAAGACAGCGCGGCCAGAACGGTGTGGGCGGGAAGGGGTTAAGATGGCGGGGGGAGACGGGCCGCATTCTTGACGTGTTCCAGCCGCCCTCCGCCCCCCCCCCCCGCACCAATGTCTGAACTGATCTGAGATCAGGCACGGGCGGGCCGACCACACCAGGCACGCAGGGTCCTATTTCACCGGCAAAGGTGACGCCCCGAGGACATCACTCCATTTTTAACCAACAATCTCAGGAGGACCAGCACAGCGCCAAACGCAACAGCAAGACCTGGCTGGCGAGACCTGAGGCAAAGGTAAGCACAGAACATGTTATTTTTCTCAGGGCTCTTTGTGGGCCAGGAGGAGCAGCGGAACTCCCCGAGCCTCCCCAGTCTCAGCCTCACGTCTCCCTCTCGGTACCGTCCTCCCTCTCCGGCTGTAACGTCAAGCCAAAGACCATTTCCTCGGGTCCTCAGCAGCAACAACAACTTGTAGTAAAACGTCCCAAGGCGCTGCACAGGAGCGTTATAAGACGAAAAATTTGACACCGAGCCACATAAGGAGATATTAGGACAGGTGACCAAAAGCTTGGTCAAAGAGGAAGGTTTTAAGGAGAGTCTTAAAGGAGGAGAGAGAGGGGCGGAGAGGTTTAGGGAGGGAATTCTAGAGCTTAGGGCCCAGGCAGCTGAAGGCACGGCCGCCAATGGTGGAGCGATTAAAATCGGGGGATGCTCAAGAGGCCAGAATTGGAGGAGCGCAGAGATCTCGGAGGGTTATGGGGCTGGAGGAGGTTACAGAGATAGGGAGGGGGGCGAGGGGCCATGGAGAGATTTGAAAACAAGGATGAGAATTTTAAAATCGAGGCGTTGCCGGACCGGGAGCCAATGTAGGTCAGCGAGCACAGGGGGTGATGGGTGAACGGGACTTGGTGCGAGTTAGGACACGGGGCAGTGAGCACAGGGGGTGATGGGTGAACGGGACTCGGTGCGAGTTAGGACACGGGGCAGTGAGCACAGGGGGTGATGGGTGAACGGGACTCGGTGCGAGTTAGGACACGGGGCAGTGAGCACAGGGGGTGATGGGTGAACGTGACTCGGTGCGAGTTAGGACACGGGGCAGCGAGCACAGGGGGTGATGGGTGAACGGGACTTGGTGCGAGTTAGGACACGGGGGCAGTGAGCACAGGGGGCGATGGGTGAACGGGACTCGGTGCGAGTTAGGACACGGGGCAGTGAGCACAGGGGGTGATGGGTGAACGGGACTCGGTGCGAGTTAGGACACGGGGCAGTGAGCACAGGGGGTGATGGGTGAACGGGACTTGGTGCGAGTTAGGACACGGGGGCAGCAGAGTTTTAGATGAGCTGAAGTTTACGTCGGGTGGAATGTGGGAGGTCGGCCAGGAGTGCGTTGGAATAGTCAAGTCCTCGGTCTCCCCAGGCCCAATTTCTGTTCCTGTCATCTGTCCCTGACGTCACTCCCTCTGGTTTTGGGCAGGAGAGGCCCCGATTTTAACTCCAGGTGGATTCCGCCCCCCCCCACCCCGCTCAGGCCTGAGTTAAAATCACAGTCGGGTCTCGACTATGTCATCGGGCCGCACCGCTCATAATGTAAAGAAGGACCCTGTTGGCTCCGGGCGCATGTGTCCCTTGCCGCCCACTCAGGAGAGCGGGTTAAAATTTGCAGATGTCGCCATCGTGGCGGCTTTCGGGTGGGTAAGAGCTGGGGCGATTTTAACTGCCCACCCGCCCACCTGGTTTCTGCTGAGCGAGCTGGGTTTAACTCACGCCCACAGTGCTGTAGCGTTAAAATAAGGCCTGACATAAATCAGTCATTCATGAAAGAAACACATATGAAATAATACTGAGCGGCCTGCGGGTGGTGCTGTCCAGGGAGAGTATAAATACTCGGGCACGGGCCCAGCTTGCGCAGGACATTCTTAACAGGAACTAGTGAAGGACACAACTAGACCTCCATGTTGTAAAACAGTTGATTAAAGCTTTGTTTAACGCTTAGACCAAGTGCCTAGTAGTTTTCTTACGTCAAGGCCCAGGTGTTAAAACTTTTTTTTTATTCGTTGCTGGGATGTGGGCGTCACTGGCCAGGCCCCAGCATTTATTGCCCATCCCTAGTTGCCCCTTGAGAAGGTGGTGGTGAGCCGCCTTCTTGAACCGCTGCAGTCCCGTGTGGTGATGGTACTCCCACAGTTACTGTTAGGGAGGGAGTTCCAGGATTTTGACCCAGCGACGATGAAGGAACGGCCGATATATTTCCAAGTCGGGATGGTGTGTGACTTGGAGGGGAACTTGGAGGTGGCGGTGTTCCCATGCGCCTGCTGCCTTTGTCCTTCGAGGTGGAAGAGGTCGCGGGTTTGGGAGGTGCTGCCGAAGAAGCCTTGGCGAGTTGCTGCAGTGCATCTTGTAGATGGTACACACTGCAGCCACGGTGCGCCGGTGGTGGAGGGAGTGAATGTTTAAGGTGGTGGATGGGGTGCCAATCAAGTGGGCTGCTTTGTCCTGGATGGTGTCGAGCTTCTTGAGTGTTGTTGGAGCTGCACTCATCCAGGCAAGTGGAGAGTATTCCATCACACTCCTGACTTGTGCCTTGTGGATGGTGGAAAGGCTTTGGGGAGTCAGGAGGTGAGACACTCGCCGCAGAATACCCAGCCTCTGACCTACTCTTGTTGGCCCAGGCCTCACGCTAAACTCTTCCTTGATACTTATAAAATTCTAACAGGACTAGACAGACTAGATGCAGGAAGGATGTTCCCGATGGCGGGGGTGTCCAGAACCAGGGGTCACAGTCTAAGAATAAGGGGTAAGTCATTTAGGACAGAGATGAGGAGGAATTTCTTCACCCAGAGAGTGGTGAACCTGTGGAATTCTCTACCACAGAAGGCAGTTGAGGCCAATTCATTAAATATATTCAAGAAGGAGTTAGATATATTTCTTAAGGCTAAAGGGATCAAGGGATATGGGGAGAAGGCAGGGACAGGGTACTGAATTTGGATGATCAGCCATGATCTCATTGAATGGCGGAGCAGGCTCGAGGGGCCGAATGGCCAACTCCTGCTCCTATCTTCTATGTTTCTATGACAAACGGTGGGGAGTGGGGGCTTCACTCATGCCTCGTGCCCCACCCCGAATGTGTTAAATATCAACGATCAAGGGTCTGTCGTGGCCATTCTGCATCTGGGTCTCAAAGGATGAATGCTTACTGTAAGCAGAGAGTCAATAAAGTCCTTTTAAAATGGATTGAAGCACTTTCAGTTCCATTGCAGTTGCTTCCCCAAGTGTGAAAATGGACTCCTCTCGCTTTCGCTCTGTTGGAATGAAATCTCCATTTATACAAATAAGCCTTGAATATTCAGCAGGCTGAGACACAGGCGAGGGAGCTTAACACAGTGCTCGCTCTCCCAGTTAGGTAATGAATAGAACTCTTAGGCTTTCACTCGACCATGTCACTGATATAATTAGCTGTTCGGGTCCAGCGTCACTGGTGAAGCTGCTGCACCTGGTGAATGACACTCAGGGCGGTATTTTACATAGACACCAGGGGAGCAAAGGACAGCGATATTTGAATAATTGATTACAAGTCGCAGCATTCGCTCGCAGAAGGCACTTTTCTGCTCAGTGTGAAAGCAAAGATCCAAACAACATGGACCCACAATAAATTTCACAGTAGGAACAACCAAAATTGAACAAACCACTCACTACACATACTTGGGCTTAAAAATCAGTTCTACGGGAAACTTCAAACTGGCTGTGAATGAACTGAAAGAGAAAGCAAGAAGGGCTTTCTATGCCATCAAAAAATCAATCCAAATAGAAATCCCAATTAGCATTTGGCTCAAAATTTTCAAATCAGTAATTGAACCAATTGCACTCTATGGCAGTGAGGTCTGGGGACCACTAACACAACAAGATTTTGCAAAATGGGACAAACACCCAATTGAGATCCTACATGCGGAATTCTGTAAAAGTATCCTCCGGACTCAAAGGAAAACAGTAAACAACGCATGCAGGGCGGAACTAGGCCAATACCCATTAATAATCACTATCCAAAAAAGAGCCACCAAATTTTGGAATCACCTACAAATGAGCAACCCCCAATGCTATCACTACGACGCCCTGAAATGCCAAGAGCTGACCATAAAGAAGAATACCCTCAGTCAACTAGTCCTGGGACTCAATAAAGTAACTAATAACAATACTAACAATAACCAGCCCCAGGACAGTGACAGGGTAACACAAAGAATTCGACCCAACACAATCGTCGCTAAGCAAAAGGAAAAATATCTGTCATATTGGGCAGAAACAACAAAAACCCAAAGCAAACTCAATTGCTACTTGGCCCTAAACAGACAATACAACATAGCTGATTACCTGACCATGGTAAAGGATAACAAACTGAGAAGAACCTTGACAAGGTACAGACTTAGCGAACATAGCCTAGCGATCGAAAAAGGCAGACACAGGCAGACCAGGCTGCCAAGAGAAGACAGGATATGCTCTCACTGCAGTCAGGGAGTAGTTGAGACAGAGATGCACTTCCTCACAGCCTGTGGAAAATATCAGGGCATCAGAGAGAATTTCTATCAAAAATTCTCACAAATATGCCCTGAATTCAGAAATCTGACTGACAACCAAAAACTCCCATTCCTACTGGGGGAGGAGAGAAGCTGTGTAACACTGGCGGCACACTATGTTACAGCTTGCCATGAACAGAGGGACAACCAGTAAACTAAGACAAGAGTATATATAAACAAGGCGAAAATATATTTATAAACTCAGGGATATACCTGTTTATACACTGTATGAATGGAACCGCGTTTATGTGTTCAACCATAAATGTATTTTGATGCTTTGGCAACATAAGATGTACCTTATCATGCCAATAAAGCGATTTGTATTGTATTGTATTGTATTGAAAGAAGACGTCTTGCAGTTCCTTTAAGTTTCCCCTTTCCTCGAATTTCAAAATTCTCATCCTTGTTTTCAAATCCATCAATGGCCTCGCCCCTCCCTGTCTCTGTAACCTCCTCCAGCCCCACAACCCCCTGAGATCTCTGCGCTCCTCAAATTCCGGCCACTTGAGCATCCCTCGATTTTAATTGCTCCACCATTGGCGGCCGTGCCTTCAGCCGCCTGGGCCCTGAGCTCTGGAATTCCCTCCCTAAACCTCTCCGCCTCTCTCTCCTCCTTTAAGATGCTCCTTAAAACCGACCTCTTTGACCAAGCTTTTGGTCGCCTGTCCTAATATCTCCTTATGTGGCTCGGTGTCAAATTCTGTTCGATAATCGCTCCTGTGAAGCACCTTGGGACGTTTTACTGAGGGAGCGCCGCACTGTCGGAGGGGCAGCACTGAGGTAGCGCCGCACTGTCGGAGGGGCAGTACTGAGGGAGCGCCGCACTGTCGGAGGGGCAGTACTGAGGGAGTGCCGCACTGTCGGAGGGGCAGTACTGAGGGAGTGCCGCACTGTTGGAGGGACAGTACTGAAGGAGCGCCGCACTGTCGGAGGGGCGGTACTGAGGGAGCACCGCACTTTCGGAGGGGCAGTACTGAGGTAGCGCCGCACTGTCGGAGGGGCAGTACTGAGGGAGCGCCGTACTGTCAGAGGGGCAGTACTGAGGGAGCGCTGTACTGTCGGAGGGGCAGTACTGAGGGAGCTCTGCACTGTCGGAGGGGCAGTACTGAGGGAGCGCCGCACTGTCGGAGGGACAGTACTGAGGGAGCGCCGCACTGTCGGAGGGGCAGTACTGAGGGATCGCCGCACTGTTGGAGGGGCAGTACTGAGGGAGCGCCACACTGTCGGAGGGGCAGTACTGAGGGAGCCCTGCACTGTTGGAGGGGCAGTACTGAGGGAGCGCCACACTGTCGGAGGGGCAGTACTGAGGGAGCGCTGCACTGTCGGAAAGGCAGTACTAAGGGAGCGCCGCACTGTCGGAGGGGCAGTACTGAGGGAGCGCAGCACTGTGGGAGGGGCAGTACTGAGGGAGCGCCGCACTGTCGGAGGGGCGGTACTGAGGGAGTGCCGCACTGTCGGAGGGGCGGTACTGAGGGAGTGCCGCACTGTCGGAGAGGCAGTACTGAGGGAGCGCCGCATTGTCGGAGGGGCGGTACTGAGGGAGCGCCGCACTGTCGGAGGGGCAGCACTGAGGGAGCGCCGCACTGTCGGAGGGGCAGCACTGAGGGAGCGCCGCACTGTCGGAGGGGCAGTACTGAGGGAGCGCCGCACTGTCGGAGGGGCAGTACTGAGGGAGCGCCGCACTGTCGGAGGGGCAGTACTGAGGGAGCGCCGCACTGTTGGAGGGACAGTACTGAAGGAGCGCCGCACTGTCGGAGGGGCGGTACTGAGGGAGCACCGCACTTTCGGAGGGGCAGTACTGAGGTAGCGCCGCACTGTCGGAGGGGCAGTACTGAGGGAGCGCCGTACTGTCAGAGGGGCAGTACTGAGGGAGCGCTGTACTGTCGGAGGGGCAGTACTGAGGGAGCTCTGCACTGTCGGAGGGGCAGTACTGAGGGAGCGCCGCACTGTCGGAGGGACAGTACTGAGGGAGCGCCGCACTGTCGGAGGGGCAGTACTGAGGGATCGCCGCACTGTCGGAGGGGCAGTACTGAGGGAGCGCCACACTGTCGGAGGGGCAGTACTGAGGGAGCGCCGCACTGTCGGAGGGGCGGTACTGAGGGAGCGCCGCACTGTCAGAGGGGCAGTACTGAGGGAGCGCTGTACTGTCGGAGGGGCAGTACTGAGGGAGCCCTGCACTGTTGGAGGGGCAGTACTGAGGGAGCGCCGCACTGTCGGAGGGGCAGTACTGAGGGAGCGCTGCACTGTCGGAAAGGCAGTACTGAGGGAGCGCTGCACTGTCGGAGGGGCAGTACTGAGGGAGCGCCGCACTGTCGGAGGGGCAGTACTGAGGGAGCGCCGCAATGTCGGAGGGGCAGTACTGAGCACGTGTAGTCACTGTTGTAATGTAGGTAACGCGGCAGCCAATATGCACACAGCAAGATCCCACAAACAGCAATGTGATAATGATCAGATAATCTGTTTTTTAGTGATGTTGACTGAAGGATAAATAGTGGCCCCAGGACACCAGGGAGAACTCCCCTGCCACACCTGGAGTACTGCGTACAGTTTTGGTCTCCTTATTTAAGGAGGGATATACTTGCATTGGAGGCAGTTCAGAGACGATTCAGTAGATTGATTCCGGAGATGAAGGGGTTGACTTATGAAGAAAGGTTGAGCAGGTTGGGCCTCTACTGATTGGAGTTTAGAAGAATGAGAGGTGATCTTATTGAAACAGATAAGATTCTGAGGGGACCTCGACAGGGTAGATGCTGAGAGGATGTTTGCCCTCGTGGGGGAATCTAGAACTAGAACTCAGAATAAAGGGTCACCCATTTAAAATGGAGATGAGGAGGAATTTCTTCTCTGAGGGCCGTGAATCTTTGGAATTCTCTACCCCAGAGAATGTGGAGGCGGAGTCATTGAATATATTTAAGGCGGAGATAGACAGACATTTGAGCTACAGGGGAGTCAGGGGTTATGGGGAGCGGGCGGGAAAGTGGAGTTGAGGCCCAGATCAGCCATGATCTTATTAAATGGCGGAGCAGGCTCGAGGGGCCGAATGCTCTACTCCTGCTCCTATTTCTTATGTTCTTATGTTTCTTTCAATAGTGGCCGTGGGATCTTTTACGTCCGCCAGAGAGGGCAGACGGGGACTCATTTTAACGTCGCATCCGAAAGACGACACCTCCGACAGTGCGGCGCTCCCTCAGTACCGCCCCTCCGACAGTGCGGCGCTCCCTCAGTACCGCCCCTCCGACAGTGCGGCACTCCCTCAGTACTGCCCCTCCGACAGTGCGGCACTCCCTCAGTACTGCCCCTCCGACAGTGCGGCGCTCCCTCAGTACTGCCCCTCTGAGAGTGCAGCGCTCCCTCAGTACTGCCCCTCCGACAGTGCAGCGCTCCCTCAGCACAGCCCCTCCAACAGTGCGGCGCTCCCTCAGTACTGCCCCTCCGACAGTGCGGCACCCCCTCAGTACTGCCCCTCCGACAGTGCGGCGCTCCCTCAGTACTGCCCCTCCGACAGTGCGGCGCTCCCTCAGTACTGCCCTTCTGACAGTGCGGCGCTCCCTCAGTACTGCCCCTCCGACAGTGCAGCGCTCCCTCAACACTGCCCCTCCGACAGTGCGGCGCTCCCTCAGTACTGCCCCTCCGACAGTGCGGCGCTCCCTCAGTACTGCCCCTCCGACAGTGCGGCGCTCCCTCAGCACTGCCCCTCCGACAGTGCGGTGCTCCCTCAGTACCGCCCCTCCGACAGTGCGGTGCTCCCTCAGCACTGCCCCTCCGACCATACGGCGCTCCCTCATTACTACCCCTCTGACAGTGCGGCGCTCCCTTAGTACTGTCCCTCCGACAGTGCAGCTCTCTCTCAGCACAGCCCCTCCGACAGTGCGGCGCTCCCTCTGTACTGCCCCTCCAACGGTGCGACGCTCCCTCAGTACTGCCCCTCCGACAGTGCGGCGCTCCCTCAGTACCGCCCCTCCGACAGTGCGGCGCTCCCTCAGTACCGCCCCTCCGACAGTGCGGCGCTCCCTCAGTACCGCCCCTCCGACAGTGCGACGCTCCCTCAGTACCGCACTGGGGAGCGTCAACCTAGATTTTTGTGCTCAAGTCTCTGGAGTGGGACTCGAACCCACGACCTGTCTGACTCAGAGGCGAGGGGGCTACCAACTAAACCACGGCTGACAAGATGACTAAGGGGAGAAATTGGAAAATAATTTGAAGTGCACCATCGACAACCTGACTCCATAAGTGCTAATTACAGTCGCCCCTCGCAAAGACAACACCAGCAGACCTTCTGTCGAACTGGCATCATTAAAACATCATGCTTAAAACACGGTTCATTTCGCAAATCCAACGGGGCCTAATCACAGTTGACTTCACCCTCCCTCAGCCGCAGTGACCCCGCCTATTAACTGAGACCGGTCAAGTATTATGAGCTTGCTTCTACTCCTGGAATTACGGTAGGAAAATTTCCTGCATAATTGAAAAGGCGGCAATCCATCAAACTGTCAGGGTCAGTGACACCGTTCAGATTTGGAGTGAAGCCGTCCTCCTTTTGGTAAAAAAAAGCGCTTGTCACAAGCAGGCAGCTACGTGCGCCCGAGTCCTTGACGTTTTTTTCAGTCCCCCTTTCCCCCATTTACTCGGCAAGTTGGTGAAATGGGCGGCGGCGGACGGCGCTCTGCTGACCAGTCGGATCATCGACTGCCCCTTTTATTGTAACCTCCGACAAAGCGACTTTTTATTTTTTTTAATTCGCCCCTGAGATGTGAGCGTCGCTGGCAAGGCCCAGCGTTTATTGCCCATCCCTAGTTGCCCCTCAAGAAGGTGGTGGTGAGCCCGACTTATACAACGGAGTGGCTGGCTGGGCCATTTCAGAGGAGCAGTTAAGAGTCAAGCACATTGTTTCTTTTGGGACAGGGTACTGAATTTGGAATGACCAGCTATGATCTCATTAAATGGCGGAACAGGCTCGAGGGGCCGAATGGCCTACTCCTGATCCTATCTTCTATTGCTGATGGTCTACAGTCACACACCGGCCAGACTGGGTAAGGGTGGTAGATTTCCAGTGAACCAGTTAGATTTTTACAACAATCCGGTAGTTTCATAGTCACCATTATTGACACTAGCTTTTTATTTTATTAACTGAATTTAAATTCCCCCAGCTGCTGTGGTGGGATTTAAACTCATATCACCGGATCATTAGTCCAGGCCTATTGGATTACTAGTCCAGTGACATAACCACGACGCTACCGTACCTGGTGTCTGTCAACGCTTGGAAAGGCGAATGGAGATCGCGAGAAGTCGCAGAACAAACGCCTCGCGAATACTCGCTGTGGCTTCGATCTTACGCCGAGCTTATGGGGCAAACCCGAAGCCGCGTCCGCACAAACCAGGGCAGGTGCAGATACTAGATGCCCAAATGGGGAACTGAAAGCTCTCCAGTGTGCGACCGTGGTCACCCAGAACAGACCAGGGAACACATAACGGACCCATTGCCCGATTCACCAATACAGATGAGACTTCACAGCGACATGCTCCGCTACTCCTGAAACCTGGCTTAACCACCTAACTGTAACATTATCATTGACGGTGTAAGCTGTGGCTCAGTTGGTCGTCACACTCACATCTATGTCAGAAGGTTGCAGGGTTCAAGTCCCACTCCAGGGGCTGCAGCACATAAAGCTAGGCTGACATTCCAGTGCAGTACTGAAGGAGCGCCGCACTGTCGGAGGGGCAGTACTGAGGGAGCGCTGCACTGTGGGAGGGGCAGTACTGAGGGAGCGCCGCACTGTCGGAGGGGCAGTACTGAGGGAGCGCAGCACTGTCGGGGGGCAGTACTGAGGGAGCACCGCACTGTCGGAGGGGCGGTACTGAGGGAGTGCTGCACTGTGGGAGGGGCAGTACTGAGGGAGCACCACACTGTCAGAGGGGCAGTACTGAGGGAATGCTGCACTGTGGGAGGGGCAGTACTGAGGGGGCGCCGCACTGTCGGAGGGGCAGTACTGAGGGAGCGCTGCACTGTTGGACAGGCAGTACTGAGGGAGCGTTGCACTGTCGGAGGGGCAGTACTGAGGGAGCGCTGCACTGTTGGAGGGGCAGTACTGAGGGAGCGCCGCACTGTCAGAGGGGCAGTACTGAGGGAATGCTGCACTGTGGGAGGGGCAGTACTGAGGGGGCGCCGCACTGTCGGAGGGGCAGTGCTGAGGGAGCACTGCACTGTGGGAGGGGCAGTACTGAGGGAGCGCCGCACTGTCGGAGGGGGCAGTACTGAGGGAGCGCCGCACTGTCGGAGGGGCAGTGCTGAGGGAGCGCTGCACCGTGGGAGGGGCAGTACTGAGGGAGCGCCGCACTGTCGGAGGGGGCAGTACTGAGTGAGCACCGCACTGTCGGAGGGGCAGTACTGAGGGAGCGCCGCACTGTCGGAGGGGCGGTACTGAGGGAGCGCCGCACTGTCGGAGGGGCGGTACTGAGGGAGCGCCGCACTGTCGGAGGGGCAGTACTGAGGGAGCGCCGCACTGTCGGAGGGGCGGTACTGAGGGAGCGCCGCACTGTCGGAGGGGCAGTACTGAGGGAGTGCCGCACTGTCGGAGGGGCAGTACTGAGGGAGCGCCGCACTGTCGGAGGGGCAGTACTGAGGGAGCGCCGCACTGTCGGAGGGGCAGTACTGAGGGAGCGCCGCACTGTTGGAGGGACAGTACTGACGGAGCGCCGCACTGTCGGAGGGGCAGTACTGAGGGAGCGCCGCACTGTTGGAGGGACAGCACTGACGGAGCGCCGCACTGTCGGAGGGGCAGCACTGAGGGAGCGCCGCACTGTCGGAGGGGCAGTACTGAGGGAGCGCCGCACTGTCGGAGGGGGCAGTACTGAGGGAGCACCGCACTGTCGGAGGGGCAGTACTGAGGGAGCGCCGCACTGTCAGAGGGGCGGTACTGAGGGAGCGCCGCACTGTCGGAGGGGCGGTACTGAGGGAGCGCCGCACTGTCGGAGGGGCAGTACTGAGGGAGCGCCGCACTGTCGGAGGGGCGGTACTGAGGGAGCGCCGCACTGTCGGAGGGGCAGTACTGAGGGAGCGCCGCACTGTCGGAGGGGCAGTGCTGAGGGAGCGCCACACTGTCGGAGGGGCAGTACTGAGGGAGCGCCGCACTGTCGGAGGGGCGGTACTGAGGGAGCGCCGCACTGTCGGAGGGGCAGTACTGAGGGAGCGCCGCACTGTCGGAGGGGCAGTACTGAGGGAGCGCCACACTGTCGGAGGGGCAGTACTGAGGGAGCGCCGCACTGTCGGAGGGGCAGTACTGAGGGAGCGCCGCACTGTTGGAGGGACAGTACTGACGGAGCGCCGCACTGTCGGAGGGGCGGTACTGAGGGAGCACCGCACTTTCGGAGGGGCAGCACTGAGGTAGCGCCGCACTGTCGGAGGGGCAGTACTGAGGGAGCGCCGTACTGTCAGAGGGGCAGTACTGAGGGAGCGCTGTACTGTCGGAGGGGCAGTACTGAGGGAGCTCTGCACTGTCGGAGGGGCAGTACTGAGGGAGCGCCGCACTGTCGGAGGGACAGTACTAAGGGAGCGCCGCACTGTCGGAGGGGCAGTACTGAGGGATCGCCGCACTGTCGGAGGGGCAGTACTGAGGGAGCGCCACACTGTCGGAGGGGCAGTACTGAGGGAGCGCCGCACTGTCGGAGGGGCGGTACTGAGGGAGCGCCGCACTGTCAGAGGGGCAGTACCGAGGGAGCGCTGTACTGTCGGAGGGGCAGTACTGAGGGAGCCCTGCACTGTTGGAGGGGCAGTACTGAGGGAGCGCCACACTGTCGGAGGGGCAGTACTGAGGGAGCGCCGCACTGTCGGAGGGGCGGTACTGAGGGAGCGCCGCACTGTCGGAGGGGCGGTACTGAGGGAGCGCCGCACTGTCGGAGGGGCGGTACTGAGGGAGCGCCGCACTGTCGGAGGGGCGGTACTGAGGGAGCGCCGCACTGTCGGAGGGGCAGTACTGAGGGAGCGCCGCACTGTCGGAGGGGCGGTACTGAGGGAGCGCCGCACTGTCGGAGGGGCAGTACTGAGGGAGCGCCGCACTGTCGGAGGGGCAGTACTGAGGGAGCGCCACACTGTCGGAGGGGCAGTACTGAGGGAGCGCCGCACTGTTGGAAGGACAGTACTGACGGAGCGCCGCACTGTCGGAGGGGCGGTACTGAGGGAGCACCGCACTTTCGGAGAGGCAGCACTGAGGTAGCGCCGCACTGTCGGAGGGGCAGTACTGAGGGAGCGCCGTACTGTCAGAGGGGCAGTACTGAGGGAGCGCTGTACTGTCGGAGGGGCAGTACTGCGGGAGCTCTGCACTGTCGGAGGGGCAGTACTGAGGGAGCGCCGCACTGTCGGATGGACAGTACTGAGGGAGCGCCGCACTGTCGGAGGGGCAGTACTGAGGGATCGCCGCACTGTCGGAGGGGCAGTACTGAGGGAGCGCCACACTGTCGGAGGGGCAGTACTGAGGGAGCGCCGCATTGTCGGAGGGGCGGTACTGAGGGAGCGCCGCACTGTCAGAGGGGCAGTACCGAGGGAGCGCCGTACTGTCAGAGGGGCAGTACTGAGGGAGCGCCACACTGTCGGAGGGGCAGTACTGAGGGAGCGCCGCACTGTCGGAGGGGCGGTACTGAGGGAGCGCCGCTCTGTCGGAGGGGTAGTACTTAGGGGGCACCACACTGTCGGAGGGGCTGTACTGAGGGACTGCTGCACTGGTGGAGGGGCAGTACTGAGAGAGCGCCGCACTGTCGGAGGGGCAGTACTGAGGGAGCATGGCACTGTCGGAGGGGCCGTACTGAGGGAGTGCTGCACTGTCGGAGGGGCAATACTGAGGGAGCGCCGCACTGTCGGAGGTGCAGTGCTGAGGGAGCGCCGCACTGTCGGAGGGGCAGTACTGAGGGAGCGCCGCACTGTCGGAGGGGCAGTACTGAGGGAGCGCTGCACTGTCGGAGGGGCAGTACTGAGGGAGCGCCGCACTGTCGGAGGGGCAGTACTGAGGGAGCGCCGCACTGTCGGAGGGGCAGTACTGAGGGTGCGCCGCACTGTAGGATGGGCAGTACTGAGGGAGTGCTGCACTGTCAGAGGTGCCATCTTTCGGATGAGACGTTAAACCGAGGCCCCGTCTGCTCTCTCAGGTGGACGTAAAAGAACCCACAGGCACTATTTTTAAGAAGAGCGGGGGGAGTTCTCCCCGGTGTCCTGGGGCCAATATTTATCCCTCAATCAACATCACTAAAACAGATTATCTGGTCATTATCACATTGCTGTTTGTGGGAGCTTGCTGTGCGCAAATTGGCTGCTGTGTTTCCCACATTACAACAGTGACCACACTTCAAAAAGTACTTCATTGGCTGTGAAGCGCTTTGAGACGTCCGGTGGTCATGAAAGGCGCTATAGAAATGCAAGTCTTTCTTTCTACATCATGCGAAGTTGTAGTACAGTATTGTACCTTTCGATTAAAGCACTGATTGGGCTTTAAAACTTGGAGATGAGGCACCTTTATTTAATTATTATATCATTTCACACTCTTCCTTCGCAAGTAAATGGTAGAATACTGAGCAGTGTAGAGGATCAGAGGGACCTTGGAGTGCATGTCCACAGATCCCTGAAGCTAGCGGGGCAGGTAGATAAGGTGGTTAAGAAGGCACACGGGATACTTTCCTTTATTAGCCGGGGCATAGAATATAAGAGCAGGGAAGTTATGCTTGAACTGTATAAAACACTAGTTAGGCCGCAGCTAGAGTACTGCGTGCAGTTCTGGTCACCACATTACAGGAAGGATGTGATCGCACTAGAGAGGGTGCAGAGGAGATTTACGAGGATGTTGCCTGGGCTGGAGAATTTTAGCTGTGAGGAAAGATTGGACAGGCTGGGGTTGTTTTCTTTGGAACAGAGGAGGCTGAGGGGGGATTTAATTGAGGTGTATAAAATTATGAGGGGCCTCGATAGAGTGGATAGGAAGGCCCTATTTCCCTTAGCAGAGAGGTCAATAACCAGGGGGCAGAGATTTAAAGTAATTGGTTGGAGGATTAGAGTGGAGTTGAGGTGAACTTTTTCACTCAGAGGGCGGTGGGGGTCTGGAACTCACTGCCTGAAAAGGTGGGAGAGGCAGAGACCCTCATCACATTTAAAAAGAACTTGGACGTGTACTTGTAACCTACAGGGCTACGGACCAAGAGCTGGAAAGTGGGATTAGGCTGGAGAGCTCTTTGTCGGCCGACGCGGACACGATGGGCCGAATAGCCTCCTTCTGTGCCGTGATCTTCTACGGTTCTATGGCTAGCTTTCCGCCCGTTCTCCCGCAGAAATCCTCCATCGCTGCCAATTCGGATCGCTGTGAGACGCAGCAATATTTGACACAATGTTGGAACAAAGACAGAGAAACTCAAGGGTGAGGACAGTCAAAGTAGAAAGGCAATTTAAAATGCGAGCCTCGTACTTCTCAACAGTCCCGATCGAATCCAATATTCTAACATGAAACAGTGCCATTAAACGAAGCGGCGGTATTCCTGATTCTCAACTAACTGCAACACATTGCAGATTGAGAGATATGTCTGGCATACACCCGAGTGTTAGGAAGTCTAAAAGACCATGCAGGAAGGGCATTCTGGCTGTAACGTGCATCTATCTGAGGACTTGCCAACACAACCAATCCAAGGGTCCATCTATTGGTGCCACAATGTCCTCGTGGGGAAAAAAAAAATCACCCTTACGCCCATTGCTTGCATTTAGCTTATGCACTTCTTGTGTGAGAGTCGTAATTCATGATTCCCTGGGATGAGAGGGTTGTCCTTATGAGGAGAGGTTGAGTAGATTGGGCCGATACTCTCTGGAGTTTAGAAGAATGAGAGGTGATCTCATTGAGATTCTGAGGGGGATTGACAGGGTAGATGCTGAGAGGCTGTTTCCCCTGGCTGGGGAGTCTAGAACCAGGGGTCACAGTCTCAGGATAAGGGGTCGGCCATTTAGGACTGAGATGAGGAGAAATTTCTTCACTCAGAGGGTGGTGAATCTTTGGAATTCTCTACCCCAGAGGGCTGTGGATGCTCAGTCATTGAGTATATTCAAGGCTGAGATCGATAGATTTTTGGACTCCAGGGGAATCAAGGGATATGGGGATCGGACGGGAAAGTGGAGTTGAGGTCAAAGATCAGGCATGATCTTATTGAATGGTGGAGCAGGCTCGAGGGGCCGAATGGCCAACTCCTGCTCCTATCTCTTATGTTGAGACAAGTCGTTGCACATGGTAAAAATTGCGAATATAATTTTAGAACTAATGCAGGGGAAAGCTAGAAGTTTCAGCGAGCGGCTCGACGGCCAGAACAAGGCCATCAAGAGCCAGGCATCAACCATCACAGAAGAGGATGAAGTGCAGTAAAGAACAAATTGAAAAGCTGTTGCTTCCGTTAGATAGGCAGCTGTCAGGAGGAGGACCGCAGACGTAGGGCGCGATCTTACCAGCCCTGGGGAGGCGGGTTTGGCGGCAGCACAGCCGGGAAAATGGCAGAATCTGGGGGCGGGTGCCCATCCTGCCCCCCAACCCGCCTCCGTGCCACCTTCCCGGGAGGCGGGTATCCGTCTCGCACCGGGTCCCGCCTCCTGGAGGCGGGAAGGGGATTACAGCCACCTAACAGGCAGATAAGAGGATTATCCCCATTTTACCCACATAAGTGCGGGCTTCCCGAAGGCTCCGAAACCCGCCAGGGTCACCGAGGCGAGTAATGGGTCTGCTGGGGTCGGAGGGGTGCAAAAGTGCGCTGTGAAGGTAAGTGATGGGTGCAAGTGTGGAGAAGTGAGTATGTGAGGTGAGTGGAAAGTGATAGAAAATGTTTCCTTACCTTTGTTTCTTCCTGCAGGCTTCAACAGTTGGGATGCGGAGAGTCTCGCACCTCCGCGGCAGAGATGGCAGAAGGCCGTTGCATTTTCCGATGCAACAACCATCTGATTTCTGCTAAAGAAAGAGGTTTGATGAGGTCTTGAATTCAAGAACTCATCAAACTACAGAGAATGTCAGTGTTTGACAGCTTCACAGAGCTGTCAAACGATGACAATTCATCTGTCAAAAATTTTTGACAGATGAAACGTCACACGCTGACGTGCTCTGTAACCGGCTTCCCCTTAATTGGCCTGCTACACCCGCTGGGCGGACTTAACAAGGTCAATCAAGGGAAAATAGCGTGGGTTGGCCAGAAGTCGATGGAGGCGGGACTAAAACCTGACAAGTGGAGGTCCCGCCTCCAAAAGCTCCCCATTGGCAAAACCCAGCCCGTGGTCTTCTTCGGATGAAGCATTCAACCAAGGGCCCCCAGCTGCCCGCTTCAGGTGGATCTTCGAGATCCCTCGGGGTAGGTTTTCCCGAGCCTGTCGGGAAGAAGGCGGGACTTCCCCTTTCGGGTTTTTGACTCGCCTACTTCGACGTCCGGCCAATCCGCGCGACTTTCCCTTGATTGACCTTGTTGAGCCTGCCCAGCGGGCTCAGCAGGCCAATTAAGGGCCACCCGGCAACAGGTGAAACACTGACAGTCTGAGTTCTGACATGAGTCATTCTGCACAGACTCAGTTAGAACTCTTCCCGGCACTCAAAGCTGAAGGCTGTCACTTTTCACAGATCGCAGCCGTTCAGATTTAAGTGCCGGCTGAGTGATGCGCTCCCGACGGCTACAGGAATAAAGGCTGTGAAGGTAAGTACAGGTAAGTAAAAGTTCTTTACACACTTTAGACACACCAAACACACTTACCTTTACACTCATGCACCCATCGCTCACCTGAGCGCCAACATCGCGACTTCTCCAACTCCTTCAACCCGACAGCCCGCCTGCTCTAACCTGGCGTGGTTTGGAGCCATCAGGAATCCCACATGAAACCCCTCAAAATAGGGATTAGGCTAAAAACTGCCTGTTAACTACCTGTTAACAGGCAGTTAATTGGCACTCATCCCTTCCCGCCTGGTTTCGATGGGTCCCAGTGCGGGGTGGGTACCCGCCGCCCCTGAAACTTACGTGGGGCGGGGTTTTGGGCGGGATGGTGTCGGAACCCCCAAATTCAGGATTTCTGCCCCCCCCCACCCCGCCACCACACGCCTGAAACCCCGCCTGACGTCTCCACGAAAATCTAGCCCCTCGTCTCTACTTGAAGGTCAAAGAGGTCTTCTGGATTTCTGGCCAAATGTTCTCTCTCAACTGGCTGGGCCTCAGTTGGAGGATTGCGGACAATTCTGCAGGGCCCCACACTTCAGGGAAGATGTCGAGGCCTTTAGAAAGGGGACAGAGGAGGTTCACCAGGATGCTACCAGGGAGGGGGAACTTCAGTTATGAGGAGAGGTTGGAAAAGTTAGGACTGTTCTCCTTGGAACTGAGAAGGTTAAGAGGTGACCTAATAAGAACGTAAGAACTAGGGGCAGGAGTCGGCCATTCGGCCCCTCGAGCCTGCTCCGTCATTCAATAAGATCATGGCTGATCTTCTACCTCATCTGCACTTTCCTGCTCAATCTCCATATCCCTTGATTCCCTTAGAGTCCAAAGATCTATCGACCTCTGTGTGAGAGGTTTTCAGGATGGTGAGAGGTTTTGATTAGATGTAGATGGAGAAAAACGATTCCCTCAGACAAGTGGGTCAATAACTAGAGGTCATTGTATTCGCTGGAGTTTAGAAGAATGAGAGGGGATCTCATTGAAACTTACAAAATTCTAACAGGACTAGACAGACTAGATGCAGGAAGGATGTTCCCGATGGTGGGGGAGTCCAGAACCAGGGGTCATAGTCTAAGGATAAGGGGTAAGCCATTTAGGACTGAGATGAGGAGGAATTTCTTCACCCAGAGAGTGGTGAACCTGTGGAATTCTCGACCACACAAGGCAGTTGAGGCCAATTCATTAAATATATTCAAGGAGGAGTTGGATATATTTCTTAAGGCTAAAGGGATCAAGGGATATGGGGAGAAGGCAGGGACAGGGTACTGAATTTGGATGATCAGCCATGATCTCATTAAATGGCAGAGCAGGCTTGAGGGGCCGAATGGCCTACTCCTGCTCCTATCTTCTATGTTTCTATGTCATAGATTCAGAATCATTGGGAGAAGATCTCGAGGGGAGAGGAGGAGAAATGTTTTCACTCGGAGAGTTGTGGGGATCGGGAACGCTCCACCTGTGAAGGTGGTGGAAGCTGATTCCATCAATGATTTTCAGAGGGAGTTGGACGGGTTCTTGAGGATGAGGAGCTCACAGGGTTAGGGACAAACAGCGGGGGGGGGGGGACTGAGCACGACCGCTCTTTCAAAGAGCCGGCACTGGCTCGACGGGCCGAATGGCCTCCTTCTGCGCTGTAGGTTTCTGTGATTCGATGAACTCACATTACCAAACACGGAAGAACTGATCCTTCATCACGCTGCCTTGCAGAATTCAATGCTGCTCCTGTGTTTACTCGCATGATAGTCACAGCAGTCTGTAATTTACTGCTTTAAGGGCACTTCTGCAAGGCTTGATAAGGGACGATACAAAAGCAAGGTATTTACTTACCCAGTCAACCCAACACACTGAAGGATATCCACAATATCAAACCCTGACCCAGTGCTGTCAGTGTCCCGGCTCAGAGGCCAAGCACAGTTTCACACATTAACAATGATAGACCAAATTTTAAATCGCAAAATGGGGACAGTGGCAACTAAGAGGTTGTTTTTGAAAAAAAAGTAAAAAGACTCGCGTTTCTGCAGCACCTTTCACAACCTCAGGACGTCCCAAAGCGCTTTACAGCCAATGAAGTACTTTTTGAAGTGTAGTCACTGTTGTAATGTAGGAAACGCAGCAGACAGTTTTCGCACAGCAAGCTCCCACAAACAGCAATGTGATAATGACCAGATCATCTGTTTTAGTGATGTTGATTGAGGGATAAATATTGGCCCCAGGACACCGGGGAGAACTCCCCCTGCTCTTCTTCCAATAGTGGCTGTGGGATCTTTTACATCCACCTGAGAGAGCAGGCGGGGCCTCGGTTTAATGTCTCATCCGAAAGACCTCCGACAGTGCGGCGTTCCCTCAGTACTGCCCCTCCAACAGTGTAGCGCTCCCTCAGTACCGCCCCTCTGACAGTGCGGCGCTCACTCAGTACTGCCCCTCCGACACTGCAGCACTCCCTCGGTACTGCCCCTCCGACAGTGCGGCGCTCCCTCAGTACTGCCACTCCGACAGTGTGGCGCTCCCTCAGTTCTGCCCCTCCGACAGTGCGGCGCTCCCTCAGTACTGCCCCTCTGACAGTGCGGCGCTCCCTCAGTACTGCCCCTCCGACAGTGCGGCGCTCCCTCAGTTCTGCCCCTCCGACAGTGCGGCGCTCCCTCAGTACTGCCCCTCCGACAGTGCGGCGCTCCCTCAGTACTGCCCCTCCGACAGTGCGGCGCTCCCTCAGTACTGCCCCTCCGACAGTGCGGCGCTCCCTCAGTACTGCCCCTCCGACAGTGCGGCACTCCCTCAGTACTGCCCCTCCGACAGTGCGGCACTCCCTCAGTACTGGCACTGGGAGTATCAAGCTAGATTTTTGTGCTCAAGTCTCTGGAGCGGGACTCGAACCCACAACCTTCTGACTCAGAAGCGAGAGTGCGGCCCACTGACCCACGGCTGAACCTGCGCTTGCTGGGGGGTGGGGCAAGTGGGGCAATTGATGGGTCTTGTCAGTCGCTGTCCAATCATCACTCGCCTTACTCTTAACTCAACACCACATCCGCCACCACCAGCGTCAGACCTATAACCTGCCTGCTGCTTTACATCTTAAAATGCTCTCTCCCTAGTTTGCAAGGACATATTTTACAACTGTATTTATGAATTCTACAAGCCATCTCCTTATGTGGCTCAGTGTCAAATTTTATGTCTGGTTACGCTCTTGTGGGGCGCTTCGGGATTTTATACTAGGGGCCATCAATATAAGATTGTCACTCATAAATCCAATTGGGAATTCAGGAGAAACTTCTTTACCCAGAGAGTGGTGAGAATGTGGAACTCGCTACCACAGGGAGTGGTTGAAGCGAATAGTATCGATGCATTTAAGGGGAAGCTCGATAAACACATGAGGGAGGAAGGAATAGAAGGATATGGTGACGGGGTTGCGATGAAGAGGGGTGGGCGGAGGCTGGTGTGGAGCTTAAACGCCGGCACGGAGCAGTTAGGCCGAACGGCCTGTTTCTCCTCACTGCTTGGCGTGTTCCACATTCCGAGCGGACATAATTAGGAACATTTCACGCTCACCTCTGCACTTTAGTGAAATTACAGTGAACACACAGTCCTGAGTACGGCGTTCTCTCGACGCGCTTCAGTGGGAATTCGTTGCTAATTCCCTGCTTTGATATTCAGTCATCTCTCAAGGGGCAAGGCAGGCTGCCGGCACAACATGATGGGGAGGATTTAAAAGCTGGGAAAACAAATGCAGTGTCGTCGTCTGTCTCGCACTAAATGCGCAATTAGTTTCAAAGTAGCTTTTTCTTCAAGCCGGTCTCGCTCTGCTAAAATGGGGTGGCGTTGCCTTTGGAGCGGGCACAGTAAAGGGACCAAGCAAAAGCTATTTTTGGAAGTTTTGAAAAAAAGTCTTGCATTTCTCCAGCACCTTTCACCACCTCAGGACGTCCCAAAGCGCTTCACAGCCAATGAAGTACTTTTTGAAGTGTGCTCACTGTTGTAATGTAGGAAACGCAGCAGCCAATTTGCGCACAGCAAGCTCCCTCAAACAGCGATGTGATAATGACCAGATCATCTGTTTCTTAGTGATGTCGGTTGAAGGATAGATATTGGCCCCAGGACTTCTTCCAATAGTGGCCGTGGGATCTTTTACGTCCACCTGAGAGGGCAGAAGGGGCCTCGATTTAAAGTCTCATCTGAAAGTCGGCAGCTCCCACAGTGCAGCACTCCCTCAGTACTGCATCTCTGACAGTGCGGCGCTCCCTCAGTACTGCCCCTCCGACAGTGTGGCGCTCCCTCAGTACTGCCCCTCCGACAGTGCGGCGTTCCCTCAGTACTGCATCTCTGACAGTGCGGCGCTCCCTCAGTACTGCCCCTCCGACAGTGCGGCGCTCCCTCAGTACTGCCCCTCCGACAGTGCGGCGCTCCCTCAGTACTGCCCCTCCGACAGTGCGGCGCTCCCTCAGTACTGCCCCTCCGACAGTGCGGCGCTCCCTCAGTACTGCCCCTCCGACAGTGCGGCGCTCCCTCAGTACTGCCCCTCCGACAGTGCGGCGCTCCCTCAGTACTGCCCCTCCGACAGTGCGGCGCTCCCTCAGTACTGCCCCTCCGACAGTGCGGCGCTCCCTCAGTACTGCCCCTCCGACAGTGCGGCGCTCCCTCAGTACTGAACAGATGTGTCAGCCAAGATTTTTGTGCTCCAGTCTCTGGAGTGGGACTCGAAGCCACAACGTTCTGACTCAGAGGTGAGAGAGAGAGTGCGACCCACTGACCAACTGCAAGAGGGAATGTGACTGAGGAGATTGATTCGACGGTTTCGCGCACACATGGTGAGTATTTGGACTGCACGTCCCAAGGATGTGGTCAAGGCCAGTAAGATTTACGGGGGAGCTGGACAGGCGTTTGGCAGGAAAAGCAATTGAAAATCAAGGAGTCACAACTCCCCGCAGTTCAACATAGGGAAGACTGAAGCCATTATCGTTTACCTCCACCACAAACTGCTCCCTTGCTGCTGGGTTCTATCCATTCCCTACCTATTCCTTCTGGATGAACCTGAACTTTGCTAATTTTGGCATCCTATTGAACCAAGCTTGTTTGTAAAACCCACATCCAATCCACCAGTAAGAACACTTACTTTGATCTTGGTAGCACTGCCCACGCACATTCATCTCTCAGCTTCTCCGCGGCTGCAATCCTTGCACGTGTCCTCACCCACTCCAAGTTTGACTGATCGAATCATCCACCTGCTCTCCGTAAACCCCAACTTTTTTTTTATTCGCTTAATATTGACCAGAAACTTAACTGGACCAGCCACATAAATACTGTAGCAACAACAGTAGGTCAGAGGCTGGGTATTCTGCAGCGAGTGTCTCACCTCCTGACTCCCCAAAGCCTTTCCACCATCTACAAGGCCCAAGTCAGGAGTGTGATGGAATACTCTCCACTTGCCTGGATGAGTGCAGCTCCAACAACACTCAAGAAGCTCGACACCATCCAGGACAAAGCAGCCCGCTTGATTGGCACCCCATCCACCACCTTAAGCATTCACTGCCAAGTACCAGCATTTATCGCCCATCCCTAGTTGCCCTTGAGAAGGTGGTGGTGAGCCGCCTTCTTGAACCGCTGCAGTCCGTGTGGTGAAGGTGCTCCCACAGTGCTGTTAGGGAGTGAGTTCCAGGATTTTGACCCAGCAACGATGAAGGAACGGCCGATATTTTTCCAAGTCAGGATGGTGTGTGACTTGGAGGGGAACTTGGAGGTGGTGGTGTTCCTGTGCGCCTGCTGCCCTTGTCCTTCTAGGTGGAAGAGGTTGCGGGTTTGGGAGGTGCTGCCGAAGAAGCCTTGGTGAGTTGCTGCAGTGCATCTTGTAGATGGTACACACTGCAGCCACGGTACGCCGGTGGTGGAGGGAGTGAATGTTTAAGGTGGTGGACGGGGTGCCAATCAAGTGGGCTGCTTTGTCCTGGATGGTGTCGAGCTTCTTGAGTGTTGTTGGAGCTGCACTCATCCAGGCAAGTGGAGAGTATTCCATCACACTCCTGACTTGTGCCTTGTTGATGGTGGAAAGGCTTTGGGGAGTCAGGAGGTGAGACACTTGCTACAGAATACCCAGCCTCTGACCTACTCTTGTTGCCACAGTATTTATGTGGCTGGTCCAGTTAAGTTTCTGGTCAATGGTGACCCCCCGGGATGTTGACGGTGGGGGATTCGGCGATGATAATGCCGTTGAATGTCAAGGGGCGGTGGTTAGACTTTCTCTTGTTGGAGAACTGATCCAAAGCTCTGTCACACGTATTCTGTTCTGCACTGAGCCCCATTCGCTCATCAATCCCATCTTCACTGACTTACACAGGCTCCCCCCCACCAACAGATTGGGTAGAAATTCATCAACTGAAGTGAATATTGGGCGTGCAACCAATACAAGACCATCCAACCTGCGTTACTGTCCGACACCGATTTCTACCCCATTAGATTTAAAATCCGTGCTCGCGTGCTGAAATCCTTCCATGGATCTCACCTGGGATGGGGGGATTGTCCTATCAGGAGAGACTGAGTAGACTAGGCCTATATTCCCTCGAGTTTAGAAGAATGAGAGGTGATCTCAATGAAACATATGAGGTTCTTAAGGGGCTTGACGTGGTAGATGCTGAGATGCTGTTTCCCCCTGGCTGGAGAGTCTAGAACCAGGGGGCAAAGGCTCAGGATAAGGGCATTGGCCATTTAGGACTGAGGTGAGGAGAAATTTCTTCACTCAGAGGGCGGTGAATCTTTGGAATTCTCTACCCCAGAGGGCTGTGGAGGCTCAGTCATTGAGTATATTCAAGGCAGAGATCGATAGATTTTTGGATATTAAGGGAATCAAGGGATATGGGGATAGTGCGGGAAAGTGGAGATAAGGTAGAAGATCAGCCATGATCTTATTGAATGGCTGTGGGTGTAGTTTGTGGGTTCGAGTCCCACTCCAGAGACTTGAGCACAAAAATCTAGGCTGACACTCCAGTGCAATGCTGAGGGAGCGCCGCACGTCTGCTCTCTCAGGTGGACGTAAAAGATCCCACAGCCACTACTGGAAGAAGAGCAGGGGGAGTTCACCCCCATGTCCTGGGACCAATATTTATCCCTCAACCAACATCACTAAGAACAGATGATCCGGTCATTATCACATTGCTCTTTGTGGGAGCTTGCTGTGCGCAAATTGGCTGCTGCGTTTCCTACATTACAACAGTGACCGCACTTCAAAAAGTGCTTCATCGGCTGTAAAGCGACATGGGACGTCCTGAGGTGGTGAAAGGCGCTGGAGAAATGCGAGTCTTTCTTTTCCTAATCCAAATCTCAATTGTAACAACATGTTTGCTCAGACTAAGATCATTTAACTCAGTACAGATCAGGAGCCTTCCTGGCTTGTATGGCTCCGTATCGCCCCGGACAGCGCCCTTTCCAACAGAGTACCAGCCTTGATCTTGAACTCTACGTGACTGGTGCTCCCGAACGGCACAGCCAAGATTGCTAAATCGATGCGTGGGAGTGAAAATGACTTGCGGCCGACGTCCTTATAGGACGATTTAACTCATTTGTGGCGAATTAGTCTTTCCATTATTTTAATGGAAGCGTGCAGCCACTTAAAATAAACAGATCAATGCCGCTGTTAAACATTGGAGAGGGTGTTAAGGATTTGGACGGTAACATTGCCACAAGGTATTTCAAAAACACTTCCTTGGCTGTAGAGCGCTTTGAGATATCCTGAGGTCGTGAAAGGTGCTGTATAAAGGCAAGTCTTTCATTCGTTTATGTGATGGTAAAATTATATACGATTGAGGCAAACAGATTGTAAAGCCAATTCTTACTCGCATCCAAGAAACAAACTACATCTCCTGACAATAAGGTATGGATTTTCGAGGCCCATTACTGTCCAGAGCCTACCTATGCGTGCTTCATCTACAAGAGGTGGTTGAGATTATAAAGTGTACAGCAACGCACAACATTAGCCTTGGCTCATTGGTAACATGCTCACCTCGGAGTCAGAAGGTTGTGAGTTGACGCCACACTTGGACTTCAACCCTGATCGGGGGTCGGACATTTAGGACTGAGACGAGGAGAAATGTCTTCACTCAGAGGGCGGGGAACCTGTGGAATTCTCAACCACAGAATGCTGTGGAGGCCCAGCCACTGAACGCACTGCCTCTCCGGCGCACGCGTTCGAACTCTGAACCCCTTCCTTTAAGGGAACGGAAGTTCCGGTTTCCCGTGCATGCGCAGTGCATGCACGAAACCGGCACTTCCATTGGGCTTACGGGTGAGTACCCCAGCGTACTCACCCGTGGAGACCCGAATTTCTGGAATATATTTAAGAAGGAGATAGATAGATTTCTAGACACAAAAGGCATCAAGGGGAATGGGGAGAGAGCGGGAATATGGTATTGAGATAGAGGATCAGCCATGATCGTGTTGAATGGCGGAGAAGGCTCGAAGGGCCGAATGGCTCCTATTTTTCTAAGATTCTACTGTTTTGGGGAATGTTAACAACTGTCATGGGACGTTGATAGCACTGGTATCCTTGAAAGATGGGCCGAAGGGGCCTTCCTCAAAAACAAACATAAGAACTAGGAGCAGGAGTCGGCCATTCGGCCCCTCGAGCCTGCTCCGCCATTCAATAAGATCATGGCTGATCTTCGAATTTCAACTCCACTTTCCCGCCTGATCCCCCGTATCGCTCGATTCCCCTCGAGTCCAAAAATCTATCGCTGTCAGCCTCAGCGACTTGAGCCTCCACAGCCCTCTGGGGCAGAGAATTCCAAAGATTCGCCACCCTCTGAGTGAAGAAACTCCTCCTTAGCTCAGTCCTAAAGGAGCCTATCTTGTGAAGCAGAGTGTGAGCATTGGTTGGCAGCAAGCAAGGCAACGCGTGGATGTTCCTTGCCCTTAGGTCACAGCTGGAGGAGAGGGCGAGTAAGAGTTCACGTGAAACCAGGCTGCAGTTGGCAAGATACTGGGAACTTCATCCATCCAAAAAAACACACGCCAGGCAAGACAGATATCTATCAGTGTTTGTGGAGCCAAATCAGTTACCTTACAACCCTGCACTCTTCTATTTAAAATTCACAGTAGTCGATCCTTATTTCTGATACCATTCCAACAGACCATGCAATCTTCGGTCAGGAATTGTCTCAAAAAATGTCCTACTCTCCAAGTGCTTGCTTATCAGTGCATGAGGCTCCCATCTGGCAGCCATGTTGGAGCCAGATTAAATCAGAACACGCAGTTTAGATTCAGCTGCCCTTTAAAGGGAGTTAAGAGGTTCCGTGCTGCCAATGCTTGCGCCCCACTGTGTGTGGAACTGTTACCGTTCCAATCTTACTTGCAGCTAGGGAGAGGCGTAAAAAGGAGACTGTTTTGTCCTGGCGGCCTTACTTGTGAGGGAAGATGCAGCAGAATTCGATGGATAGAATCAATGGGACTTCTTTTTTTACCCCCGAGATCAGCTTCCGACCACAGACCCGCGCCATTGCTAAGGCCACCTACGTCCACCTCCGTAACATCGCCCATCTCCGCCCTTGCCTCAGCTCATCCGCTGCTGAAACCCTCATCCTCATTTGTTACCTCTAGACTTGACTATCCCAACCGTACCCCTGACCGGCCTCCCACATTCCACCCTCCGTAAACCTGAGGTCATCCAAAACTCGGCTGCCCCGTGTCCTGACTCGCACCAAGTCCCGTTCACCCATCACCCCCTGTGCTCGCTGACATACATTGGCTCCCGGTCCAGCAACGCCTCGATTTTAAAATTTGTCTTCAAATCCCTCCATGGCCCTCGCCCCTCCTCCCTATCTCTGCAACCTCCTCCAGCCCCACCACCCTCCGAGATCTCTGCGCTCCTCCAATTCTGGCCTCTTGAGCATCCCCCTGATTTTAATCGCTCCACCACTGGTGGCCGTGCCTTCAGCTGCCTGGGCCCTGAGCTCTGGAAATTCCCTCCCTAAACCTCTCCACCTCTCTCTCCTCCTTTAAGACCCTCCTTAAAACCGACCTCTTTGACCAAGTTTTCGGTCACCTGTCCTAATACAGGAAACTTACTTTTACCCGGCACGGACGGGACCGACGTGGTGCCGGTTCATCAAAAATTCCGGATAACCGAAAGCTATAGTAAAAGATACGGAGCTGAGAGCTCCGTATAAAGCAACAAACCCTGTTGCTTCAGAACAATGGCCACAAGTTGCAAGCGTCTCTGTAGCTTAGCAACAGCTGCAGCCACACCCTTGCACAGCAACAAATGGAGGAAGGCAAGTAATAAAACTTACCTGAACCTACTCCTGAATTTTGCCGGTTAACCAAGATTTCCGGTTATTTAGGTGCCGGTAAATCGAAAGTTTCCTGTATCTCCTTACGATAGCAAAATACTGTGGATGCTGGAAATTCGAAACAACAACGGAAAATGCTGGAAAAACTCAGCAGGCCAGGCAACATCCGTGGAGAGAGAAATAGAGTCAATGTTTCAGGTCCTGATGAAGGGTTTCGACCTGAACCGTTAACTCTGTTTCTCTCTCCGCGGATGTTGCCTGGCCTGCTGAGTTTTTCCAGCATTTTCTGTTGTTATCACTAGATTGATCCCTGGGATGAGAGGGGTTGTCCTATGAGGAGAGATTGAGTAGATTGGGCCGATACTCTCTGGAGTTTAGAAGAATGAGAGGTGATCTCATTGAGATTCTGAGGGGGAAGGCTGTAAAGATAGGTACAGGTAATTTAAACTTCTTTACACACTTTAGACACACCAAACACACTTACCTTTGCACTCATGCACCCATCACTCACCTGAACACCGACAACGCGACCCCTCCAAGTCCTTCAACCCGACGGCCCGACTCCTCTAACCTGGCGTGGTTTGGCGCCGTCGGGAATCCCACACGACAACCTTCAAAATAGGAATTAGGCTAAAAACTGCCTGTTAACTACCTGTTAACAGGCAGTTAATTGGCACTAATCCCTTCCCGCCTCGGGTCGGCGGGTCCCAGTGCGGGGCGGGTACCCGCCTCCTTTGAAACTTACATGGAGGCAGGTTTTGGGCGGGTGTGGTAAACCACTGTTATACCTGTCTGTATGTGTATGCGTATTCCACTAGGTACAGGTCTGGACATGCCTCGGCTGGCTCCTCCCACTATTCCAGGTATATAAGTGACTACCTCCCAGTCCCTTAGTATTCTGGACGGGTCGACCACTCGAGACAAGACCTTCATTCTTTAGTTAATAAAAGCCTGGTTGTTACTCGCTTAACCTCAGTCTTTTGAGTAATTGATGGCACATCAGCGGGATGGTGTCGGGACCCCCAAATTCGGGATTTTAGCCCCCCGCACGCCTAAAAGCCCGCCTCACGGCACACTGAAAATCGACCCCATAATCTTGAAGACCTCAATCAGGTCACCACCTCAGTTTTCTTTTTTCTAGAGCAAAGAGCCCCAGCCTGTTCAATCTATCCTGATGGGTGTAACCCCTCAGATCTGGTATCATTCTAGTAAATCTCTTTTTGCACCTTCTCCAGTGCCTCGATATTCTTTTTATAATATGTAGAGCAGAACTGTTCACAGTGCTCCAAGTGTGGTCTGACCAAGGTTCGGTACAAGTTTAACATCACTTCTCTACTTTTCAATTCTATCCCTCTAGATATGTTTGCTTTTTTAATGGTTATTTTGTGGTGGTAAGCTACAGTGGCCTCATCAGCATTCACTCCAAAGTGGTCTGGAGTCTAGTCTCCAAACCAATAGACTATATGGGGGGACAACCCTGATGAATATCATGCATTGCAAATGAATTGAGTTTGTCCTTCAAATATGCAGAAGAGTAGTCATGCATTTTACAAACAATGAACTGCCTGAATTCAATGCTATACACGTGTCTCGTCTCACTTGCATTACATGCTCGTGTTCCCAGAAAACAAACAGCGGAGCTGAGGAAAGCTTGCCCTTAGCCTCACCTTCGTCATTTGAAGAACTGTTCAACCCAACTCTACCTCCCTCTTGGCACCTGAATCTGGTGCTCCCCTTGAATGAGGGATCTGCCCATTTATTTCTTTCGAATGCCAGTACCAAGTCCGTACGCTTCTTAATGGACTAAAGCATAAGAGCACAAGATTTAGGTGCAGGAGTCGGCCATTCGGCCCCTCGAGCCTGCTCCACCACTCAATAAGAACATGGCTGATCTTCGACCTCAACTCCACCTTCCCGCCCCGATCCCCATATCCCTTGATTCCCTGAGAGCCCAAAAATCTATCGATCTCAGCCTTGAATATACTCAATGACTCAGCATTCATAGCCCTCTGGGATAAAGAAAGACTCACGTTTCTCCAGAACCTTTCACAATCTCAGGATGTCCCAAAGCGCTTTACAGCCAATGAAGTACTTTTTGAAGTGTAGTCACTGTTGTAATGTAGGAAACGCGGCAGCCAATTTGTGCACAGCAAGCTCCCACAAACAGCAATGTGACAATGATCAGATCATCTGTTTTTAGTGATGTTGATTGAGGGATAAATATTGGCCCCAGGACACCGGGGAGAACTCCCCCTGCTCTTCTTCGAAATAGTGGCCATGGGATCCTTTACATCCACCTGAGAGGGCAGATGGGGCCTCGGTTTAAAGTCTCATCTGAAAAATGGCATCTCCAACAGTGCGGCGCTCATCAGTACTGCTCCTCCGACAGTGCGGCGCTCCCTCAGTACTGTTCCTCCGACAGTGCGGCACTCCCTCAGACCTGCCCCTCCGACAGTGCGGCGCTCCCTCAGTACTGCCCCTCTGACAGTGCGGCGCTCCCTCAGTACTGCCCCTCCGACAGTGCGATGCTCCCTCAGTACTGCCCTCCGACAGCACGGCGCTCCCTCAGTACCGCCCTCCGACAGTCCGGCGCTCCCTCAGCGCTGCCCCTCCGACAGTGCGGCGCTCCCTCAGCGCTGCCCCTCCGACAGTGCGGCGCTCCCTCAGTACTGCCCCTCTGACAGTGCAGCGCTCCCTCAGTACTGCCCCTCCGACAGTGCGGCGCTCCCTCAGTACTGCCCCTCCGACAGTGCGGCGCTCTCTCTGTACTGCCCCTCCGACAGTGCGGCGCTCCCTCAGTACTGCCCCTCCGACAGTGCGGCGCTCCCTCAGTACTGCCCTTCCGACAGTGCGGTGCTCCCTCAGCGCTGCCCCTCCGACAGTGCGGCGCTCCCTCAGTACTGCCCTCCGACAGCACGGCGCTCCCTCAGTACCGCCCTCCGACAGTGCGGCGCTCCCTCAGCGCTGCCCCTCCGACAGTGCGGCGCTCCCTCAGCGCTGCCCCTCTGACAGTGCGGCGCTCCCTCAGCGCTGCCCCTCCGACAGTGCGGCGCTCCCTCAGTACCGCCCTCCGACAGTCCGGCGCTCCCTCAGCGCTGCCCCTCCGACAGTGCGGCGCTCCCTCAGTACTGCCCTCCGACAGCACGGCGCTCCCTCAGCACTGCACTGGAGTGTCAGCCTAGAATTTTGTGCTCAAGTCTCTGGCGTGGGACTTGAAACCACAACCTTCTGACTCAGAGGCAAGGGTGCTACCCACTGAGCCACAGCTGACACGGTAGAGAATTCCAAAAGATTCACAACCGTCTGAGTGAGGAAATTCCCCCTCATTTCAGTCTTAAATGGCCGACCCCTTATTCTGAGACTGTGAACCCTAGTTCTAGACTCTGCAGCTAGGGGGAAACGGTCTCCCAGCATCTACCCTGTCAATCCCCCTCAGAATCTTATACGTTTCAGTGAGATCGTCTCTCATTCTTCTAAAGTCCAGAGACTATAGACCCAATCTACCCAACCTCTCCTCATAGGACAACCTTCTCATCCCAGGTAGATGACTGGAGTGTTGGCCTATTGAAACTGCTCTTATGACCTTCCCACACCCCACAGGTTGAGAGTGCAAGTCGACAACGTGTTCAGTGGCTGTCTATTTAACCCAGTCCTCATTAATTTCTTTAGCCTGGTAATCACATCCTCTCAGTCAGTCCTGCTGCTCCTGGACAAGGAGCCTCTCCATATCCAGCCCATCTATTCTCATTATCAATGACAAAATGTGGATCAGACGTCGCTCTGAGAACAGCAGCATCATCATCCTACAAAGTATTACACAGTATTTACAGCACAGAAACAGGCCAACTGGTCCGTGCCGGTGTTTGTGCTCCACACGAGCCTCCTCCCACCCCTCTTCATCTCACCTCATCAACACAACCTTCTATTCCTTTCTCCCTCATGTGCTTATCGAGCTTCCCCTTAAATCCATCTACACTATTTCGCCTCAACCCCTGTAAGATTCTGAAAATTGTAATAGAACCGCTGCTACCGTGTGGAGATCGAAATTGCGAATGAATTGTAAGATGATAACGGACGGATTCAAAATGTAGGAAATCAGCAGGTGTTCTTTGTTTGTGAAGACACAATATGGTGGAAGTCAGCAGGGCGGTCCTTTGTTTGTGAAGACACAAAATGGTGGAAGTCAGCAAGGGGGTCCTTTGTTTGTGAAGACACAAAATGGTGGAAGTCAGCAGGGCGGTCCTTTGTTTGAGAGGCCACATGGACAAGAAGGAAGAACGTGATTGACACAGAAGTCCTCCCCACCCCCCACACATCTCACAGGAACAGGAACGTGTCATGCGGAAGGAACTCCAATCGGGGACGCTTTGGAGTGCAACTGACCTATCAGAGGGAGGCAGAGAGTAAGATAACAGAAGTAACCCAGGGGCGGGAGATTCAAGATTCAGAAGGAGCACCGAAGGAACCAAGAAGGATTCAGAAGAAGCCCAGAAGGCAGAGCAGGAGGAAGAATGAGCTGAGAAAGCTGACCAGTCTGTGTTTCAACTTACAGTTTCCCTGGACCGATCACCCAGAGAGAAAGGAGTATGTATGAAAGTCGGACATAAGCTTAGATGTTGTTGAAGGGGTACATTTGTACGTTTGAATTGTTAAAGGGGTACTTTTATGTACATTTGAATTGTTAAAGGGGTACTTTTATGTACGTTTGAATTGTTAATGGGGTACTTTTATGTACATTTGAATTGTTAAAGGGGTACTTTTATGTACGTTTGAATTGTTAAAGGGGTACTTTTATGTACGTTTGAATTGTTAATGGGGTACTTTTATGTACGTTTGAATTGTTAAGGGGGTACTTTTATGTACGTTTGAATTGTTAATGGGGTACTTTTATGTACATTTGAATTGTTAAAGGGGTACTTTTATGTACGTTTGAATTAATAAGTTGCAGGCATATTCATTGCCGAGAATTCTTTGAATTTATTGCCAAAGGTGCTTCAATGCACACTCGAATTTTGAACTATAGTGTGAATAAAGACCAATTTTATTGATCACATCCTTGTCTGTCATTGTTAAGTTAATTCGTAATTCTCGAGGTCCGAACAGTAGTAAGAGAAAGACTTACACCACTCCCTGTGGTAGCGAGTTCCACATTCTCACCACTCTCTGGGGAAAGAAGTTTCTCCTGAATTCCCGATTGGATTTATTAGTGACTATCTTATATTGATGGCCCCTAGTTCTGGACTCACCCACAAGAGGAAACATCTTCTCTACATCTACCCTATTGAATCTATTCATAATTTAAAGACCTCGATCAGGTCACCCCTCAGCCTTCTCATTTCTAGAGAAAAGAGCCCCGGCCTGTTCAATCTTTCCCGACAGCTCATTGATTTAAGATCCAATGCTATCTCAGTTACCTTTCTCTGAACCCTCATCAAAGCCTTGATATTCTACCTTCACGGGGATGGCTTCCTACATGCCATGGCAATATGCGAGATGCACCAACGCTAGCTTGGTTACACAGCTGGCATGGATGCATGAAAGATAAAGTGGGAAAAATTCGGCATCGACCATTTTGGGCGCTAAAATCCGCTGACCGCGAAATTGCGTTTTAGCGCCCCAAGAGAGAAGTGGAGCGCTAAATCAAGCGCTACACACTTCTCTTAGGGCGCTACCTTCAGAGCGCTAATCCAGTTCTGATCCTGTCAAATAGAAAGTGGCCAGACAGACTGGCGCCTTCCTGTTCTCAAAGGGGAGGTTTATTCATGCTGCACCGCCTCACTCAGAGGCAGAGGTTGGGTATTCTGCAGCGAGTGTCTCACCTCCTGACTCCCCAAAGCCATTCCACCATCTACAAGTGTAAGAAGTCACACAACACCAGGTTATAGTCCAACAGCTTTATTTGAAATCACAAGCTTTCGGAGCGCTGCTCCTTCGTCAGGTGAAGGAGCAGCACTCACTTCACCTGACGAAGGAGCAGCGCTCCGAAAGCTTGTGATTTCAAATAAAGCTGTTGGACTATAACCTGGTGTTGTGTGACTTCTTACATTTGTCCACCCCAGTCCAACTCCAGCATCTCCACACCATGACCATCTACAAGGCACAAGTCAGGAGTGTGATGGAATACTCTCCACTTGCCTGGATGAGTGCAGCTCCGACAACACTCAAGAAGCTCGACACCATCCAGGGCAAAGCAGCCTGCTTGATCGGCACCCCATCCACCACCTTAAACATCCACTCCCTCCACCACCGGCGCACCGTGGCTGCAGTGTGTACCATCTACACGATGAACTGCAGCAACTCGCCAAGGCTTCTTCGGCAGCACCTCCCAAACTCGTGACCTCTTCCACCTAGAAGGACAAGGGCAGCAGGCGCGTGGGAACACCACCACCTCCAAGTTCCCCTCCCAGTCACACACCATCCCGACTTGGAAATATATCGGCCGATCCTTCATTGTTGCTGGGTCAAAATCCTGGAACTCCCTCCCTAACAGCGCTGTGGGAGCACCTTCACCACACGGACTGCAGCGGTTCAAGAAGGCGGCTCACCACCACCTTCTCAAGGGGCAATTAGGGAATGGGCAATAAATGCTGGGCCTCGCCAGCGACGTCCACATCCCCGCGAATGAATTAAAAAAAACATAATGAAGAAAGAAATGGCGGAGGACGCGACTGGTTATCGAAGAGTGAGGTCGAAGGGTGGGTGAGATTAACTGAGGGGAGTGGGACAGCAGAAAGCAAGGCTAATAATTAGACATTGCATCGACACGAGGACACAAAGGCAAGAAGCAGCTTAAAGCATTCAGAAAAGTCAACACCTTGTTTAATGCATGAGGTCTGTTTGTAGATGAAACCTCCCCCCTGCCACCCCAGGTAAACCAAAGAGCTCGATTGATAGAGCTGCAAAAATGAAATATTACTGATTAATACCAGACATTGTTGGCTGCAGAGCTGCTCCTGCTGATAATTATTTGGCAGGATTTGAAATAAATGAACATTTCAGTATAAGTAACGAGCTCGGCCCGCTACGGAGGAATAGGAAGTTCTCATGCATCACAATGGCAGCAGTGATTGGCCAATATCGGTCCCAGACCACTCATTTGGTAAACGGACCATTAATTCAGCCGAAGAACCTTCCTAGTGTAAGTGAGGGAGTGACGTGATTACCAATTCACCATCTATTTTCATTCGAGAAGGCTGACAAAGGCATTAAAGACAGGCTCCAGAGTGCGCCCACAGTTCCAGTACGCCTTATCTCAATCGTAGCTACACCTGGAAAACTGCCCCCACGCTACGCTGTGACAACAAGAGAATGGCGCTGTCGGTTCAAACTGATGGAAGGCAAATTTAAGAGGGATATCAAGTGGTTGCAAGACATCGCAAGGATAGGAATGGACTTTAAGGTGGTGCAACAGGGCCGGGAATATGGAAAACCAGTTAGACGCACATGGTGAGAAAGTGGAAAGTGCTGTAGCTCTTTTTATATTCATTCATGGGATGTGGGTGTCTCTGGCAACGTCCAGCACTTACTGCACATCCCTAATTGCCCCTTGAGAAGGTTCTGGGTTCAAGTCTCACTCCAGAGACTCAAGCAGAAAAATCCAGGCTGACACTCCCAGTGCCAGTACTGAGGGAGCGCCGCACTGTCGGAGGGGCAGTACTGAGGGAGCGCCGCACTGTCGGAGGGGCAGTACTGAGGGAGCGCCGCACTGTCGGAGGGGCAGTACTGAGGGAGCGCCGCACTGTCGGAGGGGCAGTACTGAGGGAGCGCCGCACTGTCGGAGGGGCAGTACTGAGGGAGCACCGCACTGTCGGAGGGGCGGTATTGAGGGAGCGCCGCACTCTCGGAGGGGCGGTATTGAGGGAGCGCCGCACTCTCGGAGGGGCAGTACTGAGGGAGCACCGCACTGTCGGAGGGGCAGTACTGAGGGAGCGCTGCACTGTTGGAGGGGTGGTACTGAGGGAGCGCTGCACTGTCGGAGGTGCCGTCTTTCGTATAAGACCGAGGCCCCGTTTGCTCTCTCAGGTGGACGTAAAAGATCCCACAGCCACTATTGGAGGAGCAGGGGCGCTCTCCCCTGTGTCCCGCGGTATATCAGAGTGTTACAGTGAGGGGTGTGGGGTATATCAGAGAGTGTTACAGTGAGGGGTGTGGGGTATATCAGAGAGTGTTACAGTGAGGGGTTTGGGGTATATCAGAGTGTTACAGTGAGGGGTGTGGGATATATCAGTGTGTTACGATGAGGGGTGATGGGTAAATCAGAGAGTTACAGTGAGGGCTGTGGGGTATATCAGAGTGTTACAGTGAGGGGTGTGGGGTATATCAGAGTGTTACAGTGAGGGGTGTGTCGTATCTCAGAGAGTGTTACAGTGAGGGGTGTGGGGTATATCAGACTGTTACAGTGAGGGGTGTGGGGTATATCAGAGAGTGTTACAGTGAGGGGTGTGGGGTATATCAGAGAGTGTTACAGTGAGGGGTGTGGGGTATATCAGAGAGTGTTACAGTGAGGGGTGTGGGGTATATCAGAGAGTGTTACAGTGAGGGGTGTGAGGTATATCAGAGAGTGTTACAGTGAGGGGTGCGTGGTATATCAGAGAGTGTTACAGTGAGGGGTGTGGGGTATATCAGAGAGTGTTACAGTGAGGTGTGTGGGGTATATCAGAGAGTGTTACAGTGAGGGGTGTGGGGTATATCAGAGAGTGTTACAGTGAGGGGTGTGGGGTATATCAGAGAGTGTTACAGTGAGGGGTGTGGGGTATATCAGAGAGTGTTACAGTGAGGGGTGTGGGGTATATCAGAGAGTGTTACAGTGAGGGGTGTGGGGTATATCAGAGAGTGTTACAGTGAGGCGTGTGGGGTATATCAGAGAGTGTTTACAGTGAGGGGTGTGGGGTATATCAGAGAGCGTTACAGTGAGGGGTGCGGGGTAAATCAGTGAGTGTTACAGTGAGGGGTGTGGGGTATATCAGAGAGTGTTACAGTGAGGGGTGTGGGGTATATCAGACAGTGTTACAGTGAGGGGTGCGGGATATATCAGTGTGTTACTATAGCGAGTGTGAGGTATATCAGAGTGTGTTACAGTGAGGGGTGTGGGGTATATCAGTGAGTGTTACAGTGAGGGGTGTGGGGTATATCAGAGAGCGTTACAGTGAGGGCTGTGGGGTATATCAGAGAGTGTTACAGTGAGGGGTGCGGGATATATCAGAGTGTTACTATAGTGAGTGTAGTGTATATACCGATCACTGTATCACTCTGATTCAACTTGTGATGCAGTTCCAAGGGCGTACGCCCCTCTCTGGTACCTGACCAACGTGCTCATGCCTCCTGTGCGAGATTAGACAATGGGGCTGACTTTCCACAAGGGATTCTCCCGCGTGGCTGCAGGGACTTCGGCGGAAAAGCCACGGAAAAGTCCGGGGAAGAAAACAGCATCGATGCTGACATGAATCAGTCATTCATGAAAGAAAGACTTATGAAATAATGCTGAGCGGCCTGCGGGTGGCGCTGTCCAGGGAGAGTATAAATACTCGGGCACGGGCCCAGCTTGTGCAGGACATTCTTAACAGGAACTAGTGAAGGACACAACTAGACCTCCATGTTGTAAAACAGTTGGTTAAAGCTTTGTTTAACGCTTAGACCAAGTGCCTAGTAGTTTTCTTACGTCAAATGCTGTTTCTCCAGTCCTTGCAACGGATGGGCTTGGGAAAGCCGCGGATATTGATCTCGGTGGCGCTTGTCCTGGTTGTCAAGTGACATGCAGCCACACCCGCACTGTTGCCAATGGGCCGTTGAGCAATGGCCGAACTATTTCGCCTGGTTAGCTTGTTTCCCCCCCCAGGTTAGGAGCTGACAGATTCCCCGGGGTGGCGTTTCCCGCTGGGCGCCGATGGTTTCCTCGGCGCAGTCGGCCAAACCCGCGCGAACGATGGTGGAATTTCTCACGCCCGGCCACCGATGGGTTTGGCACGAACTTTCGCGCTGGCTGAAAAAAAACGCAGCGCTAGACGCCCGCCCCGCCCACAAACACCGGCAGATCGAAGGAATCACCGCGGCGAGTTTCCGCTCATTGCGTTCGTTTGCGGGGCTGGAGGAGGCTCTTAAAATGAAGCCGGTTCTTTTTGGGAGCAAGGACACGAATCGACACTGTTTAAAAGCTTGTAAATATAATTTCTTTTTTATTTGACTAGGAAACTAAATACTATACCCCAGTACCGCTGGCAAATGGGTCTGTGTCGTTTATTGAAGTCATTTTCAGTGATTTAAAATCGGGTTACTCGCAGCAGCTGAATGAGACACTCTGATTAAAAACGCTTATTTTGTCGCGATAAGCCCATTTTCAGCTGTATTATTCAAACTGCCCCCAGTTACTGCTCTTAAATCTATCAAGGAGTATTTTCACAAGCAAAGAATGTTGTGAAATTAAATTGCGCTCTATAACGCTGCCCAATCGCGCCATTTCGGGGCAGATTTTGCGTTCGGTGACCTGCGAATGAGTTTGAGCGGAAACTTGAGCGAAAAAAAAGCTGCCGCAATTTCGGGGGCAATTTGCGCCCAGGACCGCCGATCGCGCCCAAGGCAGAAGCTCCATGCGTCGATGTTTATTGGGCTCCCTGTATGGGATGCCTCACGCTTATCTGTGTGTGATAATTACCTCTAGACTCAGCTATTCCAACACACTCCTGTCCGGCCTCCCACATTCCACCCTACGTAAACTTCAGCTCATCCAAAGCTCTGCTGCCCCCGTGTCCTAACTCGCACCGAGTCCCGTTCACCCATCACCCCCTGTGCTCACTGCCCCGTGTCCTAACTCGCACCAAGTCCCGTTCACCCATCACTCCCTGTGCTCACTGCCCCGTGTCCTAACTCGCACCGAGTCCCGTTCGCCCATCACCCCCTGTGCTCACTGCCCCGTGTCCTAACTCGCACTGAGTCACGTTCACCCATCACCCCCTGTGCTCACTGCCCCGTGTCCTAACTCGCACCGAGTCCCGTTCACCCATCACCCCCTGTGCTCACTGCCCCGTGTCCTAACTCACACCCAGTCCCGTTCACCCATCACCCCCTGTGCTCACTGCCCCGTGTCCTAACTCGCACCCAGTCCCGTTCACCCATCACCCCCTGTGCTCACTGCCCCGTGTCCTAACTCGCACCGAGTCCCGTTCACCCATCACCCCCTGTGCTCACTGCCCCGTGTCCTAACTCGCACCGAGTCCCGTTCACCCATCACCCCCTGTGCTCACTGCCCCGTGTCCTAACTCGCACCGAGTCCCGTTCGCCCATCACCCCCTGTGCTCACTGCCCCGTGTCCTAACTCGCACCGAGTCACGTTCACCCATCACCCCCTGTGCTCACTGCCCCGTGTTCTAACTCACACCGAGTCCCGTTCACCCATCACCCCCTGTGCTCACTGCCCCGTGTCCTAACTCACACCGAGTCCCGTTCACCCATCACCCCCTGTGCTCACTGCCCCGTGTCCTAACTTGCACCGAGTCCCGTTCACCCATCACCCCCTGTGCTCACTGCCCCGTGTCCTAACTCGCACCGAGTCCCGTTCACCCATCACCCCCTGTGCTCACTGCCCCGTGTCCTAACTCGCACCGAGTCCTGTTCACCCATCACCCCCTGTGCTCACTGCCCCCGTGTCCTAACTCGCACCGAGTCCCGTTCACCCATCACCCCCTGTGCTCACTGCCCCCGTGTCCTAACTCGCACCAAGTCCCGTTCACCCATCACCCCCTGTGCTCACTGCCCCGTGTCCTAACTCACACCGAGTCCCGTTCACCCATCACCCCCTGTGCTCACTGCCCCGTGTCCTAACTCGCACCGAGTCCTGTTCACCCATCACCCCCTGTGCTCACTGCCCCGTGTCCTAACTCGCACCAAGTCCCGTTCACCCATCACCCCCTGTGCTCACTGCCCCGTGTCCTAACTCGCACCCAGTCCCGTTCACCCATCACCCCCTGTGCTCACTGCCCCGTGTCCTAACTCGCACCGAGTCCCGTTCACCCATCACCCCCTGTGCTCACTGCCCCGTGTCCTAACTCGCACCAAGTCCCATTCACCCATCACCCCCTGTGCTCACTGACCTACATTGGCTCCCGGTCCGGCAACGCCTCGACTTCAAAATTCTCATCCTTGTTTTCAAATCCCTCCATGGCCCTCGCCCCCCTCCCTATCTGTGTAACCTCCTCCAGCCCCACAACCCCCCATAGGTCTCTGCGCTCCTCCAATTCTGGCCTCTTGTCCATCCCCTGATTTTAATCGCTCCACCATTGGCGGCCGTGCCTTTAGCTGCCTGGGCCCTAAGCTCTGGAATTCCCTCCCTAAACCTCTCCGCCTCTCTCTCCTCCTTTAAGACGCTCCTTAAAACCGACCTCTCTGACCAAGCTTATGGTCGCCTGTCCCTAATATCTCCTTATGTGGCTCGGGGTCAAATTATGTTCGATAATCGCCCCTGTGAAGCACCTTGGGACGTTTTACTACGTTAAAGGCGCTATATAAATGCGGGTTGTTGCTGTCGTTGCAATGCCAGATTCTTCCCGTTTGTTAGTTTATGGGAGCTGGGTGTCTATTCGTGCGCGGACTGCAGAATTCCCGCGTTTATCAGCATGTTATTACGTCTCAATCAGCGCTCGCTATAACGCCCAGCCGAGTGTGTATTGTGATGCTCCGATCATAGTACGGGAGCTGGCGTCTTGCTCAGGCACAGTGCACCAGGTCCATGGAGCACATCAGATTACTTCTCCGCTTTAATCCTCTTTGAGCGTCTTAAGGGTTTATAGCGATCAGCTGGAATAATTCCCAATCCCCCTGATTCCACTCAGCAAACTCCTGACGCGATTCTTTTCAATCTCCGAACTGAACTTGAAAACCAAATCCGTTCCTCAGCAGCTCCGACACAATACAGCTTTATTCAACTTAACAGCAAACCGCATTGGATGGGTAGTGAGGTACAGCCATTAATAAAAAGGGGTTGACACTTAACCCTGCGTGAACATAAGAGATAGGAGCAGGAGTCAGCCATTCGGCCCCTCGAGCCTGCTCCACCATTCAAGAAGATCATGGCTGATCATCGACCTCAGTCTTGAATATACTCAATGACTGAGCATCCACAGGGTAGAGAATTCCAAAGATTCACCACCCTCTGAGTGAAGAAATTCCTCCTGATCTCAGTCCTAAATGGCCGACCCCTTATTCTGAGACTGTGACCCCTGGTTCTAGACTCCCCAGCCAGGGGGAAACATCCTCTCTGCATCTACCCTGTCTATCACCCTCTCAAAATTTTAGACATTTCAATGAGATCACCTCTCATTCTTCGAAACTCCAGAGAGTATCGGCCCAATCTACTCAATCTCTCCTCACAGGACATTCTTCTCATAAAGAAAGACTTGCATTTCTATAGCGCCTGTCACGACCACCAGACGTCTCGAAGCGCTTCACAGCCAATGAAGTACTTTCTGCAGTGTAGTGACTGTTGTAATGTGGGAAACCCGGCATCCAATTTGCGCACAGCAAGCTCCCACAAACAGCAATGTGGAAAAAAGGTGGTAGAGAGAAAACGGGGAATTACAGACCGGTAAGCCTGACATCAGTAATGGGGAAAATGCTAGAGTCCATTATAAAAGATGTAATAGCAGAGCACTTGGAAAACAGTGACAGGATCGGACAAAGTCAACATGGATTTACAAAAGGTAAATCGTGCTTGACTAATCTACTGGAATTTTTTGAGGATGTAACTAGTAAAATAGAAAAGGGAGAACCAGTGGATGTGGTGTATTTGGACTTTCAGAAGGCTTTCGATAAGGTCCCACATAAGAGATTAGCGTGTAAAGTTAAGGCACATGGGATTGGGGGCAAGGTATTGACTTGGATAGAGAACTGGTTGGCAGATAGAAGGCAAAGAGTTGGAATAAACGGGTCTTTTTCCAAGTGGCAGGCAGTGACTGGAGGGGTACCGCAGGGATCGGTCCTAGGACCCCAGCTATTCACAATATATATTAATGATGATCTAGACATGGGAACTAGATGTAATATCTCCAAATCTGCAGACGACACAAAGCTGGGTGTGTGTGTGTGCTGTGAGGAGGATGCTGAGAAACTACAAGATGATTTGGACAGGTTGGGTGATTGGGCAGAAGCATGGCAGATGCAATATAACGTGGATAAATGCAAGGTTATCCACTTTGGTGTCAAAAACAGGAAGGCAGATTATTATCTGAATGGCAAAAGATTGGGAGAAGGGGAAGTGCAACGAGACCTGGGTGTCCTTGTGCACCAGTCGCTGAAGGTAAGCATGCAGGTGCAGCAGGCGGTTAAGAAGGCAAATGTTATGTTGGCCTTCATAGCGAGAGGGTTTGAGTACAGGAACAAGGATGTCTTGCTGCAGTTGTACAGGGCCTTGGTGAGACCACATCTTGAGTATTGTGTGCAGTTTTGGTCGCCTTATCTGAGGAAGGATATTCTTGCCATGGAAGGAGTTCAGCGAAGATTCACCAGGCTGATACCTGGGATGGCAGGAATGACGTATGAGGAGAGATTGGGTCGATTGGGCTTGTACTCGCTGGAGTTTAGAAGAATGAGAGGGGATCTCATTGAAACTTATAAAATTCTGGCAGGGCTGGACAGACTAGATGCAGGGAGGATGTTCCTGATGGTCAGGGAATCCAGAACCAGGAGTCACAGTCTAAGGATAAGGGGTAGGCCTTTTAGGACAGAAATGAGGAGGAATTTCTTCACCCAGAGAGTGGTGAACCTGTGGAATTCTCTACCACAGAAGGCAGTAGAGGCCAATTCATTAAATATATTCAAGAAGGAGTTGGATATATTTCTTAAGGCTAAAGGAATCAAGGGGTATGGGGAGAAAGCAGGGACCGGGTACTGAACTTGGATGATCAGCCATGATCGCATTGAATGGCGGAGCAGGCTCGAGGGGCCGAATGGCCTACTCCTGCTCCTATCTTCTATGTTTCTATGTAATAGCACCATAGGATCTTTTACGTCCACCTGAGAGAGCAGACGGGGCCTCGGTTTTAACGTCTCATCTGAAAGGCGGCCCCTCCGACAGTGCAGCGCTCCACTGGAGTGTCAGCCTAGGTTTTTGTGCTCGAGCCTCTGGAGTGGGACTATGAACCCTCAACCTTCTGACTCAGAGGCGAGAGAGAGTGCTACCCACACTGAGCCACTGGCTGACACTCATCCCATGTATGGCCAGATTCATCCTCCATTTCACACAGCTGGCCAAGATACAAAATATTTTGGGGCAACAGTCAATTTTTCGACACATTAAGCCCACCAATCACTGTCTCTCTCTGCATTCTAGAATCGTAGTGTAGGAGTCTACGTACTCGTAGCAAAAAATACTGAACTCGGAGAGGTTCAACAGAAAAGGTTTAATTGTTGAGGCTGCATGCTGAACACAAAATGGAGTCAGAGACTACACAAAGTACAACTGTTTTTCATCAGTGCACAGCTTCGACTGCTCCTCCCCCGCTCTAGGCTTAACTATGTTGCAGATCGAGTTTCTTAAAGGTGTGATCCTTCTTAAAGGCATGACGCCTGATTTATAGTCTACGGACCGGAAAGCGGATTGTGTCCGTTCTGTGATCGGTACGCCACAGTAGAATGGTTACAGCACAGAAGGAGGCCATTTGGCCCATTGAGCCCGTGCCGGCTCTCTGCAAGAGCACCTCAACTAGTCCCACTCCCTCGCCCTTTCCCCGGAGCTCTGCAACTCTTTTTACTTTAGGTACTTATCCAATTCCCTTCTGAAAGCCACGATTGAGTCTGCCTCCACCGCCCTTTCAGGCAGCGCATTCCAGATCCCAACCACTCGCTGCATAAAAAAGTTTTTCCTCCTGTCGCCTCTGGTCCTTCTGCCAATCATCTTCAATCTGTGTCCTCTGGTTCTCGACCCTTCCGCCAATGGGAACAGTTTCACTCTATCTACTCTGTCCCGACCCCTCGTGATTTTGAACACCTCGATCCAATCTCCTCTCAATCTTCTCTGCTCCAAGGAGAACAACCCCAGCTTCTCCAGTCCATCCACGTAACTGAAGTCCCTCATCCCTGGAATCATTCTCGTAACTCTTTTCTGCACCCTCTCTAAGGCCGTCACATCCTTCCTAAAGTGCAGTGCCCAGAATTGGACACAATACTCCAGTTGGGGCCGAGCCAGTGTTTTATAAAGGTTCATCATAATTTACATGTTTTTGTACTCTATGGGTTGGATTTTGATTCTGGAGGCGTGTAGGAGGCGGAACTACAACTTTCGGGGTTGTAGTCCCGCCTCCATCGAGTTTTAGCCAACCCACGTGATTTTGACTTGATTGACCTTGTTGCGCACGCCCAGCGGGCTCAGCAGGCCAATTAAGGGCCACCCGGCAACAGGTGATGTCACAGATTGACATTTCATCTGTCAAGAGCTTTTGACAGGTGAAATATCAGCGTTTCACAGCTGTTTGAAGCTGTCAAACACTGATAATCTGTACTCCAGGTTAATTCCTTCCTCTCAGGATGATTTAGAGATCTCTCCAGAACAGAAAGCTGAATGCTGGAACTTTTGACAGCTGGCGGCCATTCTGCTTTCTGTGCCGGTGAGATGAGGGACTCCTGAGACCTAAAGGAAGGAAGGCTGTAAAGGTAAGTAAATGTAAGTAAAACTTCTTTAAACACTTTACACACACCAAACACACTTACCTCTGAACTCATGCACCCATCACTCACCTGAACACCGGACATCTCGAACCCTCCAAGCCCTTCAGCCCGACGGTCCACCTCGCTAACTTGGCGTGGTTTGGAGCCGTCGGGAATCCCACACTTCAGCAATAAAAATAGGGATTAGGCTAAAAACTGCCTGTTAACTACCTGTTAACAGGCAGTTAATTGACAGTAATCCCCTTCCCGCCTCGGGGAGGCGGGTCCCAGCACAGGTCGGGTATCCGCCTCCTTTGAAACGGGCATGGAGGCGGGTTGGAATGAAAATCCTGCCCTATGCCTCTATTCATGAAGCCCAGGATCCCGAAAGCCTTTTTTACAGCTTTCTCAACCTGCCCTGCCACCTTCAATGTAACATTTGTTGTCTCCCTTTTCTCTACCAACACTACGAGGCTCTTTTGACTTACCTCTCTTGATCTTTCTAAGTTCGAAACAGGCACGCTTACACCCTTTTCTTCCCTGGCCTTACGCTGTTTTGCAATCGAAACTCATTCTACCGTCTCCAATTCTAACAGAGGTTGGAACAAGGGGTCACAGTTGGCAGCACACGTTCTCTCGCCTCTGAGTCAGCAGATGGTGGATTCAAGTCCAGAGTTCACTGTGAGCTGTGCTTTGTTCTGTGCCACACTGTCGGAGGGGCAGTACTGAGGGAGCGCCGCACTGTCGGAGGGGCAGTACTGAGGGAGCGCCGCACTGTCGGAGGGGCAGTACTGAGGGAGCGCCGCACTGTCGGAGGGGCCGTACTGAGGGAGTGCCGCACTGTCGGAGGGGCAGTACTGAGGGAGCGTTGCACTGTCAGAGGGGCGGTACTGAGGGAGCGTTGCACTGTCGGAGGGTTAGTACTGAGGGAGCGCCGCACTGTCGGAGGGTTAGTACTGAGGGAGCGCCGCACTGTCGGAGGGGCAGTACTGAGGGAGTGCTGTACTATTGGAGGGGCAGTACTGAGGGAGCGCTGCACTGTCGGAGGGGCAGTACTGAGGGAGCGCCGCACTGTCGGAAAGGCAGTACTGACGGAGCGTTGCACTGTCAGAGGGGCGGTACTGAGGGAGCGTTGCACTGTCGGAGGGTTAGTACTGAGGGAGCGCCGCACTGTCGGAGGGTTAGTACTGAGGGAGCACCGCACTGTCGGAGGGGCAGTACTGAGGGAGTGCCGCACTGTCGGAGGGACGGTACTGAGGGAGCGCCGCACTGTCGGAGGGTTAGTACTGAGGGAGCGCCACACTGTCGGAGGGGCAGTACTGAGGGAGCGCCGCACTGTCGGAGGGGCAGTACTGAGGGAGTGCCGCACTGTCGGAGGGGCAGTACTGAGGGAGCGCCGCACTGTCGGAGGGGCAGTACTGAGGGAGCGCCGCACTGTCAGAGGGGCAGTACTGAGGGAGTGCCGCACTGTCGGAGGGGCAGTACTGAGGGAGCGCCGCACTGTCGGAGGGGCAGTACTGAGGGAGCGCCGCACTGTTGGAGGGGCGGTACTGAGGGAGCGCCGCACTGTCGGAGGGGCGGTACTGAGGGAGCGCCGCACTGTCGGAGGGTCGGTACTGAGGGAGCGCCGCACTGTCGGAGAGGCAGTACTGAGGGAGCGCCGCACTGTCGGACGGGCAGTACTGAGGGAGCGCCGCACTGTCGGAGGGGCAGTACTGAGGGAGTGCCGTACTATTGGAGGGGCAGTACTGAGGGAGCGCCGCACTGTCGGAGGGGCAGTACTGAGGGAGCGCCGCACTGTCGGAAAGGCAGTACTGACGGAGCGTTGCACTGTCAGAGGGGCGGTACTGAGGGAGCGTTGCACTGTCGGAGGGTTAGTACTGAGGGAGCGCCGCACTGTCGGAGGGTTAGTACTGAGGGAGCACCGCACTGTCGGAGGGGCAGTACTGAGGGAGTGCCGCACTGTCGGAGGGACGGTACTGAGGGAGCGCCGCACTGTCGGAGAGGCAGTACTGAGGGAGCGCCGCACTGTCGGAGGTGCCGTCTTTCAGATCAGACTTTAAACCGAGGCCCGGTCTGCCCTCTCAGGTGGACGTAAAAGATCCCACGGCCACTACTGGAAGAAGAGCAGGGGGAGTTCTCCCCGGTGTCCTGGGGCCAATATTTTACCTCAACCAACATCACTAAAACAGATGGTCTGGTCATTATCACATTGCTGTTTGTGGGAGCTTGCTGTGCATTAATGGGCTGCCGCGGTTCCTGCATAAACCTGACAGGAACTGTGCCTGTTTCATGAATCACAAGGAACGGCGGTATAGAAATCTCCACTGCACGTTTTTCTTCTGCTTCGCCTTCCTCCATTCACGGGCCGCTTCACACAAGGATTCCAATTGCTCTCCCTCACTGGAGAGCAATTGGAAAATAAAAAATAGGCTTCCTTCCCCAGAAACGTTGAAAGCCTTTTATCAAAACTGTAGAGCCGATCGTTTTAATGGTGGGTTTTCATTATCGCTCGATAGGGCTTGTCCTGCTTTCTCGGTGAAAGCTGAAGACCATAAGAGAAGTTAGGGATGCGTGAAGACAAATCAGCGCATCGAAGAGCCTCCCTTGAGTATACTAACCTCGCCCATCACCGAAACCAATTGCATGTTGAGTAAATCTTTGCCTTACAGATTATTACAAACATTCATCACATTTTATGTCAAGAAGTTTCATTTTAATCCTTTGGTCTCGCTTTGAAAATACGGTCCGTCAGCCGTGGCTCACTGGGTCTCACTCCCCCTCTCTCGGAGAAAGAAGGCTGTGGGTTCGAGCCCCGCTCCAAAGACTTGAGCCAATAATCCAGTCTGACACTCCCAGTGCAGTACTGAGGGAGCGCCGCACTGTCGGAGGGGCAGTACTGAGGGAGCGCCGCACTGTCGGAGGGGCAGTACTGAGGGAGCGCCGCACTGTCGGAGGGGCAGTACTGAGGGAGCGCCGCACTGTCGGAGGGGCAGTACTGAGGGAGCGCCGCACTGTCGGAGGGGCAGTACTGAGGGAGCGCCGCACTGTCGGACGGGCAGTACTGAGGGAGCGCCGCACTGTTGGAGGGGCAGTACTGAGGGAGCGCCGCACTGTCGGAGGGGCAGTATTGAGGGAGCGCCGCTCTGTCAGAGGGTCAGTACTGAGGGAGCACCGCACTGTCGGAGGAGCAGTACTGAGGGAGCGCCGCATTGTCGGAGGGGCGGTACTGAGGGAGCGCTGCATAGTTGGAGGGGCAGTACTGAGGGAGCGCCGCACTGTCGGAGGGGCAGTACTGAGGGAGAGCCGCACTGCCGGAGGGGCAGTATTGAGGGAGCGCTGCACTGTCGGAGGGGCAGTCCTTCGAATGAGACATTAAACCGAGGCTTCTCTCACAGGTAAAGAGCAGGGGGAGTTCTCCCCAGTGTCCTGGGGCCAATATTTATCCCTCAACCAACATCACTAAAACAGATGATCTGGCCATTATCACATTGCTGTTTGTGGGGGCTTGCTGTATCAATATATAAATTTAATATAATCCATGTAATAATATAGGTTATACATATCAGGAAAGGATGAACAGGCTGGGTCTCTTTTCCCTTGAAAAGAGAAGGCTGAGGGGTGACCTAATCGAGGTCTTTAAAATTATGAAAGGTTTTGATAGAGTGGATACAGAGAGAATGTTTCCACTTGTGGGGAAGAGGATAACTAGAGGCCATCAATATAAGATAGTCACCAAGAGATCCAATAGGGAATTCAGGAGAAACTTCTTTACCCACATGCTATGGGGGAGCTGGACAAGCATATGAGGGAGAAAGGAATAGAAGGATATGGCTTAGTGGCAGGAGGCAGAGGGTGATGGTTGAAGGTTGTTTTTGTGACTGGAAGCCTGTGTCCAGTGGTGTACCGCAGGAATCGGTGCTGGGTCCCTTGCTGTTTGTAGTGTACATTAATGATTTAGATATGAATGCAGGAGGTATGATCAGTAAGTTCGCAGATGACATGAAAATTGGTGGAGTGGTAAATAGCGAGGAGGGAAGCCTCAGGCTACAGGACAATATAGACGGGTTGGTCAGATGGGTAGAACAGTGGCAAATGGAATTAATCCCTGAAAAGTGTGAGGTGATGTATTTTGGGAGGACTAACAAGACAAGGGAATACACAATGAATGGTAGGACCCTAGGAAAGACAGAGGATCAGAGGGACCTTGGTGTGCATGTACATAGATCCCTGAAGGCAGCAGGACAGGTGGATAAGGTGGTTAAAAAGGCATATGGGATACTTGCCTTCATTAGCCGAGGCATAGAATATAAGAGCAGGGAGGTTATGATGGAGCTGTACAAAACGCTAGTTAGGCCACAGCTGGAATACTGTGTGCAGTTCTGGTCGCCACACTATAGGAGGGATGTGATTGCATTGGAGAGGGTGCAGAGGAGATTCACCAGGATGTTACCTGGGCTGGAGCGCTTCAGCTATGAAGAGAGACTGGACAGGCTGGGGTTGTTTTCCTTAGAGCAGAGAAGGCTGGGGGGAGACCTGATTGAGGTGTACAAAATTATGAGGGGCGTAGATAGGGTAGATAGAAAGGAACTTTTCCCATTGGTAGAGGTGTCAATAACCAGGGGGCATAGTTTCAAGGTAAGGGGCAGGAGGTTTAGAGGGGATTTGAGGAAATACTTTTTCACCCAGAGGGTGGTTGGAATCTGGAACTCACTGCCTGAAAGGGTGTTAGAGGCAGGAACCCTCACAACATTCAAGAAGCATTTAGATGAGCACTTGAAACGCCATAGCATACAAGGCTACGGACCAAGTGCTGGAAAATGGGATTAGAATAGACAGGGCTTGATGGCCGGCGTGGACACGATGGGCCGAAGGGCCTCTTTCTGTGCTGTATAACTCTATGACTCTATGGGGGAAAAATTCGGTATCGCCCCATTTGGGGCGCCGTTATCGGCCGTGCGCAAAGTTTAGCGCCTGGCGCTAATTATCGCTTCTGACAGCAAACTTGGCTTTTATCGCCCCTGGAGGTGATTGGAGCGCTAAATCAGGCGCTTCACACCTGTCTTAAGGCACAAAGGCCGAGGAGCGAGGCGCTACCTCAGAGCGCAGGCGAAGCAAGGAAGGGCAAATCAAAACAAACCTGCAAAGTGCTGCTCAGTACCCAAAACTCCTTCACACAGCATTGAATCTCTCCAGAAGTCTCTCTCTCTCTCTCTCTCTCTCAGAATGCGTGGTGCAAAAATGTCACCGACAAAAAAAGGCAGGAAGCGGTCGCCTTTAAATAGCGCTCCCCCAGTCCCTTTCTGAAAACATAACGCTCCCCTCAACCGGTCGTTGCTAGCGGCAGGCGGTAAGGCAGGGGGCGCCACTCAATATCCGGTCCGGGGCGTTAACGGGGCGTTGCGCACTCGACTGACGTCACGATCTGCCGGTGCCGGAGATCGTGGCGGTAGTGTTTAGCGCCGCCGCAAAATGTCTAGTTAATTTCGCGAGCGGCGCAAACATCGCCGCGCCCGGGCGCTAGTTGCTTTGCCCCCCATTAGCGCCCTCTTAAGGCGCTAACGGGAAGCGCAAACAACTTAATTTTTCCCCCCATGACTCTATGATATGCTGATAAAGATCAGGGCCTAGTAGTCACTGTTGTAGCCAATTTGCGCACAGCAAGCTCCCACAAACAGCAACGTGATAATGACCAGAACGTCTGTTTTTAGTGATGTTGGTTGAGGGATAAACATTGCCCCCAGGACACTGGGGAGAACTCGCCCCTGCTCTTCTTCCAATAGTGGCCGTGGGATCTTTTACGTCCACCTGAGAGAGGAGACGGGGGCCTCGGTTTAACGTCCCGACTATAGTCTCTCCACTGCTGCCCTGGCTCAAATCGGCTGCCTCAACACGGGATGGGGCTCGAAGCTGGAATCTGCCTGGCCAGGAAGGCTCAGAGCTTCAAGAAATATGCTCAACTGGGCCTTCAGAGGAGGCCGTGTTCTTTGACTTTTAAATTGCACTCCATGGCCTCACAGTAGTGAAACGCGTGCTGTACTCTCTCTAGACTTGGCATCATTACAGACCAGCTTCTCGTGTGGGAGGCGGTGCTGCTGGATTGTTGTCCGGCGCTGTTGCTATGGGAACCACTCCTCTCCCTCTCTCTCTCTCTCTCTCTCTCTCTCTCTCTCTCACCGCCAGGATCATTATTTAGCTTGTGCCTAATTTCTGCCATTTCCAGAACAAGGCATTGACAAAGAAACAAAGCACAAAAAAAAACGTCGCACTTTATAAATGATTCATGGGCGGCTGCGCTTCCAATGACCGTGTGCCTCCTCTTCCCCTCCTCCCCCTCCCTCCCTCGACCGCAGGCGTGCGCACCTCACAACAACAACTTGCATTCGGACAGCGCCCTCAACGGGGCGAGCACAGCGTCAATCAGGGGTGCGGTCGCGCCACGCTGAGGTTACTGGACCAGGAATCCGGAGACGACAACAGGAATTGCTGCAAACACTCAGCGGGCTCAGGGCGGCATCGTGGAGAGAGAGAGAGAGAGAGAGAGAAACAGAGCTGAGGCCTTGGGCCGACGGCCCTTGGTGGGAACTGGCAAAAGTTGGAGATGTGGCAGATTTTTAAGCAGGTGCAGAGGTCAGGGGCGGGGGGGGGTGCGGCAGGGAAAGGGAGGAGGGCAGGACAGAACAAAAGGGAAGTTAGCGCTAACCGGGAGGGGGCGCAAAGCCCCTTGCGGCCGGGTGCGGTGCCGCTAACGCCTCCCGCGAAATTCAGCGCGGGCGGTAGCCGGTAGCGCCCCGTGGATGACGTCATCGGCGTGCGCAGCGCCCCGTTCACGCCCCCTGACCTAACGCCGGACGCTCCGTCCGACAGGGTCAGGGGGGGGCGTTCTTGCGGCCGGGGGTGGCGATAATTAAAGGGCAGGTGCCGGGCAGCTATTTTATTTTGGGCCGCCTGCCAGCACCTGCCCCCTCCGGCCTCCTCCTGCGGGTTGCCGTCCATGATCGGTCAGTCTTGAGTGCCTCGGGCTCTTTTCCCGGCACCTCGCTCCCCGGTGGTCCAGCAGGGCCCCGGTGCACGCTGCGCTCGGCCCTTCCCCTTTAATCGGAGGAGAGAGGCCTCCAGTACCGCGGTGCTACGTGCTGACGCGCGTGTTGCTGTTGCACGTAGCGCCGTGATATTGAATGGAAGCACCCCAATATTGAGGGGGAGCGCTTCCAGTAGCGCCCCGTCTCCTGCTTGGGGCGTTACCGTTCAATTAATGCCGCGGGGGCGCTAACCTTTTTGGGGCGCTAAAAGGGGGCACCACCGAATTTTCCCCCTAAATGATAAAAGGGATGATGGTGCGAGGCAAAAGGAGATGGTAATGGGACAAAAGATGGGTCTAGGTGACGTGCAAATGGCACTGGCAGAATGATCGACAGCTGCCACGTGAGAGAAGAGAGAACAAAGGGGCCGAGGTTATGGTCTGAAATTGTTGAACTCGATGTTGAAACCAGAAGGCTGTAAAGTGCCGAATCGAAAGATGAGGTGCTGTTCCTCGAGCTTACGTTGAGCTTCATTGGAACAGTGCAAGAGGCCGAGGTCGGAGAGGTCAGAGTGGGAGTGAAGCGGAGAATTAAAGTGACAGGCCACCGGAAGCTCGGGGTCCCCCTTACGGACTGAACGGAGGTGTTCCGCAAAGCGGTCGCCCAATCTGCGTTTGGTCTCCCCGATGTAGAGGAGACTGCATCGTGAGCAGCGAATACAGCAATTGCAAGAAGTACAAGTAAATCTCTGTTTCACCAGGAAGGAGTGTTTGGGGCCCTGGACAGTGGGCAGGTGTTGCGTCTCCTACGCTTGCATGGGAAGGTGCCGGGCGAAGGGGAAGAGCTGTTGGGGGTGATAGAGGAGTGGACCAGGGTGTCGCGCAGGGAGTGGTCCTTGTGGAATGCTGAAAGGGGAGGGGAGGGGAAGATGTGTTTGGCGGTGGGATCACGCTGGAGGTGCCGGAAATGGCGGAAGATGATCCGTTGAATGCGGAGTCTGGTGGGGTTGAAAGGTGAGGACGAGGGGAACCCTATCGTGGTTCTGGGAGGGAGGAAAAGGGGTGAGAGCAGAAGTACGGGAAATGGAACGGACACGGTCGAGGGCCGTGACAACCACGATAGAGGGAAAATCCTCAGTTGAGGAAAAAGAAAGACATATCAGAAGCACTAGTATGTAAGGTGGCATCGTCAGACGGAGGAATCCAGAGACCTGGACTAATGAGCTGGGGATGAGGAGTTCATAATCCCACCACGGCAGCTGGGAAATTTAAATTCAGTCAATTAAATAAATCTGGAATTAAAAAGCTCGTGTCAGTAAAGGTGACCATGAAACTACTGGACTGTCGTAAAAAACCCTCTGGTTCACTAATGTCCTTTAGGGAAGGAAATCTGCCGCCCTTACCCGGCCTGGCCGGTGTGTGACTCCAGACCCACAGCAATGTGGTTGACTGTTAACTGCCCTCTGAAATGGCCTAACAAGCCACTCAGTTGTATCAAGAAGACAGCTCACCACCACCTTCTCAAGGGGCAACTAGGGATGGCCAATAAATGCTGGGCCTTGCCATCGACGCCCACATCCCAAGAATGAAAAAAAAGTAGTCACTGTTGTGACGTGGGAAACGCGGCAGCCAATTTGTGCACAGCAAGCTCCCAATAAGAGCAATGTGACAATGACCAGATCATCTGCTTTAGTGATGTTGTTTGAGGGATAAATATTGGCCCCAGGACACCGGGGAGAACTCCCCCTGCTCTTCCTCCAATAGTGGCCATGGGATCTTTTACATCCACCTGCGAGGGCAGACGGGGCCTCGGTTTAACGTCTCATCCGAAAGTCGGCACCTCCAACAGTGCGGCGCTCCCTCAGTACTGTCCCTCCGACAGTGCGGAGCTCCCTCAGTACTGCCCCTCCCACAGTGCGGCGCTCCCTCAGTACTGCCCCTCCGACAGTGCGGCGCTCCCTCAGTACTGCCCCTCCGACAGTGCGGCACTTCCTCAGTACTGTCCCTCCGACAGTGCAGCGCTCCCTCAGTACTGCCCCTCCGACAGTGCTACGCTCCCTCAGTACTGCCCCTCCGACAGTGCGGCGCTCCCTCAGTACTGCCCCTCCGACAGTGCGGCGCTCCCTCGGTATTGCCCCTCTGACAGTGCGGCGCTCCCTCAGTACTGCCCCTCCGACAGTGCGGCACTCCCTCAGTACTGCCCCTCCGACAGTGCGGCGCTCCCTCAGTACTGCCCCTCCAACATTGCGGCGCTCCCTCAGTACTGCCCCTCCGACAGTGCGGCGCTCCCTCAGTACTGCCCCTCCGACAGTGCGGCGCTCCCTCAGTACTGCCCCTCCGACAGTGCTACGCTCCCTCAGTACTGTCCCTCCAACAGTGCGGCGTTCCCTCAGTACTGCCCCTCCGACAGTGCGGCGCTCCCTCAGTACTGCCCCTCCGACAGTGCGGAGCTCCCTCAGTACCGCCCCTCCGACAGTGCGGCTCTCCCTCAGTACTGCCCCTCCGACAGTGCGGCGCTCCCTCAGTACTGCCCCTCCGACAGTGCGGAGCTCCCTCAGTACCGCCCCTCCGACAGTGCGGCTCTCCCTCAGTACCGCCCCTCCGACAGTGCGGCTCTCCCTCAGTACTGCCGCTCTCCCTCAGTACTGCCCCTCCGACAGTGCGGCGCTCCCTCAGTTCTGGCACTGGGAGTGTTGGCCTGAATTTTTGTGCTCAAGTCTCTGGAGTGGGACTTGAACCCACGACCTTCGGACTCAGAGGCGAGAGTGCTGCCCACTGAGCCACGGCTGAACTCTTGTAGGGCTCAGTAGACCCTTCATGAGGGAAGCAAAATTTTATAATTGTGATCCTTAAAGAGATGAGAACTCTCTTTTGAAATGGATTTTAATGGGACAATCAGGAAAGAGCGTAGACTACAATTGGAAACAATCTCAACTGAGCCTACATCTTCATTGGGCTCCTATACACAGGACTTTCAGGCTAGTCTTCTCTACCACATCCTACGGCCCTCACTAGGATTGTCTGATACACCCCACGCCCCTCACTCTAACATTGTCCATTGTTGTGTTGCCTTTCCTAAACACTCTGATATATCTGCACGTCTTCCTTTCTTGACTTTTTAAAAAATTCATTGATGGGATGTGGGCGTCGCTGGCTAGGCCTGCATTTAGTGCCCATCCCTAATTGCCCTTGAGAAGATGGTGGTGAGCCGCCTTCTTGAACCGCTGCAGTCCATATGGTGTAGGTACACCCAACAATGCTGTTAGGAAGGGAGTTCCAGGATTTTAGCCCAGCGACAGTGAAGGAACGGCGATACAGGTCCAAGTCAGGATGGTGTTTGGCTTGGAGGGGAACTTGTAGGTGGTGATGTTCCCATGCGTCTGCTGCCCTTGTCCTTCTAAGCGGTAGAGTTCGCGGGTTTGGAAGGTGCTGTTGAAGGAGCTTTGGCGAGTTGCTGCAGTGCATCTTATAGATGGTACACACTGCAGCCACAGTGCGCCGGTGGTGGAGGGAGTGAATGTTTAAGGTGGTGGATGGAGTGCCAATCAAGCGGGCTGCTTTATCCTGAATGGTGTCGAGCTTCTTGAGTGTTGTTGGAGCTGCACTCATCCAGGCAAGTGGAGAGTATTCCATCACACTCCTGACTTGTGCCTTGTAGATGGTGGAAAGGCTTTGGGGAGTCAGGAGGTGAGACACTCGCCGCAGAATTCCCAGCCTCTGGCCTGCTCTTGTAGCCACAGTATTTATATGGCTGGTCCAGTTCAGTTTCTGATCAATGGTAACCCCCAGGATGTTGATAGTGGGGGATTCAGCGATGGTAATGCCATTGAATGTCAAGGGGAGATGGTTAGACTCTCGCTTGTTGGAGATGGTCATTGCCTGGCACTTGTGTGGTGCGAATGTTACCTGCCACTGATCAGCCCAAGCCTGAATGTTGTCCAGGTCTTGCTGCATATGGACACAGACTGCGTCTGACGAACTTCTCAAGTTAGAAGGATGTTGCCTGGATGAGCACAGCTCCGACAACACTCAAGGAGCTCGACACCATCCAGTGTGAAATGATGGATTTTGGCAGAAGGAACAGGGAGAGGCAATATACACTTAATGGCTCAGTTTTAAAGAGTGTGCAGGGACAGAGGGACCTGGGAGTTAATGTGCATAGGTCCCTGAAGGTGGCAGGACATATTGAGAGAGTGGTTAGCAAAGCATATGGGATCTTGGGCTTCATAAATAGAGGTATTGAGTACAAAAGTAGAGAAGTTATACTGAACCTTTATAAAGTGCTGGTTAGGCCACAACTGGAGTATTGTGTCCAGTTCTGGTCACCACACTTTAGGAAGGATGTGAAGGCCCTTGAGAGGGTGCAGAGGAGATTTACCAGAATGGTTCCGGGGATGGGGGATCTTAGCTACAAGGACAGGTTGGAGAAGCTGGATTTGTTTTCATTAGAGCAAAGGAGGTTGAGGGGTGATTTGATAGAGGTGTACAAGATTATGACGGGTTTGGATAGGCTAGACGGGGAAAGGCTGTTCCCACTAGTTGATGGTACAAGGACTAGGGGACACAGATTTAAGGTTTTGGGCAAGAGATACAGGGGGATGTGAGGAAAAACTTTTTTACGCAGCGAGTGGTGAGGACCTGGAACTCGCTGCCGACGGAAATGGTGGAAGCGGGGAGACACAATGTTTTCAAGGGGAGACTGGATAGGCACTGGAGGGAAATAAACTTGCAGGGCTACGGGGATAGAGCGGGGGAATGGGACTGACTGGATTGCTCTACAGAGAGCCGGCACGGACTCGATGGGCCGAATGGCCTCCTTCTGTGCTGTTATGACTCTATGACCATCCAGGACAAAGCAGCCCGCTTGATTGGCACCCCATCCACCATCTTAAACATTCACTCCCTCCACCACCGGCGCACCGTGGCTGCAGTGTGTACCATCTACAAGATGCACTGCAGCAACTCGCCAAGGCTTCTTCGGTAGCACCTCCCAAACACGCGACCTCTACCACCTAGAAGGACAAGGGCAGCAGGCGCATGGGAACACCACCACCTCCAAGTCACACACGCAATCCTGACTTGGGAATATATCGGCCGTTCCTTCATAGTGGGCTATTGGGAGGCAATCACAGTTCAATGCAAACAAATGTCAAATAATTAGCATGGGTGTAAATGATAAAGCGGGAGTATTAGGTGAATTAGTGATCAGAATAAAGATCTCTGAACACAAAATCCACTGGCAAAAAAGACATTGCCCGTCTTCTGATACAAGACCCTTCTTTGCAGTATCGGGGATGGGTTGTCTCCACATTGTGTGAGAGCCACTGACCTTCAGCTGAGTTTCGATAGCAGGCTCCCTGATTCGCGTCGATCTGTTCCTGTTGAGTTTCCTGTTAAGAATGATTGCCACCTCGCCCACCTTTCACACGCCATTTGAATCTGCAGAAAGTACTTTGCAGGAAGAGCTTAATGAAGACAGCAGTTTGGCGCCAGCTCCCCATTGCCACAGGGACACCAGCGTACGAAGGTCGGAGCGACGTAGCACTCCAAGATATGCAGTGACTCAGAAGAACAAGTTGTGCTGAGACATGCAGGGCCACAGAAGCAGGTAGCAGATCTTTGGCGTGCAATTCTTCCAAGGTAGTGTTTCTCACTAACGTATTGTTGAGGGACGCAGTCCAAACAATGTTTAGCTCAAGGGCTGGAACAGGTGACGGGAACGGGGGCCTCTCCCTGCGGGTCCTCCAGATTTCAATCACGCCACTTTAAAGAGGTACCAAGTGGTGGCCTCCAATAATCTTTACTTGTGTGGTACCAGAGATGAGGGACTTCAGTTATGTGGAGAAGCTGGAGTCGTTCTCCTTGGAGCAGAGAAGGTTAAGTGGAGATTTGAAAGAGGTGTTCAAAATCTTAAATGATACGATAGAGTAAATAAAGAGAAACTGTTCCCATTGGCGGAAGGGTCGGTAACCAGAGGGCACAGATTTAAGGTGATTGGCAAAAGAACCAGAGGGGACACGAGGAAAAACTTTCTTGTACGCTGCAAGTTGTTGTGATCTGGAACGCGCTGCCTGAAAGGGCGGTGGAAGCAGGTTCAATAGTAACTTTTAAAAGGGATTGGATAAATACTTGATGGGAAAATATTTAAAGGGCTGTGGGGAAAGAGTAGGGAGGGGAGTGGGATTAATTGGATAACTCCACCAAAGGTATACTTGCCTTAGAGGGAGTCCAACGAAGGTTCACCAGACTGGTTCCTGGGATGGGGGGATTGTCCTATGAGGAGAGATTGAGTAGACTAGGCCTATATTCTCGAGAGTTTAGAAGAATGAGAGGTGATTTCATTGAAACGTATAAAATTCTTACAGGGGCTTGACAGGGTAGATGCAGGGAGTATGTTTCCCCCTGGCTGGGGAGTCTAGAACCAGGGGTCACAGTCTCAGGATAAGGGGTCGGCCATTTAGGACTGAGATGAGGAGGAATTTCTTCACTCAGAGGGTGGTGAATCTTTGGAATTCTCTACCCCAGAGGGCTGTGGAGGCTCAGTCGTTGAGTATATTCAAGACAGAGGTCGATAGATTTTTGGACTCTCGGGGAATCAAGGGATATGGGGACAGGGCGGGAAAGTGGAGATGAGGTAGAAGATCAGCCGTGATCTTATTGAATGGCGGAGCAGGCTCGAGGGGCCGAATGGCCTCCTTCTGTGCTGTATGATTCTATGATTATATGAATTCCATTTTGTTAGGGTCGTTTTACATGCTGTTATCAGTACCCAGGCCTCTAATGATATTCCCCAGTTTTACTGTTTTGGAAAGCAAATAAATGTGAGAACAACACCAAATCCCACATTTGTCAATCTCCAGATCCTGAGAGCCAGTTAGAGGAGATACGTGGAGCAGTAGGTTGGCTTAGGACAACTGGTGCAGAACGTAAGAATTAGGAGCAGGAGTCGGCCATTCGGCCCCTCGAGCCTGCTCCGCCATTCAATGAGATCATGGCTGATCTTCGACCTCAACTCCACTTTCCTGCACTATCCCCATATCCCTTGATTCCCTTAATATCCAAAAATCTATCGATCTCAGTCTTGAATATACTCAACGACTGAGCCCCCACAGCCCTCTGGGGTAGAGAATTCCAAAGATTCACCACCCTCTGAGTGAAGAAATTCCTCCTCATCTCAGTCCTAAATGGCCGACCCGTTACCCTGAGACTGTGATCCCTGGTTCTAGACTCTCCAGCCAGGGGGACACAACCTCTCAGCATCTACCCTGTCAATCCCTCTCTCAGAATCTTATAGGTTTCAATGAGGTCGCCTCTCATTCTGATAAACTTCAGAGAGTGTCGGCCCAATCTACTCAATCCTCATAGGACAACCCTCTCATCCCTCAGAATCAATCTAGCGAACCTTCGCTGCACCACCTCGAAGGCAAGTATGTCCTTGTGCACCAGTCGCTGAAGGTAAGCATGCAGGTGCAGCAGGCGGTTAAGAAGGCAAATGGTATGTTGGCCTTCATAGCGAGAGGGTTCACGTACAGGAGCAAGGATGTCTTGCTGCAGTTGTACAGGGCCTTGGTGAGACCACACCTTGAGTATTGTGTGCAGTTTTGGTCGCCTTATCTGAGGAAGGATGTTCTTGCCATGGAGGGAGTGCAGCGAAGATTCACCAGGCTGATACCTGGGATGGCAGGAATGACGTATGAGGAGAGATTGGGTCGATTGGGCTTATACTCGCTGGAGTTTAGAAGAATGAGAGGGGATCTCATTGAAACTTATAAAATTCTAACAGGACTGGACAGACTAGATGCAGGAAGGATGTTCCTGATGGCCGGGGAGTCGAGAACCAGGGGTCACAGTCTAAGGATAAGGGGTAAGCCATTTAGGACAGAGATGAGGAGGAGTTTCTTCACCCAGAGAGTGGTGAACCTGTGGAATTCTCTACCACAGAAGGCAGTTGAGGCCAATTCATTAAATATATTCAAGAAGGAGTTAGATATATTTCTTGAGGCTAAAGGGATCAAAGGATATGGGGAGAAGGCAGGGACAGGGTACTGAGTTTGGATGATCAGCCATGATCTCATTAAATGGCGGAACAGGCTCGAGGGGCCGAATGGCCTACTCCTGCTCCTATCTTCTATGTTTCTTCCTTCGGTACGGGGACCAAGACTGTGTGCAGTACTCCAGGTGTGAGGTAATGTTGGCTATCAATGCCTCTGAGCAATGTTAGTAGCACCACTGCTTTGAAGCCATACACGAACTGCGGAAGCACTGAGGTGTGTAACAAACGTGTAGGCTGCAGCATTCTGCGGGATACAGCATCTTTCTGTGCGCGCTGAGGCTTTTGCAACAACCTTGAGCTGTCCAAGTACAATCCCGGCCTCGGCTCTCCCCGGCTTTGTTTGGGAGGAGTACGCACCCCTGAGCTACGCAGCCAGTTCCACAGAGAACTGGGAATACTAATAGAATACCACAATGAAAGAAGAACACAAAGAATAATAGACTGCCGCCGCTTCCTTGCCCAACAAATAGCTCCTACCTCTTCCCATTGATGGCTCCGTCTTTTGTCATTCTTTACCAACTGGCATTCCTGGCCTCGCTACCTCCTTTGATCACAAAACGCAAACTCACACATTTCTTTCATTACTGAAGCTGTCTCCAAGAACCCGAGAGAGCTCTTTCGTGACAAACACTCCTTGTCATCCTCAGCGTCTCTTCATGTCGTGCGGAGCTGAAGTTCGCGCTTGGGCGCTCCAAGGACATTTCCCATTAACCTGCCCCTGGATACAAGGGGCCTTCTCATCTGATAGATGGCCCTTTTCTCGTCTGCCATGGCAATCTTTCCCTGCCTTTGTGTTGGAACGGTGTCGTTCTTGTCAATGCTCTGTGGCCCTTCCTTTCCTGTTGCTCCCAAGCTCAGATACACCATCCTATACAATTTGCTCCCTCCCTGTATTCAAACTGCCTCGCACCATCACCCCTTTTTGTCATTTAATCTCTCCTGCCTTCCGCCCTATCACAGACCGTCCCTTCTTTCCTCCCCTCCCCCCTTTCCCTGCCACGGCACCTGCGTTAAAACCTGTCCCATCTCTCACCTTTTCCATGTCCAGACCTGCAACGTTGACGCAGTTTCTCGCTCCACAGATGCTGCCTGGCCAGCTGAGTATTTTCTGTTTTTATTTGAGATTTCCAGCATCTTACTTGTGTTCAAATTGAGACTAATTGCGCTGCCTCCGACACAAACTCATTCCTTCTCAGAACCTCCAAACCGTGGGACACTTTATTACAGCGAATGGGCAGCACAGAAACAGGCCATTCGACCCAACCAGTCCGTGCCGGTGTTTATGCTCCACACGAGCCTCCTCCCACCCCTCTTCATCTCACCCCATCAGCATATCCTTCTATTCCTTTCTCCCTCATGTGTTTATCCAGCTTCCCCTTAAATGTATCTCTGCTATTCGCCTCAACCACTCCCTGTGGTAGCGAGTTCCACATTCTCACCACTCTCTGGGTAAAGAAGTTCCTCCTGAATTCTTTCTTGAGGGAGCTTTATCATTCTCCAATAACCTGCAAGCTTTTATAACCCACCTCGGCATCACCTAAGCACAACCTCTTGATTGATCATGTCATTTCTCCTGTTCTATTCAACCTTAATGACGTACTGGGATCTGGGCCTTTGCCCTTTATGGAAGTCCCTCGGCAATAGAAATAGTAATAAGGCTGTGGTAGATACAACCAAGAGATTGCCGGAGAGGGTGTGATGTTTGCCAGAGAGATAGGAACAGGAGGAGATCATTCAGCCCCTCAAGCCTGCTCCGCCATTCAATGAGATCATGGCTGATCTGTATCTGAACTCTATCTGCCCGCCTTCGTTCCATAACCCTTGATACCCCTTACCCAACAAAAATCGACCAATCTTAGTTTTGAAATTTCCAATTGACCCCCCATCCTCCACAGCTTTTTGGGGGGAGAAAGTTCCAGATTTCCACGACCCTTTGTGTGAAGAAGTGCTTCCTGACATCACCTCTGAACGGCCTGGCTCTAATTTTAAGGTTCTGCCCCCTTGTTCTGGACTTCCCCCCACCAGAGGAAATAGTTCCTCTCTATCGACCCTAGCAAATCCTTTAATCATCTTAAACACCTCGATTAGATCGCCCCTTAATCTTCTAAACTCGAGGGAATACAAGCCCAGTCTGGGCAACCTGTCCTCGTAATTTAACCCTTTTAGGACTGGAGGACTGGACCCAAGGGTTAAGTTCCGAGGAGAGATTACACAAACTAGGTTGTATTCCCTGGAATTTAGACGGTTAAGGGGTGATCTGATCAAAGTTTTCAGGATATTAAGGGGAACAGATAGGCTAGAGAGAGAGAAACTATTTCCGCTGGTTGGGGATTCTAGGACTAGGGGGCACAGTCTAAAAATTAGAGCCAGACCTTTCAGGAGTGAAGTTAGGAAACACTTCTACACACAAAGGGCGGGAGAAGTTTGGAACTCTCTTCCGCAAACAGCAATTGATGCTCGATCAATTGTTAATTTTAAATCGGAGATTGATAGATTCCTGTTAACCAAAGGGATTAAGGGATATGGGGCAAAGGCGGGTGGATGGAGTTAGGTCACAGATCAGCCATGATCTCACTGAATGGGGGAACAGGCTCGAGGGGCTGAATGGCCTCCTCCTGTTCCTATGGTTAGCTCCGGTGTCATACTGACCCCCAGCCTCAACAGCTTTTTGGAGTATATAACAAAGAGATTAAAAGAGGTTGGGTGATTGGGCAGATGCATGACAGATGCAGTATAATGTTGATAAATGCGAGGTTATCCACTTTGGTGGCAAAAACAGGAAGGCAGATTATTATCTGAACGGCAATAGATTGGGAGAAGGGGAAGTGCAACGAGACCTGGGTGTTCTTGTGCACCAGTCGCTGAAGGTAAGCATGCAGGTGCAGCAGGCGGTTAAGAAGGCAAATGGTATGTTGGCCTTTGTAGCGAGAGGGTTCGAGTACAAGAACAAGGATGTCTTGCTGCAGTTGTACAGGGCCTTGGTGAGACCACACCTTGAGTATTGTGTGCAGTTTTGGTCGCCTTATCTGAGGAAGGATATTCTTGCCATGGAGGGAGTGCAGCGAAGATTCACCAGACTGATACCTGGGATGGCAGGAATGACGTATGAGGAGAGATTGGGTCGATTGGGCTTATACTCACTGGAGTTTAGAAGAATGAGAGGGGATCTCATTGAAACATAAAATTCTAACAGGACTGGACAGACTGGATGCAGGAATGATGTTCCCGATGGCCGGGGAGTCCAGAACCAGGGGTCATAGTCTAAGGATAAGGGGTAAGCCATTTAGGACAGAGATGAGGAGGAATTTCTTCACCCAGAGAGTGGTGAACCTGTGGAATTCTTTACCACAGAAGGCAGTGGAGGCCAGTTCATTAAATATATTCAAGAATGAGTTGGATATATTTCTTAAGGCTAAAGGGATCAAGGGATATGGGGAGAAGGCAGGGACCGGGTACTGAATTTGGATGATCAGCCATGATCTCATTGAATGGCGGAGTAGGCTCGAGGGGCCGAATGGCCTACTCCTGCTACTACCTTCTATGTTTCTATTATAAGAACTGGGGCAGGATATATAACTTGGAGCTTAGTAGGGAGGGTGCAGGACCAAGAGGCTATTATAGATACAGTACATATGACTAAGAGCCTGTTAGCGAGGGTGCAGAGTATATAACCCAGACCTTGTTATATATACGTCTTAAATATTGGGAAGACCGAAGCCATTGTTTTCGGTCTCCGCCACAAACTCTTTCCCCTAGGCCACTGACTCCATCCCTCTCCCTAACATCTGTCTGAGGCTGAACCACTCTGTTCGCAACCTCGGTGTCGTATTTGACCCTGAACTGAGCTTCCGACTACATATCCGCAGCATAACTAAGACCGCCTACTTCCACCTCCGTAACATTGCCCGTCTCCGCCCTTGCCTCAGCTCATCCGCTGCTGAAACCCTCGTCCATGCCGTTGTTACCTCTAGACTCGACTATTCCAACGCACTCCTGGCCGGCCTCCCACATTCCACCCTACGTAGACTTGAGGTCATCCAAAACTCTGCTGCCCCCGTGTCCTAACTCGCACCAAGTCCCGTTCGCCCATCACCCCCTGTGCTCACTGCCCCGTGTCCTAACTCGCACCAAGTCCCGTTCACCCATCACCCCCTGTGCTCACTGCCCCGTGTCCTAACTCGCACCGAGTCCCGTTCGCCCATCACCCCCTGTGCTCACTGCCCCGTGTCCTAACTCGCACCAAGTCCCGTTCACCCATCACCCCTGTGCTCACTGCCCCGTGTCCTAACTCGCACCAAGTCCCGTTCACCCATCACCCCCTGTGCTCACTGCCCCGTGTCCTAACTCGCACCGAGTCCCGTTCACCCATCACCCCCTGTGCTCACTGCCCCGTGTCCTAACTCGCACCAAGTCCCGTTCACCCATCACCCCTGTGCTCACTGCCCTGTGTCCTAACTCGCACCAAGTCCCGTTCACCCATCACCCCCTGTGCTCACTGCCCCGTGTCCTAACTCGCACCAAGTCCCGTTCACCCATCACCCCCGTGCTCACTGCCCCGTGTCCTAACTCGCACCAAGTCCCGTTCACCCATCACCCCCTGTGCTCACTGCCCCGTGTCCTAACTCGCACCAAGTCCCGTTCACCCATCACCCCCTGTGCTCGCTGACCTACACTGGCTCCCGGTCTGCCAACGCCTCGATTTCAAAATTCTCATCCTTGTTTTCAAATCCCTCCATGGCCTCGCCCCCTCCCTATCTCTGTAACCTCCTCCAGCCCCACAACCCTCCGAGATCTCCGCACTCCTCCAATTCTGGCCTCTTGAGCATCCCCCGATTTTAATCGCTCCACCATTGGCGGCCGTGCCTTCAGCTGCCTGGGCCCTAAGCTCTGGAAATCCCTCCCTAAACCTCTCCGCCTCTCTCTCCTCCTTTAAGACGCTCCTTAAAACCGACCTCTTTCACCAAGCTTTTGGTCACCTTCCCTAATATCTCCTTATGTGGCTCGGTGTCAAATTTTGTTTGATAATTGCTCCTGCGAAGCGCCCTGGGACATTTTACTACGTTAAAGGCGCTACATAAATACAAGTTGTTGTTGTGTTGTTGTTGTTAGAAAGCGTGTGGGAGGTACCCAGGAGCTTGTTAGACAGTGTATGTTGCAGGCAACCACAGACTTGTTAGAGAGGTTGTCATGTCGGAAACCAAGACCATCTTAAAAAGGCTGTGGTGTGCAATGACATTTCCATGAATGTATTCAATTTGAAATGGCTACTTACCAGAATGCAGGGATTCCTCAGTGGTGACATCAGTGAGTGTAAATTAATAGCATGGGTTACATAAGAACATAAGAAATAGGAGCAGGAGTTGGCCACTCGGCCCATCGAGCCTGCTCTGCCATTCAATAAGATCATGGCTGATCTTTTACCTCATCTGCACTTTCCCGTCCGATCCCCATATCCCTTGATTCCCTTAATATCCAAAAATCTATCGATCTCAGCCTTGAATATACTCAATGACTGAGCCTCCACAGCCCTCTGGGGTAGAGAATTCCAAAGATTCACCACCCTCTGAGTGAAGAAATTTCTCCTCATCTCAGTCCTAAATGGCCGACCCCTTATTCTGAGACTGTGACCCCTGGTTCTAGACTCCCCAGCCAGGGGGAAACATCCTCCCTGCATCTACCCTGTCAAGCCCTGTTAGAATTTTGAATGTTTCAATGAGATCACCTCTCATTCTTCTAAACTCCAGAGAATATAGGCCTAGTCTACTCAATCTCTCCTCATAGGACAATCCCCCCCATCCCAGGAACCAGTCTGGTGAACCTTCGTTGCACTCCCTCTATGGCAAGTATATCCTTCCTTAGGTAAGGAGACCAGAACTGTACACAATACTCCAGGTGTGGTCTCACCAGGGCCCTATATAATTGCAGTAAGACGTCTTTACTCTTATACTCAAATCCTCTTGTAATAAAGGCCAACATACCATTTGCTTTCCTAATTGCTTGCTGTACCTGCATGTTAACTTTCAGTGATTCGTGTACAAGGACACCCAGGTCCCTCTGAACACCAACATTTCCCAATCTCTCACCATTTAAAAAATACTCTGCTTTTCTATTTTTCCTACCAAAGTGGATAACTTCACATTTCTCCACATTATATTCCATTTGCCATGTTCTTGCCCACTCACTTAGCCTGTCTATATCCCCTTGAAGCCCTCTCACATCCTCCTCACAACTTACATTCCCGCCCAGCTTTGTATCATCACCAAACTTGGATAAATTACATTTGGTCCCCTCATCCAAATCATTGATATAGATTGTGAATAGCTGAGGCCCAAGCACTGATCCTTGCCGTACCCCACTAGTTACAGCCTGCCAACCCAAAAATGACCCGTTTATTCCTACTCTCTGTTTTCTGTCCGTTAACCAATCCTCAATCCATGCTGGTGTATTACCCCCAATCCCATGAGCCCTAATTTTGTTTAATAACCTCTTGTGTGGCACCTTATCGAAAGCCTTCTGAAAATCCAATTACGCCACATTTACTAGTTCCCCCTTATCTATTCTGCTAGTTACAACCTCAAAAAACTCTAACAGATTTGTCAAACACGATTTCCCTTCCATAAATCCATGTCAACTCTGCCCAATCCTATTACTATTTTCTAAGTGCCCTGTTACCGCGTCCTTAATAATAGATTCTAGCACTTTCCCTACTACTGATGTCAGGCTAACTGGTCTGTAGTTCCCCGTTTTCTCTCTCCCTCCTTTCTTAAATAGTGGGGTTACATTTGCTACCTTCCAATCCACGGGAACTGTTCTAGAATCTATGGAATTTTGGAAAATGACAACCAATGCATCCACCATCTCTAAGCCGCCTCTTTCGAAACCCTAGGATGTAGGCCATCAGGTCCAGGGGATTTATCGGCTTTCAGTCCCAGTACTATTTTTTTACCAATACTAATTTCCTTCAGTTCCTCATTCTCGCTGGAGCCTTGGTTCTCCACTATTTCCGGGAGGTTTTTTGCATCTTCCGTGAAAACAGACACAAAGGGGGGAATTTTGCCGGCGCTCAGGTGGCGGGTTTGGAGACGGGACTGCTGATTTTTCAGTGTTTGACAGATGCAGGTTGGCCACCCGCCCCCAAATTCTGACATTTTCCCGGCAGTCCTGCCTCCATACCCGCCTCCTCGGGGCTGGGAAAATCTCTCGCTAGTTTAATCTCATTCTATTTTCCCTTTCTTTATCAATTTCTTGGGCCTCCTTTGTTGAATTCTAAAATCCTCCCAATCCTCAGGCTTAATGCTCTTTTTGGCAGCATTATAAGCCTCTTCCTTTGATCTAATACTATCTTTAACTTCTCTTGTTAGCCACGGTTGGACCACTTTTCCTGTGGGGTTTTGTGCCTTAAAGGAATGTATATTTGCTGTAAATTATGTATTAATTCTTTAAATGCTAACCATTGCTTGTCTACCGGCATACCTTTTAATGTAGTTTCCCAATCTATCTTAGCCAACTCGCCCCTCATACCTACGTAGTTTGCTTTGTTTAGATTTAAGACCCTAGTTTCGGATTTAACTAAATCATTTTCAAACTTAATATAAAATTCTATCATATTATGGTCACTCTTCCCTAAGGGCCCCTTTACTACAAGGTTATTAATTAACCCTTTCTCGTTGCACAATACTAGATCTAAAATAGCCTGTTCCCCAGTTGGTTCCCCAGCATACTGATCCAGAAACCTATCTTGCATACATTCCATGAATTCGTCCGCCACACTATCACCGCAAATTTGGTTTGCCTAGTCTATATGTAGATTAAAGTGCCCCATGATTATTGTATTACTCTTGTTACATGCGCCTCTAATTTCCTGATTTATAGTCTGCCCTACATCACAACTACTGTTTGGGGGCCTATAAACTACGCCCGCCAATGTTTTCTGCCCCCAGCTGTTTCCTAGCTCCATCCAAACTGATTCTACTTCTTCATTTTCGGAGCTAAGATCCTGTCTCTCTACAAAATAACAACAGAAAATGCTGGAAAAACTCAGCAGGCCAGGCAACATCCGTGGAGAGAGAAACAAAGTCAACGTTTCGGGTCGAAACCCTTCGTCAGGACCTGAAACGTTCACTCTATTTCACTCTCCACGGATGTTGCCCTGGCCTGCTGAGTTTCTCCAGCATTTTCTGTTGTTATTTCGGATTTCCAGCATCCGCAGTATTTTTCCACTGTCCTGTCTCTCTACTGTCTTTATCGCATCCTTTATTATCGGGGCTACCCCTCCTCCTTTTTTTACTGTTGCCTGTCTCTTCTAAAAGTTAAGTATCCTGGAGTACAGGAAACTTTTTTTTATCCAGCACCGACGGGACCGACGTGGTGCCGGTTCATCAAAAATTCCGGATAACCGAAAGCTATAGTGAAAGATACGGAGCTGAGAGCTCCGTATAAAGCAACAAACCCTGTTGCTTAGCAACAGGTTCAGAACAATGGCCACAAGTTCCAAGCATCTCTGTAGCTTAGCAACAGCTGCAGCCACACCCTTGCACAGCAACAGATCGAGGAAGGCAAGTAATAAAACTTACCTGAACCTACTCCTGAATTTTGCCGGTTAACCGAGATTTCCGGTTATTTAGGTGCCGGTAAATCGAAAGTTTCCTGTATTTAGTTCCCAACCTTGGTCACTTTCCAACCATAAGAAAACATAATGTTATCAAACATGTGCCGATTAGAAGGTGGGGGGGGGGGGTGACTAATTTATTTTTTGCAAAATGATCCTGATTACTCAATCCTTGTGTGTATCACAGAAAGATGACCCATCACCTGGATAAGTCTGCTGTCTGTTATCCTTATTATATTATGCTCGACAGAGGAGGCACACCATGGGCAGGATTTTCATTCAGGAGTCGGGTAGGAGGCGGGACTACAACTTTCGTGTTTTAGTCCCGCCTCCATCGAGATGTGGTCAATCCACGCGATTTTAACTTGATTGGCCTTGTTGAGCCCGCCCAGCGGGCTCAGCAGGCCAATTAAGGGCCACCTGGCAACAGGTGACGTCACAGACTGAAATTTCATCTGTCAAGAGGTTTTGACAGATGAAATATCAGCGTTTCACAGCTGGTTGAAGCTGTCAAACACTGAGGCCTAGAAATTCAGTCGCGTTTGCGCCCACTTATTGGCTAAAGAGTGGTTTGCGGCAGAAGTTTTTTAGCGCCCGAAATTCAGTTGGTCCCTAACATCGGCGTTAGCCGGTAGCGCTGCGCCGGCACCGATGACGTCATCGGTGTGCGCGGCGCCCCGGCTCCAATGCGATTCCGTGCCGACCGCCAAATTCAGTTGCAGCCGCCTCGCCTGTGGCGGCCGCAAACAGCGTTTGAAAAACGGTGCCTTGCAGCTCCGAGAGGCCGGCGCATAAAGGTGGACGGGCGGTCGGCCGCTTTCCCGGCGGCCGCCTGGCCGCACCTCCCTCCCCGGACTCCTGCACCACCCCCCCGCGGCATTGGTGTCTGACTCCCGCGAGCCCAGCACTTCTCCGTGGTGCCGGGCTCATTTGCCGGGGGAATCCAGCGGCGATTTCACGGCTGCAGGCAGCTCCTCCTTAAGAGAAGGAGGAGGCCTGCAGTACCCCAGCCTGCCGCACCGCATCGGGTGCCGCAGCGGCAGCTGGACGCCTGCAATTGACTTTCATCGCCCCAAGCGAGGCGGCCAAACCCTGCAATAGCGCCCGCCTCCGTCTTGGGGCGCTGCAACTGAATTTCAGGCGGGCGCTACGGGAATCCGGGCGAGTGCTAAATTTCGGGCGCTAAAGACCTGGCGGGGCCTTACTGAATTTCTAGGCCTGACAGTCTTACTTCTAACCTGAGTCCTTCTCCACAGACTCAGTTAGAAATCTCTCCTGCACAGAAAGCTGAAGGCTGTCACTTTTGACAGTTCGCAGCCATTCTGCTTTCTGTGCCGGTGAGATGAGGGACTCCCAAGACCTAAAGGAAGGAAGGCTGAAAAGGTAAGAAAAGGTCATTTAAACTTCTTTACACACTTCAGACACACCAAACACACTTACCTTCGCACTCATGCACCCATCACTCGCCTGAACACCGACATCTCGACCCCTCCAAGTCCTTCAACCCGACGGCCCGCCTCGCTAACTTGGCGTGGTTTGGAGCCGTCGGGAATCCCACACTTCAGCATTAAAAATAGGGATTAGGCTAAAAACTGCCTGTTAACAGGCAGTTAATTGGCACTAATCCCTTCCCGTCTCGGGTCGGCGGGTCCCAGTGCGGGGTGGGTACCCGCCTCCTATGAAACTAGCATGGAGGCAGGTTGGGTGCGGGATGGGGTCGGGACCCCTGATTTCGGGATTTTAACCCCCCACATGCCTCCAATCCCGCCTCCACGGCCCATTGAAAATTGAGACCCATGTCTGGGAATAGTTCTTTTTCCATTTTTTGGCACCTCAAGACAGCAGCAATTAGGTCCACTACGACATGGTGAGGTGCAGGGTGAAGCTCTCCTCCTACACAGCCCCCAATAATCTGTCACAGCCTCAACATCAGAAAGATCCCCCCAATTGCAGCAGTCCATCGCCCAATCCCCCACCATCAACATCCTGGGGGGTCACCATTGACCAAAAACTTAACTGGACCAGCCACATTAATACTGTGGCAACAAGAGCAGGTCAGAGGCTCAGTATTCTGTGGCGAGTGTCTCACCTCCTGACTCCCCAAAGCCTTTCCACCATCTACAAGGCACAAGTAAGGAGTGTGATGGAATACTCTCCACTTGCCTGGATGAGTGCAGCTCCAACAACACTCAAGAAGCTCGACACCATCCAGGGCAAAGCAGCCGGCTTGAATGGCACCCCATTCACCACCTTAAACATTAACTCCCTCCACCACTGGCGCACCGTGGCTGCAGTGTGTACCATCTACAAGATGCACTGCAGCAACTCACCAAGGCTTCTTCGGCAGCACCTCCCAAACCCGCGACCTCTTCCACCTAGAAGGACAAGGGCAGCAGGCGCATGGGAACACCACCACCTCCAAGTTCCCCTCCAAGTCACACACCATCCCGACTTGGAAATATATCAGCTGATCCTTCATCGTCGCTGGGTCAAAATCCTGGAACTCCCTCCCTAACAGCACTGTGGGAGCGCCTTCACCACACGGACTGCAGCGGTTCAAGAAGGCGGCTCACCACCACCTTCTCAAGGGGCAACTAGGGACGGGCAATAAATGCTGGGCCTCACCAGCGACGCCCACATCCCAGGAACGAATGAAAAAAAAATAATAATCTTGAAGACCTCTATCAGGTCACCCCGAAGGCTTCTCTTTCCTAAAGAAAAGAGCCCCAGCCTGTTCAATCAAATCCGAGAGCATGAGGCAAACTACTTGGCTGGGTGGGTAGTCGGATGGTCGGTTGGGACAGGGCGCGGAGAGATAAAGGCTCAGCTTTCATTAATGACTGGCAGAGTGATTTGATTGCGGCACTGCTCCAGAGACAGCAGAATTAACCAGCGGTGATCGGTCCTTGAGTATGTAATTACAAACGGGGAGGGGGGGATGGTCTGTAAACCTCGCAGATTAAAATCAATAAGTCCTCCATATAATAATGATATCTCTCATCAAATGTGGTTATGTGGAGAGCTACAGCCCTTGCTGCTACTCCATTACGATTATTAGCAAGTATCTGATTAAATAGTAAATGCTGCCCCTGATAGGGTGGGGAGATTAAACGGATACATGCAGCTTGGATTCAGGATCAGGCCCCAGTCGCTAAGTGTAGTATCGGGTCCAGTAATGAGAAATGGAGTAATATTGCCAACATCTATTAGAACCACGTAATTCACTAGAATATACTGCTCTGTCTTACAGAATACTAAGTAAAATGACCTGTCTTCAATCTCCAGTGCATGATATACACCACTCCCGTTCCCCTGTGCTTTAGATCATGCTTATTAAAAGAGTTCTGCATTCATTATTCCTCCTTTCAACACACTTAGCATACGTGTTGGCAGACAAAGTGGGTTCGAGTCCCGCTCCAGAGACTTGAGTACAGAAATCTAGGCTGACGCTCCCAGTGCCAGTACTGAGGGAGCGCCGCACTGTCGGAGGGGCAGTACTGAGGGAGCGCCGCACTGTTAGAGGGGCAGTACTGAGGGAGCGCCGCACTGTCGGAGGGGCAGTACTGAGGGAGCGCCGCACTGTCAGAGGGGCAGTACTGAGGGAGTGCCGCACTGTCTGAGGGGCGGTACTGAGGGAGCGCCGCACTGTCGGAGGGGCAGTACTGAGGGAGCGCCGCACTGTCGGAGGGGCAGTATTAAGGGAGCACCGCACTGTCGGATGGGCAGTACTGAGGGAGCGCCGCACTGTCGGAGGGGCAGTACTGAGGGAGCGCCGCACTGTCGGAGGGGCAGTACTGAGGGAGCGCCGCACTGTCGGAGGGGCAGTCCTGAGGGAGCGCCGCACTGTCGGAGGGGCAGTACTGAGGGAGCGCCGCACTGTTGGAGGGGCAGTCCTGAGGGAGCGCCGCACTGTCGGAGGGGCAGTACTGAGGGAGCGCTGCACTGTCGGAGAGGCAGTACTGAGGGAGCGCCGCACTGTCGGAGGTGCCGTCTTTTGGATGAGACGTTAAACCAAGGCCCCGTCTGCTCTGCCAGGTGGATGTAAAAGATCCCACGGCCACTATTGGAAGAAGAGCAGGGGAGTTCTCCCCGGTGTCCTGGGCCAATATTTATCCCTCAACCAACATCACTAAAACAACAGGTGATCTGGTCATTATCACATTGCTGTTTGTGGGAGCTTGCTGTGTGAAAATTGGCTGCTGCCTTTCCTACATTACAACAGTGACCACACTTCAAAAAATACTTCATTGGCTGTAAAGCGCTTTGGGACATCCTGAGGTCGAGAAAGATGCTGTAGAAATGGTTGTTAGTTCCTTTGACGTAAGAAAACTACTAGGCACTTGGTCGAAGCATTAAACAAAGCTTTAATCAACTGTTTTACAACATGGAGGTCTAGTTGTGTCCTTCACTAGTTCCTGTTAAGAATGTCCTGCGCAAGCTGGGCCCGTGCCCGAGTATTTATACTCTCCCTGGACAGCGCCACCCGCAGGCTGCTCAGTTGATTCATGTCATCCTTCCTTCTTTCTTCCTCACAATGCCTGACCTCAACATGACAGGGGAGCAGTGTTTCGGGAGGCTGCCCTTCAGCAAGCAAGCAGTCACTGGCCTATTTCACCTGCTGTAGCGGGAATTGGGACCAAACACCAGGGCAGACATGGCGCTGCCTGTGATGGTGAAAGATACGGTGACCCCCCAACGTCTACGCCACAGCCTCATTCCAGGCTGGAACAGGTTACATGAGCAACGTCAGTCAGTTTGCTGTCCATACGACATCCAAGCAGCTGACCGATGTTCCTCTTGCATAACGAAGAATATGAAGACCAACATCATTACAAAAAAACCTCTACTTCATTTTTAAAGAGTAACTGCGTCCAGTCCTGGGCTCCGCTCCTCAGGAAGGATATACTGGCCTCGGAGAGGGGGCAGCGCAGATTCACCAGAACGATACCCGGGGGCTAAAAGGGTTAAATTACGAGGACAGGTTGCCCAGACTGGGCTTGTATTCCCTCGAGTTTAGGAGATTAAGGGGCGATCTAATCGAGGTGTTTAAGATGATTAAAGGAATCGATGGGATCGATAGAGAGGAACTATTTCCTCTGGTGGGGGGAGTCCAGAACAAGGGGGCGTAACCTTAAAATTAGAGCCAGGCCATTCAGGGGTGATGTGAGGAAGCACTTCTTCACACAAAGGGTGGTGGAAATCTGGAACTCTCTCCCCCCAAAATGCTGGTGAGGCTGGGGGTCAATTGGAAATTTCAAAACTGAGATTGATAGATTTTTGTTCAGTGAGGGAGTTAAGGGTTACTCAACCAAGGCGGGTAGATGCAGTTAAGATAAAGATCAGCCATGATCTCATTGAATGGCGGAACAGGTTCGAGGGGCTGAATGGCCTCCTCCTGTCTTTATGCTCCCACTTCCCATCTTATACAATCTGGTTTGAACACATTTTCCTTCTCTTAATGTTGAACTGAAATCACTCGAGTAAAATCCCTTAGTGGCTGGACTCTGTGCTTGTTTACCTATTCTAGTGTTCCTGTGAGGTGGTTCCTCTGTTACAGGAACCTGGGAGCTGAAAGGCTGCTAAATAAATCATTGAGTGCACTTGCGTTGCCCATGGTGGGCAGCCTGGAGCAGCTCTGGCCCTTGAGGGCCCACGTGCTGAGTGCTGTGTCACATAAGAACATAAGAAACAGGAGCAGGAGTTGGCCATTCGGCCCCTCGAGCCTGCTCCACCATTCAATGAGATCATGGCTGATCTTCGACCTCAACTCCACTTTCCCACCCGATCTCCATATCCCTTGATTCCCCTAGATTCCAAAATTCTATCGATCTCAGCCTTGAATATACTCAACGACTGAGCCTCCACAGCCCTCTGGGGTAGAGAATTCCAAAGATTCACCGCCCTCTGAGTGAAGAAATTCCTCCTCATCTCAGTCCTAAATGGCCGACCCCTTATCCTGAGACTGTGCCCCCTGGTTCTAGACTCCCCAGCCAGGGGAAACATCCTTTCAGCAACTACCCTGTCAATCACGCTCAGAATCTTATACGTTTCAATGAGATCACCTCTCATTCTTCTAAACTCTAGAGAGTATCGGTCCAATCTACTCAATCTCTCCTCATAGGACAACCCTCTCATCCCAGGAATCAATCCAGTGAATCTTCATTGCACTGCCCCCAAGGCAAGTCTATCCTTCTTTCGGTAAGGAGATCAAAACTGTGCACAGTACTCCAGGTGTGGTCTCACCAGAGCCCTCTACAATTGTAGCAAGTCTCAGCATTGGCCAATTGGCTGTGTGGAACCAACAAAGGCGTTGGATCAGAGGCTGCCAGGTGAGTAGGGATACTGTCATCCTGAGAGGGGGAAACTTGAGCCTCTCCCATGGCGACAAAGCCACTGTTGTGGGGCTGTGGCTCTACACTCCCTCTGCTCTGCACAAGAACCGAGTGATGGAGCGTAGTGATGCACTGGAAGCCACTATTCATGCTCTCCTTCATGGAATGAAAGTCTGAGGAGGTGCTAGACCCTAGATCCACAATGGAAGCAGTCTGGGTTCCCAGTGAAGCAGTCAGAGCTGTCACTAGAGGCTCCATCTGAGCTGTCACTAGAGGCTCCATCTGAGCTGTCAGCTGTGGCTCAGTGGGTAGCACACTCGCCTCTGAGTCAGAAGGTTGTGGGTTCAGGTTCCACTCCAGGGACTTGAGCATATAAAGCTAGGCTGACTCTTCAGTGCAGTACTGAGGGAGCGCCGCACTGTCAGAGGGGCAGTACTGAGGGAGCGCCGCACTGTCAGAGGGGCAGTACTGAGGGAGCGCCGCACTGTCGGAGGGGCAGTACTGAGGGAGCGCCGCACTGTCGGAAGGGCAGTACTGAGGGAGTGCTGCACTGTCGGAGGGGCAGTACTGAGGGAGCGCCGCACTGTCGGAGGGGCAGTACTGAGGGAGCGCCGCACTGTCGGAGGGACAGTACTGAGGGAGCGCCGCACTGTCGGAGGGGCAGTACTGAGGGAGCGCCGCACTGTCAGAGGGGCAGTACTGAGGGAGCGCCGCACTGTCGGAGGGGCAGTACTGAGGGAGCGCCGCACTGTCGGAAGGGCAGTACTGAGGGAGCGCTGCACTGTCGGAGGGGCAGTACTGAGGGAGCGCCGCACTGTCGGAGGGGCAGTACTGAGGGTGCGCCGCACTGTCGGAGGGGCAGTACTGAGGGAGCGCCGCACTGTCGGAAGGGCAGTACTGAGGGAGCGCTGCACTGTCGGAGGGGCAGTACTGAGGGAGCGCCGCACTGTCGGAGGGGCAGTACTGAGGGAGCGCCGCACTGTCGGAGGGGCGGTACTGAGGGAGCGCTGCACTGTCGGAGGGGCAGTACTGAGGGAGCGCCTCACTGTCGGAGGGGCAGTACTGAGGGAGCGCCGCACTGTCGGAGGGGCAGTACTGAGGGAGCGCCGCACTGTCGGAGGGGCAGTACTGAGGGAGCGCCGCACTGTCGGAGGGGCGGTACTGAGGGACCGCTGCACTGCTGAACAGTCTCAAGAACAGACTGAATCTCAGGAGCTCTCCACTGGGATTGTGCTGAACAGCCTGAATCTCAGGAGCTCTCCACTGAGATTGTGCTGAACAGACTGAATCTCAGGAGCTCTCCACTGAGATTGTGCTGAACAGACTGAATCTCAGGAGCTCTCCACTGGGATTGTGCTGAACAGTCTGAATCTCAGGAGCTCTCCACTGGGATTGTGCTGAACAGACTGAATCTCAGTAGCTCTCCACTGGGATAGTGCTGAACAGACTGAACCTCAGGAGCTCTCCACTGGGATAGTGCTGAACAGTCTGAATCTCAGGAGCTCTCCACTGGGATAGTGCTGAACAGTCTGAATCTCAGGAGCTCTCCACTGGGATTGTGCTGAACAGTCTGAATCTCAGGAGCTCTCCATTCGTAGAACGGGGCACCCTATGCTAAACTTGTATCAAACTTTGGTTAGACCACACTTGGAGTACTGCGTACAGTTCTGATCACCATATTATTAAAGGGATATAGAGGCACTGGAGAAAGTGCACTAAAGATGTACAAGGATGATACCAGATATGCGAGGGTACACGGCAGCAACTCGCCAAGGCTTCATCAGCAGCACCTCCCAAACCCATGACCTCTACCACCTAGAAGGACAAGGGCAGCCAGCGCTTGGGAACACTACCACCTCCAAGTTTTCCTCCAAGTCACACACCATCCGGACTTGGAAATATATCGGCCGTTCCTTCATCGTCGCTGGGTCAAAATCCTGGAACTCCCTCCCTAACAGCACTGTGGGAGTGCCTTCACCACACGGACTGCAGCGGTTCAAGAAGGCGGCTCACCACCACCTTCTCAAGGGCAATAAATGCTGGGCCTTGCCAGCGATGCCCACATCCCATGAATGAATTAAAAAATATATCAAGGAAGGATGAATAGGCTGGGTCTCTTTTCTCTTGAAAAGAGAAGGCTGAGGGGTGACCTAATAGAAGTCATTAAAATTATGAAAGGTTTTGATAGAGTGGATACAGAGAGAATGTTTCCACTTGTGGGGAAGAGCATAACTAGAGGCCATCAATATAAGATAGTCACTGATAAATCCAATAGGGAATTCAGGAGAAACTTCTTTACCCAGAGAGTGGTGAGAATGTGGAACTCGCTACCACAGAGAGTGGTTGAGGCGAATAATATAGATGCAGTTAAGGGGAGGTTGGACAAGCGTATGAGGGAGAAGGGAATAGAGGGTTACGCTGATAGATTTAGATGAGGAAAGACGGGAGGAGGCTCGAGTGGAGCATAAATGCCGGCATGCACTGGTTGGGCCAAATGGCCTGTTTCTGTGCCGTATATCCGATGTATTGCATTAGTCTCGAACACTGCAATTACTTGAAGTTCTCCATGAGCAGAGATTTAAAAAAAGGAAAACTGAGAAAGTTAGAAAACGGAATTAAAAACTCTTTTGAGATTGGGTCTGAGACATGGGCTGTGATCACAGTGACATGAGACTGTTGATGCTAATAACAAATGGAAACATCCCATTCCCCATTACTAATATCCCTCACCTTGATACGCATAAAATGTAATTAAAATATTGTTATAGACTCCAGCTCAATAGTCACTTGCAATAAAGCATTCTAGGTTCTAATAATGCTCCATGAGAGTCTAACCACCTCCCCATGACATTCAAGGGCATTACCATCGCTGAATCCCCCACCATCAACATTCTGGGAGTCACCATTGACCAGAAACGTAACTGGACCAGCCACATAAATACTGTGGCAACAAGAGCAGGACAGGGGGTGCAGGTCTGCGGCGAGTGTCTCACCTCCTGACTCCCCAAAGCCTTTCCACCATCTACAAGGCAGAAGTCAGGAGTGTGATGGAATACTCTCCACTTGCCTGGATGAGTGCAGCTCCAACAACACTCAAGAAGCTCGACACCATCCAGGACAAAGCAGCCTGCTTGATTGGCACCCCGTCCACCACCTTCAACATTCACTCCCTCCACCACCGGCGCACCGTGGCTGCAGTGTGTGCCATCTACAAGATGCACTGCAGCAACTCGCCAAGGCTTCTTCGGCAGCACCTCCCAAACCCGCGGCCTCTTCCACCTAGAAGGACGAGGGCAGCGGGCGCATGGGAACACCACCACCTCCAAGTTCCCCTCCCAGTCACACACACCATCCTGACTTGGAAATATATCGGCCGTTCCTTCATCGTCGCTGGGTCAAAATCCTGGAACTCCCTCCCTAACAGCACTGTGGGAGCACCTTCACCACACGGACTGCAGCGGTTCAAGAAGGCGGCTCACCGCCACCTTCTCAAGGGGCGACTAGGGATGGCCAATAAATGCTGGGCCTTGCCAGCGACGCCCACATCCCATAAACCAATAAAAAGAATCTTCAAACTTCCCCCCTTCTATTCTCCTTCCTTCCTTCCATGCTCCTGTGTATAAAATCCAGAATGCCATTGCCTTTTTTATGGTCCGTTCTACCTGCAGTCACACTTTTAAACATGAAGAACGGTCACTAAGATAAGGTGCTGGCGGGCAGCAAGAAAGAGCCTCTGCCTTTGAGAGAGGAGCAGGGGGAAACTGGGTGAGTAAATAGAACAGCGTAATGCACTGTCTCAGGGTCTGGCGCAGCACTTACACTTATGATGAGTTACACAGTTGGAGTAAATCATTTTCAAAGGCTTTCTATGATTAGCAACTGAATCATCCTGAAATCTATGGCTGAAGAGCTGACAGAAAAGCGGATTTGTTTTAAGGGACGCCCAGTGCCGTGGTGCGTCCCGGCATGCATCGCCCGAGAAATTTGGCCGCACAGGGCACAATCCCTGTGCCTGAACGGTGAGTCCTGAGGCACTCCCGATATTGGGCCTTGGGCCTCATTTGCGTGAAGCGGGCGAGCGGCGGCGTGTAGGAGGTAGCTCCCCGACGATGACGCTCCAGCCCCTGTGACGCAAAGCGAAGAAAAGGGGTGGTGACCGAGGTGTGTGGGGGCGGGGACGCCAGCTGGGTGAATGGGGCGGTGGGTGGTGGGGGGGAAGCTGTGGCCAGGGGGCAGTACTGAGGAAGCACCGCAATGTCGGAAGGGCAGTACTGAGGGAGCGCCGCATAGTCTGAGGGGCAGTACTGAGGGAGCGCCGCACTGTCGGAGGGGCAGTACTGAAGGAGCGCCACACTGTCGGAGGGGCAGTACTGAGGGAGCGCCACACTGTCGGAGAGGCAGTACTGAGAGAGCGCCGCACTGTCAGAGGGTCAGTGCTGAGTGAGCTCCGCACATTCGGAGGGGCTGTACTTAGGGAGCGCCACACTGCCGGAGGTGCAGTACCGAGGGAGCGCCGCACTGTCGGAGGGTCAGTACTGAGTGAGCTCCGCACATTCGGAGGGGCTGTACTTAGGGAGCGCCGCACTGCCGGAGGTGCAGTACTGAGGGAGCGCCGCACTGTCGGCGGGGCAGTACTGAGGGGAGCGCCACACTGTCGGCGGGGCAGTGCTGAGGGAGCACCGCACTGTCGGAGGGGTAGTGCTGAGGGAGAGCGGCACTGTCGGAGGGGCTGTACTGAGGGAGCGCCGCAGTTTTGGAGGGGCAGTACTGAGGGAGCGCCGCACTGTCGGAGGGGCAGTATTGAGGGAGCACCGCACTGTCGGAGGGGCAGTACTGAGGGAGTGCTGCACAGTCGGAGGGGCAGTACTGAGGGAGCATTGTACTGTCAGAGGGGCAGTACTGAGGGAGTGCCGCACTGTCGGAGGGGCAGTACTGAGGGGGCGCCGCACTGTCGGAGGGGCAGTACTGAGGGAGCGCCGCACTGTCGGAGGGGCAGTACTGAGGGAGCGCCGCACTGTCGGAGGCGCAGTACTGAGGGAGTGCTGCACAGTCGGAGGTGCCGTCTTTCAGATGAGACGTTAAACCGAGGCCCCGTCTGCCCCCTCAGGGGGAGTTCTCCCCGGTGTCCTGGGGCCAATATTTATCCCTCAATCAACATCACTAAAAACAGATGATCTGGTCATTATCACACTGCTGTTTGTGGGAGCTTGCTGTGCGCAAATTGGCTGCCACGTTTCCTACATTACAACAGTGACCACACTTCAAAAAATACTTCATTGGCTGTAAAGTGCTTTGGGACGTCCGGTGGTTGTGAAAGACGCTGTAGAAATGCAAGTCTTTCTTTCCTCCCGGATCCATTGAGGTTGGTACCTTTTCTAAAATATACCTTGCTGACTGAGGCCTAACAGTCCTTTATGCTTTTCCTGAGTGTAGCCGACTGTATTGAGACAGTAAAATGTAAGATCTTTCCTTTATAATTACAGTCATTAGGCTGTAGGTGGGGGACGGCTGCGGAACCCTGCCTTAACGTTTATCTACTGCCTTGCGACTCTAAGGGAGCGCCCAATTATCAGATATCTGGTGAAATGGAACCGAAGGGGTCTGCTGGTGACAGCTTCTCTGACAGATAGCGTGAGAAAGACTTGAAGGTGTCAAAGGAAATTAGAGTCATTGGAGGTTCAGAGTTCATCGCGGCCAGCTGACGCTTTCGGAGTAATGAGGTTGGGAGTTAATAGGTTTAATGATGAGATGATGGAGAACTGCACCGCCTGGTTCGTGGCAGTGGGGTCCTGGTTTAATTAGATCCACGCTCTCAATTGGCGCCCGGTGTAATTCAGGCTGACACTGCACTTTGAGCCCAGCTGGAATTCACAGAAGCCAATTAAGAATCTGTTTGCTGGAACAGAGAAGCGGGGGTGAGGGAGGGGGGGGCAAGCTGTGGGACTGAGGCAGGGTGCGATGGTGGAAGGTAACTTAGTGTGTGACTGACGCATACAGACGCAAGAATTAGGAGCAGGAGGGGGCCATTCGGCCCCTCGAGCCTGCTCCGCCATTCAATAAGATCATGGCTGATCTTCTGTCTCAACTCCACTTTCCCGCCCAATCCCCATATCCCTCGATTCCTCCAGAGTCCAAAAATCTATCGATCTCAGCCTTGAATCTACTCAACGACAGCCTCCACAGCCCTCTGGGGCAGAGAATTCCAAAGATTCACCACCCTCTGAGTGAAGAGATTCCTCCTCATCTCAGTCCTAAATGGCCGACTCCTTATCCTGAGACTGTGACCCCTGGTTCGAGACTCTCCAGCCAGGGGGAAACAACCTCTCAGCATCTACCCTGTCAATCCCCTCAGAATCTTATCTGTTTCAATGAGATCACCTCTCATTCTTCTAAACTCCAGAGAGTATCAGCCCATTCTACTCAATCTCTCCTCATAGGACAGCCCTCTCATCCCAGGGATCAGTCTGGTGAACCTTCGTTGCACTCCCTCTATGGCAAGTATATCCTTCCTTAGGTAAGGAGACCAAAACTGTACAAAGTACTCCACTGCCCCTTGACATTCAATGGCATTACCATCACCGAATCCCCCACCATTAATATCCTGGGGATCACCATTGACCAGAAACTTAACTGGAACAGCCACATAAATACTGTGGTAACAAGAGCAGGTCAGAGGCTGGATATTCTGCAACGAGTGTCTCACCTCCTGACTCCCCAAAGCCTTTCCACCATCTACAAGGCACAAGTCAGGAATGTGCTGGAATACTCTCCACTTGCCTGGATGAGTGCAGCTCCAACAACACTCAAGAAGCTCGACACCATCCAGGACAAAGCAGCCCACTTGATTGGCACCTCATCCACCACCCGAAACATTCACTCCCTCCACCGCCGGCGCACCGTGGCTGCAGTGTGTACCAGCGACAAGATGCACTGCAGCAACTCGCCAAGGCTTCTTCGGCAGCACCTCCCAAACCCGCGACCTCTTCCACCTAGAAGGACAAGGGCAGTAGGCACATGGGGAACACCACCACCTCCAAGTTCCCCTCCAAGTCACACACCATCCTGACTTGGATATATATCGGCCGATCCTTCATCGTCGTTGGGTCAAAATCCTGGAACTCCCTCCCTAACAGCACTGTGGGAGCACCTTCACCACACGGACTGCAGCAGTTCAAGAAGGCGGCTCACCACCACCTTCTCAAGGGGCAACTAGGGATGGGCAATAAATGCTGGGCCTTGCGACTACACTTGTAAAATACTTCATTGGCTGTAAAGCTCATTGAGACGTCCGGTGGTTGTGAAAGGCGCTGTAGAAATGCAAGTCTTTCTTTGCAGCTGCCTCCTATATCCTTGCCCCTTCTTCATTTAATTGACAATCGCGACCATGTGAATAACAAAAATAGAACAAAAAACGGTTCACATCTAAAACAGAACCGAGGTACGCCACACCCGCGTGGTCATCCATCACCAGATGACTACAATCGTCATCGAGTCATAGGAGGCCATTCGGCCCATCGAGTCCGTGCCGGCTCTCTGTAGAGCAATCCAGTCAGTCCCACTCCCCCGCTCTATCCCCGTAGCCCTGCAAGTTTATTTCCCTCAAGTGCCTATCCAGTCTCCCCTTGAAAACATTGAGTGTCTCCGCTTCCACCACTTCCGTCGGCAGCGAGTTCCAGGTCCTCACCACTCGCTGCGGTAAAAAAGTTTTTCCTCACGTCCCCCCCCCTGTATCTCTTGCCCAAAACCATAAATCTGTGTCCCTTATTCCTTGTACCCTCAACTAATGGGAACAGCCTTTCCCCGTCTAGCCTGTCCAAGCCAATCGCAGGATACTTGAACTGAATGGGTTACAGTTGCCGCTGGTGGCGTATGGCGGTGGGAGGATTCAGGGAGTTGGGGGGCGGTGGGGGTGAAGGTAGAAGAAGAAACTGCCCCAATTAGCCCAGGGAGGAGGGGGAACAACGAACCACGCAGTGTGGAGTTAGCACAAGGGGGCGGACTGAATATACAGCGGGAACTGGCGAGGGGAGAGCGGAGGATGGAGTCATCGAGCCAGGGGTGGGGGGCGGGAGGTGGAATCTCGCACGGTGACCAGCGACCTCCGCCTCCCTCCCTTCTCAGCGGTATTGGCCGCCGTCATCGCACAACCCTTCCGGGCGGGAGGAAACTGAAGTCCGCCCCAGGCCCGGAGGGGCTAGTTTCCTCAGCTCGATCCCACCTTTTAGAAGAATTCAGAAGAATGAGAGGTGATCTTAATGCAACTTATCTTGTTCAAAGGTAGACTGAGTAAAGTAACTCGTGTCAGATGAAGACAATTGCTGTTCATCCCCACAAAACCCATCATTTTGTAAAAATTGAGAATGGACACCATGCTGGATGGACACCTTCCAGGTTCAGAAGAGGAGGGAAGATGACATGATAGAGGACGTAGTGAGTTAGATCATACAAGATACTGAGGGGGCTCGGCAGGGTAGATGCAGAGAGGATGTTTCCCCTCGTGGGGAATCTAGAACTCGGGGGCACAGTTTCAGAATAAAGGGTCACCCTTTTAGAACTGAGATGAGGAGGAATTTCTTCTCTCAGAGGGTCGTAAATCTGTGGAATTCTCTGCCCCAGAGAGCCGCGGAGGCTGGGTCATTAAAGGTGGAGATAGACAGATTTATGCAAGATAAGGGAGTGAAGGGTTATGGGGAGCGGGCGGGGAAGTGGCTTTGAGCCCCCAAGATCAGCCATGATCGTATTGAATGGCGGAGCAGGCTCGAGGCTCTGAGTGGCCTATTCCTGCTCCTATTCCTTATGTTCTTATGTTCTTTACGCGATGGTGTATTTTTTGTGTTTGTTCAAATTAGATTTTTGGAAACCCTGGAGGTTATTTAAGGCGCCCCTAGGAGGACGCAGACCCTCAGTTGAGAACCCCTGATCTAACGCACTACGTCCTCTTTCATGTCATCTTCTCTCCTCTTCTGAACCTGGAAGGTGTCCATCCAGCATGGTGTCCGTTCTCAATTTTTAACAAAATGATGGGTTTTGCGGGGATGAACAGCAATTGTCTTCCTCTGACGCGAGTTACTTCACTCAGTCTACCTTTGAACAAGGTAAGTTCCATTCAGCCGTGGAAACGTTTCTGTTTAACACGCGCTTTCCCAAGAGCAGAAAAACACGGAGTTCCTTAGCTCCATTCGTCTCGCCTTCCTCTTCAATCTTCAGGCTGACATTCGCCAACACTGAACCAATACCTCATCTTCTCTCTCATAGAGTCATAGGCCTAGAAATTCAGTATCGCCCCGTTTGGGGCGCCAGCCTCGCCAGGGCGCTAAAAGTTGCGCCCCGGAAGCAGTCGCGACCGCCCGCCGGAAATTCAGTTGGCGTGCCCCAGAGGGAAGCGCGGCGCTACTGGAGGCGCCCCGCATCCCTCTTGGGGCGCTGCAACTGAATATCGCTGCGCAACGTGCCGCAGTGCCACACGCTGCGGTACTGCAGGCCTTCCTCCCCTTCTTAAAGGGGAGGGGCCTTGTGCAGCGCGATCGAGGATCGCGAGTGCCAGCAAAAGAGCCCGGCACCGAGGAGAAGTGCCGGGCTCTTGGAACGCAGTCGGGACTCCGCGGGGGGGGAGGGGGCGCTCAGGAGGCCGGGGACGGCAGCGCGGAGAGGTGCTGGCAGGCGGCCAGCAACAAAAATGGCCACCCCGCACCTCTCCTTTAATTAGCGCCTCTACCGCCGCAGGTAGGCCCCCCTGAACCGGTCGCAAATAGCGCCCGGCGTTAAAGCAGGGGGCGCATCTAAATATTGCAATCGGGGTGTTAGCGGGGCACTGCGCACACCGATGACGTCATCGGTAGCGGCGCAGCGCTAATGGCTAGCGCCGCCATTAGCGTCCTGCTGAATTTAGCGGGAGGCGTGGCCAGTGGCTTCCGACCCACTTAGCGCCCTCTTAAGGCGCTAACGGGTGGCGCAGCCCACTGAATTTCTAGGCCATAGATTTATACCGCACAGAAAGAGGCCCTTCGGCCCATTGTGTCCGCGCCGGCCATCAAGCCCTGTCTATTCTAATCCCATTTTCCAGCACTTGGTCCGTAGCCTTGTATGCTATGGCGTTTCATGTGCTCATTTAAATGCTTCTTCAATGTTGTGAGGGTTCCTGCCTCTACCACCCTTTCTGGCAGTGAGTTCCAGATTCCAACCACCCTCTGGGTGAAACAGTTTTTCCTCAAATCCCCTCTAAACCTCCTGCCCCTTACCTTGAAACTATGCCCCCTGGTTATTGGCCCCTCTACTAAGGGGAAAAGTTCCTTTCTATCTACCCTATCTATGCCCCTCATAATTTTGTACACCTCAATCAGGTCCCCCCTCAGCCTTCTCTGCTCTAAGGAAAACAATCCCAGCCTGTCCAGTCTCTCTTCATAGCTGAAGCGCTCCAGCCCAGGTAACATCCTGGTGAATCTCCTCTGCACCCTCTCCAATGCAATCACATCCTTCCTATAGTGTGGCGACCAGAACTGCACACAGTATTCCAGCTGTGGCCTAACTAGCGTTTTGTACAGCTCCATCATAACCTCGTACGATAGCAAAATACTGCAGATGTTGGAAATCCGAAATAACAACAGAAAATGCTGGAAAAACTCAGCAAGTCAGGCAACATCCGTGGAGAGAAATTTGAGTTGACGTTTCGGTTTTGACCCTTCTTCAAAACTGGAGAGAAAAGGAACTAGATCGAAGGCAGGGCTGCGATCGGACAAAAGAATAAAAGAACCAAAAGAAGTAAAAGAGATTAGAAGCTAGACGAGATGGTAATAGGCTGTGATTAGGTGTAAAGTGTACTGGCAGGGCAAAAGATAGCTGCCAGGTGTGAGAGAGAAACAAAAGGAAAGGGGGGGGGGGGGGGAAAGGAAAGGAGTGGAAAAATATAAGTGAAAATGAAATAGGGGCCGAGGTTATGATCTGAAATTGTTGAACTCGATATTGAGACCGGAAGGCTGCAGAGTGCCTAATCGGAAGATGAGGTGCTGTTCTTCGAGTTTACGTTGAGCTTCCGTGGAACAGTACAAGAGGCCAAGGACGGTGAGGTCCGAGTGGGAATGGAGCGGTGAATTGAAATGACAGGCGACCGGAAGCTTGGGGTCACCCTTACGGACTGAACGGAGGTGTTCCGCAAAGCGGTCACCCAATCTGCGTTTGGTCTCCCCAATGTAGAGGAGACCGCATCGTGAGCAGCGAATACAGTATACTAGATTGCGAGAAGTACAAGTAAATCGCTGTTTCACCTGGAAGGGGTGTTTGGGGCCCTGGACAGTGGGGAGGGGGGAGGTATAGGGGCAGGTGTTACATCTCCTCCGCTTGCATGGGAAGGTGCCAGGCGAAGGGGAAGGGCTGTTAGGGGTGATAGAGGAGTGGACTAGGGTGTCTCGGAGAGAGCGGTCCCTGCGGAGTGCTGAAAGGGGAGGGGAGGGGAAGATACATTTGGTGGTGGGATCTAGTTCCTTTTCTCTCCAGTTTTGAAGAAGGGTCAAACCCGAAACGTCAACTCAAATTTCTCTCCACGGATGTTGCCTGACTTGCTGAGTTTTTCCAGCATTTTCTGTTGTTATTTCCATCATAACCTCCCTGCTCTTATATTCTATGCCTCGGCTAATGAAGGTAAGTATCCCATATGCCTTTTTAACCACCTTATCTACCTGTCCTGCTGCCTTCAGGGATCTATGTACATGCACACCAAGGTCCCTCTGATCCTCTGTCCTTGTCAACCTTGGGCCAATCCCTCGGCTTTTTTATAAAGCATTTACAGCACAGAAACAGGCCATTCGGCCCATCTGCTCCGTGTCGGTGTTTGTGCTCCACACGAGCCTCCTCCCACCCCTCTTCATCTCACCCCATCAACATATCCTTCTATTCCTTTCTCCCTCATGTGTTTATCCAGCTTCCCCTTAAACACATCGATACTATTCGCCTCAACCACTCCCTGTGGTAGCGAGTTCCACATTCTCACCACTCTCTGGGTAAAGAAGTTTCTCCTGAATTCCCGATTGGATTTATCAGTGACTATCTTATATTGATGGCCCCTAGTTCTGGTCTCCCCCACAAGTGGAAACATCTTCTCTCGGTCTACAATAGCAAAATACTGCGGATGCTGGAAATCTGATGTAACAACAAAAAACGCTGGAAGCACTCAGCAGGCCAGGCAGCATCCGCGGAGAGAGAAACATAGAGTTAACGTTTCAGGTCTGGGACCCTTCGTCAGAACTGGGAAAAGCGAGAGATGTAACAGATATTAAGCAGGTGCAGAGGCAGGGAAAGGGGGAGGGGAGGGGAGGAAGGAATTGAAGAAAGATTCTGTGCTAGGGTCGGAGGCAGGAGAGATTAAATGTTGAAAGTGGGGATGGCAGAATCATAAACAGCCTGAAAAATGGGGGCAGGGGTTATAGTCTGAAATTGTTGAACTCAATGTTGAGACCAGAAGGCTGTAAAGTGCCGAATCAAAAGATGAGGTGCTGTTCCTCGAGCTTACGCTGAGCTTTGTTGGAACAGTGTAAGAGGCCGAGGTCGGAGAGGTCAGAGTGGGAGCGGAGCGGAGAATCTCTAGGTCTACCCTATCAAACTCTTTCATAATCTTGAAGACCTCGATCAGGTCGTCCCTCAGCCTTCTCTTTTCTAGAGAACAGTTCCCCAGCCTTTTTCTGAATAAAACAAACCCTGAACTGGTTCTCTGGAGTTTCGTCTAGTCTCCAGATCAGGAATGGTTCCCTCATGTCTTGTTTACTCTTCACGATCCAACAAACGCCCACAATTAAGAACAAAACCCATCTTTTCTGGAGAGACAGCAGGCAACTGTCTGTCTCGTTAAACCTACATTGGGGTCAGGAGCAATTATATTCACAAAGGAACCTTCAATCAATCCTTTGCAAGACAGGGCAGTATCACTGCACAACACCGCCACAGAACCGTCTCGCTGCTTCACCCTGTCAAAAATCATTTTATTCCCTATGATTAACAGCACAATATCATGAAAGATTCAGCCTGCATTTGGCTACGAGCATTCACTGCCAGAACACCATGGCATACTCGTGTGAAAGTGTTCAATTCGCGGAGCTGTGCTAGCGATGGGACTTCGAGGAGTGCAACACATCTCACCATCAACCACTGGTTGTGAACAACTGCAGCATGATTATCGAACACCCAATCCCATTCAGCCATCAGCCCCTGTGCCCCCTGACCTACACTGGCTCCCGGACCGGCAACGCCTCGATTTCAAAATTCTCATCCTTGTGTTCAAATCCCTCCATGGCCCTCGCCGCCCCCCCCCCATCTCTGTAATCTCCTCCAGCTCCACAACCCTCCGAGATCTCTGCGCTCCTCTAATTCTGGCCTCTTGCGCATCCCCCGTTATAATCGCTCCACCATTGGCGGCCGTGCCTCAGAGGGTGGTGAATCTTTGGGATTCTCTGCCCCAGAGGGCTGTGGCGCCTCAGTCTTTGAGTATATTCAAGGCTGAGAGCGATAGATTTTTGGACTCTAGGGGAATCAAGTGATATGGGGAGCGGGCGGGAAAGTGGAGATGAGGTCGATGATCAGCCGTGATCTTATTAAATGGCGGAGCAGGCTCGAGGGGCCGAATGGCTGACTCCTGCTCTTATTTCTTATGTTCTTATGTTGCCTGGGCCCTAGGCTCTGGAATTCCCTCCCTAAACCTCTCCGACTCTCTCTCCTCCTTTAAGCTCCTTAAAACTGACCTCTTTGGCCAAGTTCTGCCCTAATATCTCCTTATTAGGGCAGCACGGTGGCATAGTGGTTAGCACTGTTGCCTCACAGCACCAGGGACCCGGGTTCAAATCCAGCCTCGGGTGACTGTCTGTGTGGAGTTTGCACATTCTCCCCGTGTTTGCGTGGGTTTCCTCCGGGTGCTCCGGTTTCCTCCCACAGTCCAAAGATGTGCGGGTTAGGTTGATTGGCCATGATAAAAATTGACCCTTAGTGTTAGGGGCGATTAAATACGTGGGGTTACGGGGATAGGGCTTGGGTGGGATGGCTGTCGGTGTAGGGACCGGGTGCTAGGGTTTGGATGATCAGCCATGATCTCGTTGAATGGCGGAGCAGGCTCGAAGGGCCGAATGGCCTACTCCTGCGCCTATCTTCTATCACAGAATCACAGAAACCCCACAGTGAAGATAGAGGCCATTTCGGCCCATCGAGCCTGCACCGACACATATCCCACCCGATTCCTGTAACCCCATGTATTTAATCCCCCTAACACTAAGGGTCAATTTATCATAGCCAATCAACCTAACCCGCACATCTTTGCACTGTGGGAGGAAACCGGAGCACCCGGAGGAAACCCACGCAAACACGGGGAGAATGTGCAAACTCCACACAGACAGTCGCCCGAGGCTGGATTCGAACCCGGGTCCCTGGCGCTGTGAGGCAACAGTGCTAACCACTATGCCACCGTGCTGTGTTTCTATGTTTCTATGTTTATGTGGCTCGGTGTCAAATTTTGTTTGATAATTGCTCCTGTGAAGCGCCTTGGGACATTTCACTACGTTAAAGGCGCTGTAGAAATGCACGTTGCTGTTGAGCTGCTCGCGAAGAAGCACCAATTGTATATTGATACAGACATCAACTGGGAGCATCGCGAGCGGGATCGGGCGATTACAGTTCCAAAATCTGAATTTCCTGCCCACATTCAGTAGCTGGATTCGCACATAAAGAACGGGGTACCAGAGGGCCCGCGACACCAGCCAACCCCCTGCCCCAGCGTTACGGTCGCAGCCATCCGCCAGGGAGGGGAGAAAACTGGGCGGGGAAGCGTATTAAAGCCGGCGCAATCGCCGCCCTCAAGAACAGCGAAAGGTGGCATCAAAATGAGAATGAGGCGGGGAGGCTCGCGCCTTTAAGTGAATAATTCATTACCGAGAAGGCTGTTATTAATTTGTCAGACAAATTGACTCAGGACTTGGCTGAGCAAGCTGCAAGCTTTCCTCTCGCAAACAGCCCTGCCGGCCTCAATATGTTAGTCACAGATCAGGAATATTTGCTTAATGTTGAAATATTAGCTCACGAACTCCAGAGCAACCTTTATTTTTTTTATTTTTTTTTCGCGACAGTAAAACTTGCAGACGCAGACGGGGAATGAATTTTTAAAGATAGCTGAGGCTGTAATTCATTCCGAGGTGATGCGATTACACGCACAAAACAATTACCCACTTGGCACTATCTCTGCTTATTTAATTAGGGGCTTCGGCAGGACGTGAGGAAAGGCTTCCTTGCGATGGGTTGGAAGGTAGAAGATTGAGAGCGGTTTGCAGAGCATAAGAACGTAAGGACATAAGAATTAGGAGCAGGAGTCGGCCATTCGGCCCCTCGAGCCTGCTCTGCCATTCAATGAGATCATGGTTGATCTTCTGCCTTAATGCCATTCACCGGCCCTGTCATCATATCCCTCCCATCCTGCCACTGGTATCAAATCTCCTTCCTAACTTTGAACATAAGGACATAAAAAATAGGAGCAGGAGGAGGCCATTCGGCCCCTCGAGCCTGCTGCGCCATTCAATAAGATCATGGCTGATCTTCTACTTCATCTCCACTTTCCCGCCCGATCCCCATATCCCTTGATTCCCCTAGAGTCCAAAAATCCATCGATCTCAGCCTTGAATATACTCAACGACTGAGCCTCCACAGCCCTCTGGGGTAGAGAATTCCAAAGATTCACCACCCTCTGAGTGAAGAAATTCCTCCTCATCTCAGTCCTAAATGGCCGACCCCTTATTCTGAGACTGTGACCCCTGGTTCTAGGCTCCCCAGCCAGGTGGAAACATCCTCTCAGCATCTACTCAATCGCCCTCAGAATTTTAAACGTTTCAATGAGATCACCTCTCATTCTTCTAAATTCCAGAGAGTATCGGCCCAATCTACTCAATCTCTCCTCATAGGACAGCCCTCTCATCCCAGGAATCAATCTAGTGAACCTTCGTTGCACCGCCTCCAAGGCAAGTATATCCTTCCTCAGATAAGGAGACCAGAACTGTGCACAGTACTCCAGGTGTGGTCTCACCAAAGCCCTGTACAATTGTCCTAAGACTTCCTTACTTCTGTACGCCAACCCCCTTGCAATAAAGGCCAATAAAGCTAAGGTATCAGAGATTTCTGGGTTATTTCCTTTGGCTCATTTCTACCAGCGCCTCTGTCTTCTAAAGACTACTCTAGAGGAATCATGGGATATGGGGATCGGGCGGGAAAGTGGAGTTGAGGTCGAAGATCAGCCATGATCTTATTGAATGGTGGAGCAGGCTCGAGGGGCCGTATAGCCTACTCCTGCTCATAATTCTTACATTATGTTTCTTATGTCCCTTTTGTAATGTAGGAAACGCAGCAGCCAATTTGTGCACAGCAAGCTCCCACCAATAGCAAAAATGTGATAATGGCCAGATAATCTGTTTTTGTTATGTTGATTGAGGGATAAATATTGGCCCCAGGATACCGGGAAGAACTCCCCCTGCTCTTCTTCAAAATACTGCCTGTGGGATGTTTTACGTCCACCTGTGAGGGCAGACGGGGCCTCGGTTTAATGTCATATCTGAAAGACGGCACCTCCGACTGTGCGGCGCTCCCTCAGTACTGCCCCTCTGGCAGTGCGATGCTCCCTCAGTACTGCCCCTCCGGCAGTACGGCGCTCCCTCAAGACTGCCCCTCCGACAGTGCCGCGCTCCCTCAGTACTGCCCCTTCAACAGTGCGGCGCTCCCTCAGTACTGCCCCTCTGGCAGTGCGGCGCTCCCTCAGTACTGCCCCTCCGACAGTGCCGCGCTCCCTCAGTACTGCCCCTCCGACAGTGCAGCGCTCCCTCAGTACTGCCCCTCCGGCAGAACGGCGCTCCCTCAAGACTGCCCCTCCGACATTGCGGCGTTCCCTCAGTACTGCCCCTCCGATAGTGCAGCGCTCCCTCAGTACTGCCCCTCCGACAGTGCGGCGCTCCCTCAGTACTGCCCCTCCGACAGTGCGGCGTTCCCTCAGTACTGCCCCTCCGACAGTGCGGCGCTCCCTCAGTACTGCCCCTCCGACAGTGCCGCGCTCCCTCAGTACTGCCCCTCCGACAGTGCCGCGCTCCCTCAGTACTGCCCCTCCAACAGTGCGGCGCTCCCTCAGTACTGCCCCTCCAACAGTGCGGCGCTCCCCCAGTACTGCCCCTCCGACAGTGCCGCGCTCCCTCAATACTGCCCCTCCGACAGTGCAGTGCTCCCTCAGTACTACCCCTCCGACAGTGCAGTGCTCCCTCAGTACTGCCCCTCCGACAGTGCGGCGCTCCCTCAAGACTGCCCCTCCGACATTGCGGCGTTCCCTCAGTACTGCCCCTCCGACAGTGCGGCGCTCCCTCAGTACTGCCCCTCCGACAGTGCGGCGCTCCCTCAAGACTGCCCCTCCGACATTGCGGCGCTCCCTCAGTACTGCCCCTCCGACAGTGCGGCGCTCCCTCAAGACTGCCCCTCCGACATTGCGGCGTTCCCTCAGTACTATACTGGGAGTGTCAGGCTGGATTTTGTGCTCAAGTCTCTGGAGTGGAGCTTGAACCCACAGCGAGTTTTTATTTATTCATTCACGGGATGTGGGCGTCGCTGGCAAGACCCAGCATTTATTGCCCATCCCTAGTTGCCCCTTGAGAAGGTGGTGGTGAGCCACCTTCTTGAACCGCTGCAGTCCGTGTGGTGAAGGTGCTCCCACAGCGCTGTTAGGGAGGGAGTTCCAGGATTTTGACCCAGCGACGATGAAGGAACGGCCGATATACTTCTAAGTCAGGATGGTGTGTGACTTGGAGGGGAACTTGGAGGTGGTGGTGTTCCCGTGCGCCTGCTGCCCTTGTCCTTCTAGGTGGAAGAGGTCGCGGGTTTGGGAGGTGCTGCCGAAGAAGCCTTGGCGAGTTGCTGCAGTACATCTTGTAGATGGTACACACTGCAGCCACGGTGCGCCGGTGGTGGAGGGAGTGAATGTTTAAGGTGGTGGATGGGGTGCCAATCAAGTGGGCTGCTTTGTCCTGGATGGTGTCGAGCTTCTTGAGTGTTGTTGGAGCTGCACTCACCCAGGCAAGTGGAGAGTATTCCATCACACTCCTGACTTGTGCCTTGTAGATGGTGGAAAGGCTTTGGGGAGTCAGGAGGTGAGACACTCGCCGCAGAATACCCAGCCTCTGACCTGCTTTTATAGCCACAGTATTTATGTGGCTGGTCCAGTTAAGTTTCTGGTCAATGGTTACCCCCAGGATGTTGATGGTGGGGGATTTGGTGATGGTAATGCCGGCGAATGTCAAGGGGAGGTGGTTAGACTCTCGCTTGTTGGAGATAGTCATTGCCTGGCACTTCTGTGGCACGAAGTTACCTGCCACTTATCAGCCCAAGCCTGAACATCCTCCAGGTCTTGTTGCATGTGGGCATGGACTGCTTCATTATCTGTGGAGTTGCGAACACTGTGCAATCATCAGCGAACATCCCCATTTCTGACCTTATGTTAGAGGGAAGGTCATTGATGAAGCAGCTGAAGATGGTTGGGCCTAGGACACTGCCCTGAGGAACTCCTGCAGCGATGTCCTGGGGCTGTGATGATTGATCTTCAACCACCACAACCATCTTCCTTTGTGCTAGGTATGACTCCAGCCAGTGGAGCATTTTCCCCCTGATTCCCATTGACTTCAGTTTTACTGCGGCTCCTTGATGCCAGACTCGGTCAAATGCTGCCTTGATGTCAAGGGCAGTCACTCTCAGCTCACCTCTGGAATTCAGCTCCTTTGTCCATGTTTGGACCAGGGCTGTAATGAGGTCGGGAGCTGAGTGGTCCTGGCGGAACCCAAACTGGCCATTAGTGAGCAGGTTATTGGTGAGTAAGTGCCACTTGATAGCATTGTCGATGACACCTTCCATCACTTTGCTGATGATTGAGAGTAGACTGATGGGGCGGTAATTGGCCGGGTTGGATTTGTCCTGCTTTTTGTGGACAGGACATACCTGGGCAGTTTTCCACATTGTCGGATAGATGCCAGTGTTGTAGCTGTACTGGAACAGCTTGGCTAGAGGCACGGCTAGTTCTGGAGCGCAAGTCTTTAGCACGACAGCCGGGATGTTGTCGGGGCCCATAGCCTTTGCTGTATCCAGTGCGCTCAGCCGTTTCTTGATATCACGTGGAGTGAATCGAATTGGCTGAAGACTGGCTTCTGTGATGTTGGGTACCTTGGGAGTAGGCCGATATGGATCATCCACTCGGCACTTCAGGCTGAAGTTGGTTGTAAAGGCTTCAGCCTTGTCTTTTGCACTCACGTGCTGGGCTCCACCATCATTGAGGATGGGGATATTTTTGGAGCCTCCTCCTCCCGTTAGTTGTTTAATGGTCCACCACCATTCACCACTGGATGTGGCAGGACTGCAGAGCTTTGATCTGATCCATTGATTGTGGGATCGCTTAGCTCTGCCTATAGCATGCTGCTTCTGCTTATTAGCATGCATGTCGTCCTGTGTTGCAGCTTCCCCAGGTTGGCACCTCATTTTTAGGTACGCCTGGTGCTGCTCCTGGCATGCTCTTCTATACTCGTTTTTGAACCAGGGTTGGTCCCCTGGCTTGGTGGTAATGGTAGAGTGCGGGATATGCCGGGCCATGAGGTTACAGATTGTGGTGGAATACAATTCTGCTGCTGCTGGTGGCCCGCAGCGCCTCATGGATGCCCAGTTTTGAGCTGCTAGATCTGTTCTGAATCTATCCCATTTAGCACGGTGGTGGTGCCACACAACACGATGGAGGGTGTCCTCAGTGTGAAGACGGGACTTCGTCTCCACAATGACTGTGCGGTGGTCACTGCTGCCAGTGCTGTCATGGACAGATGCATCTGCGACAGGTAGATTGGTGAGGACGAGGTCAAGTAGTGTGCTACCGACTGAGCCACTGTCTGATATACCCTTCGCTCCTTTAGCTCCATGTCACTAATAGATCTGGTTAACAAAAATCTATCAATCTCAGATTTAACATTAACAATTGATCGAGCATCAATTGCCGTTTGCGGAAGAGAGTTCCAAACTTCTCCCACCCTTTGTGTGTAGAAGTGTTTCCTAACTTCACTCCTGAAAGGTCTGGCTCTAATTTTTAGACTGTGTCCTCTAGTCTTAGACTTCCCAACCAGCGGAAATAGTTTCTCTCTCTCCTCCCTATCAGTTCCCCTTAATGGCCCAGAAATTAGTGTCCCAACGCGTGAGTAAGCACCGTGTACTCACGCGTGGGCCCGATGGAATTGCCGGTTTTCTGCACGCACAGCACATGCGCGGGAAACCGGCATTTCCGATCCTCTGAACCAAGGGGTTCAGAGGTCGAACGCGTGCGCGCAGGAGTCTGCGCGTGCGCGTTGAACTTCCTTTTCTTTTCCAGGTTTGCCCGTGCGCGAAGGCCTCCACTTTTTACACTTTAAAAAAGCAGACGTAAGGACTTAATTTTAAAAGGTAAGTGGTCTATTATTTAAAATTAGAACGCTTTTTCCACAGGTTTATTATTTTTAAAGACTTTACAGTAAGGTAAGTGTATTTTTAGCCCCGATTTGTTAAAAAATTATTTTTTTCAAAAATTTTAATTATTGTTTAAAATAGTTATTTAAAGTTATTTATAGTTCATTTAAATAGTGTGATTTTTTTTAAATTTTATTTCAAGTTTAAGTACTGTTTTGGGCGCCCGGAGTTTTCATGAGTTTGACAGTTCTTACTGTCAAACTCATGAATGAACTTTTGCAATCTCCGATTGGTTGCCCAGTGCTCACGTGATCCCAGCCGGCGCATCGAACTAATTACGCCGCTGGGTCACGCAAGCACAGCGCGCCGGGAGCTGAACCGGGCCACAGACAGGAAATCCACGCAGGCCCAGGCTTCAACTGCCGGCGCGCTAGGTAAGTGTAGGTCGGGGGCTTGCACCCGCAGGAAGCCCCCGACACGAATTTCTGGGCCAATATCTTGGAAACATCATCTCACATTGGCTGCACATTGGGAAAAGCAGAGACTGAAAATATTCAACAGCCAACTACTGTACCTGTGTGCGCACGCACAGCAGAACCTGCAGGGACACAGCTGGGGGGCGGCGGGCGGTGGGAGAGGTGGGGGGGCAAACAGCCGCCTGTCTGTTAGAAATATCAATCCTCAACAGCCAGCTGTCTAACCCCCGTTCTGTTTACAGCAGTCTACTGTCAAGGCCTGACGGCTGTGTATCACGGATGTTCTCCCCCACTCAGTTCGCAGGGCTCTGGCTGAGGGGACCGCTCCGCTGTTGCCAGGCCACCTCCCCCACCCCCACACGCCTCACTCACTTGGCCATTCCTCAGGGGGACAACCAGAACAGGGCATCAGGCGATTCGTTGAAACAAGGGAGACATCACACTGCGGGATCATCCTATGCACGCGCTTTCTCGCGCGGATGGCGATCAGGGGGGACGAGGAGCCTGGCTGCGTTTTCCTCCACTGGGCTGGCGTGTCGGGAAAGCAAGATCAGCAAGGTGCTCCCAATCGTTATCGTTATTCAGTCATCCGTGTTGGAAATATGCGCATTGACATGAATCAGTCATTCATGAAAGAAAGACTTATGAAATAATACTAAGCAGCCTGCGGGTGGCGCTGTCCAGGGAGAGTATAAATACTCGGGCACGGGCCCAGCTTGCGCAGGACATTCTTAACAGGAACTAGTGAAGGACACAACTAGACCTCCGTGTTGTAAAACAGTTGATTAAAGCTTTGTTCAACACTTAGACCAAGTGCCTAGTAGTTTTCTTACGTCACGCATCTGAGCACTGGGTGTGTCAGCCCTGGCTCAGTTGGGTCGCACTCTCTCTCTCTCTCTCGCCTCTGAATCAGAAGGTCGTGGGTTCAAGTCCCACTCCAAGAGACTTAAGCCCATAATCCAGGCTGACGCTTCCGGTGCGGTACTGAGGGAGACGTTAAACCGAGACCCCCGTCTGGCCTCTCAGGTGGACATAGAAACATAGAAACATAGAAGATAGGAGCAGGAGTAGGCCATTCAGCCCCTCGAGCCTGCTCCGCCATTCAATGCGATCATGGCTGATCATCCAAATTCAGTACCTGGTCCCTGCTTTCTCCCCATACCCCTTGATCCCTTTAGCCTTAAGAAATATATCCAACTCCTTCTTGAATATATTTAATGAACTGGCCTCCACCGCCTTCTGTGGTAGAGAGTTCCACAGGTTCACCACTCTCTGGGTGAAGAAATTCCTCCTCATTTCTGTCCTAAATGGCTTACCCCTTATCCTTAGACTGTGTCCCCTGGTTCTGGACTCCTCGACCATCGGGAACATCCTTCCTGCATCTAGTCTGTCCAGTCCTGTCAGAATTTTATAAGTTTCAATGAGACGTAAAAGATCCCACGGCCACTATTTCGAAGAAGAGCAGGGGGAGTTCTCCCCGGTGTCCTGGGGTCAATACTTGTTCCTTCATCAACATCACTAAAACAGAAATTTGCCGATGACACCAAACTTGGGGGTGTGGCAAACAGTGAGGATGATACCAATCGACTGCAACAGGGCATAGAAAGGCTAGCAGAATGGGCAGGCAAGTGGCAGATGGAATTTAATACAGGTAAGTGTGAGGTGATGCATTTTGGCAGAAGGAACAGGGAGAGGCAATATACACTTAATGGCACAGTTTTAAAGAGTGTGCAGGGACAGAGGGACCTGGGAGTTAATGTGCATAGGTCCCTGAAGGTGGCAGGACATATTGAGAGAGTGGTTAGCAAAGCATATGGGATCTTGGGCTTCATAAATAGAGGTACTGAGTACAAAAGTAGAGAAGTTGTGCTGAACCTTTATAAAGCGCTGGTTAGGCCACAACTGGAGTATTGAGTCCAGTTCTGGTCACCACACTTTAGGAAGGATGTGAAGGCCCTTGAGAGGGTGCAGAGGAGATTTACCAGAATGGTTCCGGGGATGGGGGATCTTAGCTACAAGGACAGGTTGGAGAAGCTGGATTTGTTTTCATTAGAGCAAAGGAGGTTGAGGGGTGATTTGATAGAGGTGTACAAGATTATGACGGGTTTGGATAGGCTCGATGGGGAAAGGCTGTTCCCACTAGTTGATGGTACAAGGACTACGGGGATAGAGCGGGGGAATGGGACTGACTGGATTGCTCTACAGAGAGCCGGCACGGACTGGATGGGCCGAATGGCCTCCTTCTGTGCCATTATGACTCTATGAGATGATCTGGTCCTTATCGCATTGCTGTCTGCGGGAGCTTGCTGTGCGCAAATTGCTGCGTTTCCAAGGTTACCACATTTCACAACGCACTTCATTGGCTGTAAAGCGCTTTGGGAGGTGGTGAAAGGCGCTATAGAAATGCAAGTTCTTTCTTTGTTATCGGAGCAGGCTCTGCTGTCACCCCCGTTCCCAAGTCCAATCCCATTGCCAACAGTTACTGTCCCAAGTCCGTGCAGGAGAAGACTGGGCCGCTTGTGGAGGGGAGAAAATTGGCCGAAAAGAGGGCACGACCTTTGATTCTTAACCGTTCCTCGGCCAGGCCGTGCGACGGTGCCAGAACGCCGAGAAACGAGCAGGACGGCGTCCGGAATTGTTGTTTTTTTTTTCCCTTTTCTCAGACAACATCGGGACTAGCAATTCCCGCAGATCCTGTGCTTCCAAACGAAAGGCTCGGCCGCTGCTCGAACCAAACAGTTCGGCTGTCACTCCAGCCGTTTCCTCCGTGACAGATGATTGGCGCTTGGCCGCCAGTAACCGCGCCAACCTGAAAAGGCTCCTTACAAACACCCGCGAGAGCCACTTCACTCCGACGTGGGCCTTTCGGTTCTTTCAACACTCAAATCACTGGGGCAATTTGCAGAGATTGGGAGCTGGGTGGGTGGTGCAATTTGCCGGGAGAAACAGCGTCTGCAGGGAAATATTTGGACACTTTCAATTGCTGTAGTTATGTGCGCGTAACAGTGGCAGATTCGACAACAACCGATGCTGCACTGACATAAGGAACGCAATGTGGCTAGATCCACAAGCCAGTGCATGACAGACATCATCGCTGCACAGATCAAGAGTAGCTACATAGAAACGTAGAAGATAGGAGCAGGAGTAGGCCATTCGGCCCCTCGAGCCTGCTCCGCCATTTAATAAGATCATGGCTGATCATCCAAATTCAGTACCCTGTCCCTGCTTTCACTCCATATCCCTTGATCCCTTTAGCCTTAAGAAATATATCTAACTCCTTCTTGAATATATTTAATGAATTGGCCTCAACTGCCCTGTGTGGCAGAGAATTCCACAGGTTCACCACTCTCTGGGTGAAGAAATTCCTCCTCATCTCAGTTCTAACTGGCATACCCCTTATCCTTAGACTGTGACCCCTGGTTCTGGACTCCCCCGCCATCGGGAACATCCTTCCTGCATCTAGTCTGTCCAGTCCTGTTAGAATTTTATAAGTTTCAATGAGATCCCCTCTCATTCTTCTAAACACTCGCAAATATAAGCCTAATCGACCCAATCTCTCCTCATACGTCATTCCTGCCATCCCAGGTATCAGTCTGGTGAATCTTCGCTGAACTCCTTCCATGGCAAGAACATCCTTCCTCAGATAAGGCGACCAAAACTGCACACAATACTCAAGGTGTGGTCTCACCAAGGCCCTGTACAACTGCAGCAAGCAGAAGGTGGGTAGTGGTGTCCCACAAGGATCAGTGCTGGGATCAGTTGTTCACAATTTACATTAACGATTTAGACTTTGGAATCAAAAACACAATTTCTATATTTGCGGATGACTCCAAATTGCGGGGATAGTCAATACTGAGGAGGACTGCAACAAATTACAGGAGGACATTAATAAACTTGCAGAATGGGCATATAATTGGCAAATGAAGTCCAACACAGATAAATGTGAGGTATAACATTTTGTTATGAATAATAGGGAGGTCACTTATTACTTGGAGGGTGCGAGTCTGGGTGGGGTAGAGGAACAAAGGGATCTCGGAGTACAAATACACAAATCACTAAAAGTTGCGCCACAGGTTAACAAGGCCATAAAAAAAGCAAACCAAGCACTAGGGTTTATTTCTAGAGGGATAGAATTGAAAAGTAGTGAAGTTATGCTAAACCTGTATCGAACCTTGGTTAGACCACACTTGGAGCACTGCGTACAGTTCTGGTCACCATATTATAAAAAGGATATAGAGGCACTGGAGAGGGTGCAGAGAAGATTTACAAGGATGATCCCAGAAATGCGAGGGTATACATATCAGGAAAGGATGAACAGGCTGGGTCTCTTTTCTCTTGAAAAGAGAAGGCTGAGGGGTGACCTAATAGAGGTCTTTAAAATGATGAAAGGTTTTGATAGAGTGGACACAGAGAGAGTGTTTCCACGTGTGGGGAAGAGCAAAACTAGAGGCCATCAATATAAGATAGTCACCAAGAAATCCAATAGGGAATTCAGGAGAAACTTCTTCACCCAGAGAGTGGTGAGAATGTGGAACTCGCTACCACAGGGAGTGGTTGAGGCGAATAGTATCGATGCATTTAAGGGGAGGCTAGATAAGTATATGAGGGAGAAGAGAATAGAGGGTTATGCTGATAGATTGAGATGAGGAAAGATGGGAGGAGGCTCGAGTGGAGCATAAACACCGGCATGGACTGGTTGGGCTCAATGGGCTCTTTCTGTGCCATATATCCGATGTAAGATACAGAGACACACAAACATACAGACACGCACTCAAAGCCCCGCACAGCTACATGGCGCAGATTCACAGAGTCGAGCATCTTCCGGGTGAGCCATTGAAACCGAGGCCTGGTCACCCTGTTCAGAGAGTCGCAAAAGATCCCATGGCCGTAATCGAAGGAGTGCCATATTTACAAAGACTGGACCCTTAACCTGTTGGAATTCAAGCACAGCAGACTCTTGCCGGAGAATAAGAATTGCGAGGTGGTGCATGGACCTACATAAGATGGTAGCTTGCACTGGGACAGCCTACATGTGTTCTCAGATTGAGGAGATTGGGCCGATACTCTCTGGAGTTTAGAAGAATGAGAGGTGATCTCATTGAAACATACAAGATTCTTACAGGGATTGACAGGGTAGATGCAGGGAGGATGTTTCCCCCTGGCTGGGGAGTCTAGAACCAGGGGTCACAGTCTCAGGATAAGGGGTCGGCCATTTCGGACTGAGATGAGGAGGAATTTCTTCACTCAGAGGGCGGTGAATTTTTGGAATTCTCTACCCCAGAGGGCTGTGGAGGCTCAGTCATTGAGTATATTCAAGACAGAGATCGATAGATTTTTGGACTCTCGGGGAATCAAGGGATACGGGGATCGGGCGGGAAAGTGGAGTTGAGGTCGATGATCAGCCGTGATCTTATTGAATGGTGGAGCAGGCTCAAGGGGCCGAATGGCCTCCTCCTGCTCTTAATTCTTATCTTGGCTCTACAGACTGCGGTGGAACACCTTGTGTGCAGTTGCTCTACAGATCACGGTGAGACAGCTGTGCTTGCGCGTATGGCAGTGAGGTGCCTGTGTGGCTGTACTCGAGAGGCCGCAGTGAGATGGCCGAGTGCATGTGCGTGCAATGCAGCGGCTCTGTGCGGCCTACAGGTTGCAGTGGAAGAGGGTGTGCGTGCTCTGTCCACCACAGTGGGGCTGCGGTGTGCGTGCGCACGTGTGTGTGTGCAATCCACAGACTGCAGTGGGGCCGCTGGGAGGCTGCACTCATCGACGGTGGGAGGAATGTGTGATCCCTGGATTGCAGGGGTCGGTTATATGTGTGTGTTGCATCAAGTGAAGTGAGGTGATTCTCTCGGCACATTTCTTACATTGCAGATGTGTGAATGCACGCTACAGACTGCTCTGAGTTGCAATGTTTTTTTTTCTATTTCTTCACGGGATGTGTGCCTCGCTGGCAAGGCCCAGCATTTATTGCCCGTCCCTAGTTGCCCCTTGAGAAGGTGGTGGTGAGCCGCCTTCTTGAACCGCTGCAGTCCCGTGTGGTGAAGGTGCTCCCACAGTGCTGTTAGGGAGGGAGTTCCAGGATTTTGACCCAGCGACGATGAAGGAACGGCCGATATATTTCCAAGTCAGGATGGTGTGTGTGACTTGGAGGGGAACTTGGAGGTGGTGGTGTTCCCAATGCGCCTGCTGCCCTTGTCCTTCTAGGTGGTAGAGTTCGCGGGTTTGGGAGGTGCTGCCGAAGAAGCCTTGGCGAGTTGCTGCAGTGCATCTTGTAGATGGTACACACTGCAGCCACGGTGCGCCGGTGGTGGAGGGAGTGAATGTTTAAGGTGGTGGATGGGGTGCCGATCAAGCGGGCTGCTTTGTCCTGGATGGTGTCGAGCTTCTCGAGTGTTGTTGGAGCTGCACTCATCCAGGCAAGTGGAGAGTATTCCATCACACTCCTGACTTGTGCCTTGTAGACGGTGGTGGTGATGTCATAAGAACATCATAACATAAGAAATTCAATGAGATCACGGCTGATCATCGACCTCATCTCCACTTTCCCGCCCGATCCCCATATCCCTTGATTCCCTTAATATCCAAAAATCTATCGATCTCAGCCTTGAATACACTCAACGACTGAGCCTCCACAGCCCTCTGGGGTAGAGAATTCCAAAGATTCACCACCCTCTGAGTGAAGAAATTCCTCCTCATCTCAGTCCTAAATGGCCGACCCCTTATCCTGAGACTGTGACCCCTGGTTCTAGACTCCCCATCCAAGGGGAAACATCCTCCCTGCATCTACCCTGTCAAGCCCTGTAAGAATTATGTATGTTTCAATAAGATCACCTCTCATTCTTCTAAACTCTAGAGAATATAGGCCTAGTCTACTCAATCTCTCCTCATAGGACAATCCCCCCATCCCAGGAACCAGTCTGGTGAACCTTCGTTGCACTCCCTCTATGGCAAGTATATCCTTCCTTAGGTAAGGAGACCAGAACTGTGCACAATACTCCAGGTGTGGTCTCACCAGGGCCCTGTATGTTAGTCTGTATCTGAGTTCTATAGCTTTACAGTTGGACATGTGTGTTGTGTGTACACTAAAAAATTCTCATCAACATATGGCACAAAAAAATCTGTAGGCTGCAGCGTAATCTGTGCATTGACACACCAGCCAGTACGGTCCAGAGACTGCTGTGTAAAACACCCCAGTGGGATTATAGAGTCAAGCATTGATTGGGGCACGCTCTAATATGTTTTAGAGACTGCGATGTTAAACTCTCCACTGGATTCTAAGCTGCCACTCTAATGCAATACTGAGGGAACGCTGCATTGTCAGTGGTGACATCCTTTTCCACCAGATGTTAACCCAAAGCAGCGTCTGTCTGTTCCAGTGGCTCGGCTGTGCTTCAAAGAGCCCGAGGCACAATTCAAAGGCCACAGAGGTCGCTCGACATCCTCACCGGCATTGCTCTGACATCACCACCACCAAAAAACCAGATAAACCACTCATTCACCTCATCGCATCCCCCGATTTTAATCGCTCCACCATTGGTGGCCGTGCCTTCAGCTGCCTGGGCCCTGAGCTCTGGAATTCCCTCCCTAAACCTCTCCGCCACTCTCTCCTCCTTTAAGACGCTCCTTAAAACCGACCTCTTTGACCAAGCTTTTGGTCACCTGCCCTAATATCTTATGTGGCTCGGTGTCAAATTCTGTTAATGCTCCTGTGAAGCACCCTGGGACGTTTTAATACATTAAAGGCGCTGGATCAATGCAAGACACATAAGGAGATATTAGGACAGGTGACCAAAAGCTTGGTCAAAGAGGTTGGTAATCAGGAGCGTCTTAAAGGAGGAGAGAGAGGCGGAGAGGTTTAGGGAGGGAATTCCAGAGCTTAGGGCCCAGGCAGCTGAAGGCACGGCCGCCAATGGTGGAGCGATTAAAATCGGGGGATGCTCAAGAGGCCAGAATTAGAGGAGCGCAGAGATATCGGAGGGTTGTGGGGGCTGGAGGAGGTTACAGAAATAGGGAGAGGGGGCCGAGGGCCATTGATGGATTTGAACACAAGGATGAGAATTTTAAAATCGAGGTGTTGCCGGACCGGGAGCCAATGTAGGTCAGCGAGCACAGCGGGTGATGGGTGAACGGGACTTGGTGCGAGTTAGGACACGGGGCAGTGAGCACAGCGGGTGATGGGTGACGTGAGATCAGATACGGGGCAGCAGAGAGTTGGATGAGCTCAAGTTCATGGAAGCTGGTAGTCTGGCCAGGAGAGCGTTGGAATAGTCAAGTCTTGAACCATTCAAACTGGGTCGATGGATTACAGACACCAGTGGAGAACACTCCAATCAGGTCTACTTAACCCGATTTTAACCCCAGGCAGATTCCCCCCCGCCGCTCAGGCCCGAGATAAAATCACAGTCGGCTCTCAATGATGTCACCGGAGCCGCACCGCGCACATGTAAAGAAGGACCCCTGTTGGTGTGTCCTTGCTGCCCGCTCAGGGGAGCGGGTTACAATCGCTGGTGTTGTGGTCATCGTGGCTTTCGGGCAGGTACGAGCCAGGCCGATTTGAACTGCCCGCCCACCTGGTTTCTGCTGAGCGAGTTGGGTTAAAATCGCCCCCGCAATAGGGTCTACAGACTGAAATGTAAACCATTCATGCTGGGGATGTTGGCCTGAGCGAGAACGCTGACGTTGGTGCGCCTATCCTGCCAATGGGTTTGCAGGATTCCATTGGCAGGATAGGCGCACCAACGTCAGTGTTCTCACTCAGGCCAACATCCCCAGCATCGAAGCTTTGACCACGCTCGATCAGCTCCGATGGACGGGTCACATCGTCCACATGCCCGATACGAGGCTCCCAAAACAAACGCTCTACTCGGAGCTCCGACACGGCAAGAGAACCCCAGGTGGGCAGAGGAAATGCTTCAAGGACACCCTCAAAGCCTCCTTGAAAAAGTGTAACATCCCCACCGACACCTGGGAATCCCCGGCCCAAGACCGCACAAAGTGGAGGAGAAGCATCCGGGAAGGCGCCGAACACCTCGAGTCTCTTCGCCGGGAGCAAGCGGAAGCCAAGCACAAACAGCGGAAGGAGCGCACGTCAACCCAAGCACCCCACCCACCCGCCTCTTCAACCACCGTCTGCCCCACCTGTGACAGAGACTGTAGGTCCCGCATTGGACTCATCAGTCACCTGAGAACTCATTTTTAATGTGGAAGCAAGTCATCCTCGGTTCCGAGGGACTGCCTAACAGGAAGAAGGGAGAAGAAAAGCATTCATCAGTGCTTACTCAAATAGGGTGTCCAGAATACAGTGTAAAACACTGCAATAGTGTCTAGACTGCTTTGTGGAACACTCCAAGAGGTATCAGATTATGCAGTGTGAAATAGTTTACCAGTCCGCACATCAGTCGAGTCCATAGATTAGGCTTAATCACCAACATCACTGCACATTGCAGTAAAACCAGAGACAACAATATGAGAGGCTCTGGAATGCACCCTGTGAGGTTGGCAGATGGCAATGTGAAATACGTCTGCACTTGTCAGCACGCACGTTAAATAAAATGAATGCCTGGGTATTTACAATCACAGCTTCCTTTCCTCGATCATTGTTGTAAATGATGATTTAGGAAAGTGTAATGCTTGATTTTTCACGTCAGTGCGTTGTGTCAGTATCAGGCGCCAGCACGAGCAACTAAAAAAGGAAGGGCTAGACCGAAGACGATTTTAACTCTAACCCTACATCTCAGTCGTGGTTCAGTGGGCAGCACAATCGCCTCTGAGTCAAAGGTCGTTGGTCCAAGTCCCACTCCTGAGATTTGAGCACAAAAATCTAGGCCGACACTCCCAGTGCAAGTACTGAGGGAGCGCCGCACTGTCGGAGGGGCAGTACTGAGGGAGCGCCGCACTGTCGGAGGGGCAGTACTGAGGGAGCGCCGCACTGTCGGAGGGGCAGTACTGAGGGAGCGCCGCACTGTCGGAGGGGCAGTACTGAGGGAGCGCCGCACTGTCGGAGAGGCAGTACTGAGGGAGCGCCGCACTGTCGGAGGGGCAGTACTGAGGGAGCGCCGCACTGTCGGAGGGGCAGTACTGAGGGAGCGCCGCACTGTCGGAGGGGCAGTACTGAGGGAGGGCCGCACTGTCGGAGGGGCAGTACTGAGGGAGGGCCGCACTGTCGGAGGGGCAGTACTGAGGGAGCGCAGCACTGTCGGAGGGGCAGTACTGAGGGAGCGCCGCACTGTTGGAGGGGCAGTACTGAGGGAGCGCCGCACTGTTGGAGGGGCAGTACTGTGGTAGCGCCGCACTGTCAGAGGGGCAGTACTGAGGGAGCGCCGCACTGTCAGAGGGGCAGTACTGTGGGAGCGCCGCACTGTCGGAGGGGCGGTACTGAGGGAGCGCTGCACTGTCGGAGGGGCAGTACTGAGGGAGCGCCGCACTGTCGGAGGGGCAGTACTGTGGTAGCGCCGCACTGTCGGAGGGGCAGTACTGAGGGAGCGCCGCACTGTCGGAGGGGCAGTACTGAGGGAGCGCCGCACTGTCAGAGGGGCAGTACTGAGGGAGCGCCGCACTGTCGGAGGGGCGGTACTGAGGGAGCGCCGCACTGTCGGAGGGGCGGTACTGAGGGAGCGCCGCACTGTCGGAGGGGCAGTACTGAGGGAGCGCCGCACTGTCGGAGGGGCAGTACTGAGGGAGCGCCACACTGTCGGAGGGGCGGTACTGAGGGAGCGCCGCACTGTCGGAGGGGCGGTAGTGAGGGAGCGCCGCACTGTCAGAGGGGCAGTACCGAGGGAGCGCTGCACTGTCGGAGGGGCAGTACTGTGGGAGCGTTGTATTGTCGGAGAGACAGTACTGAGGGAGCGCCGCACTGTCGGAGGGGCAGTACTGAGGGAGCGCCGCACAGTCGGAGGGTCAGTACTGAGGTAGCGCCGCACTGTCGGAGGGGCAGTACTGAGGGAGCGCCGCACTGTCGGAGGGGCAGTACTGAGGGAGCGCCGCACAGTCGGAGGGTCAGTACTGTGGTAGCGCCGCACTGTCGGAGGGGCAGTACTGAGGGAGCGCCGCACTGTCGGAGGGGCAGTACTGAGGGAGCGCCGCACTGTCAGAGGGGCAGTACTGAGGGAGCGCCGCACTGTCGGAGGGGCGGTACTGAGGGAGCGCCGCACTGTCGGAGGGGCGGTACTGAGGGAGCGCCGCACTGTCGGAGGGGCAGTACTGAGGGAGCGCCGCACTGTCGGAGGGGCAGTACTGAGGGAGCGCCACACTGTCGGAGGGGCGGTACTGAGGGAGCGCCGCACTGTCGGAGGGGCGGTACTGAGGGAGCGCCGCACTGTCAGAGGGGCAGTACCGAGGGAGCGCTGCACTGTCGGAGGGGCAGTACTGTGGGAGCGTTGTATTGTCGGAGAGACAGTACTGAGGGAGCGCCGCACTGTCGGAGGGGCAGTACTGAGGGAGCGCCGCACAGTCGGAGGGTCAGTACTGAGGTAGCGCCGCACTGTCGGAGGGGCAGTACTGAGGGAGCGCCGCACTGTCGGAGGGGCAGTACTGAGGGAGCGCCGCACTGTCGGAGGGGCAGTACTGAGGTAGCGCCGCACTGTCGGAGGGGCAATACTGAGGGAGCGCCGCACTGTCGGAAGGTCAGTACTGTGGTAGCGCCGCACTGTCGGAGGGGCAGTACTGAGGGAGCGCGCACTGCCGGAGGGGCAGTACTGAGGGAGCGCCGCACTGTCAGAGGGGCAGTACTGAGGGAGCGCCGCACTGTCGAAGGGGCAGTACTGAGGGAGCGCCGCACTGTCGGAGGGGCAGTACCGAGGGAGCGCCGCACTGTCGGAGGGGCAGTACTGAGGGAGCGCCGCACTGTCGGAGGGGCTGTACTGAGGGAGCGCCGCACTGTCGGAGGGGCAGTACTGAGGGAGCGCCGCACTGTCGGAGGGGCAGTACTGAGGGAGCGCCGCACTGTTGGAAGTGCCATCTTTTGGATGAGATGTGAAACCGAGGCCCCGTCTGCTCTCTCAGGTGGATGTAAAAGATCCCACGGCCACTATTGGAAGAAGAGCAGGGGGAGTTCTCCCCAGTGTCCTGGGGCCAATATCTAGCCCTCAATCAACATCACTAAAACAGATGATCTGGTCATTATCACATTGCTGTTTGTGGGATCTTGCTGTGCGCAAATTGGCTGCTGCGTTTCCTACATTACAACAGTGACTACACTTCAAAAAAAGTACTTCATTGGCTGTAAAACGACTAGAGACATCCTGAGGTCGAGGAAGGTGCTGTAGAAACACGAGTCTTCCTTTCGAACGGCCTGGGCAGGCGGGCAGTGAGGTCGCCTCCGACTCCCTAATTTTAACCTGCTCTTACCGGCCCGGCCTGAAGCCGGCAGGGGTCCTAATCTTCAAGTCTGCAGTTCGGGGCTTCCGACGATGTCAACCGGGCCACGACTGCAATTTTAACTCCAGCGGCTGAAGCTGATCAGAAGAGAATCGGAAAATCCGGAGACCCTGAACGGTTAAGATTTTTTCCACTTTTCACTGTGGGCCCAGGAGATGGAGGACTGGTCCAGCTGGCCCCACAGTGAAGGTGTTGGCCTCCCCTGCCCTGGACTCGTGGCGGGGGCGGGGGGGGGGGGTGTCGTTTTTACTTCCGAACGCGCTGGGAGTGGGGAAGGGGGTTTCGGTAGCGAGTGGGAGACCCGGAAGCCTGGCTTTCCCCGCATGCTGTGGAGATTGACAGGCTTGGCTTCCAGTCAGGCCACCGCAGGAGGCCACAGGACCAGCGAGGTCCGATCCCCGACTCCAAGGGGTGGAGGGAGTCCGATCAGGACCAGCGATGTCCGATCCCCGACCCCCAGGGGTGGAGGGCGTCCGATCAGGACCAGCGAGGTCCGATCCCCGACCCCCAGGGGTGGAAGGAGTCCGATCAGGACCAGCGAGATCCGATCCCCGACCCCCAGGGGTGGAGGGAGTCCGATCAGGACCAGCGAGGTCCGATCCCCGACCCCCAGGGGTGGAGGGAGTCCGATCAGGACCAGCGAGGTCCGATCCCCGACCCCCAGGGGTGGAGGGCGTCCGATCAGGACCAGCGAGATCCGATCCCCGACCCCCAGGGGTGGAAGGAGTCCGATCAGGACCAGCGAGGTCCGATCCCCGACTCCAAGGGGTGGAGGGCGTCCGATCAGGACCAGCGAGATCCGATCCCCGACCCCCAGGGGTGGACAGAGTCCGATCAGGACCAGCGAGGTCCGATCCCCGACCCCCAGGGGTGGAGGGAGTCCGATCAGGACCAGCGAGGTCCGATCCCCGACTCCAAGGGGTGGAGGGCGTCCGATCAGGACCAGCGAGGTCCGATCCCCGACTCCAAGGGGTGGAGGGAGTCCGATCAGGACCAGCGAGATCCGATCCCCGACCCCCAGGGGTGGAAGGAGTCCGATCAGGACCAGCGAGATCCGATCCCCGACCCCCAGGGGTGGAGGGAGTCCGATCAGGACCAGCGAGATCCGATCCCCGACCCCCAGGGGTGGAGGGAGTCCGATCAGGACCAGCGAGATCCGATCCCCGACCCCCAGGGGTGGAGGGAGTCCGATCAGGACCAGCGAGATCTGATCCCCGACTCCAAGGGGTGGACGGAGTCCGATCAGGACCAGCGAGGTCCGATCCCCGACCCCCAGGGGTGGAGGGAGTCCGATCAGGACCAGCGAGGTCCGATCCCCGACTCCAAGGGGTGGAAGGAGTCCGATCAGGACCAGCGAGGTCCGATCCCCGACTCCAAGGGGTGGAGGGAGTCCGATCAGGACCAGCGAGGTCCGATCCCTGACCCCAAGGGGTGGAGGGAGTCCGATCAGGACCAGCGAGGTCCGATCCCCGACTCCAAGGGGTGGAGGGAGTCCGATCAGGACCAGCGAGATCCGATCCCCGACTCCAAGGGGTGGAGGGAGTCCGATCAGGACCAGCGAGGTCCGATCCCCGACTCCAAGGGGTGGAGGGAGTCCGATCAGGACCAGCGAGGTCCGATCCCCGACCCCAAGGGGTGGAGGGAGTCCGATCAGGACCAGCGAGGTCCGATCCCCGACCCCCAGGGGTGGAGGGAGTCCGATCAGGACCAGCGAGATCCGATCCCCGACCCCAAGGGGTGGAGGGAGTCCGCTTCCAAGGGAGTCCAAACCCTGACCCCAGGGGCGGGAGGGCTGTCTCTGTGGGAGGAGTTTGTTTGGGGTCGCGGTCTGATGGTTTGGGAGCTTGGGTGGCCGGATGGTGGGCGGGGAGGGGAAGAGCGCCTGCTCCTCCCGGCCCAGAAGGATTGCTCCGCCGGGCTGCCCTGCCCTCGCTGCAGCTGCCACGTTCCCCCCCCCGAGGCCCGGGAACCCCGTCCGGCTGCAATCCGAGGCTTCCAGCACACTGTCACATCAAGGGGCCGCCCCTTGTCCCGCCTCGGGTAAAACCTGGAGGTCGGTGGGTTGGAGCCGGCTCCCCGACACACCTCGAACTTACGGCCATTTAACCCCCGCCCCCATGCTCACCCACACCCACTACGGCAGATTATCTGGCCGCTGTTTGGGGGAGCTTGCTGTGCGCAAATTGGCTGCCGCGTTTCCTACTCCCGCCTGCTCCCCCAGGATACAGAAAACGGCAATCGATGCTGGGTCAACTGTTAATTTTAAATCGGAGATTGAGAGCTTTTCGTTAACCAAAGGTGTCGAGGGATGTGGGACAAAGGCGGGGAGATGGAGATAGGTCGCGGATCAGCCGCGATCTCATTGAATGGCGGAACAGGCTGAACGGCCTCCTCCTGTTCCCGATTGCAAAATTTCCCCTTTGGCCGCTGACTATTCGCCCGACAGAAATTCCGAGGGGCGACCACTGTGCTGCGGAGATGGGTGCAGGAGCGGTTTGTTATCCGTCCGAGGCACCGTTTGCTAACTGCTCTGGCCCATCACTCCCTGCACACACGGGCAAGCTGCTGACTACCAGTACAAATTCCATTTGATTGCTGTTAAGTCAGAGGATGGCAGAGAGCCGTGAGCAGACTGAACGCCACTACCTCCAGGAACCAATGACCTATATTTGCAATGCAACAGCAACGCCAAGAGACAAAGTGGAGCATTCCCCACAGGAGTCCCACCATGCCTTGGGAGAGGCCACAAGGCAAACGCTCGGCTAAAACTCGCCTTTTCCTTTTTTACCTTCCGAACACTGACTTTGTAACACAGAACGTGGTGGGATCGGACTGCAGGCCTGTCCCCAACTGGAAAGAGAAAGGGACAGACCCCTTTGTCAGACGCAGGATCTTAAGTTGCCAGCCACGGCACAGTGGGCCGCACCGTCTCGCCTCTGAGTCCGAATGGTTGTGGTTTAAATCCCACTCCAGGGTCCTGAGCACAAAAATCTGGGCTGTACTGAGGGAGCGCCGCACTGTCGGAGGGGCAGTACTGAGGGAGAGCCGCACTGTCGGAGGGGCAGTACTGAGGGAGAGCCGCACTGTCTGAGGGGCAGTACTGAGGGAGCGCCGCACTGTCGGAGGGGCAGTACTGAGGGAGCGCCGCACTGTCGGAGGGGCAGTACTGAGGGAGAGCCGCACTGTCTGAGGGGCAGTACTGAGGGAGCGCCGCACTGTCGGAGGGGCAGTGCTGAGGGAGCGCCGCACTGTCGGAGGGGCAGTACTGAGGGAGCGCCGCACTGTCGGAGGGGCAGTACTGAGGGAGCGCCGCACTGTCGGAGGGGCAGTGCTGAGGGAGCGCCGCACTGTCGGAGGGGCAGTACTGAGGGAGTGCCGCACTGTCGGAGGGGCAGTACTGAGGGAGCGCCGCACTGTCGGAGGGGCAGTACTGAGGGAGCGTTGCACTGTCGGAGGGGCAGTACTGAGGGAGCACCGCACTGTCGGAGGGGCAGTACTGAGGGAGCGTTTTATTGCCGGAGGTGCTGTCTTTCGGATGAGACGTTAAACCGAGGCCCCGTCTGCTCTCTCAGGTGGACGTAAAAGATCCCACAGCCACTATTGGAAGAAGAGCAAGGGGAGTTCTCCCCGGTGTCCTGGGGCCAATATTTATCCCTCAATCAACATCACTAAAACAGATGATCTGGTCATTATCACATTGCTGTTTGTGGGAGCTTGCTGTGCGCAAATTAGCTGCCGCGTTTCCCACATTACAACAGTGACTACACTTCAAAAAGTACTTCATTGGCTGTAAAGCGCTTTGGGACGTCCTGAGGTGGTGAAAGGCGCTGTAGCAATGCAAGTCATTCCTTTCTAAGTTGAGACGCCAACATCTCTTTCAGTGCGCTGGTGGGCCTTCTGTATTTTACATTTTTATCGGATCTTTTGCAAGCACTCGTGTTTTTTTCTCTCTGTTTCATTACCTCAGTCTGTGGATTCAGCATATTATTCCCTTGGGTAACTCGGAAAATTCATAAATTGCAAGGCACTCTCGAGTTACACAGTATTCACAGCACAGAAACAGGCCATTCGGCCCAACTGCTCCATGCCGGGGTTTATGCTCCACACGGGCCTCCTCTCACCCCCTCTCCATCTCACCCCATCAACATATCCTTCTATTCCTTTTTCCCTCGTGTGTTTATCCTCTCCTTAAGTCCATCTCTGCTATTCATTGAACAGCTATCTCATTGAAGCATACAAAATTATTACAGGGGCTTGATAGGGTGGATGCTGGGAGAATGTTTCCCCTTGGCTGGGGAGTCTAGAACCAGGGGTCACCGTCTCAGAATAAGGGGTCGGCCATTCAGGAATGAGATGAGGAGGAATTTCTTCACACAGAGGGTGGTGAATCTTTGGAATTCTCTACCCCAGAGGGCTGTGGAAGCTCAGTCATTGAGTATATTCAAAACAGAAGTCGATAGATTTCTGACTAGTAAGGGAATCAAGGGATATGGCGATAGGGCCGGTGAATGGAGTTGAGGCAGAAGATCAGCCATGATCTCATTGAATGGCGGAGCAGGCTCGAGGGGCCGAATGGCCGACTCCTGCTCCTATTTCTTATGTTCTTATGTTCACCTCAACTAGAATTATAGAAATGTAGACATTTTTAGCACGGATGGAGCCATTCAGCCCACTATACCCAACGACTGAGCCTCCACAGCCCTCTGGGGTAGAGAATTCCAAAGATTCACCACCCTCTGAGTGAAGAAATTCCTCCACATCTCAGTCCTAAATGGCCGACCCCTTATTCTGAGACTGTGACCCCTGGTTCTAGACTCCCCAGGCAGTAACACAGTAACCTCCCTAAACAGATTGCTGATCATATTTCTCATTTACTGCAAGTGGCACCTTGCTGGGCACAAATGGATTGCCACAATTGTCCGTGTGCCATCAGTGGCTGTACTTAAAATTAATTAATTGCCATCTCACTCCCTGGCCACTGTCCAAGGCTGAACCAGACTGCTCGCAACCTTGGTGTCATATTTGACCCTGAAATGAGCTTCCGACCACATATCCGTGCCACAACTAAGACCGCCTACTTCCACCTCCGTAACATCGCCCGTCTCTGCCCTTGCCTCAGCTCATCCGCTGCTGAAACCCTCATCCATGCCTTTGTTACCTCTAGACTCGACTATACCAACGCACTCCTGGCCGGCCTCCCACATTCCACCCGACGTAAACTTGAGGTCATCCAAAACTCTGCTGCCCCCGTGTCCTAACTCGCACCGAGTCCCGTTCACCCATCACCCCCTGTGCTCACTGCCCCAAGTCCTAACTCGCACCGAGTCCCGGTCACCCATCACCCCCTGTGCTCACTGCCCTGTGTCCTAACTCGCACCGAGTCCCGTTCACCCATCGCCCCCTGTGCTCACTGCCCTGTGTCCTAACTCGCACCGAGTCCCGTTCACCCATCACCCTCTGTGCTCGCTGACCCTGTGTCCTAACTCGCACCGAGTCCCGTTCACCCATCACCCCCTGTGCTCACTGCCCCGAGTCCTAACTCGCACCGAGTCCCGGTCACCCATCACCCCCTGTGCTCACTGCCCTGTGTCCTAACTCGCACCGAGTCCCGTTCACCCATCGCCCCCTGTGCTCACTGCCCCGTGTCCTAACTCGCACCGAGTCCCGTTCACCCATCACCCCCTGTGCTCACTGCCCCGTGTCCTAACTCGCACCGAGTCCCGTTCATCCATCACCCCCTGTGCTCGCTGACCCTCTTTCCTAACTCGCACCGAGTCCCGTTCACCCATCACCCCCTGTGCTCACTGCCCCGTGTCCTAACTCGCACCGAGTCCCGTTCACCCATCACCCACTGTGCTCACTGCCCCGTGTCCTAACTCGCACCGAGTCCCGTTCACCCATCACCCCGTGCTCACTGCCCCGTGTCCTAACTCGCACCGAGTCCCGTTCACCCATCACCCCCTGTGCTCACTGCCCCGTGTCCTAACTCGCACCGAGCCCCGTTCACCCATCACCCCGTGCTCACTGCCCCGTGTCCTAACTCGCACCGAGTCCCATTCACCCATCACCCCCTGTGCTCACTGCCCCGTGTCCTAACTCGCACCGAGTCCCGTTCACCCATCACACCCTGTGCTCGCTGACCTACATTGGCTCCCGGTCCGGCAACACCTCGATTTCAAAATTCTCATCCTTGTTTTCAAATCCCTCCGTGGTCCTCGCCCCCTCCCTATCCCTGTAACCTCCTTCAGCCCCACAACCGTCCGAGATCTCTGCGCTCCTCCAATTCTGGCCTCTTGAGCATGCCTGATTTTAATCGCTCCACCATTGGCGGCCGTGCCTTCAGCTGCCTGGGCCCTGAGCTCTGGAATTCCCTCCCTAAACCTCTCCGCCTCTCTCTCCTCCTTTAAGACGCTCCTTAAAACCGACCTCTTTGACCAAGCTTTTGGTCACCTTCCCTAATATCTCCTTATGTGGCTCGGTGTCAAATTATTTTCGATAATTGCTCCTGTGAAGCACCTTGGGACGTTTTACTACGTTAAATGCGCTGTATAAATGCAGGTTGTTCTTGTTGTGAAGATTTTGGGATATCCAAAGGACATTATAAGGCATTGCAATCTGTTTATAGTGATGTTGATTGAGGGATAAATATTGGCCCAGGACACCGAGGAGAACTCCCCTGCTCTTTTTCAAAATAGTGGCCATGGGATCTTATACATCCACCTGAGAGAACAGGCGGGGCCTTGGTTTAACGTCTCATTCAAAAGACGGCACCTCCGACAGTGCCGTGCTCCCTCAGTACCGCCCCTCCGACAGTGCCGTGCTCCCTCAGTACTGCCCCTCCGACAGTGCGGCGCTCCCTCAGTACTGCACTGGGAGCGTCAGCCTAGACTTTTTTGCACTCAAGTCTCTGGAGCGGGACTGGAGCCTATGCTCACCTGACTCAGAGGTGAGAGGGTGGTTCACGCTGAGCCACAGCTGAAGAAGAGCAATTTGGGCAAAGGGACTGGAAGATTGCCAGTGCCCATGGAACCCGAGTCCAGTACGAGTCAGCATCTTTAGGCGAAAAGGAGGCAAAATTGGAGGGGAAATATATCATTATGTGAGCAAGAGACGATTAGCGTGGCTTCTATAAGGTGACTTTGTCGTGGGCGATTGTACATTACACAGCCTGTCAGACTTTATAATGGGACACAGCTAGCACATTAGTGATGTTAGATTAATCTCTAGCATTTAATTAATCTTTGAAAAGATTAACCCCCAGTTATTTAACAGTCAGTGTCTCTGAATGTTATAAATATTGATTAGCAGATCCCAGTAAAAGAGGGCAATAATATAGAGGTTACTGCTTGGAAGAAGGAGGATAGAAAGAACTTGGTTTTGCTTTCGAGCAGTACTGAGGGAGCGCCGTACTGTCGGAGGGGCAGTACTGAGGGAGTGCCGCACTGTCGGAGGGGCAGTACTGAGGGAGTGCCGCACTGTCGGAGGGGCAGTACTGAGGGAGCGCCGCACTGTCGGAGAGGCAGTACTGAGGGAGCGCCGCACTGTCGGAGGGGCAGTACTGAGGGAGTGCCGTACTGTCAGAGGGGCAGTACTGAGGGAGCGCCGCACTGTCGGAGGGGCAGTACAGAGAGAGCGCCGCACTGTCGGAGGGGCAGTACTGAGGGAGCGCCGCACTGTCAGAGGGGCAGTACTGAGGGAGTGCCGCACTGTCGGAGGGACAGTACTGAGGGAGCGCCGCACTGTCGGAGGGGCAGTACTGAGGGAGCGCCTCACTGTCGGAGGGACAGTACTGAGGGAGCGCCGCACTGTCGGAGGGGCAGTACTGAGGGAGCGCCGCACTGTCGGAGGGGCGGTACTGAGGGAGCGCCGCACTGTCGGAGGGGCAGTACTGAGGGAGCGCCGCACTGTCGGAGGGGCAGTACTGAGGGAGCGCCACACTGTCGGAGGGGCGGTACTGAGGGAGCGCCGCACTGTCGGAGGGGCGGTACTGAGGGAGCGCCGCACTGTCGGAGGGACAGTACTGATGGAGCGCCGCACAGTCAGAGGGGCAGTACTGATGGAGCGCCGCACTGTCGGAGGGGCGGTACTGAGGGAGCGCCGCACTGTCGGAGGGGCGGTACTGAGGGAGCGCCGCACTGTCGGAGGGACAGTACTGATGGAGCGCCGCACTGTCGGAGGGGCAGTACCGAGGGAGCGCCGCACTGTCGGAGGGGCAGTACTGAGGGAGCGCCGCACTGTCGGAGGGGCGGTACTGAGGGAGCGCCGCACTGTCAGAGGGGCAGTACCGAGGGAGCGCTGCACTGTCGGAGGGGCAGTACTGTGGGAGCATTGTATTGTCAGAGAGACAGTACTGAGGGAGCGCCGCACTGTCGGAGGGGCAGTACTGAGGGAGCGCCGCACAGTCGGAGGGTCAGTACTGAGGTAGCGCCGCACTGTCGGAGGGGCAGTACTGAGGGAGCGCCGTACTGTCGGAGGGGCAGTACTGAGGGAGCGCCGCACTGTCGGAGGGGCAGTACTGAGGTAGCGCCGCACTGTCGGAGGGGCAATACTGAGGGAGCGCCGCACTGTCGGAAGGTCAGTACTGTGGTAGCGCCGCACTGTCGGAGGGGCAGTACTGAGGGAGCGCGCACTGCCGGAGGGGCAGTACTGAGGGAGCGCCGCACTGTCAGAGGGGCAGTACTGAGGGAGCGCCGCACTGTCGAAGGGGCAGTACTGAGGGAGCGCCGCACTGTCGGAGGGGCAGTACCGAGGGAGCGCCGCACTGTCGGAGGGGCAGTACTGAGGGAGCGCCGCACTGTCGGAGGGGCTGTACTGAGGGAGCGCCGCACTGTCAGAGGGGCAGTACCGAGGGAGCGCTGCACTGTCGGAGGGGCAGTACTGTGGGAGCGTTGTATTGTCAGAGAGACAGTACTGAGGGAGCGCCGCACTGTCGGAGGGGCAGTACTGAGGGAGCGCCGCACAGTCGGAGGGTCAGTACTGAGGTAGCGCCGCACTGTCGGAGGGGCAGTACTGAGGGAGCGCCGTACTGTCGGAGGGGCAGTACTGAGGGAGCGCCGCACTGTCGGAGGGGCAGTACTGAGGTAGCGCCGCACTGTCGGAGGGGCAATACTGAGGGAGCGCCGCACTGTCGGAAGGTCAGTACTGTGGTAGCGCCGCACTGTCGGAGGGGCAGTACTGAGGGAGCGCGCACTGCCGGAGGGGCAGTACTGAGGGAGCGCCGCACTGTCAGAGGGGCAGTACTGAGGGAGCGCCGCACTGTCGAAGGGGCAGTACTGAGGGAGCGCCGCACTGTCGGAGGGGCAGTACCGAGGGAGCGCCGCACTGTCGGAGGGGCAGTACTGAGGGAGCGCCGCACTGTCGGAGGGGCTGTACTGAGGGAGCGCCGCACTGTCGGAGGGGCAGTACTGAGGGAGCGCCGCACTGTCGGAGGGGCAGTACTGAGGGAGCGCCGCACTGTTGGAAGTGCCATCTTTTGGATGAGATGTGAAACCGAGGCCCCGTCTGCTCTCTCAGGTGGATGTAAAAGATCCCACGGCCACTATTGGAAGAAGAGCAGGGGGAGTTCTCCCCAGTGTCCTGGGGCCAATATCTAGCCCTCAATCAACATCACTAAAACAGATGATCTGGTCATTATCACATTGCTGTTTGTGGGATCTTGCTGTGCGCAAATTGGCTGCTGCGTTTCCTACATTACAACAGTGACTACACTTCAAAAAAAGTACTTCATTGGCTGTAAAACGACTAGAGACGTCCTGAGGTCGAGGAAGGTGCTGTAGAAACACGAGTCTTCCTTTCGAACGGCCTGGGCAGGCGGGCAGTGAGGTCGCCTCCGACTCCCTAATTTTAACCTGCTCTTACCGGCCCGGCCTGAAGCCGGCAGGGGTCCTAATCTTCAAGTCTGCAGTTCGGGGCTTCCGACGATGTCAACCGGGCCACGACTGCAATTTTAACTCCAGCGGCTGAAGCTGATCAGAAGAGAATCGGAAAATCCGGAGACCCTGAACGGTTAAGATTTTTTCCACTTTTCACTGTGGGCCCAGGAGATGGAGGACTGGTCCAGCTGGCCCCACAGTGAAGGTGTTGGCCTCCCCTGCCCTGGACTCGTGGCGGGGGCGGGGGCGGGGGGGTGTCGTTTTTACTTCCGAACGCGCTGGGAGTGGGGAAGGGGGTTTCGGTAGCGAGTGGGAGACCCGGAAGCCTGGCTTTCCCCGCATGCTGTGGAGATTGACAGGCTTGGCTTCCAGTCAGGCCACCGCAGGAGGCCACAGGACCAGCGAGGTCCGATCCCCGACTCCAAGGGGTGGAGGGAGTCCGATCAGGACCAGCGATGTCCGATCCCCGACCCCCAGGGGTGGAGGGCGTCCGATCAGGACCAGCGAGGTCCGATCCCCGACTCCAAGGGGTGGAGGGAGTCCGATCAGGACCAGCGAGGTCCGATCCCCGACCCCCAGGGGTGGAGGGAGTCCGATCAGGACCAGCGAGGTCCGATCCCCGACCCCCAGGGGTGGAAGGAGTCCGATCAGGACCAGCGAGATCCGATCCCCGACCCCCAGGGGTGGAGGGAGTCCGATCAGGACCAGCGAGATCCGATCCCCGACCCCAAGGGGTGGAGGGAGTCCAATCAGGACCAGCGAGATCCGATCCCCGACCCCCAGGGGTGGAGGGAGTCCGATCAGGACCAGCGAGGTCCGATCCCCGACCCCCAGGGGTGGAAGGAGTCCGATCAGGACCAGCGAGGTCCGATCCCCGACCCCCAGGGGTGGAGGGAGTCCGATCAGGACCAGCGAGGTCCGATCCCCGACCCCCAGGGGTGGAAGGAGTCCGATCAGGACCAGCGAGATCCGATCCCCGACCCCCAGGGGTGGAGGGAGTCCGATCAGGACCAGCGAGATCCGATCCCCGACCCCAAGGGGTGGAGGGAGTCCAATCAGGACCAGCGAGGTCCGATCCCCGACTCCAAGGGGTGGAGGGAGTCCGATCAGGACCAGCGAGATCCGATCCCCGACCCCCAGGGGTGGAGGGAGTCCGATCAGGACCAGCGAGGTCCGATCCCCGACTCCAAGGGGTGGAAGGAGTCCGATCAGGACCAGCGAGGTCCGATCCCCGACTCCAAGGGGTGGAGGGAGTCCGATCAGGACCAGCGAGGTCCGATCCCCGACCCCAAGGGGTGGAGGGAGTCCGATCAGGACCAGCGAGGTCCGATCCCCGACTCCAAGGGGTGGAGGGAGTCCGATCAGGACCAGCGAGATCCGATCCCCGACCCCCAGGGGTGGAGGGAGTCCGATCAGGACCAGCGAGATCCGATCCCCGACTCCAAGGGGTGGAGGGAGTCCGATCAGGACCAGCGAGGTCCGATCCCCGACTCCAAGGGGTGGAGGGAGTCCGATCAGGACCAGCGAGATCCGATCCCCGACCCCAAGGGGTGGAGGGAGTCCGCTTCCAAGGGAGTCCAAACCCTGACCCCAGGGGCGGGAGGGCTGTCTCTGTGGGAGGAGTTTGTTTGGGGTCGCGGTCTGATGGTTTGGGAGCTTGGGTGGCCGGATGGTGGGCGGGGAGGGGAAGAGCGCCTGCTCCTCCCGGCCCAGAAGGATTGCTCCGCCGGGCTGCCCTGCCCTCGCTGCAGCTGCCACGTGCCCCCCCCCGAGGCCCGGGAACCCCGTCCGGCTGCAATCCGAGGCTTCCAGCACACTGTCACATCAAGGGGCCGCCCCTTGTCCCGCCTCGGGTAAAACCTGGAGGTCGGTGGGTTGGAGCCGGCTCCCCGACACACCTCGAACTTACGGCCATTTAACCCCCGCCCCCATGCTCACCCACACCCACTACGGCAGATTATCTGGCCGCTGTTTGGGGGAGCTTGCTGTGCGCAAATTGGCTGCCGCGTTTCCTACTCCCGCCTGCTCCCCCAGGATACAGAAAACGGCAATCGATGCTGGGTCAACTGTTAATTTTAAATCGGAGATTGAGAGCTTTTCGTTAACCAAAGGTGTCGAGGGATGTGGGACAAAGGCGGGGAGATGGAGATAGGTCGCGGATCAGCTGCGATCTCATTGAATGGCGGAACAGGCTGAACGGCCTCCTCCTGTTCCCGATTGCAAAATTTCCCCTTTGGCCGCTGACTATTCGCCCGACAGAAATTCCGAGGGGCGACCACTGTGCTGCGGAGATGGGTGCAGGAGCGGTTTGTTATCCGTCCGAGGCACCGTTTGCTAACTGCTCTGGCCCATCACTCCCTGCACACACGGGCAAGCTGCTGACTACCAGTACAAATTCCATTTGATTGCTGTTAAGTCAGAGGATGGCAGAGAGCCGTGAGCAGACTGAACGCCACTACCTCCAGGAACCAATGACCTATATTTGCAATGCAACAGCAACGCCAAGAGACAAAGTGGAGCATTCCCCACAGGAGTCCCACCATGCCTTGGGAGAGGCCACAAGGCAAACGCTCGGCTAAAACTCGCCTTTTCCTTTTTTACCTTCCGAACACTGACTTTGTAACACAGAACGTGGTGGGATCGGACTGCAGGCCTGTCCCCAACTGGAAAGAGAAAGGGACAGACCCCTTTGTCAGACGCAGGATCTTAAGTTGCCAGCCACGGCACAGTGGGCCGCACCGTCTCGCCTCTGAGTCCGAATGGTTGTGGTTTAAATCCCACTCCAGGGTCCTGAGCACAAAAATCTGGGCTGTACTGAGGGAGCGCCGCACTGTCGGAGGGGCAGTACTGAGGGAGCGCCGCACTGTCGGAGGGGCAGTACTGAGGGAGCGCCGCACTGTCGGAGGGGCAGTACTGAGGGAGCGCTGCACTGTCGGAGGGGCAGTACTGAGGGAGCGCCGCACTGTCGGAGGGGCAGTGCTGAGGGAGCGCCGCACTGTTGGAGGGGCAGTACTGAGGGAGTGCCGCACTGTCGGAGGGGCAGTACTGAGGGAGCGCCGCACTGTCGGAGGGGCAGTACTGAGGGAGCGTTGCACTGTCGGAGGGGCAGTACTGAGGGAGCACCGCACTGTCGGAGGGGCAGTACTGAGGGAGCGTTTTATTGCCGGAGGTGCTGTCTTTCGGATGAGACGTTAAACCGAGGCCCCGTCTGCTCTCTCAGGTGGACGTAAAAGATCCCACAGCCACTATTGGAAGAAGAGCAGGAGAGTTCTCCCCGGTGTCCTGGGGCCAATATTTATCCCTCAATCAACATCACTAAAACAGATGATCCGGTCATTATCACATTGCTGTTTGTGGGAGCTTGCTGTGTGCAAATTGGCTGCCGCGTTTCCCACATTACAACAGTGACTACACTTCAAAAAGTACTTCATTGACTGTAAAGCGCTTTGGGACATCCTGAGGTGGTGAAAGGCGCTATAGCAATGCAAGTCATTCCTTTCTAAGTTGAGACGCCAACATCTCTTTCAGTGCGCTGGTGGGCCTTCTGTATTTTACATTTTTATCGGATCTTTTGCAAGCACTCGTGTTTTTTTCTCTCTGTTTCATTACCTCAGTCTGTGGATTCAGCATATTATTCCCTTGGGTAACTCGGAAAATTCATAAATTGCAAGGCACTCTCGAGTTACACAGTATTCACAGCACAGAAACAGGCCATTCGGCCCAACTGCTCCATGCCGGGGTTTATGCTCCACACGGGCCTCCTCCCACCCCCTCTCCATCTCACCCCATCAACATATCCTTCTATTCCTTTTTCCCTCGTGTGTTTATCCTCTCCTTAAGTCCATCTCTGCTATTCATTGAACAGCTATCTCATTGAAGCATACAAAATTATTACAGGGGCTTGATAGGGTGGATGCTGGGAGAATGTTTCCCCTTGGCTGGGGAGTCTAGAACCAGGGGGGTCACAGTCTCAGGGTAAGGGGTCGGCCATTCAGGACTGAGATGAGGAGGAATTTCTTCACTCAGAGGGTGGTGAATCTTTGGAATTCTCTACCCCAGAGGGCTGTGGAGGCTCAGTCATTGGGTATATTCAAAACAGAAGTCGATAGATTTCTGACTAGTAAGGGCATCAAGGGATATGGCGATAGGGCCGGTGAATGGAGTTGAGGCAGAAGATCAGCCATGATCTCATTGAATGGCGGAGCAGGCTCGAGGGGCCGAATGGCCGACTCCTGCTCCTATTTCTTATGTTCTTATGTTCACCTCAACTAGAATTATAGAAATGTAGACATTTTTAGCACGGATGGAGCCATTCAGCCCACTATACCCAACGACTGAGCCTCCACAGCCCTCTGGGGTAGAGAATTCCAAAGATTCACCACCCTCTGAGTGAAGAAATTCCTCCACATCTCAGTCCTAAATGGCCGACCCCTTATTCTGAGACTGTGACCCCTGGTTCTAGACTCCCCAGGCAGTAACACAGTAACCTCCCTAAATAGATTGCTGATCATATTTCTCATTTACTGCAAGTGGCACCTTGCTGGGCACAAATGGATTGCCACAATTGTCCGTGTGCCATCAGTGGCTGTACTTAAAATTAATTAATTGCCATCTCACTCCCTGGCCACTGTCCAAGGCTGAACCAGACTGCTCGCAACCTTAGTGTCATATTTGACCCTGAAATGAGCTTCCGACCACATATCCGTGCCACAACTAAGACCGCCTACTTCCATCTCCATAACATCGCCCGTCTCCGCCCTTGCCTCAGCTCATCCACTGCTGAAACCCTCATCCATGCCTTTGTTACCTCTAGACTCGACTATTCCAACGCACTCCTGGCCGGCCTCCCACATTCCACCCGACGTAAACTTGAGGTCATCCAAAACTCTGCTGCCCCGTGTCCTAACTCGCACCGAGTCCCGTTCACCCATCGCCCCCTGTGCTCGCTGACCTACACTGGCTCCCGGTCCGGCAACGCCTCGATTTCAAAATTCTCACCCTTGTTTTCAAATCCCTCCATGGCCCTCGCCCCCCTCCCTATCTCTGTAACCTCCTCCAGCCCTGCAACCCTCCGAGATCTCTGCACTCCTCCAATTCTGGCCTCTTGAGCATCCCCGATTTTAATCGCTCCACCATTGGCGGCCGTGCCTTCAGCTGCCTGGGCCCTGAGCTCTGGAATTCCCTCCCTAAACCTTTCCGCCTCTCTCTCCTCCTTTAAGACGCTCCTTAAAACCTACCTCTTTGACCAAGCTTATGGTTGCCTGTCCTAATATCTCCTTATGTGGCTCGGTGTCAAATTTTGTTTGATAATCGCTCCTGTGAAGCGCCTTGGGACGTTTTACTACGTTAAAGGCACTGTATAATTGCAGGTTGTTCTTGTTGTGAAGATTTTGGGATATCCAAAGGACATTATAAGGCATTGCAATCTCTTTTAGTGATGTTGATTGAGGGATAAATATTGGCCCAGGACACCGAGGAGAACTCCCCTGCTCTTTTTCAAAATAGTGGCCATGGGATCTTATACATCCACCTGAGAGAACAGACGGGGCCTTGGTTTAACGTTTCATTCAAAAGACAGCACCTCCGACAGTGCCGTGCTCCCTCAGTACTGCCCCTCCGACAGTGCGGCGCTCCCTCAATACTGCCCCTCCGACAGTGCGGCGCTCCCTCAGTACTGCCCCTCCGACAGTGCGGCGCTCCCTCAGTACTGCCCCTCCGACAGTGCGGCGCTCCCTCAGTACTGCCCCTCCGACAGTGCGGCGCTCCCTCAGTACTGCCCCTCTGACAGTGCGGCGTTCCCTCAGTACTGCCCCTCCGACAGTGCGGCGCTCCCTCAGTACTGCCCCTCTGACAGTGCGGCGCTCCCTCAGTACTGTCCCTCCGACAGTGCGGCGCTCCCTCAGTACTGCCCCTCCGACAGTGCGGCGCTCCCTCAGTACTGCCCCTCCGACAGTGCAGCGCTCCCTCAGTACTGCCCCTCCGACAGTGCGGCGCTCCCTCAGTACTGCCCCTCCGACAGTGCGGCGCTCCCTCAGTACTGCCCCTCCGACAGTGCGGCGCTCCCTCAGCACTGCCCCTCTGACAGTGCAGCACTCCCTCAGTACTGCCCCTCTGACAGTGCGGCGCTCCCTCAGTACTGCCCCTCTGACAGTGCGGCACTCCCTCAGTACTGCCCCTCTGACAGTGCAGCACTCCCTCAGTACTGCCCCTCTGACAGTGCGGCACTCCCTCAGTACTGCCCCTCCGACAGTGCGGCGCTCCCTCAGCACTGCCCCTCTGACAGTGCGGCACTCCCTCAGTACTGCCCCTCTGACAGTGCGGCACTCCCTCAGTACTGCCCCTCCGACAGTGCGGCGCTCCCTCAGCACTGCCCCTCCGACACTGCAGCACTCCCTCAGTACTGCCCCTCCGACAGTGCGGCACTCCCTCAGTACTGCACTGGGAGCGTCAGCCTAGACTTTTTTGCACTCAAGTCTCTGGAGCGGGACTGGAGCCTATGCTCACCTGACTCAGAGGTGAGAGGGTGGTTCACGCTGAGCCACAGCTGAAGAAGAGCAATTTGGGCAAAGGGACTGGAAGATTGCCAGTGCCCATGGAACCCGAGTCCAGTACGAGTCAGCATCTTTAGGCGAAAAGGAGGCAAAATTGGAGGGGAAATATATCATTATGTGAGCAAGAGACGATTAGCGTGGCTTCTATAAGGTGACTTTGTCGTGGGCGATTGTACATTACACAGCCTGTCAGACTTTATAATGGGACACAGCTAGCACATTAGTGATGTTAGATTAATCTCTAGCATTTAATTAATCTTTGAAAAGATTAACCCCCAGTTATTTAACAGTCAGTGTCTCTGAATGTTATAAATATTGATTAGCAGATCCCAGTAAAAGAGGGCAATAATATAGAGGTTACTGCTTGGAAGAAGGAGGATAGAAAGAACTTGGTTTTGCTTTCGAGCAGTACTGAGGGAGCGCCGTACTGTCGGAGGGGCAGTACTGAGGGAGTGCCGCACTGTCGGAGGGGCAGTACTGAGGGAGTGCCGCACTGTCGGAGGGGCAGTACTGAGGGAGCGCCGCACTGTCGGAGAGGCAGTACTGAGGGAGCGCCGCACTGTCGGAGGGGCAGTACTGAGGGAGTGCCGTACTGTCAGAGGGGCAGTACTGAGGGAGCGCCGCACTGTCGGAGGGGCAGTACAGAGAGAGCGCCGCACTGTCGGAGGGGCAGTACTGAGGGAGCGCCGCACTGTCAGAGGGGCAGTACTGAGGGAGTGCCGCACTGTCGGAGGGACAGTACTGAGGGAGCGCCGCACTGTCGGAGGGGCAGTACTGAGGGAGCGCCTCACTGTCGGAGGGACAGTACTGAGGGAGCGCCGCACTGTCGGAGGGGCAGTACTGAGGGAGTGCCGCACTGTCAGAGGGGCAGTACTGAGGGAGTGCCGCACTGTCAGAGGGGCAGTACTGAGGGAGCGCCGCACTGTCGGAGGGGCAGTACTGAGGGAGCGCCTCACTGTCGGAGGGACAGTACTGAGGGAGTGCTGCACTGTCGGAGGGGCAGTACTGAGGGAGCGCCGCACTGTCGGAGGGGCAGTACTGAGGGAGCGCCGCACTGTCGGAGAGGCAGTACTGAGGGAGCGCCACACTGTCGCAGGGGCAGTACTGAGTGATGTGCCTCAATAAATCCGAGACTCGATGTTAGCGAAACAAAACAAGGCTTTTATTGACTTAGAAGGTAACACACAGAGGAGAATGTATCTTCCATCCAGAGGTCTGCCGTACTGGATGTGCTGCAGGCTGGGCCAGCTTACATAGGAGCCAGGTATGGGCGGAGCCCTACACACAGTACAATACAATGGAAATGAAACTGAAACCAACCACAGTCACAGGCAGAGAAATACTGATGAGTGATGAATGGAATATTTCATCACATTCACCCCTTCTATAGATTTAGTCTGTTCGGGGGTTTGATAGTCCTCTGCGACCGACGTGGCTGTTGTGGTGCCGCGGGTGTCGGCTGGGTGTCCCCGGTGGCCTCCTGGGTCTCTGCTGGGGATGCCGCCAGGGTTGTTGAAGGGTTAGTTGGTGGGGGCACCGTTGGTCGATGTTCTTCCGGGGGTGATGAAAGAGTAGTGGGTGGGTAAGAGTTGCTGTGGTCGTTGTTGCTGCTGTTGTCGTGGTTGTTGTCGTTACCGGCTGGGGCGACGTCTTTTATGGACACGGTGTCCTCCCTTCCGTCGGCGTGCCGGACATACGCGTATTGGGGGTTGGCGTGGAGTAGGTGCACTGACTCCACGAGAGGGTCCGTCTTGTGGCCCCTCACATGCCTTCGCACGAATACCGGACCTGGGGTGGAGAGCCATGACGGCATGGATACGCCTGAGGTGGATTTCCGGGGAAAGACAAACATTCGCTCGTGAGGCGTGGCATTAGTGGCAGTACACAATAGCGACCGTATCGAATGGAGCACATCCGGGAGGACTTCCTGCCAGCGGGAGGTAGGGAGGCCTTTGGTCCTTAGAGCTAGAGTGACTGCTTTCCATACTGTCCCGTTCTCTCGCTCCACTTGACCGTTACCCCGGGGGTTGTAGCTGGTGGTACGGCTCGTGGCGATCCCCCTGGACAGCATGTACTGGCGTAGCTCTTCACTCATGAAGGACGCCCCCCTATCCGTATGGATGTAGCTCGGCATACCGAACAGGCAGAACAGGCTGTTGAGGCATTTAATGACCGTAGCGCTGGTCATGTCTGGGCAGGGGAAGGCGAATGGGAAACGAGAGTATTCGTCCACAATGTTCAGGAAGTAAACATTGCGGTCGACGGACGGGAGGGGGCCCTTGAAATCTAAGCTGAGCCGCTCAAAGGGCCGTGTAGCTTTGATTAAGTGGGCTCTATCAGGGTGGTAGAACCGAGGCTTGCACTCAGCGCAAGTGCGGCAGTTCCTGGTCAGGGACCGAACTTCCTCAATCGAGTAGGGTAAGTTGCGGGACTTTATGAAGTGGAACAGCCGCGTGACCCCTGGGTGGCAGAGGTCATTGTGGAGGGTCTGTAGCCGATCCCCGGTGGCGCTGGCACACATCCCTCGTGAGAGGGCGTCGGGGGATTCGTTAAGGGCCCCTGGCTGGTAAATGATGTCATAATCAAAGGTGGCGAGCTCGATCCGCCACCTGAGAATCTTATCATTTTTAATCTTCCCCCTCTGTTTATTATTGAACATAAACGCTACCGACCGCTGGTCGGTAAGTAGGGTGAAGCGTTTGCCGGCTAGGTAGTGGCGCCAGTGGCGCACTGCCTCCACGATGGCTTGGGCCTCCTTTTCTACGGAGGAGTGTCTGATCTCGGGCCCTTGGAGGGTCCTCGAGAAGAAAGCTACGGGCCGCCCCGCCTGGTTGAGGGTGGCCGCCAAGGCAAAGTCAGACGCATCACTTTCCACTTGAAAGGGAGTGTTCTCGTCCACTGCCTGTAGCGTGGCCCGCTCAATATCCTGCTTAATGCTTTTGAAGGCGGCATGGGCCTCAGCAGAGAGCGGAAAAGAGGATGCTTTCAAGAGGGGGCGGGCTTTGTCGGAGTAGTTGGGGACCCATTGGGAATAATAAGAAAATAACCCCAGGCACCTTTTCAGGGCTTTGGGAGTGTTGGGCAGGGGCAGCTCCCGTAGGGGGCGCAATCGGTCGGGGTCTGGTCCGATTTCCCCATTCTCCACCACGCTGCCTAGTATGCAGAGGCGTGTGGTGTTGTAAATGCACTTGTCCTCGTTGTAGGTGAGGTTGAGTTTTTGTGCGGTTTTCAGGAACCTCTCGAGGTTCGAGTCGTGATCCTGCTGGTTGTGACCGCAGATGGTGACGTTGTCGAGGTAGGGGAAGGTTGCCTGCAAGTGGTGGTCATCGACCATGCGGTCCATCTCCCTCTGGAAGACCGAGACCCCATTCGTCACCCAAAAGGGGACTCTGAGGAATTGGTAGAGGCGTCCGTTCGCCTCGAAGGCGGTGTACGGGCGGTCCTCTGGTCTGATAGGGAGCTGGTGGTACGCTGACTTGAGGTCGATAGTGGAGAACACCCGGTATTGGGCAATTTGGTTCACCATTTCTGATATGCGGGGTAGCGGGTAGGCGTCTAGTTGGGTGTACCTGTTGATCGTTTGGCAAAAGTCGATCACCATCCGTTTCTTCTCGCTACCCCTTACCACCACCACTTGGGCGCGCCACGGGCTATTGCTGCGTTCAATAATGCGCTCTTTCAGGAGCCTGTCTACCTCGGTCGCGATAAACCGCCTGTCCTCCCAGCTGTACCTCCTGCTTTTGGTCGCTATTGGCCGGCAGTTAGGGGTAAGGTTCGCGAATAGCGAAGGCGGCTTTACCTTCAGGGTAGCCAGACCGCACACTGTGAGGGGCGGCTGGGACCCACCGTAATTGAGCGTGATGCTTTGGTGGTAGCACTGGAAATCCAGGCCCAAGATCACGCTCGCACATAGATTCTTCATGATTAATACTTTAAAATTATCGTATACAGTTCCGTTAACGGACAATTGTACCGTGCAGTAACCCATAATGGTCGATGTCTGGGTTTTATCAGCCATAGAGATGGTACCCCGAGTAGGGACCACCTTTAGGGAGAGTTGTTGTACCAGTTCAGGGTGGATAAAACTCTCCGTGCTTCCACTGTCAATTAAACATTTAACCCTGCACCCGTTTACCTCGATGTCCACCATTGATTTGGATAGCGGGTGCGGCCTGGTCTGGTCCACTGTGACCGATGCCACTGTAGGGCCCTGATCGAGACAAGATGGCGTCCACGCTGTCTGCTCACAAGATGGCGGACCCCACGAGGTCGGGCAAGATGGCATCCAAGATGGCCGCTCCCACGGCGCACACGCGGCGGGTGGCGGGTTTTCCGGCGGGGTTCCCTCTGCACACCTTCCCGAAGTGCCCCTTCTTACCGCACTTAAAGCAGGTGGTGCCTTTCGCCGGGCACAGGTTTCTGGTGTGCTTCGGCTGCCCGCAGAAGTAGCAGTTGGGTCCCCGACGCGTCGCGGCTGTCGTAGGGCTTCTGGGGGGAGAGCGGGGCCCCGACGGTGTCGGGCTGCCGGGCGGGGAAGATGCCTTCCAAGATGGCGGCGCCCTTGGTGCACAAGTGGCGGCGTGGACGGCGCGGGCTGAAGAGTAGGCGTCCGAGTTTCTCTGGGCCACATCCAGGGATCGTGCTGTGTCCGCAGCCTGTTTCAGGTCCAATCCCGTTTTTTCCAGCAGTCTCTGCCGGATGTAAGTGGAGCTGAGGCCTGTGATAAAGGCATCGCGAACAAGCTCGTCAGTGTACACTGCGGCTTTTACATCTTGGCACTTGCAGTCTTTGCCAAGCGTTTTCAGGGTGCCTAGGAACTCCTCCACCGATTCCCCAGGTCGCTGTGCGCGAGTAGCGAGCAGATGCCTAGCATACACCTCATTCGTAGGCTGCTGGTAATGCGCCTTTAAGATGTCGCAGGCGGCCGGGTACGTGTCGGCGTCTTGGATGAGGGGGTAAACCCGGTGGCTTACCCAATTCCGCAGAATTCCGAGTTTCATACTCGCAGCGTCCGTAGCGTCTTTGACGGCTGCGGAATTGTCCAGGAAGAATTCCATACACATAAACCAGTGTCCGAAGCGTGCCGATGCGTCCGAAGCATGCTGGTCCAAATCCAAACGTTCGGGTTTCAAGAGTTGATCCATTGTGTTGAAAATTAAGTCAATAAAATTGATGTGCCTCAATAAATCCGAGACTCGATGTTAGCGAAACAAAACAAGGCTTTTATTGACTTAGAAGGTAACACACAGAGGAGAATGTATCTTCCATCCAGAGGTCTGCCGTACTGGATGTGCTGCAGGCTGGGCCAGCTTACATAGGAGCCAGGTATGGGCGGAGCCCTACACACAGTACAATACAATGGAAATGAAACTGAAACCAACCACAGTCACAGGCAGAGAAATACTGATGAGTGATGAATGGAATATTTCATCACACTGAGGGAGTGCTGCACTTTCGGAGGGGCAGTACTGAGGGAGCGCCGCACTGTTGGAGGGGCAGTACTGAGGGAGCGCCGCACTGTCGGAGGGGCAGTACTGAGGGAGTCCAGCACTGTCGGAGGGGCAGTACTGAGGGAGCGCCGCACTGTCGGAGGGGCAGTACTGAGGGAGTCCTGCACTGTCGGAGGGGCAGTGCTGAGGGAGCACCGCACTGTCGGAGGGGCAGTACTGAGGGAGTCCTGCACTGTCGGAGGGGCAGTACTGAGGGAGCGCCGCACTGTCGGAGGGGCAGTACTGAGGGAGTCCTGCACTGTCGGAGGGGCAGTACTGAGGGAGCGCCGCACTGTCGGAGGGGCAGTACTGAGGGAGTCCTGCACTGTCGGAGGGGCAGTACTGAGGGAGCGCCGCACTGTCGGAGGGGCAGTACTGAGGGAGTCCTGCACTGTCGGAGGGGCGGTACTGAGGGAGCGCCGCACTGTCGGAGGGGCGGTACTGAGGGAGCGCCGCACTGTCGGAGGGGCAGTACTGAGGGAGTCCTGCACTGTCGGAGGGGCGGTACTGAGGGAGCGCTGCACTGTTGGAGGGGCAGTACTGAGGGAGCGCCGCACTGTCGGAGGGGCAGTACTGAGGAAGCGCCGCACTGTCGGAGGGGCAGTACTGAGGGAGCGCCGCACTGTCGGAGGGGCGGGTACTGAGGGAGCGCCGCACTGTCGGAGGGGCAGTACTGAGGAAGTGCCGTACTGTCAGAGGGGCAGTACTGAGGGAGCGCCGCACTGTCGGAGGGGCAGTACAGAGAGAGCGCCGCACTGTCGGAGGGGCAGTACTGAGGGAGCGCCGCACTGTCAGAGGGGCAGTACTGAGGGAGTGCCGCACTGTCGGAGGGACAGTACTGAGGGAGCGCCGCACTGTCGGAGGGGCAGTACTGAGGGAGCGCCTCACTGTCGGAGGGACAGTACTGAGGGAGCGCCGCACTGTCGGAGGGGCAGTACTGAGGGAGTGCCGCACTGTCAGAGGGGCAGTACTGAGGGAGTGCCGCACTGTCAGAGGGGCAGTACTGAGGGAGCGCCGCACTGTCGGAGGGGCAGTACTGAGGGAGCGCCTCACTGTCGGAGGGACAGTACTGAGGGAGTGCTGCACTGTCGGAGGGGCAGTACTGAGGGAGCGCCGCACTGTCGGAGGGGCAGTACTGAGGGAGCGCCGCACTGTCGGAGAGGCAGTACTGAGGGAGCGCCACACTGTCGCAGGGGCAGTACTGAGTGATGTGCCTCAATAAATCCGAGACTCGATGTTAGCGAAACAAAACAAGGCTTTTATTGACTTAGAAGGTAACACACAGAGGAGAATGTATCTTCCATCCAGAGGTCTGCCGTACTGGATGTGCTGCAGGCTGGGCCAGCTTACATAGGAGCCAGGTATGGGCGGAGCCCTACACACAGTACAATACAATGGAAATGAAACTGAAACCAACCACAGTCACAGGCAGAGAAATACTGATGAGTGATGAATGGAATATTTCATCACATTCACCCCTTCTATAGATTTAGTCTGTTCGGGGGTTTGATAGTCCTCTGCGACCGACGTGGCTGTTGTGGTGCCGCGGGTGTCGGCTGGGTGTCCCCGGTGGCCTCCTGGGTCTCTGCTGGGGATGCCGCCAGGGTTGTTGAAGGGTTAGTTGGTGGGGGCACCGTTGGTCGATGTTCTTCCGGGGGTGATGAAAGAGTAGTGGGTGGGTAAGAGTTGCTGTGGTCGTTGTTGCTGCTGTTGTCGTGGTTGTTGTCGTTACCGGCTGGGGCGACGTCTTTTATGGACACGGTGTCCTCCCTTCCGTCGGCGTGCCGGACATACGCGTATTGGGGGTTGGCGTGGAGTAGGTGCACTGACTCCACGAGAGGGTCCGTCTTGTGGCCCCTCACATGCCTTCGCACGAATACCGGACCTGGGGTGGAGAGCCATGACGGCATGGATACGCCTGAGGTGGATTTCCGGGGAAAGACAAACATTCGCTCGTGAGGCGTGGCATTAGTGGCAGTACACAATAGCGACCGTATCGAATGGAGCACATCCGGGAGGACTTCCTGCCAGCGGGAGGTAGGGAGGCCTTTGGTCCTTAGAGCTAGAGTGACTGCTTTCCATACTGTCCCGTTCTCTCGCTCCACTTGACCGTTACCCCGGGGGTTGTAGCTGGTGGTACGGCTCGTGGCGATCCCCCTGGACAGCATGTACTGGCGTAGCTCTTCACTCATGAAGGACGCCCCCCTATCCGTATGGATGTAGCTCGGCATACCGAACAGGCAGAACAGGCTGTTGAGGCATTTAATGACCGTAGCGCTGGTCATGTCTGGGCAGGGGAAGGCGAATGGGAAACGAGAGTATTCGTCCACAATGTTCAGGAAGTAAACATTGCGGTCGACGGACGGGAGGGGGCCCTTGAAATCTAAGCTGAGCCGCTCAAAGGGCCGTGTAGCTTTGATTAAGTGGGCTCTATCAGGGTGGTAGAACCGAGGCTTGCACTCAGCGCAAGTGCGGCAGTTCCTGGTCAGGGACCGAACTTCCTCAATCGAGTAGGGTAAGTTGCGGGACTTTATGAAGTGGAACAGCCGCGTGACCCCTGGGTGGCAGAGGTCATTGTGGAGGGTCTGTAGCCGATCCCCGGTGGCGCTGGCACACATCCCTCGTGAGAGGGCGTCGGGGGATTCGTTAAGGGCCCCTGGCTGGTAAATGATGTCATAATCAAAGGTGGCGAGCTCGATCCGCCACCTGAGAATCTTATCATTTTTAATCTTCCCCCTCTGTTTATTATTGAACATAAACGCTACCGACCGCTGGTCGGTAAGTAGGGTGAAGCGTTTGCCGGCTAGGTAGTGGCGCCAGTGGCGCACTGCCTCCACGATGGCTTGGGCCTCCTTTTCTACGGAGGAGTGTCTGATCTCGGGCCCTTGGAGGGTCCTCGAGAAGAAAGCTACGGGCCGCCCCGCCTGGTTGAGGGTGGCCGCCAAGGCAAAGTCAGACGCATCACTTTCCACTTGAAAGGGAGTGTTCTCGTCCACTGCCTGTAGCGTGGCCCGCTCAATATCCTGCTTAATGCTTTTGAAGGCGGCATGGGCCTCAGCAGAGAGCGGAAAAGAGGATGCTTTCAAGAGGGGGCGGGCTTTGTCGGAGTAGTTGGGGACCCATTGGGAATAATAAGAAAATAACCCCAGGCACCTTTTCAGGGCTTTGGGAGTGTTGGGCAGGGGCAGCTCCCGTAGGGGGCGCAATCGGTCGGGGTCTGGTCCGATTTCCCCATTCTCCACCACGCTGCCTAGTATGCAGAGGCGTGTGGTGTTGTAAATGCACTTGTCCTCGTTGTAGGTGAGGTTGAGTTTTTGTGCGGTTTTCAGGAACCTCTCGAGGTTCGAGTCGTGATCCTGCTGGTTGTGACCGCAGATGGTGACGTTGTCGAGGTAGGGGAAGGTTGCCTGCAAGTGGTGGTCATCGACCATGCGGTCCATCTCCCTCTGGAAGACCGAGACCCCATTCGTCACCCAAAAGGGGACTCTGAGGAATTGGTAGAGGCGTCCGTTCGCCTCGAAGGCGGTGTACGGGCGGTCCTCTGGTCTGATAGGGAGCTGGTGGTACGCTGACTTGAGGTCGATAGTGGAGAACACCCGGTATTGGGCAATTTGGTTCACCATTTCTGATATGCGGGGTAGCGGGTAGGCGTCTAGTTGGGTGTACCTGTTGATCGTTTGGCAAAAGTCGATCACCATCCGTTTCTTCTCGCTACCCCTTACCACCACCACTTGGGCGCGCCACGGGCTATTGCTGCGTTCAATAATGCGCTCTTTCAGGAGCCTGTCTACCTCGGTCGCGATAAACCGCCTGTCCTCCCAGCTGTACCTCCTGCTTTTGGTCGCTATTGGCCGGCAGTTAGGGGTAAGGTTCGCGAATAGCGAAGGCGGCTTTACCTTCAGGGTAGCCAGACCGCACACTGTGAGGGGCGGCTGGGACCCACCGTAATTGAGCGTGATGCTTTGGTGGTAGCACTGGAAATCCAGGCCCAAGATCACGCTCGCACATAGATTCTTCATGATTAATACTTTAAAATTATCGTATACAGTTCCGTTAACGGACAATTGTACCGTGCAGTAACCCATAATGGTCGATGTCTGGGTTTTATCAGCCATAGAGATGGTACCCCGAGTAGGGACCACCTTTAGGGAGAGTTGTTGTACCAGTTCAGGGTGGATAAAACTCTCCGTGCTTCCACTGTCAATTAAACATTTAACCCTGCACCCGTTTACCTCGATGTCCACCATTGATTTGGATAGCGGGTGCGGCCTGGTCTGGTCCACTGTGACCGATGCCACTGTAGGGCCCTGATCGAGACAAGATGGCGTCCACGCTGTCTGCTCACAAGATGGCGGACCCCACGAGGTCGGGCAAGATGGCATCCAAGATGGCCGCTCCCACGGCGCACACGCGGCGGTGGCGGGTTTTCCGGCGGGGTTCCCTCTGCACACCTTCCCGAAGTGCCCCTTCTTACCGCACTTAAAGCAGGTGGTGCCTTTCGCCGGGCACAGGTTTCTGGTGTGCTTCGGCTGCCCGCAGAAGTAGCAGTTGGGTCCCCGACGCGTCGCGGCTGTCGTAGGGCTTCTGGGGGGAGAGCGGGGCCCCGACGGTGTCGGGCTGCCGGGCGGGGAAGATGCCTTCCAAGATGGCGGCGCCCTTGGTGCACAAGTGGCGGCGTGGACGGCGCGGGCTGAAGAGTAGGCGTCCGAGTTTCTCTGGGCCACATCCAGGGATCGTGCTGTGTCCGCAGCCTGTTTCAGGTCCAATCCCGTTTTTTCCAGCAGTCTCTGCCGGATGTAAGTGGAGCTGAGGCCTGTGATAAAGGCATCGCGAACAAGCTCGTCAGTGTACACTGCGGCTTTTACATCTTGGCACTTGCAGTCTTTGCCAAGCGTTTTCAGGGTGCCTAGGAACTCCTCCACCGATTCCCCAGGTCGCTGTGCGCGAGTAGCGAGCAGATGCCTAGCATACACCTCATTCGTAGGCTGCTGGTAATGCGCCTTTAAGATGTCGCAGGCGGCCGGGTACGTGTCGGCGTCTTGGATGAGGGGGTAAACCCGGTGGCTTACCCAATTCCGCAGAATTCCGAGTTTCATACTCGCAGCGTCCGTAGCGTCTTTGACGGCTGCGGAATTGTCCAGGAAGAATTCCATACACATAAACCAGTGTCCGAAGCGTGCCGATGCGTCCGAAGCATGCTGGTCCAAATCCAAACGTTCGGGTTTCAAGAGTTGATCCATTGTGTTGAAAATTAAGTCAATAAAATTGATGTGCCTCAATAAATCCGAGACTCGATGTTAGCGAAACAAAACAAGGCTTTTATTGACTTAGAAGGTAACACACAGAGGAGAATGTATCTTCCATCCAGAGGTCTGCCGTACTGGATGTGCTGCAGGCTGGGCCAGCTTACATAGGAGCCAGGTATGGGCGGAGCCCTACACACAGTACAATACAATGGAAATGAAACTGAAACCAACCACAGTCACAGGCAGAGAAATACTGATGAGTGATGAATGGAATATTTCATCACACTGAGGGAGTGCTGCACTTTCGGAGGGGCAGTACTGAGGGAGCGCCGCACTGTTGGAGGGGCAGTACTGAGGGAGCGCCGCACTGTCGGAGGGGCAGTACTGAGGGAGTCCAGCACTGTCGGAGGGGCAGTACTGAGGGAGCGCCGCACTGTCGGAGGGGCAGTACTGAGGGAGTCCTGCACTGTCGGAGGGGCAGTGCTGAGGGAGCACCGCACTGTCGGAGGGGCAGTACTGAGGGAGTCCTGCACTGTCGGAGGGGCAGTACTGAGGGAGCGCCGCACTGTCGGAGGGGCAGTACTGAGGGAGTCCTGCACTGTCGGAGGGGCAGTACTGAGGGAGCGCCGCACTGTCGGAGGGGCAGTACTGAGGGAGTCCTGCACTGTCGGAGGGGCAGTACTGAGGGAGCGCCGCACTGTCGGAGGGGCAGTACTGAGGGAGTCCTGCACTGTCGGAGGGGCGGTACTGAGGGAGCGCCGCACTGTCGGAGGGGCGGTACTGAGGGAGCGCCGCACTGTCGGAGGGGCAGTACTGAGGGAGTCCTGCACTGTCGGAGGGGGCGGTACTGAGGGAGCGCTGCACTGTTGGAGGGGCAGTACTGAGGGAGCGCCGCACTGTCGGAGGGGCAGTACTGAGGAAGCGCCGCACTGTCGGAGGGGCAGTACTGAGGGAGCGCCGCACTGTCGGAGGGGCGGTACTGAGGGAGCGCCGCACTGTCGGAGGGGCAGTACTGAGGGAGTCCAGCACTGTCGGTAGGGCAATGCTGAGGGAGTCCTGCCCTGTCGGAGGTGCTGTCTTTCAGATGAGACGTTAAACTGAGGCCCCATCTGCCCTCTCAGCTGGACATAAAAGATCCCATGGCACTATTTCGAAGAAGAGCAGGGTAGTTCTCCCTGATATCTTGGGCCAATATTTATATCTCAAAAAAATCACTAAAAATTGCAGGAATGACGCATGAGGGTCGATTGGGCTTGCACTCGCTGGAGTTTAGAAGAATGAGAGGGGATCTCATTGAAACTTATAAAATTCTAACAGGACTAGACAGACTAGATGCAGGAAGGATGTTCCCGATGGCGGGGGAGTCCAGAACCAGGGGTCACAGTCTAAGGATAAGGGGTAAGCCATTTAGGACAGAAATGAGGAGGAATTTCTTCAGCCAGAGAGTGGTGAACCTGTGGAATTCTCTACCACAGAAGGCAGTAGATGCCAATTCAGTAAATATATTCAAGAAGGCGTTGGATATGTTTCTTAAGGCTAAAGGGATCAAGGGATATGGGGAGAAGGCAGGGACAGGGTACTGAACTTGGATGATCAGCCATGATCTCATTAAATGGCGGAGCAGGCTCGAGGGGCCGAATGGCCTACTCCTGCTCCTATCTTCTGTGTTTCTAAAACAGATGATCTGGTCATTATCACATTGCTGTTTGTGGGAGCTTGCTGTGCGCAAATTGGCTGCTGCGTTTCCTGTATTACAACAGTGACCACACTTCAAAAAAGTACTTCATTGGCTGTAAAGCTCTTTGGGACGTCCGGTGGTCGTGAAAGGTGCTGGAGAAACACAAGTCTTTCTTTTTTCTTCTGCGAGCCTAGGCTAGGGGGCGCGATTCGAACCCTTACGCTCAGCAGCCACCAGGCGGACGGGCAGTTAAAATCGGCCGGCCTCGCACCTTTCCGACAGCCGCCACGATGGCAAGGCCTGCAATTTTAACCCGCTCGCCTGAGCGGGCAGCAAGGACACACGCCCATGGCCAACAGGGGTCCTTCTTTACATAGGCACGGTGCGGCCCGATGACATCATTGAGACCCGACGTGTAATTTTAACTCGGGCCTGAGTGGGGGGGGGGCGGAATCCACCTGGAGTTAAAATCAGGCCCAAGCTCAGGAGTCTGTTTAGCACTGAAATCCCTACCCCTTCCATCAGCATCGCACCAAACAGGTTAGCTCGCTTCATTAAAGTGATCCGACAATTTCTGTTTCCAGCCCTGAATTCCCACTTTGCTGCTTCATTTCAATTACTGAATCGTTCAATTTATGTCGCGCAAAGATTGGTAACACAGGAGCAGGAGGAGGCCATTCAGCCCCTCGAGCCTGTTCCGCCATTCAACGAGATCATGGCTGATCTGCGACCTAACTCCATCCACCCGCCTTTGCCCCGAATCCCTTGATACCTTTGGTTAACAAAAATCTCAGATTTAACATTAACAATTGATCGAGCATCGATTGCCGTTTGCGGAGGAGAGTTCCAAACTTCTACCACCCTTTGTGTGTAGAAGTGTTTCCTAATTTCACTCCTGAAAGGTCTGGCTCTAATTTTTAGACTGTGCCCCCTAGTCCGAGACTCCCCAACCAGCGGAAATAGTTTCTCTCTCTCTACCCTATCAGTTCCCCTTAATATCCTGAAAACTTCCATCAGATCACCCCTTAACCTTCTAAATTCCAGGGAATACAACCCTAGTTTGTGTAATCTCTCCTCGTAACGTAACCCTTGGAGTCCGGGTATCATTCTGGTAAACCTACGCTGCACTCCCTCCAAGGCCAATATATCCTTCCTAAGGTGCGGGGCCCAGAACTGCTCGCAGAGCTCCAGGTGTGGTCTAACCAGGGCTTTTGACTCAGGGAACTCGCATCGATTCGACAGCCTGTGGTTTGCAGCTATTGTCAGTGCCTGGCCTTCAGCAGGGGTACGTATTCGGAAAGCACAGACACAGGCAGATGGTTTTCATGTCACAACCGCTCCCTCGCCAGCATCTGCCTTGGGGGCAACTGACAGGTCAAGAATCCCAAAGCACGCGGGCTCCTGTAACTGAAACGGGGAAAAGCAGTTCCTGGCAGGCTCTTCGGCCTCTGTAGCATGCAACGGTAGACTTCCAGCAGGCCCTCAGGAGACCGCTGAGGAATTTGTTACACCTTCCTATTTCCAGTGGGGCCTCGCTTAGGCGCGAGAAAGAAGGCAGCACATCAGTACACAAAGCACAAGGGCACCGCACAGCAGTCTTTCAAATTAGGCATACTGCACACACGCACTTGTCCTTGAATTTCTATTACACAGTATTCACAGCACAGAAACAGGCCATTCGGGCCAACTGGTCCACACCAGCCTCCTCCCACCCCTCTTCATCTAACCCCGTCAACATATCCTTCTTGCTGCAGTTGTACAGGTTAATATAAATTGTGAACAACAGTGGTCCCAGCACTGATCCTTGTGGTACACCACTACCCACCTTCTGCCACTGTGAGTAGTACTGGAACAAGGATGTCTTGCTGCAGTTGTACAGGGCCTTGGTGAGACCACACCTTGAGTATTGTGTGCAGTTTTGGTCGCCTTATCTGAGGAAGGATGTTCTTGCCATGGAGGGAGTGCAGCGAAGATTCACCAGACTGATACCTGGGATGGCATGAATGACGTATGAGGAGAGATTGGGTCGGTTGGGCTTATACTCGCTGGAGTTTAGAAGAATGAGAGGGGATCTCATTGAAACTTATAAAATTCTAACAGGACTAGACAGACTGGATGCAGGAGGGATGTTCCCGATGGTTGGGGAGTCCAGAACCAGGGGTCACAGTCTAAGGATAAGGGGTAAGCCATTTAGGACAGAGATGAGGAGGAATTTCTTCACCCAGAGAGTGGTGAACCTGTGGAATTCTCTACCACAGAAGGCAGTAGAGGCCAATTCATTAAATATATTCAAGAAGGAGTTAGATATATTTCTTAAGGCTAAAGGGATCAAGGGATATGGGGAGAAGGCAGGGACAGGGTACTGAATTTGGATGATCAGCCATGATCTCATTGAATGGCGGAGCAGGCTCGAGGGGCCGAATGGCCTACTCCTGCTCCTATCTTCTATGTTTCTATGTATTCCTTTCTCTCTCATGTGTTTATCCAGCTTCCCCTTAAATGCATCTATACTATTCGCCTCAACCACTCCCTGTGGTAGCGAGTTCCACATTCTCACCACTCTCTGGGTAAAGAAGTTTCTCCTGAATTCCCGATTGGATTTATCAGTGACTATCTTATATTGACGGCCCCTAGTTCTGGTCTCCCCCACAAGTGGAAACATCTTCTCTACGTCTACCCTATCGAAACCCTTTCATAATCATAAAGATCTCGATCAGGTCGCCCCTCAGCCTGTCCAATCTTTCCTGATAGGTGCAAGCTCTCAGCTCTAGAATGTCGAACACAAATTCCCAAAACACTGTTCCGTACCTAACGGGAAAAAGTCAACTTTAAAAAGAATTTAAGTTTACATGAAGTATTCTGCTGAAGACGAGGAGCTTACAGGGTTACGGACACACAGCAGGGGTGTGGGAGGAGGCACGCCTGCTCTTCCAGGGAGCTGGCACAGGCATGCTGGACCGAATGGCCTCCTGCTGTGCTGAAAGTTTCTATGAGTCTGTGATATCTGATGCTTGACTATTACCTGGTGTTCTCCTTTCAGCTCCTCATGTTCGCACCGTCCAGTGATGCTAACACATCTCACGTGTATCTCCAGCATCTTAAGTGCAATGCACTGCCTGAGAAGGTGGTGGAGGGAGACTCAATCGTGGCTTTCAAAAGGGAATTGGGTAAGTACGTGAGGGGAAAAAATTTGCAGTGCTACGGGGAAAGGGCAGGGGAGTGGGACTAGCCAAAGTGCTCTTGCAGAGAGCCGGCACGGGCTCGACGGGCCGAATGGCCTCCTTCTGTGCTGTAACCATTCTATGATTTTATGGGGGCTAAATTTAGTTGATTAACGCCTCCCCTTAGCACCCTAAGAGGACACTAACGGGGCGCAAATCAACTAGCGCCTAGGCACGGCGCCGCTAACACCTCCCGCAAAATTCAGCGGGAGGTTAGCAGCGGCGCTAACCATCAGCGCCGCGGAGTGCTGCGCCGCCGGAGATGGCGTCATCGCCGCGCCCAGCGCCCCGCTTGCGCCCCGGCTGCAATATTGGCTGGCGCCCACCAGACACTGTGTCCGCCGAGGTCAGTGGGGGGCCTACCTGCGGCCGGGGCGGCGCTAGTTAGAGGGGAGGTGGCGGGCGGCCATTTTTGTTGCTGGCCACCTGCCAGCACCTGCCCCCATTGCTGTCTGCGGCCCCTGTGAAGCCCTCCCCCCCACCCCCGCGGGTTGCCGGCTGCGCACCGTGGGCCCGGTACTCCTCTTGTGTGCCGGGCTCGTTTGCCGACTATCCCGATGCCTGGTGGCCCGGCTGCGCCAGACCCCCTCCCCTTTAATAAGAGGAGGAAGGCCTGCAGCAGTTCCGCGGCGCGATGTGCCTCGGAGCGTGGCGCTGCGGCACGTAGCGCCGCGATATTGGCTCGCAGCCTGGAAAATTCGGCCGCGGGGGGGTGGGGGCGCTAATTTTTTCGGGGTGCTAACACTAGCGCCCTGGTGAAGGTCAAATTATTACCCCTATGACCTGAATTCATCTCACCACCCAACCTTCTGCTCTTAGCAACCTTGTCCCTTCACCGAGGTTACTCAGTAATACAAGCTGAGCCACACTGGTGCAACGCAACAGGATGACGTCCAATACTGATCCTTCTCGAGGTTAAATGAGGAAAGGCAAAGTGGAAAGTCTTCATGTTGTCACACGTAAGCTTTCGGAAGACAGTTCTGCTCCTCCGAGAGTTGGAACCAGGTGCTCTGACGCTGACAAGCTAACTGTAAGATAGGTCGGTGGGTTTAGATAAGCAGAGTAAGAGCGGACCGTGCTGACACCTCACTCGTCCCTCTCCCTCATTCGGCTAGCTTCTCAAAGCTGATTGATTAATTTATTCACAGCTAACATGCTCCAGCCATTTACGTGCAGCGAGAAATTAGAATCATAGATGTTTAGGGCACAGAAGGAGGCCATTTGGCCCATCGGCTGAGTATTGTGCACAGTTTTGGTCTCCTCACCTAAGGAAGGATATACTTGCCATAGAGGGAGTGCAACGAAGGTTCACCAGACTGGTCCTGGGATGGGGGGATTGTCCTATGAGGAGAGATTGAGTAGACTAGGCCTATATTCTCTAGAGTTTAGAAGAATGAGAGGTGATCTCATTGAAACATACAAAATTGTTACAGGGCTTGACAGGGTAGATGCAGAGAGGATGTTTCCCCTGGCTGGGGAGTCTAGAACCAGGGGTCACAGTCTCAGAATAAGGGGTCGGCCATTTAGGACTGAGATGAGGAGGAATTTCTTCACTCAGAGGGTGGTGAATCTTTGTAATTCTCTGCCCCAGAGGGCTGTGGAGGCTCAGTCGTTGAGTATATTCAAGGCTGAGATCGATAGATTTTTGAATATTAAGGGAATCAAGGGATATGGGGATAGTGCAGGAAAGTGGAGTTGAGGTCGAAGATCAGCCATGATCTCATTGAATGGCGGAGCAGGCTCGAGGGGCCGAATGGCCGACTCCTGCTCCTATTTCTTATGTTCTTATGCGTCCGTGCCGGTCGACAAAGAGCTCTCCACTCTAATCCCACTTTCCAGCTCTTGGTCTGTAGCCGTGTAGGTTACAAGTGCATATCCAAGTACTTTTTAAATGTGATGAGGGTTTCTGCCTCTCCCACCCTTTCAGGCAGTGAGTTCCAGACCCCCACCACCCTCTGGGTGAAAAAGGTTCTCCTCAAATCCCCTCTAATCCTTCTACCAATTACTTTAAATCTCTGCCCCCTGGTTATTGACCTCTCTGCTAAGGGAAATAGTTCCTTCCTGTCCACTCTAGCTAACAGAAGGCAGAGAGTTGGGATAAATGGTTCATTCTCAGACTGGCAATCAGTAACTAGTGGTGTTCCACAGGGGTCAGTGCTGGGTCCCCAACTCTTTACAATCTATATTAACGATTTGGAGGAGGGGACCGAGTGTAACATATCAAAGTTTGCAGATGATACTAAGATGGGAGGGAAAGTAGTGAGTGAGGAGGACATAAAAAACCTGCAAGGGGACATAGACAGGCTAAGTAAGTGGGCAGAGATTTGGCAGATGGAATACAATACTGGAAAGTGTGAGGTTATGCACTTTGGCAGGAAAAATCGTAGAGCAAGTTATTATCTTAATGGCAAGAAACTGGAAAGTACTGAAGTACAAAGGGATCTGGGGGTCCTGGTGCATGAAACTCAAAAGGTTAGTATGCAGGTGCAGCAAGTGATTAAGAAGGCCAATGGAATGTTGGCTTTTATTGCTGGGGGGATAGAATATAAAAATAGGGAGGTATTGCTTCAGTTGTACAAGGTATTGGTGAGGCCGCACCTGGAATACTGCGTACAGTTTTGGTGTCCATACTTAAGAAAGGACATACTTGCTCTCGAGTCAGTACAAAGAAGGTTCACTCGGTTAATCCCGGGGATGAGGGGATGGACATATGAGGAGAGGTTGAGTAGATTGGGACTCTACTCATTGGAGTTCAGAAGAATGAGAGGCGATCTTATTGAAACATATAAGATTGTGAAGGGGTTGGATCGGGTGGATGCGGGGAAGATGTTCCCGATGATGGGTGAAACTAGAATGAGGGGGCATAGTCTTAGAATAAGGGGCTGCTCTTTCAAAACTGAGATGAGGAGGAACTACTTCACTCAGAGGGTGGTAGGTCCATGGAATATGCTGCCCCAAAATGCTGTAGAAGCTACATCATTACATAAATTTAAAACAGAAATAGACAGTTTCCTAGAAGTAAAGGGAATTAAGGGTTACGGGGAGCGGGCAGGAATTTGGACGAGTCTCGGTTCGGATCGGTCATGGCCCTGTGGGTAGCGGAGCGGGCCCAGGGGCCGTGTAGCCTGATCCTGCTCCTATTTCGTGTGTCTAATTCTGTCAGATTCAGGAGATGGTTCTGTGATAGTGGATTGGCGGTTAGGATCAGATCAGCCATGATCTTATTGAATGGCGGAGCAGGCTCGAGGGGCCGATTGGCCTACTCCTGCTCCTATTTCTTATGTTCTTATGTCCCTCATAATTTTATACACCTCAATTAAATCTCCCCTCAGCTTCCTCTATTCCAAAGAAAACAACCCCAGCCTCTCCAATCTTTCCTTGTAGCTAAAATTCTCCAGCCCAGGCAACATCCTGGTAAATCTCCTCTGCACCCTCTCTTGTGCGATCACATCCTTCCTGTAACGTGGTGACCAGAACAGTATGCAGTACTCGAGCTGGGGCCAAACTAGCTATGTTGCTTGGTTCCAATAGTTACCACCGATAGGTAGTTGCTTACTTTCCCACACCCAAAGCTCCATGTCTGCTGTTGACTGCGTCCACACTGTTGGGCATCCTGGAGAGTTGTATGTTGGACATCTTGGAGAGTTAAGGGCTACTAATCGAACTTCTTTGTATCTTGGAGCAACAGGCTCTCCGATATAAGGATGGCTTCGAAGTGCCAGGAGAGGAAAACCTGGCTTATCGTCTGCTTTTAATGTCCGAGTGTTATATACGAGAAATGCTTGTGCAAGGAAATAAGTGACAGTATTGGCATCAGCCATGAGTGATTAAATTATAACTTTAGTGGCTGGTGTAATAAAGAAAGAAAGACTTGCATTTCTATGGCGCCTTTCACGACCACCGGACTTCTCAAAGTGCTTTGCAGTCAATTAAGTACTTTTTGAAGTGTAGTCACTGTTGTAATGTGGGAAACGCGGCTGACAATTTGCGCACAGCAAGCTCCCACAAACAGCAATGTGAAAATGACCAGATCATAGAAACATAGAAGATAGGAGCAGGAGTAGGCCATTCGGCCCTTCGAGCCTGCTCCGCCATTCAACGAGATCATGGCTGATCATCCAAACCCTAGCACCCGGTCCCTACACCGACAGCCATCCCACCCAAGCCCTATCCCCGTAACCCCACGTATTTAATCCCCCCTAACACTAAGGGCCAATTTTTATCATGGCCAATCAACCTAACCCGCACATCTTTGGACTGTGGGAGGAAACCGGAGCACCCGGAGAAAACCCACGCAAACACGGGGAGAATGTGCAAACTCCACACATCTGTTTTTGTTATCTTGGTTCAGAGAGAAATATTGGTCCCAGGACACCGGGGATAATTCCCTTGCTCTTCTTCGAAATAGTGCCAGGGGATCTTTTACGTCCACCTGAGAGAGCAGACGGGGCCTCGGTTTAACGTCTCATCTGAAAGACGGTACCGCCGACAGTGCGGCACTCCCTCAACACTGCACTGGGAGTTTCAGCCTAGCTTTATGTGCTCAAGTCCCTGGAGTGAGACTTGCACCCACAACTTTCTGACTCAGAGGCGAGCGTGCTACCCACTGAGCACGCAGCTTGTGATAAAAATGATAACTTCCGGGAAGTTATGTCATCACTTCCTGTGAACTATGAACTATGAACTGTGTACATACCTCACTTCCTGTCATATGTCACTTCCTGTTGGACTGGTATAAATACTGGTCTGTTCAGTATTGTAAGAGGCTTCTACCAGAGGCATGGTAAAGACCTCTCTTGTGTATATAGTGTGTTTATAAGTTACTTAAAGCTTACTTTAAAGTTACTTGATGGTAAGTCTCCTTTTTCTTACATCACAGCTGACACTAATAAACAGAGGTAGGGGGAGCCATTAATTATAACATGGAAAGATAACGGTTAATAAAAAACCTGTGCTTCAAAGGGGTTGAGAACAGTTACGTCAGGAAGTCTTGCTTAAGGGAAGTAGCTTAGGAGTAAATAACTATAACTGTTTAGATGAAGAGACTGTCTTCAAAGGATTTTGGAACAGATATATCATGAGGCCTTTTCTGTGCCATGTACCTTTGATGTAGGCAAAATATATGGTGTATAATGGAGCATGGTTTTCAACAGATCTTCAGAGGGCTTGCGAGATACAGAAGCCGAAAGCCACTCTCTGTGTCTAATTGAGTCGATCACTCGTCCCAGGCATCGATGAGCTCAGTTCCATATACTCCACCATCAAGTGTCTCGAGCTTGCTCGAAGCGTGTTCTTGTGAATCAGAGGCGGAAGGAGCTTGACTGCTAACACCTGCCATTGTCGTTTTTGAATCCCCACTGACCAGAGTATCAAGGGATATGGGGATAGTGCAGGAAAGTGGAGTTGAGGTTGATGGTCAGCCGTGATCTTATTGAATGGTGGAGCAGGCTCGAGGGGCCGAGTGGCCGGCTCCTGCTCCTATTTCTTATGACATCTGAAAATTTCTGATATGTATGCCAAACACCGAAGGGGTATTTTTCTGCGGCTCTACTGCTGACACAGAGGACGTGATCTTGCCAGCCTTGGGGAGGTGGGTATGCAGGCGGGACTGTCGGGAAAATGGCAGACCCGCCCCCCAACCCGCCTCCGTGCCATCTTGCCAGGAGGCGGGTCGCCGACCTGCGCCGGGTCCCGTCTCCTCGGAGGCGGGAAGGGGATTACAGCCACTTATCTGCCTGTTAACAGGTAGTTAACAGGCAGATAAGAAGATTATCCCCATTTTACCCACATAAGTGCCGGCTTCCCGAAGGCTCCGAAACCCGCCAGGGTCACCGAGGCGAGCAGTGGGTCGGAGGGGTGCAAGAGTGCGCTGTGAAGGTAAGTGATGGGTGCAAGTGTGGAGAAGTGAGTATGTGAGGTGAGTGGAAAGCGATAGAAAATGTTTCCTTACCTTTGTTTCTTCCTGCAGGCTTCAACAGTTGGGATGCGGAGAGTCTCGCACCTCCGCGGTAGAGATGACAGATGGCTGCTGCATTCTCCAATGCAACAACCATCTAATTTCTGCTAAATAAAGAGGTTTGGTGAGTCTTGAATACAAGAACTCATCAAACTACAGAGAATGTCAGTGTTTGACAGCTTCACAGAGCTGTCAAACGATGAATTGTCATCTGTCAAAAATTATTGACAGATGAAACGTCATACGCTGACGTTCTCTGTAACTGGCTTCCCCTTAACTGGCCAGCTAAGCCCAATCAAGGGAAAATAGCCTGGGTTGGCCAGAAGTCGATGGAGGCGGGACGAAAACCCTACAAGTGGGAGTCCCGCCTCCAACGCGCCCCCATTGACAAAATCACCCCCCTAGTTTCAGAGAATCAGGGCGATGGTGCTGTAGCATCATCTCTCACCCGCGCTTACGTTACCAAGGCTCCACACAGGTACGGGCAGTCTCTGAAAATTCAGACTTCAATCGTGGTTCAGTGAGTAGCACTCCCACTCGGAGTGGGAAGGTTGTGGGTTTGAAGCCCCACTCCGTAAACCTGAGCACATAATCTAGGCTGCCACTTCAGCGCGGCACTGGAAGAGTGCAGCACTGTCGCAGGCGCCACCTTTCTCTAAACTAAACTCGACGAAGCGCGATCTGTCCTCAAGTGAATGTGAAAGACCCCAATGACGCGGAGCTGGGGTGTTCTCGGTATCCCGCGCAGTAATTTTCCCTCAACCAGCCGCACCAAAAAGATTATTTATCGCATCGCTGTTTGCGGGATCTTGCTGTGCGCCGATTGGCTGCTGCACATCCCGACGCTACAACGGTGACTACCCTTAGAAAGTACTTTGTGTGGGATGCTTCATGAAGCACATAAACATGAAGGGAGTGGGACTGGCTGAAGTGCTCTTGCAGAGAGCCGACACGGGCTCGACGGGCCGAATGGCCTCCTTCTGTGCTGTAACCATTCTATGACTCTATATCGGCCTTGGAGGGAGTGCAGCGTAGGTTTACCAGAATGATACCCGGACTTCAAGGGTTAAGTTACGAGGCGAGATTACACAAACTAGGGTTGTATTCCCTGGAATGTAGAAGGTTAAGGGGTGATCTGATCGAAGTTTTCAAGATATTTAGGGGAACAGATAGGGTAGAGAGAGAGAAACTATTTCCGCTGGTTGCGGAGTCTAGGACTAGGGGGGCACAGTCTAAAAATTAGAGCCTGACCTTTCAGGAGTGAAGTTAGGAAACACTTCTACACACAAAGGGTGGTAGAAGTTTGGAACTCTCTTCCGCAAACAGCAATTGATGCTAGATCAATTGTTAATTTTAAATCGGAGATTGCTAGCTTTCTGTTAACCAAAGGTATTAAGGAATATGGGGCAAAGGCAGGTAGATGGAGTTAGGTCACAGATCAGCCATGATCTCACTGAATGGCGGAACAGGCTCGAGGGGCTGAATGGCCTCCTCCTGTTCCTATGTGCCTTGGCTGTGAAGTGTACTGAGATCGTGAGAAATCAGTTTTTTCCCATTTACATCTGGGACTTGTTATGTGGCGGCATTAGTGACGACATTGTCCATGAATTTTCATCCTGTCACCTAGCTGTCGACCTCCCGATCCCCATATCCCTCGATTCCCCGAGAGTCCATCTTGCACAACCCACGAGCAGCAAGTGGCCACTCAATCTGTTTCTGGTGCCGCTGGCTTGAATTGACTTACACCTCCGGTCAGTCCGCGAGCGTGACCCCGAGCTTCCGCTCGCTTGCCATTTTAATTCTCCGACCCCCCCCCCCTCCCACTCTGACCTCTCCGTCCTCGGCCTCCTGCACTGTTCCAACGAAGCTCAATGTAAGCTCGAGGAACAGCACCTCATCTTTCCATTAGGCGCTTTACAGCCTTCTGGACTCAACATGGAGTTCAACAATTTCAGATCATAACCTCTGCCCCCATTTTTCCGGACGGCAGCTGTTGATGATTCTGCCATTCCCACTTACACCTCCTCTAGACCCATCCATTGTTTCTTTACTTGTCCCATTACCATCTCCTATAGCCTCACCCCATCATCCCTTTTGTCATTTAATCTCTCCTGCCTTCCAGCCTATCACAGACCTTCCCTTTTGTTCTTTCCTCCCCCCTCTCCCTGCCCTCTACACTTGCTTAAAAACCTGTCCCATCTCCAACGTTTTCCGAAGGGTCACCGACCTCAAACGTTAACTCTCTCCACAGATGCTGCCCGACCTGCTGACTGTTCCCGGCATTTTCTGTTTATATTTCAGACTTCCAGCATCCGCAGAATTTTTGCCTTTTTTGCACACTGACGTGTCGGTGGTTCTGCATGAGACAGACGTTCTCCACGGTGCTGTTACCAGTGCCGGGGATTGAAGTGCTGCCTCAGCGCGCGATGGGTTAACGACGTGGAAGCCAAATCGGCTCTCACAGGGTTAATGATTGATGCATCATCCTGGTTACTGGGGCTGCAGAGCCATCCCCTCAGAGGATTCAGTGCAAGAGCTGTCGTCTAATTTATAAACCCATCTGGTCCCTTAGACTATCAGTGCAATGTAAGTGCGTGAGACACCCATCAACAGAATCACGTCCAACAGTCAGTGATTTATGGCTCTCGGGACCTGCGTCAGATCAAATTTTCAAAAGATGTACACTATCTGCAGCCTTCAACGCTATTCCCGAGCAAGAGCACGCTACCTAATAGATATAACATCAAACAAAAGGCTCAGCATTATATCACCTTGCCAATCTATTGTCAACATTCTCACCTCACTGTACCCGTTTGAGTGTCCATTGCCACATTCTAAACGCCTATCCTACCAATCCATTACCACAGTGTAAAATAAGATCATAAGATGTCAAGGAGTCAGCCATTCAGCCCCTCGAGGTCGCTCCGCCATTCAATAAGGTCATGGCTGATCCTTTTTCATTTATTCATTCCTGGGATGTGGGCGTCGCTGGCGAGGCCCAGCATTTATTGCCCATCCCTAATTGCCCCTTGAGAAGGTGGCGGTGAGCCGCCTTCTTGAACCGCTGCAGTCCGCGTGGTGAAGGTGCTTCCCACAGTGCTGTTAGGGAGGGAGTCCCAAACCTGGACATCGTCCAGATCTTGCTGCGTGCGGACATGGACTGCTTCATTATCTGAGGAGTTGCGAATGGAACTGAACACTATGCAGTCATCAGCGAACATCCCCACTTCTGACTTTATGATGGAGGGAAGGTCTTTGATGAAGCAGCTGAAGATGGTTGGGCCTCGGACACTGCCCTGAGGAACTCCTGCAGCGATATCCTGGGGCTGTGATGATTGATCTCCAACAACCACAACCATCTTTCTTTGTGCTAGGTATAACTCCCACCAGTGGAGAGCATTCCCCCCGATTCCCATTAACTTCATTTTACTAGGGCTCCTTGATGTCACATTCGATGAAATGCTGCTTTGATGTCTAGGGCAGTCACTCTCACCTCACCTCTGGAATTCAGCTCTTTTGTCAATGTTTGGACCAAGGCTATAATGAGGGCTAACTCAACTCCACCTTCCCAGTGCCAGTACTGAGGGAGCACCGCACTGTCGGAGGGGCAGTACTGAGGGAGTGCTGCACTGTCGGAGGGGCAGTACTGAGGGAGTGCTGCACTGTCGGAGGGACAGTACTGAGGGAGTGTTGAACTGTCGGAGGGGCAGTACTGAGGGAGTGCCGCACTGTCGGAGGGGTAGTACTGAGGGAGCGCCGCACTGTCGGAGGGGCAGTACTGAGGGAGCGCCGCACTGTCGGAGGGACAGTACTGAGGGAGCGCCGCACTGTCGGAGGGGCAGTACTGAGGGAGCGTTGCACTGTCGGAGGGGCAGTACTGAGGGAGCGCCGCACTGTCGGAGGGGCAGTACTGAGGGAGCGCCGCACTGTCGGAGGGGCAGTACTGAGGGAGCGCCACGCTGTCGGAGGGGCAGTACTGAGGGAGCACCGCACTGTCGGAGGGGCAGTACTGAGGGAGCGCCGCACTGTCGGAGGGACAGTACTGAGGGAGTGCCGCACTGTCGGAGGGGCAGTACTGAGGGAGCGCCGCACTGTCGGAGGGGCAGTACTGAGGGAGCGCCGCACTGTCGGAGGGGCAGTACAGAGGGAGCGCCGCACTGTCGGAGGGGCAGTACTGAGGGAGCGCCGCACTGTCGGAGGGACAGTACTGAGGGAGCGCCGCACTGTCGGAGGGGCAGTACTGAGGGAGCGCCGCACTGTCGGAGGGGCAGTACTGAGGGAGCGCCGCACTGTCGGAGGGGCAGTACTGAGGGAGTGCCGCACTGTCGGAGGGGCAGTACTGAGGGAGCGCCGCACTGTCGGAGGGGCAGTACTGAGGGAGCGCCGCACTGTCGGAGGGGCAGTGCTGAGGGAGTGCCACACTGTCGGAGGGGCAGTACCGAGGGAGCGCTGCACTGTCGGAGGGGCAGCACTGAGGGAGCGCCGCACTGTCGGAGGGGCCGTACTGAGGGAGCGCCGCACTGTCGGAGGGGCCGTACTGAGGGAGCGCCGCACTGTCGGAGGTGCCGTCTTTCAGGTGAGACGTTAAACCGAGGATCCGTCTGCTCTCTCAGGTGGACATAAAAGATCCCACGGCCACTATTGGAAGAAGAGCAGGGGAGTTCTCCCCGGTGTCCTGGGGCCAATATTTACCCCTCGATCAACATCACTAATAAACAGAATCATAAAGAGTTTCCACTTTGAGCACAATCAACAACTGGGCCCAAACTGCCCGTTTTTTCCAAAGTGAAGTAATGGTTCACGTTTCCGCACAAACTACTTTGCATAATCACAAAGGTGAAATCGTCCATGAACCAGAGTAATTGGGCAGCGTTTTAAAATGTAATTGTCTATTCTTTTTCCAGTGCATTACAGAATGCTCCTTGATATATGTAAGAGCGATAACTGGGTGCAGTTTCATTAATACAGCCCAAAATGGGTTTACAACAAGAAATAATCATTTTAATCAGAGTGTCTCGTTCACCTCCTGCGAGTAGCCCGATTTTAAATCACTGAAAATGACTTTAATAAACCACGCAGAACCATTTGCCAGCTATATTGGGGCGCAGTAGTCAGTTCCTCAGTAAATTTAATATTTTTTAATATTTAAAAATCTTTCAAAACAGGCTTTAAGAAAGCCGCTTCATTTCGAGAGCCTCCTCGAAGGCCCGCAAGTGGGCGCAATCAGCGGGAACGCGCCGCGGTGATTCATCCGATCTAGGGGGGAGGGGTGCGGCCGTTTTTTGTGGGCGGGGCCAGCTTGCGGTGCCACGTTTGTTTAAACCGGCGCGAAAGATGGCGGAGCCTCGATTCGCGCCGGACGTATCTTGCGCTTCTTTGCGCCGGTTCGGCCGATCTCAGGCGAATCGCGCCCACTGGCGGAACCAGTCCGCTCACTATCTCGTCGCGGTTCTCCCCCGGTGTCCTGGGGCCAATATTTATCCCTCAACCAACATCACTAAAATGCAGATGATCTCGTCATTATCACATTGCTGTTTGTGGGAGCTTGCTGTGCGCAAATCGGCTGCAGCGTTTCCCACATTACAACAGTGACTACACTTCAAACAGTACTTCATTGGCTGTAAAGCGCATTGGGACGTCCTGAGGTCGTGAAAGGCGCTGTATAAAACCCGCGACCTCTTCCACCTAGAAGGACAAGGGCAGCAGGCGCATGGGAACACCACCACCTCCAAGTTCCTCTCCCAGTCACACACCATCCCGACTTGGAAATATATCGGCCGTTCCTTCATCGTCGTTGGGTCAAAATCCTGGAACTCCCTCCCTGACAGCAATGTGGGAGCACCTTCACCACACGGACTGCAGCGGTTCAAGAAGGCGGCTCACCGCCACCTTCTCAAGGGGCAACTAGGGATGGGCAATAAATGCTGGGCCTCGCCAGCGACGTCCACATCCCATAAACCAATAATAACTGAATAAATAAATTCTTTCCTTCTTTTCATATTACAATGGCAAGTGACAACTAAAGCAAGGGAACTCGCTGCACCTATTCACAAAGGTCCTGATCACTGCATCCCAATTGGCTCGTTAAGGGGTTTCAAAGAGTAAGAGGTGACCTGATTGAAACATATAAGATCCTGAGGGGTCTGGACAGGGTGGATGTGGAGAGGATGTTTCCTCTTGTGGGAGAATCTCGAACTAGGGGTCACTGTTTAAAAATAAGGGGTCACCCATTTAAGACAGAGATGAGGAGAAATTTTTTCTCACAGAGGGTGGTGAGTCACAGAATCACAGAATCCCCACAGTGCAGATAGAGGCCATTTCGGCCCATCGAGCCTGCACCGACACATATCCCACCCTATCCCCATAACCCCACGTATTTAATCCCCTAACACTAAGGGTCAATTTATCATAGCCAAATCAACCTAACCCGCACATCTTTGGACTGTGGGAGGAAACCGGAGCACCCGGAGGAAACCCACGCAGACACAGGGAGAATGTGCAAACTCCACACAGACTTCTGTGGAACTCTCCTCCTCAGAGGGCGGTGGAAGCAGAGTCTTTGAATATTTTTAAGGCAGAAGTAGATAGATTCTTGGTGAGCAAGGGGGTGAAAGGTTATCGGGGGTAGGCGGAAGCGTCGAGTAATCAGATCAGCCCTGATCTTACTGAATGGCGGAGCAGGCTCGAGGGGCCGAGTGGCCGACTTCTGCTCCTAATTCGTATGGATGAATCCACTCACACACCCAGCTGAGAGCAGTACACTCCTGCTGTGGAACTATTTTAAATGAACCCATTCGGTTCGAGCTTTTCAAAGTCCTGCTTAACATGATTTATTTTCTTGTCCCGAAACGGAAATCAAACAACAAAGGACTTGCCCAGAGCTCTCTGGGCGAGTCCCAGTAACCAGCTAAGGTGCACACTCTATTACTGCACCTTCTTCCTAATAAGCGACACACACACACACACACACACACTTCATCACTGCGAGTTTCTGTGGGAACCAGCTAATGCGCACATTCGATCACTGCGCCCTCTTGCTAATAACTAGCCCGAGAGCTCCATCGCAGCCACCTCTTCCTAATAACTCCACATTCAACAGATCATCCTCCGCCATCTCCAACGTGATCCCACCACCAAACGCATCTTCCCCTCCCCCCCTTCAGCATTCCGTAGGGACTGCTCCCTCCGCGACACCCTAGTCCACTCCTCTATCACCCCCAGCACCACTTCCCCTTCGCCTGGCACCTTCCCATGCAAGCGGAGGAGATGCAACACCTGCCCCTATACCTCCTCCCTTCCCACTGTCCAGGGCCCCAAACACCCCTTCCAGGTGAAACAGCGATTTACTTGTACTTCTTGCAATCTAGTATACTGTATTCGCTGCTCACGATGTGGTCTCCTCTACACTGGGGAGACCAAACGCAGATTGGGTGACCGCTTTGCGGAACACCTCCGTTCAGTCCGTAAGGGTGACCCCGAGCTTCTGGTCGCCTGTCATTTTAATTCACCGCCCCATTCCCACTCGGACCTCACTGTCCTCGGCCTCTTGCATTGTCCCACGGAAGCTCAGCGTAAGCTCGAGGAACAGCACCTCATCTTCCGATTAGGCACTTTACAGCCTTCCGGACTCAATATCGAGTTCAACAATTTCAGATCATAACCTCGGCCCCTATTACATTTTTATATATTTTTTATCCACCCCTTTGTTTTGTGCCCTTCCCCCTTTTTTTTTTCTCTCTCCCACATGGCAGCTATCTCTCATTCTGCCAGCACATTTCACACCTAATCTAGAGCCGTCTTTTGTCTCTTTACCTGTCCTATCACCATCTCGTCTGGTTTTGAATACCTCTTAATGTCTCTTCACTTCCCTTTTGTTCTTTCATCCCCCATTTCCCGGCCCCCAAACTGGCCTTTTAATCTGTTTCATTTCCTGCCTTTTTCTCAGTCCTGACGAAGGGTTTCGACCTGAAACGTTGACTCTGTTTCTCTCTCCACGGATGTTGCCTGGCCTGCTGAGTTTTTCCAGCGTTTTCTGTTGTTATTTCGGATTTCCAGCATCCGCAGTATTTTGCTATCGTTTTCTTCCTAATAACTAGTCAGCACGCACTCCGCAAGTGCACAGGTTTCCTCATAAGCAGCCCAAACACTCCATCACTGCATCCGACTCACTATCGCGCGCAAGAGCATCACGCATCCTCTTTCCAGCAACACAGTGCGTCCCATTTCTCGTGACCAACACCTCCAGCGTTGCGTTTCCTCATCGCTGCAACCGGTTCCTAATTACTGGTCCCACACACCATACTTGAGGAATAACGTCAAGGCATTGGAGAGGGGCAGAGGAGATTTGCCAGAACGGTACCAGGGGATGAAGGACTTTGGTTACGTGGAGAGACTGGAGAAGCTAGGGCTGTTCTCCTTGGAGCAGAGAAATCACAGAAATCACAGAAACCCCACAGTGCAGATAGAGGCCATTTCGGCCCATCGAGCCTGCACCGACACATATCCCACCCGATCCCCGTAACCCCACGTATTTAATCCCCCTAACACTAAGGGTCAATTTATCATAGCCAATCAACCTAACCCGCACATCTTTGGACTGTGGGAGGAAACCGGAGCACCCGGAGGAAACCCACGCAAACATGGGGAGAATGTGCAAACTCCACACAGACAGTCACCCGAGGCCGGATTCGAACCCGGGTCCCTGGCGCTGTGAGGCAACAGTGCTAACCACTATGCCACCGTGCTGCCCAAGATTAAGGGGAGATTTTACCAGAATGGTACCAGGGGATGAGGGGCTTCAGTTATGTGGAAAGCCTGGAGAAGCTGGAGCAGAGAAGGTTAAGAGGAGATTTAATAGAGGCGTTCAAAATCACAAATGGTTTTGCTGGAGTAAATAAGGAGAAACTGTTTCCAGTGGCAGATCGGCGCGGACACGATGGGCCGAATTGGCCTATCTGTACTGTAAATTTCTACGATAACCAACAGGCACAGATTTAAGGCAATTGGCAAAAGAACCAGAGGAGGAGATGAGGAGACATCTTTTTACGCAGCGAGTTGTCGTGAGCTGGAACGCGCTGCGCGAAGTGGAGGTGGAAGCAGATTCAATAGTAACTTTCAAAAAGGAATTGGATAAATACCAGGCTCAGAATAAGGGGTGGGGTGAGGACTGGGGTGAGGAGGAATTTCTTCACTCGGAGGGTGGTGAATCTTTGGAATTCTCTGCCCCAGAGGGCTGTGGAGGCTCAGTCGTTGAGTATATTCAAGACCGAGATCGATAGATTTTTGGACTCAAGGGATATGGGGATCGGGCGGGAAAGTGGAGTTGAGGTCGAAGATCAGCCATGATCTTATTGAATGGCGGAGCAGGCTCAATGGGCTGAATGGCCGAATCCTGCTCCTAATTCTTATCTTCTTTGACCGAAAGCCACCCAGACTGCACTATTGCTAGCGAGTCACCAAGACTCCCTGCACTAATCCAGGTGGCCTCTGTGCAATATTCGGCAGAGGCGACGCAAGGGGAAATATCTTGGCCTAGAAATTCACTGACGCCCCAGTTGGGGCGCCAACCTCGCCAGGGCGCCAGAAGTATCGCCCTGAAAGGAGTCGTGAGCGCCCGCCGGAAATTCAGTTTCAGCGCCCCAAACGGAAGCGCGGCGCTACTCGAGGCGCCCCGCATCCCTCTTGGGGCGCTGCAACTGAAAATCGCAGCGCAACATGCCGCAGTGCCACACGCTGCGGCACAGCGCGCTGTGGTACTGCAGGCCTTCCTCCCCTTCTTAAAGGGGAGGGGCCTGCTACAGCACGATCGGCAATTGCGAGTGCCGGCAAAAGAGCCGGGGGGGGGGGGGGGGGTTGCTCAGGAGGCCGGGGACAGCGGCGTGAAGAGGTGCTGGCAGGCAGCCAGCAAAAGAAATGGCAGCCCCGCACCTCAGCGCCTCTACCGCCGCAGGTAGGCCCCCCTGAACCGGTTGCAATTTCGTTAAAGCAGGGGGCGCTACTAAATTTGGCGATCGAGGTGGTAGCGTGGCGCTGCGCACACCGATTATGTCATCGGTGGCGGCGCAGCGCTAACGGCTAGCGCCGCCATTAGCGCCCCGCTAAATTTAGCGGGAGGCGTGGCCATTGGCGCAAAACCCACTAAGTGCCCTCTTTGGGCGCTAATGGGTGGCGCAGCCCACTGAATTTCTAGGCCCTTATGTTAGAAGCCTGAGACTAGCCCGCCGTCCCCTTTTCACCTGTGCTTGCTGCTCAGCTCACTGGACGCGCTGCAGGGAGACAAGGAACGAGGGTATGCGCAGAATAACTATCCTCCTCCATCCATCAGCCACTGACAGCCTCATAGTACACAGCTATTACTGTCACCCGGCCTGTGAAAGATGCCTTGTTCGATCGCACGGTGACGGAGGCACCCAGTGAGAGCTGTAAACATTCTTCACTCGGTACAAAGAGCGGGGCAAATCTACGACACCAGGTGGAGTCTTCGCTTTCAATGCAGGCAGCGGCGCTCCAATATCGCTCTGTTTTAACTCCTGACAGGGAGCAAGTGCAAAATCATTCTCAACACAGAACAGGAGCTGCCGAGTTTCCGCCCCCTTTCCTGATTGCACCTCAACAACAACACCTTCCATTTACACAGCGCCTTCAACGTAGTAAAACGTCCCAAGGCGCTTCACAGGGGCGATTATCAAACAAAATTTGACAGCGAGCCACATAAGGAGATATTAGGGCAGGTGACCAAAAGCTTGGTCAAAGAGGTCGGTTTTAAGGAGCGTCTTAAAGGAGGAGAGAGGCGGAGAGGTTTAGCGAGGGAATTCCAGAGCTTAGGGCCCAGGTGGCTGAAGGCACGGCCGCCAATGGTGGAGCGATTAAAATCGGGGGATGCTCAAGAGGCCAGAATTGGAGGAGTGCAGATATCTCGGGGGGTTGTGGGGCTGGAGGAGGTTACAGAGATAGGGAGGGGGGGCGAGGCCATGGAGGGACTTGAAAACAAGGTTGAGAGTTTTAAAATCAAGGCATCGCTTAACCGGGAGCCAATGTAGGTCAGCAAGCACAGGGGGTGATGGGTGAACGGGACTCGGTGCGAGTTAGGACACAGGGCAGTGAGCACAGGGGGTGATGGGTGAACGGGACTCGGTGCGAGTTAGGACACAGGGCAGTGAGCACAGGGGGTGATGGGTGAACGGGACTCGGTGCGAGTTAGGACACGGGGCAGTGAGCACAGGGGGTGATGGGTGAATGGGACTTGGTGCGAGTTTGGACACGGGGCAGTGAGCACAGGGGGTGATGGGTGAACGGGACTGGGTGCGAGTTAGGACACGGGGCAGTGAGCACAGGGGGTGATGGGTGAACGGGACTGGGTGCGAGTTAGGACACGGGGCAGTGAGCACAGGGGGTGATGGGTGAACGGGACTGGTTCGAGTTAGGACACGGGGCAGTGAGCACAGGGGGTGATGGGTGAACGGGACTGGGTGCGAGTTAGGACACGGGGCAGTGAGCACAGGGGGTGATGGGTGAACGGGACTTGGTGCGAGTTAGGACACGGGGCAGTGAGCACAGGGAGTGATGGGTGAACGGGACTCGGTGCGAGTCAGGACACGGGGCAGTGAGCACAGGGGGTGATGGGTGAACGGGACTTGGTGCGAGTTAGGACACGGGGCAGTGAGCACAGGGAGTGATGGGTGAACGGGACTCGGTGCGAGTTAGGACACGGGGCAGCAGAGTTTTGGATGAGCTCAAGTTTACGGAGGGTGGAATGTGGGAGGCCGGCCAGGAGTGCGTTGGAATAGTCGAGTCTGGAGGTAACAAAGGCTTGGATGAGGGCTTCAGCAGCGGATGAGCTGAGGCAAGGGCGGAGACGGGCGATGTTACGGAGGTGGGAAGCAGGTGCTGTTGGTGATGGAGTGGATATGTTATGAAGGGAGTGAATACAAGGGACACAGAGGCAAAATACTGCAGATGCTGCAAATTTGAAATGAAAAAAGTGCTGTAACCGCTCAGCAGGTCAGGCAGCATCTGTCGAGAGAGAAACAGAGATAACGTTTCAGGTTGATGACCCTTCGTCAGAATACAAGGCATCCTGACTGGTGGCAACATGAAGGACCAAAAGAAATTGGCTATTTTAATCGCTCCACCATTGGCGGCCGTGCCTTCAGCTGCCTGGGCCCTAAGCTCTGGAATTCCCTCCCTAAACCTCTCCGCCTCTCTCTCCTCCTTTAAGATGCTCCTTAAAACCGACCTCTGTGACCAAGCTTTTGGTCACCTGTCCAAATATCTCCTTATGTGGCTCGCTGTCAAATTTCGTTTGATAATCGCTCCTGTGAAGCGCCTTGGGACGTTTTACTACGTTAAAGGCGCTATATAAATGCAGGGTGCTGTTGATTAGTTGGGCTAGATTTTCAACCTGGGTGTAAGACTGGCGTTGCGGATTGGCTGGCCGCGATTGAAGCCGCCCGGTTTCTATCCGCATTGAAAATCCGACTGCGTAACTTGACGGGAGGAAAGTTTATCGGAGGCATTCATCCCAATCTTGCTTCCCGTGACCTCGGAGGAGGCCTAAGAGGTTTTCAGAAGCATTCTGCGGTAATTTAAATGAATAATCGTTCAGCACATTTAATGTGCTGCACCTCAACTGCGCGGAGCTGAAAAATGTACTAAGGCTGCTGTATCTCTGTTGACGGGATATTCCTTTTCAGTCCCGTACAGGGGGAGTTGTAAGATTCTCGAAACGGTAATAAAACCGCTGCTACCGTGTGGAGATCGAAGTTCAGAACGAATTGTGAAATGGTGATGGGATACTAGGAAGTCAGCATGTTTGCTTGTGAAGACACAAAATGGCGGCAGTCAGCAGGGGCTCCTTTGCCTGGCGGTCAGCATGGTCCTTTGTTTGTAAGACCACATGGACAGGAAGAAGAAACACGAGTGACATAGAAACATAGAAAATAGAAGATAGGAGCAGGAGTCGGCCATTCGGCCCCTCGAGCCTGCTCCGCCATTCAATGCGATCATGGCTGATCATCCAAGTTCAGTACCCGGTACCTACTTTCTCCCCATACCCCTTGATCCCTTTAGCCTTAATAAATATATCCAACTCCTTCTTGAATATATTTGACAAGGAAGTCCCGCCCCCCACACGCCCCGCAGGAACATGAACGCGTCGCGCGGAAGGAACTCCAATCAGGGAAGGTTTGGAGTGAAACTGACCTATCAGAGGCAAGGCAGACAGTGATATACGAGATAACAACAGAAAACGCTGGAAAAACTCAGCAGGCCAGGGCAGCATTCGTGGAGAGAGAAACAGAGTCAACGTTGGCCCAGAAATTCGGGTCTCCACGGGTGAGTACGCACGGGGCACTCACCCGTAGGCCCGATGGAAGTGCCGGTTTCCTGCATGCACTGCGCATGCGCGGGAAACCGGCACTTCCGTTCCCCTGAAAGAAGGGTTTCAGAGGTGGAACGCGTGCGCAGGAGAGGCAGCGCGTGCGCATCGAACTTAGGTTTTTTTTACAGGTTTTCCCAGGAGGGTAAGTCTCCAGAAGCTACACATTTAAAAAGCAGGCGCAAGGCCTGCTTTTTACAAGGTAGGTGGTGAATTAATTAAAATTAAAACATTTTTTCCACAGGTTTATTATTTTTAAATACTTTAAAGCAAGGTAAGTTTATTTTTAGCCCCGTTAGAAAATAAGATTATATTTTTCAAAAATTTAAATTATTGTTTAAAATAGTTATTTCATGTAATTTATAGTTTATTTAAAAAATGTGATTTTTAAAAAATTTATTTGACGATTTAGTGATGTTTTGGGGCCCGTAGTATTTCTAAGTTTGGCAGCACTTCCTGTCAAACTTATGAATGGGCATTCCCTGCTCCGATTGGCTCCCCATGGCCCACGTGATCCCAGGGGACGCATCGAACTAACTGCGCCCCTGGGATACGCAAGCACTGCGCGCTGGCAGTTGGAGGCGGCCCAGGATCGGAATTCCAAGCGGGCCCCAGCTCAACGGCCGGCGCGCAAGGTAAGTGCAGGTCGGGGGCTTGCACCCGCGGGAAGCCCCCGACCCGAATTTCTGGGCCAAACCTTTCGTCAGAATTGGAAAAAAGCAGGAAATGGAAAGCCGGTTTAGGGGCTGGGAAAAGGGGGAGGGGATGAAAGAACAAAAGGGAAGGTCAGTGATAGGATAGAAAGCAGGAGAGATTAAGGGACATTGAGAGACATTAAGAGATATTCAAGGCGAGAGGAGATGGTAATGGGACAGGTTAAGAAACAAAGGATGGCTCCAGATGGAGTGTGAATTACACTGGCAGAGTGAAGGACAGCTGCCACATGGGAGGGAAGAAGAAAAAAAAAGCCAAACAAAAATTGTGGATAAAAAAAAGAAAATATATATATGTGATGGGGGCCGAGATTATGATAACCTGGAATATTGCGTAGAGTTTTGGTTTCCATATTTAAGAAAAGATATACTTGCTCTCGAGGCGGTTCAGAGAAGGTTCACTCGGTTGATTCCGGAGATGAGGGGGTTGACGTATGAGGAAAGGTTGAGTAGGTTGGGCCTCTACTCATTGGAGTTCAGAAGAATGAGAGGCGATCTTATCAAAACATGTAAGATTGTGAGGGGGCTTGATCGGGTGGATGCGGTGAGGATGTTTCCACTGATGGGTGAGACTAGAACTAGGGGGCATAATCTTAGAATAAGGGGCTGCCCTTTCAAAACTGAGATGAGAAACTTCTTCACTCAGAGGGTAGTAAATCTATGGAATTTGCTACCTCAGAGAGCTGTGGAAGCTGCGACACTAAATAAACTTAAAACGGAGATAGACAGTTTCCTAGCTGATAAGGGAATTAGGGGTTACGGGGAGAGGGCAGGGAAGTGGACGTGAGTCTAGGTTCGGATCAGCCATGATCCTATTGAATGGCGGAGCAGGCCCGAGGGGCCGAATGGCCTACTCCTGCTCCTACTTATTATGTTCTTTATGTTCTTATGATCTGAAATTGTTGAACTCTATGTTGAGTCCAGAGGGCTGTAGGATATACGAGAAAGGCCCTATAACAGAAGTGACCCAGAGGTGGGAAATTCAGAACAAAGAAGATAGAACGGAAGAACAGACAAACAAAGAAAGCTGGCCAGTCTATGTTTCGACTCATGACTTTTCCTGGACCGATCACCCGGAGATAAAGGAGTATGTATAAAAGTCGGACATAGAGCTTACATATTGTTAAAGGGTACTTGCATGTACAGTTGACTTGGGATATAACTCAGCAGGAGGTAGCGTATGAATTGCTGGGAGGGTATTTTTTTATCTACGGGTAAATTGGAAGCATAATGATTGCAAGAGAATGCTTCTATGTACACTTGAATTTTGAACAGTAGTGTGAATAAAGACCAATTTTATTGACAACATACTTATCTGTCATTGTTACGCTTATTCGTAATTCTCAAAGTCCTAACAGTAGTAAGAGAATTACAGAGGGGATCAGCAGTAATACGATTAAACCCCTGTCCTATTCATGGACTGGCCTGGATTTTTTGCGTTGAGAGTCAGGCTGAGGCTCTCAGTGCTCACCGCTATTACGGAGCAAATCGGACAGCAACTTCCGGAGCATGCCCGTGCGCAGTTAAACGCGGAAACCAGGAAGTTGCTGTCCGAGTTGCCCTGCTCCTCCACAAGCTTCGCTACACCGGTACCTCGCCGAGAGACTCGGCATTGAAACACAGGAAGGGCCTGATGTTGCGGTACTTACCCACCATAAACCCACTAAACGCGCCAGAAAAAGTTATGGCTTGTCCATTCCAGCGTAAGTAAACTTTTAACTGCGTGATCAGTCTTAATTACTGCCAAACAACCTCTCTGGCCCTGAAAATTAAATTTAACAAGTGTGGAGTCTCATTCCCTCAGAATTTAATTATTGTTGGAGATTGCAAAATATTAAAAAGTAAAATAATTTTTTTTTACTTTTTCTTTATGTCTCTTTTATCTCTCTCTCTTAATCCCATCTTTTTTTCAGGAAGAGAATTCGAGAGCTTAGGACTCAGGCAGCTGAAGGCACGGCCGCCAAGGGTGGAATGATTAAAATCGGGGATGCTCAAGAGGGCAGAGTTGGAGGGGTGCAGAGATCTCGGAGGGTTGTGGGAATGAAGGAGGTTACAGAGATAGGAAAGAGCGAGGTCGTGGAGGGATTTGAAAACGAGGATGAGAATTTTAAAATTGAGGCGTTGCTGGACCGGGAGCCAATGTAGGTCAGCGAGCACAGGGGGCGATGGGTGAACGGGACTGGGTGCGAGTTAGGACACGGGGCAGTGAGCACAGGGGGCGATGGGTGAACGGGACTTGGTGCGAGTTAGGACACGGGCAGCCGAGTTTTGGATGAGTTCACGTTTATGTCAAATTCATATAAAATTCATGGAAAAACATATAACATTCTTAACGGGCTTGACAGGGTAGATGCTAAGAGGCTGTTTCCCCTGGCTGGAGAGTCTAGAACCAGGGGCCACAGTTTCAGAATAAGGGGTCGGCCATTTAGGACTGAGATGAGGAGGAATTTCTTCACTCAGAGGGAGGTGAATCTTTGGAATTCTCTACCCCAGAGGGCTGTGGAGGCTCAGTCATTGAGTATATTCAAGACAGAGATCGATAGATTTTTGAATACTAAGGGAATCAAGGGATATGGGGATAGTGCAGGAAAGTGGAGATGAGGTAGAAGATCGGCCATGATCTTATTGAATGGCCGACTCCTGCTCCTATTTCTCATGTTCCTGGAAGACGGGAGGCTGGCCAGGACAACATTGGAATAGTCAAGTCTAGAGGTAGGAAAAGCAAAGGGTTAGAAATAACCCACTTACTCCTCTGAGAATTTGGAAAAAACTGGATCGTGTCCCCCATGGACCTTACTTTCTCCGGGAAGTGTAGCTTTACTGCAAGTGCTGAGCGGTGGGAATGATGTGCAATTCTGCTTTGTTTTGGAGCATTTAAAAATATTTCAAAGCTCCGAACGAGGCACTGATCCGATTTGTGGATATTCGTGAAGTAAAGGGCACTCAGCCCTCAGGGGAATGCGCGACAGGACGTGTGAAGGTTAAGATGAAGTCATTGGAGAAGAAAATGGAAAAGTTGAGGGTTAAACACCAGATGAAGCAATTTGTCGAGAAGAAAATGCAAAAAGTTAATAATTAGCAATTAACCGCCGCCTCAATGGAGCTGGTTTGACCTTCACTTCAATTCTCAGCAAAGCCAAGTGAGATCTGTCCAATTCTGGGCACCACAGGGCTTGAAGGCTTTGGAGAGGGTACAGACGAGAGATGTACTGGAACGGTTTCAGGGATGAGGGATTAGTTACAGTGGAGAGACTGCAGAAGCTGGGGCTGTTCTCCCTGGAGCAGAGACGGCTAAGAGGAGATTCGACAGAGGCGTTCAAAATCATGAGGGGTTCAGACAGAATAAATAAGGAGAAACTGTTCCCAAGGGCTGAGGGGTCGGTGACCAGAGGGCACAGATTTAAGGTGATTGGCAAAAGAACCAGAGGCGACACGAGGAAAAACTTTTTTACGCAGCGAGTGGTGAGGATTTGGAATGCGCTGCCTGATAGGGCGGTGGACACAGATTCAATAGTAGCCTTCAAAATGGAATTGGATTAATACAGGAAGGAGAAAAAATTGCAGGGATATGGGGAGAGAGCGGGGGAGTGGGACTAACTGGATTGCTCTTTGAAAGAGCTGGCGCAGACTCGATGGGCCGAATGGCCTCCTTCCGTGCTACACTATTCTATCATTCTATCTGCGTTGTCATTCTCCAGGTGAAGCAGGACAGTCAGGGGCCGAAGCCTCTGCGGCCATGGGATGGCCTCAGAGCTGAGCTCAACCTTGACCCCCGCCGATCATCCAAGCTTTCCATTAAAGGTCACAGAATACCGAGTCGGGGGACAAGAAACCGCGGCTGATTCTCCCTCTCCGAGTCGGGGGTCACCGAGGCGCGTTACACTGCACCCACCCTGTTAGTAATGATCAACCAACTTAGCACAGGCAGGTGTGTCAGCCGTGGCTCAGTGGGCCGCACTCTCTCGCCTCTGAGTCAGAATGTTGTGGGTTCGAGTCCCCACTCCAGAGACATCAGCACAAAAATCCAGGCTGACACACCCAGTGCAGTACTGAAGGAGCGCCGCACTGTCGGAGGGGCAGTACTGAAGGAGCGCCGCACTGTCGGAGGGGCAGTACTGAAGGAGCGCCACACTGTCGGAGGGGCAGTACTGAAGGAGCGCCGCACTGTCGGAGGGGCAGTACTGAAGGAGCGCCGCACTGTCGGAGGGGCAGTACTGAAGGAGCGCCACACTGTCGGAGGGGCAGTACTGAAGGAGCGCCGCACTGTCAGAGGGGCAGTACTGAAGGAGCGCCGCACTGTCGGAGGGGCAGTACTGAGGGAACGCCGCACTGTCAGAGGGGCAGTACTGAGGGAACGCCGCACTGTCGGAGGGGCAGTACTGAAGGAGCGCCGCACTGTCGGAGGGGCAGTACTGAAGGAGCGCCGCACTGTCGGAGGGGCAGTACTGAAGGAGCGCCGCACTGTCGGAGGGGCAGTACTGAGGGAACGCCGCACTGTCAGAGGGGCAGTACTGAGGGAACGCCGCACTGTCGGAGGGGCAGTACTGAAGGAGCGCCGCACTGTCGGAGGGGCAGTACTGAAGGAGCGCGCACTGTCAGAGGGGCAGTACTGAGGGAACGCCGCACTGTCGGAGGGGCAGTACTGAAGGAGCGCCGCACTGTCGGAGGGGCAGTACTGAAGGAGCGCCGCACTGTCAGAGGGGCAGTACTGAGGGAACGCCGCACTGTCGGAGCGGCAGTATTAAGGGAACGCTGCACTGTCGGAGGGGCAGTGCTGAGGGAGTGCCACGCTGTCGGAGGGGCAGTGCTGAGGGAGCGCCGCACTGTCGGAGGGGCAGTACTGAGGGAGCGCCGCACTGTCGGAGGGGCAGTACTGAGGGAGCACCGCACTGTCGGAGGGGCAGTACTGAGGGAGTGCCGCACTGTCGGAGCGGCAGTACTGAGGGAACGCCGCGCTGTCGGAGGGGCAGTACTGAGGGAGTGCCGCACTGTCGGAGGGGCAGTACTGAGGGAGCACCGCACTGTCGGAGGGGCAGTACTGAGGGAGCGCCGCACTGTCAGAGGGACAGTACTGAGGGAGTGCCGCACTGTCGGTGCAGCAGGACTGAGGGAACACCGCACTGTCGGAGGGGCAGTACTGAGGGAGTGCCGCACTGTCAGAGGGGCAGTACTGAGGGAGCACCGCACTGTCGGAGTTGGCAGTACTGAGGGAGTGCCGCACTGTCGGAGCGGCAGTACTGAGGGAACGCCGCACTGTTGGAGTAGCAGTACTGAGGGAGTGGCGCACGTCTTTCACACAAGGTGTTAAACCGAGGCTTTCTCGGTGGACGTAAAGGATCCCATGGAAGTATTTCGAAGGAGAGTAGGGGAGTTATCCCCAGTGTCCTGGGCCAATATTTATCCCACAATCAACATCACTAAAACAGATGATCTGGTCATTATCACATTGATCTATGTGGGAGCTTGCTGTGCACAAATTGGCTGATGTGTTTCCCCCATTACAACAGTGACTGCACTTCCAAAAGTACTTCATTGGCTGTAAAGCGCTTTGGGACGTCCTGAGGTGGTGAAAGGCACTATATAAATGCAAGTCTTTCTGTATCAAATCCAGCCTCACCTTCCTGGTCTTGATGATTGAGTGCCGCTCCAAGGAGTGCCAGGTCAGTAGGTTGAGGACGGAGTTAGGTGGGGGGCTTTGTACAGGGGATTCAGCTTCATTCTAAGAATGAGGAAGATCGCCAACAATTAAACCATTTATAAACTGCCGCTCAAACCGTACCCCAAACGGCAAAGAGGTAAATCCTCAGGGCTTTGACAATCTTCAACTCGGAGGGCAGTAGCACCAAGATGCTTATTTTTTAAATTCATTCCTGGGATGTGGGCGTCGCTGGCAAGGCCCAACATTTATCACCCATCCCTAATTGCCCTTGAGAAGGTGGTGGTGAGCCGCCTTCTTGAACCGCTGCAGTCCGTGTGGTGAAGGTGCTCCCACAGTGCTGTTAGGGAGGGAGTTCCAGGATTTTGACCCAGCGACGATGAAGGAACGGCCAATATATTTCCAAGTCAGGATGGTGTGTGACTTGGAGGGGAACTTGGAGGTGGTGGTGTTCCCATGCGCCTGCTGCCCTTGTCCTTCTAGGTGGAAAAGGTCGCGGGCTTTACTGTTGTTTTATTTATTATTACTGTATTTCTATTAGTATTTTTATCATTGCTATGCCATATTTATTCCAATGTTGGGAGGACTCGTAAAAATCAACATTTCATTGTGCAGTACACACGTCTGCTGCATATATGACAAATAAAATTAAATTGAATTGAATTGAACTGGATTCGGGTCAAGACAACAATGCTCACTGAAAGGCGAAAAGTTAGAAACAGTGGAGGTCCAAAGAGACTTGGGGTGTCCAGGTACATAGATCATTAAAATGTCATGAACAAGTACAGAAAATAATCAAAGGCTAATGGAATGCTGACCTTTATAACTCGAGGACTAGAATCCAAGGGGGTAGAAGTTATGCTGCAGCTGTACAAAGCCCTGGTTAGACCACACCTGGAGCACTGGGAGCAGTTCTGGGCCCCACACCTTAGGAAGGATATATTGGCCTCGGAGGGAGTGCAGCGTAGGTTTACCAGAATGATACCCGGACTTCAAGGGTTAAGTTACGAGGAGAGATTACACAAACTGGGGTTGTATTCCCTGGAATTTAGAAGGTTAAGGGGTGATCTGATCGAAGTTTTCAGGATATTAAGGGGAACTGATAGGGTAGGGAGAGAGAAACTATTTCCGCTGGTTGGGGAGTCTAGGACTAGGGGGCAGAGTCTAAAAATTAGAGCCAGACCTTTCAGGAGTGAAGTTAGGAAACACTTCTACACACAAAGGGCGGGAGAAGTTTGGAACTCTCTTCCGCAAACAGCAATCGATGCTGGGTAAATTGTTAATTTTAATGCTGAGATTGATAGATTTTTGTTAACCAAAGGTATTAAGGGATATGGGGGCAAAGGCGGGTAGATGGAGTTAGGTGGCAGATCAGCCATGATCTCATTGAATGGCGGAACAGGCTCGAGGGGCTGAATGGCCTCCTCCTGCTCCTATGAAATACGCAAACTGCTCCTGGCAATTGCTTTGTGGATGGTGGCTGGCATTTTCTTTTTGCAGACAGACCATTCTGTGAGCCTCTGGTGAATAAGAGTTCATCCCTCAGCTCTTAGAGAATGATTAAGGTATGAGCCGTGTCTACTCAGCGCCGGACCTGGGACAACATATTCATGAATGAGAACATCAGTCCTACCTCCCTCTAGGCAACACACAGTAGGGGGGCTGGGTTCAAGTGGCTTCAACTCTGGCCTTCCACCTCTGGAACGTGCTCAACTCCAGCCCAGACTGAAGGGTTGAAAGTCTCCTCTGGCTCTTGTGGAACGAGGTCTTGATGTTCTCAATGCAGTCCCAGTGGGATCTACAGCACAAAACTGCTCCGAATTCAGCTCGCGTGCCAACGTGGAGATCCGACGAAGGGTCGTCGACCTGAAACGTTGACTCTTGTGTCTCTCTCTCCACAGATGCCGCCTGACCTGCCGAGTGGTTTCCCAGTGATTTTTCTTGTTTGCGTTTCAGGTATCCAGCATCCGCGGTACCTTTTTGCTTGTGTGCAAGAGCGTGCCAAGTGTGCAGAGCACGTCTATCACCAGCTGTTCGCCAGGAACATCAAGGCGGACAGGTACGGTGGCACAGTACCAACCTCAGGAGAGACTAACGTCTGTTGATGGGAAACCAGCCTCATCTCTGCACAAAGCAGGACATCACAGATGGGACGCTGAATCACATACATAAGAACATAAGAACATAAGAAATAGGAGCAGGAGTCGGCCATTCAGACCGTCGAGCCTGCTCCGCTATTCAATGAGATCATGGCTGATCTTCTACCTCAACTCCATTCACTGGCCTATCGCCATATCCCTTGATGCCCTTACTAGTCAGAAATCTATCGACTTCTGTTTTGAATATACCCAATGACTGAGCCTCCACAGCCCTCTGGGGTAGAGAATTCCAAAGATTCACCACCCTCTGTGTGAAGAAATTTCTTCTCACCTCAGTCCTGAATGGCCTACCCTTTATCCTGAGGCTGTGGCCCCTGGTTCTAGACTCCCCAGCCAGGGGAAACATTCTCCCAGCATCCACCCTATCAAGCCCTGTAATAATTTTGTATGCTTCAATGAGATCCCCTTTCATTCTTCTGAATTCAAGAGAATACAGGCCTAGTTTACTCAATCTCTTATCATACGACAGTCCTGCCATCCCAGGAATCAATCTCGTGAACCTTCATTGCACTCCCTCTATGGCAAGTATATCCTTCCTCAGGTAAGGAGACCAAAATTGTACTCCAGGTGTGGTCTCACCAAGGCCGTATAGAATTGGAGTAAGACTTCTTGGCCTAGAAATTGAGTTTTGGCGCAGCCAGGGCTTTAGCGCCGGAAGTTAGTGCCGGAGCTAAGTCGCGCTGGTCGGGCCCAAAATTCAATAGTTCTGCGCCCAAACGGCTGCCGGCGCTGCTGAGAGCTGTTTGCGCCTGAAAACTGGCGCTACGCGCTGAATTTCGGCGCTATTCCGGCGCTGCGGCGCCCGCTGCGGTGCGGCAGGTTCGGGAAGTGCAGGCCTCCTCCTTCCCTTAAGGAGGAGCTGCCTGCACCCGGCCGCGGCCCGCGATAATCGTTTTAAAAATGAGCCCGGCACCTCGGACAAGTGCCGGGCTTGCTTCTGTTCCGTGGGGGGGCGGGGGGGGGAAGTCCGGCGAGTGAGCTGCGGCCAGGCGGGCGGCGGGAAAGCGGCCGGCCGCCGCGGGGCCTTTAATGCGCCGGCGCAAACTTGTGCAAGGCACCTCTGCCAGAACGTTGCTTGCGGCTGCCACGGGCGAGGCGGCCGCAAGTCAATTTCCCAGTTCGGGGGGGGTTACCATGGCAACCGGGACGCTGCGCACACCGATGACGTCATCGGTGCCGGCGCAGCGCTACCGGTCTACCGCGGCGGAAGGGCCCCAGGCAATTTAGGCGCCGGCGCCAATTGCAGCGCTAGGCCCTCTAGCGCCGCAAAATCGGCGCTAAGGGCACTGAATTTCTAGGCCCTTTACTCCTGTACTGAAATCCACTTGTCATGAAGGCCTTCCTAATGGCTTGCTGCACCTGCACATTCACTTTCAGTGACACGTTGCGTTGGGGAGCTCATGGATATGAGCCAATGTGAAATTGGAAAAAACACAGGGCCAACATTTTTTCTCATTCATCTCAGCCTCCATTGTTTCTAATACGATAGCAAAATACTGCAGATGTTGGAAATCCGAAATAACAACAGAAAATGCTGGAAAAACTCAGCAGGTCAGGCAACATCCGTGGAGAGAAATTTGAGTTGACGATTAGGCACTCTGCAGCCTTTCGGACTCAATATCGAGTTCAACAATTTCAGATCATAAGCTCGGCCCCTATTTCATTTTCTCTTGTAATTGTTCCACTCCTTTTCCCCCCCCGCCCTTTCCTTTTGTTTCTCTCTCACACCTGGCAGCTATCTTTTGCCCTGCCAGTACACTTTACACCTAATCCCAGCCTATTACCATCTCGTCTAGTTTCTAATCTCTTTTACTTCTTTTGTTTCTTTTATTCTTTTGTCCGATCGCAGCCCTGCCTCCGATCTAGTTTCTTTTCTTTCCAGTTTTGAAGAAGGGTCCAACCCGAAACGTCAACTCAAATTTCTCTCCACGGATGTTGCCTGACCTGCTGAGTTTTTCCAGCATTTTCTGTTGTTATTTCCATTGTTTCTAATCCTGACAAAGTGCAAATTGGTCCAATCTTTCATCCCTCTTCTGAAGAAGACAAGAATTCTTTGGAATCGGGAGATGTTCCATTCAGCCAAAGAAGCTCAGGTGCTTCTCACAGATTACCCTCAACCGACTCATCCTTCTCACCACATCCCTCAATCTCTGCTCGCTCCAGAAAGGCACCGTCTCTTCAATCCATATCCCCAATTTTAACCCCAGGTGGACTCCCCCGTTCAGGCCTGAGTTAAAATCCCAGTCGGCGCTGTACTGTCGGAGGGGCAGTGCTGAGGGAGCGCCGCACTGTCGGAGGGTCAGTGCTGAGGGAGCGCCGCACTGTCGGAGGGGCAGTACTGAGGGGCGGTACTGAGGGAGCGCCGCACTGTCGGAGGGGCAGTACTGAGGGAGCGCCGCACTGTCGGAGGGGCAGTACTGAGGGAGTGCCGCACTGTCAGAGGGGCAGTACTGAGGGAGCGCCGCACTGTCGGAGGGGCAGTACTGAGGGAGCGCCGCACTGTCGGAGGGGCAGTACTGAGGGAGCGCCGCACTGTCGGAGGGGCAGTACTGAGGGAGCGCCGCACTGTCGGAGGGGCAGTACTGAGGGGCGGTACTGAGGGAGCGCCGCAGTGTCGGAGGGGCAGTATTAGGGAGTGCCGCACTGTCGGAGGGGCAGTACTGAGGGAGCGCCGCACTGTCGGAGGGGCAGTACTGAGGGAGCGTCGCACTGTCGGAGGGGGCAGTACTGAGGGAGTGCCGCACTGTCGGAGACGCAGTACTGAGGGAGCGTCGCACTGTCGGAGGGGCCGTCTTTCGGAAGAGACATCAAATAAGTGGATATAAAAGATCCCGTGGCCACTATTTCGAAGAAGAGCAGGGGGAGTTCTCCCAGGTGTCCTGAGGCCAATATTTATTCCTCGACCAACATCACTAAAACAGATGATCTGGTCATTATCACGTTGCTCTTTGTGGGAGCGTGCTGTGCGCAAATTGGCTGCTGCGTTTCCTACATTACAACAGTGACCACACTTCAAAAAGTACTTAATCGGCAGTAAAGCGCTTTGGGACGTCCTGAGGTCGTGAAAGGTGCTGGAGAAATGTGAGTCTTTCTAAAGACTGGCCAAATGCACGGGCAGATGGAGCAGTGGTATATGGCCTCCAGTCTGTGCGGCGAACTATATGCTGAGATCGCCACGCAAGAGGTGCCCAAGAAGAGGCCAGGTGTATTCTGCAAGGGAACCTGAAGGGAGAGCGTGAATCAGCGCTGGATCTGTAAGCCTACCAGGGTTCTGCTACTGAATGATATTGACAGGGCTTGAGGAGTCTTGGCACAGTGGGATGACAGCAGAGAATTAGAAATAAATAACCTGAAAATGGCATAAGAAAATAAAAAGCTACACAGTATTAATAACAATCTCACTGTTGACATGCCAGTTAGCTCCTGGCAACAGACCAGGAACGAGGATCAAATTTTGAATAATTTCTCCTGGTTCAGCCTCAGGGAGTGGAATTCCCTCAGACTGGACTACGCACCAGAGAGCCTCCGGCCACCTTGACTGGGTTCAGTAGCCTCCTGTCACCCCCACCTCAGTAGGATGGTCCCAACAGGCTGCAGTGAGGAGGAATCCAGGAGTTTGCCCTGGTCAATGACAGCCCCCGACATAGAAACATAGAAGATAGGAGCAGGAGTAGGCCATTCGGCCCCTCGAGCCTGCTCCGCCATTCAATGAGATCATGGCTGATCATCCAAATTCAGTACCCTGTCCCTGCCTTCTCCCCATACCCCTTGATCCCTTTAGCCTCAAGAAATATATCCAACTCTTTCTTGAATATATTTAATGAACTGGCCTCCACCGCCCTCTGTGGTAGAGAATTCCACAGGTTCACCACTCTCTGGGTGAAGAAATTCCTCCTCATTTCAGTCCTAAATGGCTTACCCCTTATCCTTAGACTATGACCCCTGGTTCTGGACTCCCCGGCCATCATAAACATCCTTCCTGCATCTAGACTGTCCAGGCCTGACAGAATTTTATAAGTTTCAATGAGATCCCCTCTCAATCTTCTAAACTCCAGTGAGTATAAGCCCAATCGACCCAACCTCTCCTCATACGTCATTCCTGCCATCCCAGGTATCAGCCTGGTGAATCTTCGCTGCACTCCTTCCATGACAAGAACGTCCTTCCTCAGGTAAGGCGACCAAAACTGCACACAATACTCAAGGTGCGGTCTCACCAAGGCCCTGTACAACTGTAGCAAGACATCCTTGTTCCTGTACTCGAACCCTCTTGCTACGAAGGCCAACATACCATTTGCCTTCTTAACCGCCTGCTGCACCTGCATGCTTACCTTCAGCGACTGACATAAATGAGGACTAAAACAACAACAACTGACATTTATATAGCTCCTTTTAACGTAGTAAAACGTCCCAAGGTGCTTCACAGGAGCGATTATCAGACAAAATTTGACACCGAGCCACATAAGGAGATATTAGGGCAGGTGACCAAAAGCTTGGTCAAAGAGGTCAGCTTTAGAGTCACAGGGCTGGATTTTGTCAATGGAGACATGATGGAGGCGGGACTCCCACTTTTTGGGTTGTAGTCCTGCCTCCATCGACTTGTGGCCAACCCACGCTATTTTCCCTTGATTGACCTTGTTAAGCCCGCCCAGCGGGCTCAGCAGGCCAATTAAGGGACACCTGGGTACGGGTGACGTCAGTGATTGACATTTCATCTGTCAAGAGCTTTTGACAGATGAAAAATCAGCGTTTGACAGCTCTGTGAAGCTGTCAATCACTGACAATCTGTCTTCTAACTTGAGTCCTTCTACTCAGACTCAGTTAGAGATCTCTCCAGACCAGAAAGCAGAGGCTGCAGCTTTTGACAATTCAGCGGCCATTCTGCTTTCTGTGCCGGTGAACTGAGGGACTCCCGAGACCTGAAGGGAGGAAGCCTGCAGGAGAAAGTAAAGGCAAGTAAAACTTATCAAAACACTTTACACTTACCTCACACACGTACCTCTGCACACATGCACCCATCACTCACCTGCACAACAGGCATCTCGACCCCTCCAACCCCTTCAGACCGACGGTCCACCTCGCTAACTTGGCGTGGTTCGGAGCCATCGGGCAGCCCACACTTCAGGGCTAAAAAAAGGGATTAGGCAAAAAACTGCCTGTTAACTACCTGCTAAAATCGGGGGATGCGCAAGAGGCCAGAATTTCTCATTAAAATATTTAAATGAGCGACCCGCCTCCCCCACCCGACCCCCCACCCCACCGTCCTGCCTCCATTAAAACTGGAAGTGGGTGGTTCCGAGGCGGGTCGGGTTTAGAGATTTTTTTTACACTGTTACCTCCTACCTGACCCAAACCCACCCGCTATTGGCGGTTGAAATCCACCCCCCCGCCCCCGGCGTGTGTCACCTCCTTGGACTCCGGCCGGAAGCGGACTTGTTTTAAGCCTTGCTCGGGCGAGGTGCTGGGAGGGCCCGCTGGTAGCTGAGCAGCTGTATTCCAGCAGAAGACTATGCGATTGACCCAGGGAGCGGAGAAAGAGGCGGGAGATGTGAAAAGGACAATGCATCACCAAGCGAAGAGTGGCGACAGGTATCTGGTGGAATCTTTCACTTATCCAAGAAATAGAAGGATACGCTGCGAGTCTGAAACGAGGTCGATCTAACGGGAGGAGGCTCGTGTGGAGCATTAACACCAGCACTGGCTAGTTGGGCCGAATGGCCTGTTTCTGTGCTGTCTGTTCCATGTAATTCATTCCTGGCCATGGCAGGAGTGGGAGTAACTGTGCTAAATTTTAGGGGGCTAAGGGAATGGGGATAGTGCGGGAAGGTGGAGTTGAGGTAGAAGATCAGCCAGGATCTAGTTGAGTGGAGGAGGCCCCTCGAGCCTGCTCCACCATTTAATGAGATCATGGCTGATCATCTAAATTCAGTACCCTGCCCCTGCTTTCTCCCCATACCCCTTGATCCCTTTAGCCTTAAGAAATATATCGAACGCCTTCTTGAATATATTTAATGAATTGGCCTCAACTGCCTTCTGTGGTAGAGAATTCCACAGGTTCACCACTCTCTGGGTGAAGAAATTCCTCCTCATCTCTGTCCTAAATGGCTAACCCCTTATCCTTAGACTGTGACCCCTGGTTCTGGACTCCCTGACCATCGGGAACATCCTTCCTGCATCTAGTCCGTCTAGTCCTGTTAGAATTTTATAAGTTTCAATGAGATCCCCTCTCATTCTTCTAAACTCCAGCGAGTACAAGCCCAATCTCTCCTCATACGTCATTCCTGCCATCCCAGGTGTCAGCCTGGTGAATCTTCGCTGCACTCCTTCCATGTTATATTGCATCTGCCATGCTTCTGCCCAATCGTGCTTCTGCGACATCCCCTAAACGAATAAAAAAAAAGGCACGACAGGCCGAGTGGCCTCCTTCTGTGCGGTGAGATTCCATGATTCTATGATACCGAAGCGAAAGGAGTGTCTAGCCCACTACTGTACATGACGCGGTCACCTAGCAGGAATAGACCTTAATGCCTTCTGTCTGTGCTGGATTAGGGTTTCAGAGATGAAAGGACACACTGCACCACCCAGTCCCCAGCGGAGACTCTCGACACTTAATGTAATGTCACATACCCCCAAAGTGCCTCCAAACAAAGCGAACAATATATTACTAAAGATCAAGTTACACATGACTGCTTACGGTATTCTGTGGCTGTCGCTGCCATTTCGACAACTCATGTACAGTGCACCCAGCGATCTGTTTAAGTACAGGTACACTATCCCTTATCCGAAAGCCTTGGGACCAGCTGAGTTTCGGTTTTCGGAATTTTTCGGATTTCAGAAGGTATTATTAAAAGACTGGGAAATTTGTATTTAATATAAATTTTAAAAGTTCAGGCTACCTCTTGCGACTGTTCCGTGTCTCATTCCCCTTCCTGCTTCTCTGGAAAGCCGGATATCGGCTGACTCCTACTAAGCTGGCCCGCAAATCAGGTCGGGGGTCGGGTGGGGGGCGGGGAGAAAAGAATATCGGACGGGCCGCGGTTCAGGTCGTGGGGGGGGTGGGGGTCGGGGGGGAGAAAAGAATATCGGACAGGCTGCGGTTCGGTCGGGGTTCGGGTCGGGTCGGGGAGAAAAGAATATCGGACGGGTCGGGGGGTGGAGAAAAGAATATCGGACGGGCCGCGGTTCGGGTCGGGTCGGGTCGGGGGGGGGAGAAAAGAATATCGGACGGGCCGCGGTTCGGGTCGGGTCGGGGGGGGAGAAAAGAATATCGGACGGGCCGCGGTTCCGGTCGGGTCGGGTCGGGGGGGGGGGGCGGAGAAAAGAATATCGGGCAGGCCGCTGCAGCTATCGGACGGGCCGCTGTATTGTTGGGTTCACTCTCCCGGTACCTCCTTCACACTGCCCGGCTCGGCCTGCATTCTCCTACCCAGGAGGGAACTCTGTGACCCTCTGCCCTGCTCAGCGTAAGTCGTGCGCCACTCTGGTCATGTCGTGCGCACGACTTACGCTGAACGAAAAAACTTTCGGTTTTTAGAGGTTTTCGGTTTTCGGAAGTTCGGATAAAGGATAGTCTACCTGTACCATATATTTTTGAATAAGGGCAGCCAGAACAGCAATGTTTCAGGAGCTGATGGATATCAGGAATGCTCAGGAAGCGAAGCAGTCACCAGCCCAGCGCTTGGAGCTTCTTCCACTACCTCAGTATTCATGTTCGCTTCATTAACTATTATCGATTGATCCAATATCCGATTAGACAGATGACTGCCATCAATCATGACCTCACTCACCGCTGCCGGAGATCTTGCGCGCAAGGGTAGATTGGGATCTGTGGAATATATTTTTAGTTGTCATATATGCACTTCACGTTTTGCCTTTTGTTCCTCGGGTGCCATACTCCTCATTGCACCAGGAAGACAGGGCAGAATCAATCTTTCCATCATCAGGATCTAGATAGCTCAGATGACGCAAGGTGCGGTTTTACAGAACTAGAATCTTTCCAGGAACTATTATCAAGGGTGAGGCTCACTGATTGTGCAAATATACAGAGCCATTGTTTATTCAGGGTAAGGGTCACTCACTGTGTAACTGTACAGAGTCACTGTTTCTCAGCAGGTTAAGGGTCACTCGCTGTGTAACTGTACAGAGTCACTGTTTATTCAGCAGGGTAAGGGTCACTCACTGTGTAACTGTACAGAGTCACTGTTTATTCAGGGTAAGGGTCACTCACTGTGTAACTGTACAGAGTCACTGTTTATTCAGGGTAAGGGTCACTCACTGTAACTGTACAGAGTCACTGTTTATTCAGGGTAAGGGTCACTCACTGTGTAACTGTACAGAGTCACTGTTTACTCAGGGTAAGGGTCACTCACTGTAGAACTGTACAGAGTCACTGTTTATTCAGGGTAAGGGTCACTCGCTGTGTAACTGTACAGAGTCACTGTTTATTCAGGGTAAGGGTCACTCACTGTGTAACTGTACAGAGTCACTGTTTATTCAGGGTAAGGGTTACTCACTGTATAACTGTACAGAGTCACTGTTTATTCAGGGTAAGGGTCACTCACTGTGTAACTGTACAGAGTCACTGTTTCTCAGCAGGGTAAGGGTCACTCGCTGTGTAACTGTACAGAGTCACTGTTTATTCAGCAGGGAAAGCGACACTCACTGCGGCAGAGCAACTACAAGAGGCCCCAGAGGCTCAGGTAGGCCTCAGTGCGGCATCGGCAGCGGGTGGAGGCGGAGCAGCGCGGCAGAGCGACTACAAGAGGCCCCAGAGGCTCAGGTAGGCCTCAGTGCGGCATCGGCAGCGGGTGGAGGCGGAGCAGTGCGGCAGAGCGACTACAAGAGGCCCCAGAGGCTCAGGTAGGCCTCAGTGCGGCATCGGCAGCGGGTGGAGGCGGAGCAGGGCGGCAGAGCGACTACAAGAGGCCCCAGAGGCTCAGGTAGGCCTCAGTGCGGCATCGGCAGCGGGTGGAGGCAGAGCAGCACGGCAGAGCGACTACAAGAGGCCCCAGAGGCTCAGGTAGGCCTCAGTGCGGCATCGGCAGCGGGTGGAGGCGGAGCAGCGCGGCAGAGCGACTACAAGAGGCCCCAGAGGCTCAGGTAGGCCTCACCAATCTCAGGCAAGGAGAGAGGTAAAAAGTATTCAAGGTGTGACGTCACCACAAAACAGGTGGGTGATTGGTTGGAGTATTTCTCTCGTTTTAAAACTTTAAGTCTGTGGTTTATAGTTTTTGAGGTTGCTGTGGTGTACCAAGGCCTTTCTGGTGCAGAGTGTCTGTTGGTAAACCATTTAACTGGTGTAACTAGAGGGATTGATTTAATTTAAATCCAATTAATTAAAGGGGATACTAGCATCTAAAATCAGGCAGAGGGTGTCCATAACTAACAATAAAAAAATTAATTAATTACATAGAATGGAGCAGGTGATGTGTTACTGTTGCGAGGTGTGGGAGCCGGTGAACCCCATTGAGGCTCACGGTGATTACGTCTGTGACAAGTGTCTGCTGCTACAGGAACTCCAGCTCCGTGTTGATGAGCTGGAGTCTGAGCTTCAGACACTGCGACACATCAGGGAGGGGGAGAAGTACCTGGACTCTGTGTATCAGGAGGTGGTCACACCTATGAAGTTAAGTAATTCAGATGTAGCCCATGGTCAGGGACAGGACGGTGTGACTACGAGTGAGGCAGGTACGGGGATCCAGGAGGTAGAGCTGGAGGAGCCGCAGCCCTTGCTCTTGACCAACAGGTTCGAGGTTCTTACTCCCTGTGGGGACAGGAGCAGGGACTGCAGGGAGGATGAGCAACCTGGCCACAGCACCGTGGAACTGGGGGCCATTCAAGAGGGGGGAGTAAATAGAAATGTTGTAGTGGTAGGGGATAGTATTATTAGGGGGATAGATAGAGTTCTCTGCAGCCGAGAGCGAGAGCCCCGAAGGCTGTGTTGCCTACCCGGTGCCAGAGTTAAGGACATCTCCTCTAGGCTGGAAAGAAACTTGCAGTGGGAGGGGATGGATCCAGTTGTCGTAGTCCATGTTGGTACAAACGACGTAGATAGGACTAGGAAGCCGGTTCTGTTAAAGGAGTATGAGCAGCTACGGGTCAAATTAAAAAACAGAACCTCAAGGGTAATAATCTCTGGATTATTACCTGAGCCACGAGCGAATTTGGCTAGGACAAATAAATTTAGAGAGTTAAATGCGTGGATCAAAGACTGGTGTGGGAGAAATGGGTTTTGCTTCCTGGGACACTGGCACCAGTACTGGGGCAGGAGGGAGCTGTTCCGTTGGGACGGGCTTCACTTGGCCAGTGCTGGGACTAGAGTCCTGGCGGATCATATAACTAGGGCTGTAGAGAGGGCTTTAAACTAACTAGTGGGGGGGAGGTTCCTAGAGAGCAAATAATAAAAATGACAACAGAGGTCATAGACTTAGGTAGCAGTGGGGAAATTAAAAACCAGAGCATGTCAGGAAGGGGCAGAAGGTATGGAGTAAAAGGTAAAGTAATAAAAAGGGCAAAAGCAGGAACTAAGTGTCACAAAACATATTTGAAAGTTCTCCATCTGAATGCACGTAGCATTCGTAACAAAATAGACGAGTTAATGGCACAAATAACTACATATGGGTATGATCTTGTGGCCATTACAGAAACATGGCTGCAGGGTGACAATGCCTGGGAATTAAACATACCAGGTTATTTAACAATCAGGAAGGACAGGCAGGAAGGAAGGGGAGGTGGGGTGGCTATGTTAATAAAGGAAGGAATCACTGTAATACAGAGAAATGATATTGGGTCAAAAGATCAGGATAATGAAACAGTTTGGGTGGAGGTAAGGAATAATAAGGGGAAAAAAACACGAGTGGGCGTAGTCCATAGGCCTCCGAACAGTTGCAACTCTGTTGGACGGAGTATCAATCAGGAAATAGTTGAGGCTTGTAATAAGGGAGCATCTATAATTATGGGGGATTTTAACTATCATATTAATTGGACAAATCAAATTGGGCAGGGCTGCCTTGAGGATGAGTTCATTGAGTGTATTAGGAATGGGTTTCTTGAGCAGTATGTAACTGAACCGACCAGGGGGCAAGCAACCTTAGATCTGGTCCTGTGTAACGAGACAGGATTAATTAAAAATGTCCTAGTAAAGGATCCCCTTGGAATGAGTGACCATAACATGGCTGAATTCCATATTCAATTAGAGGGTGAGAAGGTTGGATCTCAAACAAGCGTGCTAAGCTTGAATAAAGGTGACTATGAAGGTATGAGAGCGGAATTGAGTAGAGTGGATTGGGAAAATAGATTAAAGGGTAAGACGATACATGATCAGTGGTGTACATTTAAGGAGTTATTTTACAACTTCCAAAAAATATATATTCCACTGAGAAAAAAAGGGTGTAAAAGAAAAGACAGCCATCCGTGGCTATGTAAAGAAATTAAGGATAGTATTCGACTAAAAACAAGGGCATATAAGGTAGCCAAATCTAGTGGGAGGATAGAGGATCGGGAAAACTTTAAAAGACAGCAAAAAATAACAAAAAGATTGATTAGGAAAGGGAAGATGGATTATGAAAGTAAATGAGCAAAAAATATAAAAACAGATAGTAAGAGTTTTTATAGTTATATAAAAAGAAAAAGGGTGGCTAAAGTAAATGTTGGTCCCTTAGAGGAAGAGACCGGGAAATTAATGGTGGGAAATATGGAGATGGCAAAAACACTGAATGAATATTTTGTATCACTCTTTACAGTAGAAGACACTAAGAATATCTCAATACTGGACAAACAGGGGGCTATAGGGGGGAGGAGCTAAACACGATCAAAATCACTAAGGAAGTGGTACTCGGTAAAATAATGGGACTCAAGGCTGATAAATCACCTGGACCTGATGGCTTACATCCTAGGGTCTTGAGGGAAGTGGCGGTAGGGATTGTGGATGCATTGGTAATAATTTTCCAAAACTCCTGGACTCAGCAAAGGTCCCGGCAGACTGGAAAACTGCTAATGTAACGCCCTTATTTAAAAAGGGCAGTAGACAGAAGGCTGGAAACTATAGACCGGTTAACCTAACATCTGTGGTAGGCAAAATATTGGAGTCCATTATTAAGGAGACAGTAACAGGACATTTGGATAATCATAATTTAATAGGACAAAGTCAGCATGGTTTTATGAAGGGGAAGTCATGTTTGACAAATTTGCTGGAGTTCTTTGAGGAAGTAACATATAGGGTGGATAAAGGGGAACCAGTGGACGTAGTGTATTTAGACTTCCAAAAGGCATTTGACAAGGTGCCACACAAAAGGTTATTGCTTAAGATAAAAAATCACGGGATTGGGGGTAATATTCTGGCATGGATAGAGGATTGGCTATCTAACAGAAGGCAGAGAGTTGGGATAAATGGTTCATTCTCGGACTGGCAATCAGTAACTAGTGGTGTTCCACAGGGGTCAGTGCTGGGTCCCCAACTCTTTACAATCTATATTAACGATTTGGAGGAGGGGACCGAGTGTAACATATCAAAGTTTGCAGATGATACTAAGATGGGAGGGAAAGTAGTGAGTGAGGAGGACATAAAAAACCTGCAAGGGGACATAGACAGGCTAAGTAAGTGGGCAGAGATTTGGCAGATGGAATACAATACTGGAAAGTGTGAGGTTATGCACTTTGGCAGGAAAAATCGTAGAGCAAGTTATTATCTTAATGGCAAGAAACTGGAAAGTACTGAAGTACAAAGGGATCTGGGGGTCCTGGTGCACGAAACTCAAAAGGTTAGTATGCAGGTGCAGCAAGTGATTAAGAAGGCCAATGGAATGTTGGCTTTCATTGCTAGGGGGATAGAATATAAAAATAGGGAGGTATTGCTTCAGTTGTACAAGGTATTGGTGAGACCGCACCTGGAATACTGCATACAGTTTTGGTGTCCATACTTAAGAAAAGACATACTTGCTCTCGAGTCAGTAAAAAGAAGGTTCACTCGGTTAATCCCGGGGATGAGGGGATGGACATATGAGGAGAGGTTGAGTAGATTGGGACTCTACTCATTGGAGTTCAAAAGAATAAGAGGCGATCTTATTGAAACATATACGATTGTGAAGGGGTTGGATCGGGTGGATACGGGGAGGATGTTCCCGATGATGGGTGAAACTAGAACTAGGGGGCATAGTCTTAGAATAAGGGGCTGCTCTTTCAAAACTGAGATGAGGAGAAACTTCTTCACTCAGAGGGTAGTAGGTTCATGGAATATGCTGCCCCAAAAAGCTGTAGAAGCTACATCATTACATAAATTTAAAACAGAAATAGACAGTTTCCTAGAAGTAAAGGGAATAAAGGGTTATGGGGAGCGGGCAGGAATTTGGACATGAGTCTAGGTTCCGATCGGTCATGGCCCAGTGGGTAGCGGAGCGGGCCCAGGGGCCGTGTAGCCTGATCCTGCTCCTATTTCGTGTGTCTAATTCTGTTAGATGCAGGAGATGGTTCTGTGATAGTAGATTGGCGGTTAGGATCAGATCAGCCTGATGCGCTATCAATTACTCATAAAAGACTGAGAGTTAAGAGAGTAACTAAAGGCTTTTATTAACAAAAGAATGAAGGTCTGCCTCGAGTGGTCGACCGGTCCAGAATACAAAGGGGCTGGGGAGCAGTCACCTTTATACTAGGACTTGTGGGAGGAGTCAGCCGAGGCATGTCCAGGCATGTACACAGTGGAATACAAACAGTGGTTTACCACATTCACCCCTTGTTTAAAATTGAGTCCGGCGGGGTGAAGTGTATTAAAAGTTAGTGTATTGGAGTCTCTCCGGAGGTCTTGTCTGCCGCTGTGGTCGGCGTGGCGACGGCAGGGGTAGTGGAGCTTCCGGCGTCGAGTCCCGCGTAGGCTGTGGCACAGGCGTGTCGTCCTCGTAGATGTTGAGCGGGTCGCTGGGCCCAGGCCTGCCGTCTGCCGGGGCTGGATATCGGATCGTGGGGGGGGGTGGTAGTGAGTAGTGGGTTACTGCGGCCCCCGAGGGTGCAAGGTCTCTTATGGAGACTGTGTCCTCCCGCCCGTCCGGGTATGCAATGTAAGCATACTGGGGGTTGGCATGGAGGAGGTCGACCCTCTCGACCAGGGGGTCCGTTTTATGGGTCCTCACGTGCCTTCTCAGTAGGACTGGCCCTGGGGACGTCAGCCATGGCGGTAGCGATGTCCCCGATGTGGACTTCCTTGGGAAGACAAACATTTTCTCATGAGGGGTGGCGTTAGTGGCAGTGCAGAACAGTGACCGAATAGAGTGGAGCGCATCGGGGAGCACATCCTGCCAGCGGGAGGTTGGAACGCCCCTAGACTTTAAGGCTAGCAGGGCGGCCTTCCAAACTGTCGCATTTTCTCTTTCCACCTGTCCGTTCCCCCGGGGGTTGTAACTGGTGGTCCTGCTTGTGGCAATACCCCTAGTTAGCAGGTACTGACGGAGTTCGTCGCTCATAAACGATGAGCCCCGGTCGCTATGGATATAGCTGGGGAAACCGAACAGGGTGAAGAGGTCGTTCAGACATTTAATGACCGTGGCACTGGTCATGTCCGGGCAGGGGATGGCTAACGGGAAACGGGAGTACTCATCAATAATATTGAGGAAGTACACATTGCGGTCGGAGGAGGGGAGAGGCCCTTTAAAATCAACGCTCAGGCGCTCGAAGGGGCGAGTGGCTTTTATCAGGTGGGCCCTGTCTGGTCTATAAAAGTGCGGTTTGCACTCAGCGCAGACTTGGCAGTTCCTGGTCATGGTCCTGACCTCCTCAATAGAGTAAGGCAGGTTGCGGGCCTTGATGAAGTGGAAGAACCTGGTGACCCCCGGGTGGCAGAGGTCATTGTGGAGGGCCCGCAGTCTATCGATCTGCGCGCTGGCGCAGGTGCCACGCGATAGCGCATCCGGGGGTTCATTGAGCTTCCCGGGCCGGTACAAGATCTCGTAATTGTAGGTGGAAAGTTCGATTCTCCACCTCAAGATCTTGTCATTTTTGATTTTGCCCCTCTGCTTGTTGTTAAACATGAAAGCAACTGAACGTTGGTCAGTGAGCAGGGTAAATCGTTTTCCGGCCAGGTAGTGCCTCCAATGACGCACAGCCTCCACAATCGCCTGGGCCTCCTTCTCAACAGCGGAGTGTCTGGTCTCCGGGCCTTGGAGGGTTCGTGAAAAGAAGGCCACGGGTCTCCCCGCCTGATTGAGGGTAGCGGCCAGGGCAAAGTCGGACGCGTCGCTTTCCACCTGGAAGGGGATGGATTCGTCCACTGCGTGCATGGTGGCTTTGGCAATGTCTTCCTTGATATGGTGGAAGGCTAAGCGGGCCTCTGCCGTCAAGGGAAAAGAGGTGGACTTGATCAGCGGATGGGCCTTGTCCGCATAGTAGGGGACCCACTGGGCATAATAGGAGAAAAACCCAAGGCACCTCTTCAGGGCCTTGAGGCAGTGGGAGTTCCATAAGGGGACGCATCCGGTCGGGGTCGGGGCCGATGACTCCGTGTTCCACAACACAGCCAAGGATGGCGAGGCGGTTTGTGCGGAATATGCACTTCTCCTTGTTATATGTCAGGTTCAGGAGTTGGGCGGTGTGGAGGAATTTGTCGAGGTTTGCGTCATGGTCCTGCAAGTCACGTCCGCAGATGGTCACATTGTCCAGATATGGGAAAGTGGCCTGCAACGCATTTTGATCTACCATCCGGTCCATCTCCCTTTGGAAGACGGAGACCCCGTTGGTGACGCCAAAGGGAACCCTAAGGAAGTGATAGAGGCGGCCGTTTGCCTCAAAGGCAGTATACTGGCGGTCCTCAGGGCGGATAGGGAGCTGGTGGTACGCTGATTTCAGGTCAATGGTCGAGAAGACGTGGTACTGCGCGATCTGGTTGACCATATCAGCTATGCGGGGGAGTGGGTAGGCGTCCAGCAGGGTGTAGCGATTTATTGTCTGGCTGTAGTCGATGACCAGGCGCTGCTTCTCGCCGGTCTTAACGACCACAACCTGGGCTCGCCAGGGGCTGGTGCTGCCCTCAATAATCCCTTCCCTCAGGAGCCGCTCCACTTCGGTTTTAATGAAAACCCTATCCCCGGCACTGTATCGCCTGCTCTTTGTGGCGATGGGCTTACAGTCGGGGGTGAGGTTAGCAAACAGTGGGGGGGGGGTGACTCTGAGTGTAGAGAGGTTGCACCTGGTGCGCGGCGGGCAATTTGGGAGCTGCTGGCTGCGGACTGTGAGTGGGGGTAGGGGTCCACCGTACGCCATCGTAACACTTTTAAGGTGGCACTGAAAATCTAACCCCAGCAGGACGGCAGCGCAGAGGTCGGGCAGGACCAGAAGTTTAAAATGATCGTACACGGTCCCATCTACTACAAGTGTCACTACGCAGTAGCCGCCGATGTCCGCCGACTGGGACTCGGAGGCCATAGAAATCCGCTGGTGCGCAGGCAGGACTGGGAGAGAGCAACGCCGCACCGTGTCGGGGTGGATGAAGCTCTCCGTGCTCCCAGAGTCAAAAAGGCAGATTGTATCGTGGCCATTTACCTTAATGTCCATTGTGGAACTGGCCAGCTGGTGCGGTCTCGCTTGGTCCAGTGTAACGGATGCCAGCGTAGGGGTCGGTGTGTCGCTGCGGGTATCAGATGAGGCGGTGTTGGGGGCCTGCTGCGTTCCGGCTGTCGTCCAAGATGGCGGCGTCCATGATCCCCATGTGGCTGGAGGCGTCCAAAATGGCTGCTGTACCGGTGGTTCGCACATGGCCGGGGAGGCCCAAGATGGCGGCCCGCATGGCCCACACGCGGCGCTGCTGGGGTTCGGGGTGGCTTTGGCCCTGCAGACGTTAGCGTAGTGTCCCTTCTTCCCGCAGCCCGAGCAGATCGCGTTTTTCGCCGGGCAGCGCGCTCTGGGGTGTTTTGCCTGGCCACAGAAGTAGCATTTCTGGCCTTGGGGCACTGCTGTCTGGCCTTGGGACACTGCTGCGGTAGTTGGGCCGTTGCTGGGGTGTGGATGGGGTGGCACGGCGCTATGAGGCGGTCCTACCGTGTCCCAGGCTGTCATTCCCCGCGGCGTCCACGGTGCAGAGGAGTAGGCATCCATTCCCCGGTAGGCTGCATCCAATGATAGTGCGAGTTCAGAGGCCTTGTTGAGGTCGAGGTCACTCTGCTCCAACAGTCGCTGTCGGGTGTAATTGGATCTGTGGCCCGCTACAAAAGCGTCCCGGATAAGTTCCTCTGTGTACACGGCGGCCTTTACATCCTTACAACCACAGGCCCGGCCAAGCACCGACAGTGCCTGAAGGTATTCCACGGTCGATTCCCCAGGTTGTTGTTTACGACTCCCCAGAAGGTGCCTGGCGTACACTTCGTTCACTGGGCGCGTGTACTGGTCCTTGAGGAGCTTGATAGCGTCCGCGTACGAGGTCGCGTCTTGGATGACCGAGTACACTCGGTGGTTCACTTTGGAGGTCAGGACATCCAGTTGGTCCTCGTCCGATTTGATTGCTGCGGAGGCGGTCAGGAATTTTTCGAAACACTTAAGCCAGTAAGTAAACTTGGTGGATGAGTCCGCCTCCCGATGATCTAAGTCCAGGCATGCTGATGTGAGGATCTTCTCCATTATAAAAATTTTGTTAATAAAATTGATGCGCTATCAATTACTCATAAAAGACTGAGAGTTAAGAGAGTAACTAAAGGCTTTTATTAACAAAAGAATGAAGGTCTGCCTCGAGTGGTCGACCGGTCCAGAATACAAAGGGGCTGGGGAGCAGTCACCTTTATACTAGGACTTGTGGGAGGAGTCAGCCGAGGCATGTCCAGGCATGTACACAGTGGAATACAAACAGTGGTTTACCACACAGCCATGATCTTATTGAATGGCGGAGCAGGCTCGAGGGGCCGATTGGCCTACTCCTGCTCCTATTCCTTATGTTCTTATGTTCTTAACTGTACAGAGTCACTGTTTATTCAGGATAAGGGTCACTCACTGTGTAACTGTACAGAGTCACTGTTTATTCAGGGTAAGGGTCACTCACTGTGTAACTGTACAGAGTCACTGTTTATTCAGGGTAAGGGTCACTCACTGTGTAACTGTACAGAGTCACTGTTTATTCGGGGTAAGGGTCACTCACTGTAACTGTACAGAGTCACTGTTTATTCAGGGTAAGGGTCACTCACTGTGTAACTGTACAGAGTCACTGTTTATTCAGGGTAAGGGTCGCTCTCTGTGTAACTGTACAGAGTCACTGTTTATTCAGGGTAAGGGTCACTTACTGTGTAACTGTACAGAGTCACTGTTTATTCAGCGTAAGGGTCACTCACTGTGTAACTGTACAGAGTCACTGTTTATTCAGGGTAAGGGTCACTCACTGTGTAACTGTACAGAGTCACTGTTTATTCAGGGTAAGGGTCACTCACTGTGTAACTGTACAGAGTCACTGTTTATTCAGGGTAAGGGTCACTCACTGTGTAACTGTACAGAGTCACTGTTTATTCAGGGTAAGGGTCACTCACCGTGTAACTGTACAGAGTCACTGTTTATTCAGGGTAAGGGTCACTCACTGTGTAACTGTACAGAGTCACTGTTTATTCAGGGTAAGGGTCACTCACTGTGTAACTGTACAGTCACTGTTTATTCAGCAGGGTAAGGGTCACTCACTGTGTAACTGTACAGAGTCACTGTTTATTCAGGGTAAGGGTCACTCACTGTGTAACTGTACAGAGTCACTGTTTATTCAGGGTAAGGGTCACTCACTGTGTAACTGTACAGTCACTGTTTATTCAGCAGGGTAAGGGTCACTCACTGTGTAACTGTACAGAGTCACTGTTTATTCAGGGTAAGGGTCACTCACTGTGTAACTGTACAGAGTCACTGTTTATTCAGGGTAAGGGTCGCTCACTGTGTAACTGTACAGAGTCACTGTTTATTCAGGGTAAGGGTCACTCGCTGTGTAACTGTACAGAGTCACTGTTTATTCAGGGTAAGGGTCATTCACTGTGTAACTGTACAGAGTCACTGTTTATTCAGGGTAATGGTCACTCACTGTGTAACCGTACAGAGTCACTGTTTATTCAGGGTAATGGTCACTCGCTGTGTAACCGTACAGAGTCACTGTTTATTCAGGGTAAGGGTCATTCACTGTGTAACTGTACAGAGTCACTGTTTATTCAGGGTAAGGGTCACTCACTGTGTAACTGTACAGAGTCACTGTTTATTCAGGGTAAGGGTCGCTCACTGTGTAACTGTACAGAGTCACTGTTTATTCAGGGTAAGGGTCACTCGCTGTGTAACTGTACAGAGTCACTGTTTATTCAGGGTAAGGGTCGCTCACTGTGTAACTGTACAGAGTCACTGTTTATTCAGGGTAAGGGTCACTCGCTGTGTAACTGTACAGAGTCACTGTTTATTCAGGGTAAGGGTCATTCACTGTGTAACTGTACAGAGTCACTGTTTATTCAGGGTAAGGGTCGCTCACTGTGTAACTGTACAGAGTCACTGTTTATTCAGGGTAAGGGTCACTCACTGTGCAACTGTACAGAGTCACTGTTTATTCAGGGTAAGGGTCGCTCACTGTGTAACTGTACAGAGTCACTGTTTATTCAGGGTAAGGGTCACTCGCTGTGTAACTGTACAGAGTCACTGTTTATTCAGGGTAAGGGTCGCTCACTGTGTAACTGTACAGAGTCACTGTTTATTCAGGGTAAGGGTCACTCACTGTGTAACTGTACAGAGTCACTGTTTATTCAGGGTAAGGGTCACTCACTGTGTAACTGTACAGAGCCACTGTTTATTCAGGGTAAGGGTCACTCACTGTGTAACTGTACAGAGTCACTGTTTATTCAGGGTAAGGGTCACTCACTGTGTAACTGTACAGAGACACTGTTTATTCAGGGTAAGGGTCACTCACTGTGTAACTGTACAGAGACACTGTTTATTCAGGGTAAGGGTCACTCACTGTGTAACTGTACAGAGTCACTGTTTATTCAGGGTAAGGGTCACTCACTGTGTAACTGTACAGAGTCACTGTTTATTCAGGGTAAGGGTCATTCACTGTGTAACTGTACAGAGTCACTGTTTATTCAGGGTAAGGGTCACTCACTGTGTAACCGTACAGAGTCACTGTTTATTCAGGGTAATGGTCACTCACCGTGTAACTGTACAGAGTCACTGTTTATTCAGGGTAAGGGTCACTCACTGTGTAACTGTACAGAGTCACTGTTTATTCAGGGTAAGGGTCACTCACTGTGTAACTGTCCAGAGTCACTGTTTATTCAGGGTAAGGGTCATTCACTGTGTAACTGTACAGAGTCACTGTTTATTCAGGGTAATGGTCACTCACTGTGTAACCGTACAGAGTCACTGTTTATTCAGGGTAATGGTCACTCACCGTGTAACTGTACAGAGTCACTGTTTATTCAGGGTGAGGGTCACTCACTGTGTAACCGTACAGAGTCACTGTTTATTCAGGGTAATGGTCACTCACCGTGTAACTGTACAGAGTCACTGTTTATTCAGGGTAAGGGTCACTCACTGTGTAACTGTACAGTCACTGTTTATTCACATAGAAACATAGAAACATAGAGATAGGAACAGGAGTAGGCCATTCGGCCCTTCGAGCCTGCTCCGCCATTCAATGAGATCATGGCTGATCTTCGTCTGAGATCTTAGCTGATCTTACCAGTTCAGTACCCCGTCCCCGCCTTTTCTCCGTAACCCTTAATCCCCTTAGCCTTCAGAAATATATCCAATTCTCTCTTGAAAATATTTATTGAATTAGCCTTCACAGCCCTCTGTGGCAGGGAATTCCACAGGCTCACCACTCTTTGAGTGAAGAAATTCTTCCTCATCTCTGTTTTAAATGATTTGCCCGCTATTTTTAGACTGTGGCCCCTGGTTCTGTGCTCCCCTGCCATTGGAAACATTCTCTCTGAATTCAGCCTGTCCAGGCCTGCCATAATTTTATATGTTTCGATGAGATCCCCTCTCAATCTTCTAAACTCCAGTGAGTACAAGCCCAAACTATTCAATCTCTCCTCGTAGGTCATTCCCGCCATTCCAGGTATCAGCCTGGTGAATCGCCGCTGCACTCTTTCCATGGCAAGAACATCCTTCCGCAGATGGGGCGACCAAAACTGTACACAATACTCCAGATGCGGTCTCACCAGCACCTTGTACAGCTGTAGTAAGGTATCCCTATTCCTATACTCGAACCCCCTTGATATGAAGGCCAACATACCATTTGCCTTCTTAATCGCCTGTTGCACCTGCATGCTCTCCTTCAGTGACTGGTGCACAAGAACACCCAGGTCCCTCTGCACTTCCCCATCTCCCAATCTATTGCCATTTAGATAATGATCTACCCTCCTGTTTTTACCCCCAAAGTGGATAACCTCGCATTTATCCACATTATAGTGCATCTGCCACGTATCCGCCCATTCCCCCAACCTGTCCAAATCGCACTGTAGCCTCCTGACATCCTCATCAGAGCCCACCCCTCCTCCTAGTTTAGTGTCGTCAGCGAATTTGGAAATATTGCATCCAATTCCCTGATCCAGATCATTTATATATATTGTGAACAGCTGGGGTCCCAGGACAGATCCTTGCGGCACCCCGCTGGTCACTGCCTGCCACTCCGAAAACGAGCCGTTTATTCCAACTCTCTGTTTTCTATCCGCCAGCCAGTTCTCTATCCACGTTAATACTTTGCCCCCAATTCCATGAGCCTTAATTTTGCATGATAATCTTTTGTGTGGAACCTTATCGAAGGCTTTCTGGAAGTCAAGGTACACCACATCCACTGGCTCTCCCCCATCTATTTTACCAGTTACTTCCTCAAAAAATTCCAGCAGATTAGTCAAACACGATTTACCCTTTGTAAATCCATGTTGACTCTGTCCGATCCTTTCCCCATTTGTCAAGTGCTCCGCTATTTTATCCTTAATAATGGACTCTAGCATTTTGCCCACAACCGATGTAAGGCTTACTGGTCTATAATTCCCTGCTTTCTCTCTACCCCCCTTTTTAAATATTGGGGTAACATTAGCTACCCTCCAATCCACGGGTACTGTTCCCGAGTCAATGGAGTTCCGGAAGATGATCCTTAGAGCATCTGCTATCTCCAGGGCCACCTCCTTAAGTACCCTAGGATGTAGTTTATCAGGCCCCGGGGATTTGTCGGCCTTCAGTCCCCTCAACTTACCCAACACCATATCCCTAGAGATACTAATTTCTGTCAGCTCCTCCCTCTCATTAGTCCCTATGTTTGCCGATATTCCTGGGAGGTTATTTGTGTCCTCCTTTGTGAATACAGAACCAAAGTATGAGTTTAATTGGTCTGCCATTTCCTTATTCTCCATTATATATTCTCCCGAATCGGACTGCAAGGGACCGACTTGGGATTTAACCAGTCTTTTCCTCCTGATATACCGATAAAAGCTTTTGCAGTCTATCTTTATGTTTGCTGCAAGTTTACTCTCGTATTCTATTTTCCCCTTCCTGATTAATCCCTTTGTCCTCTTTTGCTGTATCCTGTACTGCCCCCAATCTTCCGGTCTGGTGCTTTTTTTTGCCAGTTGATATGCCCTTTTTTTTGATTTTATGCTGTCCCTAATTTCCCTCGTTATCCACGGTTGAGCCACCTTTTTAGGTTTATTTTTATGCCAAACCGGTATAAACATGTTCTGGAATTCTTCCATTCTATCTTTGAATGCTTGCCATTGTCTATCCACTGTCAATCCCCCCAGAAACACCACCCAATCAATCTTACCCAATTCCCATCTCATACCCTCGCAATTCCCTTTATTTAAGTTCTGGACCTTAGTCTCTGATTCAATTTCCTCACTCTCCATCTCGACTGAGAGCTCGATCATATTATGATCGCTCTGACCCAAGGGGCCTCGTACAAGAAGATTGTTGATAAGTCCCTTCTCATTGCACAATACCCAGTCTAAAATGGCCTGATCTCGAGTCGGCTCCTCGACATATTGGTCCAGATAACCGTCCCGAAAACATTCCAGGAATTCCTCCTCCTCCTCAGCAGGGTAAGGGTCACTCACTGTGTAACTGTACAGAGTCACTGTTTATTCAGGGTAAGGGTCACTCACTGTGTAACTGTACAGAGTCACTGTTTATTCAGGGTAAGGGTCGCTCACTGTGTAACTGTACAGAGTCACTGTTTATTCAGGGTAAGGGTCACTCACTGTGTAACTGTACAGAGTCACTGTTTATTCAGGGTAAGGGTCACTCACTGTGTAACTGTACAGAGCCACTGTTTATTCAGGGTAAGGGTCACTCACTGTGTAACTGTGCAGAGTCACTGTTTATTCAGGGTAAGGGTCACTCACTGTGTAACCGTACAGAGTCACTGTTTATTCAGGGTAAGGGTCATTCACTGTGTAACTGTACAGAGTCACTGTTTATTCAGGGTAATGGTCACTCACTGTGTAACTGTACAGAGACACTGTTTATTCAGGGTGAGGGTCACTCACTGTGTAACCGTACAGAGTCACTGTTTATTCAGGGTAAGGGCCACTCACTGTGTAACTGTACAGAGTCACTGTTTATTCAGGGTAATGGTCACTCACTGTGTAACTGTACAGAGTCACTGTTTATTCAGGGTAAGGGTCACTCACTGTGTAACTGTACAGAGTCACTGTTTATTCAGGGTAAGGGTCGCTCACTGTGTAACTGTACAGAGTCACTGTTTATTCAGGGTAAGGGTCACTCACTGTGTAACTGTACAGAGTCACTGTTTATTCAGGGTAAGGGTCACTCACTGTGTAACTGTACAGAGTCACTGTTTATTCAGGATAAGGGTCACTCACTGTAACTGTACAGAGTCACTGTTTATTCAGGGTAAGGATCACTCACTGTGTAACTGTACAGAGTCACTGTTTATTCAGGGTAAGGGTCACTCACTGTGTAACTGTACAGAGTCACTGTTTATTCAGGGTAAGGGTCACTCACCGTGTAACTGCACAGAGTCACTGTTTATTCAGGGTAAGGGTCACTCACTGTGTAACTGTACAGAGTCACTGTTTATTCAGGGTAAGGGTCACTCACTGTGTAACTGTACAGAGTCACTGTTTATTCAGGGTAAGGGTCACTCACCGTGTAACTGCACAGAGTCACTGTTTATTCAGGGTAAGGGTCACTCACTGTGTAACTGTACAGAGTCACTGTTTATTCAGGGTAAGGGTCGCTCACTGTGTAGCTGCACAGAGTCACTGTTTATTCAGGGTAAGGGTCACTCACTGTGTAACTGTACAGAGTCACTGTTTATTCAGGGTAAGGGTCACTCACTGTGTAACCGTACAGTCACTGTTTATTCAGGGTAAGGGTCACTCACTGTGTAACTGTACAGAGTCACTGTTTATTCAGGGTAAGTGTCACTCACTGTGTAACTGTACAGAGTCACTGTTTATTCAGGGTAAGGGTCACTCACTGTGTAACCGTACAGAGTCACTGTTTATTCAGGGTAAGTGTCACTCACTGTGTAACTGTACAGAGTCACTGTTTATTCAGGGTAAGGGTCACTCACTGTGTAACTGTACAGAGTCACTGTTTATTCAGGGTAAGGGTCGCTCACTGTGTAACTGTACAGAGTCACTGTTTATTCAGGGTAAGGGTCACTCACTGTGTAACTGTGCAGAGTCACTGTGTATTCAGGGTAAGGGTCACTCACTGTGTAACTGTACAGAGTCACTGTTTATTCAGGGTAAGGGTCGCTCACTGTGTAACTGTACAGAGTCACTGTTTATTCAGGGTAAGGGTCACTCACTGTGTAACTGTACAGAGTCACTGTTTATTCAGGGTAAGGGTCACTCACTGTGTAACTGTACAGAGCCACTGTTTATTCAGGGTAAGGGTCACTCACTGTGTAACTGTACAGAGCCACTGTTTATTCAGGGTAAGGGTCACTCACTGTGTAACTGTACAGAGTCACTGTTTATTCAGGGTAAGGGTCACTCACTGTGTAACTGTGCAGAGTCACTGTTTATTCAGGGTAAGGATCACTCACTGTGTAACTGTACAGAGTCACTGTTTATTCAGGGTAAGGGTCACTCACTGTGTAACTGTACAGAGTCACTGTTTATTCAGGGTAAGGGTCACTCACTGTGTAACTGTACAGAGCCACTGTTTATTCAGGGTAAGGGTCACTCACTGTGTAACTGTACAGAGTCACTGTTTATTCAGGGTAAGGGTCACTCACTGTGTAACTGTACAGAGTCACTGTTTATTCAGGGTAAGGGTCACTCACTGTGTAACTGTACAGAGCCACTGTTTATTCAGGGTAAGGGTCACTCACTGTGTAACTGTGCAGAGTCACTGTTTATTCAGGGTAAGGATCACTCACTGTGTAACTGTACAGAGTCACTGTTTATTCAGCACGGTCACTCTACATTTCTGGCACCACTACTGATTTCATAGCTGTAGCTGTACTGTTGACAGTTGACATCAAGTTCTGGTGTCTCAACATTTTTCATAGTTCAACGTTGCCAAAGCAAAGCCGCCTGGTTCGGTCTTTGTCTCTACCTGCGTGCCTCCACCTCTGACTCCATCGACGCACCAGCTGCTCGTGTTGAGGCTTGAGCCGAGCCTTAAAGCCAGCCAGCAACACAGTCTAATCCATCGCCCGAAACTGCCGCTTTCTACTGCTGGAACATTGCCCGCTTCCACCATTTCCGCCGGAGCGCGGCTGAACTCCTTATCCATGCCTCAGCCCTCGCTGGGCTGCTTCCTCAAAAGCTGCGCTCACCACCGGGGCGAACTCCACTCTTCCCAAAGTTCAGAAACGGTCCACATTTCTGCCGCCCGATCGCTGTGCCACCCCTGCCCTCTTGCCATGCTCCTGCCTTTCTCACACCGCTCACTGTATTCTAAATGTGTCTCGGTTCAATGGCAGGTTCGCACTGTTAAACAATTCTCACTGGAGCGTTGATGGAGATTGAGGAGACTGGGCCGATTCTGTCTGGAGTTTAGAAGAATGAGAGGTGATCTCATTGAAACATACAAGATTCTCGCAATTTAGTAGACTGTATTCGCTGCTCACGGCGCGGTCTCCTCCACATTGGGGAGACCAACGCAGATTGGGTGACCGCTTTGCGGAACACATCCGGTCAGTCCGCGAGCGTGACCCCCGAGCTTCCGGTCGCCTGTCACTTTAATTCTCCGCTCCACTCCCACTCAGATCTCACCGTCCTCAGCCTCCTACACTGTTCCACTGAAGCTCAAAGTAAGCTTGAGGAACAGCACCTCACCTTTCGATTAGGCACTCTGAGTCAGTAGGTTGTGGGTTCAAGTCCCGCTCCATAAAAATCCATGCGGACACTCCAGGAAAGGGAGTGCCGCACTGTCAGAGGGGCGGTCCTGAGGGAGCATGCACTGTCGGGGGGCAGTACTGAGGGAGCACCGCACTGTCAGAGGGGCGGTACTGAGGGAGCGCCGCACTGTCAGAGGGGCAGTACTGAGGGAGCGCCGCACTGTCAGAGGGGCAGTACTGAGGGAGCGCCGCACTGTCAGAGGTGCGGTACTGAGGGAGCGTGCACTGTCGGAGGGGCAGTACTGAGGGAGCGCCGCACTGTCGGAGGGGCAGTACTGAGGGAGCACCGCATTGTCGGAGGGACGGTACTGAGGGAGCGCCACAATGTTGGAGGGGCGGTACTGAGGGAGTGCCACGCTGTCGGAGTGTTGGTACTGAGGGAGCGCCGCACTGTCGTAGGGGCGGTACTGAGGGAGCGCCGCACTGTCGTAGGGGCAGTACTGAGGGAACGCCACACTGTCGGAGTGTTGGTACCGAGGGAGTGCCTCACTGTCGGAGTGGGCAATACTGAGGGAGCGCCGCACTGTCGGAGCGGCAGTACTGAGGGATCGCCGCACTGCCGGAGGGGCGGTACTGAGGGAGCGCCGCACTGTCGGAGGGGCAATACTGAGGGAGCGCGCAATGTCGGAGGAGCAGTACTGAGGGAGCGCCGCCCTGTCGGAGGGGCAGTACTGAATGGGCACCACACTGTCGGAGGGGCAGTACTGAGGGAGCGTGCACTGTCGGAGGGGCAGTACTGAGGGAGCGCCGCACTGTCGGAGGGGCGGTACTGAGGGAGCACCGCACTGTCGGAGAGGCAGTACTGAGGGAGTGCCGCACTGTCGGAGGGACGGTACTGAGGGAGCGCTGCACTGTCAGAGGGGCAGTACTGAGGGAGCGCCGCACTGTTGGAGGGACGGTACTGAGGGAGCGACGCACTGTCGGAGGGGCAGTACTGAGGGAGCGCCGCACTGTCGGAGGGGCAGTACTGAGGGATCGCCGCACTGTCGGAGGGACGGTACTGAGGGAGCGCCGCACTGTCGGAGGGGCAGTACTGAGGGATCGTCGCACTGTCGGAGGGGCGGTACTGAGGGAGCGCCGCACTGTCGGAGGGGCAATACTGAGGGAGCGCGCACTGTCGGAGGAGCAGTACTGAGGGAGTGCCGCACTGTCGGAGGGGCGGTACCGAGGGAGTACCACACTGTCAGAGGGGCAATACTGAGGGAGCGCGCACTGTCGGAGGGGCAGTACTGAGGGAGCGCCACACTGTCAGAGGTGTCATCGTTCAGATGTGACGTTAAACCGAGGCCCCCTCTGCTCTCTCGGCTGGATGTAAAAGCTCCCACGGCCACTGTTGGAAGAAGAGCAGGGGGAGTTCTCCCCGGTGTCCTGGGGCAATATTTATCCCTCAATCAACATCACTAAAACAAATGATCAGGTCATTATCACATTGCTGTTTGTGGGAGCTTGCTGTGCGCAAATTGGCTGCCGCGTTTCCCACATTACAACAGTGACCACACTTCAAAAGTATTTCATTGGCTGTAAAGCGCTTTGGGACGTCCTTCTCCGGCTTCAGGATTTTTTTCCTGAATGACTTAATTTTAAATTTGTGGAGTTCCGGCCTTTAAACAACTCTCTTGATGCATTCTGCGATGTGTCTTGTCCCTCATGCAGTCACTCTGTTTTTCAGTAATTCAAATTAATTTCATTTAAACACAGCCAACGTGTTAAAAATTAAAAGAACTCGATTGAATCCGGCGAAGATGTTAATGAAAAAACATGTAATAATTAAAATGTACTCATTCAGCCTTCATCATCGACAGAGAATCTGCTACAATGTTTTTCATCCCTCAGAGAGTCATTGATAATGAATAAGATTATTACACCAACAACAACAACAATGTGCTTCATACGTAGTAAAATGTCCCAAGGCGCTTCACAGGAGCAATTATCAAACAAAATTTGACATCGAGCCACATCAGGAGATATTGGGCCAGTAATTCCGGTCCCAACGCGCGAGTACGGACGGGGTACTCACGCGTGGGCCCGTTGGAAGTGCCGGATTTCAGCATGCACAGCGCATGCGCGGGAAACCGGCATTTCCTCCAAGGGGTTCAGAGGTCCAACGCGTGCGCGCAGGACTCTGCGCGCACGCGTTGAACTTCCTTCTTTTTGACAGGTTTGCCTGTGTGTAAGGGCCTGAACTTTTTACACATATAAAAAGGAGGCGTAAGGACTTGATTCTTTAAGGTAAGTGGTCTATTATTTAAAATTATAACATTTTTTCCACACCTTTATAGTTTTTAAGGACTTTACAGTAAGGTAAGTTTATTTTTAGACCCGATTTCCTAAAAAATTATTTTTTTCAAAAATTTGATTAATTGTTTAAAATAGTTTTTTAAAGTTATTTATAGTTCATTTAATTAGTGGGATGTTTTTTAAAATTTTATTTAAAGTTTAAGTAGTGTTTTGGGCGCCCGTAGTTTTCATGAGTTTGACAGCTCTTACTATCAAACTCATGAATGAGTTTCCCCTCCCCTGATTGGCTGCCCAGTGCTCACCTGATCCCAGCCGGCACATCGCACTAACTACGCCGCTGGATCAGGCAAGCACAGCGCGCCGACAGCTGAACCGGGCCAATGACAGGAATTCCAAGCAGGCCCAGGCTTCAGATGTCGGCACGCCGGGTGAGTGCACATCGGGGGCTTGCCCCCGATCCTAATTTCTGGGCCATTAGGACAGGTGACCAAAAGCTTGGTCAAAGAGGTCGGTTTTAAGGAGCATTTGAAAGGAGGAGAGAGAGGCGGAGAGGTTTAGGGAGGGAATTCCAGAGCTTAGGCCCCAGGCAGCTGAAGGCACGGCCGCCAATGGTGGAGCGATTAAAATCGGGGGACGCTCAAGAGGCCAGAATTGGAAGAGCGCAGAGATCTCGAAGGGTTGCGGGACTGGAGGAGATTACAGAGATAGGGAGGGGGGGCGAGGGCCACGGAGGGATTTGAAAACGAGGAAGAGAATTTTTAAATCAAGGCGTTGCCGGACCGGGAGACGATATAGGTCAGCGAGCACAGGGGGTGATGGGTGAACGGGACTCGGTGCGAGTTAGGACACGGGGCAGTGAGCACAGGGGGTGAGGGGTGAACGGGACTCGGTGCGAGTTAGGACACGGGGCAGTGAGCACAGAGGGTGATGGGTGAACGGGACTCGGTGCGAGTTAGGACACGGGGCAGTGAGCACAGGGGGTGAGGGGTGAACGGGACTCGGTGCGAGTTAGGACACGGGGCAGTGAGCACAGGGGGTGATGGGTGAACGGGACTCGGTGCGAGTTAGGACACGGGGCAGTGAGCACAGGGGGTGAGGGGTGAACGGGACTCGGTGCGAGTTAGGACACGGGGCAGTGAGCCCAGGGGGTGATGGGTGAACGGGACTCGGTGCGAGTTAGGACACGGGGCAGTGAGCACAGGGGGTGAGGGGTGAACGGGACTCGGTGCGAGTTAGGACACGGGGCAGCAGAGCTTTGGAGGACCTCAAGCTTACGGAGGGTGGAGCGTGGGAATACGAAAGAGGTCAGAATTGGAGGAGCGCAGAGATCTCGGAGGGGTTGCAGGGCCAGAGGAGGGTACAGAGATAGGGAGGGGGGTGAGGGCCATGGGGGATCTCAAAATCAGAATGGAACAACAGAGTATATTTTACAATTTTCTGCTCGCTGTAACTGGGTGGGCAGAAGCACGAAAACTACCCTCAAAATCCAACAAGAATCGGCATTTCTTGAGTGGAACCAGAGAAGGAAGAAAATTGGAGTGGAAGAAATAGAGAAAGGTTTTTATTAAAAGGTGTTGTTTCTTTCAAGGTGGGCTGGGGGAGGGGAAACCATTTTCTCATTGTGCATAGAAAACATGGTTGTCTTACATAAGGTTATAAGAAATAGGAGCAGGAGTCGGCCATTCGGCCCCTCGAGCCTGCTCCGCCATTCAATAAGATCATGGCTGATCATCGACCTCATCTCCACTTTCCCGCCCGATCCCCATATCTCTCGATTCCCCGAGAGTCCAAAAATCTATCGATCTCAGCCTTGAATATACTCAACGACTGAGCCTCCACAGCCCTCTGGGGCAGAGAATTCCAAAGATTCACCACCCTCTGAGTGAAGAAACTCCTCCTCATCTCAGTCCTAAATGGCCGACCCCTTATTCTGAGACTGTGACCCCTGGTTCTAGACTCTCCAGCCAGGGGGAAACATCCTCCCTGCATCTACCCTGTCAAGCCCCTGTAAGAATTTTATGCGTTTTTACTCAGAAACAAGGATAGATCTTCAGAGCCCAAAAGGTTGACCCAAAGTGTCAGCCGTGGCTCAGTGGGCAGCACTCTCTCTCACCTCTGAGTCAGAAAGTTGTGGGTTCGAGCCCCGCTGCAGAGACTTGAGCACAAAAACCTAAGCTGACTCTCCCAGTGCAGTACTGAGGGAGCGCCGCACTGTCGGAGGGGCAGTACTGAGGGAGCGCCGCACTGTCGGAGGGGCAGTACTGAGGGAGCGCCGCACTGTCGAAGGGGCAGTACTGAGGGAGCGCCGCACTGTCGGAGGGGCAGTACTGAGGGAGCGCCGCACTGTCGGAGGGGCAGTACTGAGGGAGCGCCGCACTGTCGGAGGGGCGGTACTGAGGGAGCGCTGCACTGTCGGAGGGGCGGTACTGAGGGAGCGCCGCACTGTCGGAGGGGCAGTACTGAGGGAGCGCCGCACTGTCGGAGGGGCGGTACTGAGGGAGCGCCGCACTGTCAGAGGGGCAGTGCTGAGGGAGCGCCGCACTGTCGGAGGGGCAGTACTGAGGGAGCGCCGCACTGTCGGAGGGGCAGTACTGAGGAAGCGCCGCACTGTTGGAGGGGCGGTACTGAGGGAGCGCTGCACTGTCGGAGGGGCAGTACTGAAGGAGTGCCGCTCTGTCGGAGGTGCCGTCTTTCAGATCGGACGACAAGCCGAGGCCCCATCTGTCCTCTAGGGTGGACGTAAAAGATCCCGGGGCCACTATTAGAAGAAGAGCAGGGGGGAGTTTTCCCCGGTGTTCTGGGGCCAATATTTATCCCTCAACCAACATCACTAAAAACAGATGATCTGGTCATTATCACATTGCAGTTTGCGGGAGCTTGCTGTGCATAAATTGGCTGCTGCGTTTTCTACATTACAACAGTGACTACACTTCAAAAAGTACTTCATTGGCAATAAAGCGCTTTGGGACGTTCTGAGGTGGTGAAAGGCGCTGTAGGAATGGGAGTCTTTTTCTTTTTCAATGCGGTGGGTGGTGAGGTCGGAAACATGAAATAAATGCCAAGCTTTATGTGTGAGCTTCTTCTGCTCAAAATCGCCTCTGTTTCACAAACGACAGTGGAGCCGCCTTTACCTTACAAATGAGGGTGTCTGGCCGAGTACTGAAGGGAAGGGCGGTCAAATGTCTTTTGCAAAGCCTCCGCAGTTGATTCAACACCAATATTACATTATGGATCCTCTCTATCAGCCTTTACTAATTGGCTTGCAAAGAAGGACATCGCAATATCGACTCGCCCCTCTATGACAAACAGTGAAACAGGCACGATGAGGTTAGTCTATTCAATCAGCGGATACATATATAGAAAACGCATTAAGGTTTGGCAAATAAGAGTGGGTAGACAAGTGCTGTACATTGTCGAACCTTGAACCACAGCTGCAAACAAGTCCTTGATGGAGAGCAAAGATTAGTCGCTCAAACGGCCTTTGACCTGCGTTCCCCTGTGTGCAGCATTAATGTTTTGTTCCACATTTGTCATCGCTGATAGATCAGCGAGCGCTGGAAATGCCGATAGATCATGCCTCCTGAGATCTGCGTAATAAATGTCGGTTATAGCCACGGCCTGGAAATCAGTGCCTGGAGCCCAGACAGCAGGGGGCCAGACAAACATGTATCGGACAATAGGGATCTGGCATGTGGTTCTGATGAGATGTCTTGGAACTGTTAATTCTTGTTTCTCTCTCCACAGATGCGGCCTCATGACCTGCTGAGTGTTGTTCCATAGAATTACACCGGGTATACGGCACAGAAACAGGCCATTCGGCCCAACCAGTCCATGCCGGCGTTTATGCTCCACACCAGTCTCCTCCCGTCCTTCCTCATCGCACCCCATCAGTGTAACCCTCTATTCCCTTCTCCCTCATATGTTTATCCAGCTTGCCCTTAACAACAACAACTTGCATTTATACAGCACCTTCAACGCAGTAAAACATCCCAAGGCCCTTCACAGGAGTGTGATTAAGACAAAAATTTGACACCGAGCCACATAAGGAGATATTAGGGCAGGTGACCAAAAGCTTGGTCAAAAAGGTCGGTTTTAAGGAGCGTCTTAAAGGAGGAGAGGCGGAGAGGTTTAGGGAGGGAATTCCAGAGCTTAGGCCCCAGGCAGCTGAAGGCACGGCCGGAGGAGCGCAGAGATCTCGGAGGGTTGTGGGGCTGGAGGAGGTTACAGAGATAGGGAGGGGGGCGAGGGGCATGGATGGATTTGAAAGCAAGGATGAGAATTTTGAAATCGAGGCGTTGTTTAACTGGGAGCCAATGTAGGTCAGTGAGCACAGGGGGTGATGGGTGAACGGGACTTGGTGCGAGTTAGGACACGGGGCAGTGAGCACAGGGGGTGATGGGCGAACGGGACTCGGTGCGAGTTAGGACACGGGGCAGTGAGCACAGGGGGTGATGGGTGAACGGGACTCGGTGCGAGTTAGGACACGGGGGCAGTGAGCACAGGGGGTGATGGGCGAACGGGACTCGGTGCGAGTTAGGACACGGGGCAGTGAGCACAGGGGGTGATGGGTGAACGGGACTTGGTGCGAGTTAGGACACGGGGCAGTGAGCACAGGGGGTGATGGGCGAACGGGACTTGGTGCGAGTTAGGACACAGGGCAGTGAGCACAGGGGGTGATGGGTGAACGGGACTCGGTGCGAGTTAGGACACGGGGCAGTGAGCACAGGGGGTGATGGGCGAACGGGACTCGGTGCGAGTTAGGACACGGGGCAGTGAGCACAGGGGGTGATGGGTGAACGGGACTGGGTGTGAGTTAGGACACGGGGCAGTGAGCACAGGGGGTGATGGGCGAACGGGACTCGGTGCGAGTTAGGACACGGGGCAGTGAGCACAGGGGGTGATGGGCGAACGGGACTCGGTGCGAGTTAGGACACGGGGCAGTGAGCACAGGGGGTGATGGGCGAACGGGACTTGGTGCGAGTTAGGACACGGGGCAGTGAGCACAGGGGGTGATGGGTGAACGGGACTTGGTGCGAGTTAGGACACGGGGGCAGCAGAGATTTGGATGACCTCAAGTTTACGTAGGGTGGAATGTGGGAGGCCAGCCAGGAGTGCGTCGGAATAGTCGAGTCTAGGGGTAACAAAGGCCTGGATGAGGGTTTCAGCAGCGGATGAGCTGAGGCAAGGGCGGAGACGGGCGATGATACGGAGGTGGAAGTAGGCGGTCTTTGTTATGCTGCGGATATGTGGTCAGAAGCTCATTTCAGAGTCAAATATGACACCAAGGTTGCGAACAGTGTGGTTCAGCCTCGGACAGATGTTAGGGAGAGGGATGGAGTCGGTGGCTAAATCCATCTATACTATTCGCCTCAACCACTCCCTGTGGTAGCGAGTTCCACTTTCTCACCACTCTCTGGGTGAAGAGGTTTCTCCTGAATTCCCGATTGGATTTCTTGGAGACTATCTTATATTGATGGCCTCTAGTTATACTCTTCCCCACAAGTGGAAACACTCTCTGTATGTCTAGGCACTGAACGCCCAGCAGGGACTCTGAGGTAGATCGGGGCTCATGGCCAGGATTGGGGTGGACCTGGAGGTCGGGAGCAGCATCAGCGGGGCGGCGGAGGAGGGGGGTGGTCGGGGGGGGGAAGATCAGAGAGGGACTGAGGTCGGAGATGATAACAGTAAGCACTTAGCTTTTTTTCCACTCGGCGCTGTTTAACGTTTGTTTTCCCGGGAGTAACCAGCACTGGTGCCGGATGTCTTAGGAGCAAGCCAAGTTTGCAAGAGGGATCAGAAGCAGGCGCTAGGCCCCTTATTTGAATATGATAGTCATAGAGTCATAGAGTTATACAGCACAGAAAGAGGCCCTTCGGCCCATCGTGTCCACACCGGCCATCAAGCCCTGTCTATTCTAATCCCATTTTCCAGCACTTGGTCCGTAGCCTTGTACGCTGTGGCGTTTCAAGTGCTCATCTAAATGCTTCTTGAATGTTGTGAGGGTTCCTGCCTCTACCACCCTTTCAGGCAGTGAGTTCCAGATTCCAGCCACCCTCTGGGTGAAAAAGTTTTTCCTCAAATGCCCTCTAAAGCTCCTGCCCCTTGCCTTGAAACTATGCCCCCTGGTTATTGACCCCTCTACTAAGGGGAAAAGTTCCTCTCTATCTACCCTATCTATGCCCCTCATAATTTTGTACACCTCAATCAGGTCCCCCCTCAGCCTTCTCTGCTCTAAGGAAAACAACCCCAGCCTGTCCAGTCTCTCCTCATAGCTGAAGCGCTCCAGCCCAGGTAACATCCTGGTGAATCTCCTCTGCACCCTCTCCAATGCAATCACATCCCTCCTATAGTGTGGCGACCAGAACTGCACACAGTAGTCCAGCTGTGGCCTAACTAGTGTTTTGTACAGCTCCATCATAACCTCTCTGCTCTTATATTCTATGCCTCGGCTAATGAAGGCAAGTATCCCATATGCCTTTTTAACCACCTTATCTACCTGTCCTGCTGCCTTCAGGGATCTATGTACATGCACACCAAGGTCCCTCTGATCCTCTGTTAATAGCCTAACGCTTCTTTCAGACCAAGCTAAAGGACACCTCTTTATTTTTGCCCTCACCAATATGGAATACGGGGAGGCCCGCCCCAGAAGTGGGCGGACGCCATTTTTTCCACAACACCAGCCTTTAACAGCCGGCGCTGAGGTGTCGAATTTCAGGCCCGTTTACTCCTTGATGGGCAGAACTCCTCAAAGTGAACTGTCTTGTGTGCAGGCAATGAGGTTGATCACAAATCACTAAAAAGTTGCGACACAGGTTAGCAAGGCCATAACAAAAAGCAAAGCAAGCACTGGGGTTTATTTCTAGAGAGACTGAATTGAAAAGTAGGGAAGTTATGCTAAACCTGTATTGAACCTTGGTTAGACCACACTGGGAGTACTGCGTACAGTTCTGGTCGCCATATTATAAAAAGGATATAGAGGCACTGGAGAGGGTTCAGAGAAGATTTACAAGGATGATACCAGAAATGCGAGGGTATACATATCAGGAAAGGATGAACAGGCTGGGTCTCTTTACTCTTGAAAAAAGAAGGCTGAGGGGTGACCTAATAGAGGTCTATAAAATTATGAAAGGTTTTGATAGAGTGGCTACAGAGAGAGTGTTTCCACTTGTGGGGGAGACCAGAACTAGAGGCCATCAATATAAGATAGTCACCAAGAAATCCAATAGGGAATTCAGAAGAAACTTCTTTACCCGGAGAGTGGTGAGAATGTATCGATGCATTTAAGGGGAGGCTAGACAAGCATATGAGGGAGAAGGGAATAGAGGGTTACGCTGATAGATTTAGATGAGGAAAGACGGGAGGAGGCTCGAGTGGAGCGTAAACGCCGGCATGGACTGGTTGGGCCGAATGGCCTCTTTCTGTGCCGTATATCCTATGTTATCCTATGTGATACTATGATTACATCAATGTGCTTGCAGGGAAGAAAATATGTTAATGGCTTCTATGATTCTGAATGGAGAGCCAATTATGCACACTATTACACAATGAGACAGGAATGTTTCAAGCACGAGGTCTATCAGTGGATGCCAGTTAATGAGGCTGCTATTAATGACACAGTTGTTAATGGAATAATCCCTTAAAAATGACTGTAATTAAAATGATTCCTACTGTATTTAAATCAGCCCTGATGACTTTGGTTAAGAGGCTGGTACGTAGAAGAGAAGTGTTTTTTTTAATTCGTTCGCGGGATGTGGGCCTCGCTGGCGTTTATTGCCCATCCCTCGTTGCCCTCGAGAAGGTGGTGGTGAGCCGCCTTCTTGAACTGCTGCAGTCCACGCGGTGAAGGTGCTCCCACAGTGGCTTTGTTGTAGCGGTTTGACACAACTGAGTGTCTCGTTGGGCCATTTCAGAAGGCGGTTAAGAGTCAACCGCATTGCTGTGGGTCGGGAGTCGCATACCGGCCAGACTGGGTAAGGGCAGTAGATTTCCTTCCCTAAAGGACATTAGTGAACCAGGTGGGTTTTTACAGGAATGTCGCACTGAATGCGGTTCATTTACCTGTTCTATGTTGAAGAAACAGTCAATTGGCGAGCCTCGGCAAACAGAGTGCTCCTTCGATCTACCTACGAAGGTGCGAAAATTCGCCAAGGCTGCTCATGGTACATTCCAGCATAGAGTGCAAATCATTCTCTGCTCGATCCCTGGGTCTGGCTATCATTTATACTAGTATGAGACAGACGAGGAGTTGCTTTGCCCACCGCTGATGGTGGGTGATGATACTAAATCCAAGCAGAATATCTGGCGTAAGACCAAAACAACAACAACAACTTGTATTCATATAGCGCCTTTAACGTAGTAAAACGTCCCAAGGTGCTGCACAGGAGTGTTTTAAGACAAAAAATTTGACACCGATCCACATAAGGATAAATTAGGGCTGGTGACCAAAATCTTGCTCAAAGAGGTAGGTTTTAAGGAGCGTCTTAAAGGAGGAAAGAGAGGCGGAGAGGTTTAGGGCCCAGGCAGCTGAAGGCATGGCCGCCAAAGGTTGAGTGATTATAATCAGGGATCCTCAAGAGGGCAGAATTGGAGGAGCTCACATATCCCGGGGGGTTGTAGGACTGAAGGAGATTAGAGTCATAGGCCTAGAAATTCAGTGGCGCCCCCAGTCTCGCCAGGGCGCCGGAAGTACCGCCCCGGAAGGAGTCGCGAGCGCCCACCGGAAATTCAGTTTCAGCACCCCAAACGGAAGCGCGGCGGTACTCGAGGCGCCCCGCATCCCTCTTGGGGCGCTGCAACTGAAAATCGCAGCGCAACGTGCCGCAGCACCACACGCTGCGGCGCGGCGCGTTGCGGTACTGCAGGCCTTCCTCCCCTTCTTAAAGGGGAGGGGCCAGCTGCAGCGCGATCGGCGATCGCGAGTGCCGGGAAAAGAGCCCGGCACCGAGGAGAAGTGCCAGGCTCTTGGGACACAGCCGGCACAACGCGGGGGGAGGGCTCCGGAGGCCAGGGACGGCGGTGCGAAGAGGTGCTGGCAGGCGGCCAGCAAAAAAAATGGCCGCCGCGCACCTCGGCGCCTCTACCGCCGCAGGTAGGCTCCCCTGAACCGGTCGCAAATTGCGACCGGCGTTACAGCAGGGAGCGCTACCAAATTTGGCGGTCGGGGCGGTAGCGGGGCGCTGCGCACACCGATGACATCATTAGTGGTGGCGCAGCGCTAACGGCTAGCGCCGCCATTAGCGCCCCGCTAAATTTAGCGGGAGGCGTGGCCACTAAGTGCCCTCTTTGGGCGCTAACGGGTAGTGCAGCCCACTGAATTTCTAGGCCATAGAGTCATAGAGTTATACAGCACAGAAAGAGGCCCTTCGGCCCATCGGGTCCGCGCCAGCCATCAAGCCCTGTCTATTCTAATCCCATTTTCCAGCACTTGGTCCGTAGCCTTGTATGCTATGGCGTTTCAAGTGCTCATCTAAATGCTTCTTGAATGTTGTGAGGGTTCCTGCCTCTACCACCCTTTCAGGCAGTGAGTTCCAGATTCCAACCACCCGCTGGGTGAAAAAGTATTTCCTCAAATCCCCTCTAAACCTCCTGCCCCTTACCTTGAAACTATGACCCCTGGTTATTGACCCCTCTGCTAAAGGGGAAAAGTTCCTTTCTACCTACATGTTTCTATAGAGGCCAATTCATTAAATATATTCAAGAAGGAGTTGGATGTATATCTTAAGGCTAAAGGGATCAAGGGGTATGGGGAGAAGGCAGGGACAGGGTACAGAATTTGGATGATCAGCCATGATCTCATTGAATGGCGGAGCAGGCTCGAGAGGCCAAATGACCTACTGCTGCTCCTACGTCTTATGTTCTTATGTTCTTATGTTTGAATAGAGGTAAAAAATACCAGACTGATACCTGGAATGGCAGGAATGACGTTTGAGGAGAGATTGGGTCGATTGGGCTTATACTCGCTGGAGTTTAGAAGAATGAGAGGGGATCTCATTGAAACTTATAAAATTCTAACAGGACTAGACAGACTAGATGCAGGAAGGATGTTCCCAATGGCCGGGGAGTCCAGAACCAGGGGTCACAGTCTAAGGATAAGGGGTAAGCCATTTAGGACTGAGATGAGGAGGAATTTCTTCACCCAGAGAGTGGTGAACCTGTGGAATTCTCTACCACACAAGGCAGTGGAGGCCAATTCATTAAATATATTCAAGAAGGAGTTAGATATATTTCTTAAGGCTAAAGGGATCAAGGGATATGGGGAGAAGGCAGGGACAGGGTACTGAGTTTGGATGATCAGCCATGATCGCATTGAATGGCGGAGCAGGCTCGAGGGGCCGAATGGCCTACTCCTGCTCCTATCTTCTATGTTTCTATGTTTACCCTATCTATGCCCCATATAATTTTTGTACACCTCAATCAGGTCCCCCCTCAGCCTTCCCTGCCGATTACAGAGATAGGGAGGAGGGGGTGAGGCCATGGAGGGATTTGAAAACAAGGATGAGAATCAAGTGAAAAGGAGATAACTGTCCAGTGTCCAATCAAAGTCGCCAGAATTAGGCTGGGACATTTTGAAATCGCACCCAGCTGCGATGGCGAGTGAGAAACTGCAGGTTCGGGTAGTCATTCTTCCTTGGGTAAGTTATGTATGAGGAAAACACAGACAAATCACGGGAGGCGGATCAGGAGAGAAGTGGCGAGACTGTAAATTTTGAAGATTGATGCTTGCTGTATCACAGTATAAGTAGCGCAGTCTAACAACTGTCCCAGTTAAAGCCGTCGAATGTTATATTGCAAAGCCCAGAAGGGAATCTGGATTGCAGGAGGCAATTTATGGCACACACTCCATGCAGGAAGGATGGAACAAATGTTGGTCTTGTCGTGGTCGTACTAATGATCTACTGGACTACGACCATTCAAACAGGGAGTGCAGGGACCAGAGGAGATTCACGGAGATCTGCTTGGTTACGCTGCCAGCATGGAAAGAATGTGCTTAAGGACATAGGCCTAGAAATTCAGTTGGTTGCGCCAGCCGTTAGCGCCTTAGGAGGAGTAGATGTCGGGCGCTAGGCGGCTAGCGGCCGGGCGCAGCGCGATCTGCGCCTCGCCCCAACTTCACTAGAGATTTAGCGGCGGCGCAAAGTCTTTGCGCGCGCTCAGCTGCGCGCGCAGATCATGACGTCATTTCCTCGTGCAACGCCCTTTGTACGCCCCCAACCGGAACTTCAGTGGCGACGCCCCATTGTGCGCCTGGCGCCCCTAGCGACTGTTAGAGTGGAACGGTGCTCAGCCGATGCGGGGCGCGGGGGGCGCAAATTAAAGGGCACTCCTCCTGCACTATAAAAGGCTGCCATTTCGCAGCAGTCCTTCTTGAGAAACGGATCTTTGGAGAGAGACCAAGGTAGAGAGCTTTCTGCTTTGGCCCAACACTCGGACAGGTACTTTTGGCTTCAGGCCACAGCTTTCCACTAGTCTTTGCCTTCATTGACATCTCATTGTTTGCCAGCATATTATGGGGGCTGCAATGGGTGTCAACGCTGGCTTTCTCAATTACATCCAAAGGGCTCACAGACGCCGTGAGAGAGTGGCAGCCCTGGCTAGACGGAGAGGGGGCAACAGGCGTCGGGAAAGGAGGCCTTACCCACCCAGGGTATACCGCCAGCAGTTCTCCTATCTCAACATGTCTGACGAGCAGTGTGTTCGGAGGCTGCGATTCCGAAGGGACGTAGTCACAGAGATCTGCCAGCTGCTTGGCGGTGATCTGCAGCCACAGCTGAGGAGCAGGACGTCTCTGTCGGTGGAAGTGAAGGTGACGGTGGCTCTCAACTTCTATGCCACCGGCTCCTTCCAATCCACTACTGGGGACATTGCCAACATCTCCCAGTTCGCCGTGCATTGCTGCATCCGCCAGGTGACCAATGCCCTTTTCAAAAGGAGACGTCAGTTCATCTCCTTCTCCATGGCCCTTGTCAAGCAGCAACAGCGTGCAATGGGCTTTGCAGCATTCGCGGGCTTCCCCATGGTGCAGGGCGCCATTGACTGCACGCATGTGGCTTTGCGGGCACCTCTGGAGAATGCCGAGGATTACCGCAACCGGAAGGGCTACCATTCGCTGAACGTCCAGCTGGTGTGTGACCACAGGCAGCTCATCCTAGCTGTCAATGCCCGCTTTCCAGGCAGCAGCCACGATGCCTTCATCCTGCGACAGACTTCTGTGGGAGACATGTTCCAGGCACAGCCTCACCCACGAGGATGGCTTATCGGGGACAAAGGCTATCCTTTGTGTACCTGGCTGATGACCCCGCTCCGTGCGCCCAGCGCCCCTGCTGAAGAGGGATACAACGAGAGCCATCAAGCGACCAGGAACATCATCGAACAAATAATCGGCGTCCTGAAGCAACGGTTCCGCTGTCTGGATCGTTCCGGTGGAGCCCTACAGTATTCGCCGGAGCGAGTCTCCCATTTCGTGGTCGTTTGCTGCATGCTGCACAACCTGGCTATCCGCAGGACTCAGGCACTGTCACCAGAGATTGGAGGACCACCTCAGGAGGAGGAGGAGGAGGAGGAGGAGGAGGAGGACCAGCACAGGAGGGAGGCAGAAAGTGCAAGGGCCGCCCGTCGCCGGCTTATTGAACGTCGGTTCTAGACCCCCTCTCAGGGAATGGCTTGTGCCAATGTCAGCAGATGAATGTAGCTGCTCCACAAGCCCTCAGCCGAGCAGGGCAACCAGGACTTTACAAAAAAACCATGCACACTGCAATTTAACAACAATAATTTATTGCAAACCTCTGCCCTTCCCACATTACATCCTCATGTGGAGAAGCCCCCTCCAAAAACACAAAACTACCAGTCTCGGCCTTACAAAAAGAAAGAAAGACACCAGTCTCGGCCTTACAAAAAGAAAGAAAGACACCAGTCTCGGCCTTACACAAACACAACTGCACCAGTCTCGGCCTTACAACAAGCACCAGGCATTTGTGCATACCTCTACTTTTTGCCCTGCGAGGGCGATGCCTTGCGCATCCTTGCCTGGCCCCTGCCTGCCCTGCAGCTCCTCCTCAATGGGAGCCCAGTGGCTGCAGCAAGGCTGGGGGAAGGCTGCTGAGGGGCAGATGGCGAGACGGCAGATGCCCTTGGGGGTCGGCCTGCACCAGCTCTGGCCTTGGAGTGGCCGGCTGCTGACTGCTCCAACTCTGGCTGGGCGGCAGCAGTCTGTCCAGCGGCTCGTGGCAGCTGCAATGGCGGAGTGGCAGTGTCGTCTGCAGGAATGGTGGCAACCTGGCAGATCGCAGGTGCTCGCTGGTCGCCTGAGACATTGGCACTTGCACGGGCCAGCACTGCAGCATGCGCAGCAAACAGCTGAAGAACAGACTGCTGGGCTGCTGCTGCGCGGCGAGTGCCCTGGCGATGCCTGGCTGATCCAGCGAGGGTGGCAGCAGTTAGTGCCCGTGTGGCCCTGGTCTGTGTCCGCATGACACCAGCCAGTGAATGGATGGCACGACTGAGCACTTGGCTAGAAGCCGACTGTGCTGCCGCGAAGTCCTGCAGACTCCTGGCCTGTGCTGCACTGAATTGTTCCAGACTCCTGGCCTGTGCTGCACTGAATTGTTGCAGACTCCTGGCCTGTGCTGCTCCGAATTGCTGCACACTCCTTGACAGAAACTCTATGGAGTCAGGCATCCTTGCCACTGCAGCCATGAGCTCAGTGTGCCTGCGCTCAGCCTGGACGGCCATTTCCTCTAGGAGGCGCACCTCCTCTGCGCTCACCGTCGCAGGACTGGAGGCCGCACTCACCCTCTGGGGAGAAGTCCGCCGAGCTTCCCCACCCCTCCTGCGTTGCTGCAGGCCGCTGGGCCCCGGAGCTTCACTCTCCTCCGACCCTTCCCCCCGGCTCCCCTCCAGGGAAGACGTCTCCCCTACATCGCCATGGGCTGGCGCGGCTGAGGGTGGCACTGATGGGCCGGCTTCCTCTTCCTCCTCCTCGTATTCCGAAGCGCTGACAGTGGCAGCTTGAGGGCCCGCCTCCTCACCTGGCGATTCACCACCTGAAAGCAGGAAGGCACAAGAGTAGCTTTAGAGTGAGGACAGGGCGGCAGCGAGGGAGGCATGAGTGCTGCCATTCACCGCATTGGTCGGACAGTGGCAAAGGATGCTGATCTGAGGCGCCAGTGGAACGACCGAAGTCAAAAAGGTGATGCCCTTACCATTGGTGCCCAGAACAGGGTCGGCATCTCCACTGGCGACGGGTCCAATCAGCCGGCCTGCCATAATGCGCTCCACACGCTGGTCGAGGTCGGAGAGCTCTTTGACGTCAGGACGGCCTCCCCCGGTGTCAATTCGTTTGCGCCGGTTGTGCGCCACCTTGGCCTGCAAGAGAAAGGATGGCCTCTAAGTACAGTGTGAAGCCCTGATCTTGTCTGCACTGCCTCCCATGGTGGACTGGCCCTGACAGTGTGAAGCCCTGATCTTGTCTGCAATGCCTCCCATGGTCGAATAGCTTGTACAGTGTGTAAAGTGCTGAATGTGCAAGTGATTTTCATGACAGTCCCATAGCTGCTGGATGAGGGCTGGCCATTAGGGCTTTGAGGTCCCTTTGCCCATAAAGTGAGGTGCACATGCAGGGATGAGGAGGACACTGGAAAGGGTACTCACCCTGACAACCCGAGTGAGGTCGTTGAACTTCTTCCGGCATTGCACAGGAGTCCTGGCAACCACGCTGTTGGAAGACACCCTGTTTGAGACCTCCCTCCAGGCTTTCCGGTAGGCGCTGGGCAGTGGCCTCTTGCCACCTTCTGGGAACAGAACATGGCGCCTGCGCTCCACTCCGCCAACCAGCACCCTCAGGTCACCGTCGCTGAAGCGCTGCGCTCTCTCCCTGGCCTTCTCCATAGCCCTGGGCGTTGCACAGATGAAGCAGAAGTGGTCAGGCCTAGTTTGAGGGCTGCAGTGTGCAGGGCGTGGCAGGCAAACAAATCCACCCTCCCCCTTTAAGAGCTGACCGGTGCCAGAGTGTCTGCCGTCAATCAACAACTCTCCGCACCTGCGCTGCACCCGGCCTTGGGGGTATCGCTCAGCACCGCCGGCTTAGCGCCTAAAGATAGTCGTGCATCGCCTGTTTTAGCGCAGCAGCAACCTCTTGGGGCGATGCGACTGAATATCGCCGAATGGGGCGCGACTTTGCGCCGGGCGCAAACCTTAGCGGCCGCCTGACTTTACCGCCCCAAAAGTGGCTATACTGAATTTCTAGGCCATAGTCTTCTTTACAGCGGAAATACACCCCATGGAGCGCCGTTTCCCGATGCTTCCTAATGTGGAAGAGAAACTAAATGCGTGAAACAAGTTGGGGTTATTGAGGAAGTTACCGAAATTCAGGAACTGTTCGCGTCAGTCGTAAAAAGGAGAGTGAGTTCTAAGCGAAGAATTATTTGTGGCTGGCACACTATCCGGTTCAAGATGCAGGTGGGATGGGATACTGAGAATACAGCCTAAGGGGTAGATTTTCAGCCGGTGCAGATTTCACCCAGCTAGCCAGCCTGATAGCTCTGGCAGCTGGTACTGGAAATAAGAACATAAGAAACAGGAGCAGGAGTAGGGCTTTAAGCCCCTCGAGCCTGCACCGCCATTCAATAAGATCATGGCTGATCATCGACCTCACCTCCACTTTCCCGCCTGATCTCCATATCCCTCGATTCCCCTAGAGCGCAAAAATCTATCGATCTCCGCCTTGAATATACTCAACGACTGAGCCTCCACAGCCCTCTGGGGTAGAGAATTCCAAAGATTCACCACCTTCTGAGTGAAGAAATTCCTCCTCATCTCAGTCCTAAATGCCGACCCCTTATCCTGAGACTGTGACCCCTGGTTCTAGACTCCCCAGCCAGGGAAAACATCCTCCCTGCATCTACCCTGTCAAGCCCTGTAAGAATTTTGTATATTTCAATGAGATCACCTCTCATTCTTCTAAACTCCAGAGAGTATCGGCCCAGTCTCCTCAATCTGAGCACCACCTCGCAATTCTTATTTTCCGGCAAGAGTCTGCTGTGCTTGAATTCCAACAGGTTAAGGGTCCAGTCTTTGTAAATATGGCACTCCTTCGAATACAGCCATGGGATCTTTTGCGACTCTCTGAACAGGGTGACCAGTCGAGTCCAAAAATCTATCGATCTCAGTCTTGAATATACTCAACGACTGAGCCTCCACAGCCCTCTGGGGTAGAGAATTCCAAAGATTCACCACCCTCTGAGTGAAGAAATTCCTCCTCATCTCAGTCCTAAATGGCCGACCCCTTATCCTGAGACTGTGACCCCTGGTTCTAGACTCTCCAGCCAGGGGGAAACAACCTCTCAGCATCTACGCTGTCAATCCCCCCTCAGAATTTTGTATGCTTTGTAAGATTCTAAAAACCACAATACCGCGTGGAGATCGAAGTTCAGAACGAATCGTGAAATGGTTACAGACGGATCCAAAATGTAGGAAGTCAGCTTGTGTTCTTTGTTTGTGAAGGCACAAAATGGCGGCAGTCAGCAGGGGGTCCTTTGCCTGGCGGTCAGCATGGTCCTTTGTTTGTAAGGCCACATGGACAGGAAGAAGAAACACGAGTGACGAGAAAGTCCCGCCCCCACACACCTCAGAGGAGCATGAACGTGTCATGCAGAAGGAACTCCAATCAGAGAAGGTTTGGAGTGAAACTGACCTATCAGAGAGGGGGGGAGGGGCAGACAGTGATATACGAGGGAGGCCGGCAGAAAGGCTCTATAACAGAAGTGACCCAGAGGCAGGAAATTCAGAACAAAGAAGACAGAACGGAAGAACAGACGAATAAAGAAAGCTGGCCAGTCTATGTTTCGACTTACGACTTTTCCTGGACCGATCACCCGGAGATAAAGGAGTATGTATGAAAGTCGGACATCGAGCTTAGATATTGTTAAAGGGTACTTTTATGTACGGTTGACTTGGGATATAAATCGCGAGGAGGTACAGGAAGCTTTGGTTTATCCGGAGGTTAACTGTCCGGAATGCTCGATCCACCGGCAAAAATCAGGAGCCGATTCGTTAGGTTTTTTTTCTTTTTGTTGCTTTTTTTTCACCAGTCAGGCTCTGCAAGGTCTAGCTGAAGCTGTTGCTTAGCTACACAGACGCTTGCAAGGTACGGCCGACTGTTTAGAAGCTGTTGCTAAGCAACAGGGTTTGTTGCTAGATACGGAGCTCAAAATCTCCGTATGTTTTAACATTAGCGCTGGTTTGTCCAACAGTTTTGATGGGACGGCAACAGCTCGGTCCCGTCGGTGCCAGATAGCACAAAGTTTCCTGCAGCGTGTAAGTTGCTGGGGGGGTACTTGTATGTACGGGTAGACATCGATGATGAAGTCCAACACTGCCTGCAGTGTGCCAGTGCAGCCTTCGGTCGCCTGAGGAAGAGAGTGTTTGAAGGCCGGGACCTCAAACCCAGCACCAAGCTCATGGTCTACAGAGCAGTAGTGATACCCGCCCTCCTGTATGCCTCAGAGACATGGACCATGTACAGCAGGCACCTCAAAGCACTGGAGAGGTACCACCAACGCTGCCTCCGCAAGATCCTGCAAATCCATTGGCAGGATAGGCGCACCAACGTCAGTGTTCTCGCTCAGGCCAACATCCCCAGCATCGAAGCTTTGACCACGCGCGATCAGCTCCGATGGGCAGGTCACATCGTCCGCCTGCCCGATACGAGACTCCCAAAACAAGCGCTCTACTCAGAGCTCCGACACGGCAAGAGAGCCCCAGGTGGGCAGAGGAAACGCTTCAAGGACACCCTCAAAACCTCCTTGAAAAAGTGCAAAATCCCCACCGAGACATGGTAATCCCTGGCCCAAGACCGCTCAAAGTGGAGGAGAAGCATCCGGGAAGGCGCCGAACACCTCGAGTCTCTTCGCCGGGAGCAAGCAGAAGCCAAGCGCAAACAGCGCAAGGAGCGCACGTCAACCCAAGCACCCCACCCACCCGCCCCTTCAACCACCGTCTGCCCCACCTGTGACAGAGACTGTCGGTCCCGCATTGGGCTCATCAGTCACCCGAGAACTCATTTTTAATGTGGAAGCAAGTCATCCTCGGTTCCGAGGGACTGCCTAAGAAGAAGACTTGTATGTACGGGTAAATTGGGAGCATATTAATTGCGATTGTACACTTGAATTTTGTACAGTAGTGTGAATAAAGACCAATTTTATTGATCACATACTTATCTGTCATTGTTACGCTTATTCATAATTTTCGAAGTCGGAACAGTAGTAAGAGAAAGGCTTACAGCTTGAATGAGATCACCTCTCATTCTTCTAAACTCCAGAGAGTATTGACCCAATCTCCTCTTTCCTCTGTATCGAGCCCAGGGACATTTTTAACAGTAAAGGCACTACCTGAATGCAAGTGTTATTGTTGAGCATTACCTGTGGAAGTGTTGTTTCCACCTTGATTACCACTCTGGGGCATTCTGTCAGAACACTACAAACAGCAGATACGATCAAAGTCTGAAGTGAGGACTTCCAGTGGCAGGTTTTGTGAGAAAAACAATTTGTTATTGACATGATAACTGGGTAGCAACAAAAAAAAAGGCAAAATAACCACCTTGTTTGCTGTCAATCCTAGGGTCGTCTACCCTGAATGTTCATCCGAGATGTGTCTATTGCATCAACTCGAAAGAAGGGGGATTGAGCCACAGAGTACAAAAGCAAGGAAGTTATGACGAATCTTTATAATACACTGGTTCGGCCTAAACTGGAGTGTTGTGTCCAGTTCTGGGCGCCGCACTTTAGGAAGGTTGTGAAGATCTTAGAGAGGCTGCAGAAATTTACAAGAATGGTACCAGGGATGAGGGACTTCAGTTACGTGGAGGGATTGGAGAAGCTGGGATTGTTCTCCTTAGCGCAGAGAAGGTTAAGGGGAGATTGACCAGAATGGTACCAGGGATGAGGGACTTCAGTTACGTGGAGGGACTGGAGAAGCTGGGATTGTTCTCCTTAGCGCAGAGAAGGTTAAGGGGAGATTGACCAGAATGGTACCAGGGATGAGGGACTTCAGTTACGTGGAGGGACTGGAGAAGCTGGGGTTGTTCTCCTTAGAGCAGAGAAGGTTAAGGGGAGATTGACCAGAATGGTACCAGGGATGAGGGACTTCAGTTTACGTGGAGAGACTGGAGAAGCTGGGGTTGTTCTCCTTGGAGCAGAGAAGGTTAAGGGGAGATTGACCAGAATGGTTCCAGGGATGAGGGACTTCAGTTACGTGGAGAGACTGGAGAAGCTGGGGTTGTTCTCCTTGGAGCAGAGAAGGTTGAGAGGAGATTTGGTCGAGGTGTTCAAAATCATTAGGGGTCCGGATAGAATAGATAGAGTGAAACTGTTCCCATTGGCGGAAGGGTGGAGAACCAGAGGACACGGATTTAAGGTGATTGGCCAAAGGCGACATGAGGAAAAAAAAATGTACGCAGCGAGTGGTTAGGATCTGGAATGCGCTGCCGGAGAGGGCGGTGGAGGCAGACTCAATCGTGGCTTTCAAAGGGGAGTTGGATAAGTATCTGAGGGAAAAAAATTTGCAGGGCTCCGGGGAAAGGGTGGGGGAGTGGGACTAGCTGAAGTGCTCTTGCAGAGAGCCGGCATGGGCTCGACGGGCCGAATGGCCTCCTTGTGTGCTATAACGATGCTGTGATTCTATGAATCTATGCGATGATAATTGAGTGACCTTTCCTATGTCAGCTGTGGCTCAGTGGGTATCACTCTCACCTCAGATTCAGAAGGTTGATGGGTTCAAAGTCCCACTCCAGCAACTTCAGCTCAAGCATCCAGGCTGACACTCCCAGTGCAGTACTGAGAGAGCGCCGCACTGTCAGAGGGGCAGTACTGAGAGAGCGCCGCACTGTCGGAGGGGCAGTACTGAGGGAGCGCCACACTGTCGGAGGGGCAGTACTGAGGGAGTGCCGCACTGTCGGAGGGGCAGTACTGAGGGAGCGCCACACTGTTGGAGGGGCAGTACTGAGGGAGCGCCGCACTGTCGGAGGGGCAGTACTGAGGGAGCGCCGCACTGTCGGAGGGGCAGTACTGAGGGAGCGCCGCACTGTCGGAGGGGCAGTACTGAGAGAGTGCCGCACTGTCGGAGGGGCAGTACTGAGGGAGCGCCGCACTGTCAGAGGGGCAGTACTGAGGGAGCGCCGCACTGTCAGAGGGGCAGTACTGAGTGAGCGCCACACTGTCGGAGGGGCAGTACTGAGGGAGCACCGCACTGTCAGAGGGGCAGTACTGAGGGAGCACCGCATTGTCAGAGGGGCAGTACTGAGGGTGCACCGCACCGTCGGAGGGGCAGTACTGAGGGAGCGCCGCACTGTCAGAGGGGCAGTACTGAGGGAGCACTGCACTGTCAGAGGGGCAGTACTGAGGGAGCACCGCACTGTCAGAGGGGCAGTGCTGAGGGAGCACCGCACTGTCAGAGGGGCAGTGCTGAGGGAGCACCGCACTGTCAGAGGGGCAGTACTGAGGGAGCACCGCACTGTCAGAGGGGCAGTACTGAGGGAGCACCGCACTGTCAGAGGGGCAGTACTGAGGGAGCACTGCACTGTCAGAGGGGCAGTACTGAGGGAGCACCGCACTGTCAGAGGGGCAGTGCTGAGGGAGCACCGCACTGTCAGAGGGGCAGTATTTCAGATGAGACGTTAAATCGAGGCCCCGTCTGCCCTCTCAGGTGGGCGTAAAAGATCCCACTATTTCACAACCCTCTGAGTGAAGAAATTTCTCCTCATCTCAGTACCTTATCGTGAGACTGTGACCCCTGGTTCTAGACTCTCCAGCCAGGGGGAAACATCCTCCCTGCCATCTACCCTGTCAATCCCCCTCAGAATTCTATACGTTTCAATTTGATCACCTCTCATTCTTCTAGGGAATAGAGGCGCATTCTACTCAATCTCTCCTCATAGGACAATCCTCTCATGCCTGTACGCTACTCTGATCAGTCTAAAATTGGACTCGATGTGCACACAAGCAGATGGCAGAGTTCTTTATGGCTGGCAAAGGTTCAGTCTCATTGCTACTCCTTTGCCGTGATAGTTATTTCCAGTCACTGCACAATGTCACTCAAAGGAATTGGCTTGTGCCCAGCACGTCCTAATTCATTTGTGCAGACTTGGTCAGAGCCAGCATCAGATAAGAGAATCTCAAGCTCATACTGAATTTAGAGGTTGCAGGAGCAGGATTTGAGTGGGGTTGGCGGGGGGGGAGGGGGGAGATGAGAAATGAAACCACAAACCGTTTTCTGAAGTGAAAATCTTAGCCAGAGAAAGGACAACACGTTGAAGCTTTTATTCCCCCCCCCCCACCCCCCACATAAACCTTCAGAGAGACTCCAGTGGCATTTCTATAAAACAGCGACACCATCGCAGACCCTGAAGGTCAGTGCTCATTCCGGGAATATAACCATAACTTACGCCTGCAGATTCCGAGACAAACCACGAGGACCACAGCAGACCACGTTAAACATTCACTCCCTCCACCACCGGTGCACCGTGGCTGCAGTGTGTACCATCTACAAGATGCACTGCAGCAACTCGCCAAGGCTTCTTCGGCAGCACCTCCCAAACCCGCGACCTCTTCCACCTAGAAGGACAAGGGCAGCAGACGCATGGGAACACCACCACCTCCAAGTTCCCCTCCAAGTCACACACCATCCCGACTTGGAAATATATCGGCTGTTCCTTCATCGTCGCTGGGTCAAAATCCTGGAACTCCCTCCCTAACAGCACTGTGGGAGCACCTTCACCACACGGACTGCAGCGGTTCAAGAAGGCGGCTCACCACCACCTTCTCAAGGGCGATTAGGGATGGGCAATAAATGCTGGGCCTTGCCAGCGATGCCCACATCCCATAAAAACGAATAAAATAAAAATGGCTGTACCTCCACAACCAGCAACGAACATTCCAGTAAACTAACACTGCAGTCTCCTGTGACATGAACCGTCGATTGATCGCTTGCGCTCCCCCCCTTGTTTGCACTGCAAGAATGCAGCCCACATCAAGGGGGCTTAGGGGCAAAGCCGCAAGCATAAACAGCCATGGTTCCAATGCCATTGGAGGGGATGAGTGGTTCCACCAGGTGGCTCTAACACAATAGTGCAGACACCGGCGAAGATAAGTCGCTCTTACTGGTGTCCACCCGCTCCAGGTGTGTCACCTTGGTTTCGATTGTGGGTCTGCATTGCATAAATCGGGGGTGGGGGCAGTGGGGGGAGGGCGGGGATGGAGAGGAGCGACCCTGACCAGATAAACAAAACCATTTGTATCAATTGCGCCTGCGCAAGACTTGCATTCACAACTAGGTCTTCGCAAATCTTCTATAAGTGATTCCCTTTCAGTGGGGATGGGAATCAGCGCAGTTAAGAACGTAAGAAATAGGAGCCGGAGTCGGCCATTCGGCCCCTCGCGCCTGCTCCACCATTCAATAAGATCATGGCTGACCTTCGGCCTCAACTCCACCTTCCAACACCATCGAAATATCCCTTGATTTCCTTAGAGTCCAAAAATCTATCGATCTCAGCCTTGAATATACTCAACGGCTGAGCCTCCACAGCCCTCTGGGGTAGAGAATTCCAAAGATTCACCACCCTCTGAGTGAAGAAATTCCTCCTCATCTCAGTCCTAAATTTTTTTTTCCCATTTATTCATTCGCGGGATGTGGACATCGCTGGCAAGGCCCAGCATTTATTGCCCATCCCTAATTGAGAAGGTGGTGGTGAGAGGCGGCGGAGCTACTTAAAGAGCAGCCCGAGGCAGCGAGGCCCAGAGCCCCGAGACCGGAGAGGCAGCGGACCTGCGAGGGAGCACCAGAGGTGGCGGAGGATAAAAGGAGCAGCCCGAGGCAGCGAGGCCCAGAGCCCCGAGACCGGAGAGGCAGCGGACCTGCGAGGGAGCACCAGAGGTGGCGGAGGATAAAAGGAGCAGCCCGAGGCAGCGAGGCCCAGAGCCCCGAGACCGGAGAGGCAGCGGACCTGCGAGGGATCACCAGAGGCGGCGGAGGATAAAAGGAGCAGCCCGAGGCAGCGAGGCCCAGAGCCCCGAGACCGGAGAGGCAGCGGACCTGCGAGGGAGCACCAGAGGCCCGACCAATCCAGGTTCCGGGAGAGAGGTAAAAAGTAATCCAAGTGTGACGTCAGCAGGAAGCAGGTAAGTGATTGGTTGGTGAGTATTTCTCTCTTTTTTAAACTTTAACTCTGTTTTATAGTTTCTAAGGTCTCTCTGGTGTAGCGGGGACTGTTGGTAAACTATTTAACTGTAGTGTAATTAGTGGGATTGATTGATTTAATTTAAACTCAATTAATTAAATGGTAAGTCATGGCAGGACAGCCCAGCCCTGTGATCTGCTCCTCCTGCGAGATGTGGGAACTCAGGGACACCTCCTGTGTCCCTGACAACTACATGTGCAGGAAGTGTATCCAGCTGCAGCTACTGACAGACCGCATTGCGGCACTGGAGCTGCGATTGGATGCATACTGGAGCATTCACGATGCTCGGGACATCGTGAATAGCACGTTTAGGGAGTTGGACACACCACAGGTAGAGGTTGGACAGGAAGAAAGGGAAAGGGTGACCAACAGGCAGAGTACTAGGCGCAGGCAGGTAGTGCAGGGGTCCCCTGCGGCCATCCCCCTCTCCAACAGATATACCACTTTGAGAACTGTTGGGGGGGATGGCTTATCAGAGGAAGGCAGCAGCAGCCAACTTCCTGGCACCAGGGGTGGCTCTGCTGCACAGAATGGGAGGAAAAAGAGTGGTAGAGCTATAGTAATAGGGGATTCAATTGTAAGGGGAATAGATAGGCGTTTCTGCGGCCGCAAACAAGACTCCAGGATGGTGTGTTGCCTCCCTGGTGCAAGGGTCAAGGATGTCTCCGAGCGGCTGCAGAACATCTTGGAAGGGGAGGGTGAACAGCCAGTTGTCGTGGTGCATATAGGTACCAACGATATAGGTAAAAAGCGGGATGAGGTCCTAAAAGCGGAATATTGGGAGTTAGGAGGTAAATTAAAAAACAGGGCCTCAAAGGTAGTAATCTCAGGATTGCTACCAGTGCCACGTGCTAGTCAGAGTAGAAATAGAAGGATACTTCAGATGAATACGTGGCTAGAGGAATGGTGCCAGGGGGAGGGATTCAAGTTCCTGGGACATTGGAACCGGTTCTGGGGGAGGTGGGACCAGTTCAAACCGGACGGTCTGCACCTGGGCAGGGCTGGAACCGATGTCCTAGGGGGAGTGTTTGCTAGTGCTGTGGGGGAGGGTTTAAACTAAAATGGAAGGGGGTTGGGAACCTGAGCAGGGAGACAGAGGAAAGGGAAACAAGGATAAAAGCAAAAGATAGGATGGAGAAAAACAAAAGTGGCAGTCAGAGAAATCAACGGTTTAAATCAAACGTGGCCACAGTAAATAATAATTCTAATAGGTCTAAGAGCGTTAAAAAAACAAGCCTGAAGGCTTTGTGTCTTAATGCGAGGAGCATTTGTAATAAGGTGGATGAATTGGCTGCGCAAATAGAGGTAAATGAATATGATTTGGTTGGGATTACGGAAACGTAGCTCAAGGATGGCCAAGACTGGGAACTCAACATCCAGGGGTATTCGATATTCAGGAAAGATAGGCAAAAAGGAAAGGGGGGTGGGGTAGCATTACTGGTTAAAGAAGGGATTAACACAATTGTAATGAAGGAAATTAGCTCTGATGATGTGGAATCTGTATGGGTAGAATTGAGAAATACTAAGGGGAAAAAAACATTAGTGGGAGTGGTATATAGACCTCCAAACAGTAATACGGAGGTTGGGGATGGCATTAAAAGGGAAATTAAAGAAGCGTGCAATAAGGGCACAGCAGTCATCATGGGTGACTTTAATCTACATATAGATTGGGCTAACCAAATTAGTAACAACACTGTGGAGGAGGAATTCCTGGAGTGTTTACGGGATGGTTTCCTGCACCAATATGTCGAGGAACCAACCAGAGATCAGGCCATCTTAGACTGGGTATTATGTAACGAGAAAGGATTAATTAGCAATCTTGTTGTACGAGGCCCCTTGGGTCGGAGCGATCATAATATGATCGAATTCTTCATTAAGATGGAGAATGAAGCAGTTGACTCAGAAACTAGGGTCCTCAATTTAAATAAAGGAAACTACGATGGTCTGAGGAGTGAGTTGGGTAGGATTGATTGGGGAATGGCACTCAAAGGGTTGACGGTGGATAGGCAATGGCAAATATTCAAAGACCGAGTGGGTGAACTACAGAAGTTGTTCATCCCAGTTTGGCATAAAAATAAAACAAAAAAGGTGACTCAACCATGGCTAACAAGGGAAATTAGGGATAGCATAAGATCCAAGGAGAGGACATACAAATTGGCCAGAAAAAGCAATAATCCTGAGGATTGGGAGCAGTTTAGGATTCAACAAAGGAGGACAAAGGGATTAATTAAGAAAGGGAAAATAGAATATGAGAGTAAGCTTGCTGGCAACATAAAAACTGACTGTAAAAGCTCTTATAGATATGTAAAGAGAAAAAGATTGGTGAAGTCAAGCGTAGGTCCCTTGCAGTCAGAATCGGGGGAATTTATAATGGGGAGCAAAGAAATGGCAGACCAACTAAATACATATTTTGGTTCTGTCTTCACAAAGGAGGACACAAATAACCTCCCAGAAATACCGCGGAACATAGGGTCTGATGAAAGGGTGGAACTGAAAGAAATCAGTATTTGTAGGGAAATGGTGTTAGGAAAATTGACGGGACAGAAGGCCGATAAATCCCCAGGGCCTGATGGTCTACATCCCAGGGTACTTAAGGAAGTGGCCCTAGAAATAGTAGATGCATTGCTGGTCATCTTCCAGAACTCAATAGACTCTGGAACAGTACCCATGGATTGGAGGGTAGCTAATGTTACCCCACTATTCAAAAAAGGTGGCAGAGAAAAAGCGGGGAATTATAGACCGGTAAGCCTGACATCGGTAGTGGGGAAAATGCTAGAGTCCATTATAAAAGATGTAATAGCAGAGCACTTGGAAAGCAGTGACAGGATCGGACAAAGTCAACATGGATTTACAAAAGGTAAATCATGCTTGACTAATCTACTGGAATTTTTTGAGGATGTAACTGGTAAAATAGATAAGGGAGAACCAGTGGATGTGGTGTATTTGAACTTTCAGAAGGCTTTCGATAAGGTCCCGCATAAGAGGTTAGCGTGCAAAATTAAGGCACATGGGATTGGGGGCAAGGTATTGACTTGGATAGAGAACTGGTTGGCGGAGAGAAAGCAAAGAGTTGGAATAAACGGGTCGTTTTCCGAGTGGCAGGCAGTGACTAGTGGGGTACCGCAAGGATCGGTCCTCGGACCCCAGCTGTTCACAATATATATTAATGATCTGGACGAGGGAATTGGATGTAATATCTCCAAATTTGCAGACGACACAAAGCTGGGTGGGAGGGTATGCTGTGAGGAGGATGTCATGAAACTCCAGTACGATTTGGACAGGTTGGGTGATTGGGCAGCAACATGGCAAATGCACTATAATGTGGATAAATGTGAGGTTATCCACTTTGGTGGCAAAAACAGGAAGGCAGATTATTATTTGAATGGCAATAGATTGGGAGAAGGGGAAGTGAAAAGAGACCTGGGTGTTCTTGTGCACCAGTCGCTGAAGGTAAGCATGCAGGTGCAGCAGGCGGTTAAGAAGGCAAATGGTATATTGGCCTTCGTAGCAAGAGGGTTCGAGTACAGGAGCAAGGATGTCTTGCTGCAGTTGTACAGGGCCTTGGTGAGACCACACCTTGAGTATTGTGTGCAGTTTTGGTCACCTTACCTGAGGAAGGACGTTCTTGCCATGGAGGGAGTACAGCGAAGATTCACCAGGCTGATACCTGGGATGGCAGGAATGACGTACGAGGAGAGATTGTGTCAATTGGGCTTATACTCACTGGAGTTTAGAAGATTGAGAGGGGATCTCATCGAAACCTATAAAATTCTGTCAGGTCTGGACAGACTAGATGCAGAAAGGATGTTTCTGATGGCCGGGGAGTCCAGAACCAGGGGTCATAGTCTAAGGATAAGGGGTAAGCCATTTAGGATTGAAATGAGGAGGAATTTCTTCACCCAGAGAGTGGTGAACCTGTGGAATTCTCTGCCACAGAGGGCGGTGGAGGCCAGTTCATTAAATATATTCAAGAAAGAGTTGGATATATTTCTTGAGGCTAAAGGGATCAAGGGATATGGAGAGAAGGCAGGGACAGGGTACTGAATTTGGATGATCAGCCATGATCTCATTGAATGGCGGAGCAGGCTCGAAGGGCCGAATGGCCTACTCCTGCCTGCTATGATAGATTTTTGGACTCTAGGGGAATCGAGGGATATTTCGATCGTGTTGGAAGGTGGAGTTGAAGCCGAAGATCAGCCACGATCTTATTGAATGGTGGAGCAGGCTCGAGGGGCCGAATGGCTGTCTCCTGCTCCTTTTTCTTACAAATTATTTTTAATTCTAAATTTAATTAATTAACTGAACTTAAATTCCCCAGCTGCCATGGTGGGACTTGAACTCATATCACCAGATTATTTGTCCAGACCTTTGGATTGACTAGCTTGGTAACATAACCACTGTGCTACCGTACCCCTAGATACCCAACCCTTATCCTGAGACTGTGACCCCTGGTTCTAGACTCTCCAGCCAGGGGAAACAGCCTCTCAGCATCTACCCTGTCAAGCCCCTTAAGTTCCTTCATCGTCGCTGGGTAAAAATCCTGGAACTCCCTCCCCAACAGCACTGTGGGAGCACCTTCACCACACGGACTGCAGCGGTTCAAGAAGGCCGTTCACCACCACCTTCTCAAGGGGCAACTAGGGATGGACAATAAACGCTGGGAATCGCCAGCGACGCCCACATCCCAGGAATGAATAAATGAAAAAGAATTTTGTATGTTTCAATCAGATCACCTCTCATTCTTCTAAACTCTAGGGAATATAGGCCTAGTCTACTCAGCCTCTCCTGTCTACTTTAGTTCGTAATGTACAACTGGATTAGGTACAAATAAACTCACTCTCCCCCAGATCACCACACTCAACAACAACAACTACAACTTGTATTTATTTAGAGCCTTTAATGTAGTAAAACGTCCCAAGGCACTGCACAGGAGTGTCTTAAGAAAACAAATTTGACAGCGAGCCACAGAAGGATAAATTAGGGCAGGTGACCAAAAGCTTAGTCAGAGAGGTGGGTTTTAAGGAGCGTCTTAAAGGAGGCAAGAGAGACGGAGAGGTTTAGGGAGGGAATTCCAGAGCTTAGGGGCCCAGGCAGCTGAAGGCACGGCCACCAATGGTGGAGCGATTAAAATCAGGGATGGTCAAGAAGGCAGAATTGGAGGAGCGCAGAGATCTCGGGGGGTTGTGGGGCTGGAGGAGGTTACAGAGATAGGGAGGGGGGCGAGGGCCACGGAGGGATTAGTAAACAAAGATGAGAATTTTGAAATCGAGGCGCTGCTTAACCGGGAGCCAGTGTAGGTCAGCGAGCACAGGGGGTGATGGGGGAACTGGACTCGGTGCGAGTTAGGACACTGTCGGCAGAGTTTTGGATGACCTCAAGTTTACGGAGGGTGGAGTGTGGGAGGCCGGCCAGGAGAGCGTTGGAATAGTCGAGTCTGGAGGTAACAAAGGCATGGATGAGGGTTTCAGCAGCGAGTGAGCTGAGGCAGGAGCAGAGATGGGCGATGTTACGGAGGTGGAAATAGGCGGTCTTTGTTATGCTGCGGACTCAAGTTAGTTTACTAAAAGTAAGGAGTTATTGAGCTGTTCATGAGTTTTTTTACCCACTATAAATAGCAGTCACGGGATATTGAATGACACAGCATTTTCTCATGTTCAGACAGGCCAATTGTGTTGGCTACAGCAAGGGTCATACCACAGAGCACTTAATTCACTGAGTCCCAAACCACAACAGAATTTAATCCTTGCTTCCCTCATTGAATACTCTTTGTGATCTGGCGTCTTAAAATGTATTCTCAATAGCTGTTAACACCGTACACTATAAACAGAATCGTAGAACAGTACCGCATAGCAGGAGGCCATTTGGCCAACCGAGTCTGCGCCAGCTCTTTTGAAGCGCGACCCCGTTAGTCCCGCTCCCCCGCTCTTTCTCCATAGCCCTGCAATTTTTTCTCCTTCCAGTATTTATCCAATTCCCTTTTGAAGGCTCCTATTGAATCTGTGTCCACCGCCCTATCAGGCAGCGCATTCCAAATCCTCACCACTCGCTGCGTAAAACAGTTTTTCCTCGTGTCGCCTCTGGTTCTTTTGCCAATCACCTTAAATCTGGGCCCTCTGGTTACCGACCCTTCAGCCATTGGAAACAGTTTCTCTTTATTTCATCTGTCAGAACCCTTCATGATTGTGAACACCTCTATCAAATCTCCTCTTAACCTTCCCTGCTCCAAGGAGAACAACCCCAGCTTCTCCAGTCTCTCCATGTAACTGAAGTCCCTCATCCCTGGAACCATTGAGGGATCACCTCCTGACTCCCCAAAGCCTTTCCACCATCGACAAGGCACAAGTCCGGAGTGTGATGGAATACTCTCCACTTGTCTGGATGAGTGCAGCTCCAACAACACTCAAGAAGCTCGACACCATCCAGGACAAAGCGGCCCGCTTGATTGGCACCCCGTCCACCACCTTAAACATTCACTCCCTCCACCACCGGCGCACCGTGGCTGCAGTGTGCACCATCTACAAGATGCATTGCAGCAACTCGCCAAGGCTTCTTCGGCAGCACCTCCCAAACCCGTGACCTCGTCCACCTAGAAGAACAAGGGCAGCAGACGCATGGGAATACCACCACCTCCAAGTTCCCCTCCAAGTTACACACCATCCTGACTTGGAAATATATCGGCCGATCCTTCATCATCACTGGGTCAAAATCCTGGAACTCCCTCCCTAACAGCCCTGTGGGAGCATCTTCACCACACGGACTGCAGCGGTTCAAGAAGGCGGCTCACCACCACCTTCTCAAGGGGCAACTAGGGATGGGCAATAAACGCTGGGCCTTGCCAGCGATGCCCACATCCCATAAACGAATAAAAAAAAAATCTAGTAAATCTCCTCTGCACCCTCTCCAAAGCCTTCACCTCCTTGCTAAAGTGTGGTGGCCAGAACTTGACACAAGACTCCAGCTGGGGCCGAACAAGCGTTTTACAGACTGCCACAGTGCGACAATTTTCCTTTTCCCACAGCAACTGAGACCGCTTTGAGCTAGCTCATAAATTGGAAGCTGTCTTGTTGCGGGGGTGCCACACAGACTTGAGGCAGCCCGAGTTCATGTCACATATAGGATTAAAGGAGGATTTCATTCCATCAGTGTTTCTAGAAGTGCACGCCCAGCGTCAAACCAATTGCACCACCCAGTCTCCCAATATGTACAATTGATTCCATATAGAGTACGATAAAAACATCTCTGTTTTATAGTGCACAGTGTTCAGGAATTGCAGTTGAATGAGTTTCCACACCGTTTACTTTATCTCATTAAGTGCAAGGAACGACTGAGGTAACCAAATTCAGCACTGTGTTGTCGCAGACACCGCCCCAATCTTTTCTTGAGGTGTGTGCTACAGGAGTGTTAGCCAATGCAAGGTGGCACATGCGGGAGCGAAGGTCCGCATTACCCGAGCATCTCAGATGTCCTTTCTGGGCCGTCAGCGCAATGATAAGTTGAAACAGCCTTCTGTAAGTTGTGTAAGCAGGCCTAAGAGCAGGAACATCTTCACAGGAAAGTAAAACAGTCGAACGTGTAAGAGTCTGTAATGGTCTGGAAAATGTCAGCTTGGTCACTTGTGTTTATGGGAATGGGAAGAGTTTATGACGGCAATTATAGGTCACTTCTGGTCTAGGCAATAAAATAATTAGAACAGTTAAGTGCATGTTTGTTGGGTTTATGTTGTTATTCTGTTGGCATTTGTGCCTATCCTTGATGTACTGTGATTTATTGGAATGTAGTCATCAGAAGTGAAATTTAAGATAAGAGATGTCAGTGAAGCACTGTTCGTGCTGGGATCATGTGGATAGTGTGATGTCTCACAGAGCCCATGCTAGTTGTAGACGATATGAGGTTTCAATAAAGACTAATCCTGCAACACCACAACTGAGTGTGTGCACGATCTGGCGTTTAAAGTAACAAGACGAAAGAGAACAAGAAAGCAGACCAACGGCGCAGAACGCAGCTCGTAAAACCCATAATGAGAGATCCCCGGAGAAATGTGGTGCATTATGGAGGGAAATGAGGTCCTGCTTTCTGGAATGTTTTTGCAGAAGCAGTTGAGATAATGTGTGATGCTAAGAACGGCCCGTTCACCCGACATCTAGCGAGACAATCAAATAGTTCCTGTTTCATTCCAAGATAAGGAGGCGTCCGCTCAGGCCAGACGTAAGCTAGTACTGTACTCAGAATGGCCTTGGAGGACTCTCTCCCATTTCTTGTCCTATTCGAGCCACCCAATTCGATACAACAGCTCCCGACTTAATGTCTGGCAGAAAGATCAGTTCACCGTGGCCCCCAATCTGATGAGGCATTCAACTGAAGACACCAGCCACCCCTCATCCTTCAGTCCAAAAAAAAATACCAACTTACAGTAAAAATACCGACTAGAGGAGCCACATCCTGATCCTCCCGTCCATGGTATATGGTGTCGGGGAACTCCCAGCCTCTCCCTCCACCCAAACTCTACTCCAACCAACTGCCCACACAACTTCAATTCTGAGAACAGTGAGCAGACATGAATGTTCTTGTGGATTAATTGGATAAAAAGATCCAGAAAAAAATACTAATGGCTATTCGACTCCATTCGATTCGCAACCCATTTGTAGACACTCCACTTGAGTTGATTTTCATTGAGCACAATTGCTTCCAGGAGTAAGTGAGCCAGGCCGGGTGCACGAGTGTCAAAAATGCAATGGTCCATGAACCTTGCGTCTCTATTAACCCCACATACCCACATGCTGCTACAACACAAGGCACTGATCTCCTATCTGGACAGCGCCCACAATCATCTCTCCCGCAATGAAAGGGAAGACTGGGGCCCAGTTTCAGTCAATGACACCTTCGGACATCATTCAACATCTTTCTTGAGCGGACACACCCTAGCCTCAAGGCATTGTCTTTTTTATTAAATTCGGAAATTGAGCCACGGATATAGTGTCACAGTCATCTGATTAGGTCCAGGGGGGTGAGGGGGGAATCCATCATTGGCACAGTATACAATGATAGGAACATAATCACAATCAAATACATTTCAATGCGGTACGCCCAAGAGAATTCAGTTATGGTTAGTTATAATACATGCAGAGTCCGACAGTCCCAAACGACCTGGTACATTCTGACCTAGAAGCGGCTGCTAGAAGGTGAACTGCCCAGTGGGCAACTCCAAGGAATAACTGCAAAAAAAAAGGCACTGGCTGGAGGCACTCATACGACAGATTCAGCTACTCCAGTCAGTGTGCACAAAGGAAACACAAAGGAGTTTGGTGGGTGGTTGGTGTACATCACATAACAGAACTGAATATGTATTCTTCAGGAAGACGCAACCGACCATTGCAAGGTTAGAACAGCTCTTAATCGAATCGACAAGAATAACCCCAAATTATCCATGCATTCACACATCATCCCCTAATGCACAGACGGAAACAGAAACGAAACAAAAAAAAAATGGCAAAATCGACAAGCTTATTGCATAGAAAACAAAACTTACTGAAAGAAAAGTGATTGACTCATTCTCAGGCAGGTCAAAAGCTATCTACAGTATCAGACGAGGGAGCCAATCTTAAAAAGGACATGATTGAACAACAGCGGGACAGAAAGAACAGAAAGAAGATGGTAGCTAAAATAAAGGAAAATAAAGGTCATACCTTGGCTGCTTAGTGTCAGGTGGGCTGGACCTTGAGGAGAAAGAAAATTAAAAACAGAATAAAAAAAAGGTCAAAATTTTACGGGAGAACGATTTTATTTTTTGTCACAATCACAGCTTCAATTTGTGACAGACATCCACGCTCAAGGTGGATGTCAAAACTTAAAATAAAACATTTAGAAAAAGCATCTCGCAACCAACGGTTGCTACACAATGCTTTTTTAAGGTTAATGGAATAAGGCACAGAAACACAAAAGATATTTCCCGATCTTATCTCAGATATCGAAAGCTTCTTCGGTTCAACGCTACGCAGGATTCGGAGGGCTTGGGGTTGGGGCTGGGCTGGGGTGGGGGAAAGCCCGATGGTTACATTGCACAGCCAATAATTTCAATAAAGGGTGCAAACTTGCGGCAGAAAGGTTGGCAAAGCAATGGGGCGGTGGCGAAATTTGACTTGTGTGGCGGGGGGGGGGGGAGGGGGGGGCGCCAAACGGGCGGGGTCGCGTCTGCCGCCCGTTCCGCGTCCTGTCCAATGTTCCGCTCCATTGACTTCGGCAAAAACTGCCTTATCAGACGGGGACGTGTGACGGGCGACAGATGCGGTCACGCCCGTCTTTGCGTCCCCGGTCAAGTCGAATTTCTTGCCCCGGTGGGCCTGACGCGGGCGCTGGCGGAGAAGGCAGTAACCACGGCGAGCTTTGCCCACCCCAAGGCGCTACTCGTGACCTAACATTCTACACTGAACCTCCATTATCGGCCATAATGGGAGGGACATTCCGCCTTCACCACCGCCAATTCCCCTTACCCACCAACACTGGTGGTTAATGGAAATTGGCAGATAATGAAATTCCCCAAATTTTGGGAATAATAAGTTAGGCATGGGAATAAAAATAAGTACATTGCAATGAATGTCAATTGAATTTAATCATTCTTGTGTTAGACAGGAGCAGACAGTGTCATCACACGCCAATCTTGGATCTGCAAGAATTCAACAGAGAAGGCAGACAATTTGGACTCAGATAATGGAGGTTCCACTCTCGCCCATTTTCGTTCACTGCCTGAACAAGCAGCGTTTTACAGACAGAAGGACCCGGCGTGATCAGATCCGAGGTCCGGAGGCAGGAGTCTACTCAGACTTCCACTCCCAAGGAGGACAGTGCTTCACTCAAGAGGCCAGAAGTAGGAACGACATTAGCACTGAGGAGGCTTTGCCCCCCTAGAATATCTTCTATTAATAGAGGATATGGCATTTGCTGAATGTAATGGCGATGTTGGGAAGCACAATTTGTATACAGCGCCAACCTAGGGGTTTCAATTTGAAAGCCTAACCGCTCAATGGGAACTTGAACAGGAGGAAAGATCTCATTCTGTAGTAGGGACATTTCCCTCCAGTTCTCTGCCTCTTCGCCCGAGTTCTTGGGCGCTAGCAACACTTTGATACCTTGTCTATAAGGACATAAGAAATAGAGGCAGGAGATGGCCATTCGGCCCCTCGAACCTGCTCTGCCATTCAATAAGATCATGGATGATCTGATCTTGGCCTCAACTCAATTTCCCACCCGCTTCCCATAACCCTCGACTCCCTTATCGTTCAAAAATCTGTCTATCTCCACCTTAAATATATTTAATGACCCAGCCTCCACAGCTCTCTGGGAAGAGAATTCCAAAGATTCACAACCCTCTGGGAGAAGAAATTCCTCTTCATCTCCGTCTTAAATGGGCGATCCCTTATTCTGAAACTATGCCCCCTAGTTCTAGATTCCCCCACGAGGGGAATCATCCTCTCAGCATCTATCCTCTCGAGGCCCCCTCAGAATCTAATGTTTCAATAAGATCACCTCTCATTCTTCCAAACTCCAATGAGTATCGGCCCAACCTGCTCAACCTTTCGTCATACGTCAACCCCTTCATCTCAGGAATCAACCGAGTGAACCTTCTCTGCACTGCCTCCAGTGCAAGTATATCCTTCCTTAAATAAGGAGACCAAAACTGTACGCAGTACTCCAGGTGTGGTCTCACCAACGCCCTGTACAGTTGTAATAAGACTTCCCTACTTTTATACTCCATCCCCCTTGCAATAAAGGCCAACATTCCATTAGGCTTCCTAATTACTTGCTGTCCCTGCATACTAACTTTTTGTGTTTCCTGTACAAGGACACCCAGATCCCTCTGTACCGCAGCATTCTGCAGTCTCTCTCCATTTAAATAATATTTTGCTTTTCTCTTCTTCCTACCAAGTTGAATAACCTCACATTTTCCCACATTATACTCCACCTGCCAAATTTTTGTCCACTCACTTAACCTATCTCTATCCCTTTGCCGACTCTTTGGACTAACAATTGAGTAGTGTCCCACTTGGGGCGCCAACTTCGCTGGGGCGCTACTTTTAGCGCCCAGGAAAAAGTAGTGCCCCCCACCCCGGAACTTGAGTGGTTGCGCCCCAAGAGGGAAGCGGGGCACGACTGAAGCTGGGCCCCCCCGGGGATCGGGAGCGCCGGCAAAAAGGGCCCGGCTCTCAAGAGAAGTGTCGGGCTCTTGGAGCGCAGCCGGCACTCTGCGGGGGGGTTGGTCCGGAGTCCGGGGACGGGAGCACAGGCAGGTGCTGGCAGGCGGCCAGCAACCAAAATGGCCGCCCCACACCTGGCCTTTAAATAGCACCTCCCTGGCCGCAGGTAGGGCCCCCCCCCCCGCTGACTCCGTCAGACATAGGGATGGGCAATAAATGCTGGCCTTGCCAGTGACGCCCAGATCCTATAAACAAATTTTAATAAAAGTCAGGGGGCGCTCCCAAAGATCGTGGCCAGGGCGCTGCGCGCGGCGATGACGTCATCGGTGAGCTACCGGTTAGCGCCGCCGCTAACTTCCCGCTGAATTCCGCGGGAGGTGTGGGCGGCGCCGCGCCCGGGCGCAAGTTGCTTCACATCCCGTTAACGCCCACTTAGGAAAGGGGTGGAGGGGGTGAAAGAACAAAAGGGAAGGTCTGTGATTGGATGACAAATTTATTAGAGTTCTTCCGTCCTATCACAGACCTTCCCTTTTGTTCTCTCATCCCCTCCCCCCTTTCCCAGCCCCCACACTTGCTTAAAAATCTGTTCCATTTCCTGTTTTTTTCCAGTTCTGACGAAAGGTCATCGACCTGAAACGTTAACTCTGGTTCTCTCTTCACAGATGCTGCCTGACCTGCTGAGTGTCTCCAGCATTTTCTGTTTTTATTTCAGATTTCCAGCATCTGCAGTATTTTCTTATTGCATCAACTATCTCACTAGCCACTTCTTTTAAGACCCTAGGATGAAGTCCATCAGGACCCGGGGACTTGTCAGCCCGCAGCTCCAACAATTTGATCAGTACCACTTCCCTGGTGATTGTAATTTTATTGAGTTCCACCCTCCGGAATGGATTCCTTATAGGGGACCCTACAGTACAATCTGAAGGATCAAAGCTTCCTCGCAAACAGTGGACAACCATCAACCACCTCAGAACTGGTCTTGGTAGATGCTGCCACCTTCTCCATAGATGGAAGATTAAAGCATCTCCATCATGCGACTGTGGAGCTCCTGATCAGACCCTGGAGCACATCATTGAGCACTGCCCTCAGAGGAAACTCGCAGGCAGCCTACAAGATATCCACACTGTCACACCAGAAGCTTAGGCCTGGATATCGGACTTAGATATTGACATTTGATTTGCTTTGCTCTGGGAAAGAGAAGACTGAGGAGCGGCCAAGATCATGAAAGGGTTCGATAGGGTAGACGTAGAGAAGATGTTTCCACTTGTGAGGGGAGATCAGAACTAGGGGCCATCAATATAAGATAGTCACTAAAAAAATCCAATAGGGAATTCAGGAGAAACCTCTTTACCCAGAGAGTGGTGAGAATGTGGAACTCGCTACCACAGGGAGTGGTTGAGGCGAATAGTATAGATGCATTTAAGGGGAAGCTGGATAAACACATGAGGGAGAAATGAATAGAAGGATATGTTGATGGGGTGAGATGAAGAGGGGTGGGAGGAGGCTCGTGTGGAGCATAAACACCGGCACGGAGCAGTTGGGCCGAATGGCCTGTTTCTGTGTTGTGAATACTGTGTAAGAAAGGAAGGTGAAAATGTCATCCAAGAACCTAAATGAGTTCCAGAAACAAGTACACAGAGGCCAGCCTTGAATACATTTGTAAATTTGATAGATTAGAAAGGCTTAAAGGGCTTTCTTTTAGGGGGAAAACACATGGTTTTATTGACAAGAGTTAACCTAAAGCTGGGTTTGCCGTTGAATTTTCTGACACGCCAGTGTTCAATGGAAAATAAAAGGAAAAAAGGTCCAGAAACCTAATTGTCCTAATGGCATTGTGGCTTATTTAGGTTGTGCACTCCTCTGTGTGTCTTACTATGTGACAGCCTCATGCATATGAGCTACCACAGGCAGAGGAACTCCCGAACGGTGTCCCAGCTAATGATCATCCTGAACCAACCTTAGGTCGCCTCTTTCCCAAAAAGCTCACCATCATTCATGCGTTACAACTATTAAAAACTAGGGTTGCCACTTTTTTTGCCATGATCAAAACTAATTAGAGAAGGGAGTAAGGTCAGGAGCATAAGAACATAAGAATTAGGAGCAGGAGTCGGCCATTCGGCCCCTCGAGCCTGCTCCGCCATTCAATAAGATCATGGCTGATCTTCCACCTCTTCTCCACCTTCCCGCCCAATCTCCATATCCCTTAGTACGATAACAAAATACTGCAGATGCTGGAAATCCGAAATAACAACAGAAAATGCTGGAAAAGCTCAGCAGGCCAGGCAACATCCGTAGAGAGAAAATAGAGTCAGCGTTTCGGGTGAACCCTTGACAAAGTGTTCGCCCGAAACGTTGACTCTATTTTCTCTCCACGGATGTTGCCTGGCCTGCTGAGTTTTTCCAGCATTTTCTGTTGTTATTTCCATATCCCTTAATTCCCTTAGAGTCCCAAAATCTATCGATCTCAGCCTTGAATATACTCAACGACTGAGCCTCCACAGCCCTTTGGGGCAGAGAATTCCAAAGATTCACCGCCCTCTGAGTGAAGAAATTCCTCCTCATCTCAGTCCTAAATGGCCGACCCAGTTCTGAAGTTTGCTTTGCTAATGAGGAAAAATTAATTGCCAGCCTTAAAAACGGACGTTTCCACATCACAGAACACAGAGGCAGACGTGGGGTGAAAAGACCCAGCCATAAAAAATAGACTTGTGCTGGGAAATTTGCAAACAACCCCCCAGCCCTCAAAAACCAGACTGGTGACAACTCTAGTTGCAAGCACGACAAGCACGGGATAGGTTAATGCCGGTGTCGTAGGTTACATAACTATTATATAGATACTACAACAACAATTTGCATTTATATAGCGCCTTTAACGTAGCAAAACATCCCAAGGCACTTCACAGGAGCGATTATCAGACAAAATTTGACACCGAGCCACATAAGGAGATATTAGGACAGGCGACCAAAAGCTTGGTCAAAGAGGGAGGTTTTAAGGAGCATCTTAAAGGAGGAGAGAGAGGCGGAGAGGTTTAGGGAGGGAATTCCAGCGCTCAGGGCCCAGGCAGCTGAAGGCACGGCCGCCAATGGTGGAGCGATTAAAATCGGGGGATGATCAAGAGGCCAGAATTGGAGGAGCGCAGAGATCTCGGAGAAGATTGATTAAGAAAGGGAAGATAGATTATGAAAGTAAATTTGCAAAAAATATAAAAACAGACAGTAAGAGTTTTTATAGTTATATAAAAAGAAAAAGGGTGGCTAAAGTAAATGTTGGTCCCTTAGAGGATGAGACCGGGAAATTAATGGTGGGAAATATGGAGATGGCAAAGACACTGAATGAATATTTTGTATCAGTCTTTACAGTAGAGGACACTAAGAATATCCCAACACTGGACAAACAGGGGGCTAAAGGGGGGGAGGAGCTAAACACGATCAAAATCACTAAGGAAGTGGTACTCGGTAAAATAATGGGACTCAAGGCGGATAAATCACCTGGACCTGATGGCTTACATCCTAGGGTCTTGAGGGAAGTGGCGGTAGGGATTGTGGATGCATTAGTAATAATTTTCCAAAACTCCCTGGACTCAGCAAAGGTCCCGGCAGACTGGAAAACTGCTAATGTAACACCCTTATTTAAAAAGGGCAGTAGACAGAAGGCTGGAAACTATAGACCGGTTAGCCTAACATCTGTGGTAGGTAAAATTTTGGAGTCCATTATTAAGGAGACAGTAACAGGACATTTGGATAATCATAATTTAATAGGACAAAGTCAGCATGGTTTTATGAAGGGGAAGTCATGTTTGACAAATTTGCTGGAGTTCTTTGAGGAAGTAACATATAGGGTGGATAAAGGGGAACCAGTGGACATAGTGTATTTAGACTTCCAAAAGGCATTTGACAAGGTGCCACACAAAAGATTATTGCTTAAGATAAAAAAATCACGAGATTGGGGGTAATATTCTGGCATGGATAGAGGATTGGCTATCTAACAGAAGGCAGAGAGTTGGGATAAATGGTTCATTCTCAGACTGGCAATCAGTAACTAGTGGTGTTCCGCAGGGGTCAGTGCTGGGTCCCCAACTCTTTACAATCTATATTAACGATTTGGAGGAGGGGACCGAGTGTAACATATCAAAGTTTGCAGATGATACTAAGATGGGAGGGAAAGTAGTGAGTGAGGAGGACATAAAAACCTGCAAGGGGACATAGACAGGCTAAGTAAGTGGGCAGAGATTTGGCAGATGGAATACAATACTGGAAAGTGTGAGGTTATGCACTTTGGCAGGAAAAATCGTAGAGCAAGTTATTATCTTAATGGCAAGAAACTGGAAAGTACTGAAGTACAAAGGGATCTGGGGGTCCTGGTGCACGAAACTCAAAAGGTTAGTATGCAGGTGCAGCAAGTGATTAAGAAGGCCAATGGAATGTTGGCTTTCATTGCTAGGGGGATAGAATATAAAAATAGGGAGGTATTGCTTCAGTTGTACAAGGTATTGGTGAGACCACACCTGGAATACTGCATACAGTTTTGGTGTCCATACTTAAGAAAAGACATACTTGCTCTCGAGTCAGTACAAAGAAGGTTCACTCGGTTAATCCCGGGGATGAGGGGATGGACATATGAGGAGAGGTTGAGTAGATTGGGACTCTACTCATTGGAGTTCAGAAGAATGAGAGGCGATCTTATTGAAACATATAAGATTGTGAAGGGGTTGGATCGGGTGGATGCGGGGAGGATGTTCCCGATGATGGGTGAAACTAGAACTAGGGGGCATAGTCTTAGAATAAGGGGCTGCTCTTTCAAAACTGAGATGAGGAGGAACTACTTCACTCAGAGGGTGGTAGGTCCATGGAATATGCTGCCCCAAAAAGCTGTAGAAGCTACATCATTACATAAATTTAAAACAGAAATAGACAGTTTCCTAGAAGTAAAGGGAATTAAGGGTTACGGGGAGCGGGCAGGAATTTGGACATAAGTCTAGGTTCGGATCGGTCATGGCCCTGTGGGTAGCGGAGCGGGCCCAGGGGCCGTGTAGCCTGATCCTGCTCCTATTTCGTGTGTCTAATTCTGTTAGATTCAGGGGATGTGTGATGAAATATGTCATTCATCAGACTCTGTATTTAACTACATATATTGTATTGCCTGCTCCTGTGTTTTTACCTTGTATTGTATATAGTGCACCGCCCCCTTTCTCCCCATTGGGTGTGTCGGCTCCGCCCATACCTGGCCCTACTTAAGACAAGCCCAGGCTTGTCTTGCAGCAGAACAGCAGAATGCTAGGTGAAGACACAGGCATCTTTCTTTGCTAATAAAAGCCTTGTTTTATCCAGTTAACTTTGAGCCTTGAAGTTATTGAGGTGCATCAGGATGGTTCTGTGATAGTAGATTGGCGGTTAGGATCAGATCAGCCATGATCTTATTGAATGGCGGAGCAGGCTCGAGGGGCCGATTGGCCTACTCCTGCTCCTATTTCTTATGTTCTTATGGTTGTAGGGGCTGGAGGAGGTTACAGAGATAGGGAGGGTGGCGAGGCCGCAGAGTGGTTTGAAAACAAGGATGAGAATTTTGAAATCGAGGCGCTGCTAAAAGCAATTCTACTGGCACTTCCTGTTCCCTGTGATCAAATCGAGATTCGTCCCCTTCTCGAATTCTTATCCACAACTGAATACTGTGCAAATTCTTAGCTCCTTGACCTTTGCTTTCCCTTATAAACTTGAACATAGGAACAGGAGGAGGCCATTCAGCCCCTCGAGCCTGTTCCGCCATTCAGTGAGATCATGGCTGATCTGTGACCTAACTCCATGTCCGCGCCTTTGCCCCACATCCCTTAATACCTTTGGTTCACAAAAATCTATCAATCTCCGATTTAAAATTAACAATTGATCTAGCATCAGTTGCCGTTTGCGGAAGAGAGTTCCAAACTTCTACCACCCTTTGTGTGTAGAAGTGTTTCCTAACTTCACTCCTGAAAGGTCTGGCTCTAATTTTTAGACTGTCCCCTAGTCCTAGACTCACCAACCAGCGGAAATAGTTTCTCTCTCTCTACCCTGTCAATTTTTTTATTTGTTCATTCATGGGATGTGGGCGTCGCTGGCAAGGCCCAGCATTTATTGCCCATTCCTAGTTGCCCCTTGAGAAGGTGGTGGTGAGCCCCCTTCTTGAACCGCTGCAGTCCGTGTGGTGAAGGTGCTCCCACAGTGCTGTTAGGGAGGGAGTTCCAGGATTTTGACCCAGCGACGATGAAATTCCCCTCAATATCTTGGAACGCACTGTCACCATTTGCATAGTACCCTACACCTTCCTGGGTTCGTAAAAGGGGGCCCACAGCAGACCAATTCATTGACATTGTTGTAAGAATATAACTGAGTTCGTGGATGAGTAGAAGGTAGTAGGTATTACACGCATTGATATATTTGCAAGAGATTTATGGCTGAATTGAAAGCTTATGGGATCCAAGCTGAAGTTGTTCTGCGCCAGATTTACTAATTGGCTCGATAGCAGGATATAGAGGTGAGCAATCAATAGTGGTAATTCTAAATGGATAGCTGAGATCAGCAAAGTCCTCCAAGAGATGATTAATGATCACAACGAAAGATATTTGAGGTAGAATTCTGGCCTCTTGCGCATCCCCCGATTTTAATCGCTCCACCATTGGCGGCCGTGCCTTCAGCTGCCTGGGGCCCTAACCTCTGGAATTCTCCCCCTAAACCTCTCCGCCTACCACTCTGACCAAGCTTTTGGTCACCTGTCCCTAATATCTCCTTATGTGGCTCGGTGTCAAATTACAGGGAACACTGCCTATAACCCTACGAGATCTCTGCGCTCCTCTAATTTTGGCCTCTTCAGCATCCCCTGATTTTAATCGCTCCGCCATTGGCGGCCGTGCCTTCAGCTGCCTGGGCCCTGAGCTCTGGAATTCCCTCCCTAAACCTCTCCGCCTCTCTCTCCTCCTTTAAGACGCTCCTTAAAACCTCCCTCATTGACCAAGATTTTGGTCACCTGTCCTAATATCTCCTTATGTGATTGAGGTGTATAAAATTATGAGGGGCCTAGATAGAGTGGACAGGAAGGGCCTATTTCCCTTAGCAGAGAGGTCAATAACCAGGGGGCAGAGATTTGAAGTAATTGTTAGAAGGATTAGAGGGGAGTTGAGGAGAACTTTTTTCACCCAGAGGGTGGTGGGGGTCTGGAACTCACTGCCTGAAAGGGTGGGAGAGGCAGAAACCCTCATCACATTTAAAAAGTGCTTGGATATGCACTTGAAGTGCCGTAACCTACAGGGCTACGGACCAAGAGCTGGAAAGTGGGATTAGGCTGGAGAGCTCTTTGTCGGCCGGCACGGACACGATGGGCCGAACGGCCTCCTTCTGTGCCGTAAACCTCTATGATGATTCTATGTGGCTCGGTGTCAAATCTTGTTTGATAATCGCTCCTGTGAAGCGCCTTGGGACATTTTACTACGTTAAAGGCGCTATATAAATGCAGGTTGTGAACATCTGAGGATTATGAATAACACCCAGTTCCTTAGGAAGTCAGGATATTTCAAGGGGAGAAGGACGAGTGAGTGAGAGAGAGAGAGAGAGAGCGAGAGCTACAGAGACAGATGACTGGCATTTAATACTGAGAAATATGTGTTAAACTTCTGGTGCTAATAATAGCGAATATGATTACACAGTGAGAAGAATATCAATCGGTGATGTGAAGCAGGAAGATAATTCGGTGCAAAGACTTGTTGTCATCCTCTCTCACCTCCAGCCTACAATTTCTCTCTCTGACACCACCTCTTTCATTGTTCCTTTCAAGCTCAAAATACACGAACCATCTACTTTCTGCGCACATATCATCACTGCGTTGAAATCGAAACTTAATCACACTTTAACTTGTCGTCATGACTGCTGGAACCGTTACCAGCCTCACCTTCCTCGTGTGTCAGTCATTGGCTCAGAGGGTCGCACTCTCTAGGTGGGAGGGGCTCGGAGTGAGCAGGCGCTGCTGGCTGCTTGATTGCTGCAGGGAGCTGGCGTGAGTTTGTAAAAAGTTGGTGGGTTTTTTTTCAGGTTTTTAATGCCTTTTTGGTCCTTAAACAGCAGCCAGGTGACAATGGTCCCAGGATAAATTTAATCAGGGGAGAAAATGCTGGAGGAAAGGGAGCAAAAAAGGCTCAAAGATTTGCGCCGGGACCACAGTAGGTTTAGAAAAGAAAACACGGTGGTGGTTCAGTGCGAGGATAAGGAGATACGAGCTTAGGATGTTATCCAGGCGGTACATGAGGACCGTGGCGAGGGAAGCTGCTTTGCCTGCCGACCAAAGCCGAATGTTGGGTTCGAGGTGACAGTCAGTGGCCGAGAGGAGGTGGAAAGACTTTTACTGAGTTTGAAGGTTGGCGATGAGTACTTGGAGGTATCGCTGCTATATTCGGAAGAGGTGGTGGTCTCATTCTTAAACCTGCCGGTTTATATTGAGGACGATGTGCTAATCAAAAATGTTGAAGTCGTGGGACATTAGAATCTACTCGGCAATAAAGTGGAGATACTATACAGGAACGCGGGTGGCAGATGGAACCTGTTATGTAAATATGCGGTTCCCAGAGGGGGTGAAGTCATTGCGATATAGCATTAAACTCGAGACAATTATCCCTCAATCAACATCACGAAAACAGCGGGAGCTTGTTGTGTGCAAATTGGCTGCTGCGTTTCCTACATTACAACAGTGACCACACTTCAAAAAGTACTTCATTGGCTGTAAAGCTCTTTGGGACGTCCGGTGGTCGTGAAAGGCGCTGTAGAAATGCAAGTCTTTCTTTCTCTTCCAATCGACAGGGTATCAAATCTAAATTGTGCACACCGAACTACTGCCTCTTGATCTAGAACAGTTTCTTGCCAACTCTCGTCAGCTTGGCTCAGTTGCCAGGCCATCAAGATTATGACCAAGGGTTCAAGACCTGGCCACCAAATCTCAGTTGGTACCTTACCGCAGATTTGAGAGATTGCTGTTGTTGAAGGCAGCGGTCTTTAGATGAGGCTTTAAATCAAGGAACCCATCTGAGCCCAAGGCAGCACTCTTTCTCTCGCCCTGGAGTCAGAAGATCGTGGGTTCAAAGCCAACTCCAGAGGCTTGAGCACAAAAATCCAGGGTGACACTCCCGGTGCAATACTGAGGGAGTGCCGCACTGTCGGAGGGGCTGTACTGAGGGAGCGCCGCACTGTCGGAGGGGCAGTACTGGGGGAGCGCCGCACTGTCGGAGGGGTAGTACTGAGGGAGCGCCGCACTGTCGGAGGGGCAGTACTGAGGGAGCGCTGCACTGTCGGAGGGACAGTACCGAGGGAGCGCCGCACTGTCAGAGGGGCAGTACTGAGGGAATGCCAGACTGTCGGAGGGGCAGTACTGAGGGAGCACCGCACTGTCGGAGGGGCATTACTGAAGGAGCGCCGCACTGTCGGAGGGGCAGTACTGAGGGAGCAACCGCACTGTCGGAGGGGCATTACTGAGGGAGCGCCGCACTGTCGGAGGGGCAGTACTGAGCGAGTGCTGCACTGTCGGAGGGGCAGTACTGAGGGAGCGCCGCACTGTCGGAGGGGCAGTAAAGAGGGAGTGCTGCACTGTCGGAGGGGCAGTACTGAGGGAGTGCTGCACTGTCGGAGGGGCAGTACTGAGGGAGCGCCGCACTGTTGGAGGGGCAGTACTGAGGGAGCGCCGCACTGTCGGAGGGGCAGTACTGAGGGAGCGCAGCACTGTCGGAGGGGCAGTACTGAGGGAATGCCAGACTGTCGGAGGGGCAGTACTGAGGGAGCACCGCACTGTCGGAGGGGCATTACTGAAGGAGCGCCGCACTGTCGGAGGGGCAGTACTGAGGGAGCAACCGCACTGTCGGAGGGGCATTACTGAGGGAGCGCCGCACTGTCGGAGGGGCAGTACTGAGGGAGCGCTGCACTGTCGGAGGGACAGTACCGAGGGAGCGCCGCACTGTCAAGAGGGGCAGTACTGAGGGAATGCCAGACTGTCGGAGGGGCAGTACTGAGGGAGCAACCGCACTGTCGGAGGGGCATTACTGAGGGAGCGCCGCACTGTCGGAGGGGCAGTACTGAGCGAGTGCTGCACTGTCGGAGGGGCAGTACTGAGGGAGCGCCGCACTGTCGGAGGGGCAGTAAAGAGGGAGTGCTGCACTGTCGGAGGGGCAGTACTGAGGGAGTGCTGCACTGTCGGAGGGGCAGTACTGAGGGAGCGCCGCACTGTCGGAGGGGCAGTACTGAGGGAGCGCAGCACTGTCGGAGGGGCAGTACTAAGGGAGCGCCGCACTGTCGGAGGGGCAGTACTGAGGGAGCGCCGCACTGTCGGAGGTGCTGTTCAGATGAGGCGTTAAACCGAGGCCCCATCTGCTCTCTCAGGTGGACGTAAAAGATCCTACGGCCACTATTGGAAGAAGAGCAGGGGGAGTTCTCCCCAGTGTCCTGGGGCCAATATTTATCCCTCAATCAACATCACTAAAAGAGATGATCTGGTCATTATCACATTGCTGTTTGTGGGAGCTTGCTGTGCGTAGATTGGCTGCCACATTTCCTACATTACAACAGTGGCCACACTTCAAAAACTACTTCATTGTCTGTGAAGCGCTTTGGGATGTCCTGAGGTTGTGAAAGGCGCTGTATCGAAGTTCAAGTCATTGCGACAGAACAACAGTGACAGCACTTCAAGGCAACCCAGCGTACATGAAGCGCTTCAAGAGGTTTCTGAAGTCTATCGTTCTTTTAGGATGTGACTACCGCCCAGCAGCATAAGTCTTTTATTTTTCACGTTTGATCCACAGCGGATTCTAATATTATGACGAAAATGTGAAAACACTTGAAATTTGAAACGCCGCAGGTCTTCAGGGTGCAATATGGAGGAATCAAATTTCAAAGTTTTCACTTTGCAGAACAAGCAAAGACTTATTCAACTGTGATCTGTGCAGGTAAAAAAACGGCCAGTCAGAGTGACTTAGCTGATCGTTAATGGGGAGCAATCCTTTCATTGAATGATACAGCACAGTAGGAGGCCATTCGGCCCATCGACTCTGCGCCGGCTCTTTCGAAGAGCAATCCAGTTAGTCCCACTCCCCCGCTCTTCCCCCATATCACTGCAATTTATTCTCCCTCCAGTATTTATCCAATTCCCTTTTGAAGGCTACTATTGAATCTGTGTCCGCCGCCCTATCAGGCAGCGCATTCCAAATCCTCACCACTCGCTGCGTAAATAAGTTTTTCCTCGTGTCGCCTCTGGTTCTTTGGCCAATCACCTTAAATCTGTGTCCTCTGGTCATCGACCCTTCCGCCATTGGGAGACAGTGGGCCGAATCTTAACTCCCAAAGACGGGTGAGTTGGGGTCAGGTCAGAGGTCAAAATGCAAAAACAATCTGGAACAGGGACCGAACTCGCCTGAAAAGCGCCCTTGGAGGGGGCAGGTGGCCGACCCACTGGCGGGAGGCGGGTTGGTCATTATAACTATTATAATGGGGCAGCCTGCCCCTCCTTTCAGCGGTGGGGTGGCGGGTGGGGGGGTGGGTGGGAGAACGGCCCAATCGGTCAGGAACGTGCCTTGACAGCCCTGATTGTGGTGGGCCAGGAAGAGCAGGAGTGCCTCCCCCAGGCCCGACAAGCTACCCAGTAAACCCCCGTCTCCCCACCCCCACCCCCGCAATCTGTCCGCCCCCACCCCCCGTCCCCCCACCCCGACCACCATCTGATTCCCCCCCTACTCCGGAGCAATCCAGACCCCTCCCGCGCGATCTGGACTCCAGACCCCCCATCCCGTGATCCAACACCCCCCCCTCTTTGTGACACTCGCCCCCTTACTCCTTTATTTGGGAGGAGGCGGAAAAAACACCTCGGGCAGGATTTTCATTGGGCCGTGGAGGCGGGATTGGAGGCGTGTGGGGTGTTAAAATCCCGAAATTGGGGGGCACGAACCCATCCCGCACCCAACCCGCCTCCATGCCAGTTTCAAAGGAGACGGGTACCCGCCCCGCACTGGGACCCGCCTCCCCAAGGTGGGAAGGGGATTAGTGCCAATTAACTGCTTGTTAACAGGTAGTTAACAGGCAGTTTTTAGCCTAATCTCTATTTTTATTGGTGAAATGTGGGATTCCCGACGGCTCCAAACCACGCCAAGTTAACGAGGCGGGCCGTCGGGATGAAGGGCTTGGAGGGGGTCGAGATGTCCGGTGTTCAGGTGAGTGATGGGTGCATGAGTGCAGAGGTAGGTGTGTTTGGTGTGTGTGTAAAGTGTTTAAAGAAGTTCTACTAACCTTTACTTACCTTTACAGCCTTCCTTCCTTCAGGTCTCGGGAGTCCCTCATCTCACCAGCACAGAAAGCAGAATGGCCGTGAGCTGTCAAAAGTTCCAGCATTCAGCTTTCTGTTCCGGGGAGATCTCTAAATCATCCTGAGAGGAAGGAATTAGCCTGGAGTACAGATTGTCAGTTTTTGACAGCTCCAAACAGCTGTGAAACGCTGATTTTTCATCTGTCAAAAGGTCTTGACAGATGAAATATCGATCTGTGACGTCACCTGTTGCCGGCTAGCCCGTAATTGGCCTGCTGAGCCCGCTGGGCGTGCGCAACAAGGTCAATCAAGTCAAAATCGCGTGGGTTGGCTAAAACTCGATGGAGGCGGGACTACAACCCCGAAAGTTGTAGTCCCGCCTCCTACCCGACTCCTCAATGAAAATCCAGCCCAAAGTTTTTAAAAAATAATTATTGCTGGTAGTTAGTATTTGAGCAACGGAAGTTCAAATGGTATTTTTCAAAACAACTCCAATCTCTTGATATAATAAATTATCTGGCGAGTTCACTCCCCCCCCATGCACTTAGCGGCCCTCGTAGGCTTCGGCCTTGTGAGGCAGGCTTCTCGCCCACAGGGCCTCTGGCCTCTCAGTCAGGCTGCCTGTCGCCTGGGACCCCTCATCAAGGAGCCCTGCAGTTATATCCTGCAGGCCATTCGATAATCCCGCTCTTCCGGGTTTCCCGGCCTCGCAACAGCCCCACCCCCAGCACAGAACCCGCCTCCGGTCTAAAATCCAGTTTCCCTTTATTTAAAAGAAAGACTTGCGTCTCTACAGCGCCTTTCACCACCTCAGGACGTCCCAAAGTGCTTTACAGCCAATGAAGTACTTTTTTTGAAGTGTATTCACTGTTGTAATGTGGGAAATGCGGCAGCCAATTTGCACACAGCAAGCTCCCACAAACAGCAATGTGATAATGACCAGATCATCTGTTTTTAGTGATGTTGGTTGAGGGATAAATATTGGCCCCAGGACACCGGGGAGAACTCCCCCTGCTCTTCTTCTAGTAGTGGCCGTAGGAGCCTTTATGTCCACCCGAGAGAGCAGACGGGACCTCGGTTTAACGTCTCATCCAAAAGATGGCACCTCTGACTGTGCAGCACTCCCTCAGTACTGCCCCTCCGACAGTGCGGTGCTCCCTCAGTACTGCCCCTCTGACAGTGCGGCGCTCCCTCAGTACTGCCCCTCCGACAGTGTAGCACTCCCTCCGTATTGCCCCTCCGACAGTGCAGCGCTCCCTCAGTACTGCCCCTCCGACAGTGCAGCACTCCCTCAGTACTGCCCCTCCGACAGTGCGGCGCTCCCTCAGTACTGCCCCTCCGACAGTGCAGCACTCCCTCAGTACTGCCCCTCCGACAGTGCGGCGCTCCCTCAGTACTGCCCCTCCGACAGTGCGGCGCTCCCTCAGTACTGCCCCTCCGACAGTGCGGCGCTCCCTCAGTACTGCCCCTCCGACAGTGCGGCGCTCCCTCAGTACTGCCCCTCCGACAGTGCGGCGCTCCCTCAGTACTGCCACTCCGACAGTGCGGCGCTCCCTCAGTACTGCCCCTGCGACAGTGCGGCGCTCCCTCAGTACTGCCCCTCCGACAGTGCGGCGCTCCCTCAGTACTGCCCCTCCGACAGTGCAGCGCTCCCTCAGTACTGCCCCTCTGACAGTGCGGCGCTCCCTCAGTACTGCCCCTCTGACAGTGCGGCGCTCCCTCAGTACTGCCCCTCTGACAGTGCGGCGTTCCCTCAGTACTGCCCCTCTGACAGTGCGGCGCTCCCTCAGTACTGGCACTGGGAGCACCAGCATTTTTATGCTCAAGACTCTTATCTAAACCCTTTGTGATTTTAAACACCTGATTCAAATCTCCTCATAGCCTACTCTGCTCAAAGGAGATATATTAAATGTCTTTCAGGGAGACGGGTTTGGATAGGCTAGATGGGGAAAGGCTGTTCCCACTCGTAGATTGTAGGATGAGGGGACACAGATTTAAGGTTTTGGGCAAGAGATACAGGGGGAACGGGAGGAAAAACTTTTTTACGCAGCGAGTGGTGAGGACCTGGAACTCGCTGCCGACGGAAGTGGTGGAACCGGAGACACACAATGTTTTCAAGGGGAGACGGGATAGGCACTGGAGGGAAATAAACTTGCAGGGCTACGGGGATAGAGCAGGGGAATGGGACTGACTGGATTGCTCCGCAGAGAGCCGGCACGGACTCGGTGGGCCGAATGGTCTCCTTCTGTGCTGTTATGGCTCTACGAGACTGCCTCCAACGGTCCCTTTAAGGACCATTGATTTGGCTGCTACGTGCCTGAGAGTACAGGCCGCAATACGTGCGGCGCTTACTGCGCTAAGGTGCGGGACCTGGCCGCCTATGGAGCAGCCTTTACCAATATGGCGGAAGGCACACTTACGGCACGCAACGGATCCTGCGCCATATTGGAGGCTTAAGCCCCCGATTTATGCTTGTAGAATGTAGTCCACCTACATCCCTTTGTAACTCCCTTCTCCCATCTGCAGAACCTCCTGCGCCTCCTAAATCTGTGCCATTTGCAAACTCGGATATATCACACTAGATTGATCCCTGGGATGAGAGGGATTGTCCTCGGAGGAGAAATTGAGTAGATCGGGCCTGCACTCTCTGGAGTTTAGAAGAATGAGAGGGGATCTCATTGAAACGTATAAGATTCTGAGGGGGGGATTGACAGGGTAGATGCTGAGAGGATGTTTCCCCCTGGCTGGAGAGTCTAGAACCAGGGGTCACAGTCTCGGGATAAGGGGTCGGCCATTTAGGACTGAGATGAGGAGGAATTTCTTCACTCAGAGGGTGGTGAATCTTTGTAATTCTCTACCCCAGAGGGCTGTGGAGGCTCAGTCGTTGAGTATATTCAGGGCTGAGTTTTTGGACTCTCGGGGAATCAAGAGATATGGAGATCGGGCAGGAAAGTGGAGTTGAGGTCGAAGATCAGCCATGATCTTACTGAATGGCGGAGCAGGCTCGAGGTGCCGTATGGCCGACTCCTGCTCCTATTTCCTATGTTCTTATGTGCAACTCTCTATTCCTTCATCCGAGTCACTGAAAAACTGAATTTAGCCGATTCTAATCAGCAGGAAGAGTGCAATTCCGGGACATTTTCAGCAAAAGGGTAGTGGATTAAATTAGAAGGGACGGACATTAAAGTCACAGAAATCACAAAAACCCCACAGTGCAGATAGAGGCCATTTTGGCCCATCGAGCCTGCACCGACACATATCCCACCCGATCCCCGTAACCCACGTATTTAATCCCCCTAACACTATGGGTCAATTTATCATAGCCAATCAACCTAACCCGCACGTCTTTGGACTGTGGGAGGAAACCGGAGCACCCGGAGGAAACCCACGCAAACACGGGGAGAATGTGCAAACTCCACACAGACAGTCACCCGAGGCCGGATTCGAACCCGGGTTCCTGGCGCTGTGAGGCAACAGTGCTAACCACTATGCCAAAGTGGACAGTCCAAATGGTTCAAGAGATAGTTGGAGAAAAATGGGCCTGAGGGACATGGTGAGAAGGTGGGCAGTTCTATGAATGAGGGGAGAGGCTTGTTCGGCCGTTTCCTGTTCCCTCCTTCCGAAGCCAGGCTCACTGTGGATTAGTGATAGGCTTTCCCCGTTTCCTAAACCGTGTTTCTGGCGGCGCTGCTCGGGGACGTTGGAGATGGCGATCCACTGAATGCTACATTTCAGACAAGGCATCAGAATACCACGGAACATCAGAGAAACAGCTGAGTCTGAGTGAGGGCCCTGGGATATAATCCGACGGCCATCTGGGGGCGAGGCAGCTGCTGCAGTTGCTGGGCAACCTGAGCTCAATAGATGGGGGGGGGGCAGGGAAATTGAAGAGGGTTACAACATGAATGTTCTGCTTTCTCATTCCAAATAAAAATAAATGAACCCTATATCTTGGAGGTTTATACGATAGCAAAATACTGCGGATGTTGGAAATCCGAAATAACAACAGAAAATGCTGGAAAAACTCAGCAGGTCAGGCAACATCCGTGGAGAGAAATTTGAGTTGACGTTTCGGGTCGAAACCCTTCTTCAAAACTGGAAAGAAAAGAAAATAGATCGAAGGCAGGGCTGCGATCGGACAAAAGCCCAAAATGGCCTCTATCTGCACTGTAGATTCTGTGATTCTGAAAAGAAGTGAAAGAGACAAAAGCGGTAGAAGAGACAATAAAAGGTGTTCGAAGCTAGACGAGATGGTAATAGGCTGAGATTAGGTGTGAAGTGTACTGGCAGGGCAAGAGATAGCTGCCAGGTGGGAGAGAGTGAAACAAAAGGAAAGGGCGGGGGGGGGGGGGGAAGGAGTGGAAAAATTACAGGTAAAAAATTAATGGGGGCCGAGGTTATGATCTGAAATTGTTGAACTCGATATTGAGTCCGGAAGGCTGCAAAGTGCCGAATTGGAAGATGAGGTGCTGTTCCTCGAGTTTTTCTTTTCTTTCCAGTTTTGAAGAAGGGTTCGACCCGAAACGTCAACTCAAATTTCTCTCCACGGATGTTGCCTGACCTGCTGAGTTTTTCCAGCATTTTCTGTTGTTATCTTGGAGGTTTACTATTTTCAGAGTTTAAGAACATAAGAACATAAGAAATAGGAGCAGGAGTAGGCCAATCGGCCCCTCGAGCCTGCTCCGCCACTCAATAAGATCATGGCTGATCTGATCCTAACCGCCAATCCACTATCACAGAACCATCTCCTGAATCTAACAGAATTAGACACACGAAATAGGAGCAGGATCAGGCTACACGGCCCCTGGGCCCGCTCCGCTACCCACAGGACCAGGTCCGATCCGAACCTAGACTCATGTCCAAATTCCTGCCCGCTCCCCGTAACCCTTAATTCCCTTTACTTCTAGGAAACTTTCTATTTCTCTTTTAAATTTATGTAATGATGTAGCTTCTACAGCTTTTTGGGGCAGCATATTCCATGGACCTACCACCCTCTGAGAGAGCACTGGGGTGGAATTTTAACTCCAAAAAACGGATGGGTTGGGGTTGAATGGGAGGTCAAGGTGCTAAAAGCCTGAATCCCCAGCCAACCCGGCCCCAAACCCGCCCACTTCCGGTTTTAGCCATTATCTTCGGGTCACTAGGCAAACTCCGTTCCCTTTCTTCTGATTCGATCTCTCTCCCCGGCTGCTGACTAAGGCTGTCCCGGTCTGTGCACAACCTTGGTGTCATGTTTGATCACGAATTGAGCTCCCTACCTCATATCCGGTCTATCACGAAGACCGCCCATTTCCGCCTCCGTAACATCGCCCGTCTCCGCTCCTTGCCTCAGCTCATCCACTGCTGAAACCCTCATGCGTGCCTTTATCACCTCTACACTAGACTATTCCAACGCACGCCTGGCCAGCTTCCCTAGTTCTACCCTCCGTAAACGTGAGGTGATCCAGAACTCGGCTGCCCCCGTGTCCTAACTCGCACCGAGTCCCGTTCACCCTTCACCCCCTGTGCTCGCTGACCGACACTGGCTCCTGGTTAAGCAACGCCTCGATTTCAAAATTCCCATCCTTGTTTTCAAATCCCTCCGTGGCCCTCGGCCCCCCCCCCAATCTCTGTAACCTCCTCCAGCCCCACAAACCCCCCGAGATATCTGCGCTCCTCCAATTCTGGCCTCTTGAGCATCCCCCTGATTTTAATCGCTCCACCATTGGCGGCCGTGCCTTCAGCTGCCTGGGCCCAAAGCTCTGGAATTCCCTCCCTAAACCTCTCCGCCTCTCTCTCCTCCTTTAAGACTCTCCTTAAAACCGACCTCTTTGACCAAGCTTTTGTTCACCTTTTTTTTAATTCATTGATGGGATGTGGGCGTCGCTGGCTAGGCCTGCATTTAGTGCCCATCCCTAATTGCCCTTGAGAAGATGGTGGTGAGCCGCCTTCTTGAACCGCTGCAGTCCATGTGGTGTAGGTACACCCACAATGCTGTTAGGAAGGGAGTTCCAGGATTTTGGCCCAGCGACAGTGAAGGAACGGCGATACAGGTCCAAGTCAGGATGGTGTGTGGCTTGGAGGGGAACTTGTAGGTGGTGTTGTTCCCATGCGTCTGCTGCCCTTGTCCTTCTAAGTGGTAGAGTTCGCGGGTTTGGAAAGTGCTGTTGAAGGAGCTCTGGCGAGTTGCTGCAGTGCATCTTGTAGATGGTACACACTGCTGCCACGGTGCGCCGGCGGTGGAGGGAGTGAATGTTGAAGGTGGTGGATAGAGTGCCAATCAAGCGGGCTGCTTTATCCTGAATGGCTCGGGGTCAAAAGTTGTTCGATAATCGCTCCTGTGAAGTGCCTTGGGATGATTTACTGCGTTAAAGGCGCTATACAAATGCAGGTTTTTGCGGTTGTTTTACTTAATCAGCCAAAGAAGATCCCGATGTAATTTGTCAAGTATTTCTAAGGAGTCTGTATAAATGTGGCCTGTTTAATTGATTGTCCCACTAGGAAGGGCAATGATCTGCTTCAGCGAGTGATTTGTTTCCACTCAGTCTTCTTCAGAAACAAACATTTTCAATGTTTTTGCTGGTTTTATGCAAGATTGTGGGACTCATTCAACAAACTGTGCCACACACAGTGAAGGTGTTTAAATGAATTGTTGTGAGGGTTTTGTGCCTTGCCTTGAACTGATTTCCCAACAGGCTTCTGGCATGTATAACAGACCAGCCCTTGGCTCAGTGGGTGTCTCTCTCTCTCACCTCTCAGACAGAAGGTCGTGGGTTCAAATCCCACTCCAGAGACTTGAGCACAAAAAATCCAGGCTGACACTCCCAGTGCAGTACTGAGGGAGTGCCGCACTGTCGGAGGGGCAGTACTGAGGGAGCGCCGCACTGTCGGAGGGGCAGTACTGAGGGAGCGCCGCACTGTCAGAGGGGCAGTACTGAGGGAGCGCCGCACTGTCGGAGGGGCAGTACTGAGGGAGCGCCGCACTGTCGGAGGGGCAGTACTGAGGGAGCTCCGCACTGTCGGAGGGGCAGTACTGAGGGAGCTCCGCACTGTCGGAGGGGCAGTACTGAGGGAGCGCCACACTGTCGGAGGGGCAGTACTGAGGGAGCGCCGTACTGTCGGAGGGGCAGTACTGAGGGAGCGCCGCACTGTCGGAGGGGCAGTACTGAGGGAGCTCCGCACTGTCGGAGGGGCAGTACTGAGGGAGCGCCGCACTGTCGGAGGGGCAGTACTGAGGGAGCGCCGTACTGTCGGAGGGGCAGTACTGAGGGAGCGCCGCACTGTCGGAGGGGCAGTACTGAGGGAGCGCCGCACTGTCGAGGGGGCAGTACTGAGGGAGCGCCGCACTGTCGAGGGGGCAGTACTGAGGGAGCGCCGCACTGTCGGAGGGGCAGTACTGAGGGAGCGCCGCACTGTCGGAGGGGTAGTACTGAGGGAGCGCCGCACTGTCGGAGGGGCAGTACTGAGGGAGCGCCGCACTGTCGGAGGGGCAGTACTGAGGGAGCGCCGCACTGTCGGAGGGGCAGTACTGAGGGAGCGCCGCACTGTCGGAGGGGTAGTACTGAGGGAGCGCCGCACTGTCGGAGGGGCAGTACTGAGGGAGCGCCGCACTGTCGGAGGGGCAGTACTGAGGGAGCGCCACACTGTCGGAGAGGCAGTACTGAGGGAGCACCGCATTGTCGGAGGGGCAGTACTGAGGGAGCACCGCACTGTCGGAGGGGCAGTACTAAGAGAGCACCGCACTGTCGGAGGGGCAGTACTGAGGGAGCGCCGCACTGTCGGAGGGGCAGTACTGAGGGAGCACCGCACTGTCGGAGGGACAGTACTGAGGGAGCACCGCACTGTCGGAGGGGCAGTACTGAGGGAGCACCGCACTGTCGGAGGTGCTGACTTTCAGATGAGACGTTAAACCGAGGCCCCGTCTGCCCTCTCAGGTGGATGTTAAAGAGCTCATGCCCACTATTGGAAGAAGAGCAGGGGGAGTTCTCCCCGATGTCCTGGGCCAATATTTATCCCTCAACCAACATCACTAAAAACAGATGATCTGGTCATTATCACAATGCTGTTTGTGGGATCTTGCTGTGGGCAAATTGGCTGCTGCGTGTGGTAAACCACTGTTTGTATTCCACTGTGTACATGCCTGGACATGCCTCGGCTGACTCCTCCCACAAGTCCTAGTATAAAGGTGACTGCTCCCCAGCCCCTTTGTATTCTGGACCGGTCGACCACTCGAGGCAGACCTTCATTCTTTTGTTAATAAAAGCCTTTAGTTACTCTCTTAACTCTCAGTCTTTTATGAGTAATTGATAGCGCATCAATTTTATTAACAAAATTTTTATAATGGAGAAGATCCTCACACCAGCATGCCTGGACTTAGATCATCGGGAGGCGGACTCATCCACCAAGTTTACTCACTGGCTTAAGTGTTTCGAAAAATTCCTGACCGCCTCCGCAGCAATCAAATCGGACGAGGACAAACTGGATGTCCTGACCTCCAAAGTGAACCACCGAGTGTACTCGGTCATCCAAGACGCGACCTCGTACGCGGACGCTATCAAGCTCCTCAAGGACCAGTACACGCGCCCAGTGAACGAAGTGTACGCCAGGCACCTTCTGGGGAGTCGTAAACAACAACCTGGGGAATCGACCGTGGAATACCTTCAGGCACTGTCGGTGCTTGGCTGGGCCTGTGGCTGTAAGGATGTAAAGGCTGCCGTGTACACAGAGGAACTTATCCGGGACGCTTTTGTAGCGGGCCACAGATCCAATTACACCCGACAGCGACTGTTGGAGCAGAGTGACCTCGACCTCAACAAGGCCTCTGAACTCGCACTATCATTGGATGCAGCCTGCCGGGGCATGGATGCCTACTCCTCTGCACCGTGGACGCCGCGGGGAATGACAGCCTGGGACACGGTAGGACCGCCTCATAGCGCCGTGCCACCCCAGCCACACCCCAGCAACGGCCCAACCACCGCAGCAGTGTCCCAAGGCCAGACAGCAGTGCCCCAAGGCCAGAAATGCTACTTCTGTGGCCAGGCAAAACACCCCAGAGCGCGCTGCCCGGCGAAAAACGCGATCTGCTCGGGCTGCGGGAAGAAGGGACACTACGCTAACGTCTGCAGGGCCAAAGCCACCCCGAACCCCAGCAGCGCCGCGTGTGGGCCATGCGGGCCGCCATCTTGGGCCTCCCCGGCCATGTGCGAACCACCGGTACAGCAGCCATTTTGGACGCCTCCAGCCACATGGGGATCATGGACGCCGCCATCTTGGACGACAGCCGGAACGCAGCAGGCCCCCAACACCGCCTCATCTGATACCCGCAGCGACACACCGACCCCTACGCTGGCATCCGTTACACTGGACCAAGCGAGACCGCACCAGCTGGCCAGCTCCACAATGGACATTAAGGTAAATGGCCACGATACAATCTGCCTTCTTGACTCTGGGAGCACGGAGAGCTTCATCCACCCCGACACGGTGCGGCGTTGCTCTCTCCCAATCCTGCCTGCGCACCAGCGGATTTCTATGGCCTACGAGTCCCAGTCGGCGGACATCGGCGGCTACTGCGTAGTGACACTCGTAGTAGACGGGACCGTGTACGATCATTTTAAACTTCTGGTCCTGCCCGACCTCTGCGCTGCCCTCCTGCTGGGGTTAGATTTTCAGTGCCACCTTAAAAGTGTTACGATGGCATATGGTGGACCCCTACCCCCACTCACAGTCCGCAGCCAGCAGCTCCCAAATTGCCCACCGCGCACCAGGTGCAACCTCTCCACGAGTCACCCCCCCCCCCACTGTTTGCTAACCTCACCCCCGACTGTAAGCCCATCGCCACAAAGAGCAGGCGATACAGTGCCGGGGACAGGGTTTTCATTAAAACCGAAGTGGAGCGGCTCCTGAAGGAAGGGATTATTGAGGGCAGCACCAGCCCCTGGCGAGCCCAGGTTGTGGTCGTTAAGACCGGCGAGAAGCAGCGCCTGGTCATCGACTACAGCCAGACAATAAATCGCTACACCCTGCTGGACGCCTACCCACTCCCCCGCATAGCTGATATGGTCAACCAGATCGCGCAGTACCGCGTCTTCTCGACCATTGACCTGAAATCAGCGTACCACCAGCTCCCTATCCACCCTGAGGACCGCCAGTATACTGCCTTTGAGGCAAACGGCCACCTCTATCACTTCCTTAGGGTTCCCTTTGGCGTCACCAACGGGGTCTCCGTCTTCCAAAGGGAGATGGACCGGATGGTAGATCAAAATGCGTTGCAGGCCGCTTTCCCATATCTGGACAATGTGACCATCTGCGGCCGTGACTTGCAGGACCATGACGCAAACCTCGAAAAATTCCTCCGCACCGCCCAACTCCTGAACCTGACATATAACAAGGAGAAGTGCACATTCCGCACAAACCGCCTCGCCATCCTTGGCTGTGTTGTGGAACACGGAGTCATCGGCCCCGACCCCGACCGGATGCGTCCCCTTATGGAACTCCCACTGCCCCACTGCCTCAAGGCCCTGAAGAGGTGCCTAGGGTTTTTCTCCTATTATGCCCAGTGGGTCCCCTACTATGCGGACAAGGCCCATCCGCTGATCAAGTCCACCTCTTTTCCCTTGACGGCAGAGGCCTGCTTAGCCTTCCACCGTATCAAGGAAGACATTGCCAAAGCCACCATGCACGCAGTGGACGAATCCATCCCCTTCCAGGTGGAAAGCGACGCGTCCGACTTTGCCCTGGCCGCTACCCTCAATCAGGCGGGGAGACCCGTGGCCTTCTTTTCACGAACCCTCCAAGGCCCGGAGACCAGACACTCCGCTGTTGAGAAGGAGGCCCAGGCGATTGTGGAGGCTGTGCGTCATTGGAGGCACTACCTGGCCGGAAAACGATTTACCCTGCTCACTGACCAACGTTCAGTTGCTTTCATGTTTAACAACAAGCAGAGGGGCAAAATCAAAAATGACAAGATCTTGAGGTGGAGAATCGAACTTTCCACCTACAATTACGAGATCTTGTACCGGCCCGGGAAGCTCAATGAACCCCCGGATGCGCTATCGCGTGGCACCTGCGCCAGCGCGCAGATCGATAGACTGCGGGCCCTCCACAATGACCTCTGCCACCCGGGGGTCACCAGGTTCTTCCACTTCATCAAGGCCCGCAACCTGCCTTACTCTATTGAGGAGGTCAGGACCATGACCAGGAACTGCCAAGTCTGCGCTGAGTGCAAACCGCACTTTTATAGACCAGACAGGGCCCACCTGATAAAAGCCACTCGCCCCTTCGAGCGCCTGAGCGTTGATTTTAAAGGGCCTCTCCCCTCCTCCGACCGCAATGTGTACTTCCTCAATATTATTGATGAGTACTCCCGTTTCCCGTTCGCCATCCCCTGCCCGGACATGGCCAGTGCCACGGTCATTAAATGTCTGAACGACCTCTTCACCCTGTTCGGTTTCCCCAGCTATATCCATAGCGACCGGGGCTCATCGTTTATGAGCGACGAACTCCGTCAGTACCTGCTAACTAGGGGTATTGCCACAAGCAGGACCACCAGTTACAACCCCCGGGGGAACGGACAGGTGGAAAGAGAAAATGCGACAGTTTGGAAGGCCGCCCTGCTAGCCTTAAAGTCTAGGGGCCTTCCAACCTCCCACTGGCAGGATGTGCTCCCCGATGCGCTCCACTCTATTCGGTCACTGCTCTGCACTGCCACTAACGCCACCCCTCATGAGAAAATGTTTGTCTTCCCAAGGAAGTCCACATCGGGGACATCGCTACCGCCATGGCTGACGTCCCCAGGGCCGGTCCTACTGAGAAGGCACGTGAGGACCCATAAAACGGACCCCCTGGTCGAGAGGGTCGACCTCCTCCACGCCAACCCCCAGTATGCTTACATTGCATACCCGGACGGGCGGGAGGACACAGTCTCCATAAGAGACCTTGCACCCTCGGGGGCCGCAGTAACCCACTACTCACTACCACCCCCCCCAACGATCCGATATCCAGCCCCAGCAGACGGCAGGCCTGGGCCCAGCGACCCGCTCGACACCTACGAGGATGACGCGCCTGTGCCACAGCCTACGCGGGACTCGACACCGGAAGCTCCACTACCCCTGCCGTCGCCACGCCGATCACAGCGGCAGACAAGACCTCCGGAGAGACTCCAATACACTAACTTTTAATACACTTCACCCCGCCGGACTCAATTTTTAAACAAGGGGTGAATGTGGTAAACCACTGCTTGTATTCCACTGTGTACATGCCTGGACATGCCTCGGCTGACTCCTCCCACAAGTCCTAGTATAAAGGTGACTGCTCCCCAGCCCCTTTGTATTCTGGACCGGTCGACCACTCGAGGCAGACCTTCATTCTTTTGTTAATAAAAGCCTTTAGTTACTCTCTTAACTCTCAGTCTTTTATGAGTAATTGATAGCGCATCACTGCGTTTCCTACATTACAACAGTGACTACACTTCAAAAAAGTACTTCATTGGCTGTAAAGCGCTTTGGGACGTTCGGTGGTCGTGAAGTGCGCTATAGAAATGAAAGTCTTTCTTTCTTTCTGCCTGTTACCAGAAGCTTGCCTCTATTCAGTTTGCTTGGTTGCTTCCCGAGGTTTGGAGGAAGAGGACAAAAGTAATAACCGCACTGTCATCATGTACTTGCAGTGCCCAAAGTGGCAAACCTCCTGGGGCTGAAATCCAATGAAAGATCTCTCCTCGAGTCTGAGTGCCATTGTAGGACAGCTCACTTGCCGTTGACCTCTGGGACATGGTTTCAATCCCAAGTCTGATCAAATGAAACCTCTGACCCCCATTTTTATCGGAAAGCGGGTGTTGGTAACGGTTCTTCTGTTGCCATTTACACCTCCTCTAGACCCATCTTGTGGTCCTTTACTTGTCCCATCACCATCTCCTTTCTCCTTGCACCATCATCCCTCTTGTCATTTAATCTCTCCTGCCTTCCACCCCATCACAGACCTTCATTCAATTTTGTTCATTCCTCCCCTCTCTCCTTTCCCCGCCCCCGCACTTGCTCAATCTCTAACCTTTTCCAGTTCTGACGAAGGGTCATCGACCTGAAACATTAACCCTGTTTCTCTCTCCACAGATGCTGCCCTGACCCGCTGAGCGTTTCCCAGTTTTTCCTGTTATTATTTCTGATCGGATGAAAGTCTCCTCTGTATGCTGTCTGTAAGGGATTGATTCGAAGGGCTGGATTTTCATTGAGGAGGCGGGTAGGAGGTGGGACTGCAACTTTTGGGGTTGTAGTCCCGCCTCCATCGAGTTCTAGCCAACCCACGCGATTTTCACTTGATTGACCTTGTTGAGCCCGCCCAGCGGGCCAATTAAGGGCCACCCGGCAACAGGTGACGTCACAGATTGATATTTCATCTGTCAAGACCTTTTGACAGATGAAATATCAGCATTTCACAGCTGTTTGAAGCTGTCAAACACTGACAATCTGTACTCCAGGTTAATTCCTTCCTCTCAGGATGATTTAGGGATCTCCCCGGAACAGAAAGCTAAATGCTGCAATTTTTGACAGATCGCGGCCATTCTGCTTTCTGTGCCGGTGAGATGAGGGACTCCCAAGACCTGAAGGAAGGAAGGCTGTAAAGGTAAGTAGAGGTAAGTAAAACTTCTTTAAACACTTTACACACACCAAACACACTTACCTTTGCACTCATGCACCCATCACTCACCTGAACACCGGACATCTCGACCCCTCCAAGCCCTTCATCCCGACGGCCCGCCTCGCTAACTTGGCGTGGTTTGGAGCGGTCGGGAATCCCACATTTCACCAATGAAAATAGGGATTAGGCTACAAACTGCCTGTTAACTACCTGTTAACAGGCAGTTAATTGGCACTAATCCCCTTCCCGCCTCGGGGAGGCGGGTCCCAGCACAGGTCGGGTATCTGCCTCCTTTGAAACTGGCATGGAGGCGGGTTGGGTGCGGGATGGGTTCGTGCCCCCCCGATTTCAGGATTTTAACCCCCCCACACGCCTCCAATCCCGCCTCCACGGCCCAATGAAAATCCTGCCCGAAATGTCTCTTGGCATCTGAACCCAGATCCTCGCGGCTACGTGCAGCAATAAAAAAGTGCCCCCTATTTGGAGATCTCATTCAAGCTGTTCCACAGGATGGGTGACAGAGAGGGCTCAGAGGTTACAAATTACGTTTAGTCAAAAGCTACAGTGAGTCTCTCCTGTTAAACTACGAAAACCACTGCAGTGGAGGGGATGTGCGTTGCGATTGGACCCAAGCCACACTGTGTAGAGCGCGTACAGAGGAGATTTAACAGGATGTCACCTGGACTGGGGCATTTTAGCTATGAGGAAAGATTGGATAGGCTGGGGTTGTTTTCATAAGAACATAAGACGTAGGAGCAGGAGGAGGTCATTCGGCCCCTCGAGCCTGCTCCGCCATTCAATAAGGTCATGGCTGATCTGATCTTGACCTCAACTCCACTTCCCTGCCTGCTTCCCATAACCCTTGACTTAAGGCTAAAGCGATCAAGGGATATGGGGAGAAGGCAGGGACAGGGTACTGAATTTGGATGATCAGCCATGATCTCATTGAATGGCGGAGCAGGCTCGAGGGGCCGAATGGCCTACTCCTGCTCCTATCTTCTATGTTTCTATGACTCCCTTACCATTCAAAAATCTGTCTATTTCCACCTTGAATATATTCAATGACTCCGCCTGTTCCTGAGACTAGGGACAGGGTCACTGGCAAGGCTTGGAAGCTAAGCAGAGCCAGGCCTGGTTAGTACCTGGAGGGGTGACCATCAGGGAAGACCAGGTGCAGAAGGTCACGGAAGGAGCCCCGAGGAGGGGCGGTTGGTGAGAAGGTCACGGAAGGAGGAGCGGCTGGTGAGCAGGCCCGGGCGTTGGGCTGAAGATTGTCGGACAGGAGGAATGGTGGAAATGGAATGGCGGCGCGCACCGACGCAGCGGCTTTGCTTCTGCCAGTCATGGGAGCTTGCAAGATCACATTTCGTTGTTCATGTACTTGTGCAATGACAATAAAGTTGAATTATTATTATACAGTTCTCTGGGGTAGAGAATTCCAAAGATTCACCACCCTCTGGGAGAAGAAATTCCTCCTCTTTTCCGATTTAAATGGGTGACCCCTTATTCTGAAATTATGCCCCCTAGTTCTAGATTCCCCCACGAGGGGAAACATCCTCTCTGCATCTACCCTGTCAAGCCCCCTCAGAATCTTATATGTTTCAATAAGATCACCTCTCATTCTTCTAAACTCCAATGAGTATAGGCCCAATCTGCTCAACCTTTCTTCATAAGACAACCCCTTCATCTCCGGAATCAACCTCGTGAACCTTCTCTGAACTGCCTCCAGTGCAAGTATATCCTTCCTTAAATAAGAAGACCAAAACTGTACGCAGTACTCCAGGTGTGGTCTCACCAACGCCCTGTACAGTTGTAACAGGACTTACCTACTTTAATACTCCATTCCCTTTTCTTCGGAACAGAGGAGGCTGAGGGGAGACCTAATTGAGATGTATAAAATTATGAGGGGCCTAGATAGAGTGGATAAGCAGGACCTATTTCCCTTAGCAGAGAAGTCAATAACCAGAGGATATAGATTTAAAGTAATTGGTAGAAGGATTAGAGGGGCGTTGAGGAGAACGTTTTTCACCCAGAGGGTCGTGTGGATCTGGAAGAGGCAGAAACCCTCATCGCATTTAAAAAGTACTTGGATATGCACTTGTAACCTACAGGGCTGCGGACCAAGAGCTGGAAAGTGGGATTAGGCCAGAGAGCTCTTTGTCGGCCGGCACGGACACGGTGGGCCAGAATGGCCTCCTTCTGTGCCGTAAACGTCTATGATTCTATGACTCCAGCTGAGGGAACCTGATGCTGCATCTAACTGCGCGAACCCTGGTCAGGACGCGCTCAGTAATGATACTGGGTTCCCTGTAATGAAAGGAGTTGCATTTCCCTCAAAGAGCAAGGAATTCACCGGGGGAATCTTTTTTTTTAAAAACAGAAAAATAACCTCTCTCTAATGAAGGCCAATTCCCCGCTGACATCGTCGACATGGTAACACCTGCAATGGGCAAATGGAAATTTTCCAGATTCTCCCAGAACCTGCAATATTTCGATTACGGTTGCCAGAACTCATGTTCGAATGTGTGTTTTTTTTTTAAATTACTGAGCGCAATTACAGATTATTGCCAAACTCTCCACAGAATTGGAACCATTAGATTTGATTTCATTCACAGAATATCATGCAGGCAAACACCTAGTGTTTGGGGAGGTGGATTCTGAACCACAGGTCATGAGTTCCAGTCAAAACGGCAGAAAGCTATCCAGGGGGCACAGATACACAGATGATTAAAAGTCGCACGGCAGGTTAACAAAGCCAAGCACTGGGAGTCATTTCTAGAGGGACAGAATTCAAAAGGAGAGAAGCTATGTTAATCTTATAGAGAACCTTGGTTAGACCGCACTTGGAGTTACTGTGAACAGTTCTGGCCTCCATATTACCAAAAGGATGTAGAGGCACTGGAGAAGGTGCAAAACAGATTGAGAAGGTTGATACCAGAACTGAGAGGGTACAGCTATCAGGAAAGGCTGAACAGGCTGGGACTCTTTTCTCTGGAAAAGAGAAGGCTGAGGGGTGACCTGATCGAGGTCTGAAATGATGAAGGGATTCGATAGGGTGGACGTAAGATGTTTCCACTTGTGGGGAAGTCTAAATCTCAGGGGCCATAAATATAAGATGGTCACTAATGTAAGATAGTCACCAAGAAATCCAATAGGGAATTCAGGAGAATCTTCTTTACCCAGAGAGTGGTGAGAGTGTGGAACTCGCTACCACAGGGAGTGGTCGAGGCGAAGAGCAGAGATGGATTTAAGGGGAAGCTAGATAAGTATATGAGGGAGAAGGGAATAGAGGGTTACGCTGATAGAGTTAGATGAGAAAAGACAGGAGGAGGCTCGAGTGGAGCATAAACGCCGGCAAGGCCTGGTTGGGCCGAATGGCCTGTTTCTGAGCCGTATATCCTATGTAATAAATCCAATCGGGAATTCAAGAGAAACTTAAATTCAGAGAGTGGTGAGAATGTGGAACTCGCTACCACAGGGAGTGGTTGAAGCGAATAGCACCGATGCATTTAAGGGGAAGCTGGATAAACACATGAGGGAGAAAGGAATAGAAGGATATGTTGACAGGGTGAGATGAAGGAGGGTGGGAGGAGGCTGGTGTGGAGCATAAACACTGACATTGACCAGTAGGGCCGAACAGCCTGTTCCTGTGCTGTGAATCTCACCAGGAAGAGGCGGCCATGAAAGGCGCCGGATTATTGGGAAAACCCAACGGGTTCACTAATGTCCTTTAGGAAAGGGAGCCTGTCTCTGCCATCCCTCGGAGCCACCAGGGATGGGCAATAAATATGGCTTTGCCAGTGACATGATTCAACTGAGCGGCCTGCGGGTGGCGCTGTCCAGGGAGAGTATAAATACTCGGGCACGGGCCCAGCTTGCGCAGGACATTCTTAACAGGAACTAGTGAAGGACACAACTAGACCTCCATGTTGCAAAACAGTTGATTAAAGCTTTGTTTAACGCTTAGACCAAGTGCCTAGTAGTTTTCTTACGTCAGCCAGTATCACCCAGATCCCAAAATCAAATATCTTGAAAACTTCAATCAAACCACCCCTTAACCTTCTAAATTCCAGAGACTACACCCCTAGCTTGGGTAATCCTCCAGAGTAGCTCCCCTCCCCAAAGAAGGTAGCTACAGCTGGATACCAACTCCATGCAATGGGCCAGAGGACCAGGGCAACTGGAACTGTCTCACTGCCTCAGTGCAAGGAAGAAAGAAAAGAAAGACTTGCATTTATATAGCGCCTTTCACGACCACCGGATGTCCCGAAGCACTTTACAGCCAATGCAGTACTTTTTTGAAGTGTGGTCACTGTTGTAATGTAGGAAACACGGCAGCCAATTTGCGCACAGCAAGCTCCCACAAACAGCAAATGTGATAATGACCAGATCACCGGTTTTTAGTGCTGTTGGTTGAGGGATAAATATTGGCCCCAGGACACCGGGGAGAACTCCCAAGGAACAAAATGCCCATTGTTACGTTCCTGAAATCAGGCGCTTGCCATTGGAGCCAATCACAGGTAGAGGGCTAGATCCCAACACTCAATGATGCTGCGCCTTGCAGCTGCTCTGACATCGACTCTGGTTGCGATTGTGACCTTTGGGCATACAGTTAGCGAATAAAACAGAGTCAGAGCCATCTCGCCGATAGAACATGAGACTTAGGAGCAGGAGTGGGCCATTCGGCCCCTCGAGCCTGCTCCGCCATTCAATAAGAGCATGGCTGATCTTTGACCTCATCTCCACTTTCCCGCCCTGTCCCCATATCTCTCGATTCCCCGAGAGTCCAAAAATCTATCGATCTCAGCCTTGAATATACTCAACGACTGAGCCTCCACAGCCCTCTGGGGTAGAGAATTCCAAAGATTCACCACCCTCTGAGTGAAGAAATTCCTCCTCATCTCAGTCCTAAATGGCTGACCCCTTATCCCGAGACTGTGACCCCTGGTTCTGGACTCCCCAGCCAGGGGGGGAAACATCCTCCCTGCATCTACCCTGTCAAAGCCCTGTAAGAATTTTATACGTTTCAACGAGATCACCTCTCATTCTTCGAAACTCCAGAGAATAAAGGCCTATTCTGCTTAACCTCTCCTCACAGAACAGCCCTCTCACCCCAGGAACCAATCTCTACTACAATGCTAGCCGTCCTGCTGTCCTACCACGCCTCCGTGTTCTCCAGATATTTGCGCTCAGCTGCTATGCCCCACTCCATAAAATTCTGTCAACTGAGCATAAATGATTCATGTGTTGTTCAATCATGTGAAGAACAGACGTAAAAAGGCTGTACAATAAAGTATAGAGCACACGCTATTCTGCACAAGTTTTATTGCCATTGTGCCTAATAGCTTTATACAAATGTAAAAATAGGTTTGCATTAGTTTCTAATATCCTTCTCAGTAATATCACTCACATTCTCAAGATCCAGAGTAGCCCTGATAAGCACAGTCTTTAGAATATAGGTCAGCTAGGAGTCTTTGTCGCTTTCTGTTGTAAGTGCAATGAAGTGTCCGTTACCTGCGGCATATCTGCTCCAATGTCAGCTGTGGCTCAGCTGGTAGCACACTCACCTCCGAGTGCAGAGAGTTGTGGGTTCAAGTCCCACTCCCGGGACGTGAGCACATAAAGCTAGGTTGACACTCCCAGTGCAGAGCGGTGGGAGCGCCGCACTGTCGGAGGGGCAGTACTGAGGGAGTGCCGCACTGTCGGAGGGGCAGTACTGGGGTGGCGCTGCACTGTCGGAAGGGCAGTACTGAGGGAGCCCCGCACTGTCAGAAGGGCAGTACTGAGGGAGCGCCGCACTGTCGGAGGGGCAGTACTGAGGGAGCGCCGCATTGTCGGAGGGGCAGTACTGAGGGAGCGCCACACTGTGGGAGGGGCAGTACTGAGGGAGCGCCACACTGTCAGAGGGGCAGTACTGATGGAGGGGCAGTACTGAGAGAGCGCCGCACTGTCGGAGGGGCAGTACTGAGGGAGCACCGCACTGTCGGAGGGGCAGTACTGAGGAAACACTGCACTGTCGGAGTGGCAGTACTGAGGAAACACTGCACTGTCGGAGTGGCAGTACTGAGGGAGCGCTGCACTGTCGGAGGGGCATTACTGAGGGAGCACTGCACTATCGGCGGGGCCGTACTGAGGGAGCGCCGCACTGTGGGAGGGGCGGTACTGAGGGAGCGCCGCACTGTGGGAGAGGCAGTACTGAGAGAGCGCCGCATTGTCGGAGGGGCTGTACTGAGGGAGCGCCACACTGTCGGAGGGGCAGTACTAAGGGAGCGCCGCACTGTTGGAGAGGCAGTACTAAGGAAGCGCCGCACTGTCGGAGGGGCAGTACTGAGGGAGCGCTGCACTGTTGAAGGGGCGGTGCTGAGGGAGCGCCGCACTGTCGGAGGGGCAGTACTGAGGGAGCGCTGCACTGTCGGAGGGGCCGTACTGAGGGAGCGCCGCACTGTCGGAGGGGCAGTACTGAGGGAGCGCCGCAATGTCGGAGGAGCAGTACTGAGAGAGCGCCGCACTGTCGGAGGGGCAGTACTGAGGGAGCGCCGCACTGTCGGAGGGGCAGTACTGAGGGAGCGCCGCACTGTCGGAGGTGCCGTCTATCGAATGAGACATTAAACCGAGGCCCCGTCTGCTCTCCAAGGCGGACGTAAAAGATCCCACGGCCACTATTGGAAGAAGTGCAGGGGAGTTCTCCCCGGTGTCCTGAGGCCAATATTTATCCCTCAACCAACATAACAAAAGCAGATGATCTGGTTATTATCAGATTGCTGTTTGTGGGATTTTGCTGTGCGTAAATTGGCTGCCGCGTTTCCTACATTACAACAGCGACCACACTTCAAAAAGTACTTCATTGGCTGAAAAGCGCTTTGGGACGTCCGGTGGTCGTGAAAGGCGCTGGAGAAATACAAGTCTTTCTTCATCCATGACTCTCCACAGCCGCCAACGCGGCTCCCACACAGGACCACTGGGGCCTTGTCGCTCAGGTGCTCCTCTTGCCTGGACACGAAGGAGTTGACCTCGCGCCAGAAGGCGAGGTGTGGGGTTGGGGCGGGGGGGTAGCTCGCCGGCACGGTGGAGCAGTGCGCCCGGCGAACCAGAAGCTGGCTGAGGTCACCGGGTGGGATTCCCAGCCCCAGAAGCCGCAAGTGTCACTGTAGACCTGGCACCGGCTGGGTGCCGTGGGGGGTTAAGGTACTGCAGGGGAGGGTGTCTCTGGTTCAGAAAGAGCAGCAAGGACGGGGCTAATGGAGGGCCTCAGTGCTGTGGCCTGAACCCAGAAGCAGGGCTACACAACATTGCACGGGCAAATGAGCATACTTGTGACAAAATGAATTAGGAGTCGGCCATTCCGCCTCTCGAGCCTGCACCGCCATTCCATAAGATCATGGCTGACCTTCGAACTCAACTCCACTTTCCCACCCGATCCCCATATTCTGGACAGGCTGGGGTTGTTTTCCTTAGAGCAGAGAAGGCTGAGGGGGGACCTGATTGAGGTGTACAAAATTATGAGGGGCATAGATAGGGTAGATAGAAAGGAACTTTTCCTCATAGTAGTGGGGTCAATAACCAGGGGCATAGTTTCAAGGTAAGGGGCAGGAAGTTTAGAGGGGATTTGAGGAAAAACTTTTTCACCCAGAGGGTGGTTGGAATCTGGAACTCACTGCCCGAAAGGGTGGTAGAGGCAGGAACCCTCACAACATTCAAGAAGCATTTAGATGAGCACTTGAAACGCCATAGCATACAAGGCTACGGACCAAGTGCTGGAAAATGGGATTAGAATAGACAGGGCTTGATGGCCGGCGCGGACACGATGGGCCGAAGGGCCTCTTTCTGTGCTGTATAACTCTATGTCCCCATATCCCTTGATTCCTTTAGAGTCCAAAAATCTATCGATCTCAGTCTTGAATATACTCAACGATTCAGCATCCACAGCCCTCTAGGGGCAGAGAATTCCAAAGATTTTATGTAGCGGTCTTTCCTTACTTCACTCCTGAAAGGTCTGGCTCTAATTTTTAGACTATGTCCCCTAGTCCTAGACTCCCCAACCAGCAGAAATAGTTTCTCTCTCTCTACCCTATCAGTTCCCCTTAATATCCTGAAAACAGCGATCAATTTACCTTTTGTAGGTTATAATTAAGGTACATGGAATTGGGGGTAATATACTAGCATGGATTGAGGATTGGTTAACAGACAGAAAACAAAGAGTAGGGATAAATGGATCTTTTTCAGAATGGCAGGCTGTGACTAGTGGGGTACCGCAAGGATCGGTGCTTGGGCCCCAGCTATTCACAATCTATATTATTGATTTGGATGAGGGGACTAAATGTAACATTTCTAAATTTGCTGATGATACAAAGCTAGGTGGCAGTGTCAGTTGTGAAGAGGATGTGAAGAGGCTTCAAGGGGATCTCGACAGGCTCAGTGAGTGGGCGACAACATGGCAGATGGAATATAATGTGGATAATTGTGAAGTTATCCACTTTGGTAGAAAAAACAGAAAGGCAGAGTATTTCCTAAATGGTGAAAGATTGGGGAATGCAGATGCTCAAAGGGACCTGGGTGTCCTTGTACATGAGTCACTGAAAGTGAATGTGCAGGTGCAGCAAGCCATTAGGAAGGCAAATGGTATGCTGGCCTTCATTACAAGTGGATTTGAGTACAGGAGTAAAGAAGTCTTACTCCAATTATATAGGGCCTTGGTGAGACCACACCTGGAGTACTGTATACAATTTTGGTCTCCTTACCTAAGGAAGGATATACTTGCCATAGAGGGAGTGCAACGAAGGTTCACAAGATTGATTCCTGGGATGGTGGGACTGTCGTATGAGAAGAGATTGAGTAAACTAGGCCTGTATTCTCTTGAATTCAGAAGAATGAGAGGGGATCTCATTGAAGCATACAAAATTATTACAGGGCTTGATAGGGTGGATGCTGGGAGAATGTTTCCCTTGGCTGGGGAGTCTAGAACCAGGGGCCACAGCCTCAGGATAAAGGGTCGGCCATTCAGGACTGAGATGAGAGGAAATTTCTTCACACAGAGGGTGGTGAATCTTTGGAATTCTCTGCCCCAGAGGGCTGTGGACACTCAGTCATTGGGTATATTCAAAACAGAAGTCGATAGATTTCTGACTAGTAAGGGCATCAAGGGATATGGCGATAGGGCCGGTGAATGGAGTTGAGGTAGATGATCAGCCATGATCTCATTGAATGGCGGAGCAGGCTCGAAGGGCCGACTCCTGCTCCTATTTCTTATGTTCTTAACTCTTATAATGAGTTTGCTGTTCAGTCCTCGCATGTCCCACCTGGATTGGCTCATATTGGCCGCAGAGTAAGTCACAGAACGTGCCCCCTCCGCGACCAATGACGCGAGGACCCCCCACCGACACGCAGCAAACGCGACGGGTGCCGGACACTTGCGCTGTCCGCCTCTTCGCATCCGTCCCACAGCAAAGGTTCTGGGCCTTGAAGCTCACCGGGGTTAATATCGACAACTCCTTTCTCGCCACGGGGATGTGTTAGGTCGTCTTCAGATCGTCTTTCCCTGTGAAAGGTGCTCTGCCAGCAGGTGGCCTGCCGATCGGCGCATGTAGCGTGTCGATAGCAATCATTAGCCTAGCAATGTCAGCGTGCGGTCTTGCGCCCCAGGTACATAGCCTGCAGACAGCTGCAAACAGCCTAAAGGCATGAGCAGGTGTCTGTAGCTAATGACTGACAGAGGTCTATTTCTCAAGTAAGGAATTCGAAGCAGGGGGCAGTAATTCTTTGAGTTGTTTGACGCCTGTGATCCTTGCGTCCATCTCCATACTGATAGACAGATGGTTGAAGAGAAGAAAACAAGGGGTAGAACTTAAGAATTAGGAGCAGGAGCAGGCCATTCAGCCCCTCGAGCCTGCTCCACCATTCAATAAGATCATGGCTGATCTTCGACCTCAACTCCACTTTCCCGCCCGATTCCCTTGAGAGTCCAAAAATCTATCGATCTCAGCCTTGAATATACTCAATGACTGAGCCTCCGCAGCCCTCTGGGGCAGAGAATTCCAAAGATTCACCACCCTCTGAGGGAAGAAATTTCTCCTCATCTCAGTCAAAATGGCCGACCCCTTATCAGAGACACAATTTCACTCCTTGTGAAAAAGGCTGATGGAATTTATATCGAGAGGACTAGAGTACAAGGGGGTAGAAGTTATGCTGCAGCTGCACAAAGCCCTGGTGAGACCACACCTGGAGCACTGGGAGCAGTTCTGGGCCCCACACCTTAGGAAGGATATATTGGCCTCGGAGGGAGTGCAGCGTAGGTTTACCAGAATGATGCCCGGACTCCAAGGGTTCAATTACGAGGAGAGATTACACAAATTAGGGTTGTATTTCCTGAAATTTAGAAGGTTCAGGGGTGATCTGATTGAAGTTTTCAGGATATTAAGGGGAACTGATAGGGTAGAGAAAGAGAAACTATTTCCGCTGGTTGGGGAGTCTAGGACTAGGGGGCAGAGTCTAAAAATTAGAGCCAGACCTTTCAGGAGTGAAGTTAGGAAACACTTCTACACACAAAGGGCGGTAGAAGTTTGGAACTCTCATCCGCAAACAGCAATTGATGCTCGATCAATTGTTAATTTTAAATCGGAGATTGATAGATTTCTGTTAACCAAAGGGTATTAAGGGATACGGGGCAAAGGCGGGTAGATGGAGTTAGGTCGCAGATCAGTCATGATCTCATTGAATGGCGCAGCAGGCTTGAAAGAAAGAAAGACTTGCATTTATATAGCGCCTTTCACGACCACCGGACGTCACAAAGTGCTTTACAGCCAATGAGGTACTTTTTGGAGTCACTATTGTAATGTGGGAAATGCAGCAGCCAATTTACACACAGCAAGCTCCCACAAACAGCTATGTGATAATGACCAGATCATCTGTTTTTGTTATGTGGATTGAAGGATAAATATTGGCCCCAGGACACCGGGAAGAACTCCCCTGCTCTTCTTCGAAATAGTGCCATGGAATCTTTTACGTCCACCTGAGAGAGCAGACGGGGCCTCGATTTAACATCTCATCTGAAAGATGGCACCTCCGACAATGCGGCGCTCCCTCAGTACTGCCCCTCCGACAGTGCAGCGCTCCCTCAGTACTGCCCCCCCGACAGTGCGGCGCTCCCTCAGTACTGCCCCTCCGACAGTGCGGCGCTCCCTCAGTACTGCCCCTCCAACACTGCGGCGCTCCCTCAGTACTGCCCGTCCGACAGTGCGGCGCTCCCTCAGTACTGCCCCTCCCACAGTGCGGCGCTCCCTCAGTACTGGCCCTCTGACAGTGTGACGCTCTCTCAGTACTGCCCCTCCGACAGTGCGGCGCTCCCTCAGCACTGCCCCTCCGACAGTGCGGCGCTCCCTCAGTACTGCCCCTCCGACAGTGCGGCACTCCCTCAGTACTGCCCCTCCGACAGTGCGCCGCTCCCTCAGTACTGCCCCTCCGACAGTGCGGCGCTCCCTCAGTACTGTCCCTCCGACAGTGCGACGCTCTCTCAGTACTGCCCCTCCGACAGTGTGCCGCTCCCTCAGTACTGCCCCTCTGACAGTGCGGCGCTCCCTCAGTACTGTCCCTCCGACAGTGTGACGCTCTCTCAGTACTGCCCCTCCGACAGTGCGGCGCTCCCTCAGCACTGCCCCTCCGACAGTGCGGCGCTCCCTCAGTACTGCCCCTCTGACAGTGCGCCACTCCCTCAGTACTGCCCCTCCGACAGTGCGGCGCTCCCTCAGTACTGGCCCTCCGACAGTGCGCCACTCCCTCAGTACTGCCCCTCCGACAGTGCGGCGCTCCCTCAGTACTGCCCCTCCGACAGTGCGGCGCTCCCTCAGTACTGGCACTCCGACAGTGCGGCGCTCCCTCAACACTGCACTGGAGTGTCAGCCTACATTTATGCGCTCAAGTCCCTGGAGTGGGACTTGAACCCACAACCTTCTGACTCAGAGGCGAGTGTGCTACCCACTGAGCCACAGCTGACACATTGCGGGGCTGAATTCGAGGAGCTGAATGGCCTCCTCCTGTCCCTATGTCCTTTCTTTCTTTCTTTCTTTCTTTCTTTCTGGTTACGGTCAAGTCACTCAAAATGGACAGATGTGGTCTCTTTCAGTTGGCACGACCGTTATTGACTATAATCTGGTTTTTAGGGAACGATATTGAAATTTGATACCAAATTGAGGAGTGTGGAAAATTATATCGAAAGGGCATGGGGAGCGAGCAGGAGAGTGAGGTTAGACTAGGTGAAAGAAGCTGTGGATATGATGGCCTTTTTCCAAAAAAAGATCATTCTCAGGATCTGGGCATCACTGGCAAGGCCGTCATTTAGTGCCCATCTCTCAGCAGGTGCTGCTAGAACTGAACGTCTTGCGAGGCCTCTTCAGAGGAGCAGTTAAGAGTCAACCGCATTGCTGTGGGTCTGGAGTCCCATACAGGCCAGACTGGGTGAGGACGGCAGGTTTCCTACCCTAAAGGACATTGGTGAAGCAGATGTGGTTCCGAAAAAACACAACTGATCTTCAGGAATCAAAATCTTCCCTGTGGAACATCATCCCTACACTGCCATCCCCACGCCTTTACTGCAGTGAACTATGATTCTCCGGTACAGGAACTTTCCATGCTTCTCCAAGTTCAACTTAAAGTTCTTCAAATCCGCCCCACTGATCCTCTTGATGGCTTCCAAATCCCACTCTTATTTCAACCGAACAGTTTTAGTGCACTTAGCTTCTTGACGGATTGAGGAAATGGCAACCGTCTTCAGCTGCTTCATCAATGACCTTCCCTCCAACATAATGGGGATGTTCGCTGATGACTGCACAGTGTTCAGCACCATTAGCAACACCACAGATAATGAAGCAGTCCATGCCAGCATGCAACAAGACCTGGCCAACGTTCAGGCTTGGGCTGATAAGTGGCAGGTAACATTCGCGCCACACAAGTGCCAGGAAATGACTATCTCCAACAGGCAAGAGTCAAACCACCGCCCCTTGACATTCAACGGCATTACCATCGCCGAATCCCCCACCATCAACATCCTGGGGGTCACCATTGACCAGAAACTTAACTGGACCAGCCACATAAATACTGTGGCTACAAGAGCAGGTCAGAGGCTGGGTATTCTGCAGCGAGTGTCTCACCACCTGATTCCCCAAAGCCTTTCCACCATCTACAAGGCACAAGTAAGGAGTGTGATGGGATACTCTCCACTTGCCTGGATGAGTGCAGCTCCAACAACACTCAAGAAGCTCGACACCATCCAGGACAAAGCAGCCCGCTTGATTGGCACCCCATCCGCCACCTTAAACATCCACTCCCTCCACCACCGGCGCACCGTGGCTGCAGTGTGTACCATCTACAAGATGCACTGCAGCAACTTGCCAAGGCTTCTTCGGCAGCACCTCCCAAACCCGCGACCTCTTCCACCTAGGACAAGGGCAGCAGGCGCATGGGAACACCACCACCTCCAAGTTCCCCTCCAAGTCACACACCATCCTGACTTAGAAATATATCGGCTGATCCTTCATCGTTGCTGGGTCAAAATCCTGGAACTCCCTCCCTAACAGCACTGTGGGAGCACCTTCACCACACGGGCTGCAGCGGTTCAAGAAGACGGCTCAAGGGCAACGAGGGATGGGCAATAAATGCTGGGCCTTGCCAGCAACGCCCAGATCCCGTGAACGAATAAAAAAAACCTGCGCGTTTCTGCTTAAACCTTTCGATGCTTCTACATCTGTTCAGCGGCGCACGATTAAAGCTGGATACAGCACGCCAAGTGGGATCATTTCAACGCTTTGTAAAGGACAACAGCAAGGTTCAAAATGGTAGGGTGTGGCGGTTAGGTGACTAACTCGGATTTTGAAAGCCTACAGAATGCAGGAAGAAGGAAAGACTGAGCGAGGCAAAGAGTTCCGATGTTTGGGAGTCCGGAGACAGAATGAGAAATAAAAGGTGCTGGAGCGCTGACTCTTCATATCAACATAAGGAAGGAAGGAAGGAAAAAAGGAAGGATGGAAGGAAGGGAGGAAGGCAGGAAGGAAGAAAGGAAGGAAGGAATGATGGAAGGCAGGAAGGAAGCGAGGGAGGGAGGGAGGAAGGAAGGAAGGGAGGGAGGAAGGAAGGGAGGGAGGGAGAAATGATGGAAGGAACGAAGGAAGGGAGGGAGGGAGGAAGGGAGAGAGGGAGGGAGGGAGGGAGGGAGAAATGATGGAACGAACGAAGGAAGGGAGGGAGGGAGGAAGGGAAGAAAGGAAGGAAGGAAGGAGGGAATGAAGGGAGGGAGGGAGGGAGGGAGGAAACATAAAAACATAGAAGATAGGAGCAGGAGTAGGCCATTCGGCTCCTCGAGCCTGCTCCGCCATTCAATGAGATCATGGCTGATCATCCAAGTTCAGTACCCAGTCCCTGCCTTCTCCCCATATCCCTTGATCCCTTTAGCCTTAAGAAATATATCCAACTCTTTCTTGAATATATTAAATGAATTGGCCTCCACTGCCCTCTGTGGTAGTGAATTCCACAGGTTCACCACTCTCTGGGTGAAGAAATTCCTCCTAATTTCTGTCCTAAATGGCCTACCCCTTATCCTTAGACTGTGGCCCCTGGTTCTGGATTCCCCGACCATCGGGAACATCCTTCCTGCATCCAGTCTGTCCAGTCCTGCCAGAATTTTATAAGTTTCAATGAGATCCCCTCTCATTCTTCTAAACTCCAGTGAGTATAAGCCCAATCGACACAATCTCTCCTCATACGTCATTCCTGCCATCCCAGGTATCAGCCTGGTGAATCTTCGCTGAACTCCTTCCATGGCAAGAATATCCTTCCTCAGGTAAGGCGATCAAAACTGCACACAATACTCAAGATGTGGTCTCACCAAGGCCCTGTACAACTGCAGCAAGACATCCTCGTTCCTGTACTCGAACCCTCTCGCTATGAAGGCCAACATACCTTTTGCCTTCTTAACCGCCTGCTGCACCTGCATGCTTACCTTCAGCGACTGGTGCACAAGGACACCCAGGTCTCGTTGCACTTCCCCTTCTCCCAATCTATTGCCATTCAGATAATAATCTGCCTTCCTGTTTTTGCCACCAAAGTGGATAACCTCACATTTATCCACGTTATATTGCATCTGCCATGCTTCTGCCCAATCACCCAACCTGTCCAAATCATCCTGTAGTTTCTCGGCATCCTCCTCACAGCACACACGCCCACCCAGCTTTGTGTCGTCTGCAAATTTGGAGATATTACATCTAGTTCCCTTGTCTAGATCATTAATATATATTGTGAATAGCTGGGGTCCAAGGACCGATCCCTGCGGTACCCCACTAGTCACTGCCTGCCACTTGGAAAAAGACTCGTTTATTCCAACTCTTTGCTTTCTATCTGCCAACCAGTTCTCTATCCAAGTCAATACCTTGCCCCAATCCCATGTGCCTTAACTTTACACGCTAATCTCTTACGTGGGACCTTATCGAAAGCCTTCTGAAAGTCTAAATACACCACATCCACTGGTTCTCCCTTATCTATTTTACTAGTTACATCCTCAAAAAATTCCAGTAGATTAGTCAAGCACGATTTACCTTTTGTAAATCCATGTTGACTTTGTCCGATCCTGTCACTGTTTTCCAAGTGCTCTGCTATTACATCTTTTATAATGGACCCTAGCATTTTCCCCACTACCGATGTCAGGCTTACCGGTCTATAATTCCCCGTTTTCTCTCTACCACCTTTTTGAATAGTGGGGTAACATTAGCTACCCTCCAATCCATGGGTACTGTTCCAGATTCCATCGAATGTTGGAAGATGACCAGCAATGCATCTACTATTTCTAGGGCCACTTCCTTAAGTACCCTAGGATGTAGATTATCAGGCCCTGGGGATTTATCGGCCTTCAATCCCATCACTTTCCCTAACACCATTTCCCTACAAATACTGATTTCTTTCAGTTCCTCCCTCTCATTAGACCCTATGTTCCTCGACACCTCTGGGAGGTTATTTGTGTCCTTCTTTGTGAAGACAGAACCAAAGTATGTATTTAATTGGTCTGCCATTTCTTTGTTCGCCATTATAAATTCCCCTGATTCTGACTGCAAGGGACCTACGCTTGACTTCACCAATCTTTTTCTCTTCACGTATCTATAGAAGCTTTTACAGTTAGATTTTCTGTCCCCTGCAAGCTTCCTCTCATAATCTATTCTCCCCCTCTAAATTAATCCCTTTGTCCTCCTTTGCTGAATCCTAAACTGCTCCCAATCCTCAGGTTTGCTGCTTTTTCTGGCCAATTTATATGTCTTCTCCTTGGATCTTATGCTATCCCTAATTTCCCTTGTTAGCCACGGTTGAGTCACCTTTTTTGTTTTACTTTTATGCCAAACAGGGATGAAGGAAGGAAGGAAGGAAGGGAAGAAGGAAGGAGGGAACAGAGGGAGGGAGGAAGGAAGAAGGGAAGGAAGAAAGGAAAGAAGGAAGGAAGGAAAGAAGGAAGGAGGGAAGGGAGGAAGGAAGGAGGGAAGGAATGAAGGAAGGAAGGAAGGGAGGGAAGGGAGAGAGGGAGGAAGTAAGGAGGGAAGGAAGAAAGGAAAGAAGGAAGGAAGGAAGGAAAGATGGAAGGAAGGAAGGAGGGAAGGAAGGAAAGAGGGAAAGGAGGAAGGGAGGAGGGAAGGGAGGAAGGAAGGAAAGAAGGAAGGAAAGAAGGAAGGAGGGAAGGAGGAAGAAAGGAAGGAAGAAAGGAAGGAAGGAAGGAAGGAGTGAAGGAAGGAAGGAAGGAAGGAAAGATGGAAGGAAGGAAGGAAGGAAGGAAAGATGGAAGGAAGGAAGGAAAGATGGAAGGAAGGAAGGAGGGAAGGAAGGAAAGAGGGAAAGGAGGAAGGGAGGAGGGAAGGGAGGAAGGAAGGAAAGAAGGAAGGAAGGAAGGAAGGAAAGAAGGAGGGAAGGAGGAAGAAAGGAAGGAAGGAAGGAGTGAAGGAAGGAAGGAAGGAAGGTCGGAAGGAAGGAAGGTGCGTGCATATCTGAAGCATGAGAGAAAGGTTCAGAGGAATAACGGCCAAAGCAGCTTTGATAAAATGGAGAAAAAATGAGAGGCTGCCGCAAACTGTCGGCAAGACGTGCGAGAAGGATTCGCTGTCATCAGGCAAGCTTTCTCCATAATCAACATTCCGCTGCACATTCTTTAACGCTTTGCCTTTTACTGTGGAATCATATTTGCTATTTTTAGCAGCAGAAACTATTAATACACCTTTCTCAACATTAAATGCCATTTGCCATTCAGCCGTCCAATCGCGCAATCTTTGTCGATCGCTGTGTGGAATTCTTGGCCCCTTGGAACACGCTGGCTTCATTCACATCTAGGTATTGTTCATAAACCTCAGAAATTTCTCTTCAAATGCCTCTGTCAAGTTCCTCGATAGTCCCCCGGGGCATTGTGCTGGTCTCAGTTATTCATTTAGAACTATCACTGTGGTAACTATCCTCCATATCCGGGTTTCCAGCCAATTAATAATTCAGGTCAACTTTCTCTGCAGCCATCAGTCTCCTGTCGAGCCCCTTATCAGATCGTTGCTGAGCTTACTTCCCTGGTCTCGTCCGCTGACTGTAAAATGGCTGCCTTCAGTAACAAAAACAGCATGGCTTCAATGCTTCCTGGAGCCACCGGACTTCCGTCTGCTTTGTGAGTCAGTCGTGGCTCAGTGGGTAGCACCCTCACCTTTGAGTCAGAAGGTCGTGCGTTCGAGTCCCACTCCACGAGAGTTGAGCACAAAAATCTAGGCTGACGCTCCCAGTGCCAGGACTGATGGAGCGCCGCACTGTCGGAGGGGCAGTACTGAGGGAATGCCGCACTGTCGGAGGGGCAGTACTGACGGAGCAGTGCACTGTCGGAGGGGCAGTACTGAGGGAGCGCCGCACTGTCGGAGGGGCAGTACTGAGGGAGCGCCGCACTGTCGGAGGGGCAGTACTGAGGGAGCGCCGCACTGTCGGAGGGCAGTACTGAGGGAGCGCCGTACTGTCAGAGGGGCAGTACTGAGGGACCGCCACACTGTCAGAGGAGCAGTACTGAGGGAGCGCCGCACTGTCGGAGGGGCAGTACTGAGGGAGCGCCACACTGTCGGAGGGGCAGTACTGAGGGAGTGCCGCACTGTCGGAGGGCAGTACTGAGGGAGCGCCGTACTGTCAGAGGGGCAGTACTGAGGGACCGCCACACTGTCAGAGGAGCAATACTGAGGGACCGCCACACTGTCGGAGGGGCAGTACTGAGGGAGCGCTGCACTGTCGGAGTGCAGTACTGAGGGAGCGCCGCACTGTCAGAGGAGCAGTACTGAGGGAGCGCCGCACTGTCAGAGGAGCAGTACTGAGGGACCGCCACACTGTCAGAGGAGCAGTACTGAGGGAGCGCCGCACTGTTGGAGGGGCAGTACTGAGGGAGCGCTGCACTGTTTGAGGGGCAGTAATGAGGGAGTGCCGCACTGTCGGAGGGGCAGTACTGAGGGAGCGCCGTACTGTCGGAGGGGCAGTACTGAGGGAGCGCTGCACTGTCTGAGGGGCAGTAATGAGGAAGTGCTGCACTGTCGGAGGGGCAGTACTGAGGGAGTGCTGCACTGTCGGAGGGGCAGTACTGAGGGAGCGCTGCACTGTCAGAGGGGCAGTACTGAGGGAGCGTCGCACTGTTGGAGGGGCAGAACTTAGGGACCGCTGCACTGTTGGAAGGGCAGTACTGAGGGAGCGCCGCACTGTCGGAGGGGCAGTACTGAGCGAGCGCCGCACTTTCGGAGGGGCAGTACTGAGAGAGCGCCGCACCGTCGGAGGGGCAGTACTGAGGGAGCGCCGCACTGTCGGAGGGGCAGTACTGAGGGAGCGTCGCACTGTTGGAGGGGCAGTACTGAGGGAGCGCCGCACTGTCGGAGGGGCAGTACTGAGGGAGTGCCGCACTGTCGGAGGGGCAATACTGAGGGAGCGCCGCACTGTCGGAGGGGCAGGACTGAGGGAGCGCCGCACTGTTGAAGGGGCAGTACTGAAGGAGTGCTGCACTGTCGGTGGTGCCGTCTTTGGGATGAGACGTTAAACCGAGGCCCCGTCTGCCCTCTCGGGTGGATGTAAAAGATCCCACGGCCTCTACTGGAAGGAGAGCAGGGGGAGTTCTCCCGAGTGTCCTGGACCAATAGTTATCCCTGAACCATCACTAAAAACAGATGATCTGGTCATTATCGCATTGCTGTTTGTGGGATCTTGCTGTGCGCAAATTGGCTGCCGCGTTTCCTACATTACAACAGTGACTCCACTTCATTGGCTGTAAAGCGCTTTGGGACGTCCTGAGGTGGTGAAAGGCGCTGGAGAAATGGAAGTTTTTCAGGTGGCCAGGAGTGCCTGTGCGTCTGGAAATCTGGTCACGGTTTGAAGAGAGCCTCCGCACAACCGCAGTCGCAGGACACTCGCGTGCGTAACTTGGGGGTCACGGCCAGTATTACGGGCGCAGGTGCGTTTGGAAGGAGAGACCGACAGACGATCGTGAAAAGATCGCAGACGATGTGATCGCACTCGAGAGGAGATTTACGAGGATGTTGCCAGGACTGGAGAATTTTAGCGATGAGGAAAGATTGGAGAGGCTGGGGATGTTTTCTTTGGAACAGAGGAGGTGGAGGGGAGATTGATATAAAATTATGAGGGGCCTAGATAGAGTGGACAGGAAGGACCTATTTCCCTTAGCAGAGAGGTCAATAACCAGGGGGCATGGATTTGAAGTAATTGGTTGGAGGATTAGAGGGGAGTTGAGGAGAACTTTTCTCACCCAGAGGGTGGTGGGGGTCTGGAACTCACTGCCTGAAAGGGTGGGAGAGGCAGGAACCCTCATCACATTTAAAAAGTACTTGGATATGCACTTGGAACCTACAGGGCTACGGACCAAGAGCTGGATTAGGCTCGATAGCTTTCTAAGCCAGCAGAGTCACAATGGGCCGAATGGCCTCTTCCTCTGCCGTAAATTCCTATGATTCTATGGGATTTGTGTGTGTTGTACACTTATGCCCGAAATGCTCTGATTGCTTAGGCCGCGTAATTGCTTTGTGCCCTGATTGTGCGTGGCTGTGAATTTCTGGATCGCTGTCACTGTCTGTTAAGCTATCTCCGCTGTGTCTTGTGACAGACTATTGAGAGTGGGTGACTGCATAATACACACAAAAGCTTCTCGATGGCTTAAGCGCCTGAGGCAAATCCCGTATCAAATTTTGGGACTGAGAACAATATTCTTCAGCTCTCTGAATCTAATCCTGCATTGGAAACGGTTTTCAATCTGCAATTCGTGGGATGCTTGTGCACGAATCTCTGAAGGCGGCAGGGCAGGCTCACAAAGCATACGGGATCCTGGACTTTATAAACAGAGTCATAGGGCTCGAATTTCCAAGCCCCGTGGAGGCGGGTTTGGAGGCGGGAGTGGGGGGAAAATTGCAGAATCGGGGGGGGGGGGGGCACGAACCCTTCCCGCCCCCAACCCGCCTCCGTGCCCGTTTCCCAGGAGGCGGGTACCTGGCCTGTGCTCGGAGCTGCCTCCCCGGGGCAGGAAGGGGATTAGTGCCAATTAACTGCCTGTTAACAGGTAGTTAACAGGCAGTTTTTGGTCTAATGCCTATTTTTATTCCTGAAGTGTGGGATTCCCTATGGCTCCAAACCACGCCAAGTTAGCAAGGCGGACCGTCGGGCTGAAAGGCTTGGAGGGTTCGAAATGTCCGGTGTTCAGGTGAGTGATGGGTGCCTGAGTGCAGAGGTAAGTGTGTTTGGTGTGTGTAAAGTGTTTAAAGAAGTTTTACTTACCTTTACTTACTAATGCAGGCTTCCTTCCTTCAGGTCTCGGGAGTCCCTCATCTCACCGGCACAGAAAGCAGAATGGCCGCGAGCTGTCAAAAGTTGCAGCATTCAGCTTTCTGGTCTGGAGAGCTCTCTAACTGAGTCTGTGGAGAAGGACTCAAGTTAGAAGTCAGATTGTCAGTGTTTGACAGTTTCACAGAGCTGTCAAATGCTGATTTTTCATCTGTCAAAAGCTCTTGACAGAGGAAATGTCAATCCCTGACGTCACCAGTAACCGGGTGTCCCTTAATTGGCCTGCTGAGCCCGCTGGGCGGGCTCAACAAGGTCAATCAAGGGAAAATAGCGTGGGTTGGCCACAAATCGATGGAGGCGGGACTACAACCCAAAAAGTAGGAGACCCGCCTCCATCACGTCCCCATTGATAAAATCCAGCCCATAGAGTTCAAAAGCCAGGACGTTATGCTAAACCTGTATAAAACACTAAGTTGGCCCCAGCTGGAGTCTTGTGTCCAATTCTGGGCCCCACACTTTAGGACGGACGGGAAGGCTTTGGAGAGGGTGCAGGAGAGATTTAACAGAATGGTTCCAGGGATTACAGTTACGTGGAGTGACTGGAGAAGCTGGGGTTGTTCTCCTTGGAGCAGAGAAGGCTAAGAGGAGATTTGAAAGAGGTGTTCAAAATCATGAAGGGTTTAGATAGAGTAAATTAAGAGAAACTGTTTCCAATGGATGAAGGGTTGGTAACCAGAGGACACAGATTTAAGGTGATTGGCAAAAGAACCCGAGGCGACACGAGGAAAGACTGTTTTACGCAGCGAGTGGTGAGGATTTGGAATGCGCTGCCTGATAGGGCGGTGGACACAGATTCAATAGTAGCCTTCAAAAGGGGATTGGATAAATACTGGAAGGAGAATAAATTGCAGGGATATGGGGAAAGAGCGGGGGATTGGGACTAACTGGATCGCTCTTCGAAAGAGCCGGCGCAGACTCGATGGGCCGAATGGCCTCCTTCTGTGCTGTACTAGTCTATGATTCAAAATCTGAAAATCGGGTCCAGATTTTTTTTGGACAAGAATCAACAAACAGCAACGCCCACCCGCAGTTACCAAGAATTGGCAGGGTTGACTTGTGAAGCTAGCAATCCCAACGATGCAACTCACAGGAGCTCAACAACATCAGAAATGGAGAATGGAAACTGATTTAGATTTGGGATTAACTCTACTGCTTCTCTGAAAGAAATCATTCACTTTGAGAGGCGCAACCGGACAAATAACAAACCAGCACAGGAAACAGCAACAGGAAAGAACGTGTTGTAGCTCTTGAGAGTGTCCAGGACCGAGGGCGGGTAAATCCACTGAGCAGGAAGGAGCCTTTTCCGCTCCACCAGATCCAGGAACTTTAAACAGTTTTGAAGGTACTGTAGAAAACTCTCCATTGGTTGGAATCATACCTAGCACAAAGGAAGTTGGCTGTGGTTGTTGGAGGTCATTCATCTCAATCACATGACATCACTGCAGGAGTTCCTCAGGGCAGTGTCCTAGGCCCAACCATCTTCAGCTGTTTCATCAATGACCTTCCCTCCATCATAAGGTCAGAAGTGGGGATGTTCGCTGATGATTGCACACTGTTCAGCACCATTCGAGACTCGTCAGATACTGACGCAGTCCATGTCCATATGCAGCAAGACCTGGACAACATTCAGACTTGGGCTGACAAGTGGCAAGTAACATTCGCACCACACAAGTGCCAGGCAATGACCATCTCCAACAAGCGAGACTCTAACCATCTCCCCTTGACATTCAATGGCATTACCATCGCTGAATCCCCCACTATCAACATCCTGGGGGTTACCATTGATCAGAAACTGAACTGGACCAGCCATATAAATACTGTGGCTACAAGAGCAGGCCAGAGGCTGGGAATTCTGCGGCGAGTGTCTCACCTCCTGACTCCCCAAAGCCTTTCCACCATCTACAAGGCACAAGTCAGGAGTGTGCTGGAATACTCTCCACTTGCCTGGATGAGTGCAGCTCCAACAACACTCAAGAAGCTCGACACCATTCAGGATAAAGCAGCCCGCTTGATTGGCACCCCATCCACCACCTTCAACATTCACTCCCTCCACCACCGGCGCACCGTGGCTGCAGTGTGTACCATCTACAAGATGCACTGCAGCAAGTCGCCAAAGCTCCTTCAACAGCACCTTCCAAATCCGCGACCTCTACCACTTAGAAGGACAAGGGCAGCAGACGCATGGGAACATCACCACCTACAAGTTCCCCTCCAAGCCACACACCATCCTGACTTGGACCTGTATCGCCGTTCCTTCACTGTCGCTGGGCCAAAATCTTGGAACTCCTTTCCTAACAGCATTGTGGGCGTACCTACGCCATATGGACAGCAGCGGTTCAAGAAGGCGGCTCACCACCATCTTCTCAAGGGCAATTAGGGATGGGCACTAAATGCAGGCCTAGCCAGCCAGCGACGCCCACATCCCATCAATGAATTTAAAAAAAAGACAAGAGCAACGAAGGGAATTGGCAAGAGTATCACCTGCCAGATCAAAAAAGATTGTGGCCCACAAGTGACATGTTGGACATGATTGCTCTAAGCGGACAGGATGGACATTGATTTGCTTCCCTTTCCTTTCTTATTTTCATAAGTCAATCTCCATATCACAAGAGTTACAGCAAGACTTAAGTCAATTCCACATCACAACCTCAGCGTACTCGGCCTCTTGCATCGTTCCACGGAAGCTCAGTGTAAGCTCGAGGAACAGCACCTCATCTTCCGATTAGGCACTTTACAGCCTTCCGGACTCAATATCGAGTTCAACAATTTCAGATCATAACCTCGGCCCCTATTACATTTTTATATATATTTTTTATCCACACCTTTGTTTTGTGCCCTTCCCCCTTTTTTCTCTCTCCCACATGGCAGCTATCTCTCATTCTGCCAGTGCATTTCACACCTAATCTAGAGCCGTCTTTTGTCTCCACTCGTCCTATCACCATCTCGTCTGGTTTTGAATACCTCTTAATGTCTCTTCACTTCTCTTTTGTTCTTTCAGCCCCCAATCTGGCCTTTTAATCGGTTTCATTTCCTGTGTTTTCTCAGTCCTGACGAAGGGTTTCGACCCGAAACGTTGACTCTGTTTCTCTCTCCGCGGATGTTGCCGGGCCTGCCGAGTATTTCCAGCGTTTTCTGTTGTTTCTGAGTTACAGCAAGACTTAAGTCAACCTCCACAACACAAGAGTCACACCAAGACTTAAGTCAATCTCGCGTGCCCCAATATAGTCTCCTGCAGGGAAACAAGACCACTGCCTGTCTCTCCGGGACACAGCCAGCTCAATGGCCTCGAGGGAGCTTCTGCAAGACTCACGCCCAATTAAAGGTAAGCGAACACTTCCTCAGTCCACTCACATTCATTCCAAAAGCTAAATTCACTGTTCCCAACACAGTCTGTCGGGAAACAAGCTCAAGTCAATCTTCTTGACACCGTTCTCTGAATTTCTCATTGATTCAGGGTTACATTAAAGCTCACTGCCCAGGCTTGGTGCAGTGTGTCGATCACAGAGACATGCCTTTGCCTCCCTTCCTGCCAGCTCTTGAACTCAGCTCGGTTCCCAGCGAGATGAGCAAGGAAAATGTCACCTTCCTTTAGTACACTGAGCAATGACGTGACGCGCAAGCCAACCGAAAGGTGCAGAAGGATTTAACGTGGGACAGGAGTGCTATGGAGTGACAGCCTGAAAGAGCGCCTGTTGTGACAGCAGGATTACAGGGGGGCTATGATTGATCACCGCATTAAGAACTGAAATAACACAGTACCATTAACTCAACGGTGTCAGCCGTGGCTCAGTGGGTAGCACACTCGCTTCTGAGTCATGAAGGTTGTGGGTTCAAGTCCCACTCCAGAGACTTGAGCACAAAAATCCAGATTGCCGCTTTAGTGCAGTGCTGATGGAGCGCCGCACTGTCGGAGAGGCAGTACTGAGGGAGCGCCGCACTGTCGGAGGGGCAGTACTGAGGGAGCGCCGCACTGTCAGAGGGGCAGTACTGAGGGAGCGCCGCACTGTCAGAGGGGCAGTACTGAGGGAGCGCTGCACTGTCAGAGGGGCAGTACTGAGGGAGCGCCGCACTGTCGGAGAGGCAGTACTGAGGGAGCGCTGCACTGTCAGAGGGGCAGTACTGAGGGAGCGCTGCACTGTCAGAGGGGCAGTACTGAGGGAGCGCCGCACTGTCGGAGAGGCAGTACTGAGGGAGCGCCGCACTGTCAGAGGGGCAGTACTGAGGGAGCGCTGCACTGTCAGAGGGGCAGTACTGAGGGAGCGCCGCACTGTCGGAGGGGCAGTACTGAGGGAGCGCCGCACTGTCAGAGGGGCAGTACTGAGGGAGCGCCGCACTGTCGGAGGGGCAGTACTGAGGGAGCGCCACACTGTCGGAGGGGCAGTGCTGATGGAGCGCAGTACTGCGGGAGCGTCGAACTGTCGGAGGGGCAGTACTGAGGGAGCGCCGAACTGTCGGAGGGGCAGTACTGAGGGAGCGCCAAACTGTCGGAGGGGCAGTACTGAGGGAGCGCCGCACTGTCAGAGAGGCAGTACTGAGGGAGTGATGCACTGTCAGAGGGGCAGTACTGAGGGCACGCCACACTGTCAGAGGGCCAGTACTGAGGGAGCACTGCACTGTCGGGGGGCAGTACTGAGGGAGCGCTGCACTGTCGGAGGGGCGGTACTGATGCAGCGCCGCACTGTTGGAGGGGCAGTACTGAGGGAGCGCTGCACTGTTGGAGGGGCAGTACTGAGGGAACACCGCACTGTCGGAGAGGCAGTACTGAGGGAGCGCCGCACTGACGGAGGGTCAGTACTGAGGGAGCGCTGCACTGTCGGAGGTGCCGTCTTTCAGATGAGACGTTAAACCGAGACCCCTTCTGCTCTCTCGGGTGGACGTAAAAGATCCCACGGCCACTATTGGAAGAAGAGCAGGGGGAGTTCTCCCCAGTGTCCTGGGCCTATATTTATCCCTCAACCAGCATGGCTAAAAGACAGATGATCTGGTCATTATCACATTGCTGTTTGTGGGAGCTTGCTGTGCGCAAATTGGCTGCCGCGTTTCCTACATTACAACAGTGATCACACTTCAAAAAGCGCTTCTATTGGCTGTAAAGCACGTTGGGACGTCCTGAAAGAAGCTATATAAATGTAAATCTTTCTTCAGAGAAGATACTGTAATGGGAGCAACAGTTGGTCTTTGAACTGCAGAAGGGAAAACTGCCACTGCTTCCACTCTCAATGGCTGTATGTCACCCCCCGCCCTCCCAGAAGTGGGTAATCAGTGAGGACGAGGGTTGGCTTGGCTTTCAGGAACATTCACAGTTAAATAGCCCAACAATCAGTGTTCAGGCTTGCGCATGAAGAATGTCCACTTGAGCAAACTGTTGAAGGACTGCTGCTGACTGAGGAATCACACCCTAACCTGAGTCACACCTCCGGTAGATGAGGGCGAGGAGCCAAAATCTGAAGGAGGGAGAAGGAGTTGGAGTGGATTGTTCACAAGCATTATCACAGCACATCTACTGAAGGAAAGAAACTAAGACCTGAAAGCCACCTAAAGCTAATCTCTCTAATCTTCCACATCTCCTACCTTGGCATTCTTTGATGGAATGAAGATCGGGCTGCTTTTCCAACAACAACCTGCATTTATACAGCACCTTTAACATAGTAAAACGTCCCAGGGTGCTTCACAGGAGCGATTATCAAACAAAATCTGACACTGAGCCACATAAGGAGATATTAGGGCAGGTGACCAAAAGCTTGGTCAAAGAGGGAGGTTTTAAGGAGCGTCTTAATGGAGAGAGAGAGGTGGAGAGGTTTAGGGAGGGAATTCCAGAGCTTAGGGCCCAGGCGGCTGAAGGCACGGCCGCCAATGGTGGAGCGATTAAAATCGGGGGATGCTCAAGAGGCCAGAATTGGAGGAGCGCAGAGATCTCGGAGGGTTGTGGGGTTGGAGGAGGTTAAAGAGATAGGGAGGAGGGGCGAGGGCCACGGAGGGATTTGAAAACAAGGATGTGAGAATTTTGAAATCGTTGCTTAACCGGGAGCCAATGTAGGTCAGCGAGCACAGGGGGTGATGGGCGAACGGGACTTGGTGCGAGTTAGGACACGGGGGCAGCAGAGTTTTGGATGACCTCAAGTTTGCGTAGGGTGGAATGTGGGAGGCTGGACAGGAGTGCGTCGGAATAGTCGAGTCTAGAGGTAACAAAGGCATGAGGATGAGGCACGGGTGATCTACTCCACTGGGTCACTGCCCGTGCAGTAAAGACGCGAATGTAGCCTTTGTCTCTCATTTCCTTTCTGGAAGACTAGCCCAAACATTTCACACACTTTGGGAAGAAATTCCTTCCAGTATTTGACTTCCTTACTATTTTATATTCCTGCCCTTCGCTCCAACTATCTGCATTAAAGCAATATATTGAGGAGTTTCCTTCACGAAGTAATTTAATCTTTATTAAAAGCTTGCATCTGTGTGCACTTCTTGTTAGCTTTTCGGCGTTATAAATCCACATGCCCATTTTATAATGGAAGCAGTCTATGCAAGCTGTATTTGCACCCCTTCGCCCCCCCCGCCCGCCCCACCACTCCCCAAGAGTGTATAATTTTAAAATGCAGACACAATTATATCTGCACAGCCCGGCTCCCCGAACCTCTAACCCCACCGCAACTGAAGACTTTGGAGGGCCGAAATTCCCCTCGCTTGCGCCTCCGAGGCGATACCCCGCGGGAGGTTAGCCGCGGCGTTACTGGGTGTCGGCCCCAATCTTCCGCGCCCAGAGGCCGTGACGCGCCGATCACGCGGCACTCCCGCGCACCCTCACCCCACAGTGCTCCAGCAGATGGCCCACCAAAAAGAAAATGCAGAATTAGGAGCAGGAGTAGGCCCACTTGGCCCCTCGAGCCTGCTCCGTCATTCAGTAAGACCGTGGCTGATCTGATTACTCCACATTCCCGCCTAACCCCGATAACCTTTCACCCCCTTGCTCACCAAGAATCTATCTACCTCTGCCTTAAAAATATTCAAAGACTCTGCTTCCACCGCCCTCTGAGGAGGAGAGTTCCAAAGACTCACCACCCTCTGTGAGAAAAAATTTCTCCTCATCTCCGTCTTAAATGGGCGACCCCTTATTTTTAAACACTGACCCCTTGTTCGAGATTCTCCCACAAGAGGAAACATCCTCTCCACATCCACCCTGTCCAGACCCCCTCAGGATCTTATATGTTTCAATCAAGTCACCTCTTACTCTTCTAAACTCCAGCAGATACAAGCCTAGCCTGTCCAACCTTTCCTCATAAAACAACCCGCCCATTCCAGGTATTAGTCTAGTGAACCTTCTCTGAACTGCTTCCAACTCATTTACATCCTTCCTTAAATAAGGAGACCAATACTGTACACAGTGCTCCAGATGTGGTCTCACCAATGCCCTGTATAACTGAAGCATAACCTCCCTACGTTTGTATTCAATTCCCCTGACAATGAACGATAACATTCTATTAGCTTTCCTAATTACTTGCTGTACCTGCATACTAACCTTTTGCGATTCATGCACTCGGACACCCAGATCCCTCTGCGTCTCCGAGCTCTGCAATCTCTCACCATTTAGATAATATGCTTCTTTTTTATTCTTCCTGCCAAAATGGACAATTTCACATTTTCCCACATTATACTCGCAGCGGGGAGCCTTTCCCTTCAACTGAGGGCGGAGCCTCTGCAACCCCTGAGCACTTCGCCCCGGATCGGGGCATTTCCCCCCCCGCCCCCCGTCTCGCGCTCCGGGAGGCAAGTGGCGCGCTTGAGTTTAGCCCTCCACCTCCCTCTTGGATCGGAAAAATGGGAATTTCTCAAATGTTCGCTAAGTTTAGCGCCTGGCACTAACTTTTCAAAACATTTTCGACTTTGCGCCCCCAAAGGGGCCCCCCCCTCGGGGAATTTCTCCCACTTAGTCTGGACTCCCAGTGTGTAATGCCACGGAAGAAACGACTGGTACGTTGTACACGTGTCGGCGAGGTTCGCTCTTACAAGAGCAGAAGACCGCGGCGGCTGGGAATCTGAAATAGAAACAGAAAACGCAGGAAGCGCTCAGCGGGCCGGGCGGCATCTGCGGAGGGAGAAACAGAGTTAGCGTTCCGGGTCGATGACCCTGCGTCAGAACTGGAAAAAGTTGGCGACGTGGCAGGTTTTTAAGCAGGTAGCAGGGGGCAGGGAAAGGGGGGGAGGGGGAGGAAAGAACAAAAGGGAAGGTTCTGTGATAGGGTGGAAGGTTACGAACACAGGAACAGGAGGAGGGCATTTAGCCCCTCGAGCCCGTTCCGCCATTCACGGGAGATCATGGCTGATCTTAATTGCCCAAGAACCACACAATTGGAGAAGTAGGCAGCACAGAAGGAGGCCTTACAGCCCTCGGCATCTGATCTGGCTTTTCACAAACGCAACCTGAAACTATTCCCACTGCCCTATACCTTCTCCTGCTCAAATGTTTACCCAATTTTTCCTTTAACGATTATCTCTGCCTCAATGACTCTACAGCAATGTCTTCCATCCTCTATTACATCTTTGCACAAAGACATTCCTCCTAATCTCTCTTCAGTCTCTTCTCACTAGCCTGTAGCGCTAAATTATTTTTCTTACCTTATGTCAGAGGCCATTTCTCTTACATTTAGAGTTATTCTTGTGCTCTGCAATCCTTCGACGCCTTTTATTGTATCGTGGCAATCAGAACTGTATCAAATACTCCAAGTATGGTCTGACAGGGTAGATGCTGGGCGGCTATTTCCCCTGGCTGGGGAGTTGAGAACCATTCGGCCCCTCGAGCCCGCTCCGCCATTCACTAAGATCATGGCTGACCATTGACCTCAACTCCACTTTCCCGCCTGATCCCCATATCCCTTGATTCCCTTAGTGTGTAAAAATTTATCAATCTCAGCCTTGAATATACTCAGCGACTGAGCCTCCACAGCCCTCTGGGGTAGAGAATTCCAAAGATACACCACCCTCTGAGTGAAGAAATTCCTCCTCATCTCAGTCCTAAATGGCCGACCCCTTATTCTGAGACTGTGACCCCTGGTTCTAGACTCTCCAGCCAGGGGAAACAACCTCTCAGCTTCGCCTGCCTTGCATTCACACTGTGTTGACATCACACCAGCTTATTCTTCCCAAAGGCTTCAAATTCTTTACGCTCCTAACCTTTTCTTTCCTCCCACAATCCACGTCCTTTGCAAGGCGAAGCTTGATGGCATCTCATTGCTATCTCTTCATTTATACTGTCAGCTATGGCTCAGTGGGCAGCACGCTTGCCGCTGAGTCAGGGACTCGAGCACAAAAATCCAGGCCGACACTCCCAGTGCAGTACTGAGGGAGCGTCGCACTGTCAGAGGGGTAGTACTGAGGGAGCGCTGCACTGTCGGAGGGGCAGTACTGAGAGAGCGCCGCACTGTCGGAGGGGCAGTACCGTGGGAGCGCCGCACTGTCGGAGGGGCAATACTGAGGGAGCGCCGCACTGTCGGAGGGTCAGTACTGAGGGAGCGCCGCACTGTCGGAGGGGCTGTCTTTCAAGTAAGACATTAAACCGGGGCCCCGTCTGCTCTCTCGGGTGGATGTAAAAGATCCCACGGTCACGAGTTCTCCCCGGTGTCCTGGGGCCAATATTTATCCCTCAACCAACATCACTAAAAACAGATGATCTGGTCATTATCACATTACTGTTTGTGGGAGCTTGCTGTGCGCCAATTGGCTGCCGCGTTTCCTACATTACAACAGTGACCACACTTCAAAAAGTACTTCATTGGCTGTAAAGCGCTTTGGGACGTCCTGAGGTCGTGAAAGGCGCGGGAGAAACGCGAGTATTATTTTTATTTAGTCTTCGGGATTGCGATGTGACTACAGCAGTCAAGAAAAGAGTCCCCCCTAAAGGAAATCGCACTTGTGTCCCTGGTTCCAGTGTCTTGGTATCTGTTGGGCAGAACGCAGGAATTATATCGCATTCTCGCATTTGCGCTTTCGTCTCCTTCCAGCTGGCCTGAAGACCAAGGCCCTTGGCTGAAGATTCGGAGGGCTTCGTTGAGGGAGTCCACAGTTTTGACTGCATTGTCAGCTATCTGTAGGCAGGTGGGGGAGGGGGCGGCGATTTTAACCCTACTCACTCAGCACGTGGATTCCCCCCCCGCCCAGGCCCGAGTTAAAATTACAGTCGGTGACATGAATCAGTCATTCATGAAAGAAAGACTTATGATATAATACTGAGCGGCCTACAGGTGGTGCTGTCCAGGGAGAGTATAAATACTCGGGCACAGGCCCAGCTTGCGCAGGACATTCTTAACAGGAACTAGTGAAGGACACAACTAGACCTCCATGTTGTAAAACAGTTGATCAAAGCTTTGTTTAACGCTTAGACCAAGTGCCTAGTAGTTTTCTTACGTCAGTTGGGTCTCAACGATGTCATCGGGCCGCACCGCGCATAATGTAAAGAAGGACACTGTCGGCTCCGGGCGCGTGTGTCCCTTGCCGCCCGCTCAGGAGAGCAGGTTAAAATCGCAGGCGTTGCCATCAATAGCGGCATTTGGACAGGCACGAGCCAGGGCGGTTTTAACTGCCTGCCCGCCTGGTTTCTGCTGAGCGAGTCGGGTTAAAATCGCCCCCAACTTGTTGCTTTGTCCTTGTCGATTTTTATATCCAGTTTTCTCAGCTTCAAAGGGGACGCAAATTGACAGGAAAATTCAATTAAACTTTCCAAGTGCCTCCACTTGGAGCCGCCATGGGGTGCACCTGTGCAGCCCACAAAGACAATAAGCTTGGATCCTTCTGTACTTGGGGGGGGGGGGGCGGGGAGTGCCGGGCAGCAAGGACAGGGTTTGGGATTTTGCGCGGGATAGGACACAGGCTGAGAGGTTTACGGATGAATTGGAATTGGTGCGGGGGAGAGCAACAGGCAGGTCATAAAGCAAACCAAGCACAGAGGGGTAGCTGAGGGTTCGGGGAGATTTGCTGTCAGAATACAGGCAAGGCTAATGGCGCGCGCTGTTAATTATGCGCAATTACCACAGCAACTTCGGGCAAGGGGCAGATGCGCGGTTAAACGTGACTATCCAGATGTAATTTTTTTTTCCAATTCGTTCATTCGCGGGATGAAGACGTCGCCCCAGCATTTAGCGACCGTCCCTAATTGCCCTCGAGAAGGTGGTGGTGAGCCGCCTTCTTGAGTACAACTGAGTGTCTTGCTGGGCCATTTCAGAGGGGCAGTTAAGAGTCAACCACGTTGCTGTGGGTCTGGAGTCACATACCGGCCAGACCGGGTAAGGGCAGTAGATTTCCTTCCCTACAGGACATGAGTGAAACAGATGGGTTTTTACGCCTTGGAACTCGCTGCCGACGGAAGTGGTGGAAGAGGAGGCACTCAGGGCTAAAAATTAAGTCGCGCTCATTTTGAGGCGCGAACATCGCCGGGGCGCTACTTTTAACAAAAAGTAGCGCCCACCGCACCCGAAATTGAGTGGTAGCGCCCCAAGAGGGAAGCGGGGTTAATGGTGGGAAACATGGAGATGGCAAAAACGCTGAACAAATATTTTGTATCAGTCTTTACGGTAGAGGACACTAAGAATATCCCAACACTGGACAAACAGGGGGCTCTAGGGGGAGAGGAGCTAAATATGATTAAAATCACTAAAGAAGTGGTACTTGGTAAAATAATGGGACTCAAGCCGGATAAATCCCCTGGACCTGATGGCTTACATCCTAGGGTCTTGAGGGAAGTGGCGGTAGGGATTGTGGATGCATTGGTAATAATTTTCCAAAACTCCCTGGACTCAGCAAAGGTCCCGGCAGATTGGAAAACTGCTAATGCAACACCCTTATTTAAAAAGGGTAGTAGGCAGAAGGCTGGAAACTATAGACCTGTTAGCCTAACATCTGTGGTTGGTAAAAAGTTAGAGTCCATTATTAAGGAGTCAGTAACGGGACATTTGGATAAACATAATTTAATAGGACAAACTCAGCATGGTTTCATGAAGGGGAAGTCATGCTTGACAAATTTGCTTGAGTTCTTTGAGGAAGTAACATACAGGGTGGATAAAGGAGAACCAGTGGACGTAGTGTATTTAGACTTCCAAAAGTCATTTGACAAGGTGCCACACAAAAGATTATTGCTCAAGATAAAAAATCACGGGATTGGGGGTAATATTCTGGCATGGGTGGAGGATTGGCTATCTAACAGAAAGCAGAGAGTTGGGATAAATGGTTCATTCTCAGACTGGCAATCAGTAACTAGTGGTGTTCCGCAGGGGTCAGTGCTGGGTCCCCAACTCTTTACAATCTATATTAACGATTTGGAGGAGGGGACCGAGTGTAATATATCAAAGTTTGCAGATGATACAAAGATGGGAGGGAAAGTAGTGAGTGAGGAGGACATAAAAAACCTGCAAAGTGACATAGACAGGCTAAGTAAGTGGGCAGAGATTTGGCAGATGGAATACAATATTGGAAAGTGTGAGGTTATGCACTTTGGCAGGAAAAATCATAGAGCAAGTTATTATCTTAATGGCAAGAAACTGGAAAGTACTGTAGTACAAAGGGATCTGGGGGTCCTGGTGCACGAAACTCAAAAAGTTAGTATGCAGGTGCAGCAAGTGATCAAGAAGGCCAATGGAATGTTGGCTTTTATTGCTAGGGGGATAGAATATAAAAACAGGGAGGTATTGCTGCAGTTATACAAGGTATTGGTGAGACCGCACCTGGAATACTGCATACAGTTTTGGTGTCCATACTTAAGAAAAGACATACTTGCTCTCGAGTCAGTACAAAGAAGGTTCACTCGGTTAATCCCGGGGATGAGGGGATGGACATATGAGGAGAGGTTGAGTAGATTGGGACTCTACTCATTGGAGTTCAGAAGAATGAGAGGCGATCTTATTGAAACATATAAGATTGTGAAGGGGCTTGATCAGGTGGATGCGGTGAGGATGTTCCCAATGATGGGTGAAACTAGAACTAGGGGGCATAATCTTAGAATAAGGGGCTGCGCTTTCAAAACTGAGATGAGGAGAAACTTCTTCACTCAGAGGGTGGTAGGTTTGTGGAATTTGCTGCCCCAGAAAGCTGTGGAAGCTACATCATTAAATAAATTTAAAACAGAAATAGACAGTTTCCCAGAAGTAAAGGGAATTAAGGGTTACGGGGAGCGGGCAGGAAATTGGACATGAGTCTAGGTTCGGAATGGTCATGGCCCTGTGGGTAGTGGAGCGGGCCCAGGGGCCGTGTAGCCTGGTTCTGCTCCTACTTCTTGTGTTCTAATTCTGTGTTAGATTTCAGGAGATGGTTTTATTCCTGTTCCTAGCTGGGGTGGAGATCGCCTTTACAGAAGGTAAGTAATGTAGAAAATATAGGGACAGAGTGATCTCCTGGACGAGTTTCGATCGCCTAGATGGGTCGGAGAGGAATTTCCCAGATTTTTTCTCCCAAATTGGCCATTGGGTTTTTTACCTGGTTTTTCGCCTCTCCCGGGAGATCACATGGGTTCGGGTGGGATGGAGAGTGATAGAAGATTTGAGGTTAGGATCAGATCAGCCATGATCTTATTGAATGGTGGAGCAGGCTTGAGGGGCCGATTGGCCCACTCCTGCTCCTATTTCTTATGTTCTTATGTTCTGGAAGCGCCCCGCCTCCCTCTTGGGGCGCTGCGAAGGAATATCACGTTATTACAGGCCTTCCTCCCCTTCTTAAAGGGGAGGGGCCTTGCGCAGCACGACCCTGGGCACAGCTGGGCCCCCGGGGATCGGGAATGCCGGCAAAAGAGCCCAGCACTCAAGAGAAGTGCCGGGCTCATGGAGCGCAGCCGGCACTCCGCAGGGGGTAGGGGGGCGGGTCAGGAGGCCGGGGACGACAGCGCAGGTAGGTGCTGGCAGGCGGCCAGCAACAAAAATGGCTGCCCGGCACCTCGCCTTTAATTAGCGCCGCCCCGGTCGCAGGTAGGCCCCCGTCGGACGGGAAGTCAGGGGATGCTACCAAAGGTCACGGCCGGGGCGCGAGCGGGGCACTGCGCACGGCAATGACGTCATCGCTGGCGGCGCAGGGCGCTAACGGTTAGCGCAGCTGCTAACCTTTTGCTCTTAGGGCGCTAGCGGGAGGCGCAAAGCAACCGAATTTTTCCCCCTCAATGGTTTCAAGGGGAGGCTGGATAGGCACTTGCAGGTATACGAGGATAGAGCGGGGGAATGGGACTGACTGGATTGCTCCGCAGAGAGCCGGCACGGACTCGATGGGCCGTATGGCCTCCTTCTGTGCCGTTATGACTCTATGGTAGTTTCATTCCAGGTTTATTTAATTTAATTTAAATTCCCCAGCTGCCGTGATGGGATTTGAACTCTCAGTCTCCAGATCATTAGTCCAGGCCTACTGGATTACTAGTTCAGTAACACAACCACTGTGCTACCCTTCCCCCGTTGCTATCCAATTGTCACCACTCTGCCTTCAGCTTTGAGAAAACGCCATCCCGCCCTCAGCCTCCCTCCTTTTCTTTTTAGGAACTTGCCGTATTTAAATGCGCCACAGAAAGTCCAACCTTATCATTACAAGCCTTTTAACGACATGATCAGTGTTAACGACTGCCAATCAAGCTCTCTGCCGCTGAATAGAAAAGCAGAGTATTTTTTTCAGATGGTGAGAGATTGGGAAATGTCGGTGTTCAGAGGGACCTGGGTGTCCTTGTACACGAATCACTGAAAGTTAACATACAGCAAGCAATTAGGAAAGCAAATGGTATGTTGGCCTTTATTACAAGAGGATTTGAGTATAAGAGCAAAGACGTCTTACTGCAATTATATAGGGCCCTGGTGAGACCACACCTGGAGTATTGTGCACAGTTTTGGTCTCCTTACCTAAGGAAGGATATACTTGCCATAGAGGGAGTGCAACGAAGGTTCACCAGACTGGTTCCTGGGATGGGGGGATTGTCCTATGAGGAGAGATTGAGTAGACTAGGCCTATATCCCCTGGAGTTTAGAAGAATGAGAGGTGATCTCATTGAAACATACAAAATTCTAACAGGGCTTGACAGGGTAGATGCTGAGAGGATGCTTCCCCCTGGCTGGGGGGTCTAGAACCAGGGGTCACAGTCTCAGAATAAGGGGTCGGCCATTTAGGACTGAGATGAGGAGAAATTTCTTCACTCAGAGGGTGGTGAATCTTTGGAATTCTCTACCCCAGAGGGCTGTGGAGGCTCAGTCGTTGAGTATATTCAAGGCTGTGATCGATAGATTTTTGAATATTAAGGGAATCAAGGCATATGGGGATCGTGCAGGAAAGTGGAGATGAGATAGAAGATCAGCCATGATCTTATTGAATGGTGGAGCAGGCTCGAGGGGCCGAATGGCCGACTCCTGCCCCTATTTCTTATGTTCTTATGAAATTGAATGATCACAAGAGTGGAGTCCCATTCCTCCGTGTCTTGAATTAATCGGGGGATTTTTAAAATGCCAAATTTTAAATTTTACAAATTATACTTTTCCTTTCTGTCTCTAATTTTCTCTCTCTCTCTCTTCAGCAATGTTTCCCTCTAACCTTTTCTGTTCCTGCGCGGTTTCTCCCGTCGAGAAGCGGGCGAGTGGCCTGCGCGGGTCCTCCAGACCGCTCGGCGTGGCCGCGCGCAGCTCAGCGGGCGCGTCGCTCTTGATCCGATCTGTCTTTCCCTCTCTTCCTTTCTCGTTCTGTACCTGATCTTGGCGGCCTGCATTCATAGAGCGCCCGTAACGCAGCAGAAACGCTTCACAGGAGCGTCGCCCGTCGAGAGCGGGCCACAGACGGATATATCGGGGACAGGCCACCCGAAGCTTGGTCGATGAGCTAGGTTTTAAAGAGTGTCTTAAATTGATTGAAACATATAAGATCCTGAGGGGTCTGGACAGGGTGGATGTGGAGAGGATGTTTCCTCTTGTGGGAGAATCTAGAACAAGGGGTCATTGTTTAAAAATAAGGGGTCGCCCATTTAAGACAGAGATGTGGAGACATTTTTTCTCACAGAGGGTGGTGAGTCTTTGGAACTCTCTTCCTCAGAGGGCGGTGGAAGCAGTCTTTGAATATTTTTAAGGCAGAGGTAGATAGATTCTTGGTGAGCAAGGGGGTGAAAGGTTATCGGGGGTAGGCGGGAATGTGGAGTAATCAGATCAGCCCTGATCTTATTGAATGGCGGAGCAGGCTCGAGGGGCTGAGTGGGCCTACTCCTGCTCCTAATTCGTGTTTTCATATGTACGTAAAGTAATTATGCAAAAACACTGAAGAGGTACTGTGGCACGCTATTGAAAATATTACATAGCATTTACAGGAACAGGCCATTCGGCCCAACCGCTCCGTGACGGTGTTTATGCTCTACACGAGCCTCCTCCCACCCCGCCAACATATCCTTCTATCCGTCTTTCGGATGAGACGTTACTGAATGGCGGAGCAGGCTCGAGGGGCCGACTCCTGCTCCTAATTCGTGTGTTCGCATTAAAGGAGGAGAGAGAGAGGCGGAGATTCCTAATAAAAATTCACCAATTTTAATTCACCCCTCCTTCTCAGTCCTCCCGCTGTTGATTTCCCAGTCCTTGAATCTCAGTGGTTAAGGAGGTGGACAAGTTGGCTCACTCAGGTCCCGGAGGCCCTGTGGCCGTCGCTGCGCCTGCCGCCGCCAGCTCGCTCTCGAAGCCACCGGGCGGGCGGAAGAATGGGGTTCGAGGCAGAAGGGTGTGGGGTGGCGGTGGGGTGGAGGGAAAAATCCGACCAACAGCACACGCCCTGAGGTGAGATACTCTGGTTAAACCTGGCCTATTATGTCTCGGGGGGGGGTGAAAAGGAATCAGAACTAATTCTATTCAATAAAGCGCATCGGGATTAAGCGTCTTCGATCATAAGTGGGTTTCAGCGAGATAGGGTTACATTTTCCGGATAATAGCAAAGTCTGTCAGCAGCAGTGTGACATTTAAATGTCACACTTTGGTGATGCATTAGCACTCGGTGACCAGAAACGCTTTTATATCACAGCAAGAGTGAGAGGTGTTTTTTTTTTCATATATATATATAAATACCCTAAAAATCCCCCTCCCCGGTCAAAGAGGCAGTCATTTGTTGGCTGTAAGATCGAACGGAGGACGGTCATTGAAGGAGGGCCCCCTTTGTTCGGCTTAGCCCTCTGTGCTGAGCGGAGCCCATCAGAATTCCAGGCCCGTACCCTGTTGCCAGGCAACAGGCCCCGAAGATCCCTCGAGCGTGACAGCAGCCATATTTTGTCTGCTGGAGCTGCTCGCCAGCCGCAGACAGCGAGCAAATAATGTCGCTGGCGCCTGCCGCTTATCTCCGTCCCTCAGCTGTTCCTGCAGCGATGCGAGATGCTCCTCCCCAAAACACCTTCACACGAAAAATAACTGACTCCCTCAATGAGAAAAGCAGGAGACGAGAACGTTCCTGGCTAAAAGACTCCAGAAATCAATTCTTTTGGCTTCTATTCCTTTTACACTTTCTCCAATAACGTTGTTGCTGAACTGTGATGGTGTTGGTGGGATTTTTCCCATCAGTTTCTGGAGTTATCCATTTTATCCCCTTTCCTCCAAGCAATAAGGTGAGCATACATCCCCGTTTTCCGGAGGGAGAGAGTCTCCCAGGATGAGGTAGTGTGTCCCCGGGCAAAGAATGTTCCCCCCGTTCACTAAAACCCGTCCCCGAATAGACGAGAGCCACAGCCATTGGAACGTGTGCACCTCACACCGTTCGACGCGGTCACAGTGGACTGAACGGTGTTATCGTATTATTTGTAAACGGCGCCTGAGTGCGCGGCAATAGCGTGACGTCATGTCCGCGGTAGTTACACGAAGATTCGCTTCGCTTTCGCAGTGTCGATGTGCAACTGTTAAAATGTCGGCTGCTAAAGGAATGTTGCCTCGCTGCGCAAACTACACCATCCGTCCTCGCTACCTTCCCGCACTCCCGCACTGTGTGTCCCCAGATTGGGGTTAGAAAATATGGTCACCCGAGGTTATATAGGACACTCACTCACTCTCACACACACTCACTCACTCACTCACTCACACGCACTCACACACATACTCACTCACACACACACTCGCTCACACTCACTCACTCACTCACACTAACTCACTCACTCACTCGCTCACACACTCGCTCACTCACTTACACTCACTCACACACACACTCACTCACACTCACTCGCTCACACACACTCCAATACTCACACTCACTAACACACTCACTCATACACACATACACTCACTCACTAACACTCACACACACACTCACTCACATTCACTCACTCACACGCTCACTCACACTCACTCACTAACTCACACTCACTCAAACTCACTCACACACACTCACTCACACTCACTAACACACTCACTCACATACACTCACACTCACTCACATTCACTCACTCACTCACTCACACTCACTCACTAACACACACATATACTCACAGACACTCACACTCACTCACTGACACACACACACACACACTCACTCACACACACACACACACACAGACACTCACATACACACACACACTCACACACACTCTCACACACACACTCACACACACTCACATACACACACACACACACACTCTCACACATACACATACTCACACACATACTCACACACATACACACACACACACATACTCACACACACATACACACTCACACACACACACTCACACTCACACACACACTCACACACAAATCTGCCGTCCTTACCCGATCTGGCCTATATGAGACTCCAGACCCACAGTAATGTGATTGACCCTTAGCCACCTTGTGAAATAGCCAGGCAAGCCACCCAATGTCGAAATGTGTTCCGGCGAAACGGGGTCGGCTATTTAGGACTGAGATGAGGAAAAATTTCTTCACTCAGAGGGTGGTGAATCTTTGGAATTCTCTGCCCCAGAGGGCTGTGGATGCTCAGTCGTTGAGTATATTCAAGGCTGAGATCGATAGATTTTTGGACTCTAGGGGAATCAAGGGATAGGGGGATCGGGCGGGAAAGTGGAGATGAGGTCGATGATCAGCCATGAGCTTATTGAATGGCGGAGTAGGCTCGAGGGGCCGAGTGGCCAACTCCTGCTCCTATCTCTTATGTCCTTATCTTATGGGGCTCTACCCCATCTATTTAACTTCTGAGGGAAATCTCTGTATAAATACTCAAAGCTAATCAAGCAACGCTCCCGAATATTCATCCATCCCGATATTATCCAATTCTGCCGACCAGATAGCATTCTCCACCTGCCCCAGTAGCACAGGAGCCAGCTCTGTCCTGTGGAGTATCTGATTATCTCAGTCCATGCCAGGGCATATTCACAAGACCAAGCAACATCCCTGGCCTCAGGGACCTACCTGGGGCAGAGCTGAGGAGGAGAACGTAGCATCATAGAAACTTACAGCACAGAAGGAGGCCATTCGGCCCACCGTGTCCTCGCTGGCCGACAAAGAGCTCTCCAGCCTAATCCCACTTCCCAGCTCTTGGGCCGTAACCCTTTGGGTTACGGAACTTCAAGTGCATATCCAAGTACTTTTTAAATGTGATGAGAGTCTCTGCCTCTCCCACCCTTTCAGGCAGTGAGTTCCAGACCCCCACCACCCTCTGGGTGAAAAAGTTCTCCTCAACTCCACTCTAATCCTTCTACCAATTACTTTAAATCTATGCCCCCTGGTTATTGACCTCTCTGCTAAGGGAAATAGGTCCTTCCTCTCCACTCTATCTAGGCCCCTCATAATTTTATACATTGCACTTAAATCTCCCCTCAGCCTCCTCTGTTCCAAAGAAAACAACCCCAGCCTGTCCAATCTTTCCTCATAGCTAAAATTCCCCAGTCCTGGCAACATCCTCGTAAATCTCCTCTGCACCCTCTCGAGTGCGATCACCTAACGGATTAAACAGCACATATTTACTCCTGAATGTTGCTGCCCTTGAAGATCACATCCTCAGGTGACTCCAGATAGGGATCGGCGAGCCAATAGCATCAAAGACAAAGGTTGAGTGTTGGGGCGCTGGTAAGAACTGGGCGAGGAGCGACAACACGAAGAGGTTGAGAAGCTTGATTCGGGGATCCAGGAGTGGAGTGGGGGGGTGAGGTTAATAAATAAACAGCGACTATCGATGCAGATTCACGACAGTCTCACTTTCTCCCGAGAAATGTAGGAAAATTCCTTGCAATTTTGGCCCCAACTTCCGTTAATTTTACAGCGGCTCTGCCCATAATGGGCAGTGGGATGTGTCACAATCATCTCCACAATGTTACTTAAAACGTTTTTATTTATTTATTCGTTCACGGGATGTGGGCATCGCTGGCAAGGCCCAGCATTTATTGCCCTTGGGAAGGTGGTGGTTGACATGAATCAGTCATTCATGAAAGAAAGACTTATGAAATAATACTGAGCGGCCTGCGGGTGGTGCTGTCCAGGAAGAGTATAAATACTCGGGCACGGGCCCAGCTTGCGCAGGACATTCTTAACAGGAACTAGTGAAGGACACAACTAGACCTCCATGTTGTAAAACAGTTGATTAAAGCTTTGTTTAACGCTTAGACAAACTGCCTAGTAGTTTTCTTACGTCAAGTGGTGAGCCGCCTTCTTGAACTGCTGCAGTCCGTGTGGTGAAGGTGCTCCCACAGTGCTTTTGGGACAGGATTTTGACCCAGCGACTGTAAAGTCTGTGGGTTGTACTGTTAATAACGACACAGACTTCAGGAGTAACAAACAAACAGGTCTTTACTATTCGAAGGTCAGGGCGAATCTGCCCCAGCAATCCTGCCACAACACTTATATACTGGTGTGGTCACTGTCGGTATTACAGTATACAGAAGCCAAACAAGTAGTGCCACACCTAAAGTAGTTCTCTTAAAGGTGAACGGTTACATACAATAGTTTCCTTAAAGGTAGACGGGTACATACACTACAATCCTCCCTTTTTAGCTTATTACTTACAGAGTCCCATTAACATACATATCTTCAACTTCATATAAAACACTTTACAGATATAATCTCGGTGGGAAACAGTTCACAAAGTCAGTCTCTGCGGGAACAGTTCACAGATTCAGTCTCCGATCTTGACTTGGTCCGAACAACATCTCTTTGGTGTAGCTGGTTCACATGGATAGTGTGACTCCTCCATAGCCTTTTCCTTGACGTAACAGCTTGAACTTTCGTCCTATTGAACCGGCAGTGCCGACTTTTATAACCAACTGGCTGTCTTGATAATTTCCCACTTTTCAACTAATTTAGCTCCTTTCGTAGGTCCCCTCCTGAGCTGGTAGAAGTGATAATATTTTAGATAGTTATTGTCTTCTGCCTCTTCTTTTTCTTTTCTGCCTTTTTGAGACTCTCGGGGCTCCTTTCTCGGCTGCCAGCTGTAGCGCCACCAACTCTCTATGTTCCTTAGACCTTAAGTGTTTCATCCTGATTTCAGCACTTTGGGAGTTTTCCTCACAAACTGGGCAGACCAGATCCTCGTAATATTCAGTGTCACTCAACAGGTCATGGTAATATTCGGGGTCGTCCTGAGTTAGGCCAGCGAGAGGGCCTTCTACTTCCTCCTTACCCATCTGGACGTTAGCCGACTGTGGTTCCTTCCCTATACATCTTTCTTGAAAAGACTTCCTCATACATTCATATTCATCACGCTCTTCCTGGGTTGTCTGCCATTCCTTCACTACTGTCCTCATTTGTGAGTTCAATACCTTCCCTTCCATCGGGGATTGCGTTATCCGGCTATTTACTCCTTCTACTGGAGTAGCTGTTTCCCCATTCTTCTGTTCAATTTGACGTAATTCAGCGTCCTTTTGGCATCCTTGTAAAAGCTGTGTTGCCACCTCAGCTATCTCCATCCCTTTTGGAAGCTCCGAATTCCTTCCCTTTGAAGCCTGAAGCTCGTGTTCCCCTTGTGGAGTCTTGTCACTCCGCCTGTGAAGGAGTTGGCTGGTCGTTAACTCTTCCCCGGGGACACTGTGGATCAGCTTCTTCTCTATTTCATCCACCTTTCCCTCTGGTGCTTGGGTTTTAAGCGCTCGAAGAAGTTGCGCCTTGATGCTCTCTAGCTCCAGTTCAGGGGCCATTCTTCCAGTCTCTGTTTCTCTTCCAGTTGCCTTTCCTTCCACTGCCCGGATTCCCAGTTGACTATGTTCTTCAAGTTGTTGAACCCTGGTCATTTCCGCCTCATATTTGTCTTGGGTTTCCTTCAGTACTTTTATGAGTTCTTGAACCTCTTGGATTCCATGTTCTGCCATGTCTTCCACCTCCAATTTTTCATCGATGGATGGAATCTCTACTGATGAGTCTGTCTTGGCCTGGAGCTCCTCAAACATTTCCTGCATCCTTTGGACTTCTTGCTCATGTTCAACCTTTAGTTGCTCATATGCTTTCACTAAAACTAGCTTTTCGGAGGTTGCCGAGTTAACCCCCTCCAGAATTGTAGCCTGGGCCTGTTCATACTGTTCTTTCAACTTCTTACACTCTGCTTGTAAGGAGTCGTAGAGAGGAACTGGGATAAAATCCTGGCTGTCTGAAGATTCCTCTTCATTTGTTTCATTCTGCAAATATTCTAACTCTTGAACAGCATCAGGGAGATGTGATCAATACTTAGCCATGATGGCCCTATGGTCGCTCTCAGCTTGAGCTAGCTGCCTCTGTTGTCTTTCCAGGTTCTCCCATTCGGTGTCCCAGAATTGTTCCATTGTTTTCATCTCTTGTACGAGACGGTAACTCAACTGTTCTAATTGTTGTTGTATTTTGCGATACGTTTGAGTCCGGGCTCTGTGTTCTTCCGTCGTGGATAAGTCCTTAACTTGGACAGGCTCAGAATTCTCTGTCAACCTGGAGTTCTGCTCTGAAGCTTTATCCTTCTCGGTAGCATAAGCCTTTATGCCTGTCTTCGTTTTCTCCACCATAGTCGGCAAGTCCACTTCAGCCTTGTCTTCCATATTTGAGTTAGTCTTATCGTCATCCGTTCCAGAATCTGAGCTGATTGCTCGTACCGAGTCCTCACTCGTGATGGCTTTTAGATAGTGCCATTCCATGTCTATTTTCTTAATCCACTCCCGTCCTAGAAGTGGTGGTCCTCCCTCAGGTAATACGTACAAGTTCATTCTCGGGTGTTCTTTACCCCTCTCTCTCACCTTGACTCTTATCTTCCCCATGGGGTATACTTTATGCCCCGTGTATGTCTGTAATACGAACTTGGTATTCCTTAAGGGTATGTGAGAGAATAGCCAGTGGTAGTCCCTTCGATTGATGACTGATAGAGCTGATCCAGTGTCCAACTCCATTCTTACTTGGACTCCAGCTATTCTTAGCATGACCCAGATAGTTTGTAGATCAGCTTCCCTCCCCACATTGTGAATTCTCAGACTACCCAGCTCCTGGTTGTTTGGGTCTGAGTCTGAATTCTGTTCGTCTGAATTCTTCTCAGCCACCTTGTGTACCTTGTTGTACTTTTCTTGTGGTGGCTTCCTTTGGTTGTTGGTCTTCTTCCCTGACCGGCATACCTTTGCGATGTGACCCAGTTTGCCACATTTCCTACATTCTTGGTTCTTAAACCAGCATTGATTCTGGTCGTGCGTTGTCTTCCCACAACGATAGCATTTTGTTGTATTCGAGGTAATTTGGTCCACCCCGAGTGCCGCCGCCTTCAGCTGCATTTCTGCCGTTCCTTTCGCTGCGGCTTCGTGCGATGCAGCTATAAGAACAGCCCTGTCTAGTGTGAGGTCGTTCTCTTCCAGTAGTCGCTTTTGCGTCCCTTCTTTGGACAATCCACATACGAACTTGTCTCGCAGTGCCTCTGTCAGATTCCCTCCGAACTGGCAGTATTTCGCCAGCCTACGCAGTTCGACCAAGTATTCCGCGTTACTTTCGTCTTTCCTCTGCGTTCTTGCATAGAATTTGAATCGTTCAGCCAGCATCAACGGTGTGGGGTTCAAGTGGTCCTTCAGCACAGCCACAATCTCTTCGAAAGTCTGATCCGCCGGTTTATCTGGTGCTATTAGATGCTTCAAGAGCCCGTATGTTTTTGCCCCCATCGAGTTTAGCAATGTTATCGCCTTGTCGTCTTCCTCTATTTTGTTGGCTTCACAATAAATCTCTATGCGTTCCACGTACGTGGCCCAGTCTTCTATCTCAGAATTAAAATCGTTAATATTCCCTCGCTTAGGCATCTTTCTTTCCTTGGGAGCAGCACAAGTATTTCTTTAAGTATTCTTATTTATTTGTTTATTTCTAAGATGGCGGTTTTTCCCGCGAAAATGGCGGTTTCCCGCTCTTTCCTTCTCTCTCCGTCCACTTCAATGGCAGTTAAGATGGCGGTTTTCCCGCGAAAATGGCGGTTTCCCGCTCTTTCCTTCTCTCCCCGCCCACTTCAATGGCGGTTTCCCGCTACTGTCGTCTTCTCCGCCTAATGGCGGCTTCCCGCATTTCTTCCCTGGTGGAAGGGGTACGCTTTCCCCACAGTGGACAGGTTCAGCCGCTGGCTGGCTTCCGCACAGCTCCCCTTACTCGGCTCTGTCTTTCTCTCTCGCTCGCACGGCTCTACCGGCGCTGGGTACACCCCGTTCACGGATAACAGTTCAGCCGCTGGACTGGCTCTCGCGCAGTCTCTCTCCCCTTGCTCGGCTCTGTCTCTCTCTCCCGCTCGCACGGCTCTACCGGCGCTGGGTACACCCCGTTCACGGATAACAGTTCAGCCGCTGGACTGGCTCTCGCGCAGTCTCTCTCCCCTTGCTCAGCTCTGTCTCTCTCTCCCACACGTTCGGCTCTACCGGCGCTGGGTACCCCGTTGGCGGAGAACAGTTCAGCCGCTGGACTGGCTCTCGCGCAGCCTCCTTTGGTCAGCTCTGCCTCTCCCACACGCTCGGCTCCCGTTCGCCTCCCAGCCCTCACGCAGTCCGGTGCTTCCCTCCCTGGCTGCGGCTGAGTTTCTCTCTTCCCGCGCCTGCTCCCGGTCTCAGCGCTTCGTGGCTTCGGTCGCTGCCCGGCTTTTCCCGCCGATCGCGGTCCGGCTATCTCACGACTCCGTTGGACCCGCCTTCCTGACCAGCTCTGCTCCCCCTCGACCGTGGTCGAGTGCACAGCCCTTATCCTCCGGATTTCGTTACACTTTCCCCTACTCACAGTCTCCGCGGCCGCCTTGTTTCCTGCTGATCGGCTCACTCCGCACCGTGGTAGAAGGGTAGTCAGTGCCTGTTGCTGCTGGAAGCTTTTGTTGCTAAAGTCTTCTTCCTTTCTATTGCTGCAGCCTCGTGTTTTCTCCCAGCATAACGACGAGGGCGGTTGCCTCTCTTCGACGCTCTTTAGTTGCTTTGGTAGTCTTGCCGCAGGGTACGATCGGACTCGTCGCCACTGTAAAGTCTGTGGGTTGTACTGTTAATAACGACACAGACTTCAGGAGTAACAAACAAACAGGTCTTTACTATTCAGAGGTCAGGGCGAATCTGCCCCAGCAATCCTGCCACAACACTTATATACTGGTGTGGTCACTGTCGGTATTACAGTATACAGAAGCCAAACAAGTAGTGCCACACCTAAAGTAGTTCTCTTAAAGGTGAACGGTTACATACAATAGTTTCCTTAAAGGTAGACGGGTACATACACTACAGCGACGATGAAGGAACGGCCGATATGCTTCCAAGTCGGGATGGTGTGTGACTTGGAGTGATCTTGGAGGTGATGGTGTTCCCAATGCGCCTGCTGCCCTTGTCCTTCTAGGTGGTAGAGGTCGCGGGGTTTGGGAGGTGCTGCCGAAGAAGCCTTGGCGAGTCGCTGCAGTGCATCTTGCAGATGGCACTCGGTGAAGCTAAGGCCTGTGTGATGTAATAAAACTCACTACGCACGTGGTTTGAGTATAAAGCAAGGCTTTAATCAACTTGTTTCAAAACATGGAGGTCTAGTTGTACTTCATTAGCTCCTTGTCTTTACAAAATGTCCCAGGGCAAGCTGGGCCCACGCCCGAGTATTTATACTCCTTGGACGGCGCCACCAGCTGGCCGTCCAGTGTTATTTCATGAGTAGTTTCTTTATGATGATGAGATTTATAACACTGTGCACGGAGGGTTAATCCTGAAGTTGGAGCGCGTGCTTTGGGAGAAAGTGGGAGATGTTGTTTGAAAGCCAGTGCTTTCACTATTCTGGTCAAGCCGATGCTCTTATCTACTTTCCCCATGACGTTCCCCTGATAGCCACGCTGTGTTTGATAAGACAGGCTTTAGTACACAGACCCATAAAGATTAGATATGACAGACAACTGGGGAATTCCAGATGCAAGGAAGGGTCAAAGGTGATTGACTGAATATCAAGCCAAGAATACACGGACGCTGAAGGGTAAGGCAAGTTTTTTATCATCTCACTCATTCCTGTTTGAAGCTCGTTCACTTTGGTTTGCTGCCATACGTTAACTCTTGGAGTGGGTGATTTTCAATATAGTGAAACATGGACTGAGATAATCAGATACTCCACAGGACAGAGCTGGCTCCTGTGCTACTGGGGCAGGTGGAGAATGCTATCTGGTCGGCAGAATTGGATAATGTCGGGATGGATGAATATTCGGGAGCGTTGCTTGATTAGCTTTGAGTATTTATACAGCGATTTCCCTCAGAAGTTAAATAGATGGGGTAGAGCCCCATAAGATAATAACATAAGAGATAGGAGCAGGAGTCGGCCATTCGGCCCCTCGAGCCTGCTCCGCCATTCAATAAGATCATGGCTGATCATCGACCTCAACTCCACTTTCCCGCCCGATCCCCATATCCCTTGATTCCCCTAGAGTCCAAAAATCTATCGATCTCAGCCTTGAATATACTCAACGACTGAGCCTCCACAGCCCTCTGGGGAGGAGAATTCCAAAGATTCACCACCCTCTGAGTGAAGAAATTCCTCCTCATCCCAGTCCTAAATTGCCGAGCCCTTATCCTGAGACTGTGATCCCTGGTTCTAGACTCTCCAGCCAGGGGGAAACAGCCTCTCAGCATCTACCCTGTCAATCCCCCCTCAGAATTTTATATGTTTCAATGAGATCACCTCTCGTTCTTCTAAACTCCAGAGAGTATCGGCCCAATCTCCTCAATCTCTCCTCATAGGACAACCATCTCATCCCAGGGATCAGTCTAGTAAAATGAGCCAGGGTTCCCACGACTGTGGAAATCGGGAGAAGATGCACCACACGGTCCATCAGCCGATCAGCACTCATTCTCTAGGCTCGGGCATGAGGAATGATCACCTGGGCAAGGTGTCAGAGCGTCTCCAGGACGTGTGGAATCATATCCCAGCGCGAGGCAGTGCCTTCAGGAGATTAGCAGAGAAAATAGTGGGGGGTGGGGAAATGTCAAAAAGAACAGCATCAAGGATTGGAGAGAACTGAGATGTTCTACCGATCAGGAAAGGCTGAGCAGGCTGGGGGCGCTTTTCTCTACAATAACAACAACAACTTGCATTTATATAGCACCTTTAATGTAGTAAAACGTCCCAAGGCATTGCAAGGAGTGTAACAAGACAACAAATTTGACACCGAGCCACATAAGGAGATATTAGGGCAGGTGACCAAAAGCTTGGTCAAAGAGGGAGGTTTTAAGGAGCGTCTTAAAGGAGGAGAGAGAGGCGGAGAGGTTTAGGGAGGGAATTCCAGAGCTTAGGGCCCAGGCAGCTGAAGGCACGGCCGCCAACGGTGGAGCGATTAAAATCGGGAGATGCTCAAGATGCCAGAATTGGAGGAGCTCAGAGATCTCGGGGGTTGTGGGGCTGGAGGAGGTTACAGAGATAGGGAGGGGCGAGGCCATGGAGGGATTTGAAAACAATGATGAGAATTTTGAAATCGAGGTGCTGGTTAACCGGGAGCTAATGTAGGTCAGCGAGCACAGGGAGTGATGGGTGAACGGGACTCGGTGCAAGTTAGGACACGGGGCAGTGAGCACAGGGGGTGATGGGCGAACGGGACTTGGTGCGAGTTAGGACACGGGGCAGTGAGCACAGGGGGTGATGGGCGAACGGGACTTGGTGCGAGTTAGGACACGGGGCAGTGAGCACAGGGGGTGATGGGCGAACGGGACTTGGTGCGAGTTAGGACACGGGGCAGTGAGCACAGGGGGTGATGGGCGAACGGGACTTGGTGCGAGTTAGGACACGGGGCAGTGAGCACAGGGGGTGATGGGCGAACGGGACTTGGTGCGAGTTAGGACACGGGGCAGTGAGCACAGGGAGTGATGGGCGAACGGGACTTGGTGCGAGTTAGGACACGGGGCAGTGAGCACAGGGGGTGATGGGTGAACGGGACTCGGTGCGAGTTAGGACACGGGGCAGTGAGCACAGGGGGTGATGGGTGAACGGGACTCGGTGCGAGTTAGGACACGGGGCAGTGAGCACAGGGGGTGATGGGCGAACGGGTCTTGGTGCGAGTTAGGACACGGGGCAGTGAGCACAGGGGGTGATGGGCGAACGGGACTTGGTGCGAGTTAGGACACGGGGCAGTGAGCACAGGGAGTGATGGGCGAACGGGACTTGGTGCGAGTTAGGACACGGGGCAGTGAGCACAGGGGGTGATGGGTGAACGGGACTCGGTGCGAGTTAGGACACGGGGCAGTGAGCACAGGGGGTGATGGGTGAACGGGACTCGGTGCGAGTTAGGACACGGGGCAGTGAGCACAGGGGGTGATGGGTGAACGGGACTCGGTGCGAGTTAGGACACGGGGCAGTGAGCACAGGGGGTGATGGGTGAACGGGACTCGGTGCGAGTTAGGACACGGGGCAGTGAGCACAGGGGGTGATGGGTGAACGGGACTCGGTGCGAGTTAGGACACGGGGCAGTGAGCACAGGGGGTGATGGGTGAACGGGACTCGGTGCGAGTTAGGACACGGGGCAGTGAGCACAGGGGGTGATGGGCGAACGGGACTTGGTGCGAGTTAGGACACGGGGCAGTGAGCACAGGGGGTGATGGGTGAACGGGACTTGGTGCGAGTTAGGACACGGGGCAGCAGAGTTTCGGATGACCTCAAGTTTACGACTAGAAAATAGCAGACTGAGGGGTGACCTGATTAAGGTCTTTAAGGTTATGAAAGGGTTCGATAGGGTCGACGTAGAGAAGATGTTTCCACTTGTGGGGGAGACCAGAACTAGGGGCCATCAATATAAGATAGTCACTGATAAATCCAATCAGGAATTCAGGAGAAACTTCTTTACCCAGAGAGTGGTGAGAATGTGGAACTCGCTCCCACAGGGAGTGGTTGAGGCGAATAGTATAGATGCATTTAAGGTGAAGCTGGATAAACACATGAGGGAGAAAGGAATAGAAGGTTATGTTGATAGGGTGAGATGAAGAGGGGTGGGAGGAGGTTGGTGTGGAGCAGAAACACCGGCACGGACGTAAAGGCTGGTTTCTATGCTGTAAATACTGGGTAATACATTGTAATTTTATGGGAGTGAGTTTCAGAGCTTATGGAATAAGTGAAGAAGCACAGCCTTGTCAACTGTTGGCCTCAGTACTACAAGCCATCTACTAAGCTGCTTAACTCCGATTGTGGGCCCCACCAAACGCTAACCCTTGACTGTCTCTTGAACTGAATAAAAAATCTACTAATATAGGGAAGGGAATGCTGCAATGGAGTGTGAGAGTGTGTGTGTGTCTTTGCCCGATACGAGACTCCCAAAACAAGCGCTCTACTTGGAGCTCCGACATGGCAAGAGAGCCCCAGGTGGGCAGAGGAAACGCTTCAAGGACACCCTCAAAGCCTCCTTGAAAAAGTGCAAAATCCCCACCGACACCTGGGAATCCCTGGCCCAAGACCGCACAAAGTGGTGGAGAAGCATCCGGGGAAGGCGCCGAACACCTCGAGTCTCTTCGCCGGGGAGCAAGCGGAAGCCAAGCGCAAACAACGGAAGGAACGCACGTCAACCCAAGCACCCTACCCACCCGCCCCTTCAACCACCGTCTGCCCCACCTGTGACAGAGATTGTCGGTCCCGCATTGGACTCCTCAGTCACCTGAGAACTCATTTTTAATGTGGAAGCAAGTCATCCTCGGTTCCGAGGGACTGCCTAAGAAGAAGAAGTCTTTATAGATGATTGGGAAGAGCAGAGTATGTACGTGTGCACATGTAGCTTATTGGAAAACGATGCAGTGATGGAAATCGCGGGCAGGTTAGTCAGAAGGGGATCCAATAATGACGTATGTCCGGACGTTGAATATTAGAAAAAGAAGCAAGGGCGGACCTTTTGTTGTTCACTTCAGGAATGGGATGCACGATTGGAATCCTCTCGCTATGAAGGCCAACATACCATTTGCCTTCTTAACCGCCTGCTGCACCGGCATGCTTACCTTCAGCGACTGGTGCACAAGGACACCCAGGTCTCGTTGCTCTTCCCCTTCTCCCAATCTATTGCCATTCAGATAATAATCTGCCTTCCTGTTTTTGCCACCAAAGTGGATAACCTCACATTTATCCATATTATACTGCATCTGCCCAATCACCCAACCTGTCCAAATCGTACTGGAGTTTCTCTGCATCCTCCTCACAGCACACATGCCCACCCAGCTTTGTGTCGTCTGCAAACTTGGAGATATTACATCTAGTTCCGTTGTCTAGATCATTTATATATATTGTGAATAGCTGGGGTCCTAGCACCGATCTCTGCGGTACCCCACTAGTCACTGCCTGCCACTCGGAAAAAGACCCGTTTATTCCAACTCTTTGCTTCCTGTCTGCCAACCAGTTCTCTACCCAAGACAGTACCTTACCCCCAATCCCATGTGATTTAAATTTACATGCTAATCTCTTATGCGGGACCTTATCGAAAGCCTTTTGAAAATCCAAATACACCACTGGTTCTCCCTTATCTATTCTACCAGTTACATCCTCAAAAAATTCCAGTAGATTAGTCAAGCATGATTTACCTTTTGTAAATCCATGTTGACTTTGTCCGATCCTGTCACTGTTTTCCAAGTGCTCTGCTATTACATCTTTTATAATGGACTCTAGCATTTTCCCCACTACCGATGTCAGGCTTACCAGTCTATAATTCCCCGTTTTACCTCTACCACCCTTTTTGAACAGTGGGGTTACATTAGCTACCCTCCAATCCATGGGAACTGTTCCAGAGTCTATAAAATTTTGGAAGATGACCAGCAATGCATCTACTATTTCTAGGGCCACTTCCTTAAGTACCCTAGGATGTAGATTATCAGGCCCTGGGGATTTATCGGCCTTCAATCCCGTCAATTTCCCTAACACCATTTCCCTACAAATACTGATTTCATTCAGTTCCTCCCTCTCATTAGACCCTATGTTCCCCGACATCTCTGGGAGGTTATTTGTGTCCTCCTTTGTGAAGACAGAACCAAAGTATGTATTTAATTGGTCTGCCATTTCTTTGTTCCCCATTATAAATTCCCCTGAGTCTGACTGCAAGGGACCTACACTTGACTTCACCAATCTTTTTCTCTTCACATATCTATAGCTTTTACACTCAGTTTTTAGGTTCCCTGAAAGCTTACTCTCATAATCTATTTCCTCCTCTTAATTAATCCCTTTGTCCTCCTTTGGTGAATCCTAAACTGCTCCCAATCCTCGGGTTTTCTGCTTTTTCTGGCCAAATTATATGTCCTCTCCTTGGGTCTTATGCTGTCCCTAATTTCCCTTGTTAGCCACGGTTGAGCCACCTTTTTTGTTTATTTTTATGCCAAACAGGGATGAACAAATTCTGGAGTTCATCCATGCAATCTTTAAATGTTTGCCATTGCCTATCCACCGTCAACCCTTTAAGTAACGTTCCCCAATCCATCCTAACCAACTCGTGCCTCATACCATCGTAGTTTCCTTTATTTAAATTCAGGACCCTAGTCTCTGAGTCAAATACTTCACTCTCCATTTTAATGAAGAATTCTATCATATTATGATCGCTCCTCCCCAAGGGGCCTCACACAACAAGATTGCTAATTAATCCTTTCTCATTACATAATACCCAGTCTAAGATGGCCTGATCGCTAGTTGGTTCCTCGACATATTGGTCCAGGAAACCATCCCGTATACACTCTAGGAATTCCTCCTCCACAGTATTGTTACTAATTTGGTTAGCCCAATCTATATGTAGATTAAAGTCACCCATGATAACTGCTGTGCCCTTATTGCACGCATCTCTAATTTCCCATTTAATGCCATCCCCAACCTCAGCATTACTCTTTGGGAGTCTGTATACAACTCCCACTAACGTTTTCTGCCCCTTGGTATTTCTCAGCTCTGCCCATACAGATTCCACATCATCAGAGCTAATATCCTTCCTTACTATTGTGTTAATCTCCTCTTTAACCAGCAATGCTACCCCACCTCCTTTTCCCTTTTCCTGTCCTTCCTGAATATTGAATACACCTGGTTGTTAAATTCCCAGTCTTGGTCACCCTGGAGCCACGTCTCCGTAATCCCAATTATATCATATCCGTTTACATCTACTTGCGCAGCGAATTCATCCACCTTATTACGAATGCTCCTTGCATTAAGACACAAGGCATTCAGGCTTGATTTTTTAACACTCTTAGTCCTTATAGAATTCTTATTTACTGTGGCCCTGTTTGATTTACACCCTTGATTTCTCTGCCTTCCACTTTTGCTTTTCTCCTTCCTGCCTTTTGTTTCTATCCTTGCTTCCCTTTCCTCTGTCTCCTTGCACAGGTTCCCAACCCCCTGAGGGGCTCCCTCAGTACTGCCCCTCCAACAGTGCGACGCTCCCGCAGTACTGCCCCTCCAAGAGTGCGGCGCTCCCTCAGTACTGCCCCTCTGACAGTGCGGCGCTCCCTCAATACTGCCCCTCCGACAGTGCAGCGCTCCCTCAGTACTGACCCTCCGACACTGCAGCGCTCCCTCAGTACTGCCCCTCCGACAGTGCGGTGCTCCCTCAGTACAGCCCCTCCGACAGTGCGGCGCTCCCTCAGTACCGCCCCTCCGACACTGCAGCGCTCCCTCAGTACTGCCCCTCCGACAGTGCGGCGCTACCTCAGTACTGCCCCTCCGACAGTGCAGCGCTCCCTCAGTACTGCCCCTCAGGCAATGCAGCGCTCCCTCAGTACTGCCCCTCCGACACTGCAGCGCTCCCTCAGTACTGCCCCTCCAACAGTGCGGCGCTACCTCTGTACTGCCCCTCCGACAGTGCGGCGCTCCCTCAGTACTGCCCCTCCAACAGTGCGGTGCTCCCTCAGTACTGCCCCTCCGACAGTGCGGCGCTCCCTCAGTACTGGCACTGTAGACTTTTGTGCTCAAGTCTCTGGGGTGGGGCTCGAACCTACAACCTTCTGACTAAGAGGCGAGAGAGAGAGAGAGAGCTACCCACTGAAGGGGCCTGAATATCAGGCGCTGCCTTTAACGGGCGGCCGATCCTGTACCGCCTGCTTGGCACCACTGCCCGAGGCCAATATCTCGCCCTATGTGTTTTTGGGTGGAGAGTGAGTGTGAGTTCCGTACACACGGAGTGAAGCTGTTGCTGGCGTGATGTAAGGCGCTAAGACACGGGCGCTGATCGGCAGCGGGTTGAAGCTACCTCGGTCAAGCTTGGGCGGAAATCTGCACTGGTTCCCTACACCAACCTTGCTGTCAGCGACTCGCACCAAAGTCTCCTGGCACTCCCGCCAGCGTATGCCTGAATATCAATGGAAAAAAATGTGTGCCATCTTGGCCGCCAATGAACGCACAGGACGTAGACCGTTGATCCGGCTGGAAAAACAGCCGGAAGAAATGGCTTCGGGGGGTCCCCCCACCCCCCCCGCCCCGCTTAAAATTACGAGCTTAGATCACGCCCGTTCAGAACCGGACGTTAATGCAGGGAACTCGCGCCCGCTGGCGGCCAGAGCTTTGGTCGGGATCTGATGGACGCAGCCCCGCCGTACCGCGCGGGGGTTGACTGAGGAAAATTGGCACGCGACGCCGTCGTGGCGTGAAAGCCGGCGGAATTTCCTGAAAAAAAAAGGCCGAAACTTTCCAGGAAATTCCGGGCCAGCGAAGGGACGGGTCGCAGCATAGATAAGAACATCAGAAATAGGAGCAGGAATAGGCCACTCGGCCCCTCGAGCCTGCTCCGCCATTCAATAAGATCGTGGCTGATCTTGGGGGCTCAAAGCCGCTTCCCTGCCCGCTCCCCATAACCTTCACTCCCTTATCTTGTAAAAATCTGTCTATCTCCACCTTTAGTGACCCAGCCTCCGCGGCTCTCTGGGGCAGAGATTTACGACCCTCTGAGAGAAGTAATTCCTCCTCATCTCAGTTCTAAAAGGGCGACCCTTTATTCTGAAACTATACCCCCGGAGTTCTAGATTTCCCCACGAGGGGGAAACATCCTCTCTGCATTTACCTTGTCGAACCCGCTCAGTATCTTATATGTTTCAATGTGATCACCTCTCATTCTTCTAAACTCCAATGAGTATAGGCCCAGCCTGCTCAACCTTTCCTCATAAGTCAACCCCCATCATCTCAGGAATCAACCGAGTGAATCGTCTCTGAACTGCCTCGGTACTGGATAATTACAGAAAGGAGATTATGATAAGCTGCAGGAAAGAAGGTCGGGGCCTGAACACAGCACAGGCAAGAAGGACAATGTTTCGGCCTCACACAGGCCTGAAGAAAAAGACGTACCATTTGAGACCGGTCTCAAAGTGCAGAAGCTCTGGGTAAAGAGACAATTGTTTTAAGCCATTAAAAAAAAAAGCATTACTTTTTCAAAATGTGACATCCCTTCAGAAGACAAAGCAGTGGGCCCGAGGAGGACGTGAAGGCCCCACACCCCGAGGAGCTGAACATCGCATCAACTACACAAACAGCAGGGCCGCAACAGTTGAGACTGTGAGGTCTCGCAACAGTTCAGGAGTGATGTCCGTTTTAATGCTTTCCTGATCTCCTCCTTCCCCCGCCCCCCGGCCCCCCGCAACAGATGAGCGTAGATTGGCCGAGGCACACCGTGGAGCTTCACGACCATCCCCTGCCCCCGACCAACCGCACCCCGCCACAATAGTTAGCAGGGTGAGGCGGGACCTACGACCACGCCGCGCCGACCGCCTCTTGGGCCTGGTCTCCCGATCATCCTCACATCTATGGCGGCCACCGTGTGAAAGTCCGACGCAGGGACGGAGCGACGTTTTATAAATGACAGAAAAAAAAACGGGTGAGGCTCTGCACATGCCCGCTGGGATGTCGGGAATAACAGCCCCTTCCCTCAAAGAGAACAGGGCCCCCCCCTGTCAGAAGTGCAGGTAGAACGCAGTCGCATCGTCGATTTAACCACGGGCATCACAGCGAGCAATGCAACAAATAAAAAACAACTGGATTCCCAAAGACTCCCCCAGACGCCGAGTTTCTGAACCATAAAAACGCGAAAACACGCGTGCCGACCTGCGTGTGCGCGCGTGCAATGTTTGCAACTTCTCAAGAACACGCGCGGGTGTTTGAGTGTGGGTGTGAATGAGGGGGCACGTTTCTGTGTGCACGGGCGGCCCTACGCAGGCCTGTGTTCCTTTGCGTGCGTGCGTGTACATCCAACAACATGTGCGTGTGTGTGTCTCTGGGGGGGGCACATGCATGCCTTAATGCTCCCTTTAAGCTGCGCCTGCGCGCAGCGCTCCGGGGGTCCCGGCGGGGCGGGGGGGAGATGCCCTTTTACAGGAAACTCTTTGGTATCCGGCACCGACGGGACCAGGATGGTGCCGGTTGATTAAAATTTCCGGATGACGGAGAGAGTTATCTATCGTGGCTATTTTTAACAAACAATAATAAAAAAAATAAAAAAATGTGCAGTATGCAGTAATCGGGTACTCACCCACCGAATGTTGTGTTAAATGGATGGTGGAAGATGCTTGATTAAGTACAGTATGGCCAGTTGAGGGTAATCCATAACTCTTTAATTACTTAACAGTAAAACAAAACGGATGGGAAGAGGCTACCGGCAGCGCGGGAGAGTCAGACTCCTGTTACTGAGGTGTTCCAACTTCCGGCAGCGCCAAGAAGCCGAGTAGTGGCGGTTTGGAGAACTACTCCCACTGACTAACTCGGCCGCCGCGGGGGCCTCGGACTCGGCAACATTGCCGGTTATTGAGGTGACGTTTTCTCAGAGTATGAATTTTGCCGGTTAATAGAGAACTCTGGATATTTTAGGTGCCGTTTAAATGAGAGTTTCCTGTAAATTGAAAAACATTTCCGACGGGCCGTGCAGCCCCCTCAAAAAAATTACAGGGGGCGCTAGCGTGTATGTGGTCATTTGCAAAAATGTGTACACTCTGTCGTGTGTAGATATGTGTGCGTGTATATAGTTGGTCCTCTACGTGGTCATGTGAGCCTGCGCCTATACTGGATGCGCGCGCTCAAATGTGCGCTGGAATGCAAATCTTCAGCTGGACGCTGTTTGCCAGCGAGTGAGCTTTTAACTTCACTTCAAAATGCAGACTGGCAAGATCCCACCACGCTGCTGTCTCCAGTCAGCAGTAACCCCTCACCAGCCCCCATTAAGCAGAACACAACCTCCGGGCAACGTAACTAACAGCACAGTACAAACGTGGAGATAGATAAGCAACAGTACTCACCTTCAATCATGTGCTCTTCTACAGGCCGGCGGAGAGGAGGCGGGGAGCAGCAGAGGAAGAAATGAGAGAGGGACACAATTAGACACCAGCATGCCACCACAGTAAACAGCACTGAACATCAGAAATCACAATTTTACTCCTCCCCAAGACATTCTTAGATCATAGAAACATAGAAACATAGACGATAGGAGCAGGAGTCGGCCATTCGGCCCATCAAGTCTGCTCCGCCATTCAATAAGATCATGGCTGATCCTCCATCTCAATACCATATTCCCGCTCTCTCCCCATACCCCTTGATGCCTTTTGTGTCGAGAAATCTATCCATCTCCTTCTTAAATATATTCAGTGACTTGGCCTCCACAGCCTTCTGTGGTAAAGAATTTCACAGGTTCACCACCCTCTGAGTGAAGAAATTTCTCCTCATCTCAGTCCTAAATGTCCTACCCCGTATCCTCAGACTGTGACCCCTCGTTCTAGACCCCCCAGCCAGGGGAAACATCCCCCCTGCATCCAGTCTGTCTAGCCCTGTCAGAATTTTATACGTTTCAATGAGATCCCCTCATTCTTCTAAACTCCAGTGAATACAGGCCGAGTCGACCCAATCTCTCCTCATACGACAGTCCTGCCATCCCAGGAACCAGTCTGGTGAACCTTCGCTGCACTCCCTCTATGGCAAGTATATCCTTTCTTCAGTAAGGAGACCCAAACTGCACACAGTACTCCAGGTGTGGTCTCACCAAGGCCCTGTATAACTGTAGTAAGACATCCTTGCTCCTGTACTCAAATCCTCTTGCAATGAAGGCCAACATACCATTTGCCTTCCTAACTGCTTGCTGCACCTGCATGTTTGCTTTCAGTGACTGGTGTACAGGACACCCAGGTCCCTTTGTACACTTGTGGAACTATACCCCTTGGTTCCCTTAGTATCCAAAAATCTATCGATCTCAGCCTTGAATATACTCAGCGACTGTGCATCTGGGGTAGAGAATTCCAAAGAGTTCTCCCCGGTGTCCTGGGCCAATATTTATCTCTCAACCAACATCACTAAAACAGATGATCCGGTCATTAACACATTGCTGTTTGTGGGAGCTTGCTGTGCGCAAATTGGCTGCCGCGTTTCCTTCATTACAACAGTGACCACACTTCAAAAAGTACTTCATTGGCTGTAAAGCGCTTTGGGACGTCCTGAGGCTGTGAAAGGCGCTGGAGAAATGCAAGTCTGTCTTGAGCAACAATGCACTTGGTGACCTTCCCTGTTAACTTACTCCACGAGTGTATTAACCTTTGGGTAGAAGGAGTTCCACCTGACTTCACCTCGTTCTGATAACTTCCACGTTTTTAATCCACGTCCACTGGGACTGGAACTCTGCATCATAGTGAACCAAATATCTGCATCAATTATCAATCCTTTGTCAGAACTTGGAAGACTCAAATAGGTCAAATCTAAATCTCTTCTCCAACTAACAAAACCAAGCCCTTAACCTTTCCAAATCATCAATATTACTGCTACCCAGAATAGTGGACGAGGGGCCAAACGGCCTTCTCCTGCTCCTATTTCTTATGTTCTTATACATGGAGATATTGTTCTGTTTAATTAACCGTCGAGCACTTGAAACGCCATAGCATACAAGGCTACGGACCAAGTGCTGGAAAATGGGATTAGAATAGACAGGGCTTGATGGCCGGTGTGGACACGATGGGCCGAAGGGCCTCTTTCTGTACTGTATAACTCCATGACTCTATGACATGTAGACGAGTTAAAAATGTACAAACGAGGACTTAACTGCACCATGTGATGTGAATCTTAAGTCATGAGACACAGCAACCTGCATTTATATAGCGCCTTTAACGGAGTAAAACGTCCCAAGGTGCTTCACAGGAGCGATTATCAAACAGAATTTGACACCAAGCCGCATAAGGAGATATTAGGACAGGTGACCAAAAGCTTGGTCAAAGAGGTCAGTTTTAAGGAGGGTCTTAAAGGAGGAGAGAGAGGCGGAGAGGTTTAGGGAGGGAATTCCAGAGCTCAGGGCCCAGGCAGCTGAAGGCACGGCCGCCAATGGTGGAGCGATGGAAATCGGGGGATGCGCAAGAGGCCGCAATTGGAGGAGCGCAGAGATCTCGGGGGGTTGTAAGGCACTCAGGGGCTGGGCATCGGATTGCGCCCGAACCGGAGACTGTGCGCCAAAGCAAGAGGCGGGTACAGTGGTAGGGCATCCCAGCATCTCAAGCACTAATGAGCCCTCTCTACAGAGACTAGAAGGCCTCGAATCTCATGGAGGGAAAACCTACTGATAGGCTCCCAGAATCTACTATCCATTACATATCATACTATGCACAACATTGCTATCATCTCTCGTCCCATTTGAAATAAATTGAAATAGAGCAAGTCCCAAGTGTGAGGAAACATTCACTGTGTCACTCTTGGGATTTTCAAATTAATTTGAGAGCGAACGCGATTGACATTCTGAGCTCTAATCAAGAAGGTAAGGCGCACTAAGAATCAAGAATAGCTGAGGTTGCAATGGCCTGGTGATGGCAGACATAACTAGTAGCCATCAAGAGTCCAGTCAGGAGAAGATGTCATCGTCCATTGCAATATATGTCTGAGATGTACAGTCTTAACAGCACGAGGTCCACTCAATCTGCAAAGGCCCTGCATCAGCCAATCTGCTGTTGGTATCGAGGGCGGAAATCGCAGGGCTACACAATCAACAGGGAGCCATGAGCGCCGCACTATCAGAGGGGCAGTACTAAGGGAGCGCCGCACTGTCGGAGGGGCAGTACTGAGGGAGCGCCGCATTGTCGGAGGGGCAGTACTGAGGGAGCGCCATACTGTCGGAGGGGCAGTACTGAGGGAGCGCCGCACTGTCGGAGGGGCAGTACTGAGGGAGCGCCACACTGTCGGAGGGGCAGTACTGAGGGAGCGCCGCACTGTCGGAGGGGCAGTACTGAGGGAGCGCCACACTGTCGGAGGGGCAGTACTGAGGGAGCGCCGCACTGTCGGAGGGGCAGTACTGAGGGAGGGCCGCACTGTCGGAGGGGCAGTACTGAGGGAGGGCCGCACTGTTGGAGGGGCAGTACTGAGGGAGCGCCGCACTGTTGGAGGGGCAGTACTGAGGGAGCACCACACTGTCGGAGGGGCAGTACTGAGGGAGCGCCGCACTGTTGGAGGGGCAGTACTGAGGGAGCACCACACTGTCGGAGGGGCAGTACTGAGGGAGCGCTGCACTGTTGGAGGGTCAGTACGGAGGGAGCGCTGCACTGTCGGAGGGGCAGTACGGAAGGAGCGCTGCACTGTCGGAGGGTCAGTACTGAGGGAGCGCTGCACTGTCGGAGGGGCAGTACTGAGGGAGCGCCGCACTGTCAGAGGGGCAGTACTCAGGGAGAGCCGCACTGTCGGAGGGGCAGTACTGAGGGAGTGTTGCACTGTCAGAGGGGCAGTACTGAGGGAGCGCCGCGTTGTTGGAGGGGCAGTGCTGAGGGAGCACCGCACTGTCGGAGGGGCGGTACTGAGGGAGTGTTGCACTGTCGGAGGGGCGGTACTGAGGGAGCGCCGCATGGCTGATCTGTGACCTAACTCCATCTACCCGCCTTTGGCCTGTATCCCTTAATACCTTTGGTTAACAAAAATCTATCAATCTCAGATTTAAAATTAACAATTGATCCAGCACCAACAGCCACAACCCAAAGTCAGCACTGACAAGACTTCAAACTGATAGCATTCCAGGTCAGCAGAGCTCAGTTCCACACTGGGTATTGCATTTACCAACCAGAAGCATTAGGACTGTCGATATGGAGAGACTGGAGAAGCTGGGGTTGTTCTCCTTGGAGCAGAGAAGGTTAAGGGGAGATTGACCAGAATGGAACAGGGATGAGGGACTTCAGTGACATGGAGAGACTGGAGAAGCTGGGGTTGTTCTCCTTGGAGCAGAGAAGGTTAAGGGGAGATTGACCAGAATGGAACAGGGATGAGGGACTTCAGTTATGTGGAGAGACTGGAGAAGCTGGGGTTGTTCTCCTTGGAGCAGAGAAGGTTAAGAGGAGATTTGATAGAGGTGTTCAAAATCATGAAGGGTTTAGACAGAGTAGATAAGGAGAAACTGTTTCCAGTGACTGAAGGGTTGAGAACCAGAGGGCACAGATTTAAGATGATTGGCCAAAGAACCAGAGGCGACACGAGGAAAAACTTATTTACGCAGCGAGTGGTGAGGATTTGGAACGCGCTGCCTGATGGGGCGGTGGACACAGATTCAATAGTAGCCTTCAAAAGGGAATTGGATAGATACCGGAAGGAGAATAAATTGCAGGGATATGGGGAAAGAGCGGGGCAGTGGGACCAACTGGAGTGCTCGTCGAAAGAGCCGGCGCAGATTCGATGGGCCGAATGGCCTCCTTCTGTGATGCACCGTTCTATGATTCTATGACAGCTTTGTACGTCCATGAAAAGTAGACAAGTTATTGCCTTTGCAAATGGTGCCTTGCAAAAACTGAATTGAACACACAGACCTGTGCCTTGTCCAGAGCAGTCTCAATCACAGCAATGTGTGCCAACACGCTTGCTGTCCTCCCTGTGTCCTTGGCTGACTATCGATTTTCAGCTCAATACGAGTAATATTAAAAGCCCAAGGCAGCAAATATTGTGACACGATTTTTACCATTTTAACCCTTTCACTCCCTCTCAGTCACTTCAGAGCAGAGTTTGCCATCTTCCGCCGAGCCCGAAACTGGGCTGTCGGGGTTAGTTCTCCCCGGTGTCCTGGGGCCAATATTTATCCCTCAATGCACATCACTAAAAAAAAAACAGAGGATCTGGTCGTTTATCACGCTGCTGTTTGTGGACTCTTGCTGTGCGCAAATTGGCTCCCTCCCTCCAACTTCTGGCTGGTCCTACAGGTTGTACAGCTACAGACTGCCAGAAGGTATCAATGGACTGCTCAGGTGGGCAGAACAGTGGCAAATGGAATTCAATCCGGAGAAGTGTGAGGTGATGCATTTGGGGAGGGTTAACAAGGAAAGGAAATACACAATAAATGGTAGGACACTGAGAAGTGCCGAGGATCAGAGGGACCTTGGAGTGCAGGTCCACAGATCCCTGAAGGTAGCAGGAACAGTAGATAAGGTGGTTAAGAAGGCACATGGGATACTTGCCTTTATTAGCCGGGGCATAGAATATAAGAGCAGGGAGGTTATGTTTGAACTGTTTAAAACACTAGTTAGGCTGCAGCTAGAGTACTGCATGCAGTTCTGGTCACCACATTACAGGAAGGATGTGATCGCACTGGAGAGGGTGCAGAGGAGATTTACGAGGATGTTTCCTGGGCTGGAGAATTTTAGCTATGAGGAAAGATTGGACAGGCTGGGGTTGTTTGCTTTGGAATAGAGGAGGCTGAGGGGAGATTTAATTGAGGTGTATAAAATTATGAGGGCTTAGATAGAGTGGATAGGAAGGACCTACTTCCCTTAGCAGAGAGGTCAATAACCAGGGGGCATGGATTTGAAGTAATTGGTCGAAAGATTAGAGTGGAGTTGAGGAGAAATGTTTTCACCCAGAGGGTGGTGGGGGTCTGGAACTCACTGCCTGAAAGGGTGGTCGAGGCAGAAACCCTCATCACATTTAAAAAGTACTTGGATATGCACTGGAAGCGTCGTAACCTACAGGGCTACGGACCAAGAGCTGGAAAGTGGGATTAGGCTGGAGAGCTCTTTGTCGGCCGGCACGGACACGATGGGCCGAATGGCCTCCTTCTGTGCTGTAAATTTCTATGAAGCAAAGATTCTATGATTAAGAAAGAAAGGACTTGTGTTTCTCCAGCGCCTTGCACGACCTCAGGACGTCTCAAAGCGCTTCACAGCCAATGAAGTACTATTTGAAGTGTAGTCACTGTTGTAATGTGGGAAACATGGCAGCCAATTTGCGCACAGCAAGCTCCCACAAACAGCAATGTGATAATGACCAGATCATCTGTTTTAGTGATGTTGGTTGAGGGACAAATATTGGCCCCAGGACACAAATATTGGCTCGCTGTTGATCTACACTCCACCTTCTCCGCTGATTATCCATCCTTTCCGTAATGGAGTGCTCAAATCTGCATACAATTCTCGAAACTGCAGCCCCAGTCAGATCAATATTATCTCCTTGCTTTTGTACTCTGTGACAGGAGAAGATTACTTCAGCCGCCACGTACGAGATTCATGAGGGTTTGTCCATCCTCAGATTTACAGAGCAGAATAACTCACGCCAGACACCAGTCAATCTCCCCTGACGTTGCACACAGGCCGGGAAGGTAAATCACACTGGCAATTCTTGCACGAGCTTCTGCCAGGAAGACATTAGTAACCTCGCAGAACGGGCGTGTAAATGGCAGATGAACTTCGATATAGATCGGTGTGAGGTGGCACATTTTGGCAGGAGGAATAAGGAGGCCACCTACTGCGTGGAAAATAAGGGGGCTAAATTTGGTTGATTTGCGCCTCCCGTTAGTGACCTAAGAGGGCGCTAACGGAACGGGGCACAAATCAACTAGCGCCCGGGCACGGCGCCGCTCACACCTCCTGCGAAATTCAGCACGGGGTTAGCGGTGGCGCTAACCGTAAACGTCGCGTGGTGCTGTGCAGCCGGCGATGACGTCATTGGGTGGCGCCCCCCCCGACTTATCGTCGGACGCTACGTCCGCCGGGGTCAGTGGGGGGCCTACCTGCGGCCGGGGCGGCGCTAGTTAGAGGGGAAGTGGCGGGCGGCCATTTTTGTTGCTGGCCGCCTGCCAGCACAGTTGCTGTCCCCGGCTCCCCGTGAAGCCACCCCCCCGCCACCACGGGTTGCCGGCTGCTCTCCGTGAGCCCGGCACTCCTCTTGTGTGTCGGGCTCGTTTGCCGGCACTCCCGATCCCTGGTGGCCCAGCTGGGCGCTGGGACGCGCTGGGCCAGGCCCCTCCCCTTTAATAAGGGGAGGAAGGCCTGCAGTTCTGCGGCGCGATGTGCCAGTAATATTGGCTCGCAGCGCCCCAGGAGGGACGTGGGGCGCTTCCAGTAGTGCCCCATCTCACTCTCGGGGCGCTACCTGGGGAAATCGGCCACGGGGGCACTAACTTTTTCGGGGCGCTAAAATTAAGGGGCGCTACCGAATTTTTACCCCTAAGTGTCTAAATGGAGTAGAGGAGCAGAGGAATCTGAGGGTACAGATACACAAATCACTAAAAGTAACGACGCAGGTTAATGAGGCCATAAAAAAACCAAACAAAGCACTGGGGTTCATTTCTAGAGGGATAGAATTGCAAAGCAGAGAAGATTCCACTATCTCCAGGAGAATCGAGGGATATGGGGATTGGGCGGGAAAGTGGAGTTGAGGTGGAAGATTAGCCATGATCTTATTGAATGGCGGAGCAGGCTCGAGGGGCCGAATGGCCGACTCCTGCTCCTGTTTCTTATGTTCTTATTATGTTCTTAAGTTATGCTAATCTTGTATTGAACCGTGGTCAGACCACACTTGGAGCACTGCGCACAGTCCTGGTCTCCATATACCTTGGTTAGACCACGCTTGGAGCACTGTGCACAGTCCTGGTCTCCATATACCTTGGTTAGACCACACTTGGAGCACTGCGCACAGTCCTGGTCTCCATATACCTTGGTTAGACCACACTTGGAGCACTGCGCACAGTCCTGGTCTCCATATACCTCGGTTAGACCACACTTGGAGCACTGTGCACAGTCCTGGTCTCCATATACCTTGGTTAGACCACACTTGGAGCTTTGTGCACAGTCCTGGTCTCCATATACCTTGGTTAGACCACACTTGGAGCACCATGCACAGTTCTGGTCTCCATATACCTTGGTTAGACCACACTTGGAGCACTGTGCACAGTTCTGGTCTCCATATACCTCGGTTAGACCACACTTGGAGCACTGTGCACAGTCCTGGTCTCCATATACCTCGGTTAGACCACACTTGGAGCACTGGGCACAGTCCTGGTCTCCATATATCTTGGTTAGACCACACTTGGAGCACTGTGCACAGTCCTGGTCTCCATATACCTTGGTTGGATCACACTTGGAGCACTGGGCACAGTCCTGGTCTCCATATACCTCGGTTAGACCACACTTGGAGCACTGTGCACAGTCCTGGTCTCCATATACCTTGGTTAGACCACACTTGGAGCTTTGTGCACAGTCCTGGTCTCCATATACCTTGGTTAGACCACACTTGGAGCACCATGCACAGTTCTGGTCTCCATATACCTTGGTTAGACCACACTTGGAGCACTGTGCACAGTTCTGGTCTCCATATACCTCGGTTAGACCACACTTGGAGCACTGTGCACAGTCCTGGTCTCCATATACCTTGGTTAGACCACACTTGGAGCTTTGTGCACAGTCCTGGTCTCCATATACCTTGGTTAGACCACACTTGGAGCACCATGCACAGTTCTGGTCTCCATATACCTTGGTTAGACCACACTTGGAGCACTGTGCACAGTTCTGGTCTCCATATACCTCGGTTAGACCACACTTGGAGCACTGTGCACAGTCCTGGTCTCCATATACCTTGGTTAGACCACACTTGGAGCTTTGTGCACAGTCCTGGTCTCCATATACCTTGGTTAGACCACACTTGGAGCACCATGCACAGTTCTGGTCTCCATATACCTTGGTTAGACCACACTTGGAGCACTGTGCACAGTTCTGGTCTCCATATACCTCGGTTAGACCACACTTGGAGCACTGTGCACAGTCCTGGTCTCCATATACCTCGGTTAGACCACACTTGGAACACTGTGCACAGTCCTGGTCTCCATATACCTTGGTTAGACCACACTTGGAGCACTGGGCACAGTCCTGGTCTCCATATATCTTGGTTAGACCACACTTGGAGCACTGTGCACAGTCCTGGTCTCCATATACCTTGGTTGGATCACACTTGGAGCACTGGGCACAGTCCTGGTCTCCATATACCTCGGTTAGACCACACTTGGAGCACTGTGCACAGTCCTGGTCTCCATATACCTTGGTTAGACCACACTTGGAGCTTTGTGCACAGTCCTGGTCTCCATATACCTTGGTTAGACCACACTTGGAGCACCATGCACAGTTCTGGTCTCCATATACCTTGGTTAGACCACACTTGGAGCACTGTGCACAGTTCTGGTCTCCATATACCTCGGTTAGACCACACTTGGAGCACTGTGCACAGTCCTGGTCTCCATATACCTCGGTTAGACCACACTTGGAACACTGTGCACAGTCCTGGTCTCCATATACCTTGGTTAGACCACACTTGGAGCACTGGGCACAGTCCTGGTCTCCATATATCTTGGTTAGACCACACTTGGAGCACTGTGCACAGTCCTGGTCTCCATATATCTCGGTTAGACCACACTTGGAGCACTGTGCACAGTCCTGGTCTCCATATACCTTGGTTGGACCACACTTGGAGCACTGGGCACAGTCCTGGTCTCCATATACCTCGGTTGGACCACACTTGGAGCACTGTGCACAGTTCTGGTCTCCATATTATAAAAAGCATATCAAGGCACTGGAGAAGGTGCAAAAAGAGATTTAGTAGAATGATACCAGAACTGAGCGGTTCTACCTAGCAGGAAAGATTGAACAGGTCGGGGCTCTTTTCTCTAGAAAGGAGAAGGCTGAGGGGTGACCTGATCGAGGTCTTTAAGATTATGAAGGGGTTTGATAGGGTAGACGTAGAGAAGATGTTTCCACTTGTGGGGGAGACCAGAACTAGGGGCCATCAATATAAGATAGTCACTGATAAATCCAATCGGGAATTCAGGAGAAACTTCTTTCCCCAGAGAGTGGTGAGAATGTGGAACTCGCTACCACAGGGAGTGGTTGAGGCGAATAGCGGAGATGTATTTAAGGGGAAGCTGGATAAACACACGAGGGAGAAGGGTATTTTTAATATTCATTCTCAGGATGTGGGCGTTGCTGGCAAGGCCCAGCATTTATTGCCGATCCCGAATTGCCCTCGAGAAGGTGGTGGTGAGCCGCCTTCTTGAATAAGTGGCTCGCGAGGCCATTTCAGAGGGCTCGTTAAGAGTCAACCACATTGCTGTGCGTCTGGAGTCACGCATAGGCCAGACCGGGTAAAGGGAAAAGAAATGAGTGAACCAGCTGGGTTTTTACAACAATCCAGTAGTTTTTTTGGTCACCATTACTGATACTAGCTTTCTACTCCAGATTTAATTAATTGAGCCTAAATTCCCCAGCTGCCGTGTGTGGGATTTGAACTCACGTCTCTGAGTCCTTAGCCCAGGCCTCAGGATTACTAACCCAGCAACAGAACCACTGGGCTACCGTACCCTTGTTGATGGGGTGGGATGAAGAGGGGTGGGAGGAGGCTGGTGTGGAGCATAAACACCGGCACAGACCAGTTGGGCCGAATGGCCTGTTTCTGTGCTGTAAATACTGTGTACAGTAATACTTTGCAAGTGGCTGGACTCCAAGTCCTGAGATCTCAGCTCACACCAACCACACACTTTCGCAAGAACGTGGAACACCCTCGCACTGCAGACTGAGAGTCACACCTCAGTCACAAGACGAGCTGTCCTCAATGAACAGACAGTCCTCTCGTACAGATGTACCCTGTGATGCCGAATGCGTTCCGCTGCGACATGTTTTCGGTAACGTGTATTCAAGGGATGTTGCTTTTGAGGTTATTTTAAATAAGAACATAAGAATTAGGAGCAGGAGTCGGCCATTTCTGCCCCTCGAGCCTGCTCCGCCATTCAATAAGATCATGGCTGATCTTCGACCTCAACTCCACTTTCCCGCACTATCCCCAAATCCCTTGATTCCCTTAATATCCAAAAATCTATCGATCTCAGCCTTGAATATACTCAACGACTGAGCCTCCACAGCCCTCTGGGGTAGAGAATTCCAAAGATTCACCACCCTCTGAGTGAAGAAATTCCTCCTCATCTCAGTCCTAAATGGCCTAGCCCTTATTCTGAGACTGTGACCCCTGGTTCTAGACTCCCCAGCCAGGGGAAACATCCTCCCTGCATCTACCCTGTCAAGCCCTGTAAGAATTTTGTATGTTTCAATGAGATCACCTCTCATTCCTCTCAGCTCCAGAGAGTATTGGCCCAATCTACTCAATCTCTCCTCATAGGACAATCCCCCCATCCCAGGAACCAGTCTGGTGAACCTTCGTTGCACTCCCTCTATGGCAAGTATATCCTTCCTTAGGGAAGGAAACCAAAACTGTACACAAAACAGTTCATTTAGCAACTTTCATATTGCAGCATTTAATAAACCGCCCAAGCACGCGCTCCCAGTTGCTTTTGCATAAGAGATTAGCGTGCAAAGCTAAAGCACATGGGATTGGAGGCAAGGTACTGTCTTGGATAGAGAACTGGTTGGCAGACAGGAAGCAAAGAGTTGGAATAAACGGCTCTTTTTCCGAGTGGCAGGCAGTGACTAGTGGGGTACCGCAGGGATCGGTCCTTGGACCCCAGCTATTCACAATATACATTAATGATCTAGACGAGGGAACTAGATGTAATATCTCCAAGTTTGCAGATGACACAAAGCTGGGTGGGAGTGTGTGCTGCGAGGAGGATGCCGAGAAACTCCAGTATGATTTGGACAGGTTGGGTGATTGGGCAGAAACATGGCAGATGCAGTATAATGTGGATAAATGCGAGGTTATCCACTTTGGTGGCAAAAACAGGAAGGCAGATTATTATCTGAACGGCAATAGATTGGGAGAAGGGGAAGTGCAAAGAGACCTGGGTGTCCTTGTGCACCAGTCGCTGAAGGTAAGCATACAGGTGCAGCAGGCGGTTAAGAAGGCAAATGGTATGTTGGCCTTCATAGCGAGAGGGTTCGAGTACAAGAACAAGGATGTCTTGCTGCAGTTGTACAGGGCCTTGGTGAGACCACACCTTGAGTATTGTGTGCAGTTTTGATCGCCTTATCTGAGGAAGGATGTTCTTGCCATGGAGGAAGTGCAGCGAAGATTCTCAAGGCTGATACCTGGGATGGCAGGAATGACGTATGAGGAGAGATTGGGCTTATATTCGCTGGAGTTTAGAAGAATGAGAGGGGATCTCATTGAAATTTATAAAATTCTAACAGGACTAGACAGACTAGATGCAGGAAGGATGTTCCCGATGGCGGGGGAGTCCAGAACCAGGGGTCACAGTCTAAGGATAAGGGGTAAGCCATTTAGGACAGAGATGAGGAGGAATTTCTTCACCCAGAGAGTGGTGAACCTGTGGAATTCTCTACCACAGAAGGCAGTTGAGGCCAGTTCATTAAATATATTCAAGAAAGAGTTAGATATGTTTCTTAATGCTAAAGGGATATGGGGAGAAGGCAGGGACAGGGTACTGAATTTGGATGATCAGCCATGATCTCATTGAATGGCGGAGCAGGCTCGAGGGGCCGAATGGCCTACTCCTGCTCCTATCTTCTATGTTTCTATGTTTCCTCTGCGTGTTCGTTTTAATGAATTCCCTCAATTTGTTTTCCAAAAATTCATTCACAGTTTGGAGAATGAGCTAACAAAGCGTTGAGCTTGCTGAGGTCCCCTGTCAGAAAGCACGTGACAGAAACTGGGCACCGAATGGGAGCTGCGCTGGGAGTACTCGGCCGGTCGGGAGGACACAACTGAGGTGCCAAATTCGTCCCCTGATAAGTTAGGCTGCCAGCTCTTCAATGGCAGCTCGCCTAATGAGGGGGAGTCCGTCAATATTGGGTGTCGCTGATGCCAATTAAAGGCGGCCTGCACCACTTAAGGGAGAGGTGCATTTTCGCAGCAAAGAATCACGGAACGGTTACAGCACGGAAGGAGGCCATTCAGCTCATGACGGTTCTCTGCAGGAGCACTTTAGCCCTGCAAATTTACTTTCCTTCAGGTACTTGTCCAATTCCCTTTTGAAAGCCGCGACTGAATCTGCGTCCGCCGCGCTGTAATCTGAAGATTGTGCGCAGTGGCAGGCGCAGGAGTAGCTGCGAGGGGCACCCCCTCTTTGTTTTTCTGACGCTGCCTTGGATGTATCAGCGGAGGAGGAGGGCAGGAGCGGAACTGCCTATGTCAGCCGTGGCTTAGTGGGTAGCAGTCTTTCTCTCGCCTCTGTTTCAGAAGGTCGTGGGTTCAAGCCCCACTCCAAGAGGTTTGAGCACAAAATTCTGGGCTGGCACTCCCAGTGCCAGTACTGAGGGAGCGCCGCACTGTCGGAGCGGCGGTACTGAGGGAGCGCCGCACTGTCGGAGGAGCAGTACTGAGGGAGCGCCGCACTGTCGGAGGAGCAGTACTGAGGGAGTGTCGCACTGTTGGAGGGGCAGTATTGAGAAAGCGCCGCACTGTCGGAGGGGCAGTACTGAGGGAGCGCCGCACTGTCGGAGGGGCTGTACTGAGGGAGCACCGCACTGTCGGAGGGGCAGTACTGATGGAGAGCCGCACTGTCGGAGGGGCAGTACTGATGGAGAGCTGCACTGTCGGAGGGGCAGTACTGATGGAGAGCCGCACTGTCGGAGGGGCAGTACTGATGGAGAGCCACACTGTCGGAGGGGCAGTACTGAGGGAGCGCCGCACTGTCAGAGTTGCTGTCTTTCGGAAGAAATGTTAAACCGAGGTCCCTTCTGCTCCCTCAGGTGGATGTAAAAGGTCCCGCGGCCACGATTGGAAGAAGAGTTCATTGTCCCGGACACCGGGGAGATCTCCCCTGCGCTTGCCTCTTCTATGAAGCAACCTGGGACGTTTTACTATGTTCAAGGCGCTACATAAGTGCAGGGTGTTGTTGTTGAGCACAACATCAAGGCTGACTGTGAGAAATGGCTACTCGCAGACCACATCCACTTCAGAGCGTAATTTTCCGATGTAAGTAAATTGCTGAACGTCTGTGCGATTCCAAAGGAGGCAGCTGCTGCCTGCTCGGATGGACGTAAAAGATTCCATGGAATTATTCCAAGGAAAGCTGTTGGTTCTCCTAGTGCCGCGGCCAGCACTCCCCTCAACCTCCTCCAAACGTAGTTCAACTGGTAATTCATCTCATTGAGGAGTGACCTGGCTGCCAGGTTTGCCACCTTAACATCAGTGATTACACTTCAGAAAGTAATTCATTGAATGTGTCGTCCTTTGAGGATGCAACGATGCACTTTGTGGATTCCAGTTCTTCATTAAAACGCTTTCCATGTTATAGCCTCGTGTCCTTTGGCCATCAGCAGTAACCAGGGTCACATCACCGCCGCTGACTCAAAGCTGTTAATGATCTTTCCGTTGCGAGCGGCGGCTATTCGCAATGAGGAGAAAACTCTCAGCTTAAAATTGCTGTTTCTGTGCAGATGAATTAACGCTGCATCAGTGGGATTGTTACGTCGCATTACATGGAACGTACAGCACAGAAACAGGCCATTCGGCCCAACTAGTCTATGCCGGTGTTTATGCTCCACACGAGTCTCCTCCCGTTCCATCCACCTCATCTCAGCCTGTCAGCATATCTTTCTATTCCCTTTACTCTCATGTACTCGTCTAGTTTTGTCTATGCTGTGTATCCCTTATGTGCTTCCCTTTAAACACATCTATACTATTCGCCTCAACCACCCCCTGTGGTAGCGAGTTCCACATTCTCACCACTCTCTGGGTGAAGAAATCTCTCCTGATTTCCCTATTGGATTTATTAATAATAACTATCTTGTATTTATGGCCCCTAGTTTCGGATTCTCCCACAAGCAGAAACATTCTCTCCACATCGACCCTGTCCAACCCATTCATAACTTTAAAGATCTCCATCAGGTCTCCTCCAAGTCTTCTCTTTTCTAATGAAAAAAAGCGCCAAACTGTTCAAACTTTCCCGATTAGCTGTAATCCCTCAGTGCTGATACCGTCCTTGTAAATCTTTTTGGCACTTTCTCCAGTGCTTCAATGTCCTTTTTATAATCCGGAGATCAGAACTGTGCACAGCACTCCAGGTGCGGCCCGACCAGGGTTCAAGACAAGTTTAACATATCTTCACTACTTTTGAATTCTCTACCCCTAGAAATAAATCCCGGTGCTTTGTTACCAGTTTTATTTGCTTTGCTGGCCTGTGCTGCTGCTTTTAATGATTTGCTCACCTGTATCCCGAGATCCCTTTGCTCTTCTACCCTATTCAGTTTGTTATTTTCTGAGGCGCGGGTGATGTTTCTGCTTTTCCTACCAAAGTGCATCATCCCACGTTTATCGATGTTAAACTTCACAGAGTATAAAGTTGTGGAAGTTACGATGAACCTTTATAAAACACTGGTCTGGCCTCAACTGGAGTATTCTGTCTAATTCTGGGCGCCGCACTTTAGGAAGGATGCGAAGGCCTTAGAGAGGGTGCAGAACAGATTTACGAGAATGGTTCCAGGGATGAGGGACTTCAGTTACGTGGGGAGACTGGAGAAGCTGGGGTTGTTCTCCTTGGAGCAGAGAAGGTTGAGAGGAGATTTGATCGAGGTGTTCAAAATCATGAGGGGTCGGGACAGAGTAGATAGAGAGAAACTGTTCCCATTGGCGGAAGGGTCGAGAACCAGAGGACACAGATTTAAGGTGATCGGCAGAAGAACCAGAGGCGACGTGAGGAAAAACTTTTTTACACAGCGAGTGGAATGTACCGCCTGAAAGGGCGGTGGAGGCAGACTCAATCGTGGCTTTCAAAACTGGATAAGTACCTGAAGGAAAAATTTTGCAGGGCTCCGGGGAAAGGGCGGGGGAGCGGGACTCGCTGAAGTGCTCTTGCACAGAGCCGACATGGGCTCGCGGGGCCGAATGGCCTCCTTCTGTGCTGTGACCATTCCATGATTTTATGATTCATTTGCCACTTAACTGCTCAGTTTTCTAATGTCTTCTCGTATTATGTTGCATTCTTTCTCAGTGTTCACTACACCCCCCCAGTTTGGTATCATTTGCAAATTTTGATATTGAGTTACATGTTCCTAAATCCAAATCATTAATGTAAATTGCGAATAACGGTGATCCCAGCGCTGATCCTTGTGGAATACCGATTTCTACCATCCTCCAATCGGAATAACTACCCTTTACCCCGACAATTCGAAAGGGGGTGCAAGAACAGAGAGACCTGGGGGTGTTTGAGTACAAACCTTTGAAGGTGGCAGGGCAGGTTGAGAAAGCAGTTAATGAAGCAGACGGGATCCTGGGCTTTAGAAACAGAGGCAGAGAGTTCCAAAAACAAGGAGGTTATTTTTGCACCAGTGGTTGCATTTCCAATTCGCCCCGTCACCCACCCCATCCAAAACCCTCCCAGATTTAAAACTGGGGCCTTCCGCACTCGCATCTCCCATCAGTAATTACTATATATAAGGAAGTTGGGAAGGATGGAAGGAAGGAAAGAGAGAGAGAAAGAGAGAGAAAGAGAGAGGGAGGGAGGGAAGGAAGGAAGGAGGGAAGGAAAGATGGAAGGAAGGGAGAAAGGAAGGAGGGAAGGAAGGAAGGTAGGAAGGAAGGAGGGAAGGAAGGAAGGAGGGAAGGAGGGAAGGAAGGAGTGAAGGAAGGAAGGAAGGAAGGAAGGAAGGAAGGAAGGAAGGAAGGGAGGAGGGAAGGAAGGAGGGAAGGAAGGAGGGAGGGAAGGAAGGAGGGAGGGAAGGAGGGAAGGAAGGAGGGAAGGAAGGAAGGAGGGAAGGAAGGAAGGAGGGAAGGAAGGAAAGGAGGGAAGGAAGGAGGGAGGGAAGGAGGGAAGGAGGGAAGGAAGGTGTGAAGGAAGGAAGGAAGGGAGGGAAGGTGTGAAGGAAGGAAGGAAGGGAGGGAAGGTGTGAAGGAAGGAGGGAAGGAAGACATTTCTCCAGCGCCTTTCACGGCCTTGGGACGTCCCAAAGCGGTTTACAACCAATGAAGTATTTTGGTGTGGCCACCGTTTTACGAGAGTTGTCCACTTTTGCTGCTTTGCCATTGACATGCCAGCTGAGCTCAGCTTAACTCAGCATTGACCAGCCGGGGACGTGCCCGCTTTGCCATTTTACCCAGTGGGGAGTTTCTCACTGCCGTGACCACAGGCTGGATTCGGGATTCAGTCAGTTCGTTACCAAGCCCCAGTCACCGTTGACCTCCAGGAGGGTAAGGATAGCCACTGCTGCAGGCACGGCATATTTCACGGTCAAAGGCCAGTAATTATATGTAAATTAGTTGGCCTGGATGAGCCTTATAGATGTAGAGAAGCTGTCAACCAGACAGCATTTGCATTCCCTTGAGTGCTGGAGGAACTCTCCTCTGCCAAGCTACCAGCCACAACAGGCCAGCACGTTGACAGGCTATTCAAATCTTTCTATTGACCGAAGGCAATGGATAGCGGCATTTGGCCAGCTGTCAGGAGAGCGCACTGCCTCCCAACAGCGTCTGAAAGCAAAATATCCTCATTGACCTCATTGTTTCCAAGGTTCCTCGCCACCCGCCCCCCAGTCCTTGGCCAAGCCCAACCACCTCCAGAGCGTTCCCTCACAGCAAAGCCTGCCACTGTTCGGTGCTTCATCTAAGCCAAGCCTCTCCAGCACCATTCGATGTTTCCACTTGTGGGGGGAGTCCAGCGCTAGGGGCCATGAATATAAGCTAGTCACTGATAAATCCAATAGGAATTCAACAACAACTTGTATTTATATAGCGCCTTTAATAGAACGTCCCAAGGCACTATTATCAAACAAAATCTGACACCGAGCCACATGAGGAGATATTAGGGACAGGTGACCAAAAGCTTGGTCAAAGAGGTCGGTTTTAAGGAGCGTCTTAAAGGAGGAGAGAGAGGCGGAGAGGTTTAGGGAGGGAATTCCAGAGCTTAGGGCCCAGGCAGCTGAAGGCACGGCCGCCAATGGTGGAGCGATTAAAATCGGGGGATGGTCAAGAGGCCAGAATTGGAGGAGCGCAGAGATCTCGGAGGGTTGTAGGGGCTGGAGGAGGTTACAGAAATAGGGAGGGGGGCGAGGACCATGGAGGGATTTGAAAACATGGATAAGAATCAGGAGAAACTCAGAGAGTGGTTAGAATGTGGAACTCGTTACAAGAAGAAAGACTCCCATTTCTACAGCGTCTTTCACGGCCACCGAACGTCCAAAAGCGCTTTACAGCCTTTGAAGTACTTTTTGAAGTGTGCTCACTGTTGTAATGTGGGAAACTTGGCAGCCAATTTGCACACAGCAAGCTCCCACAAACAGCAATGTGATAATGACCAGATCATCTGTTTTAGTGATGTTGGTTGAGGGATAAATATTGGCCCCAGGACACCGGGGAGAACTCCCCCCTGCTCTTCTTCCAATAGTGGCCATGGGATCTTTTATGTCCACCTGAGAGAGCAGACGGGGCCTCGGTTTAACGGCTCATCTGAAAGACGGCACCTCTGACTGTGCAGCACTCCCTCAGTACTGCCCCTCCAACAGTGCGGCGCTCCCTCAGTACTGCCCCTCCAACAGTGCGGCGCTTCCTCAGTACTGCCCCTCCGACAGTGCAGCGCTCCCTCAGTACTGCCCCTCCGACAGTGCAGCGCTCCCTCAGTACTGCCCCTCCGACAGTGCGGTGCTCCCTCAGTACTGCCCCTCCGACAGTGCGGCGCTCCCTCAGTACTGCCCCTCCGACAGTGCGGCGCTCCCTCAGTACTGCCCCTCCGACAGTGCGGCGCTCCCTCAGTACTGCCCCTCCGACAGTGCGGCGCTCCCTCAGTACTGCCCCTCCGACAGTGCGACGCTCCCTCAGTACTGCCCCTCCGACAGTGCGGCGCTCCCTCAGTACTGCCCCTCCGACAGTGCGGCGCTCCCTCAGTACTGCCCCTCCGACAGTGCGGCGCTCCCTCAGTACTGCCCCTCCGACAGTGCGGCGCTCCCTCAGTACTGCCCCTCCGACAGTGCGGCGCTCCCTCAGTACTGCCCCTCCGACAGTGCGGCGCTCCCTCAGTACTGCCCCTCCGACAGTGCGGTGCTCCCTCAGTACTGCCCCTCCGACAGTGCGGCGCTCCCTCAGTACTGCCCCACTGCAAGTCTTTCTTTCTTTCCTAAGCATTGTGATGGGGTTTTTATGAAACTGAGCTAACCAAAATATGCTCAAGCAGCCATACGTTCTCGGACTAACGTGTATGTGGTTTTTTTTGGTAAACCTAAGGTGCAGAATCGAAGCCCATCGTGCAGGACACTGCCAAGGTTAGAGAGACCGAGAGAGAACATGAGGTAAGTAAAGAAATAGCAGAGAGGTGACAGCAAGCTGGGGCTCAAAAAGCCTTTGTGCTATCGGCGAAATGGAAGACTGAGGCAGGAGAGGACCGCCACACTTTGGAGGTTCTAGGAGGGCATGAGTTGGATGAACCCAATGAGTCACAGTTTCAATATGGAGAGCAATGTAGGGAGGAGGCAGTCAGTTGTGGACATTAGGAGGAAGAGATGAGATCTCAGAGGAGCAATGAAGAGAGGGACTGGGGCTTGGAGTGCGAGAAGGATTGCCTATCAAACAGCGAGTGTCCTTGCATCCTGTCCAAGGGTGACAGAGCGGTGCTGGGGAGCTGGCTTAATGGGAACAGTGTTTTAAGTCTTGCATCAACCTGAATAATGCCTTGACACTATGACTCATCATCCTATTAGCCTGCTGCCGAGAACCAACTGAATATTAGCATAAACATCAACACTGCAGATGGAACCTTTGGAGTTTCACATAGTCTCGGGGGGGGTTGGTGGCGGGGGTGCTGCGTCGTGGCAGTGCGGGGGATGGGCAGACTGCAATTTGAGTTTGAGTAAAATGCCACGTTGTCTTGTGTGCTTGTACCTTGAGGCCTGTCCACTTGGACGTCCTGGAGGAACACATCCCTGCTTTGGCATCGGATAAACTTGCGGGAGCTCGTCGAAAGAGGTTGTACCCGACATCTTTTTTAGTTGACAGACTCACTTGTCCCTCGCTGTCTGTGCATGGTCCTTCACTGCAATTTCATAGTGTTACCCAGTATTTACAGCACAGAAACAGGCCATTCGGCCCAACTGGTCCATGCCGGTGTTTATGCTCCACTCGAGCCTCCTCCCACCCCTCTTCATCTCACCCCATCAACATATCCTTCTGTTCCTTTCTCCCTCATGTGTTTATCTGGCTTCACCGAAAATGCATCTATACTATTCGCCTCAACCACTCCCTGTGGTAGCGAGTTCCACATTCTCACCACTCTCTGGGTAAAGAAGTTTCTCCTTGTTGTGTATGTAATATGTGTGCTACTTTGAACCTATGGACAGGACTGCACTACTTGTTGGGCGTAGTGATACGCAGTACCACTCCTGGCCATAGGGGTATAAATAGTACTGTGGGTACTGATCCCCCTCAGTTCCCGCCTGTGGGCATGAAGTAAAGACCTATGTATAGTCCCTACCTCCAACCAGTAAAGACCTGTTTGAGTTATACGTTTAAGTCTTTGTGTTAATTGTTCAATACAATACACATACTTAACACTGGCGACGAGTCGGTTCGAACCCTGCGGCAGTTATTCCACAGCGGCTTCGTCCAAAGACAGGACGTTGAAGAGAGGTTCCAATCCTCAACACCCCACTGAAAACTGAAGGGCAGCAGAAATCCTGACAGCTTCCAGCGACTGGAAGCGACAGGCATTAGGACCCTGAAGCCTCCATAACCTCGTGGGTAAGCCAGAGCCCGGGAGGGCGCGAGCGGGTAAGCCAGAGCCCGGGAGGGAGCGAGCAAGAGCCGCCGAGCGGGTGAGCCAGAGGCCGGGAGCCGCTTCAAGCGGGAGGCGCTTAGCGGGCCAGCGATCGCACCGGTGATAAGGGCTGAGAACCGTTTCGGGCGGGCGGCGCACCAGCGATCGCACAGGAGATAAGAGCCGCAGTCGGGCTGAAAGTCAGCGACGAGAAGCGCGGGAAAACCGCCATTGAAGTGGGCGGGGAGAGCGAGAAGCGCGGGAAAGCCGCCATTTTTTGCGGGAAAACCGCTGGGGAAGAAGGCAGAAGCGGGAAAACCACCATTTTGTGGGCGGAGGACAACGGCAAGAGCGGGAAGCCGCCATCTTTGATAACAAGTAAACAAAATAAAATCTGAGAAATTGCAAATCTACAATGCCTAAACACGGGAATATTAGCACCTTTGATAGTGACCTCGAAGATTGGGCCATATATGTTGAAAGAGTAAAAAATTATTGTAAGGCCAATAAAATTCATGACCAAGATAAAGCTCTAACATTATTAAATTTAATGGGTGCGAAGACATACGGGCAATTGAAACACCTGTTATCACCAGATGAACCGGCGGATAAGACGTTCGATGAGATTGTTACTGTCCTGAAAGATCATCTAAACCCCACGCCGCTGATGCTAGCGGAACGATTTAAATTTTACGACAGAAGGCAGCTACAGCATGAAAGCAATGCTGATTATTTGCTGGAATTGCGTAAATTAGCGAAATATTGCCAGTTTGGAACGGGACTGACAGAGGCACTTCGAGACAAATTTGTGTGTGGTTTATTTAAACAGGATACACAAAAGCGACTGCTCGAGGAGAATGAGCTGACGCTTGAGAAGGCGGTCACTATGGCAGCAGCACACGAAGCCGCAGCGAGAGGCACGGCAGTAATGCAGCTACGGTCACCGGAGCTCAGTGCACACAAATTGGGTGTGAGTTCTGGCAAATGTTATCGTTGTGGAAAGACAACGCATGATCAGAACCAGTGTTGGTTTAAAAACCAAGAATGTAGAACTTGTGGTAGGCTTGGACATATAGCTAGAGTATGCAGGTCAGGGAAGAAGACCAGCAACAAGAAGTCACCGCAAGGAAAATACGCAAAAGTACACAAGGTGGCCGAACAGGAGTCCGATTCAGACGCTAGCAGTAATGAACTGGCTAGCTTAAGAGTACTCAACGCTGGTAAGGGTGCAGACCTCCAGACAATTTGGGTCACTCTTCAGATAGAAGGAGTCCAAGTAAAACTGGAATTGGACACTGGATCGGCATTGACGGTCATAAATAAGAAAGATTACGGAAAGTTATTCCAACATGTTCCCCTACAGGATACGGGGATTATATTGAAAACATACACGGGGCAAAGAGTGTACCCCATCGGGAAAATAGAGGTTGCAGTGGTCCACAAGGGCGAAGACAGTCAAATAATGGACTTATATGTGATATCTGAAGGAGGTTCTCCACTACTAGGACGGGAGTGGATTAGGAAAATGAATATGGACTGGCATTTCCTACAAACAATAACGAGTGAGAACTCGGTGAAGATAGTCGGCCCAGACTCTGGAACGGATGATGGTAAGCCCAACTCAGGTGCAAAAGACAAAGTTTCAGCACAGAATTCCACTGAGCAACAACAACATAGTTTAACTGTGGATTCTGAGTCTGGCAAGTCTACTGATGTGCCCATTTCTGAGGGACACCGGGCTCGAACTCAACTCCATTTCAAACTACAACAGCAATTAGAACAAATGCTTCGCCGTTGTGAGCAAGAGTTGAATGCAACGAAAGAGTTCTTTGATATAGAGTTGGAGAATCTGGAAAGACAACAGAAGCAGCTGATGGAGAAAATGGAGCAGGAGCACACAAAACGTCTGATGTCAGAGGAGTTAACGGTCAGCCAACTCCTGCATATGCTGAAGGACAGGACTCTGAAATGGGAAAAACTTGAACACGAACTTCAATATTCAAAGGAAAGGGGTTCGGAGCTATCAAAGGTTATTGGAAGAGCTGAGGTGGCAACACAGACTGAGATGACTGCAACAGAGCAGCCCTTGGATGCCAAAAGTACGCTGACTCACGTCAACGTAGAACAACAGACCGCTGAAACAGCTGCTCCGGTAGAGGGATTGAATAGTCCGATCAATCAATCTCCAAAAGAAGTTGAAGTAGTAAAATCTCAAATGAGGTCATTAGTAAACGACTTGCTGAAAGCCCAGAAAAAGCTGGATGAAGAGGTACGCATGAAGAAGTCTCTTCAGGAAAGATGTCTGGACTTGGAACAAAAGCTGGCTAACGCCCAGCTGGGTGTGGAGGAAATAGAAGACCCTCTCGCTGGCCTAGATCAGGACGACACCGAATATTACTATGTCCTGTCCTGCCCAACTTGTAACTTCGACTCCCACCATACAGAAATCATGGAGGAGCACCGAAAGTCTACAGAACATCGGGAGAAGGTGGCTCTACTACGGAAAAAGGAGGGAGAGAAGGAGGAACTGCGCATGCAGCTGGCAGCTGACAGTGGAGCCCAGAGAGTCTCCAAGAAGCAGAAAAGGAAAAGTCGAAACAGAAGATGACCCATCTGAACCATTATTACCTCTACCAGATCACACACGTGGTCCCTCCGAACGGAGCCAATTCAGTTCGGAAGTTCAAACTGTTAAATCCATGGAAGGACTATTGAATGAGTCACTCCAGCAACGTGAACCGACTCCACCACAGAGATTGAATCTGTGAACTGTTTTCCGCAGAGACTGAATCTGTGATCTGTTTTGACATGAAGTTATCTATGTTATTCTGTTATGTAAACCTGAAGTTATATATGTATATATGTTATTACGTTATGTTAAATGGGGAGATGACTGTAAAGCTAGGAAGGGAGGAATGTTGTGTATGTAATATGTGTGCTACTTTGAACCTATGGACAGGACTGCACTACTTGTTGGGCGTAGTGATACGCAGTACCACTCCTGGCCATAGGGGTATAAATAGTACTGTGGGTACTGATCCCCCTCAGTTCCCGCCTGTGGGCATGAAGTAAAGACCTATGTATAGTCCCTACCTCCAACCAGTAAAGACCTGTTTGAGTTATACGTTTAAGTCTTTGTGTTAATTGTTCAATACAATACACATACTTAACACTCCTGAATTCCCGATTGGATTTATTAGTGACGATCTTATATTGATGGCCCCTAGTTCTGGTCTCCCCCACAAGTGGAAACATCTTCTCTACGTCTACCCTATCGAACCCTTCATAATCTTAAAGACCTCGATCAGGTCTCCCCTCAGCCTTCTCTTTTCTAGAGAAAAGAGCCCCGGCCTGTTCAATCTTTTCCGATTAAGTAGAACCTCTCAGTTCTGGGATCATTCCAGTAAATCTGTTTTGCACCTTCTCCAGTGCCTCGATATGCTTTTTATAATATGGAGATCAGGACTGTGCACAGTAACTCCAAGTGTGGTCTGACCGAGGTTCCATAAAAGTTTAACATAACTTAGAGTCATAGGGGGAAAAATTCAGTATCGCCCCATTTGGGGCGCCATTATCGGCCGTGCGCAAAGTTTAGCGCCTGGCGCTAATTATCGCCTCCGACGGCAAACCTGGCTTTTATCGCCCCTGGAGGTGATTGGAGCGCTAAATCAGGCGCTTCACACCTGTCTTAAGGCGCAAAGGCCGAGGAGCGAGGCGCTACCTCAGAGCGCTGGCGAAGCAAGGAAGGGCAAATCAAAATCAACCTGCAAAGTGCTGCTCAGTACTCAAAACTCCTCCACACAGCGTTGAATCTATCCAGAAGTCTCTCTCTCTCTCTCTCTCAGAATGCGTGGTGCAAAAATGTCACCAACAAAAAAAGGCAGGAAGCGGTCGCCTTTAAATAGTGCTCCCCCAGTCCCTTCCTGACTGCAAAACGCTCCCCTCAACCTGTCATTGCTAGCGGCAGGTGGTAAGGCAGGGGGCGCCACTCAATATCTGGTCTGGGGCACTACTGGGGCCTTGTGCACTCGACTGACGTCACAATCTGCCGGCGCAGGAGATCGTGGCGGTAGTGTTCAGCGCCGCCGCAAAATATCGAGTTAATTTTGCGAGCGGCATGAACATTGTCGCGCCCGGGCGCTAGTTGCTTTGGGCCCCCGCTAATGGGAGGCGCAAACAACTGAATTTTTCCCCCATAGAGTCATACTGCACAGAAGGAGGCCATTCGGCCCATCGAGTCGGTGCCGGCTCTCTGTGGAGCGATCCAGTCAGTCCCATTCCCCCGCTCTATCCCCGTAGCCCTGCAAGTTTATTTCCCTCCAGTGCCTATCCAGTCTCCCCTTGAAAACATTGAGAGTCTCCGCTTCCACCACTTCCGTCGGCAGCGAGTTCCAGGTCCTCACCACTCGCTGCGTAAAAAAGTATTTCCTCCCATCCCCCCCCTGTATCTCTTGCCCAAAACCTTAAATCTGTGTCCCCTAGTCCTTGTACCATCAGCTAGTGGGAACAGCCTTTCCCCGTCCAGCCTTTCCAAACCCGTCATAATCTTGTACACCTCTATCAAATCACCCCTCAACCTCCTCTGCTCTAATCAAAACAAATCCAGCTTCTCCAACCTGTCCTTGTAGCTAAGATCCCCCATCCCCGGAACCATTCTGGTAAATCTCCTCTGCACCCTCTCAAGGGCCTTCACATCCTTCCTAAAGTGTGGTGACCAGAACTGGACGCAATACTCCAGTTGTGGCCTAACCAGCGCTTTATAAAGGTTCAACATAACTTCTCTACTTTTGTGCACAATACCTCTATTTATGAAGCCCAAGATCCCATATGCTTTGTTAACCACTCTCTCAATATGTCCTGCCACCTTCAGGGACCTGTGCACATTAACTCCCAGGTCCCTCTGTCCCTGCACACTCTTTAAAACTGTGCCTTCTTCTTATCGTGTCCACGGACAGTCTATACATAGCCCAGCCAGAACTGGACACATTTTTGCGCCTTGTTGTTGGATTCGGCAAGATCTGCAACAGTGCAGGGTTCCTCTAACGATGGGCATTGCAGGAGATGTTGCATAGTCTGTGCCTCAGTTCCACATTCACAAGTTGTCGGGCTGGTTGAATATCGCCATTTGCTTAGTGACACCTTTGAGCAACCTACACCGGTCCTAAGTCTGTTAAGGCACATCCAGGTTGCCCAGTTGCAATTAGCTCCTGGGGGAAGGCTTTCATCAGGTAAAATTTCCATCGCTGGGGGTTGTTCAAAACTGTGCCATTAAGTGTATATTGCCTCTCCCTGTTCCTTCTGCCAAAATGCATCACCTCACACTTCTCTGTATTAAATTCCATCTGTCACTTGCCTGCCCATTCTGCTAGCCTTTCTATGTCCTGTTGCAGTCGATTGGTATCATCCTCACTGTTTGCCACACCCCCAAGTTTGGTGTCATCGGCAAATTTAGAAATTCTACTCTGTATTCCAATATCCAGATCATTTACATATATCAAAAAAAGCAGTGACCCCAGCACTGACCCTTGGGGAACACCACTGTCTACCATCCTCCAGTCTGAAAAGCAGCCATTTACCACAACTCGCTGTTTTCTGTCCTTAAGCCAATTCCTTATCCAAGCTGCCACTGACCCACCTATTCCATGAGCCTCAATTTCGTTAACCAGCCTTCTATGTGGTACTTTGTCAATCGCCTTCCGAAAATCCATGTGAACAACATCCATTGCATTCCCTTCATCAATCCTCCCTGTTACTTCATCAAAAAATTCAATTAGATTAGTCAAACGCGATCTGCCTTTCACAAATCCGTGTTGGCTCTCCTTAATTAGCTTAAACCTCTCCAAGTGCCCGTTACTTTTTTCCTCGATTATTGTTTCTAAAACTTTTTAGAAACTTCTCTGCTTTTCAATTCTATCCCTCTAGAAATGAACCCCAGTGATTTGTTTGCTTAGCTGGTCTGTTTGATCCACTTGTGTGTACAAAATTAAACCCGCAGCGAGAAACAGGACAAGTGTAGACAACTTGGCTTTTAAGCACAGACTGCTGTGTTTGGCTCCCAGCAGTAAACCAGTGGGAATGTGAATAAAGCTTGCAAAATAGACGTCCACTTTCCTAATGGAAGAATCCTTGGTTGTCCCACTAGGAAACTAGATGAGTACATGAGAAAAAACGGAATAGAAAGATATGCTGAAAGAAAGACGTGCATTTCTCCAGCGCCTTTCACAACCTCAGGACGTCCCAAAGCGCTTTACAGCCAATGAAGTGCTTTTTGAGGTGTATTCACTGTTGTAATGTAGGAAACGCGGCAGCCAATTGGCGCACAGCAAGTTCCCACAAACAGCAAGCTGATCATGACCAGATCATCTGTTTTAGTGAGGTTGGTTGAGGGTTAAATATTGGCCCAGGACACCGGGGAGAACTCCCCCTGCTCTTCTTCCAATAGTGGCCGTGGGATCTTTAACATCCACCTGAGAGAGCAGACGTGGCCTCGGTTTAACGTCTCATTCCGAAACACAGCACTCTCGAAAAGTGCGGCTCTCCCTCAGTACAGCCCCTCTGACAGTGCGGCGCTCCCTCAGTACTACCCCTCCAACAGTGCGGCGCTCCCTCAGTACTGCCCCTCCGACAGTGCGGCGCTCCCTCAGTACTGCCCCTCCGACAGTGCAGCGCTCCCTCAGTACTGCCCCTCCGACAGTGCGGCGCTCCCTCAGTACTGCCCCTCCGACAGTGCAGCGCTCCCTCAGTACTGACCCTCCGAAAATGCGGTGCTCCCTCAGTACTGCCCCTCTAACAATGCAGCGCTCCCTCAGTACTGCCCCTCTGACAGTGTGGTGCTCCCTCAGTACTACCCCTCCGAAAGTGCGGCGCTCCCTCAGTACTGCCCCTCCGACAGTGCGGCGCTCCCTCAGTACTGCCCCTCCGACAGTGCAGCGCTCCCTCAGTACTGCCCCTCCGACAGTGCGGCGCTCCCTCAGTACTACCCCTCCGACAGTGCGGCGCTCCCTCAGTACTGCCCCTCCGACAGTGCAGCGCTCCCTCAGTACTGCCCCTCCGACAGTGCAGCGTTCCCTCAGTACTGCCCCTCCGACAGTGCGGCGCTCCCTCAGTACTGCACTGGGAGTGTCAGCCTAGATTTTTGTGCTCAAGTCTCTGGAGTGGGACTCGAACCCACAACCTTCTGACTCAGAGGCGAGGGTGCGACCCACTGAACCACAGCTGGCCCTACATGGCCTAACTCTGCTCCTACATCTTACGTTCTATAAACAAGTTCGAGCTCGTCAGGGCTATAGCGACCAGCCTTCTCCAGGGAGAGAAACTCTCACGTCCCTCGTGAGTGAAGTTCACTTCCCTTAAGGTTTTGGATTTGTATTCAAGCAGGTCAAGGCAGGACATCAATGCTTGCTTATGAAGGAATGCTCTTTCTAAAATTCGTGAATATCAAAGTAATTATGAAGTTATTATTGTGTGCACGTAGAATAAAGGGGATCGGCACTATCACACCCATCAATCAGTAAATTACTAAAGAGCAGTTATGCGTCCAGTAATAAAGCCACAGCATTTTGAAAAAAAGCAATGCAACGATGAGCAACGAGATACGCTTTAATTAAAAACCTATTTATTGTGCGGCTCCATCGATACTTGTGAAATTGGAACTCAATGCAAGGCATCGCACACTGTTCACATCCTGTAACCCGCCCAGATGAACTGATTTCATTAGCGTCCTTGGTGGATCAGTCGGTCACTGCGGTGCCCTTGCTACGGAGCTAAACTTACCAGGAAGTCCCCTTGTTGGAAGACTTCGAGGAGATCTGATGGAGGTCTTTGAACGGGTTGGACAGGGTGGGTGTGGAGAGCAAGGGGGGCGATTTTGCCAGCGCTCAGGGGGTGGGTTTGCAGGCAGGACTGCTGGCAAAATCAAAAAGATTGGCAGCGGGTCCTGAACCCGCCTCCAACTAATCTTCCCGGGAGTCGGGTCCCCGATTTGCGCAGGGACCCGACTCCTAGCGGTAGGAAGAGGATTATAGCCACTTACCTGCCTGTTAACAGGTAGTTAATAGGCAGTTAACAGGCTTTTTCCAGTTTTGACACTTCTACTGCGGGCTTCCCGACGTCGGGAAACCCCGCCAGGGTAAGTGAGGCGTGCTGTGGGTCTACTGTAATGTTTGTGTATAGATGACAGCTGCAGAAGTGGTGTGAAGGATCCAATGGGACACTGGTGAGTTTCAGAGGTAATAAAATGTTGGGAAAGTCATTTTTAATGTGTTTAGAATTTTCTGTACGTGACGAGCTTTGAAGTGTTTGTGTAGTCCCACCTCATTGGGAGAACCTCTCTCACCAGTGACAGATCGCTTCTGTAACCTCACCTGCAGCTGCCATCTGTTTTAGCCTAAGGAGAGAGTCACTGGAGAGCCTGAGGACAAGGGCTCATCTTTGTTCAGTGATTGTCAGTGTTTGCAGCACCTCAGTGCTGTCAAACACTGAAAAATATAATCTGTCAAAAAGAAATGGTGGTGGCCCCTTTACGAAAACCGGCAAATGACGCGTCATCCACTGACGTCATCTGACACCGGCTTTCTCTTAATTGGCCGGCAAGCCCGTAGGGTGGGCTTAACAAGGCCAATTGACGCAAAATAGCGTCTGTGCGTCGGATGTTGCTGGGGGCGGGACTAGAAGTCGGATGTTGCTGGGGGCGGGACTAGAACCTGAAAGGCAGCAGTCCCGCCCCAACACGCCTCTTGAGGTAAGATCCCGGCCAATGTTTCCACTTGTGGGTGAAACTAGGGTCCGTAAAAAGTAGCGAAGTTGTGTTGAACTTCTATAGGACGCTGGTAAGGCCGCACTTCGAGTACTGTGCACAGTTCTGTATACTACACTATAAAAAGGACATCAAAGCACTGGAGAAAGTGCAAAAAAGATTTACAAAGACGGTACCAGTGCCAAGAGATTACAGCTAATCGGGAATGGCTGGACAGATTGGGGCTTCATGCATTAGTGAAGAGAAGACTGAGAGGAGACCTGCTCGATCTTTAAAACTATGACTGGGTTGGACAGGGTAGATGTGGAGAGAATGGCCGCGAATTTAATCGCGCCGAAGGGGGCGGGTTTGGAGGCGGGTCTGCTGTCAAAATCGCAAAGATTGACAGCGGGCAGGAAACCCGCCACCAACCCGCCTCCCCGCGAGTCTCCCAGGTGTCGGGTCTGTCAGCGGAGAACTGACCCGACACCAAACGGCGGGGGATGCAATTCAGCTGGTTAAATGGCTGGTTAAGAGCCAATTTAAGACTATTTGGAGATTTACTTCTAATTTTACCTTCTCCCCCACGGGTTACCCGCTGCTCGGGGAACAGGCCAGCTCACCCTGGCGTGCTCTGAGTCTGCTCTGATGTTTCTGAGAAGCTGAGAGCTGCAGAAGTGGTGTCAAGGATGCCACCTTGCAGACGGTCAGTTTCAGAGCACAGAAAATGTTGGTTACTGCATTTGTAAGACATATAGAGGTTTCTTTCACTTGCAAGTTTTTAGATCCAACTGTATGTCCAGTGCCACCTCATTGGGAGAACCTCTCTCAACAGTGACAGATCGCTTCTGTCATCTCACCTGCAGCTGCCATCTAGCCCAGCAACATAGGAGCCAATGAAACAATCAGACCTTGGTCCTCCGAATCCTTCCACTATCAGCCCCAACACCAACATCACCAGGCACACCAACATCACCAACATCACCAACATCACCAACCTTCTCCGCCATCACCTGATGCTGCACAGGACACAGGGCATCAGCCTCTAGACAAAATTGCTGCCCGGGAGGCCAGCGGTGGCATCACCATGGCCAGATTTACTTCACTTGACGCTGTAAACCCTGGCTGCCACATGATGCGCCAGGTTGACACCAGCCCACACCAGCACCGTGAAGCAACCCTTTAATGTCCAAGCCATTCCATGCACACTCATCACTATAGCAGGGCAGGGGGTGGGGGGGAAGTTATGTCTCGACATTCACTGGAACTCAGTAAGACACTTCTCAAGGTGCGCTCAGCTCTATCCAATAAGGGGCAGTTTTGGAAAAATAGGTTTCACTGTATGACAGCACATTACCAGAAACTTCACATGGACATTGGCTAAACCTCTCAAGTGCCTACCCTTGTGTGTTGTTAGCTGGTATGCTTGCAGTAGGATGAGGGTGAGTGTGATGGGTGGCTAGTGAGATGGGGAAGTGATAAAGTAGATAGAATGGGTTGAGTGGAGGTGCAAGGTAAGTTGATGTCCTGGGGAGGTCTCTTCCGCCCTTGGAAGGGAATAGAACTGACATGCGTGCTGTGACTCCCTTCATAAGCATATGGAGGGAGTCATTGGAGAGCCTGGGTGCAAGTGTTCACCTTTGTGCAGTGCTTGTCAGTGTTTGCAGCACCTCAATGCTGCAGAACACTGACAGAACAACTGTCAAACTCAATGTGGCCGTGGTCCCTTTAAGGAAACCGGCTGATGACGCGTCATCAAATGACATCGTCAGACCCGCGGCCAAAAATATAAAATAGTTCCTGATAAATCCAATGGGCAATTCAGGAGGAATTTCTTTACCTAGATAGTGGTGAGAATGTGGAACTCGCTACCACAGGGAGTGGTTGAGGCGAATAGCACAGATGCATTTAAAGGGAAGCACATAAGGGATGAATGGCATAGACAAAACTAGACGAGTACATGAGAGTAAAGGGAATAGAAAGATATGCTGACAGGCTGAGATGAGGTGGGTGGAACGGGAGGAGACTCGTGTGGAGCATAAACACCGGCATAGATTAGTTGGGCCGAATGGCCTGTTTCTGTGCTGTATGTTCCATGTAACAATCCCACTGACGCAGCATTAATTCATCTGCACAGAAACATCAGTTTTAAGCTGAGAGTTTTCCCCTCATTACTAACAGCCGCCGCTCGCAACGGAAAGATCATTAACAGCCTCGAGTCAGCGGCGGTGATGTGACCCTGGTTACTGCTGATGGCCAAAGGACATGAGGAGGCTGTAACATGGAAAGCGTTTTAATGAAGAACTGGAATCTACAAATTGCATCGTCGCATCCTCAAAGGACGACACATTCAATGAATTACTTTCTGAAGTGTAATCTCTGGCAGCCAGGTCACTGGTCAATGAGATAAATGTCCAGTTGAACTACTTTTGGAAAAGGTTGAGGGGAGTGCTGGCCACGGCACTAGGAGAACCAACAGCTTTCCTTGGAATAATTCCATGGAATCTGTCATAAATCGCAACTTCTACAAGAAGTAACTCAGGAAGTACTATTGAACGGCCAGCTGAGGGCGCTGTCCGAGGAGTATAAATACTAGGGCATGGGCCCAGCTTGGCCAGAGACAATCTGGAAACAGGAAGCTAGTGACTACTAACTGGACCTCCATGTTTTGTTACAAGTCGATTAAAGCCTTGCTTTATGTATAACCAAGTGCGTAGTAAGTCTTTATTACGTCAGAATCTTTTACGTCCATCCGAGCAGGCAGCAGCTGCCTCCTTTGGAATCGCACTGACGTTCAACAATTTACTTACATCGGAAAATTACGCTCTGAAGTGGATGCGGTCTGCGAGTAGCCATTTCTCACAGTCAGCCTTGATGTTGTGCTCAACAACAACACCCTGCATTTATATAGCGCCTTGAACATAGTAAAACGTCCCAAGGCGCTTCACAGGAGTGTTATTAAAACAAGATTTGACACCGAGCCACATAAGGAGATATTAGGACAGGTGACCAAAAGCTTGGTCAAACAGGTCAGTTTTAAGGAGCGTCTAAAAGGAGGAGAGAGAGGCGGAGAGGTTTAGGGAGGGAATTCCAGAGCTTAGGGCCCCAGGCAGCTGAAGGCACAGCCGCCAATGGCGGAGCGATTAAAATCGGGGGATGCTCAAGATGCCAGAATTGGAGGAGCGCGGAGATCTCGGAGGATTGTGGGGCTGAAGGAGGTTACAGAGGTAGGGAGGGGGGCGAGGGCCACGGGGGAATTTGAAAACAAGGATCAGAATGTTAAAATCGAGGCGTTGCTTAACCGGGAGTCAATGTAGGTCAGCGGGCACAGGGGGTGATGGGTGAACGGGACTTGGTACGAGTCAGGACACGGGGGCAGCCGAGTTTTGGATGAGATCAAGTTTAGGGAGGGTGGAACGTGGGCAGCCGGCCAGGAGAGCGTTGGAATCATCAAGAATATTGCCTAGTGTAACCGGATGGCCTGTTTCTGTTCTGTATAGTCTATGTAATTCTATGTTCGATCTTTGCTTTGTGCTGAGTTGGCTGGTCACCTCTCATTCTTCTAAACTCTAGAGAATATAGACCTAGTCTACTCAATCTCTCCTCATAGGACAATCCCCCCATCCCAGGAACCAGTCTGGTGAACCTTCGTTGCACTCCCTCTATGGCAAGTATATCCTTCCTTAGGTAAGGAGACCAAAACTGTGCCCAATACTCCAGGTGTGGTCTCACCAGGGCCCTATATAATTGCAGTAAGACGTCTTTACTCTTATACTCAAATCCTCTTGTAATAAAGGCCAATGGACCATTTGCTTTCCTAATTGCTTGCTGTACCTGCATGTTAACTTTCAGTGATTCGTGTACAAGGACACCCAGGTCCCTCTGAACACCGACATTTCCCAATCTCTCACCATTTAAAAAAATACTCTGCTTTTCTATTTTTCCGACCAAAGTGGACAACATCACATTTCTCCACATTATATTCCATTCGCCATGTTCTTGCCCACTCACTTAGCCTGTCTATGTCTCCTCGCATCCTCCTCACAACTTACATCGTGGGCAGCTTTGTGGGCAGGATCTCCGGTTCCTACGGGAGTAACCACTTTTCCAGTGTACGGAAGTCTCAATCTCTGCCTTTAGTGCAGGGGAGTATTCAAACATTAGGAGGAGAGGGGGACCTGTTCTGGTGCATTAGCTGCCAGACTCGGGAAGGAGTGGACCTGGGGAGAGGGATCTCGTAGGAAACATAGAATAGAAACATAGGAAAAATAGGAGCAGGAGTCGGCCATTCGGCCCTTCGAGCCTGCTCCGCCATTCAATATGATCATGGCTGTTCCTCTATCTCAATACCATATTCCTGCTCTCTCCCCATACCCCTTGATGCCCTTTGTGTCTAGAAATCTATCTATCTCCTTCTTAAATATATTCAGTGACTCGACCTCCACAGACTTCTGTGGTAGAGAATTCCACAGGTTCACCACCCTGTGAGTGAAGACATTTCTCCTCATCTCAGTTCTAAATGTCCTACCCCGTATCCTGAGACTGTGACCCCTCGTTCTAGACCCCCCCCCCCCCCAAGCCAGGGGAAACATCCTCCCTGCATCCAGTCTGTCTAGCCCTGTCAGAATTTTATACATTTCAATGAGATCCCCTCTCATTCTTCTAAACTCTAGTGAATACAGGCCTAGTCGACCCAATCTCTCCTCATACGACAGTCCTGCCATCCCAGGAACCAGTCTGGGGAACCTTCGCTGCACTCCCTCTATGTCAATTATACCCTTTCTTAGGTAAGGAGACCAAATCTGCCCTGAACTTTGTCAGCAAACAAACTGACCGGCACCTCAAAACACTGACGTCACAATGAAATGCCGATAGTTGGCATGTATGATAACTTGCCTCCAAATATAAGCAACAATACATCTGGCAAGACCCCACGAGATTCAACCCCAACCCTACCTTAATGGATTCAGTGAAACTGCGATGTCCATTCATTCATGTTCTCCCCCCGCCCCACAACCTGCTGTTGAGGCTGGGGGTCAACTGAGAATTTCCAATCAGAGATTGATAGATTTTTGTTAGGTAAGGGTATTGAGGGTTTAGGAACCAAGGCGGGTGGCTGGAGTTACGATACAGATCAGCTGCGATCATGATCAGCCTTGATAGAATACTCTCCACTTGCCTGGGTGAGTGCAGCTCGAACAACACTCAAGAAACTCGACACCATCCAGGACAAAGCAGCCCGCTTGATTGCACCCCATCCGCCACCTTAAACGTTCACTCCCTCCACCACCGGCGTACCGTGGCTGCAGTGTGTACCATCTACAAGATGCACTGCAGCAACTCGCCAAGGCTCCTTCGGCAGCACCTTCCAAACCCGCGACCTCTTCCACCTAGAAGGACAAGGGCAGCAGGCGCATGGGAACAGCACCACCTCCAAGTTCCCCTCCAAGTCACACACCATCCTGACTTGGAAATATATCGGCCATGCCTTCAGCGTCGCTGGGTCAAAATCCTGGAACTCCCTCCCTAACAGCACCGTAGGAGAACCTTCACCACACGAACTGCAGCGGTTCAAGAAGGTGGCTCACCACCACCTTCTCAAGGGGCAACTAGGGATGGGCAATAAATGCTGGGCCTTGCCAGCGACGCCCACATCCCACGAACTAATTAAAAAAAAGATCTAATTGAATGGCTGGATCAGGCTCGAGGGACTGAATGGTCTCGTCCTGTTCCTATATTCAGACCACATATTGAAAGGGAGCAGCAAAATAAGCTGTATAATCTGGTCAGCTCATCGCAGGAAGGATATTATTTGTCCTTGTGAAGATCTAGAGGTCAGCAACAATGATGTTTCTGGGTATTAGGAATTGATGAGGAAAGGCTATGTCCTTTGGAGTGCAGAGAACATGCTCAAATGTTGCTTGTATCTCAACAATGACCTTAAGTGTCACCTCATCAAAGGTCCTGCATAGCCAAAGGACTTCACAGCAAACCTGCTCACGTTTAATAACTTCGCCAAGGGACCTGCGATGGCTCGACGGGTATCCAGCATACTCATCACCCTCTTAAAGCCGTGAGCCCTCAGCCACGCACTCCGGTTAAGGGCAGCTCAAACGTGGGATAAGAACGTGAGAAATAGGGGCAGGAGTCGGCCATTCGGCCCCTCGAGCCTGCGCCGCCATTCAATAAGATCATGGCTGATCTTTTACCTCATCTCCATTTTCCCCGCCCAATCCCCCATATCCCTTGATTCCCTTAATATTCAAAAATCAATCCATCACTGTCTTGAATATACTCAACGACTGAGCCTCCACAGCCCTCTGGGGTAGAGAATTCCAAAGATTCGCCACCCTCTGAGTGAAGAAATTCCTCCTCATCTCAGTCCTAAATGGCCGACCCCTTATCCTGAGACTGTGACCCCTGGTTCTAGACTCCCCAGCCAGGGGAAACATCCTCCCTGCATCTACCCTCTCAAGCCCTGTAAGAATTTTGTATGTTTCAATGAGATCACCTCTCATTCTTCTAAACTCGAGAGAATATAGGCCTAGTCTACTCAATCTCTCCTCATAGGACAATCCCCCCATCCCAGGAACCAGTCTGGTGAACCTTCGTTGCACTCCCTCTATGGCAAGTATATCCTTCCTTAGGTAAGGAGACCAAAACAGTACACAATACTCCAGGTGTGGTCTCACCAGGGCCCTACATAATTTCAGTAAGACATCTTTACTCTTATACTCAAATCCTCTTGTAATGAGGAGATGTCACTCCTCAACAGCTAGCCCTCCCCTCATGTACTCAACAGCAACAACTTGCATTAATACAGCACCTGTAACCTAGTAAAACGTCCCAAGGCGCTTCACAGGAATGTTATCAAACAAAATTTGACGCCAAGCCACAGAACATAAGAACATAAGATGTAGGAGCAGGAGTCGGCCATTCGGCCCCTCGAGCCTGCTCCGCCATTCAATAAGATCACGGCTGATCTGATCTTGGCCTCAACTCCACTTCCCTGCCCGCTCCCCATAACCCTTGACTCCCTTATCGTTCAAAAATCTCCCTATCTCCACCTTGAATATATTCAGTGACCCAGCCTCCACAGCTCTCTGGGGAAGAGAATTCCAAAGGTTCACCACCCTCTGAGGAGAAATTCCTCCTCATCTCCGATTTAAAAGGGCGAGCCCTTATTCTGAAATTATGCCCCCTAGTTCTAGATTGCCCCGTGAGGGGAAACATCCTCTCAGCATCCACCCTGTCAAACCCCCTCAGAATCTTATATGTTTCAATAAGATCATCTCTCATTCTTCTAAACTCCAATGAGTATAGGCCCAACCTGCTCAACCTTTCTTCATACGTCAACCCCCTCATCTCAGGAATCAACCTCGTGAACCTTCTCTGAACTGCCTGCAATGCAAGTATATCCTTCCTTAAATAAGGAGACCAAAACTGTACGCAGTACTCAAGGTGTGGTCTCACCAACGCCCTGTACAGTTGTAACAGGACTTCCCTACTTTTATACTCCATTCCATAAGGAGATATTAGGGGCAGGTGAGCAAAAGCTTGGTCAAAGAGGTTGGTTTTAAGGAGCGTCTTAAAGGAGGAGAGAGAGGCGGAGAGGTTTAGGGAGGGAATTCCAGAGCTTAGGGCCCAGGCAGCTGAAGGCACGGCCGCCAATGGTGGAGCGATTAAAACACACTCAGTCTTTAGGCAGGAGTAAATGGCTAGACAGTGTCTGACGGAAGCTGGCCACCTTGAGAGGTCTACCTACATATAAACCCGTCACATTCTGCAAGGCGAAGGCCGTGGTGTTCGTGGGGAGATGCTCTGTTCTTGCCATGAGAGGCGGCGACGTCAGCAGCCTATTTCCGGCACCAGGCCAGTGACTGAGCGCCTCCAATGTCTCAGTCCCCTATTGACAGACGGGGAAAGGGAGACGCGATACGCCTCACGTGTTCACCACATCAAAAACTCATCCTGCTTGAACAGATGAAAAGCTCAGCTAAAAGCCGGGACGCATCTCGGAGGCAGCTGCCAAAATAAGTTATTCTAACGCTGCGCCGATCAGCGAGGGCACCTCGTTTGGAATACTGAGTGACATGCGTCGGCCCAAGAGTATCCGCTTCGGGCGCAATTGGCAAGCCGAGCGCAAATTGCGCTCAAAATCGCGCCCGTTTTAAGAAGTCTCGTTGCTGCTCAGGTTTCCGCTCAACTATGAAGTTATCCACTTCGGTAGGAAAAACAGAAAGGCAGAGTATTATTTAAATGGTGCTGGATTGGGAAATGCTGATGTACAGAGGGACCTGGGTGTCCTTGTACACCAGTCACTGAAAGCAAACATGCAGGTGCAGCAAGCAGTTAGGAAGGAAAATGGTATGTTGGCCTTCATTGCAAGAGGATTTGAGTACAGGAGCAAGGATGTCTTACTACAGTTGTACAGGGCCTTGGTGAGACCACACCTGTGTGCAGTTTAGGGCTCCTTACCTAAGAAAGGATATACTTGCCATAGAGGGAGTGCAGCGAAGGTTCACCAGACTGGTTCCTGGGATGGCAGTGTAGTGTCCGCGTATCAATAACACACGGACTGCAGGAGAACGGTAATAACAGGTGTTTACTGAACAGAGGGTATGCTGGAACTGAAAGTACAGAAGCCTGCTACTGCTTTATATACAGGTGTGGTCACTGCCGGTACTACAGTATAAAAGCAGTTCTCTCTTAAAGGTACATACACAACAATTCCTCCCCTTTTAGATAAACAGTACATAACATTCATTTAACAATTAAATAATAGCTAATTACAATTACAATTTTCTTTGTGCTATATACATCAGCTGAAAGTAATCATTTATAAATTCAGTCTTTGAGGAGGCTTCCTGATCCTGTCTGGATAGCGCCTTTCTCGAGTATCCTGTTCTTGCGGCGGAGTCGATTCTGGCTCATTATCATTGGTTGGTTCGTCAGCTTCCAATACCACTGATTCTGAGTAGACGCAATCTGTACTTCGGGTTCATCACCAGGTGCGCATGCTCGTGGTATGGGTTTGACTTGTTCCTGTTACTCTAGAATCTGGTCAGCATGGCGTCTCACGATGCTCTCTCCAACGTCCACTGTGTACATTAGTGGTCCCTGCCGTGTGCATATCGTTCCTGGCTGCCATTTTTCTGTTCGGTAGTCGCGGGCCAAGACTGGTTGCCCTATCTTGAAGCTCCTGGTTGGCTTTTCATTGATGTGCTGGAATTGTTTATTCTCAACCTCTCGTCTTATGTTTGGTTTGAGCAAATCCAGGCGACATCTTAACCCGCGGTTAAAGAACATCATGGCTGGAGCTTGGTTGGTGACTGCATGTGTCGCATTCCGGTAAGCAAACAAGAAATTATCCACCTTGTGTTGCAGTGGTATGTTGTCGTTATACATCGCCTTTATTGCTTTTTAAAGGTTTGAACAAACCTCTCAGCCAATCCATTTGTGGCTGGATGATATGGGGCGGATGTGTAATGCTTTACCCCATTATTCCTCAAAAACCTCCGGAAATCCTCGGACACAAACTGTGGTCCATTGTCGGAGCAAATCTGTTCTGGCAAGCCATTCCTGGCGAAGATGGTCCGTAGGACTGCAATAGTTTTCTCCGTGGTGGTGGAGGACATTTTGATGACCTCTGGCCATTTCGAATGTGCATCCACGGCGATTAAAAACATTGAGTCCATAAATGGACCAGCAAAATCAATGTGTACCCGTTGCCATGGAGATGAGGGCCACTCCCATGGGTGTAGCGGGGCCTGTGGTGGAGCGTTTTGGACTTTCTGGCATCCTGTGCATCTCTTGGTCATTTCCTCGATTTCTTTATCGATTCCCGGCCACCACACAAACGCCCTGGCTAGGCTCTTCATTTTTACCCCTCCCAGATGACCTTCATGAAGCTCATTGAGCACTCTTTCTCTCAACTTGGGTGGAATTACCACTCAGGATCCACACATCAAGGTCCCCCGGCACACTGACAGCTGTTCTCTCCTTGGCGAGAATGCTGGCAACAGTGAGTCGCCATGTGCTGGCCATCCCTTCACCGTCAAATCATAGACCCGAGAGTGTCGGGTCATTTCGGGTTTCCTTCTCTATACTTGAGTTTGTAACAGGTAGACATTCGACTATGGTCGAATGGAATATCGCAACAGGGTCCACTGCAGGTGCATCCTCCACCGTAGGCAGCGGCAGGCGCGACAGCCCATCAGCGTTTCCATGCTGTTTCGTGCCCTTGTACTTTATGTCGTATTGATGTGCCCCTAGAAAAAGGGACCATCTTTGCAGCCGTTGCGCCGTCATCACCGGAACGCCCTTCTTTGGGTTAAAAATGGAGACAAGAGGCTGGTGATCAGTCAGTAAGGTGAATTTCTGCCTGTGCAGATAGTGATTGAACTTCTTCACCCCCCACACCAGGCTGAGGGCCTCCCTGTCAATCTGGGTGTAGTTACGCTCGACTGTGGTTAACGAGCGTGATGCAAAGGCTATTGGCCTCTCTGAACGGTCAAGGAATTTGTGCGACAGCACCGCTCCAATGCCGTAGGGAGACGCATCACATGCCAACCGAATCGGTAGTGTTGCATTGTAGTGGGCCAATACCTCTTTTGAAGTGATTAGGTATTTACATTTCTGGAAGGCACGCTTACACTCATCACTCCATTTCCATGCTACTCCAGTTTGCAGCAGGGCGTTCAGCGGGTGCAGAATTGTAGACAAATTTGGCAAGAACTTATGGTAGTAGTTCACCAACCCGAGGAACGACCTCAGTTGTGACACATTTTCCGGTGCTGGAGCCTTGACTACTGCCTCAATCTTGTCTGGGGACTTATGTAACCCCTCTTCATCAATCACGTGGCCACAATACGAGATTTGTTTCCTGAAAAACTCACATTTGGGGCGGTTGGCTTGTAGCCCATATTCTTGTAATCTAGTGAGCACCTGCTCCAGGTTGGCAAGGTGTTCACTGTCATTTCTGCCCTGATGTGCCTTCAATAACCACAAAACTAGAAGTTATAGATTTAAACAAGTTGGCTTTTAATCACTAAGAACAGAGCTAACATCTCAACACACTGACTGGCTCACAGGAATGAGTCAGAGAAGTCAGGGAAGAGGAAGTGAAACTATACACCGTGTGGGGGAGGGTAATATACATGAATGCAAAACGAATACAGGCAAGCCAAACACATTTCATTACATGCCCGTAACCAGGATGTCGTCCAAATAACACTGGGTCCCCGGGATCCCTTGCAGGACTTGTTCCATTGCCCTCTGCCAAATAGCCGGAGCTGATGCTACCCCGAATACCAGTCGGTTGTACTGGTAAAGACCTTTGTGAGTGTTTATCGTGAGGTATTTTCTAGATGCTTCTTCTACCTCCATTTGTAGATACGCTTGGGCCAGATCAATCTTTGTAAAGCGTTTCCCTCCAGATAGTGAGGCGAAAATATCTTCTATCCGCGGAAGTGGATATTGTACTGTGTGAAGGACTGGGTTCACAGTTACCTTAAAGTACCCACAGATGCGAACCTTCTTCGGTTCCCCAGGCGTGCTGCTCAATGATTTCTTCATTACAGGAACGATGGGTGTGGCCCACTCGCTCCAGTCCACCTTGGACAGCACACCCGAATGCTCCAGCTCTGCTTCGACGGCTGGGCGGATCGCATACGGTACCGGTCTGGCCTTAAAAAATTTTGGGTTTGCGTTATCTTCAATTTTTATCGTTGCCGTTACGCCTTTTAGAGTCCCAAGTCCTTGCTGGAACACCTCTTTCGCGTCAGTTAGAATTTTTGACAGTCGTCCAGGTGTGACGTCGTCATCCTTTTTGTCAGCTACAGTTAGCGCCTGAATGGAATGCCAATCCAATTGTATTTTTCGGATCCATTCACATCCCAATAATGGTGGTCCTCCATCTTGTAGTATATATAGATACAGTTCCTGTGTTTCCTTGCCGTTGTATTTAACGGGCACCCTTATTTTTCCTCTGGGGTAGACTTTTTGCCCCGTATATGTCTTCAAGACAATGGACGTATCCTTCAAGGGAATGTGTGAGAATAGCCGCTCGTAGTCTCGTCGATTCATGACTGTTAGGGCTGATCCTGTGTCCAATTCCATCTTTACCTGGGACCCTGCTATCATGAGGGTGACCCAAATGGTTTGGTGATCCTCCTTTGCGATCACGTTGTGTAACTTTAGACAACTTAGTCTCCTGCTCCCGGAGTCATTATCACTCTTCTGATCTTCTGAACTACTGTCCATTATCTTTTGTACTTTCTTGTACTTTTCCTTAGTAGTTCTTTTAGTGTTGGTTTTCTTTCCCAACCTGCAGACTCGTGCCATGTGTCCCACTTTTCCACATTGCCTGCATACTTTGTCCTTAACCCAGCAATCCTTCTGGTCATGGGTTGTTCTGCTGCAGCGATAGCACTTTTCTGCTCCATATGCCATTTCATTGGTGCTATAATCTTGCGATTTCTGTTGTATTTCCGCAGCTCCCCGTGCTGCTGCTTCGTAGGATACTGCAACGCTGAAAGCCTTTTCTAGCGTAAGGTCCTTTTCCGAAAGTAGTCGTTTCTGGGTTCCTTCACTCTGGAGCCCGCAGACAAACTTATCTCTTAAGGTATCTGCCAGTCCTGCTCCGAACTGGCAGTGTTTCGAAAACTTGCGTAGTTCCGTAAGATAGTCAGCATTACTCTCGTCTTTGTGCTTGTTTCGTTTATGGAACTTGAATCTTTCTGCTATCAGCAGCGGTGTAGGGTTTAGATGTTCCTGTAAGATATTGACAATCTCTTCAAAACTTTTCTCCATTGCTTTAGCTGGGGTAATTAAATTTCGCAATAGGCCGTACGTTCTCGTGCCCATCAAATTCAATAATACCGACGCCTTCTTTTCAGCGGCCACCTCATTTGCCTTGCAGTACACTTCAATTCTTTCCACATACGTGGTCCAGTCTTCTATTTCGTTATCGAAAGCAGTGATGCTGCCACTCTTCGGCATCTTGGGTGGTTTAAAATGGCGCCTCCCGCGCTTTTCCTTCTTCCCCAATGGATTAAAATGGCGCCTCCCGCGCTTTTCCTTCTTCCCCCTGCTGCCAATGCTGCTCCTAGCGTTCTAACAAGTAACGGCGGCGCCCCGCGGCTTTCTGCGCGTCTCTTTTCCTTCCCCTTTTTATTTCTTCTTTCAATGCTGCCCGACTCTTGAGCACCGGCCGCGCCCTGTGCACTCCACCCTCTCTCTCTTTTTCTTCCCGACGACGCTGCTCGGCCCCTTTGCAGAGCCGCTCGATCGAGCTCTAGCCCACTGCAGTCCGGGAAGGGTCAGCGCACTACCTGCTACCAGCCCGATTTGCTGGAACACCTTGACTGGAGAACCAAGCCCAGCTCTCCACAGCCTCCCCTGCGATTCTCTGAACTCCGATGGATCCCTGGGCGGTTGCCCACGGTCGACGCCCGTTGCTCTGGCTTCGACCTCCAAGAAGCTGCTTTTCAGGATGGATCCCCGTGAGGTGATGCAGTACTGCAGGTGAGTTTGAACCTGCTCGTCGCCACTGTAGTGTCCGCGTATCAATAACACACGGACTGCAGGAGAACGGTAATAACAGGTGTTTACTGAACAGAGGGTATGCTGGAACTGAAAGTACAGAAGCCTGCTACTGCTTTATATACAGGTGTGGTCACTGCCGGTACTACAGTATAAAAGCAGTTCTCTCTTAAAGCTACATACACAACAGGCAGGACTGTCGTATGAGGAGAGATTGGGTCGACTAGGCCTGTATTCACTAGAGTTTAGAAGAATGAGAGGGGATCTCATTGAAACGTATAAAATTCTGACAGGGCTAGACAGACTGGATGTAGGGAGGATGTTTCCCCTGGCTGGGGGGGTCTAGAACGAGGGGTCACAGCCTCAGGATACGGGGTAGGACATTTAGAACTGAGATGAGGAGAAATTTCTTCACTCAGAGGGTGGTGAACCTGTGGAATTCTCTACCACAGAAGGCTGTGGAGGCCAAGTCACTGAATATATTTCAGACGGAGATAGATTTCTAGACACAAAAGACATCAAGGAGTATGGGGAGAGAGCGGGAATATGGTATTGAGATAGAGGATCAGCCATGATCATATTGAATGGGGGAGCAGGCTCGAAGGGCCGAATGGCCTACTCCTGCTCCTATTTCTCTATGTTTCTAAACTCATTTGAACCTCGCTGATCGTAAAATCTGAATGTCAATCCACCAGCTGTGAGTGACCCGATTTTAAATTACTGAAATTCACTTAAAAAAAACTAGACAGAACCATTTGCTAGTTGCAGTAAGGTGGCTAGACTCTCCCTTGTTGGAGATAGTCATTGCCTGGCACTTGTGTGGCGCGAATGCTACCTGCCATTTATCAGCCCCGAGCCTTAACGTCGTCCAGGTCTTGCTGCGTGCGGGCACGGGCTGCTTCATTATTTGAGGAGTTGCGAATTGGCGCTGAACACTGTGCAGTCATCAGCGAACATCCCCACTTCTGACCTTATGCTGGAGGGAAGGTCATTGATGAAGCAGCTGAAGATGGTTGAGCCTAGAACACTGCCCTGAGGAACTCCTGCAGCGATGTCCAGGGGCTGAGATGATTGGCCTGTTTAGATTTCAGATTTCCAGCATCCGCAGTATTGTGCCTGTGTGAAAACGCTTGTTGACTGGCATGTGGTTCTTCTCTCACCTCTAAGCAATCTTTCTCCTACTTGCCAATTCCACTATTGTCAATGCTCCTCGGACATACCTCCATTGTACCACCTAATTTATAAAAGTACCTCACTGGGAACAGGGCTGAAGAATGTACACTAAACTAGAATGTAAACTAAAATCATAGGCCTAAAAATTTGGTTGCTTTGCACCTCTCGTTAGCACCTGGGTGCAGCACCGCCAACGCCTCCCGCGAAATTCAGCGGCGGCAGTAACCGTTACTGCCCCGCAGCCGGCGATGACATCGTCGCCGTGCGCAGCGCCCCGCTCGTGATCTTCGGTAGCGCCCCCCCTGACTTACCGCCGGACGCTATGTCCACCGGGGTCAGGGGGGGGGCCTACCTGTGGCCTGGCCGGTGCTAATGAAAGGGAAGGTGCCGGGCGGCCATTTTTGTTGCTGGCCGCCTGCCAGCACCTGCCCCCTCCCTCTTCTGAAGCCACCCCCGCGGAGTACTGGCTGCGTTCCGTGAGCCCGGCACTTCTCTTGAGTGCCGGGCTCTTTTGCCGGCACTCCGATCCCTGGTGGCTCAGCTGGGCCCCGGGTTGCGCTGCGCAAGGCCCCTCCCCTTTAAGAGGCAGAGGAAGGTCTGCAGTATCGTGGCGCGACGGGCCGCAGCGACATGATATTCCCTCGCAGCGTCCCAAGAGGGAGGCGGGGCGCTTCCAGTAGCACCCCGCTTCCCTCCTGGGGCGCTACCGATGAATTTCGGGTGCGACTCAATTTTCCCCCATGGAATCATACAGCACAGAAGCAGGCCATTCGGCCCAGCATGCCTGTGCAGGCTCTTTGGTAGAGCTATCCAACCAATCCTCTGCTCTTTCCCCTTTCCCTTCAAGTCTTTATTTTTATTTATTCGTTCACGGGAGGTGGGCGTCGCTGGCAAGGCCCAGCATTTATTGCCCATCCCTAATTGAGAAGGTGGCAGTGAGCCACCTTCTTGAACCACTGCAGTCCCGTGTGGCGAAGGTGCTCCCACAGTGCTGATGTTGTCGTAATGGTTTGGTACAACTGAGTGTCTTGCTGGGCCATTTCAGAGGGCAGTTAAGAGTCAACCACATTGCTGTGGGTTTGGAGTCACATACCGGCCAGACCGGGTAAGGGCAGTAGATTTCCTTCCCTAAAGGACATTAGTGAACCAGATGGGTTTTTAATGATAATCCGGTAGTTTCATGGTCACCATTATTGATACTTTTTATTCCAGCTTTATTTAATTAACTGAATTTAAATTCCCCAGCTGTCATGGTTGGGATTTGAACTCACGTCTCAGCAGTAGATTTCCTTCCCTAAAGGACATTAGTGAACCAGATGGGTTTTTAATGATAATCCGGTAGTTTCATGGTCACCATTATTGATACTTTTTATTCCAGCTTTATTTAATTAACTGAATTTAAATTCCCCAGCTGTCATGGTTGGGATTTGAACTCACGTCTCTGGATCATTAGTCCAGGCCTCTGGATTACTAGTCCAGTAACATAACCACTATACTACCGTACCCCTGTGGGAAAAGGGAATCTATCCAATTTCCTATTGAAAGTTACTATTGAATCTGCTCCCACCGTCCTTTCAGGCAGCGCGTTCCAGGTCACAACAACTCGCTGCGTCAAAAAAGTTTTTAGATACAACTGTATGTCCAGTGCCACCTCATTGGGAGGACCTCTCTCACCAGTGACAGATCGCTTCTGTCACCTCACCTGCAGCTGCCATCTATCCCAGCAACATCGAAGCCAATGAAACAATCAGACCTTGGTCCTCCGAATCCTTCCTACGATCAGCCCCAACACCAACATCACCAGGCACACCAACATCACCAACCTCATCACCAACCTTCTCCGCCATCACCTGATGCTGCACAGGACACAGGGCATCAGCCCCTGACAAAATTGCTGCCCGGGAGGCCAGTGATGGCATCACCATGACCAGATTTACTTCACTTGACGCTGTAAACCCTGGCTGCCACATGATGCGCCAGGTTGACACCAGCCCACACCAGCACCGTGAAGCATTCCTTTAATGTCCAAGCCATTCCATGCACACTCATCACTATAGCAGGGCAGGGGGTGGGGGGGAAGTTATGTCTCGACATTCACTGGAACTCAGTAAGACACTTCTCAAGGTGCGCTCAGCTCTGTCCAATAAGGGGCAGTTTTGGAAAAATAGGTTTCACTGTATGACAGCACATTACCAGAAACTTCACATGGACATTGGCTAAACCTCTCAAGTGCCTACCTTGCGTGTTGTTAGCTGGTATGCTTGCAGTAGGATGAGGGTGAGTGTGATGGGTGGCTAGTGAGATGGGGAAGTGATAAAGTAGATAAAGAGGGATGGTGCAAGGTAAGTTGATGTCCTGGGGAGGTCCCTTCCGCCCTTGGAAGGGTATAGAACCGCCATGCGTGCTGTGACTCCCTTCATAAGCATATGGAGGGAGTCATTGGAGAGCCTGGGTGCAAGCGTTCACCTTTGTGCAGTGATTGTCTGTGTTTGCAGCACCTCAATGCTGTCAAACACTGACAGAACAACTGTCAAACTCAATGTGGCCGTGGTCCCATAAAGGAAACTGGCTGATGACGCGTCATCAAATGACATCATCAGACCCGCGGCCAAAAGTATAAAATAGCCACTGATAAATCCAATAGGGAATTCAGGAGAAATTTCTTTACCCAGAGAGTGGTGAGAATGTGGAACTCGCTACCACAGGGAGTGGTTGAGGCGAATATCACAGATGCATTTAAAGGGAAGCACATAAGGGATGAATAGCATAGACAAAACTAGACGAGTACATGAGAGTAAAGGAAATAGAAAGCTATGCTGACAGGCTGAGATGAGGTGGGTGGAACAGGAGGAGGCTCGTGTGGAGCAGAAACACCGGCACAGGCTAGTTGGGCCGAATGGCCTGTTTCTGTGCTGTATGTTCCATGTAATGCGACGTAACAATCCCACTGACGCAGCGTTAATTCATCTGCACAGAAACATCAGTTTTAAGCTGAGAGTTTTCCCCTCATTACGAACAGCCGCCGCTCGCAACGGAAAGATCATTAACAGCCTCGAGTCAGCGGCGGTGATGTGACCCTGGTTACTGCTGATGGCCAAAGGACACGAGGAGGCTGCAACATGGAAAGCGTTTTAAGGAAGAACTGGAATCTACAAAGTGCATCGTCGCATCCTCAAAGGACGACACATTCAATGAATTACTTTCTGAAGTGTAATCACTGATGTTAAGGTGGCAAACCTGGCAGCCAGGTCACTGGTCAATGAGGTAAATGACCAGTTGAAGTTTCCTCATCTCCCCCTCCGGTTCTTGATCACATTCTCCTCAAGGGAACAAGACGAAAAATGTACTGACGGAAGGTCATCGACCTGAAACGTTAACTCTGTTTCTCTCTCCACAGATGCTGCCTGACCCGCTGAGTGTGTCCGGCGTTTTCTGTTCATATTTCAGACTTCCAGCATCCGCAGTATTTTGCTTTGAAGAGAGCAATGTTGCCTGTCGGGATTTGAATGTCAGATTGCAGTATAACCGCTGGCTCGCTCAGTTCTGCAACAACACCTACCACAAACTGTAAATAATTGGATGGGGTACAATTTGAAAGGGAGTACGAGAACAAAGAAACCTGGGGGTGTTAGCACACAAATTGTTGGGAGATGGCAGGCCGGGATTGCAAAGCAGATAAAGAAAGAAAAGTAAGACTCGCATTTCTATAGCGCCTTTCACAACCACCGGACATCCCAAAGAGCTTTACAACCAATGAAGTACTTTTTGAAGTGTAGTCACTGTTGTAATCTGGGAAACGCGGCAGCCAAGATGCGCACAGCAAGCTCCCACAAACAGCAATGTGATAATGATCAGATCATGTTTTTAGTGATGTTGGTTGCGGGATAGATATTCGCCCCAGCTCTTCTTCCAATAGTGGATTACATCCACCTGAGAGAGCAGACAGGGCCTCGGTTTAACGTCTCATCCAAAAGGCGGCACCTCTGACAGTGCGGCGCTCCCTTAGTACAGCCCCTCCAACAGTGCAGCGCTCCCTCAGTACTGACCCTCCGATAGTGCAGCGCTCCCTCAGTACTGCCCCTCCGACAGTGTGACGCTCCCTCAGTACTGACCCTCCGATAGTGCAGCGCTCCCTCAGTACTGCCCCTCCGACAGTGCGGCGCTCCCTCAGTACTGCCCCTCTGACAGTGCAGTGCTCCCTCACTACTGTCCCTCTGACAGTGCGGCGCTCCCTCAGTACTGCCCCTCCGACAGTGCGGCGCTCCCTCAGTACTGCCCCTCCGACAGTGCGGCGCTCCCTCAGTACTGCCCCTCCGACAGTGCAGTGCTCCCTCAGTACTGACCCTCCGACAGTGCAACGCTCCCTCAGTACTGACCCTCCGACAGTGCAACGCTCCCTCAGTACTGCCCCTCTGACAGTGCAGTGCTCCCTCAGTAATGTCCCGCCAACAGTGCGGCGCTCCCTCAGTACTGCCCCTCCGACAATGCAGTGCTCCCTCAGTAATGTCCCTCCGACAGTGCGGCGCTCCCTCAGTACTGCCCCTCCGACAATGCATTGCTCCCTCAGTAATGTCCCTCCGACAGTGCGGCGCTCCCTCAGTACTGCCCCTCCGACAGCGCGGCGCTCCCTCAGTACTGCCCCTCCGACAGTGTGGCGCTCCCTCAGTACTGCCCCTCTGACAGGGCAGTGCTTCCTCAGTACTGCCCCTCCGACAGTGCGGCGCTCCCTCATTACTGCATTGGGAGTGTCAGCCTCGATTTTTGTGCTCAAGTCTCTGGAGTGGAACTTGAACCCACAACCTTCTGACTCAGAGGCAACAGAGTGCTACAGACTGAGCCACAGCTGACATTAATAAAGCACATGGGGTCCTGGGCTTTATAAATAGAGGCATAGAGTACAAAAGTCAGGAAGTTATGCTGAACCTTTATAAAACACAGGTTCAACCCCAGCTGGAGTTTTGTGTCCAATTCTGGGCACCACACTTTAGGAAGGTCGTGAAGGCTTTGGAGAGGGTGCAGTGGAGGTTTACAGATCACAGAAACCCCACAGTGCAGATAGAGGCCATTTCAGCCCATCGAGCCTGCACCGACACATATCCCACCCGATCCCTGTAACCCCTACACCAACACATATCCCACCCTATCCCCGTAACCCCACGTATTTAATCCCCCTAACACTAAGGGTCAATTTATCATAGCCAATCAACCTAACCCGCACATCTTTGGACTGTGGGAGGAAACCGGAGCACCCGGAGGAAACCCACGCAAACACAGGGAGAATGTGCAAACTCCACACAGACAGTCACCCGAGGCCGGATTCGAACCCGGGTCCCTGGCGCTGTGAGGCAACAGTGCTAACCACTATGCCACCGTGCTGGGGTTTACGAGAATGATTCCAGGGATGAAGGACTTCAGTTACGTGAAGAGACTGGAGAAGCTGGGGTTGTTCTCCTTAGAGCAGAGACGGTTAAGGGGAGATTGACCAGAATGGTCCCAGGGATGAGGGACTTCAGTTACGTGAAGAGACTGGAGAAGCTGGGGTTGATCTCCTTGGAGCAGAGAAGGTTAAGAGGAGATTTCAAAGAGGTGTTTAAAATCATGAAGGGTTTAGATAGAGTAAATAATGAGAAACTGTTTCAATGGCTGAAGGGTCGGTAACCAGAGGACACAGATTTAAGGCGATTGGCAAAAGAACCAGAGGCGACACGTGGAAAAACTATTTTACACATCGAGTGGTTAGGATTTGGAATGCGCTGCCTGATGGGGCGGTGGACACAGATTCAATAGTAGCCTTCAAATTGGATAAATACTGGATGGAGAATAAATTGCAGGGATATGGGGAGAGAGCGGCGGGGGGGTGGGGTAGTGGGACTAACTGCATCGCTCTTCGAAAGAGCCGGCACAGACTCGATGGGCCGAATGGCCTCCTTCTGTGCCGGACTGTTCCATGGAGTGGACCAGAAGCTCCACCAGGGAGATGGGTTAAGCAACCATCCAGGGCCTCCCCCAGGGGTAGAAGGAAAGTGTCCACCTCGCGGTGGAAAGGGGAAAGCCAGGTAAGCATGACGGACATTCGGTCAACATCCCACTCTCCACAAATGGAATGACCAGGGACCGTGAGGAACCAGCAGGCTTTTCAGTATCTGGATTAGGCACAGGTGCAATTGTTTGGAATGTTTAGCAGGCACGGCTGTTTAGATGACATGTACTATTGAGATTCTGCTTGTCCTTTGCTTGTTGCACTGCCTTGGGTAAGAAAGGTTTTCATTATTGGTAACTATGTTCCTTGTCTCCGTGTAGTACTTAATTAAGTCCTCCAGCAACGTACTGCTTGCAATCTGCTGCCAGGAGGAAGCCCAGATTACACTGATTGGTGCAACAGTCCTTTGCCTCTGAGTCTGAAGGTTCTGGGTTCAAAGTCCCACTCCAGAGACTGGAGCACAGAAAAAAACTAGGCTGGGGGAGCTCCGCAGTGTCGGAGGGGCAGTACTGAGGGAGCGCCGCACTGTCGGAGGGGCAGTACTGAGGGAACGCCGCACTGTCGGAGGGGCAGTACTGAGGAAGCGCCACACTGTCGGAGGGGCAGTACTGAGGGAGCACCGCACTGTCAGAGGGGCAGCACTGAGGGAGCGCCGCACTGTCGGAGGGGCAGTACTGAGGGAACGCCACACTGTCGGAGGGGCAGTACTGAGGAAGCGCCGCACTGTCGGAGGGGCAGTACTGAGGGAGCACCGCACTGTCAGAGGGGCAGCACTGAGGGAGCGCCGCACTGTCGGAGGGGCAGTACTGAGGGAACGCCGCACTGTCGGAGGGGCAGTACTGAGGGAGCGCCGCACTGTCAGAGGGGCAGTACTGAGGGAGCGACGCACTGTCGGAGGGGCAGTACTGAGGGGGCGCTGCACTGTCAGAGGGGCAGTTCTGAGTGAGCACCGCACTGTCTGAGGGGCGGTACTGAGGGAGCGCCGCACTGTCGGAGGGGCAGTACTGAGGGAGCGCCGCACTGTCGGAGGGGCAGTACTGAGGGAGCGCCGCACTGTCGGAGGGGCAGTACTAAGGGAGCGCCGCACCGTCGGAGGGTCAGTACTGAGGGAGCGCTGCACTATCAGAGGTCTTTCGGATGAGATGTTAAACCGAGGCCCCGTCTGCTCTCTCAGGTGGATGTAAAAGATCCCATGGCCACTATTGGAAGAAGAGCAGGGGAGTTCTCCCCGGTGTCCTGTGGCCAATATTTATCCCTCAACCAACATCACTAAAACAGATGATCTGCTCATTATCACATTGCTGTTTGTGGGAGCTTGCTGTGCGCAAATTGGATGCCACGTTTCCCACATCACAACAGTGACCACACTTCAGAAAGTACTTCATTGGCTGTGAAGCGCTTTGGGACGACCTGAGGCGGTAGAAATGCAAGTCTTTCTTTTTAAGCGGTGAAGGGCACCTTCCGCTGCTGAATCTCAGCAACAGACTCACCCAAACTCCAGCTTAAGAGGAAACAGCAAATGACCGCAGGTGTTGGAAACATGAAATAAGAAAACGCAAGATGCTGGACACACTCAGCGGGTCAGGCAGCATCTGTGGAGAGAGAAACAGAGTTAACATTACAGGTCGGTGACCCTTTGTCAGAAGATTGAGAGGGGATTTCATCGAAACCTATAAAATTCTGTCAGGCCTGGACAGACTAGATGCAGGAAGGATGTTTCTGATGGCCGGGGAGTCCAGAACCAGGGGTCATAGTCTAAGGATAAGGGGTAAGCCATTTAGGACTGAAATTAGGAGGAATTTCTTCACCCAGAGGGTGGTGAACCTGTGGAATTCTCTACCACAGAGGGCGGTGGAAGCCAGTTCATTAAATATATTCAAGAAGGAGTTGGATATATTTCTTGAGGCTAAAGGGATCAAGGGATATGGGGAGAAGGCAGGGACAGGGTACTGAATTTGGATGATCAGCCATGATCACATTGAATGGCGGAGCAGGCTCGAAGGGCCGAATGGCCGACTCCTGCTCCTATCTTCTATGTTAACTCCAACTTTGTCGCTCCGCAGATGTTGCCCGACCGGCTGAGTATCTTCAGTTTTTTATTCCAGTGTAAGAGGGAAGTGTGACAGCGAATAATTACCCAGATCTCCTGCATGAGCAAGTCAAGGTGGGATTGCAACATCAAGACGTTTCGCACCATCACATTCCTGGCTGGGGGAGAACGTGCGGCGGGGAACAGCTCCCCAGACCACCTGCATTCAGCTTCAGAAAGTACTGCAACTGGGAGTGATTCCCCAGACTCGCTCAAACTCCCAGATGGAGAGGATACCAGTTGGGGAGTGCCCTTCAAGAAGAGGAGACTGTTTTGTAATTCACACGAGAAAGCAATTAAAAAAGCACACGTGATCCTGGGCTTCTTACATAGAGTAACAAAAGCGAGGAAGTTATGATGAATCTTTATAAAGCACTGGTTCGGCCTCAACTGGAGTATTGTGTCCAATTCTGGGCACCGCACTTTAGGAAGGATGTGAAGGGCTTCGCGAGGGTACGGAAAAGATTTACGAGAATGATTCCAGGGATGGGGGACTTCAGTTACGTGGAGAGACTGGAGAAGCTGGGGTTGTTCTCCTTGGAGCAGAGAAGGTTGAGAGGAGATTTGATCGAGGTGTTCAAAAGCATGAGGGGTCTGGACAGAATAGATAGAGAGAAACTGTTCCCATTGGTCGAGAGCCAGAAGACATAGATTTGAGGTGATTGGCAGAAGATTCAAAGGCGACACGTGGAAAAACTTTTCTTATGCAGCGAGTGGTTAGGATCTGGAATGCGCTGCCTGAAAGGGCGGTGGAGGCAGATTCAATCATGGCTTTCAAAAGGGAGTTAGATAAGTATCTGAGGGAAAAATATTCACAGGGCTCCGGGGAAAGGGCGGGGGGGTGGGACTAGCTGAAGTGCTCTTGCAGAGAGCCGGCACGGGCTCGACGGGCCGAATGGCCTCCTTCTGTGCTGGAACCATTCTATGAGGAGACAAGTTCTCTGCACATTTATTTCAAGCCCTCCTGAGTCTCACCAATAACCTAACTGAAAATCGGCGAAACGTTAAGTGGGGACACTCTTATATGTCTATGGGTTAACAGAAGCCATGGCCAAACCTTCTGCTGTGTCAGCCAATGGAACTCAATTCGAAAGACCGCAGAGTGCAAGATGGGGTTGGAAGCATCCTAGACTATAGGCCAGCAATGGGAGGGCGTTCATTTCTGTAATCAATCGATGTCCAATCAATTAGGGCAAACAAACTCATTGTCAGATTAACTGTGCACTTAGAGTAAATGGGACATAAAAACATAAGAAACTGGAGCTGGGGTCGGCCATTCATCCCCTCGAGCCTGCTCCGCCATTCAATACGATCAAGGCTGATCATCGACCTCAACTCCACTTTCCCGCTCGATCCCCATATCCCTTGATTCCTTTAATATTCAAAAATCTATCGATCTCTGTCTTGAATATACTCAACGACTGAGCCTCCACAGCCCTCTGGGGCAGAGAATTCCAAAGATTCACCACCCTCTGAGTGAAGAAATTCCTCCTCATCTCAGTCCTAAATGGCCGACCCCTTATCCTGAGACTGTGACCCCTGGTTCTAGACTCTCCAGCCAGGGGGAAACATCCTCCCTGCATCTACCCTGTCAAGCCCTGTAAGAATTATGTATGTTTCAATAAGATCACCTCTCATTCTTCTAAACTCGAGAGAATATAGGCCTAGTCTACTCAATCTCTCCTCATAGGACAATCCCCCCATCCCAGGAACCAGTCTGGTGAACCTTCGTTGCACTCCTTCTATGGCAAGTATATCCTTCCTTAGGTAAGGAGACCAAAACTGTACTCAATACTCCAGGTGTGGTCTCACCAGGGCCCTATATAATTGCAGTAAGACGTCCTTACCCTTATACTCAAATCCTCTTGTAATAAAGGCCAACATACCATTTGCTTTCCTAATTGCTTGCTGTACCTACATGTTAACTTTCAGTGATTCGTGTACAAGGACACCCAGGTCCCTCTGAACACCAACATTTCCCAATCTCTCACCATTTGAAAAATATACTGCTTTTCTATTTTTCCGACCAAAGTGGATAACTAATCTACTGGAATTTTTTGAGGATGTAACTGGTAAAATAGATAAGGGAGAACCAGTGGATGTGGTGTATTTGGACTTTCAGAAGGCTTTCGATAAGGTCCCGCATAAGAGATTAGCGTGCAAAATTAAGGCACATGGGATTGGGGGCAAGGTATTGACTTGGATAGAGAACTGGTTGGCAGATAGAAAGCAAAGAGTTGGAATAAACGGGTCGTTTTCCGAGTGGCAGGCAGTGACTAGTGGGGTACCGCAGGGATCGGTCCTAGGACCCCAGCTGTTCACGATATATATTAATGATCTGGACGAGGGAATTGGATGTAATATCTCCAAATTTGCAGACGACACAAAGCTGGGTGGGAGGGTGTGCTGTGAGGAGGATGTCGTGAAACTCCAGTACGATTTGGACAGGTTGGGTGATTGGGCAGAAACATGGCAAATGCACTATAATGTGGATAAATGTGAGGTTATCCACTTTGGTGGCAAAAACAGGAAGGCAGATTATTATTTGAATGGCAATAGATTGGGAGAAGGGGAAGTGCAAAGAGACCTGGGTGTTCTTGTGCACCAGTCGCTGAAGGTAAGCATGCAGGTGCAGCAGGCGGTTAAGAAGGCAAATGGTATGTTGGCCTTCGTAGCGAGAGGGTTCGAGTACATAGAAACATAGAAACATAGAGATAGGAACAGGAGTAGGCCATTCGGCCCTTCGAGCCTGCTCCGCCATTCAATGAGATCATGGCTGATCTTCCTCTGAGATCTTAGCTGATCTTACCAGTTCAGTACCCCGTCCCCGCCTTTTCTCCGTAACCCTTAATCCCCTTAGCCCTCAGAAATATATCCAATTCTCTCTTGAAAATATTTATTGAATTAGCCTTCACAGCCCTCTGTGGCAGGGAATTCCACAGGCTCACCACTCTTTGAGTGAAGAAATTCTTCCTCATCTCTGTTTTAAATGATTTGCCCGCTATTTTTAGACTGTGGCCCCTGGTTCTGTGCTCCCCTGCCATTGGAAACATTCTCTCTGAATTCAGCCTGTCCAGGCCTGCCATAATTTTATATGTTTCGATGAGATCCCCTCTCAATCTTCTAAACTCCAGTGAGTACAAGCCCAAACTATTCAATCTCTCCTCGTAGGTCATTCCCGCCATTCCAGGTATCAGCCTGGTGAATCGCCGCTGCACTCTTTCCATGGCAAGAACATCCTTCCGCAGATGGGGCGACCAAAACTGTAACAAGGAGGTCTTGCTGCAGTTGTACAGGGCCTTGGTGAGACCGCACCTTGAGTATTTTGTGCAGTTTTGGTCGCCTTATCTGAGGAAGGATGTTCCTGCCATGGAAGGAGTGCAGCGAAGATTCACCAGGCTGATACCTGGGATGGCAGGAATGACGTATGAGGAGAGATTGTGTCGATTGGGCTTATACTCACTGGAGTTTAGAAGATTGAGAGGGGATCTCATCGAAACCTATAAAATTCTGTCAGGCCTGGACAGGCTAGATGCAGGAAGGATGTTCCCGATGGCCGGGGAGTCCAGAACTAGAGGTCTTAATCTAAGGATAAGGGGTAAGCCATTTAGGACTGAGATGAGGAGGAATTTCTTCACCCAGAGAGTGGTGAACCTGTGGGATTCTCTGCCACAGAGGGCGGTGGAGGCCAGTTCATTAAATATATTCAAGAAGGAGTTGGATATATTTCTTAAGGCTAAAGGGATCAAAGGATATGGGGAGAAGGCAGGGACAGAGTACTGAATTTGGATGATCAGCCATGATCTCATTGAATGGCGGAGCAGGCCCGAGGGGCCGAATGGCCTACTCCTGCTCCTATCTTCTATGTTTCTATGTTTCATATTTCTCCACATTATATTCCATTTGCCATGTTCTTGCCCACTCACTTAGCTTGTCTATATCCCCTTGAAGCCTCCTCGCATCCTCCTCACAACTTACATTCCCGCCCAGCTTTGCAACTTGGTAATCCAATTATCTCTGCAATCGGTACAAGACATCGGACAGTTATTTTCAACGAGAAAATTGAGCGGGAGCTGGACTGTTCTGGATCAGTGTTGAATTGGCCTCATGCACTTTGCATCGGTGTTTGCCACGGGAAAGGCTGGCGGTAATTAAAGTGGATAAGTCGCCCAGTCCGGATGGGATGCATCCTCGGTTACTGAGGGGTGTAAGGAATTGCGGAGGCTCTGGCCACAGTCTTCCAATCCTCCTTAGATACAGGGGTGGTACCAGGGAACTAGAGAACTGCAAATGTTACACCCTTGTTCAAAAAAGCGGAGAAGGATAAACTCGGCAATTACAGGCCGGTCAGATTAACGTCGGTGGTGGGGAAGCTTTTAGAAACAATAATCCGAGAGAAAATTATCAGCCACTTGGACAAGCATGGACTAATAAGGGAGAGCCAGCACGGATTTGTCAAGGGCAAATCGTGTTTGACTAACTGTGGCAACAGGAGCAGGTCAGAGGCTGGGTATTCTGTAGCGAGTGTCTCACCTCCTGACTCCCCAAAGCCTTTCCACCATCTACAAGGCACAAGTCAGGAGTGTGATGGAATACTCTCCACTTGCCTGGGTGAGTGCAGCTCCAACAACACTCAAGAAGCTCGACACCATCCAGGACAAAGCAGCCCATTTGATTGGCACCCCATCCACCACCTTAAACATTCACTCCCTCCACCACTGGCGCACCGTGGCTGCAGTGTGCACCATCTACAAGATGCACTGCAGCAACTCGCCAAGGCTTCTTCAACAGCACCTCCCAAACCCATGACCTCTTCCACCTAGAAGGACAAGGGCAGCAGGTGCATGGGAACACCACCACCTCCAAGTTCCCCTCCAAGTCACACACCATCCTGACTTGGAAATATATCGGCCGTTCCTTCATCGTCGCTGGGTCAAAACCCTGGAACTCCCTCCCTAACAGCACTGTGGGAGCACCTTCGCCACACGGACTGCAGCGGTTCAAGAAGGCGGCTCACCACCACCTTCTCAAAGGCAATTAGGGACGGACAATAAATGCTGGGCCTTGCCAGTGACGGCCAGATCCCACAAACGAATAAAAAAAAAACTTGATCGAGTTTTTTGATGAGGTAACAGAGAGTGGATGAGGACAGTGCAGTGGATGTTGTGTATATGGACTTTCAAAAGGAGCTTGCTAAAGTACCACACATGCTAAAGGACCACTGCTGTTTTTGATATACATTAATGACTTGGACTTGGGGGTTTAAGGGCATAATTTGCAGCCTTTCACGACCACCGGACATCTCAAAGCGATTACAGCCAATGAAGTACTTTTCGAAGTGTGGTCACTGTTGTAATGTGGGAATTGCGGCAGCCAATTTGTGCACAGCAAGCTCCCACAAAGAGCAATGTGATAATGACCAGATCATCTGGTGTTTTTTTTAGTGATGTTGGTTGAGGGATAAATATTGGGCCGAACACCAGAGAGAACTCCCCTGCTCTTCTTCGAAATAATGGCCATGGGATCTTTTACATCCACCCGAGAGAGAGCAGACGGGGCCTCGGTTTAACGTCTCATCCGAAAGATGGCACCTCTGACAGTGCGGCACTCCCTCAGCACTGCACTGGGAGTGTCAGCCTAGCTTTATGTGCTCAAGTCACTGGAGTGGGGCTGGAACCCACAATCTTCTGACTCAAAGGCGAGGGTGCTACGCACTGAGCCACAGCTGGGACAAAACTTGGAAGAGTACTGAACAGTGAGGAAGATAGTGATAGACTTCAAGAGGACGTGGACAGGCTGGTGGAATGGGCGGACACATGGCAGGTGAAATTCAACACAGAAAAGTGTGAGGTGATACATTTTGGGTGAAAGAATGAGGAGAAACAATACACGCTAAATGTGTATAATTTTAAGGGAGTGCAAGGAGAGACCTGGGGGGCTGGTGCTTATTCCTTTGGTTTTCTGCCAAGAATTGTGGTACCCCTACCACTGCCTCATCAGAAACTTATCACTAGGAGGGGGTGAGTCTGGGTGGGATAGAGGAACAAAGGGATCTCGGAGCACAAATACACAAATCACTAAAAGTTGCGACACGGGTTAGCAAGGTCATAAAAAAAAAGCAAACCAAGCACTAGGGTTTATTTCTACAGGTATATCATTGAAAAGTAGGGAAGTTATGCTAAACCTGTATCGAACCTTGGTTAGACCACACTTGGAGTACTGTGTACAGTTCTAAAAAGGATATAGAGGCACTGGAGAGGGTGCAGAGAAGATGTACAAGGATGATACCAGAAATGCGAGGGTATACATATCAGGAAAGGATGAACAGGCTGGGCCTCTTTTCTCTTGAAAAGAGAAGGCTGAGGGGTGACCTAATAGGGGTCTTTAAAATTATGAGAGGTTTTGATAGAGTGGGTACAGAGAGAGTGTTTCCACTTGTGGGGAAGAGCAAAACTAGAGGCCATCAATATAAGATAGTCACCAAGAAATCCAATAGGGAATTCAGGAGAAACTTCTTTACCCGGAGAGTGGTGAGAATGTGGAACTCGCTACCACAGGGAGTGGTTGAGGCGAATAGTATAGATGTATTTAAGGGGAGGCTGGACAAGTACATGAGGGAGAAGGGAATAGAGGGTGACGCTGATAGATTTAGATGAGGAAAGACGGGAGGAGGCTCGAGTGGAGCATAAACACCGGCATGGACTGGTTGGGCCGAATGGCCTCTTTCTGTGCCGTATATCTGATGTCATTCTATGTAAACTATGAATTGAATTGGACTTGGGACATATCAAGCATATACTGGGGCTGGGGCTCTTTTCTCCAGTAAAAACAGAAAAGGCTGAGGGGTGACCTGATGGAGGTCTTCAAGATTATGAAAGGGTTCGATAGGGTAGACGTAGAGAAGATGTTTCCACTTGTGGGGGAGACCAGAACTAGGGGCCATCAATATAAGACAGTCACTGATAAATCCAACAGGGAATTCAGGAGAAACTTCTTTACCCAGAGAGTGGTGAGAATGTGGAACTCGCTACCACAGCGAGTGGTTGAGGCGAATAGTATCGATGCATTTAAGGGGAAGCTGGATAAACACACGAGGGAGAAAGGAATAGAAGGTTATGCCTCTTCTGTCGTATGGTAGTAGTAAAGTAAATTAAATGTCAATATCTAAGTCCGATATCCAGGCCTAAGCTTCTGGTGTGACAGTGTGGATATCTTGTAGGCTGCCTGTGAGTTTCCTCTGAGGGCAGTGCTCAATGACGTGCTCCAGGGTCTGATCAGGAGCTCCACAGTCGCATGATGGAGATGCTTTAATTTTCCATCTATGGAGAAGGTGGCAGCATCTACCAGGACCAGTTCTGAGGTGGTTGATGGTTGTCCACTGTTTGCGAGGAAGGTTTGATCCTTCAGGTTGTACTGTGGGCTCCTCTATTTTTTTAAATTCATTCATGGGTTGTGGGCGTCACCAGCAAGGCCCAGCATTTATTGGCCATCCCTAATTGCCCTTGAGAAGGGGAGCTACCTTCTTGAACCGCTGTTCTTTTGTAGCGGTTTGGTACAACTGAGGGGCTCGCTGGGCCATTTCAGATGGACATTAAGAGTCAACCACATTGCTGTGGGTCTGGAGTCACATATCGGCCAGACCGGGTAAGGGCAGCAGATTTCCTTCCCTAAAGGACATTAGTGAACCAGATGGGTTTTTATGACAATCCGGTAGTTTCATGGTCACCATTACTGATGCTAGTTTTCTACTCCAGATTTATTTAATTAACTGAATTTAAATTCCCCAGCTGCCCTGGTGGGATTTGAACTCACGTCGCTGGATCATTACTCCAGGTGGGAAAAATTGGGTTGCTTTGTGTCTCCTGTTAGCGCTAACGGGGCACAAAGCGACTAGCGCCCGGGCGCCTCGCCGCCCACAAAATTCAGCGGGAGGTTTGCGGTGGCGCTAACCGGTAGCACCCCGCGGCGCTGCGCCGCCAGCGATGACGTCATCGCCGTGCACAGCGCCCTGCTCGCGCTCCGACCGCGATCTTCTAGAGCGCCCCCTGACTTACCGCTGGACGCTGTGTCCGACGGGGTCAGGGGGCCCTACCTGCAGCTGGGGGCGGCGCTATTTAACGTCGAGGTGCGGGGCGCCCATTTTTGTTGCTGGCCGCCTGCCAGCACCTGCCTGCGCTCCCGTCCCCAGCCTCCTGAATGGCGCCCCCCCACCGTGGAGTTCCGGCTGCGCTCCAAGAGCCCGGCACTCAAGAAAAGTGCTCTTTTGCCGGCACTCCGATCCCCGGGGGCCCAGCTGGGCCCCGGGTCGCGCTGCGTAAGGCCCCTCCCCTTTAAGATGGGGAGGAAGGCCTACAATACCGCGCCATGATATTGACTCACAGCGCCCCAAGAGGGATGCGGGGCGCTTCCAGTAGCGCCCTGCTTCCCTCTTGGGGCGCAACCACTCAATTTCTGCCGCAGGGGGGCGCTAATTTTTCCGGGGGGCTAAAGCGAAGTTAGCGCCCTCAATTTTTAGCCCCAGGCCTGTGGATGACTAGTCCAGTAACGTAAACACTGTGCTACCGTTTCCCGAATAAGCAATCCATTCCGTATGTGGCAGCTCTTCCAAGCATTTCGCCGTCGGTCATCAAGGCTGAGGGGAGATCGCTGAAGGGCTTCGACGCCGGTCCAAAATGGCCGCCTAGATTGGGGAGGGGTTGGTGGTAGGTTGTTCAAGTCGGCCTGGATCGGCCGGGGTTACGCTGATAGGGTGAGATGAGGAAAGACGGGAGGAGGCTCGAGTGGAGCATGGCTGGTTGGGCCGAATGGCCTGTTCCTGGGCCGTATATCCTGCGTAGGTCCCTCCTCACCTCTAAGTAAGACCCTGACGAGACTACGCTGCGCTCTTGCCTTGACATCCTTCCTATCAGGGAAGGGGGGCCCCAATCTGTGCACAGCGCTCTTGTGCAAGTTGAGAACGAACTTCAACAGAACCTGAGGAAGGGCGGCCGAATATATCTGTAGGCCTCGCGCAGGGGAAATCCACCGACTGTTCGATCGGGCGGACATCCTGCGTACTCTCTACTTTCAAGCACACGAGAGAGAAAAAAAAATCAAATGAAGCACTCAGAATATTGACACCGCCACCTCCTCCGGCACACTTGAACAGGCAACCCAAGGCCCCTGCACAGAAGCGTTCTCCCTGTCATCTTTCTAAAGGGCGCCAAAGGAACGGCAGCCAGAAATAAATCAGTCGGCAATGTTGAACGCTCAGAGCCGGTTTTCTTTTTTTTTTCTGCACTTGCCTTCAGGTAAGGGCGCCGTTCTGCTTATAATTAGCGCTGCCTTCTGTCTCTGCTTATGCATGTGCCTGCCTCTTGACCTGAGCACTTAGGCCTCTCCTGACAGCGGGTGATGGTGTACAGCTGCCGCTGCCATGGAAACAGCCGGCGCTCCGCAGCATCCCTGAATTAAGTAGGGAGAGGCAGTCTTTCTGTTCGAGTCGGCCGGGCCAAAAAGGTGAAACCCGAGGATCGGGAGCTTCCTACCGCAACTTCAGCAGCCAATCGCATTGACACGACGTGCCTTTCACGAGGTAAAACCTCCCAGGCCGCTTCACAGGAGTGATTATCCATCAAAATCTGACCCCGAGCCACATATTCCTGGGACTAGGGACAGGGTCACTGGCAAGGCTTGGAAGCTAAGCAAGAGCCAGGCCTGGTTAGTACCTGGAGGGGTGACCATCAGGGAAGACCAGGTGCAGAAGGTCACGGAAGGAGCCCCGGGAGGGGCGGCTGGTGAGCAGGCCCGGGCGTTGGGCTGAAGATTGTCGGACAGGAGGAATGGTGGAAATGGAATGGCGGCGTGCACAGACGCAGCGGCTTTGCTTCTCCCAGGACGGTGCTATTTACGTTAATGTTAATGTTATTTGTACTGGACTCATGGGAGCTTGCAAGATCACATTTCGTTGTTCATGTACTTGTGCATTGTACAATGACAATAAAGTTGAATTATTATTATTATTATTATGAGGAGATATCAGGAACAGGCGACCGAAAGCTTGGCCCACGATGTCGGTTTTAAGGAGTGTCTTAAGGGAGGAGAGAGAGGCGGAGAGGTTTAGGGAGGGAATTCCAGAGCTCAGGGCCCAGGCGGCTGAAGGCACGGCCGCCAATGGTGGAGCGATTAAAATCGGGGATGGACAAGAGGCCAGAATTGGAGGAGCGCAGAGATCTCGGAGGGTTGCGGGGCTGGAGGAGGTTACAGAGATTGGGAGGAGGGGCGAGGGCCATGGAGGGATTTGAAAACAAGGATGAGAATTTTGAAATCGAGGCGTTGCTTAATCGGGAGCCAATGTAGGTCAGCGAGCACAGGGGGTGATGGGTGAACGGGACTGGGTGCGAGTTAGGGCACGGGGCAGTGAGCACAGGGGGTGATGGGCGAACGGGACTCGGTGCAAGTTAGGACACGGGGGCAGCAGAGTTTTGGATGAGCTGAAGTTTACGTAGGGTGGAATGTGGGAGGCCAGCCAGGAGTGCGTCGGAATAGTCGAGTCTAGAGGTAACAAAGGCTTGGATCGAGGGTTTCAGCAGCGGATGAGCTGAGGCAAGGGCGGAGACGGGCGATGTTACAGAGGTGGAAACAGATGGTCAGTGATAGCGCGGGTGTGTGGGAAAGACGTCCTAATTTTAGGATCTCAAGTGTTGGGGGACTGTACTTCCATCCAGCAGCTGCAAGCCTTGGCCTTGTTGACACCACGGCCCCAAGGACTGATAGCAGCCTGGCTTCCGAATGTTTGGCAGGGCCGTACAGAGTCCCGTCGCTGATCCAGCAGGCCGTGCAGAAAGAGAGCAGTCCACCGGAAAACTGGAACCAGATCGGCCCCTGTGGAAAACCGGGTCCAGGAATTTTATCCGAGCTGCAACTTCGCCGGAGCTGTGGCAAAAACTCCTTTTACGCGGAGAAATGGTGATTCCACTGCACCTTTGGCAAAGTTACGGTGGGGGAGTCGAAAATCACCGTTAAACTGTAGCCAAATATCCCCTTAAAGTGAATCCCATTAATACAATGTACAGTCTCTGAATTGTTGGTATCAATCTCAGCAAACACTTAACATGTTCCCATGACATTCAGGTGGCTCAGTGGGTATCACTCTCGCCTCGGAGTCAGAAGGTTGTGGGTTCGAGCCCCACTCCAGAGACTTGAGCCCATAATCCAGGCCGACACTCCCAGTACCAGTACTGAGGGAGTGCCGCACTGCCGGAGGGGCAGTGCTGAGGGAGCGCCGCACTGTCGGAGGGGCAGTACTGAGGGAGCGCCGCACTGTCGGAGAGGGCAGTACTGAGGGAGCGCCGCACTGTCGGAGGGTCAGTACTGAGAGCGCCGCACTGTCGGAGGGGCAGTACTGAGGGAGCGCCGCACTGTCGGAGAGGGCAGTACTGAGGGAGCGCCGCACTGTCGGAAGGTCAGTACTGAGGGAGCGCCGCACTGTCGGAGGGGCAGTACTGAGGGAGCGCCACACTGTCGGAGGGGCAGTACTGAGGGAGCGCCGCACTGTCGGAGGTGCAGTACTGAGGGAACGGCGCACTGTCGGAGAGGGCAGTACTGAGGGAGCGCCGCACTGTCGGAGGGGCAGTACCGAGAGAACGCTGCACTGTCGGAGGTGCCGTCTTTCAGACGAGATGTTAAAACCGAGGCCCCGTCTGCTCTCGCAGGTGGATGTAAAAGATCCCACGGCCACTATTGGAAGAAGAGCAGGGGGAGTTCTCCCCGGTGTCCTGGGGCCAATATTCATCCCTCAACCAACATCACTAAAACAGATGATCTGGTCATTATCACATTGCTGTTTGTGGGAGCTTGCTGTGCACAAATTGGCTGCCGCGTTTCCTACATTACAACAGTGACCACACTTCAAAACATACTTCATTGGCTGTAAAGCACTTTGGGACGTCCTGAGGTCATGAACGTCGCTGTAGAAATGCAAAACTATATTTATCCCTCATCCGACCATTTTATTAGCCCATTTAAAATATAAAAGATTAAGATTAAGATCATAAGAACATGAGAATTAGGAGCAGGAGTCGACCATATGGCCCCTTGAGCCTGCTCCGCCATTCAATAAGATCATGGCTGATCTTCTACCTCATCTCCACTTTCCCGCCCGATCCCCATATCCCTTGATTCCCCTAGAGTCCAAAAATCTATCGATCTCAGCCTTGAATATACTCAATGACTGAGCCTCCACAGCCCTCTGGGGTAGAGAATTCCAAAGATTCACCACCCTCTGAGTGAAGAAATTTCTCCTCATCTCAGTCCTAAATGGCTGACCCCTTATTCTGAGACTGTGACCCCTGGTTCTAGACTCCCCAGCCAGGGGGAACATCCTCCCTGCATCGACCCTGTCAATCTCCCTCAGAATCTTATATGTTTCAATGAGATCACCTCTCATTCTTCTAAACTCCAGAGAGTATCGGCCCAATCTACTCAATCTCTCCTCATAGGACAACCCTCTCATCCCAGGAATCAATCTAGTGAACCTCCGTTGCACCGCCTCTAAGGCAAGTATGTCCTTCCTCAGATAAGGAGACCAACACTGTGCACAGTACTCCAGGTGTGGTCTCACCAAGGCCCTGTACAATTGTAGCAAGACTTCCTTACTCTTATACTCCAACCCCTATGCAATAAAAGCCAACATGCCATTTGCCTTCCTAATTGCTTGCTGCACCTGCATGCCAGCTCTCTGTGTTTCCTGTACGAGGACACCCAAATCTCTCCGAACACCGACATTTGAAAGTTTCTCACCATTTAAGAAATATCCTGTTTTTCTATTCCTCCTACCCAAGTGAATAACCTCACTTTTAGCACCTTTTAAAATAGCAGCGAGTGGAGTGGCATACTAATGCGTTAGGCAGTCATCCGGTAACATCACCAACAGTTGTCTCCAGGCTTCTATGCATTCTAATTAGCAATAACATCTTGTACACACCCAGGAGCTAAAGTCACTGATCTTCCCCTAAATAGCAGCTTGGCACTGGCTCCACGAGAATCAAAAGGGCTTATTGTGCTCCTCGGGACTGTGTCTGTAAGAAGCTATGACCCTTCCACTGGGTTGCCTGGTTCAAGAAAAGTGAAGGCTGAGGGGTGAACTGATGGAGGTCTTTAAGATTATGAAAGGGTTTCGATAGTGTCGACGTAGAGAAGATGTTTCCACTTGTGGGGGAGACCAGAACTAGGGGCCATCAATATAAGATAGTCACTGATAAATCGAATCGGGAATTCAGGAGAAACTTCTGGTCTCCATATACCGTGGTTAGACCACACTTAGAGCACTGTGCACAGTCCTGGTCTCCATATACCGTGGTTAGACCACACTTGGAGCACTGTGCACAGTCCTGGTCTCCATATACCTTGGTTAGACCACACTTGGAGCACTGTGCACAGTCCTGGTCTCCATATACCTTGAATAGACCACACTTGGGAGCACTGTGCACAGTCCTGGTCTCCATATACCTTGGTTAGACCACACTTGGAGCACTGTGCACAGTCCTGGTCTCCATATACCTTGGTTAGGCCACACTTAGAGCACTGTGCACAATCCTGGTCTCCATATACCTTGGTCAGACCACACTTGGAGCACTGGGCACAGTTCTGGTCTCCATATACCTTGGTTAGACCACACTTGGAGCACTGTGCACAGTCCTGGTCTCCATATACCTTGGTTAGACCACACTTGGAGCACTGTGCACAGTCCTGGTCTCCATATACCTTGGTCAGACCACACTTGGAGCACTGTGCACAGTCCTGGTCTCCATATACCTTGGCCAGACCACACTTGGAGCACTGTGCACAGTTCTGGTCTCCATATACCTCGGTTAGACCACACTTGGAGCACTGTGCACAGTTCTGGTCTCCATATACCTTGGTTAGACCACACTTGGAGCACTGTGAACAGTTCTGGTCTCCATATGTCTTGGTTAGACCACACTTGGAGCACTGTGAACAGTCCTGGTCTCCGTATACCTTGGTTAGACCACACTTGGAGCACTGTGCACAGTCCTGGTCTCCATATACCTTGGTTAGACCACACTTGGAGCACTGTGCACAGTCCTGGTCTCCATATACCTTGGCCAGACCACACTTGGAGCACTGTGCACAGTTCTGGTCTCCATATTATAAAACGGATGCAGAGGCACTGGAGAAGGTGCAAAAACAGATTTACTAGAATGATACCAGATCTGAGAGGATCTACCTATCAGGATAGATTGAACAGACTGGGGCTCTTTTCTCTAGAAAGGAGAAGGCTAAGGGGTGACCTGATCGAGGTCTTTAAGATTATAAAGGGGTTCGATAGGGTAGACGTAGAGAAGATGTTTCCACTTGTGGGGGAGACCAGAACTAGGGGCCATCAATATAAGATGGTCACTAATAAATCCAATAGGGAATTCAGGAGAAACTTCTTTACCCAGCGAGTGGTGAGAATGTGGAACTCGCTACCACAGGGAGTGGTTGAGGCGAATAGTATCGATGCATTTAAGGGGAAGCTGCATAAACACATGAGGGAGAAAGGAATAGAAGGATATGTTGACGGGGTGAGATGAAGAGGGGTGGGAGGAGGCTCGTGTGGAGCATAAACACCGGCACGGAGCAGATGGGCCGAATGGCCTATTTCTGTGCTGTAAATACTGTGTAATGTTGAACTGATTCTTTCCCATTGAGCTCCCTGGTCCGGGGCCTTTTTATATGACAATAGGGATGCTTCTCCAGAATGTGCACACTCAGTCAAATCAGCCTCCTGACAGAGGGCCCTCGTCGCTCTAACTCTTGTTTCGCTTGACGCCCCCCCCCCCGCCCCATCTTTCTCCCGTTCTCCTCAGAGTTTGGCAACATGCTGGGCTGTAATTCCGGACGCACTCGTGACGCACCTTGTTGACGTGGCCAATCTTCAAGCGTAGACCTCAAATCGCGAAATCAGGTGGTTATTTGACGACGGAGGAATCGAAACCAAATCCCAACTGTTCCTCATCCAAACCCCAACACATACGCCCTTTCCAGCAGGGTACTGGATAGTGCTCAGGAGCTGGAGCTCGATGAACATCAGAACTAGGAGCAGGAGGAGGCCATTCGGCCCCTCGAGCCTGCTCCGCCATTCAATAAGATCATGGCTGATCATCGACCTCAACTCCACTTTCCCGCCCAATCCCCATATCCCTTGATTCACCAAGAGTCCAAAAATCTATCGATCTCTGTCTTGAATCTACTCAACGACTGAGCCTCCACAGCCCTCTGGGGTAGAGAATTCCCTTCCTTAACCCAGGGCTACTGGAGTCCACTGTGGTGTCCCAATTGTTACCCTGGTTGAGATCAGCGAATCTAGTCCGAAGTGAACCTGGAGCCTTCCTGCCTGTATTTTTTTTTTCGTTCCTGAGATGTGGGTGTCGCTGGCAAGGCCCAGCATTTATTGCCCATCCCTAATTGCCTCTTGAGAAGGTGGTGGTGAGCCTCCTTCTTGAACCGCTGCAGTCCGTGTGGTGAAGGTGCTCCCACAGTGCTGTTAGGGAGGGAGTTGCAGGATTTTGACCCAGCGATGATGAAGTAACGGCCGATATATTTCCAAGTCGGGATGGTGTGTGACTGGGAGGGGAACTTGGAGGTGGTGGTGTTCCTGTGCACCTGCTGCCCTTGTCCTTCTAGGTGGTAGAGGTCGCGGGTTTGGGAGGTGCTGCCGAAGAGGCCTTGTATTGTTCAGGACCAGTGCGCATGGGCAAGCTCTCAAATATCACCGCCAAATCTGTTCTCACCCAATATCCACACAACTACCGGACCGTGAGCAAGAGTTTTTCTTTATTCATTCACGGGATGTGGGCCGTCGAGGCAAGGCCCAGCATTTATTGCCCATCCCTAGTTGGCCCTGAGCAGGTGGTGGTGAGCCGCCTTCTTGAACCGCTGCAGTCCATGTGGTGTGCTGTTGCGCTTTGGTACAACTGAGCGGCCGTTTCAGAGGGCCGTCAAGAGTCAACCACATTGCTGTGGGTCTGTAGTCCATACCGGCCAGACCGGGTAAGGGCAGTAGATTTCCTTCCCTGAAGGACATTAGAGAACCAGATGGGTTTTTACAATAATCCGGTAGTTTAATGGTCACCATTACTGATACTAACTTTTTATTCCCGATAAATTCCCCAGCTGCCGTGAATGGGATTTGAACTCCGGTCGTCGGAACATTAGTCCAGGTCTTTGGATTACTTCGACGATAGCAAAATACTGCGGATGCTGGAAATCCGAAATAACAACAGAAAATGCTGGAAAAACTCAGCAGGCCAGGCAGCATCCGTGGAGAGAAATTAGAGTCGACATTTCGGGTCGAAACCCTTCGTCAGGACTGAAAAAACACAGGAAATGAAACAGATTAAAAGGCCAGTTTGGGGGCTGGGAAATGGGGCTGAAAGAACAAAAGAGAAGTGAAGAGGCATTAAGAGGTATTCAAAACCAGACGGATTGGTGATAGGACTAGTAAAGAGACAAAAGACGGCTCTAGATGAGGTGTGAAATGCGCTGGCAGAATGAGAGACAGCTGCCATGTGGGAGAGAGGGAAAGGGGGAAGGAGAGGATAAAAAATATATGTAAAAATGTAATGGGGGCCGAGGTTATGATCTGAAATTGTTGAACTCGATATTGAGTCCGGAAGGCTGTAAAGTGCCTAATCGAAAGATGAGGTGCTGTTCCTCGAGCTTACGCTGAGCTTCCGTGGAACAATACAAGAGCCCGAGTACAGTGAGGTCTGAGTGGGAATGGGGCGGTGAATTAAAATGACAGGCGACCGGAAGCTCGGGATCACCCTTACGGACTGAACGGAGGTGTTCCGCAAAGCGGTCACCCAATCTGCGTTTGGTCTCCCCAATGTAGAGGAGACCACATCGTGAGCAGCGAATACAGTATACTAGATTGCAAGAAGTACTTTGGATTACTTGTCCAGTAACATAACCGCTATGCTACCGTTCCCTAAGAGCCTCGATCAATTTTCTCCTTCCCAAGACCAGGAGAGCAGAGATCAATTCCAGCACTCTCCCGTCACCCTGTTTGAGATTAACTAGGCACTTAAATTAGGACGGTCCATATCTGAACGCCTCAGGACCACACCAATGAGGCATCAGGGGAGCTCTTGAAGTGCTTCTTATCAGCTGCTTCATTACTGAATCAGTCTCAGATGGCCCAGAATTGTGCAGCATCTCGACAAACCAAGACAGCTCGGTCTTTCTCCATGCAGGAACCAAAGTTCCATTTCACCGGCGTACCTGGAGTTCACTCGGAAGCACTGAAAGATCTGTAAGCAGGTCCCTAATCGTGGGGTGGGTCCCACGCAACACTCTTTACACTGAACATGGAACTCAACGAGAAAGAAAGTCTTGCATTTCTCCAGCGCCGTTCACGACCTCAGGACGTCTCAAAGCATTTTACAGCCAATGAAGTACTTTTTGAAGTGTGGTCACTGTTGTAATGTAGGAAACGCGGCAGCCAATTTGCGCACAGCAAGCTCCCACAAACAGCAATGTGATAATGACCAGATCATCTGTTTTTAGTGATGTTGATTGAAGGATAAATATTGGCCCCAGGACACCGGGGAGAAATCCCCCAGCTCTTCTTTCAATAGTGGCCGTGAGATCTTTTACATCCACCTGAGAGCGCAGACGGGGCCTCGGTTTAACATCTTGTCCGCAAGACGGCACCTCCGACGGTGCAGCACTCCTTCAGTACTGCCCCTCCGACAGTGCGGCGCTCCCTCAGTACTGCCCCTCCGACAGTGCGGCGCTCCCTCAGTACTGCCCCTCCGACAGTGCGGCACTCCCTCAGTACTGCCCCTCCAACAGTACGGCGCTCCCTCAGTACTGCACCTCTGACAGTGCGGCGCTCCCTCAGTACTGGCACTGGGGAGTGTCAGCCTGGATTTCTGTGCTCAAGTCTCTGGAGTGGGACTCGAACCCACAACCTTCTGACGCAGAAGCTGCGAGGGCAGCCCACTGAGCCCCGGCTGACTCACAGCGGGTTAAGAATTTATCGTGTCAGCAGCAGACTTCCAACCATTCCATCCATACTTAGCAATCACTCCGTCGATGAGCCGAAGGTTAATAGAATTCTGTGACTGAATTGAAAACGGCTTGTTCTCATGGTGGAATGGGACTTTCGTGCTGATAAAACCACACAATGGAGATGTGCCCTTTGGCTAGATCTGCAGAAAAGACTACACACAGCACACGGTAAAATAATCACTGTTGCACTCAACTTCAACCTTTATCTCGCATTATTCTGTGAGGTTTCTGTGCAAGCACCTATCTTGCAATGAAGAATGCAGTGCGTTCACAAGTACAGAAAGGCAGAGAGGAAACATAGCCTTGAAGGCGCACACACTCTCATCACCAACAGCAACTTGTATTTACACAGCGCCTTTAAAGTAGTAAAACGTCCCAACGCGCTGCACAGGAGCGATTATCAAACAAAATTTGACACATAAGGAGATATTAGGACAGGTGACCATAGGCTTGGTCAAAGAGGTCGGTTTTAAGGAGCGTCTTAAAGGAGGAGAGAGAGACGGAGAGGTTTAGGGAGGGAATTCCAGAGCTCATGGCTCCAGGCGGCTGAAGGCATGGCCGCCAATGGTGGAGCGATTAAAATCAGGGGGATGCAGAAGAGGCCAGAATTGGAGGAGCACAGAGATCTCGGAGGGTTGTAGGGCTGGAGGAGGTTACAGAGATAGGGAGGGGGGGGCGAGGGCCATGGAGGGATTTGAAAACAAGGGTGAGAATTTTAAAATCGAGGCGTTGCTTAACCGGGAGCCAATGTAGGTCAGCGAGCACAGTGGGGGTGATGGGCGAACGGGACTCGGTACCAGTTAGGACACGGAATAAGCCCAAGATTTGGATTAGCAGGTTTAGGGAGGGTTGGACTTAGGGTGTCAGCCAGGAGTCCGTTGGAATAGTCAAGCCTAGAGGTAACAATCACAAGGAATACTCAAGTCTTGGTCACACCGAGGCAGGAAACAAGAAAACTCGAGCAAAATAGACTCAATCTTCCAACTCTGAATTTCAGGCTTTTCTTGAAAAGAGAAGGCTGAGGGGTGACCTGATAGAGGTCTTGAAAATTATGAAGAGGTTCAATAGGTTAGACATAGAGAAGATGTTTCCACTACTGTTTCCAGAACTAGGGGCCAGCAATATAAGATAGTCACTAATAAATCCAATAGGGAATTCAGGAGAAACTTCTTCACATAAGAACATAAGAAATAGGAGCAGGAGTAGGCCATACGGCCCCTCGGGCCTGCTCCGCCATTCAATCTTAGCTATGAGGAAAGACTGGATAGGCTGAGTCTGTTTTCCTTAGAACAGAGGAAGGAGGCTGAGGGGAAACATTATTGAGGTGTATAAAGTGATGAGGGGCCTAGATAAAGTGGTTAGAAAGGACCTATTTCCCTTAGCAGGGGGGTCAAAAACCAGGGGGCACAGATTTGAAGTAATTGGTGGAAGGTTTAGAGGGGATTTGAGGTGAATAGCGTAGATGCATTTAAGGGGAAGCTGGATAAGTACATGAGGGAGAAAGGAATAGAAGGATATTTTGATGAGGTGAGAGGAAGAGGGGTGGGAGGAGGCTCGTGTGGAGCACAAACACCGGCATGGACCAGTTGGGCCGAATGGCCTGTTTCTGTGCGGTAAATACCGTGTAATACTTTAAATTGGCTCGAGTTCTTCGATTGTTTAAGGTAGTATCACCATCACCTTTTGCAGATTGAGCTTACGGTAGTATAACGGTTATGCTGCTGGACTAGGAATCTAGAGATTAGACCTTCACATGGGATCTTCAATAAAGTCGAGCTCAAAGAGCAAAAGGCAGACAACTTGGAAATGCAAAAGCAATTGGAATCATAGAATCATAGAAAGTTATAGCACGGAAGGAGGCCATTTCAGCCCATCGTGGCCGCGCCGGCCGACAAAGAGCTATCCGGCCTAATCCCACTTTCCAGCTCTTGGTCCGTAGCCCTGCAGGTTAGAGCATCCCAAGTGCACATCCAAGTACTTTTTAAATGTGGTTAGGGTTCCTGCCTCTACCACCCTTTCAGGCAGTGAGTTCCAGACCCCCACAACCCTCTGGGTGAAGAAATTTCCCCTCAAATCCCCTCTAAACCTTCCACCAATTACTTTAAATCTGTGCCCCCTGGTTTTTGACCCCTCTGCTAAGGGAAATAGGTCCTTTCTATCCACTTTACCTAGGCCCCTCATAATTTTATACACCTCAATAATGTTTCCCCTCAGCCTCCTTCCTCTGTTCCAAGGAAAACAGACCCAGCCTATCCAGTCTTTCCTCAGAGCTAAGATTCTCTACTCCCAGCAACATCCCTGTAAATCTCCTCTGAACCGTCTCTAGTGCAATCACATCGTTCCTGTAATGTGGTGACCAGAACTGCACGCAGTACTCTAGCTGAGGCCTAACTCGTGTTTTATACAGTTGAAGCATAACCTCCCCCTGCTCTTGTATTCTATGCCACGGCTAATAAAGGCAAGCATCCCGTATGCCTTCTTAACTGTAGTGTATGTGCTTTAAGTCAGAACTACTTTTTACAGCTCCTGTATACTGTAGTACCGGCAGTGACCACACCGGTATATAAGCTGTGCGCATGCCTCTGTACCCTAGTCTAGAGATGACCCTCCTCCAGTAAAGACCTGTTGTTTGTTTATGTACAGCATCCATGTAATTGTTTATCCACTGAACCACGGATCTAACAGTGGCGACGAGTGTTGATGCGAATCTACCTGCAACATAAAAAAAAAGTTGAGTCCAGGAACACGGGCGTCGACCGCGAGCAACCGCCCAGCAGTCAGGCAGAGATCCAACTTCGCTGGGGAGGCTGTGGAGAGCCGGGCTTGGTTCCCCAGCCACAACGAGCAGTAAGAGACCGACGACAGGTCCAGAGCAGACCCTTCCCGAGCAGCGGCGGCTGGAGCCGACCGACGGCAGAGAGAGAGAGCCGGGCAGCGTCGACGGGGTAAGAAAGAGGGTGAAGAGAGCAGGGCGCAGCCGGGGGTTGATCACCGAGCGGCGTCGAGGAAAAATACTGCAAACCGGAGAGAGAGAGGGTAAGAAACAGCCGGGTTCTAGACTGAGCGGCGTCGACAAATATCAAGAGAAGAACGCGCAGAGCACAGCCAGGGATCACGGGCTGATCAGGGTCCGCGGGGCGAAGCAAGGGTAGACGCCATTGAGCCGCGGAGAAGCAGGGAGAGCGCGGGAGACGCCATTGAGCCGCGGAGAAGCAGGGAGAGCGCAGGAGGCGCCATTGAGCCGCGGAGAAGGAAGAGCGCGGGAGACGCCATTTTGCGAAGCCGCAGCGGAGAAGATGGGCAAGCGCGGGAAGGAAGGAAAGCGCGGGCGACGCCATTTTGTGCCAGCGGAGAAGAAGGGGAAGCGCGGGAGGCGCCATTGGGGATAGTTAACACACAACCAAGGATGCCGAAGAGTGGCAGTATCTCTACGTTCGACAATGAAGTCGAAGATTGGGCAACATATGTGGAACGTATTGAGGTGTACTGCAGGGCGAATGAAGTGCCAGATGCTAATTAAGCACTGGTTCTGTTAAATTCCATGGGTGCAAAAACTTATGGGTTACTGCGAAATCTAATAACCCCAGAGAAGCCGGTAAACAAGAATTTTGAAAGCATAGTAGAAATCCTACTGGACCACTTAAACCCCACACTGCTGCTGATAGCCGAACGATTTAAGTTCCATAAAAGGAACCAACACAAAGACGAAAGCAATGCTGAGTACCTAACGGAACTGCGCAAGCTATCGAAATACTGCCAGTTTGGAGCGGGACTAGCAGACACGTTAAGGGACAAGTTTGTGTGTGGGCTACAAAGTGAAGGAACCCAGAAACGGCTTCTATCAGAAAAGGACCTTACGCTGGGCTAAGCTTTCAGTATGGCAGTATCACACGAAGCAGCCGCAAGGGGCGCTGCAGAGATACAACGGAGACCGCAAGAATATGGCACCAACGAAATGACCTATGGAACAGGGAAGTGCTATCGCTGCGGCAGAACAACACATGACCAGAAAGATTGTTGGTTCAAGGACCAAGTGTGCAGACAGTGTGGGAAAGCAGGTCACATAGCAAGAGTCTGCAGGACTGGGAAGAAAACCAACAGTAAGAAATCTCCACAGGAGAAGTACAAAAAGGTACACCAGGTGATGGACAGTGGTTCAGACGAACAGAAAAGTGACACAGATTCCGGAAGCAAGGAGCTGGGTTGTCTGAAACTACATAATGTAACCGAAATGGAGGATCACCAGACTATCTGGGTTACACTCAAGATAGACGGAGTCCAAGTGGAAATGGAATTGGACACAGGGTCAGCTCTAACAGTCATAAATCAAAGAGACTACAAGCGGCTATTTTCACACATACCCTTGAAAACTACAGGGATTGTCTTGAAGACGTATATGGGGCAAAAAGTCTACCCCAAAGGAAAAATAAGGGTGAAAGTGACATATAAAGGTCAGGAAATACCTAAAAGGGATATATATGTATTGCCAAATGGAGGACCACCACTGCTAGGATGTGAATGGATCCGGAAGGTACATTTAGATTGGCATTCCATACAGGCACTGAAGGTGCAGGCCAAAAAGGATGACGACGTCACACCTGGACGACTGTCAAAAATGCTAACTGACGCAAAAGAAGTGTTCCAGGAGGGACTAGGAACACTAAAAGGAATAACAGCAACAATTAAAATAGAGGATAATGCAAGCCCAAAGTTTCTGAAGGCCAGACCAGTGCCTTATGCGATCAGACCAGCGGTTGAAGCAGAGCTGGAAGGGTTGGAACGTTCAGGAGTACTGTCCAAAGTGGACTGGAGTGAGTGGGCTACACCTATCGTTCCTGTAATGAAGAGGTCGTTGAGTAATACGCCTGGGGAACCAAAGAAGGTCCGCATCTGTGGGGATTTTAAGGTGACAGTGAACCCAGTCCTTCACACGGTGCAATATCCGCTTCCACGAATTGAGGATATTTTCGCCTCGCTATCTGGTGGTAAACGCTTCACCAAAATTGATCTAGCCCAGGCGTACTTGCAAATGGAGGTAGAAGAAGCTTCGAAACATTACCTTACAATCAACACCCATAAAGGTCTGTATCAATACAACTGGCTGGTGTTTGGAGTAGCCTCGGCTCCAGCTATCTGGCAAAGGGCGATGGATCAGGTCCTGCAAGGGATTCCAGGGACCCAGTGTTATTTGGACGACATCTTGGTCACGGGCGAAAATGACGGTGATCACCTCGCTAACTTGGAGAAGGTGCTCGCCAGATTAAAGGAATATGGGCTACGAGCTAATCGCCACAAGTGCGAGTTTTTCCAGAAACAGATCTCGTATTGCGGCCACGTCATCGATGAAGAGGGGTTACATAAGTCCCCTGACAAGATTGAGGCAGTAGTCAAGGCTCCAGCACCGGAAAATGTGTCACAACTGAGGTCGTTCCTCGGGCTGGTAAACTATTACCACAAGTTCTTACCAAATTTGTCTACGGTATTACACCCGCTGAACACCCTACTGCAAACAGGGGTACCATGGAAGTGGGATGACGAACGTAGACGAGCTTTCCAGAAGTGTAAAGAATTGATCACATCAAAAGAGGTGTTGGCCCATTTCAACCCAGCACTACCAATTCGTTTGGCATGTGATGCATCACCCTACGGCATTGGAGCGGTGCTGTCGCACAATTTCCCAGACGGGTTGGAGAGGCCAGTAGCCTTTGCGTCTCGGTCACTAACCTCAGCCAAGCGCAACTACGCCCAGATTGACAGGGAGGCCCTCAGCCTAGTATGGGAAGTAGAAAAATTCAACCATTATCTGGATGGGCAGAAGTTCACCTTGCTGACTGACCACCAACCACTTGTCTCCATCTTTAATCCAAAGAAGGGCGTTCCGGTGATGACTGCACAACGGTTACAAAGATGGTCCCTGTTTCTAGGGGCGAATCAATATGAAATAGAATATAAAGGCACGAAACAGCATGGGAACGCTGATGGGCTATCGCGCCTGCCACTGCCTACGGTGGAGGAAGCACCAGCAGTGGACCCTATCGAGATATTTTATTCGTCGATAATTGAACGATTGCCAGTAACAAATGCGGATATAGAGAAGGAGACCCGCAATGATCCGACGCTGTCACGGGTATATGAATTGACAGTGAGGGGATGGCCAACACATGGCGACTCACTGTTGCCAGCATTCTCATCCAGAAGAGAACAGCTGTCAGTATGCCAGGGGACAGTGATGTGTGGATCCAGAGTGGTGATTCCACCCAAGTTAAGGGAGAGAGTGCTAAAGGAGCTACATGAAGGTCATCTGGGGGGAGTGAAAATGAAAAGCCTTGCTAGGGCTTATGTGTGGTGGCCGGGAATCGATCAACAAATCGAAGACCTAACTAAGATCTGCTTAGGATGCCAGAAGGTCCAAAATGCACCACCACATGCCCCTCTACACCCATGGGAGTGGCCCTCCTCTCCATGGCAACGGGTGCACATTGATTTCGCTGGTCCATTCATGGACTCAATGTTCTTAATAGCAGTGGATGCTCATTCAAAGTGGCCTGAGGTGTTAAAGATGTCTTCAACCACTACAGAGAAAACGATTGCAGTCCTACGGACCATATTTGCCAGAAACGGTTTGCCAGATCTGCTCTGATAATGGACCACAGTTTGTGTCCGACGAGTTCCAAAAATTCATGAAAAGGAATGGGGTAAGGCATTACACATCCGTCCCGTATCATCCAGCCACCAATGGATTGGCTGAGAGGTTCGTACAAACCTTTAAGAAGGCAATAAAGGCCATGTGCGACGAGGAAATTCCACTACAGCATAAGATGGACAATTTCTTATTAGCCTACCGAAACGCGACACATGCAGTTACCAACCAGACCCCAGCCATGATGTTCTTTAACCGAAGGTTGAGATCTCGTCTGGACTTGCTCAGACCAAATGTGCGAAGAAATGTTGAGGACAAACAATTCCAGCACATCAACGAGAAGCCGACAAGGAGCTTAAATGTAGGGCAACCAGTCTTGGCCCGTGACTATCGAACAGAGAAGTGGCAACCTGGAACGATATGTACAAGGCAGGGGCCATTAATGTACACAGTGGATGTCGGGGAGAACATTGTGAGATGCCACGTCGATCAGATCTTAGCATCACAGGAAGGCGTCAACCCCATGTCTCGAGTACATGGGGATGAACCCGACATACCGGTAGCATCTACTTCAGACCCAGTAGCAGTGGAACCCGATGAACTACCCGATGAAAAGGGGTCAGAATCGCCTCTGCACCAAGAACAAGAACCTCCGGAAAGGCGCTATCCCGAAAGGGTCAGGAAGCCGCCCCAAAGACTGAGTCTATAAATGGACTTTTGTTATTGAATGTACATGTAAAAATGTAATTGTTATTTGAATATTAAGGGGGTATTATTAATCTAAAAAGGGAGGAATTGTAGTGTATGTGCTTTAAGTCAGAACTACTTTTACAGCTCCTGTATACTGTAGTACCGGCAGTGACCACACCGGTATATAAGCTGTGCGCATGCCTCTGTACCCTAGTCTAGAGATGACCCTCCTCCAGTAAAGACCTGTTGTTTGTTTATGTACAGCATCCGTGTAATTATTTATCCACTGAACCACGGATCTAACATTAACCACCTTATCTACCTGGCCTGCTACCTTCAGGGATCTGTGGACATGCACGCCAAGGTCCCTCTGCACTTCAGTGTCCTACCATTTAATGTGTATTCCCTTTCCTTGTTAGCCCTTCCCAAATGCATAACCTCACACTTCTCCGGATTGAATTCCATTTGCCACTGTTCTGCCCACCTGACCAACTTATTGATATCTTCCTGCAGTCCACAGCTTCCTTCTTCAGTATCAACCACACGGCCAATTTTAGTATCATCTGCAAACTTCTTAATCATAGCCCCTAGTGGTGGGAGATGCAGCACTGAGGGTGACATTGATATAAATTGTCACGGGAATGGAGGGAACGTTCTGCCCTCTCGCTCACCAGTAACTGTGCCTGTCCAGACAAAGCTTGTTCCATTTTTTGCTATAAAGGGAAAACGTTCAATTCCCCAGCAGTGTCAACCCCTCGCCTTGAAGAACACTCAGAAACACAAGCAAATAAATTAGCAGAGAACAGAAAATCGATGGTGCGATCTATCTTTACACTGCGGGCACTCCTCGGGGACGTCGAGCATGTGCGACGTTGCAAGAGAGGCAGAACTGGAACAAAGGATGTAAGCAAGGAGAGACCTGGAGCGAGGTTCCCGTGCAGGCCAGGTGCTCGCACAGTTCCAGTATCGCACGAGGCGCGTGTAGCCAGTCACGTTATAGGATTTTGCCTAACTCCCAACCTGCGCACCTTAACTCCCAAGTGTGTGGCGTTGGCTTGTAGTGCCACCAGCTCTCGTGCTTCCTTTCGCCGCACAGCAAGCCATTTCCATGGAAACGGGGCCCAGTTCGCATTCAGGGTTCAAACAAAGACCCTCTTAGATCATGTTGTTTTAATAGAGGGATTTTCCGCGCCCAGGAGCGCTAGGACAGTTCCACCATTTTTTTTAAATGAGTTCATGGAATGTGGGAGTCGCTGGCAAGGCCCAGCATCAACATCCTGGGGGGTCACCATTGACCAGAAGCTTAACTGGACCAGCCACATAAATACTGTAGCAACAAGAGCAGGTCAGAGGCTGGGTATTCTGTGGCGAGTGTCTCACCTCCTGACTCCCCAAAGCCTTTCTACCATCTACAAGGCACAAGTCAGGAGTGTGATGGAATACTCTCCACTTGCCTGGATGAGTGCAGCTCCAACAACACTCAAGAAGCTCGACACCATCCAGGACAAAGCAGCCCGCTTGATTGGCCCCCCATCCGCCACCTTAAACATTCACTCCCTCCACCACCGGCGCACCGTGGCTGCAGTGTGCACCATCTACAAGATGCACTGCAGCAACTCGCCAAGGCTTCTTCGGCAGCACCTCCCAAACCCGCGACCTCCTCCACCTGGAAGGACAAGGGCAGCAGGCGCATGGGAACACCACCACCTCCAAGTTCCCCTCCAAGTCACACACCATCCTGACTTGGAAATATATCAGCCGTTCCTTCATCGTCGCTGGGTCAAAATCCTGGAACTCCCTCCCTAACAGCACTGTGGGAGCACCTTCACCACACGGACTGCAGCGGTTCAAGAAGGCGGCTCACCACCACCTTCTCAAGGAGCAACTAGGGATGGGCAATAAATGCTGGGCCTTGCCAGCGACGCCCACATCCCATAAAAACGAAAGAAAAACCTTCAAAATCTTAAACCAGGAGTTTGTACAATAATATGAACAGCCCTGGCCATAGGAGGTCTGGTGCAGTGCCCGCATTAAATGCGGGCCATTGTGCCTGTGCCGGCTCTTTGGTAGGGCTATCCAATTAGTCCCACTGCCCCCTGCTCTTTCCACAGAGCCCTGTAATTTTGTTCCCTTCTAGTATTTATTCAATTCCCTTTTGAAAGTTACTATTGAATCTGCTCCCACCGCCCTTTCAGGCAGCGCGTTCCAGATCACAACAACCCGCTGCGTGAAAATAAAAATTCTCCTCATTGTTGCCTCTCGGTCTTTTGCCAATCACCTTAAACCTGTGTCCTCTGGTTGTCGTCCCTTCTGCCAATGGGAACAGTTTCTCCTTATCGACTCTGTCAAAAACGGTTCATGATTTTGAACGCCTCTGTCAAACCTCTACTAAAATTGCCTCGACTGAACTAGTGTCAGCCGTGGCTCAGTGGGCAGCACTCAGGCCTATGAGTCAGACGGTTGTGGGTTCGAATCCCATGCCAGAGACTTGAGTACAATAAATCTAAGCTGACACTCCAGTGCCAGTACTGAGGGAGGGCTGCACTGTCGGAGGGGCAGTACTGAGGGAGCGCCGCACTGTCGGAGGGGCCGCATTGTCGGAGGGGCAGTACTGAGGGAGCGCCGCACTGTCGGAGGGGCAGTACTGAGGGAGCGCCGCACTGTTGGAGGGGCAGTGCTGAGGGAGCGCCGCACTGTCGGAGGGGCAGTACTGAGGGAGCGCCGCACTGTCGGAGGGGCAGTGCTGAGGGAGCGCCGCACTGGCGGAGGGGCCACACTGTCGGAGGGGCAGTACTGAGGGAGCGCCGCTCTGTCGGAGGGGCAGTGCTGAGGGAGTGCCACTCTGTCGGAGGGGCAGTGCTGAGGGAGCGCCGCACTGTCGGAGGGACAGCGCTGAGGGAGCACCGCACTGTCGGAGGGGCAGCGCTGAGGGAACGCCGCACTGTCGGAGGGGCACTACTGAGGGAGCATCGCAGCTGTCAGAGGGGCAGTACTGAGGGAGCGCCGCACTGTCGGAGGGGCAGTACTGAGGGAGCGCCGCACTGTCGGAGGGGCAGTGCTGAGGGAGCGCCGCACTGTCGGAGGGGCCGTACTGTCGGAGGGGCAGTACTGAGGGAGCGCCGCACTGTCGGAGGGGCAGTGCTGAGGGAGCGCCGCACTGTCGGAGGGGCAGTGCTGAGGGAGCGCCGCACTGTCGGAGGGGCGGCACTGAGGGAGCGCCGTGCTGTCGGAGGGGCAGTGCTGAGGGAGCGCCGCACTGTCGGAGGGGCAGTGCTAGGGTTGCAAAATTCTGGGAATTTTTAAAAGAGGAAACTTTCCATGGGAATTTTCGGGAATTTATGGGAATTTTGAGTTTTTTTGCACACTGATGGTTTTTGTCTCTGACCCTTATATTATCTTTGTCGTCAAAATAGACATACTGTTCCATACAAATAAAAACAGGCTTTCAAAACTTTATTTAGGTTATAATTTTGAACTTTATTGAACCCCCACAAAAAAGACCCATCTAAAATAAAATAAAAAGAGCGTCAGCTTATTTAGCCTGTAATTTGTCCTTATTTTGTCCCTTTGAGTCTTCTACTCAGGAGTCTTCTGAGTCTTCTACTCCTCATTGCTCCTCCTGATTCTCTGACTCTGGCTCTGACGTGTCCATTTCCTCCTCTGTGTCAGTGTCTAGCTGTGTGGTGGACACTTCTGTATCTGGCTCAATAAGTTGTAGGTTCGCCCGGATAGCCACCAGTTTCTCCACTCTCTTGTTAGTCAGCCTGTTGCGCACCTTTGTATGCGTATTCCCAAAAAGTGACCAGTTTCGTTCAGAGGCCGCTGATGAAGGTGGGATTTGGAGTATCACCGATGCAATAGGTGACAGGGCCTCAGATGCACAAAGTCCCTTCCACCAGGTATGTGCACTGATATGCTTGCATGATTCCCATATCCCATCCCCATTCCAAAGACCTTGCTTGGTAGAGAACTTTGCCAGACTTCCCAGAACTTTGCCCACATCCAGATTGAGATGGTGTGAGAGGGTAGAAATCACACTGTAAGCGCTGTTGATCTGTTCTCCAGAAAGTATTGGTCTCCCAACATGCTTTGGGTCCAGCATGTATGCTGCAGCATGAATCGGCTTGACACAAAATTCTTGACGTGTCTGTATGAATTGAACAATTGCCTTCTCCTCTGCTTTGAGCAGCAGGGATGTGGGTAGGGCAATGCTGATTTGTTCTTTTAAATCAGTAAAAAGCCTGAGAACATCTGACAAGACAGCGTCATCTCCTTCAATCTGAGCAATTGCAGATGCTACTGGTGAGAGTAGTTTAAGGCTGCTAACCACTCTCTCCCAAAACACATCATCCAGCAGTATTTTCTTGATGGTGGTTTCCATATCCCCAGACTGGGATATTGCCATTTCTTGCAGCGACTCCTTACCCTCCAGAAGGCTGTTGTACATTATGACACCACCACCCCATCTAGTGTTGTTGGGCAGCTTCAGTGTGGTGTTCTTGTTCTTTGTCATTTGCTTGGAGTTGTAGGTTGCTGCAACTACCTGTTTTCCCCTGACATACTTAACAACTTGCTTGGCTCTCTTGTACAGTGCTTCCATGGTTCTCAAACCCATGATGTCCTTGAGGAGCAGGTTAAGCCCATGAGCTGCGCACCCAATAGACGTAATATGAGGGTAGGCCTCCACCACTTGAGCCCAAGCAGCCTTCATATTCGCAGCATTGTCAGTAACTACTACAAAGACCTTTTGTGATCCAAGATCGTTGATGACCGCTTTCAGCTCATCAGCAATGTATGTGCCTGTGTGTCTGTTGTCCTTCGTGTCTGTGCTCTTGAAGAACACTGGGAGAGGAGTGGAGACGATGTAGTTTATGATGCCCTCCCCTCGTACATTTGACCACCCATCTGAGATAACTGCAACACAGTCTGCCATCGCTATCGTTTCTTTGAGCTTTCCTTGGACTCTGTTATACTCAGCCTCCAGCAAATAAGTAGACAAAGCATGTCTGGTGGGAGGACAGTATGCAGGGCGAATAACATTGAAAAATCTCCTCCAGTACACATTGGCTGTGAGCATGAGGGGTGAGCCTGTTGCATATACAGCTCGAGCAAGGCACTCATCTGCATTCTTCTGGCTATGGTTATCCATTGTATCAAAGAACCTTCCAAGTGGGCCAGGAGTTGCTGATGATAAGGAGCCTGATGCTGAATGAGAACCACCATCTTCTTGAATGGAAGCAGAGGAACTCTGGGCTGACTGCTGTGAGCTTTGAGTGAAGTTGTTGCATTTGGATAAATGCTGCTGCATCTTTGTGGCATTCTTTACATATGGCTTTCTACAGTGTTTGCACATGTACACAGTCTTTCCATCTTTAATGCCTGGGGTAAAATCCTTCCACACATCCGACGGTAAACGTGGCATTGTTCTATGCAGAGAAATAAAGGGCATTCATCTCATTGTCGAACTGCGGTCGATCAGCACGATTGCAACAGGGTGAGTACATTTTTGCTGATGCTCCATGTGATGGAAGCATGACCTGTACACACACGACGCTACATCACCAATAGTGTATTATTTTGTATGTTTTAAATTGAAGGACAACAGAGTTCAACAAGTAACTGGTTTATTTGGTATAAAGTCTGATTTACTTACTGCATCATCACAACATCAGCAGAAAACAAAATGACTTCCCTCAGGACCCCTAACCTGGATCTTAAAAAAACTATAGCAGTCTTACAGATGCCTGCAGGCCAATCACAATTCGATATGCAAATATTACAAATAGAGGGAGCTAATCGCTCATCCACTCATCCAACCAATCAGGACACATTTGTTCACAGTCACACACAAAACTTGTAATTATTAAAACAAGCCAAGTAAGAAGATAAACATATATTGATTAAGAAATTCCTTAATAATTAAGATTCCATCTCTGTTAGTAATTTTAAGAGAGGACCTGTGGAAAAAAAAGAAATACAAAAAAAACAATATTATGCTAGCATGTGCTTTTTTGGGCAAAATTCCCAAGCTAAACTTCCCGTGGAAAATTTCCGGAAATTTACCGGAAATTTTCCACCCCTTTGCAACCCTAGGCAGTGCTGAGGGAGCGCCACTCTGTCGGAGGGGCAGTGCTGAGGGAGCGCCGCACTGTCGGAGGGGCAGTACTGAGGGAGCGCCACTCTGTCGGAGGGGCAGTGCTGAGGGAGCGCCGCACTGTCGGAGGGGCAGTACTGAGGGAGCGCCGCACTGTCGGAGGGGCAGTACTGAGGGAGTGCCGCACTGTCGGAGGGGTGGTACTGAGGGAGCGCCGCACTGTCGAAGGGGCAGTACTGAGGGAGCGCCGCACTGTCGGAGGGGCGGTACTGAGGGAGCGCTGCACTGTCGGAGGGGCAGTGCTGAGGGAGCGCCGCACTGTCGGAGGGGCAGTACTGAGGGAGCATCGCAGCTGTCAGAGGGGCAGTACTGAGGGAGCATCGCAGCTGTCAGAGGGGCAGTACTGAGACAGAGGTGCTGTCTTTCAGATGAGACGTTAAACCGAGGCCCCGTCTGCTCTCTCAAGTGGGTGTAAAAGATCCCACGGCACTATTTCGAAGAAGAGCACGGGGAGTTCTCCCCGGTGTCCTGGAGCCAATATTTATCCCTCAATCAACCTCACGGAAGCAGATGATCTGGTTATTATCACATTGTTGTCTGTGGGAGCTTGCTGTGCGCAAATTGGCTGCCGCGTTTCCTACATTACAACAGTGACCACACTTCAAAAAAGTCCTTCATTGGCTGTGAAGCGCTTTGGGATGTCCTGAGGTGGTGAAAGGGGCTGGAGAAACACAAGTCTGTCTCGTCCGTTGATTATTACACCTGTGTGGTCTCAATTGTGTGGCTGTCCTGGCCAGCAATTACCCCTCAATCAAAACTGCCAACAAAGCCCACCGATCACTTGGTTTTTGTACTCCATCGCTGCTGGCGGGGCCTTAAGCCGACAGGACAAATAATCCGTCTGCGGCAAAGCTCCTCGGCATCCCCTCAGAATACGAGAGGCCCCTGGCATAAAGTTACCTGCTTCCCGTTCTCGCAAGCGCGGGCAGAGGGAGCCGGCAGCAGGGAGGATTTTATAAATAAGGCACGACTTACACAAGCAAAGCGGTTTTGATCAAATTGAACAAGGTAATGCTTAGGCCACAGTTTTGGGCGGTCGGTGATAGAAAGGACATTAAAGCCTTACAGCGTGGATTTGCCAAGATGATATCGGCCTGAGGAACTAGTTATGGGATTATTTCCAGTGCATTACAGACAGCTAAGAGAGGATTTGATGCAGCTTTTTTTTTTAAATTATGGGAGGGCTTTGATAGTATTATAAGGAACAGATTATACCCTCTGGTTTGGGGAGTTCGTAACAAGGGGATCATCAGTTTGAAACTGTCACTGAGAGTGGAGAGAGTGAGGTAAGGAAACAATCCTTCACTCAGCATTACCAGACCATGAAATGCTTTGCCGAACGGGAGCGGTTGGGGCAGAGGCATCCTTTTTAAGGGAAAAGCAGCTAAACATCTGAAGGAAACCGGGCGATGGGGAAGAGGGCAGGGGGGCAGTGGGGTTAGATTTGGGTTGATCCAGCAAGACGCGATAGGACGCACGTGAGGAGATTCACTTGCGGGGGGGGGGGTGGGCGGTGGGGGAGGTGAAAACTAGGGGCCATCAATCGAAGATAGTCACTGACGTAAGAAAACTACTAGGCACTTGGTCTAAGCGTTAAACAAAGCTTTAATCAACTGTTTTACAACATGGAGGTCTAGTTGTGTCCTTCACTAGTTCCTGTTAAGAATGTCCTGCGCAAGCTGGGCCCATGCCCGAGTATTTATACTCTCCCTGGACAGCGCCACCCGCAGGCCGCTCAGTTGATTCATGTCAGTCACTAATAAATCCAATAGGGAATTCAGCAGAAACTTCTTTCCCCAGAGAGTGGTGAGAATGTGGAACTCGCTAAACTTATACAGAACCTTGGTCAGACCACACTTGGGAGCACTGCGCACAATTCTGATCTCCCATATTATAAAACGGATGTAGAGGCACTGGACAAGGTGCAAAAAAGATTTACAAGGTTGATACCAGAACTGAGAGGTTCTACCGATCAGGAAAGATTGAACAGGCCGGGGCTCTTTTCTCTAGAAAAGAGAAGGCTGAGGGGTGACCTGATCGAGGTCTTGAAGATTATGAAGGGGTTCGATAGGGTAGACGTAGAGAAGATGTTTCCACTTGTGGGGGAGACCAGAACTAGGGGCCATCAATATAAGATAGTCACTAATAAATCCAATAGGGAATTCGGGAGAATCTTCTTTACCCAGAGAGTGGTGAGAGTGTGGAACTCGCTACCACAGGGAGTGGTTGAGGTGAATAGCAGAGATGCATTCAAGGGGAAGCTGGATAAACACATGAAGGAGAAAGGAATAGAAGGATATGCTGATAGGGTGAGACAAAGAGGGGTGGGAGGAGGCTCGTGTGGACCAGTTGGGCCGAATGGCCTGTTTTCTCATGCTGTAAATACTATGTAAACCCGTCACACGCACCCAGGCCCACTTATTCCATGTAACACAGTACCTGCCCTCAGCTATTCTACACGACCCGTTTCCAACCAAATATTACACTTCCAGCCCCTCAAACAGACTCACGGGAACGGTACCACAGCGGTGATGTTACTGGATTAGTAATCCAGAGGCCTGGACTAGTAATCCGGAGAATGAGTTCAAATCCCACCACGGCAGCTGGGGAATTTAAATTCAGTTAATTAAATAAATCTGGAATAAAAAGTTAGTATCGGTAATGGTGAGCATGATTGTCGTAAAAACCCATCTGGTTCACTGATGTCCTTTAGGGAAGGAAATCTACTGTCCTTACCCGGTCTGGCCGATATGTGACTCCAGACCCACAGCAACATGCTTGACTCTTAGCTGCACTCTGGAATGACCTAGCAAGACACTCAGTTGTACCAAACCTCTACTACGACAAAATATAATCACAGTGGGAGCACCTTCACCACACGGACTGCAGCAGTTCAAGAAGGCGGCTCACCACCACCTTCTCAAGGGCAATTAGGGATGGGCAATAAATGCTGGGCCTTGCCAGCGATGGCCCACATCCCGCGAATGAGTTAAAAAAAACACCTCCCTATTCTGGTTATTCAGTGCAACAAACTCCCCGTCTCCACGCAACACATCTTACTTATCCCGTATAACACGCTCCCCCCGTCCCCGCGTATAACACCTCGAATGGGAAAAGAAAGAAGGGCTTGCATTTCTTCAGCGCCTCTCACGAGTGGGGAACGAGACACTTTGCGTGTCAAGCACTCCCAGGTAAGCTAGAACTCCAACGGGACATTCCCATTCACTGCGCCGGCAAGCACGAGAGGTCCGCTCACACTCGCCTGCCAACACTCCACTGAGTTCAAGCGACCACCACCTACAGGGCAGGTAAAGCATCCTGGAAAAAAAAACATCTGTAACTTCATAACCACATATCCGCTCCATCACCAAGGCCGCCTATATCCACCTCCGTAACATCGCCTGCCTCAGCTCATCCGCTGCTGAAACCCTCATCCAAGCCTTTGTTACCTCTAGACCCGACTATTCCAACGCACTCCTGGCCGGCCTCCCACATTCCACCCGACGTAAACTTGAGGTCATCCATAACTCCGCTGCCCCGTGTCCTAACTCACACCAAGTCCCATTCGCCCATCACCCCCTGTGCTCGCTGACCTACATTGGTTCCCGATTAAGCAACGGCTCGATTTAAAAATTCTCATCCTTGTGTTTAAAACCCCTCCATGGCCCTGGCCCTTCCCTATCTCTGTAACCTCCTCCGAGATCTCTGCACTCTTCTAATTCTGGCCTCTTGAGCATCCCCGATTTTAATTGCTCAACCATTGGCGGCCGTGCCTTCAGCTGCCTAAGCTCTGGATTCCCTCCCTAAATCTCTCCTCCTTAAAACCTACCTCGTTGACCAAGCTTTTGGTCACCTGTTCCACTGTCTCCTTATGTGGCTCGGTGTCAAAATTTTGTCTTAATAACACTCCTGTGAAGCATCTTGGGACGTTTTACGATGTTAAGGGCGCTGTATAAATGCAAAGTTGTTTCTTGAATTATGTACAGGCACTTCACATTGCTGTACCAGGCCAGACGCACATCAGAAGATCCTCTCCAGTCTGTGCCAAGAACACGGTGAGGTCACTAGAGGTAGCATCAGCTCCCCCCCTGGGCGGAGGAGGAATGTACCGTTTCCCAACTGCTCGTTAACTGCTGACTTCTGTTGGTTAAGTGGACGCGATCCTTCACAGCAAGTGGGGGGCGGATTCAGGCTCAGCTGTGAAGCTCCCCGGGTCGAATAGGTTGGCAACGCTCACTGTTCAGGCTCAGCATTGAAAATGACCTTTGAGATGAAATACCAGGGAAAGACTTTGATTTATATAGCGCCTTTCACAGCCTCAGGATGTGCCAAAGCACTTTACAGCCAATGAAGCACTCTTGAAGTGTGGTCACTGTTGTAATGTAGGAAACACGGCAGCCAATTTGCACACAGCAAGATCCCATGAACAGCAATGTGATAATGACCAGATCGGCACCTCCGACAGGGCAGCGCTCCCTCAGTACTGCCCCTCCGACAGTGCGGTGCTCCCTCAGTACTGCCCCTCCGACAGTGCAGCGCTCCCGCAGTACTGCCCCTCCGACAGTGCGGCGCTCCCTCAGTACAGCCCCTCCGACAGTGCGGCGCTCCCTCAGTACTGCCCATCCGACAGTGCGGCGCTCCCGCAGTACTGCCCCTCTGACAGTGCGGCGCTCCCTCAGTACAGCCCCTCCGACAGTGCGGCGCTCCCGCAGTACTGCCCATCCGACAGTGCAGCGCTCCCGCAGTACTGCCCCTCTGACAGTGCGGCGCTCCCTCAGTACAGCCCCTCCGACAGTGCGGCGCTCCCTCAGTACTGCCCCGCCGACAGTGCGGCGCTCCCTCAGTACTGCCCCTCCGACAGTGCGGCGCTCCCTCAGTACTGCCCCTCCGACAGTGCGGCGCTCCCTCAGTACTGCCCCTCCGACAGTGCGGCGCTCCCTCAGTATTGGCACTGGGGAGCGTCGGCCTGGATTTTTGTGCTCAAGTCTCTGGAGTGGGACTCGAACCCACGACCTTCTGACTCAGGCGAGAGAGAGTGCGGCCCACTGACCCACGGCTGGCGGTCTGTGCCTACTGAGCCAGACATACTCCGGCAAACAGTCAACACCTTCAGGAGAGGCAGGGGCACAATTTAATTTTTATTTTAAAACACTCTGTGATATTGTTAGAGCCAATGGGAAGCAGCGGGGAACCATTGAGATTCAAATAAGGCCAACTGATAGTGAACAATCACTCTCTTGGCAAGACACGAAGCAGGTTGAACAGTTTCCATGGTAACTGTCATGGCTTCGTGTTTTTCTCCCTCCGGGATTATCACTTTGCCTCTTAATCACTGAAAGAGACAAACGCAAGGTTGTGCAGGAGACAACAAGATATCAATATGAAAGGATCTGTCTTCCTGCCTCTCCCAGAGGAACAGGGGAGGCTGAGGTGAGATTTGAGTGAGGTGTATAAAATTATGAGGAGCCTCGATAGAGTGGACAGGAAGGACCTATTTCCCTTAGCAGAGAGGTCAATAACCAGGGGGCAGAGATTTTAAGTAATTGGTAGAAGGATTAGAGGGGAGTTGAGGAGAACTTTTTTCACCCAGAGGGTGGTGGGGGTCTGGAACTCACTGCCTGAAAGGGTGGTAGAGGCAGAAACCCTCATCACATTTAAAAAGTACTTGGCTGCGCACTTGTAACCCACAGGGCTACGGACCGAGGGCTGGAAAGTGGGATTAGGCTGGAGAGCTCTTTGTCGGCCGGCACGGACACGATGGGCTGAATGGCCTCCTTCTGTGCCCTAAGCTTCCTCTGTTTCTGTGAGAAAGACAAAAGTGGACTAGCAATTGCTGCACATTCAGAAAATGTTGAGGTTTAAGCAGTATTGGGCTCCCGAACCGAACATTTACTCCCAAGGTACTCTACACCATGCGAGTTGTTTCGAATCTTGTCAGAAAACGCACGAGATTTTTATTCTTTTTTTTTGCAAAAGAATTATATTGCAATGCGCTCGATTGGGGTTAAGAGTTGTACAGCAGATACAACGCGGCATTTTTACTTCGCCTTGCGGTTCGTTGCCATCTACAACCTGATTCTCAACTACTATCCCATCTCTAGCCTTCCCTCCCTCTCTGCGTACAGTTTTGGTCTCCTTATTTAAGGAGGGATATACTTGCTGTGATATCCAAGTAGTAAGGTCAGAAACTGAGAGAAGTGAGATATTAGGAACAAAACCCAACTGTTTATTTACCCGGTGTAGCAGAGAAACATCTCTTACAGGCTGCAGGCAAGATACACAATTCTTACTGCACGATGGCAAGATGGAGGAAGAACCTCTGAGTCATACCCATAATGCAATGCCACATTACCGTATAAACTGGTGTACCAGGACATTGAATACATGACCCATTACCTTAAAAACTGGTGAATGTGAACCCTTAATATTTGGCTCCATCTGGTGGATAACTTAAACATTACATCCCAGATTACTATACTTGCATTGGAGGCAGTTCAGAGAAAGTTCACGAGGTTGGCCTTTATTGCAAGGGGGTTGGAGTATAAGAGTAAGGAAGCCTTGCTCCAATTGTACAGGGCCTTGGTGAGACCACACCTGGAATACTGCGCACAGTTCTGGTCTCCTTATCTAAGGATGTATATACTTGCCTTGGAGGCGGTGCAACGAAGGTTCACTGGATTGATTCCTGGGATGAGAGGGTTGTCCTATGATGAGAGATTGTGTAGAATGGGCCGATACTCTCTGGAGTTTAGAAGAATGAGAGGTGATCTCATTGAAACATACAAGATTCTAAAGGGGGATTGACAGGGTAGATGCTGAGAGGTTGTTTCCCCCTGGTTGGAGTGTCTAGAACCAGGGGGCATAGTCTCAGAATAAGGGGTCGGCCATTTAAGACTGAGATGAGGAGGAATTTCTTCACTCAGAGGGTGGTGAATCTTTGGTATTCTCTACCCCAGAGGGCTGTGAGTGCGGAGTCTTTGAGTATATTCAAGGCTGAGATCGATAGATTTTTGGATTCTAGGGGAATCAAGGGATATGGGGATCAGGCGGGTAAGTGGAGTTGAGGTTCGATGATCAGCCATGATCTTATTGAATGGCAGAGCAGGCCCGAGGGGCCGTATGGCCGACTCCTGCTCCTACTTCTTATGTTCTTATGTTCTAAGGTACTTCGATCGCATCATTGCCACCCAGCTCCCCTTCTTAGCTCTCCCACAATACTCCGTTTACCGCCCTTAAGATTGGTTCCTGCCCACAGCATTGCCACTGCCCTGGTCAGATGCACTAATGACATCCTCTGTGACAGCACCAGTGGTCCGGGAGCCCTTCTTGGCCTTCGCGGGTTCTCTGCAGAATTTCAACACAAGTTGACCATTTTATCCTCCTCCACCGCCTCTCCTCTGTGGGCTGCCTCCTCCCGGTCGACCCTCAGGTTTTCAGTCCAGGCTCAGTCGGGAGCCCCCTCGCCTCGGAGTTCAGGACGGGTTCTGGGGACATGTCCCACTCCTGGCTGACACTCCAGCGCCGCACTGTCTGGAGGTGCCGTCTTTCGGATGAGACGTTAAACTGAGGCCCCGTCTGCTCTCTCAGGTGGACGTAAAAGATCCCACGGCCACTATTTCGAAGAAGAGCAGGGGGGTGAGTTCTCCCCGGTGTCCTGGGGCCAATATTTATCCTTCAACCAACATCACTAAAAAAAGATGATCTGGCCATTATCACATTGCTGTTCGTGGGATCTTGCTGTGTGCAAATTGGCTGCCACGTTTTCCTACATTACAACAGTGACCACACTTCAAAAGTACTTCATTGGCTGTAAAGTGCTTTGGGACGTCCTGAGGTTGCGAAAGGCGCTATATAGGAACATAGGAACAGGAGGAGGCCATTCAGCCCCTCGAGCGTGTTCCGCCATTCAATGAGATCATGGCTGATCTGCCACCTAACTCCATCTGCCCGCCTTTGCCCCATGTCCCTTAATACCTTTGGTTAACAGAAAGCTATCAATCTCAGATTTAAAATTAACAATTGATCGAGCATCGATTGCCGTTTGCAGAAGAGAGTTCCAAACTTCTACCTCCCTTTGTGTGTAGAAGTGTTTCCTAACATCACTCAACAACAACCTGTATTTATATAGCGCCGTTAACGTAGTAAAGCGTCCCAGGGCGCTGCACAGGAATATTTTAAGACAAAAAATTTGACACCGATCCACATAAGGATAAATTAGGGTAGGTGACGAAAAGCTTTTTTTAAATTCGCTTATGGGATGTGGGCGTCGCTGGCAAGGCCCAGCATTTATTGCCCATCCCTAGTTGCCCCTTGAGAAGGTGGTGGTGAGCCGCCTTCTTGAACCGCTGCAGTCCGTGTGGTGAAGGTGCTCCCACAGCGCTGTTAGGGAGGGAGTTCCAGGATTTTGACCCAGCGACGATGAAGGAACGGCCGATATATTTCCAAGTCAGGATGTTGTGTGACTTGGAGGGGAACTTGGAGGTGGCGGTGTTCCCGTGCACCTGCTGCCTTTGTCCTTCTAGGTGGAAGAGGTCGGGTTTGGGAGGTGCTGCCGAAGAAGCCTTGGGAGTTGCTGCAGTGCATCTTGTAGATGGTACACACTGCAGCCATGGTGCGCCGGTGGTGGAGGGAGTGAATGTTTAAGGCGGTGGACGGGGTGCCAATCAAGCGGGCTGCTTTGTCCTGGATGGTGTCGAGCTTCTTGAGTGTTGTTGGAGCTGCACTCATCCAGGCAAGTGGAGAGTATTCCATCACACTCCTGACTTGTGCCTTGTAGATGGTGGAAAGGCTTTGGGGAGTCAGGAGGTGAGACACTCGCCACAGAATTCCCAGCCTCTGGCCTGCTCTTGTAGCCACAGTATTTATGTGGCTGGTCCAGTTAAGTTTCTGATCAAAGAGGTCGGTTTTAAGGAGCGTCTTAAAGGAGGAGAGGCGGAGAGGTTTAGGGGGGGAATTCCAGAGCTTGGGGCCCAGGCGGCTGAAGGCACGGCCTCCTGAAAGGTCTGAGTCTAATTTTTAGACTCTGCCCCCTGGTCCTAGACTCCCCAACCAGCGGAAATAGTTTCTCTCTCTCTACCCTATCTGTTCCACTTAATATCTTGAAAACTTTGATCAGATCACCCGTAAACCTTCTAAATTCCAGGGAATACAACCATAAATGCAAATCTAAGTGGGGGGCCCTCGAGTTACTAAACAGCACCAATCACGGTGCTAAACTAAAAGAAAGACTTGCATTTCTGTAGCGCCTTTCACGACCTCATGACGTCCCAAAGCGCTTTACGGCCAATGAAGTACTTTTTGGAGTGTGCTCACTGTTGTAATGTAGGAAATGCGGCAGCCAATTTGCGCACAGCAAGCTCCCACAAACAGCAATGTGATAATGACCAGATCATCTGTTTTTAGTGATGTTGGTTGAGGGATAAATATTGGCCCCAGGACACCGGGGAGAACTCCCCCTGCTCTTCTTCCGAAATATTGGCCGTGGAATCTTTTACGTCCACCTGAGAGGGCAGACGGGGCCTCGGTTTAACGTCTCATCCGAAAGACGGCACCTCCGACACTGTGGCGCTCCCTCAGCACTGCCCCTCCGACAGTGTGGCGCTCCCTCAGTACTGCCCCACCGACAGTGCGGTGTTCTCTCAATACTGCCCCTCCGACCGGTCGGCACTCCCCCAGTACTACCCCTTTTACAGTGCGGCGCTCCCTCGGTACAGACCCTCCGACAGTGCGGCGCTTCCTCAGCGCTGCCCCTCCGACAGTGCAGCGCTCCCTCAGTACCTCCCCTCCGACAGTGCGGCGCTCCCTCAGTACTGCCCCTCTGACAGTGCGGCGCTCCCTCAGTACTGCCCCTCCGACAGTGCGGCGCTCCCTCAGTACTGCCCCTCCGACAGTGCGGCGCTCCCTCAGTACTGCCCCTCCGACAGTGCGGCGCTCCCTCAGTACTGCCCCTCCGACAGTGCGGCGCTCCCTCAGTACTGCGCTGGGAGTGTCAGCCTGGATTTATATGTTCAAGACTCTGGAGTGGGACTCGAACCCACGACCTTCTGACTCAGAGGCGAGAGTGCTGCCCACTGAGCCACGGCTGGCTCCACTGCAGATAAGCCTGCCTGCAGAACAGCTGTGCAGGTGGCAAGCCCGAGATGGCACCCTACATGCAGCCAAGTTTCCACTTCAGTGCCAAAAATGGTCTGGCACGGACAGGTACCACGGGCTGCCTAGCAAAGCTGGCATCGAGCAGGTTCTCTGCATAATATCTTAACCCGTCCCGTGGCACTTAATTTTAAAAAAAACCCTGGAATGAATTCGACAGCAAAGACATTTGTCTAATAGACGAGACATGGGACAGACATCATTCGCAGTACCAGTGGAACAGGTTACATTTCCCAGAACAGGATTTCGAATTCTAATGAAGACCTGTGCACATGCTCCAGCATCGCGTAAAGCTCTCGGAGCTACAGACAGGCACAAGGTTGGAATAATGCAACCTGAATGGTCTACCCAAGAGAAAAGAACATCAGACATCACTTTGCTCAACACAGCCCTTCGCCTTCCGTTTAGCTCCGGTTATCCCAACGGTAGATTACGGAAGCACTTTACAGGTCTGGTGGAGGCACAAGATTACAGGAGCAGCCATCAATGACTGAAGGAACGCTGCTTTGTTGACCCTGGTGTCTCCATTATCGTCTTGTCAAATTGATCGGTAACTCACAGAAACTGGAGCCACACAGATTGGGGAATCTATCACGGGGATAGGGGCCGTACTGAAGGAGCGCTGCACTGTCGGAGGGGCCGTACTGAGGGAGCGCCGCACTGTCGGAGGGGCAGTACTGAGGGAGCGCCGCACTGTCAAAGGGGCAGTACTGAGGGAGCGCCGCACTGTCGGAGGGGCCGTACTGAGGGAGCGCCGCACTGTCAAAGGGGCAGTACTGAGGGAGCGCCGCACTGTCAGAGGGGCAGTACTGAGGGAGCGTCGCACTGTCAGAGGGGCAGTACGGAGGGAGCGCCGCACTGTCGGAGGGGCAGCACTGAGGGAGCGCTGCACTGTTGGAGGGGCAGTACTGAGGGAGCGCCGTCCTGTCGGAGGGGCGGTACTGAGGGAGCACCGCACTGTCGAAGGGGCGGTACTGAGGGGGCGCTGCACTGTTGAAGGGGCAGTACTGAGGGAGCGCCACCCTGTCGGAGGGGCAGTACTGAGGGAGCGCTGCACTGTCGGAGGTGCCGTCTTTCGCTTGAGACCTTAAACCGAGGCCCCGTCTGCTCACTCAGGTGGATGTAAAAGATTCCACAGCCACTATTGGAAGAAGAGCACGGGGAGTTCTCCCCGGTGTCCTGGGGCCAATAATTATCCCTCAACCAACATCACTAAAAACAGATGATCTGGCCATTATCACATTGCTGTTGGTGGGAGCTTGCTGTGCGCAAATTGGCTGCCGCGTTTCCTACATTACAACAGTGACCACACTTCAAAAAACATTTCATTGGCTGTAAAGCGTGTTGGGACATCCTGCAGTTGTGAAAGGCGCTATATAAATGCAAGTCTTTCTTTTAAAAGAGCAAGATCGAACGACACTGAAAAGAGTCAGTCAGGCAGCAAATTGCTGTGAGAAGGTTAAGTAGACAGGAGACTGGCGAGAGAGGCAGGCTTTTGCCCTGGGCTGCACAATAGGATGCAGAGGGATTATTCTGTTTAAGACAAGGAAGATGGCCCACTGGAATATGAAGTAGCTTTGGATGTGTTTTATTTTTGCATCGTTACCTGAAGGTATATTGAATGAAGTGACTGATCCCATCTATTGCTCAGACTATACGTATTGCTCTGTATATTCCACCTTACAACATCAACCATCCAAAAACACGACGTCAGATTCGACAGGTGCGCTGATGACGCCCCGCTCGACCTCGCCGCCACCACCCCCCGACCCCGCCACTGTCTCTGATTTGTCGCCCTGCTTGTGGCACATCCAGTTCTGGATGAGCAGAAATTTCCTCCGACTAAATATTGGGAAGGCTGAAGCCGTCGCCTTCGCTGCCCGTTCCCTAGCAACCGACTCCATCCCGCTCACTGGCCGCCGTCCGAGGCTGACCCCGAGGTGAACTTAACGGCCACATGTACGCTCCGTCACTTAGACCACCTACTCCCACCGCCGTGGTCGTGTCAGCCGTGGCTCAGTGGGTAGCACACACTCTCGCTCGCCTCGGAGTCAGAAGGTTGTAGGCGGGAGTCCCAGTCCAGGGACTTGAGCACAGAAATCTAGGCTGACGCTCCCAGTGCAGTACTGAGGGAGCGCCGTACTGTCGGAGGGGCAGTACTGAGGGAGCGCCGTACTGTCGGAGGGGCAGTACTGAGGGAGCGCCGCACTGTCGGAGGGGCAGTACTGAGGGAGCGCCGCACTGTCGGAGGGGCAGTACTGAGGGAGTGGCGCACTGTCGGAGGGGCAGTACTGAGGGAGCGCCGTACTGTCGGAGGGGCAGTACTGAGGGAGCGCCGCACTGTCGGAGGGGCAGTACTGAGGGAGCGCCGCACTGTCGGAGGGGCAGTACTGAGGGAGCGCCGCACTGTCGGAGGGGCAGTACTGAGGGAGCGCCGTACTGTCGGAGGGGCAGTACTGAGGGAGCGCCGCACTGTCGGAGGGGCAGTACTGAGGGAGCGCCGCACTGTCGGAGGGGCAGTACTGAGGGAGTGGCGCACTGTCGGAGGGGCAGTACTGAGGGAGCGCCGTACTGTCGGAGGGGCAGTACTGAGGGAGCGCCGCACTGTCGGAGGGGCAGTACTGAGGGAGTGTCGTACTGTCGGAGGGGCAGTACTGAGGGAGCTTTGTACTGTCGGAGGGGCAGTACTGAGGGAGCTTTGCACTGTTGGAGGGGCAGTACTGAGGGAGCTTTGCACTGTTGGAGGGGCAGTACTGAGGGAGCTTTGCACTGTCGGAGGGGCAGTACTGAGGGAGCTTTGCACTGTCGGAGGGGCAGTACTGAGGGAGCGCCACACTGTCGGAGGGGCTGTATTGAGGGAGTGCCGCACTGTCGGAGAGGCAGGACTGAGGGAGCACTGCACTGTCGGAGGGGCAGTAATGAGGGGGTGCCGCAATGTCGGAGTGGCGGTACTGAGGGCGCACCGCACTGTCGGAGGGGCAGTACTGAGGGAGCGCCACACTGACGGGAGGCAGTACTGAGGGAGCGCCACACTGTCGGAGGGGCGGTACTGCGGGAGTGCCGCACTGTTGGAGGGGCAGTACTGACGGAGCGCCGCACTGTTGGAGGGGCAGTACTGAGGGAGCGCCGCACTGTCGGAGATGCCATCTTTCAGATGAGACGTTAAACCGAGGCCCCGTCTGCCCTCACAGGTGGACGTAAAAGACCCCCGGTGTCCTGGGGCCAATATTTATCCCTCAACCAAACATAACAAAAACAGATGATCTGGTCATTATCACATTGCTGTTTGTGGGAGCTTGCTGTGCGCAAATTGGCTGCCGCATTTATCACATTACAACAGTGACCACACTCATTCCAAAAGTACTTCATTGGCTGTAAAGTGCTTTGAGACGTCCAGTGGTCGTGAAAGGCGCTATATAAATGCGTCTTTCTTTCATTCCTAACTCAAATTCCCTTTTGAAAGTTACTATTGAATCTGCTTCCACCGCCCTTTCAGGCAGCGCGTTCCAGGTCACAACAACTCGCAGCGTGAAAACATTCTCCTCATCTCCCCTCTGGTTCTTTTGCTAATGATCTTCAATCTGTGTCCTCTGCTTACCTCATCCTCCTGCCACTTACTCTTACTAAAACCCTTTGTAATTTTGAACATTTTTATTTGGGACTTTCCTCTCAATGAAGGGCTGTGCAAGCCCCTCTCCGGTCCTGTGCATTCGGCTGTTTACTGCCCCCCAGCGCCAAAGTTCTCTCACCAGTACAACCGCTGCCAATACAGGTAACGCAAAATAAAAACAGTCAGGTTATTTATTGCATAAGAACATAGTTCCTGGCTGGGGTGGAGATCGCCTTTACAGAAGGTAAGTACTGTAGGAAATATAGGGACAGAGTGATCTCCTGGACGAGTTTCGATCGCCTAGATGGGTCGGAGAGGAAATTCCCAGATTTTTTCTCCCAAATTGGCCATTGGGTTTTTTATCTGGTTTTTCGCCTCTCCCGGGAGATCACATGGGTTCGGGTGGGATGGAGAGCGATAGAAGATTTGAGGTTAGGATCAGGTCAGCCATGATCTTATTGAATGGTGGAGCAGGCTCGAGGGGCCGATTGGCCTACTCCTGCTCCTATTTCTTATGTTCTTATGTTCTTAAATAGGAGCAGGAATAGGCCACTCGGCCCCTTGAGCCTGCTCCGCCATTCAATAAGATCATGGCTGATCTTGGGGGCTCAAAGCCACTTCCCTGCCCGCTCCCCATAACCTTTCACTCCCTTATCTTGCAAAAATCTGTCTATCTCCACCTTAAATGTATTTAATGACCCAGCCTCCGCGGCTCTCTGGGGCAGAGAATTCCACAGATTTACGACCCTCTGAGAGAAGAAATTCCTCCTCATCTCAGTTCTAAATGGGTGACCCTTTATTCTGAAACTATGCCCCCCGAGTTCTAGATTTCCCCACGAGGGGAAACATCCTCTCTGCATCTCCCTTGTCGAGGCCCCCTCAGTATCTGATATGTTTCAATAAGATCACCTCTCATTCTTCTAAACTCCAATGAGTATAGGCCCAGCCTGCTCAACCTTTCCTCATAAGTCAACCCCCATCATCTCAGGAATCAACCGAGTGAATCCTCTCTGAACTGCCTCGGTACTGGATAATTACAGAAAGGAGATTATGATGAGCTGCAGGAAAGAAGGTCGGGCCCTGACTGGGGCCTGAACACAGCACAGGCAAGAAGGACAATGTTTCGGCCTCACACAGGCCTGAAGAAAAAGACGTACCATTTGAGACCGGTCTCAAGGTGCAGAAGCTCTGGGTAAAGAGACAAGTGCTTTAAGCCATTGAAAAAAAGAGCATTACTTTTTCAAAATGTGACATCCCTTCAGAAGACAAAGCAGTGGGCCCGAGGAGGACGTGAAGGCCCCGCACCCCGAGGAGCGGAACATCGCATCAACTACCTCATCTCCACCTTCCCGCCCTATCCCCATATCCCTCGATTCCCTGAATATCCAAAAATCTATCGCTCTCAGTCTTGAATATACTCAACGACTGAGCCTCCACAGCCCTCTGGGGTAGAGGATTCCAAAGATTCACCGCCCTCTGAGTGAAGAAATTCCTCCTCATCTCAGTCCTGAATGGCCGACCTCTTGTCCTGAGACTGTGACCCCTAGTTCTAGACTCCCCAGCCAGCGGAAACAGCCTAAAGCATGGGACATCCTAAAGCAACTCACAGCCAGTGAATGACTTTTGAAAATGTAACCACAAAGCAAGATCTCGCAAACAGTGAATGAAATAGATGACGATGTAATCTATTCTTGGTTGAGGAATGAATGTTGGCAAGGGCACCAGGAGCACTCCCCTGTTCTTCAACATTAAACAACAACATTTTGTATTTATATAGCACCTTTAACGTAGTAAAACGTCCCAAGGTGCTTCACAGGAGCGATTATCAGACAGAAATTTGACACCGAGCCACATAAGGAGATATTAGGGACCGGTGACCAAAAGCTTGGTCAGAGAGGTCGGCGGAGAGGTTTAGGGAGAGAATTCCAGAGGTTACGGCCCAGGTAGCTGAAGGCACGGCCGCCAATGGTGGAGCGATTAAAATCGGGGAATGCTCAAGAGGTCAGACTTAGAGGAGCGCAGAGATCTCGTGGAGTTGTGGGGCTGGGGATCTTTTACATCCACCTGAGCAGGCAGAGGATTCCTCAGTTTAACATCTCATCTGAACAAAGGCACCTCCAACCAACACGGCACTGAGTGTCCACCTGGAGGGTGCGCTCACCTCCTGCAGAGGGGGCTTCAACTTTTCGTTTTATTCGTTCCTGGGACGTGGGCGTCGCTGGCAAAGCCCAGCATTTATTGCCCATCCCTAATTGCCCTTGAGAAGGTGGTGGTGAGCCGCCTTCTTGAACCGCTGCAGTCCGTGTGGTGAAGGTGCTCCCACAGTGCTGTTAGGGAGGGAGTTCCAGGATTTTGACCCAGCGATGATGAAGGATCGGCCGATATATTTCCAAGTCAGGATGGTGTGTGACTTGGAGAGGAACTTGGAGGTGGTGGTGTTCCCATGCGCCTGCTGCCCTTGTCCTTGTAGGTGGTAGAGGTCACGGGTTTGGGAGGTGCTGCCGAAGAAGCCTTGGCGAGTTGCTGCAGTGCATCTTGTAGATGGTACACACTGCAGCCACGGTGCGCCGGTGGTGGAGGGAGTGAATGTTTAAGGTGGTGGATGGGGTGCCAATCAAGCGGGCTGCTTTGTCCTGGATGGTGTCGAGCTTCTTGAGTGTTGTTGGAGCTGCACTCATCCAGGCAAGTGGAGAGTATTCCATCACACTCCTGACTTGTGCCCTGTAGATGGTGGAAAGGCTTTGGGGAGTCAGGAGGTGAGACACTCGCCGCAGAACACCTAGCCTCACGACTTCCGTGAGTTGAAGCTCACATCCTTTAGAATAAAGGGCCGCCCTTTTAGAACTGAGATGAGGAGGAATTTCTTCTCTCAGAGGGTCGTAAATCTGTGGAATTCTCTGCCCCAGAGAGCCGTGGAGGCTGGGTCATTAAATACATTTAAGGTGGAGATAGACAGATTTTTGCAAGCTAAGGGAGTGAAGGGTTATGGGGAGCGGGCTGGGAAATGGCTTTGAGCCCAAGATCAGCCATGATCTTATTGAATGGCGGAGCAGGCTCGAGGGGCCGAGTGGCCGACTCCTGCTCCTATTTCTTATGTTCTTATGTTCCCAACTCAGGGACACGTTGGCATGTGGAGGGGGGTTGCCCTGGGTGTTGGCGCATCTTACCCCCGCAATATTCAGATCCACTGAAGTCAGTTCCCCCCCCCACGCCCACCCTCGTTACTGCCCACGACGCATTTCCGCCCCTCCCCCTTCAGCCCGAGACTGGCGGCAAACTTGGAGGAGGCAGTGGATCCTGGCAGCCCGGCACGGAAGCCGAGCGATTCTAAGGCGGTGTCAGAAATGACACTGCAACTGTTGCCCGTCAGAAGGGAAGATTTATCACACAAATTGCCACAGTTAGAACTGCCACGTCTTCATAGGGAGCGGATTTTATTCTTGGCCATGTAATGCTGCTAAAAGCTTCTTCAGCATGACGGCCACGCCTTTTTAACACAGCTTCCAGCAATTTGCTTCAAGGAATTAAAATAGCACTGTGCCAGAGCTGAAATCTTAATGCTTTGGACTCGAGAATCGTGTCTGATGTGATAATAGAATGCTCACCCCAAAAAAATATAAATGCCTGCAGAACACAGACAGCAAACTGAAGAGAGGCTAGATCACGAGCCCAGTTAGACAATGGCCATTGGCCTTCAGTTAACAACAACTTGCTTTTACACAGCGCCTTTAACGTAGTCAAACGTCCCAAGGCGCTACACAGGAGCGATTATCAAACAAGATTTGACACCGAGCCACATGAGGAGATATTCGGGCAGGTTGGTCAAAGAGGGAGGTTTTAAGGAGCGTCTTAAAGGAGGAGAGAGGCGGAGAGGTTTAGGGAGGGAATTCCAGAGTTTAGGGCCCCAGGCAGCTGAAGGCACGGCCACCAATGGCGGAGCGATGGAAATCACGGGGGAAGATCAAGAGGCCAGAATTGGAGGAGCGCAGAGATCTCGGGGGGGTTGTAGGGGCCGGAGGAGGTTACAGAGATAGGGAGGGGCGAGGGCCATCGATGGATTTGAATACAAGGATGAGAATTCGGTTGCTTAACCGGGAGCCAAGGTAGGTCAGCGAGCACAGGGGGCGATGGGTGAACGGGACTTGGTGCGAGTTAGGACACAGGGGCAGACGAGTTTTGGATGACCTCAAGTTTAGGTAGGGTGGAATGTGGGAGGCCGGGCCAGGAGTGCGTTGGAATAGTCGAGTCTAGAGGTAACAAAGGCATGGATGAGGGTTTCAGCAGCGGACGAGCTGAGGCAGGGGCGGAGACTGGACACAGGCAGCAGAGTTATGGAAGTCAAATCTGCAGTCTAGTCGTGTGCAAGTTTTCCTCTTTCACACCCACTTAGCTGCATACTACGGAGCCACCTGTGAGTCAATGTTCCCTCTAAGCTGCGTGCCTGCAGCAATCTTCAAGGTACCGCGCGCACATAACAATAACATTTTAGAGGGAAAATTGACGTGAGGGGCAATTCCCCAAGACCCCGGGTGCTGGCCAGTGCCTCACCAGATGCAAATGCAGATCAGATGATCGGGGATACAGCATTACGTCGCTATCTGTGGCCCACTCTTATATTCATTCACGGGATGTGGGCGTCGCTGGCAGGGCCCAGCATTTATTGCCCGTCCCTAGTTGCCCCTTGAGAAGGTGGTGGTGAGCCGCCTTCTTGAACCGCTGCAGTCCGTGTGGTGAAGGTGCTCCCACAGCGCTGTTAGGGAGGGAGTTCCAGGATTTGGACCCAGCGACGATGAAGGAACGGCCGATATATTTCCAAGTCAGGATGGTGTGTGTGACTCGGAGGGCCGGTCCAGTTAGGTTTCTGGTCAACGGTGATTCCCCCCGCCTCAGGATGTTGATGGTGGGGGATTCGACGATGGCAATGCCGGTGAATGTCATGGGGAGGTGGTTAGACTCTCCCTTGTTGGAGATGGTCTTTGCCTGCAACCCATGGAACTGTACCCCAGCAAGGAGACAGTGCATTCAGGAGAAAAAGGGATGAAACTTCACGCAGAAAAATTGACTAGGAAAAAAAAGCATAAGACTAGAGCGAGTCAGGGTTAATAATAGGAAATTCAGCCTTTGTTATACATCAAACTTAAAAGTGGTTAATCATAGAAGGAAAGGCTTGCATTTCTATAGCGCCTTTCACCACCTCAGGAGGTCCCAAAGCGCTTTACAGCCAATGAAGTACTTTTTGAAGTGTAATCACTGTTGTAATGTTGGAAACGCGGCAGCCAATTTGCGCACAGCAAGCTCCCACAGACAGCAATGTGATAATGACCAGATCATCTGTTTTTAGTGATGTTCGTTGAGGGATAAATATTGGCCCCAGGACACTGGGGAGAACTCCCCCTGCTCTTCTTCCAATCATGGCCGTGGGATTTTTTACGTCCACCTGAGAGAGCAGACGGGGCCGCGGTTTAACGTCTCATCCAAAAGACAGCACCTCCGACAATGCAGCAATCTCTCAGTACTGCCCTTCCGACACTGCGGCGCTCCCTCAGTACTGCCCTTCCGACAGTGCGGCGCTCCCTCAGTACTGCCCCTCCGACAGTGCGGTGCTCCCTCAGTACTGCCCCCCCCCGACAGTGCGGCGCTCCCTCAGTACCGCCCCTCCGACAGTGAGGCGCTCCCTCAGTACTGCCCCTCCGACAGTGCGGCGCTCCCTCAGTACTGCCCCTCCGACAGTGCGGCGCTCCCTCAGTACTGCTCCTCCGACAGTGCGGCGCTCCCTCAGTACTGCCCCTCCGACAGTGTGGCGCTCCCTCAGTACTGCCCCTCCGACAGTGCGGCGCTCCCTCAGTACTGCCCCTCCGACAGTGCTGTGCTCCCTCAGTACTGCCCCTCCGACAGTGCGGTGCTTCCTCAGTACTGCCCCTCCGACAGTGCGGCGCTCCCTCAGTACTGCCCCCCAACAGTGCGGCGCTCCCTCAGTACTGCCCCTCCGACAGTGCGTCACTCTGATGAACATACCACATTTTGAGGGTATTTAAGCAACTTTCAGGTCAGGAATAAGACTGCTTGTTCTTTGCTTGTGATGGATGGCAAGTCAGGAGAGGCAATGACTGAGATGTGGTGCTTACGAGATGATGCAGCAGTGCTTATTGTCTGAATTATATACCTCAGTCTGTATGCATACAACAGCTTGTGTCCTGCCTGCAATTCAGAAGGCCAAGGACAGAAAGACGGGCAAAACAGAAAGCGACAGATACAGTACAAAATAAAACATAGTGATAGAGAGTCGCAGAGACAAATACCGAGAGCATACCGAGGTAAAGAGAAAGACACATTAGAGGGGTCAGCTGGGGCTCAGTGGGCCGCACTCCCTCTCGCCTCTGAGTCAGAAGGTCGTGGGTTCAAGTCCCACTCCAGAGACTTGAGCACAAAAATCCCAGCTGACGTTCCAGTGCGGTACTGAGGGAGCGCCGCACTGTCGGAGGGGCAGTACTGAGGGAGCGCCGCACTGTCGGAGGGGCAGTACTGAGGGAGCGCCGCACTGTCGGAGGGGCAGTACTGAGGGAGCGTCGCACTGTCGGAGGGGCAGTACTGAGGGAGCGCCGCACTGTCGGAGGGGCAGTACTGAGGAAGTGCCGCACTGTCGGAGGGGCAGTACTGTGGGAGCATCACACTGTCGGAGGAGCAGTACTGAGGGAGCGCCGCACTGTCGGAGGTGCCGTCTTTTCAATGAGATGTTAAACTGAGGCCCTGTCTGCTCTCTCAGGTGGACATAAAAGATCCCACGGCCATTATTTCAAATTAGAGCATGGGGAGTTCTCCCTGTTGTCCTGGGGCCAATATTTATCCTTCAATCAACATCACTAAAACAGATGATCTGGTCATTATCAAATTGCTGTTTGTGGGAGCTTGCTGTGCATAAATTGGCTGCCGCGTTTCCTACATTACAACAGTGACCACACTTCAAAAAGTACTTCATTGGCAGTAAAGCACTTTGCGACGTCCGGTGGACGCGAGATGCGCTATATAAAGGCAAGACTTTCTTTGTTTTCGGGGCCACATTTAGAGGCAGGCAAAAATCACGCGAGAGGCCTTGACAGAGCGGGGCCAGGGAAACGTAGGGAAACAGTGAGAGACACATCGAGAACGGCACGGACACAGCGAAGGCAGTGCGGCAGCCGCCGGGAAACCGGGAACAGACCCGCATGTTGTCGCAGTCGGTGAAATCCGTTCCTATTCCAGGCTCCAATACTGGATGTTCGCTGATGACTGCACAGTGTTCAGCACCATTCACAACTCCACAGATAATGAAGCAGTCCATGTCCGCATGCAACAAGACCTGGACAATGTTCAGGCTTGGGCTGATAAGTGGCAGGTAACATTCGTGCCACAGAAGTGCCAGGCAATGACTATCTCCAACAAGCGAGAGTCTAACCACCGCCCCTTGACATTCAACGGCATTACCATTGCCAAATCCCCCACTATCAACATCCTAGGGGTCACCATTGACCAGAAACTTAACTGGACCAGCCACATAAATACCGTGGCAACAAGAGCAGGCCAGAGGCTGGGTATTCTGCGGCGAGTATCTCACCTCCTGACTTCCCAAAGCCTTTCCACCATCTACAAGGCACGAGTCAGGAGTGTGATGGAATACTCTCCACTTGCCTGGGTGAGTGCAGCTGCAACAACACTCAAGAAGCTCGACACCATCTAGGACAAAGCAGTCGGCTTGATTGGCACCTCATCCACCACCTTAAACATTCACTCCCTCCACCACCGGCGCACCGTGGCTGCAGTGTGTACCATCTACAAGATGCACTGCAGCAACTCGCCAAGGCTTCTTCGGCAGCACCTCGCAAACCCGCGACCTCTTCCACCTAGAAGGACAAGGGCAGCAGGCGCACGGGAACACCACCACCTCCAGAGGGCTGTGGAGGCTCAGTCGTTGACTATATTCAAGGCTGAGATCGATAGATTTTTGGACTCTAAGGGAATCAAGGGTTAGGGCGGGAAAGTGGAGATGAGGTCAAAGATCAGCCATGATCTAATTGAATGGTGGAGCAGGCTCGAGGGGTTGAAAGGCTGACTCCTGCTCCTATTTCTCATGTTCTTATTGACGTAATAAAACTCACTACACACTTGGTTCGAGTATAAAGCACGGCTTTAATCAACTTGTTTCAAAACATGGAGGTCTAGTTATCTTTCACTAGTTCCTGTTTACAAAATGTCCTGGGGAAGCTGGGCCCGTGCCCGAGTATTTATACTCCTTGGATGGTGTATTGATTTGTATGTGGGTTCAATGACGACACATTCATGAAAGAGAATGTCTTTTAATCTAAAGTGTCTTCAAGCATGGTAACAGTTTTACAGGAGACACCATCTTGGAGATCCATCTAAAACTAAACTAAAACTAAACTAAACTGCCTCTCTCACATGCCCTCTGCTGGTAAGGCATAAATAATCAAACAGGCAAATATGCTGGTAAGGCATAATAATCAAACAGGCAAATACCATCACTATTTGCTGATATCATTACATCTCCCTTTCTCAAAACAAAAGTATTTTACTTTTATCTGACAACATGTTTACTTTGTATTACTCTGCATTTTAACTAACACTTAATGAACTTACATTATCATTATCATTATCAAGGTTTTTTAACCTTGTTTTGTGTGTTCACATGAAATATGTAAATACACTAGAACTTGAAGAGAGAATAAGATAACATTACTTCCTTCTATAACAAGAGTCCTTAAACTTGCTCAATGAGTCTCTCAGGAGGCTTCACGTGTCTTGAGGATTTTCTGATTGATTGTCCTTGAATCTGAGTTGTTGCCTCAGATGATGATTTCTCAGCTGTGTGATCAGGTTGTTCAACAGTATCAGTCTTTTGACCTGCTGTGTCTGGTCCCATGAGAAGATCCCGACGATTTCTTCGCAGAACAGCACCCTCATCTGTCTGAATGGTGTATGATCTTGGTTGAACTTCACTCAGGACAGTTCCCTTCTGAGTCCATATGTTTGTTTTGTCTTTGAACCTTACTTGGTCACCAGTGTGGAGTTCAGGTAGGTTTTGTGTTCCTCTGTCATAGTAGTACTTTTGCTTTTCTTTCTGTTGTTCTTTGAACTTCCTCACTTTCTCCCCCTCTTTTGTTTTCAGGAGGTTCTCCGGGATGGGTAGGTTTGACCTTAGCAGACGTCCCATAAGGAGTTGGGCTGGTGACATACCACACTCGAGCGGCGTTGTGCGGTATACAAGCATGCTCTGGTAGAAGTCAGTTCCACTGTCTTTTGCCTTGTACATCAGTCTTTTCACTGTCTGGACCGATTTTTCCACTAGTCCATTGGACTGTGGAAAGTGAGGACTTGACGTTGTGTGGACAAAGTCCCGCTCTTTGGCAAAGTGTCGGAAACTTGCATTGTAAAACTGGGGTCCGTTGTCTGTGAAGACCTCGCTTGCCACGCCATGTCTGGAGAATATGGCTTTCATACATGTTATCACAGCATCTGCAGTGGTGGTGTACAGTCTACAAACCTCTGGATACAGGGAGTAATAGTCTGTGACTACAAGATAGTCCTTCCCTTGACATACGAATAGGTCAGCGCCTACCTTCTGGTAAGGTCTGTCTGGCGCTGGGTGTGGCTTTAGTGGTTCTACCGGATTGCTTGCTCGATATTTCAGGCATATTGTGCAGTTTGACACCTCATTTGTCACATCTTGGTTGATTCGTGACCAGTACATCACCTCTCGTGCTCTTTTCTTACACTTTTCGATTCCCAGATGTCCTCCATGGATCCTTTTTAGCATCTCTTTTCTCAGACTCTTTGGGATAACTATTTTACTTCCTTTGTAGATGATGTCTTCGACCACTGATAGTTCCGCCCTGCAGTTCCAGTACTCTGCCATGTCAGGTGAGCAGTCTTGCTTCATGTTGGGCCATCCATCCAAGATGCTTTTCCTCAGTCGTCTCAGTGTTTCATCTTTGTTTGTCTCAGTCTTTATGAGCTCCATTTTTGCATCTGCTATGGGCAGTGCACTTGTGATCATGTCCACGTAGGCGTTCACTTTTTCATCCATTTTGGTGTTTGCGGGCTCTCTTGGGTCTACAGCTCTGGACAACGTGTCTGCTGCACACATCAGTTTACCCGGGGTGTACGCAACATTCAGTGTATAGCGTTGCAGCCTGATCATCATTCTTTGTATTCTAAGCGGACAGCTATTTAGTGGCTTTTGGAACAATGCAATCAAGGGCTTATGGTCAGTCTCTACACTGATTGCTTGTCCTGACACAAACTGGTGAAATCTTTCACAGGCGTATGTGATGCTGAGCAGCTCCTTTTCTATTTGAGCATATCGCGTCTCCGCGTCTGTCATTGAGCGCGATGCATATGCAATAGGTTGCCAGTAGTCATATTTTTGCAGAAGAATGGCACCGAGCCCACTCTGTGATGCATCTGATGATATCTTGATGGGTCTCGCTGGGTCATAAAACCTCAGAACTAGTTCCTCTGTGAGCAGTTTCTTTAGGTCGCTCCATGACTTCTCATGCTCATGATTCCATTCCCATTCTATGTTCTTTTCAGTTAGTCGTCTCAGTGGCGCCATCTTTTCTGAGAGGTTGGATATGAATTTACCCATGTAGTTGATCATTCCATTAAACCTCTGCACGTCCTTTTTGCATTGTGGCTTTGGCGTATTCTCAATGGCGGACACCTTTCTGGGATCTGGTCTGATGCCCTCACTGCTAAGGATATCTCCCACGAATGTCAGTTCTGTCACCCCGAGCTGGCATTTCTCTCTATTCAGCTTCAGATTTGTTTTCCTTGTTGCTTCCAGCACTTTTTTCAGTCTCTCGTCATGCTCAGTTCTCGTGGTTCCCCATACTATGATGTCATCCATTGATGTATCAACTCCCTTCAGGTGCTCATAGATCATATGAATAGTTTTGTGATACACTTCAGGAGCTGAGGCAATGCCAAATGGTAACCTTAGGAATCTGTATCTGCCAAATGGACTGTTGAACGTGCACAGTCTTGAACTTGCCTCGTCCAGTTTCATCTGCCAAAATCCTGATGATGCATCTAACTTGCTGAAATACTTTGCATTTGCAAACTGTGCCATGATTTCCTCACGTGTAGGAAGCTTGAAGTGCTCTCTCTTTATTGCTCTGTTTAGATCTCTTGGATCCAGGCAAATTCTGAGCTTTCCATTCTTTTTGTCCACAACGACGAGGGAACTCACCCACTCAGTTGGCTCATCTATCTTCTGAATCACGTTCAGGCTTTCCATCCTGTCCAACTCTGCCTTCAGTTGCTTTTGAAGAGCAAATGGAACTTTTCTGCATGGATGTATGACCGTTGGCATACTTTTATCTACTCTGATCGTGTGTTCTCCTGGAAGGCAGCCTAGACCCTGAAATAGGTCGTTGTACTCTTTCATGAGTTCATCATAGACTGTCTCTCCTTCGCTTTCCACAACGAGGACTCTCTTTACCAGGTTCAGTCTCTCACAGGCTATTAAACCTAGTATGGCTTGCACATCCTTTGGCACCACGATTAATGCTAGCGTGTGCTCTCTGTCCTTGTGTGTTACTTTGACAATGCATTTTCCTTTCACTGGTATTTTAGTACCTGAGTATCCTGTCACTTTCACTTTTATTCCATGTATCTTTGGTCTGGGTCTAATTTTCTTAAAATCAGTCTCTGATATCACATTAACTTGTGCTCCAGTATCCAATTTAAATGGAATGTGTATGTCATTCACTTTTAGTGTCAACATCCAGTCTCTTTTTTCTTTTTTGTTTTCAGACACGACATCCACATAGAACTCCTCTATCTCGCTTTCATCTACTGCATGGACCTTGCTTTGTTGCGCTTGGTTCTTACAGCAACGGGCATAATGGTTGTTTTTGTTGCAACTATTGCATTTTGTACCATATGCTGGACACTTTTTTGGTGGATGCTGTGTACCGCATCGACTACATGACTTTCGATTGCCCCTTTCATTTTTGTTCGCTGGCCACGCCTCTTTTTTCACATTGGCGCTCTTTTTGTTAAACGGTTTGTGTCCGTTCTTTCTCACTGCATCCACGTTGCAGCTACTGTCACTGAACAGCTCCTTTGCCTGCGACTTCACAGTCTCTGTCGCCCTACACAGTGCTATGGCTTTTCCCAGGTCTAGATTTTGCTCTCTTAGCAGTCTTTCCCTTAGACCATTATCTGGAATACCACACACCAGTCTGTCTTTTATCAGTGAGTCTGTCAGTCCCCCAAATTCACACGTTTTGCTTCTGTTTCTCAGTTCAGTCACATACTGATCAATAGTCTCTCCCGTTTTCTGTACACATGTGAAAAATCTGTGCCTCTCAAACGTCACGTTACGTTTAGGTATGCAGTAGGCCTCAAACTGTTCCATTATTTTATCCAACTTCATTTTGTCTCCATCAGCAGCGAATGTGAAGTTATTATACACCTCCAGCGCTTCATCACCCACGACATGTAAGAACAGTGACACTTTCATTTTATCACTTTTCTCGTCAGCTCCGATTGCTGCTAAATACAACTCCAAACGTTGTTTGAACCTCCTCCAACTTTCAGCCACATTACCTGTGAACTGAAGCTTCGCCGGTAGGTGTAATCCTACCATTTTTCACTTCGTTAGCTATTCTCCAAAGGTAAGTAACGATGTTCTCTTTTGGCTTGCTAATATGTGGAGAGCTGATTTCGCTGGATAGCTTGCTTGCCACTATCTCGTCACGTTGCTAACTTCAGATTTTTCCTCTTCATCTCTTTCAATCACTTCTGACATCATGTATTGATTTGTATGTGGGTTCAATGACGACACATTCATGAAAGAGAATGTCTTTTAATCTAAAGTGTCTTCAAGCATGGTAACATTTTTACAGGAGACACCATCTTAGAGATCCATCTAAAACGAAACTAAAACTAAACTAAACTGCCTCTCTCACATGCCCTCTGCTGGTAAGGCATAAATAATCAAAGAGGCAAATATGCTGGTAAGGCATAATAATCAAACAGGCAAATACCATCACTATTTGCTGATATCATTACAGATGGTGCCACCAGCTGGCCGTCCATTGTTACTTCATGAGTCTTTCTTCATGGATCATAAGGTTCATAACACTTATAAGATGGAGACCAGAACTGTTCTCAGTGCTCCAAGTGTGGATGAACAAAGGGTTCTCTACAAGGTTAACAATAAGTAATGAGCAATGGGTACCGGTGAGTGAGTCAGAGAGCACGGTAGTTTCTTGGAAGCGAGTTACACAGTTAGTAATGAATACACACCGAGGAATTATAGAGAGAGAATGGAGGATCCTTGAGGGAGAATTACATCGGAACAATGAATAGCTGTGTGAGTTATGCGGGCAATAATGGATCCTCGGGAGCGAGTGGCACAGTGAGTAATGAGGGAAGGATGCAAATCCAAAAACCCATTGAAACCATGAACTCTCCAGCCAAGGGCAATAGTCCCCTGGCTGGAGAGTCTAGAACCAGGGGTCACAGTCCCAGGATAAGGGGTCGGCCATTTAGGACTGAGATGAGGAGGAATTTCTTCACTCAGAGGGTGGTGAACCTTTGGAATTTTCTACCCCAGAGGGCTGTGGGGGCTCAGTCGTTGAGTATATTCAAGGCTGAGATCGATAGATTTTTAGACTCTAAGGGAATCAAGGGAATCGGGCGGGAATGTGGAGTTGAGGTCGAAGATCAGCCATGATCTAATTGAATGGCGGAGCAGGCTCGAGGGGCCGAATGGCCGACTCCTGCTCCTTATTCTAATGTTTCTTTCTTATGTAACCAGAAGTTTGGAAGAAGGTGCTTAGTCAAAAAAAAAAACACTGTGACTCCCCAAAATACTTTCACAAACCATTACTGTCAGTTCCAGCAGTCAAAAACGCCCGCCAAAAAATCTCAGAGGCAGTCCAAGTAAACTAACCGGTGATTTACCAGAAAGCTGCTGATGATTCCTTGCCAGCAATGGCGCCCTCCAGCCTGTTGCCGTGCGACAATCACTACGACCAGTTTAGAAGGGCCGAATGGGACGCCAGAACTGTGGGAAAGGTATACAGATAACTGTAGCTGTAGTAAAGACAGCTGCTTGACGGTAGTTGTAGTAAAGACAGCTGCTTGACGGCAGTCGGATAAATAGGAAGCCATGCGGCAGTACTACACGAGCTGGCACTGACTCAAGACCTAATAAAGAGTACTCAACGATATCTACTCGTAAGCCTCTTAATACTAAGGTATAAGATAACATTACAAAAGGGCATTTGGGTTTCAAGAACAAGAGCTGGGGCCCTAATTCGCGTGCTTAAACAGCCACCTGCCGATGCCTAAAAGAAGCCCTGATTCTAGTCGCGACCGGCAAATTCTGTGCGTGGAACCGTCGTGCGAGAGTCGGTGCCTTGGTGCACATTTTTCGGAGGCGGAACGCCTGAGGCAAAATGGCGCCCTGGGCGAACCTGTATTCTGGCGCCCTTTCTCTGGGTTCAAGTATTAGCGAAAGTTTCAGTAATAAAGCCGTCCATCTTGAAGGTTTTTTCATAATTTAAATAATAAACGATATAAGTCATAAAACAGAACTAGGAGCAGGAGTCGGCCATTCGGCCCCCTCGAGCCTGCTCCGCCATTCAATAAGATCATGGCTGATCTTCGACCTCAACTCCACTTTCCCGCCCGATCCCCATATCCCTTAATTCCCCTAGAGTCCAGAAATCTATCGACCTCTGTCTTGAATATACTCAACGACTGAGCCTCCACAGCCCTCTGGGGTAGAGAATTCCAAAGATTCACCACCCTCTGAGTGAAGAAATTCCTCCTCATCTCTGTCCGAAATGGCCGACCCCTTATCCTGAGACTGTGACCCCTGGTTCTGGACATTCCAGCCAGGGGAAACAGCCTCTCAGCATCTACCCTGTCAATCCCCCTCAGAATCTTATGTTTCAATGAGATCACCTCTCATTCTTCTAAAATCCAGAGAGTATCGGCCCAACCTAGTCAATCTCTCATCATAGGGCAACCCTCCCATCCCAAGGATCAGACTAGTATATTATAGCTAAGAGACAAATAAACCGAACATTAAGTTAAACACTAAACTAATAGATAACAATAACAAATAAAGTAATTTTTTCCTCGAGATATTGTGAGGAACATCATTCTCGACAGACAGGATGGCCAGTGAGGATAGCCTGACGTCCCCCGTGGCCGATCGCAGATATGTTTTTATCAGCTTCAGCTTTGAGAATATCCGTTCGCTGCTCGCCAGTGATACGGGCAGGGTTAACAGGATCCTGAGTGCTCTCCATCGCCAGTGATACGGGCAGGGTTAACAGGATCCTGAGTGCTCTCCATCGCCAGTGATACGGGCAGGGTTAACAGGATCCTGAGTGCTTTCCATCGCCACCAATACGGGCAGGGTTAACAGGTTCCTGAGTGCTCTCCATCGCCAGTGATACGGGCAGGGTTAACAGGATCCTGAGTGCTCTCCATCGCCAGTGATACGGGCAGGGTTAACAGGATCCTGAGAGCTTTCCATCGCCAGTGATACGGGCAGGGTTAACAGGATCCTGAGTGCTTTCCATCGCCACCAATACGGGCAGGGTTAACAGGATCCTGAGTGCTCTCCATCGCCAGTGATACGGGCAGGGTTAACAGGATCCTGAGTGCTCTCCATCGCCAGTGATACGGGCAGGGTTAACAGGATCCTGAGTGCCCTCCATCGCCTGTGATACGGGCAGGGTTAACAGGATCCTGAGTGCTCTCCATCACCAGTGATACGGGCAGGGTTAACAGGATCCTGAGTGCTCCCCATCGCCAGTGATACGGGCAGGGTTAACAGGATCCTGAGTGCTCTCCATCGCCAGTGATACGGGCAGGGTTAACAGGATCCTGAGTGCTCTCCATCGCCAGTGATACGGGCAGGGTTAACAGGATCCTGAGTGCTCCCCATCGCCAGTGATACGGGCAGGGTTAACAGGATCCTGAGTGCTCTCCATCGCCAGTGATACGGGCAGGGTTAACAGGATCCTGAGTGCTCCCCATCGCCAGTGATACGGGCAGGGTTAACAGGATCCTGAGTGCTCACCATCGCCAGTGATACGGGCAGGGTTAACAGGATCCTGAGTGCTCTCCATCGCCAGTGATACGGGCAGGGTTAACAGGATCCTGAGTGCTCTCCATCGCCAGTGATACGGGCAGGGTTAACAGGATCCTGAGTGCTCACCATCGCCCCCGATACGGGCAGGGTTAACAGGATCCTGAGTGCTCTCCATCGCCAGTGATACGGGCAGGGTTAACAGGATCCTGAGTGCTCACCATCGCCAGTGATACGGGCAGGGTTAACAGGATCCTGAGTGCTCTCCATCGCCAGTGATACGGGCAGGGTTAACAGGATCCTGAGTGCTCTCCATCGCCAGTGATACGGGCAGGGTTAACAGGATCCTGAGTGCTCACCATCGCCCCCGATACGGGCAGGGTTAACAGGATCCTGAGTGCTCTCCATCGCCAGTGATACGGGCAGGGTTAACAGGATCCTGAGTGCTCACCATCGCCCCCGATACGGGCAGGGTTAACAGGATCCTGAGTGTTCTCCATCACCAGTGATACGGGCAGGGTTAACAGGATCCTGAGTGCTCTCCATCGCCAGTGATACGGGCAGGGTTAACAGGATCCTGAGAGCTCTCCATCACCAGTGATACGGGCAGGGTTAACGGGATCCTGAGTGCCCTCCATCGCCAGTGATACGGGCAGGGTTAACAGGATCCTGAGTGCTCTCCATCGCCAGTGATACGGGCAGGGTTAACAGGATCCTGAGTGTTCTCCATCGCCAGTGATACGGGCAAGGTTAACAGGATCCTGAGTGTTCTCCATCGCCAGTGATACGGGCAGGGTTAACAGGATCCTGAGTGCTCTCCATCGCCAGTGATACGGGCAGGGTTAACAGGATCCTGAGAGCTTTCCATCGCCAGTGATACGGGCAGGGTTAACAGGATCCTGAGTGCTTTCCATCGCCACCAATACGGGCAGGGTTAACAGGATCCTGAGTGCTCTCCATCGCCAGTGATACGGGCAGGGTTAACAGGATCCTGAGTGCTCTCCATCGCCAGTGATACGGGCAGGGTTAACAGGATCCTGAGTGCCCTCCATCGCCTGTGATACGGGCAGGGTTAACAGGATCCTGAGTGCTCTCCATCACCAGTGATACGGGCAGGGTTAACAGGATCCTGAGTGCTCCCCATCGCCAGTGATACGGGCAGGGTTAACAGGATCCTGAGTGCTCTCCATCGCCAGTGATACGGGCAGGGTTAACAGGATCCTGAGTGCCCTCCATCGCCAGTGATACGGGCAGGGTTAACAGGATCCTGAGTGTTCTCCATCGCCAGTGATACGGGCAGGGTTAACAGGATCCTGAGTGCTCTCCATCGCCAGTGATACGGGCAGGGTTAACAGGATCCTGAGAGCTTTCCATCGCCAGTGATACGGGCAGGGTTAACAGGATCCTGAGTGCTTTCCATCGCCACCAATACGGGCAGGGTTAACAGGATCCTGAGTGCTCTCCATCGCCAGTGATACGGGCAGGGTTAACAGGATCCTGAGTGCTCTCCATCGCCAGTGATACGGGCAGGGTTAACAGGATCCTGAGTGCTCTCCATCGCCAGTGATACGGGCAGGGTTAACAGGATCCTGAGTGCTCCCCATCGCCAGTGATACGGGCAGGGTTAACAGGATCCTGAGTGCTCACCATCGCCCGTGATACGGGCAGGGTTAACAGGATCCTGAGTGCTCTCCATCGCCAGTGATACGGGCAGGGTTAACAGGATCCTGAGTGCTCTCCATCGCCAGTGATACGGGCAGGGTTAACAGGATCCTGAGTGCTCACCATCGCCCCCGATACGGGCAGGGTTAACAGGATCCTGAGTGCTCTCCATCGCCAGTGATACGGGCAGGGTTAACAGGATCCTGAGTGCTCACCATCGCCCCCGATACGGGCAGGGTTAACAGGATCCTGAGTGTTCTCCATCACCAGTGATACGGGCAGGGTTAACAGGATCCTGAGAGCTCTCCATCACCAGTGATACGGGCAGGGTTATCAGGATTCTGAGTGCTCTCCATCGCCAGTGATACGGGCAGGGTTAACAGGATCCTGAGTGCTCTCCATCGCCAGTGATACGGGCAGGGTTAACAGGATCCTGAGTGCTCTGCATCGCCAGTGATACGGGCAGGGTTAACAGGATCCTGAGTGCTCTCCATCGCCAGTGATACGGGCAGGGTTAACAGGATCCTGAGTGCTCCCCATCGCCAGTGATACGGGCAGGGTTAACAGGATCCTGAGTGCTCTCCATCGCCAGTGATACGGGCAGGGTTAACAGGATCCTGAGTGCTCTCCATCGCCAGTGATACGGGCAGGGTTAACAGGATCCTGAGAGCTCTCCATCACCAGTGATACGGGCAGGGTTAACGGGATCCTGAGTGCCCTCCATCGCCAGTGATACGGGCAGGGTTAACAGGATCCTGAGTGCTCTCCATCGCCAGTGATACGGGCAAGGTTAACAGGATCCTGAGTGTTCTCCATCGCCAGTGATACGGGCAGGGTTAACAGGATCCTGAGTGCTCCCCATCGCCAGTGATACGGGCAGGGTTAAAAGGATCCTGAGTGCTGTCCATCGCCAGTGATACGGGCAGGGTTAAAAGGATCCTGAGTGCTGTCCATCGCCAGTGATACAGGCAGGGTTAACAGGATCCTGAGTGCTCTCCATCGCCCCCGATACGGGCAGGGTTAACAGGATGCTGAGCGCTCTCCATCGCCAGTGATACGGGCAGGGTTAACAGGATCCTGAGTGCTCTCCATCGCCCCCGATACGGGCAGGGTTAACAGGATGCTGAGCGCTCTCCATCGCCAGTGATACGGGCAGGGTTAACAGGATCCTGAGTGCTCTCCATCGCCAGTGATACGGGCAGGGTTAACAGGATGCTGAGCGCTCTCCATCGCCAGTGATACGGGCAGGGTTAACAGGAACCTGAGTGTTCTCCATCGCCACCGATACGGGCAGGGTTAACAGGATCCTGAGTGCTCTCCATCGCCAGTGATACGGGCAGGGTTAACAGGATCCTGAGTGCTCTCCATCGCCAGTGATACGGGCAGGGTTAAAAGGATCCTGAGTGCTGTCCATCGCCAGTGATACGGGCAGGGTTAAAAGGATCCTGAGTGCTGTCCATCGCCAGTGATGCGGGCAGGGTTAACAGGATCCTGAGTGCTCTCCATCGCCAGTGATACGGGCAGGGTTAACAGGATCCTGAGTGCTCTCCATCGCCCCCGATACGGGCAGGGTTAACAGGATGCTGAGCGCTCTCCATCGCCAGTGATACGGGCAGGGTTAACAGGATCCTGAGTGCTCCCCATCGCCAGTGATACGGGCAGGGTTAACAGGATCCTGAGTGCTCTCCATCGCCAGTGATACGGGCAGGGTTAACAGGATCCTGAGTGCTCTCCATCGCCAGTGATACGGGCAGGGTTAACAGGATCCTGAGTGCTCCCCATCGCCAGTGATACGGGCAGGGTTAACAGGATCCTGAGTGCTCTCCATCGCCAGTGATACGGGCAGGGTTAACAGGATCCTGAGTGCTCCCCATCGCCAGTGATACGGGCAGGGTTAACAGGATCCTGAGTGCTCACCATCGCCCCCGATACGGGCAGGGTTAACAGGATCCTGAGTGTTCTCCATCACCAGTGATACGGGCAGGGTTAACAGGATCCTGAGAGCTCTCCATCACCAGTGATACGGGCAGGGTTATCAGGATTCTGAGTGCTCTCCATCGCCAGTGATACGGGCAGGGTTAACAGGATCCTGAGTGCTCTCCATCGCCAGTGATACGGGCAGGGTTAACAGGATCCTGAGTGCTCTGCATCGCCAGTGATACGGGCAGGGTTAACAGGATCCTGAGTGCTCTCCATCGCCAGTGATACGGGCAGGGTTAACAGGATCCTGAGTGCTCCCCATCGCCAGTGATACGGGCAGGGTTAACAGGATCCTGAGTGCTCTCCATCGCCAGTGATACGGGCAGGGTTAACAGGATCCTGAGTGCTCTCCATCGCCAGTGATACGGGCAGGGTTAACAGGATCCTGAGAGCTCTCCATCACCAGTGATACGGGCAGGGTTAACGGGATCCTGAGTGCCCTCCATCGCCAGTGATACGGGCAGGGTTAACAGGATCCTGAGTGCTCTCCATCGCCAGTGATACGGGCAGGGTTAACAGGATCCTGAGTGCTCTCCATCGCCAGTGATACGGGCAAGGTTAACAGGATCCTGAGTGTTCTCCATCGCCAGTGATACGGGCAGGGTTAACAGGATCCTGAGTGCTCCCCATCGCCAGTGATACGGGCAGGGTTAAAAGGATCCTGAGTGCTGTCCATCGCCAGTGATACGGGCAGGGTTAAAAGGATCCTGAGTGCTGTCCATCGCCAGTGATACGGGCAGGGTTAACAGGATCCTGAGTGCTCTCCATCGCCCCCGATACGGGCAGGGTTAACAGGATGCTGAGCGCTCTCCATCGCCAGTGATACGGGCAGGGTTAACAGGATCCTGAGTGCTCTCCATCGCCCCCGATACGGGCAGGGTTAACAGGATCCTGAGTGCTCTCCATCGCCAGTGATACGGGCAGGGTTAACAGGATCCTGAGTGCTCTCCATCGCCAGTGATACAGCAGGGTTAACAGGATCCTGAGTGCTCACCATCGCCCCCGATACGGGCAGGGTTAACAGGATCCTGAGTGCTCTCCATCGCCAGTGATACGGGCAGGGTTAACAGGATCCTGAGTGCTCACCATCGCCCCCGATACGGGCAGGGTTAACAGGATCCTGAGTGTTCTCCATCACCAGTGATACGGGCAGGGTTAACAGGATCCTGAGAGCTCTCCATCACCAGTGATACGGGCAGGGTTATCAGGATTCTGAGTGCTCTCCATCGCCAGTGATACGGGCAGGGTTAACAGGATCCTGAGTGCTCTCCATCGCCAGTGATACGGGCAGGGTTAACAGGATCCTGAGTGCTCTGCATCGCCAGTGATACGGGCAGGGTTAACAGGATCCTGAGTGCTCTCCATCGCCAGTGATACGGGCAGGGTTAACAGGATCCTGAGTGCTCCCCATCGCCAGTGATACGGGCAGGGTTAACAGGATCCTGAGTGCTCTCCATCGCCAGTGATACGGGCAGGGTTAACAGGATCCTGAGTGCTCTCCATCGCCAGTGATACGGGCAGGGTTAACAGGATCCTGAGAGCTCTCCATCACCAGTGATACGGGCAGGGTTAACGGGATCCTGAGTGCCCTCCATCGCCAGTGATACGGGCAGGGTTAACAGGATCCTGAGTGCTCTCCATCGCCAGTGATACGGGCAGGGTTAACAGGATCCTGAGTGCTCTCCATCGCCAGTGATACGGGCAAGGTTAACAGGATCCTGAGTGTTCTCCATCGCCAGTGATACGGGCAGGGTTAACAGGATCCTGAGTGCTCCCCATCGCCAGTGATACGGGCAGGGTTAAAAGGATCCTGAGTGCTGTCCATCGCCAGTGATACGGGCAGGGTTAAAAGGATCCTGAGTGCTGTCCATCGCCAGTGATACAGGCAGGGTTAACAGGATCCTGAGTGCTCTCCATCGCCCCCGATACGGGCAGGGTTAACAGGATGCTGAGCGCTCTCCATCGCCAGTGATACGGGCAGGGTTAACAGGATCCTGAGTGCTCTCCATCGCCCCCGATACGGGCAGGGTTAACAGGATGCTGAGCGCTCTCCATCGCCAGTGATACGGGCAGGGTTAACAGGATCCTGAGTGCTCTCCATCGCCAGTGATACGGGCAGGGTTAACAGGATGCTGAGCGCTCTCCATCGCCAGTGATACGGGCAGGGTTAACAGGAACCTGAGTGTTCTCCATCGCCACCGATACGGGCAGGGTTAACAGGATCCTGAGTGCTCTCCATCGCCAGTGATACGGGCAGGGTTAACAGGATCCTGAGTGCTCTCCATCGCCAGTGATACGGGCAGGGTTAAAAGGATCCTGAGTGCTGTCCATCGCCAGTGATACGGGCAGGGTTAAAAGGATCCTGAGTGCTGTCCATCGCCAGTGATGCGGGCAGGGTTAACAGGATCCTGAGTGCTCTCCATCGCCAGTGATACGGGCAGGGTTAACAGGATCCTGAGTGCTCTCCATCGCCCCCGATACGGGCAGGGTTAACAGGATGCTGAGCGCTCTCCATCGCCAGTGATACGGGCAGGGTTAACAGGATCCTGAGTGCTCCCCATCGCCAGTGATACGGGCAGGGTTAAAAGGATCCTGAGTGCTGTCCATCGCCAGTGATACGGGCAGGGTTAACAGGATCCTGAGTGCTCTCCATCACCAGTGATACAGGCAGGGTTAACAGGAACCTGAGTGTTCTCCATCGCCCCCGATACGGGCAGGGTTAACAGGATGCTGAGCGCTCTCCATCGCCAGTGATACGGGCAGGGTTAACAGGAACCTGAGTGTTCTCCATCGCCACCGATACGGGCAGGGTTAACAGGATCCTGAGTGCTCTCCATCGCCAGTGATACGGGCAGGGTTAACAGGAACCTGAGTGCTCTCCATCGCCAGTGATACGGGCAGGGTTAACAGGATCCTGAGTGCTCTCCATCACCAGTGATACAGGCAGGGTTAACAGGATCCTGAGTGCTCTCCATCGCCAGTGATACAGGCAGGGTTAACAGGATCCTGAGTGCTCTCCATCGCCAGTGATACGGGCAGGGTTAACAGGATCCTGAGTGCTCTCCATCGCCAGTGATACGGGCAGGGTTAACAGGATCCTGAGTGCTCTCCATCGCCGGTGATACGGGCAGGGTTAACAGGATCCTGAGTGCTCGCCATCGCCGGTGATACGGGCAGGGTTAACGGGATCCTGAGTGCTCTCCATCGCCAGTGATACGGGCAGGGTTAACAGGATCCTGAGTGCTCTCCATCGCCAGTGATACGGGCAGGGTTAACAGGATCCTGAGTGCTCCCCATCGCCAGTGATACGGGCAGGGTTAACAGGATCCTGAGTGGTCTCCATCGCCAGTGATACGGGCAGGGTTAACAGGATCCTGAGTGCTCCCCATCGCCAGTGATACGGGCAAGGTTAACAGGATCCTGAGTGCTCCCCATCGCCAGTGATACGGGCAGGGTTAACAGGATCCTGAGTGCTCTCCATCGCCAGTGATACGGGCAGGGTTAACAGGATCCTGAGTGCTCTCCATCGCCAGTGATACGGGCAGGGTTAACAGGATCCTGAGTGGTCTCCATCGCCAGTGATACGGGCAGGGTTAACAGGATCCTGAGTGGTCTCCATCGCCAGTGATACGGGCAGGGTTAACAGGATTCTGAGTGCTCTCCATCGCCAGTGATACGAGCCTGGTTAACAGGATCCTGAGTGCTCTCCATCGCCCCCGATACGGGCAGGGTTAACAGGATCCTGAGTGCTCCCCATCGCCAGTGATACGGGCAGGGTTAACAGGATCCTGAGTGGTCTCCATCGCCAGTGATACGGGCAGGGTTAACAGGATCCTGAGTGCTCCCCATCGCCAGTGATACGGGCAGGGTTAACAGGATCCTGAGAGCTCTCCATCGCCAGTGATACGGGCAGGGTTAACAGGATCCTGAGTGCTGTCCATCGCCAGTGATACGGGCAGGGTTAACAGGATCCTGAGTGCTCTCCATCGCCGGTGATACGGGCAGGGTTAACAGGATCCTGAGTGCTCGCCATCGCCGGTGATACGGGCAGGGTTAACAGGATCCTGAGTGCTCTCCATCGCCAGTGATACGGGCAGGGTTAACAGGATCCTGAGTGCTCTCCATCGCCAGTGATACGGGCAGGGTTAACAGGATCCTGAGTGCTCCCCATCGCCAGTGATACGGGCAGGGTTAACAGGATCCTGAGTGCTCTCCATCGCCAGTGATACGGGCAGGGTTAACAGGATCCTGAGTGCTCTCCATCGCCAGTGATACGGGCAGGGTTAACAGGATCCTGAGTGCTCTCCATCGCCAGTGATACGGGCAGGGTTAACAGGATCCTGAGTGCTCCCCATCGCCAGTGATACGGGCAGGGTTAACAGGATCCTGAGTGCTCTCCATCGCCAGTGATACGGGCAGGGTTAACAGGATCCTGAGAGCTCTCCATGTGTTTGGGAACTTGCTCTTGATCTTTGATCTTCTCGAGGAGTGCTACACTCTGTTGGACTTTGGAGATGGCCACGTTCTTCACAGAGCTCGACACGGTTAACGACAGGCCCTCTTGACCACGGCGCCCTGGGCGGTTGCGCATGTCGCCCACGCATAAGGCCGGCCCTGGTAAAACGGGTGTTGGAAAGTCACCAGCCACCCCCCCGCACAGCAAAACACAAAGAGACAGAGCCAAAGAGATACAGAGAGGTAAAGAAGCGGAAAGATAACACGGAGAGACAGTAGGAAGTTAGAGGGAGAACTGCGGAGAAAGAGAATACACGTGGAGACAAAACAGAGAGATAGGCAGGCAGACAAAAATAGCTGGGGAAGAACAAATGTAGATGCACAGTCAGCTTAAAGCAGTGATGTGTAATATAACACTGCAGAACAGAGTGTTCCTGGCACCAGTCATGACGACTCGGGCCTCACAAGTATTGCACTCTCCACAACAGATGAGGGTTTCCTAATGAATAGCATTTACAACGTTTCCCACATTACAACAGTGACTACACTTCAAAAAGTACTTCATTGGCTGTGAAGCGCTTTGGGACGTCCGGTGGTCGTGAAAGGCGCCGTAGAAATGCAAGTCTGTCTTTTTTTTATGCCCAATCTCCAATGTACGTAGATCCTCTGCATATTACATTGTTTGTCCGAATATCTCACCTCTAGACTTAAATATATCGAGTTACATCGAACCTACAGCACAGAAACAAGCCATTCGGCCCAACTGCTCCGTGCTGGTGTTTATGCCCCACACCAGCCTCCTCCCACCCCTCTTCATCTCACCCCGTCAACATATCCTTCTATTCCTTTCTCCCTCATGTGTTTATCCAGCTTCCCCTTAAATGCATCTTATACTATTCGTTCAACCACTCCCTGCGAGTTCCACATTCTCACCACTCTCTGGGTAAAGAAGTTTCTCCTGAATTCCCTATTGGATTTATTAGTGACTATCTTATATTGACGGCCCCTAGTTCTGGTCTCCCCCACAAGTGGAAACATCTTCTCTACGTCTACCCTGTCGAACCCTTTCATAATCCTAAAGACCTCGATCAGGTCTAGCAAAGAGCTGGCACAGGCACGATGTGCCAAATGGCCTCCTTCTGTGCTCTACGATTCTACGTAACCCCCTCAGCCTTCTCCCCTCCAGAGGAAAGAGCCCCTGCCTACTTGTACTTCATTTTGTTGTCCCCGAGTCATTTACAGTTGTCATGGTAGAATTTTCAATTTAGGAAGGATATACTGGCCTTGGAGGGAGTGCAGCGTAGGCTTACCAGAATGATACCCGGACTCCAGGGGTTAAGTTCCGAGGAGCGATTACACAAACTAGGGTTGTATTCCCTGGAATTTAGAAGGTTAAGGGGTGATCTGATCGAAGTTTTCAGGATATTAAGGGGAACTGATAGGGTAGAGAGAGAGAAACTATTTCCGCTGGTTGGGGAGTCTAGGACTAGGGGGCAGAGTCTAAAAATTAGAGCCAGACCTTTCAGGAGCGAAGTTAGGAAACACTTCTACACACAAAGGGTGGGAGAAGTTTGGAACTCTCTTCTGCTAACGGCAATTGATGCAAGATCAATTGTTAATGTTAAATCGGAGATTGATAGATTTCTGTTAACCAAAGGTATTAAGGGATATGCGCCAAAGGCGCGGAGATGGAGTTAGGTCACAGATCAACCAGGATCTCCTTGAATGGCGGAACAGGCTCGAGGGGCTGAATGGCCTCCTCCTGTTCCTATGTTCGACCTGTACCAGCTATTACTCTATGCTCCACGCCAAGCACCTCTCCCATAGTGAGCCTGCACTCAGTATGGAATGAAGTACAATCTTATATGCGCAATATCAGGCCAAGTGACTTGACCAGGTGTTGAAGAGATACCTTTGTTGCTGCAATTTGCTCGATGGAGTTCTGGGGGGCCATTTTTAGCAGCGCGTTCAGGCGCTATCGATCCTCCGAGGTGGCCAAAGTGGGGTCTTGAGCTGAAACGCCGGTTTAGCCCAAGTTTGGTGCAAGGCGCCATCTTGGTAAAGGAGTGGAAGCTTGCGCTAGGACCGGCCGCCCGGAGGATCGTTAAACAGCTGATTGCCACTTAAATTGACTGCTCGTGCTCATTACCGAGGCTGCACAGCATTTTGGTGGCTAGCGCTTGACCTAACACACTCTAACAGCAACCAGCTGCTTGGTCATAAACTGGTCGTTCCTGAGGATCTCGAGCACCACTTAAAGGTATATCACCTTTTACTGTTTGTATTGATTTCTTTGTGGGTTCAATGACGAGACATTTATGAAAGAGAATGTCTTTTAATCTAAAGTCTGTTCAACTCTTTATACAGCATTTACAGGAGACATCATGCTAGTGATGCATCTAGAACGAAACTGAAACTAAACTAAACTGCCTTGCTTGTCTCTGTCACATGCCCTCTGCTGGTCAGGCACAAGCAATCAATACATGCAAACATGCTGGTAAGGCATCATAATCAAACAGGCAAATACCATCTCTATTTGCTGATATCATTACATCTCCTTTTAAAACAAAAGTATTTTACTTTTAACTAACAACATGTTTTCTTTGTATTAATCTGCATTTTAACTGTAACACTTAATGAACTTACATTATCATTATCATGATCAAGGTTTTTTAACCTTGCTTTGTGTGTTCACATGAAATATGTCAATACACTAGAACTTGAAGAAAGAATAAGATAACATTACTTCCTTCTATAACAATAGTCCTTAAATTTGCTCAATGAGTCTCTCAGGAGGCTTCACGTGTCTTGAGGATTTTCTGATTGATTGTCCTTGAATCTGAGTTGTTGCCTCAGATGATGTGTTCTCAGCTGTGTGATCAGGTTGTTCAACAGTATCAGTCTCTTGACCTGCTGTGGCTGGTCCCATGAGAAGATCTCGACGATTTCTTCTCAGAACAGCACCCTCATCTGTCTGAATGGTGTATGATCTTGGTTGAACTTCACTCAGGACAGTTCCCTTCTGAGTCCATGTGTTTGTTTTGTCTTTGAACCTTACTTGGTCACCAGTGTGGAGTTCAGGTAGGTTTTGTGTTCCTCTGTCATAGTAGTACTTTTGCTTTTCTTTCTGTTGTTCTTTGAACTTCCTCACTTTCTCCCCCTCTTTTGTTTTCAGGAGGTTCTCCGGGATGGGTAGGTTTGACCTTAGCCGACGTCCCATCAGGAGTTGGGCTGGTGACTTACCACACTCGAGCGGCGTTGTGCGGTATACAAGCATGCTTTGGTAGAAGTCAGTTCCACTGTCTTTTGCCTTGTACATCAGTCTTTTCACTGTCTGGACCGATTTTTCCACTAGTCCATTGGACTGTGGAAAGTGAGGACTTGACGTTGTGTGGACAAAGTCCCACGCTTTGGCAAAGTGTCGGAAACTTGCATTGTAAAACTGGGGTCCGTTGTCTGTGAAGACCTCGCTTGCCACGCCATGTCTGGAGAATATGGCTTTCATACATGTTATCACAGCATCTGCAGTGGTGGTGTGCAGTCTACAAACCTCTGGATACAGGGAGTAATAGTCTGTGACGACAAGATAGTCCTTCCCTTGACATACGAATAGGTCAGCGCCTACCTTCTGGTAAGGTCTGTCTGGCGCTGGGTGTGGCTTTAGTGGTTCTACCGGATTGCTTGCTCGATATTTCAGGCATATTGTGCAGTTTGACACCTCATTTGTCACATCTTGGTTGATTCGTGGCCAGTACATCACCTCTCGTGCTCTTTTCTTACACTTTTCGATTCCCAGATGACCTCCATGGATCTTTTTTAACATCTCTTTTCTCAGACTCTTTGGGATAACTATTTTACTTCCTTTGTAGATGATGTCTTCGACCACTGATAGTTCCGCCCTGCAGTTCCAGTACTCTGCCATGTCAGATGAGCAGTCTTGCTTCATGTTGGGCCATCCATCCAAGATGCTTTTCCTCAGTCGTCTCATTGTTTCATCTTTGTTTGTCTCAGTCTTTATGAGCTCCATTTTTGCATCTGCTATGGGTAGTGCACTTGTGATCATGTCCACGTAGGCGTTCACTTTTTCATCCATTGTGGTGTTTGCGGGCTCACTTGGGTCAACAGCTCTGGACAACGTGTCTGCTGTATACATCAGCTTACCCGGTGTGTACGCAACATTCAGTGTATAGCGTTGCAGCCTGATCATCATTCTTTGTATTCTAAGCAGACAGCTATTTAGTGGCTTTTGGAACAATGCAATCAAGGGCTTATGGTCAGTCTCTACACTGATTGCTTGTCCTGACACAAACTGGTGAAACCTTTCACAGGCGTATGTGATGCTGAGCAGCTCCTTTTCTATTTGAGCATATCGCGTCTCCGCGTCTGTCATTGAGCGCGATGCATATGCAATAGGTTGCCAGTAGTCATATTTTTGCAGAAGAACGGCACCGAGCCCACTCTGTGATGCATCTGATGATATCTTGATGGGTCTCGCTGGGTCATAAAACCTCAGAACTGGTTCCTCTGTGAGCAGTTTCTTTAGATCGCTCCATGACTTCTCATGCTCATGATTCCATTCCCATTCTATGTTCTTTTCAGTTAGTCTTCTCAGTGGCGCCATCTTTTCTGAGAGGTTGGATATGAATTTCCCCATGTAGTTGATCATTCCATTAAACCTCTGCACGTCCTTTTTGCATTGTGGCTTTGGCATATTCTCAATGGCGGACACCTTTCTGGGATCTGGTCTGATGCCCTCACTGCTAAGGATATCTCCCACGAATGTCAGTTCTGTCACCCCGAGCTTGCATTTCTCTCTATTCAGCTTCAGGTTTGTTTTCCTTGTTGCTTCCAGCACTTTTTTCAGTCTCTCGTCATGCTCAGTTCTCGTGGTTCCCCATACTATGATGTCATCCATTGATGTATCAACTCCCTCCAGGTGCTCATAGATCATATGAATTGTTTTGTGATACACTTCAGGAGATGAGGCAATGCCAAATGGTAACCTTAGGAATCTGTATCTGCCAAATGGACTGTTGAACGTGCACAGTCTTGAACTTGCTTCGTCCAGCTTCATCTGCCAAAATCCTGATGATGCATCTAACTTGCTGAAATATTTTGCATTTGCAAACTGTGCCATGATTTCCTCACGTGTAGGAAGCTTGAAGTGCTCTCTCTTTATTGCTCTGTTTAGATCTCTTGGATCCAGGCAAATTCTGAGCTTTCCATTCTTTTTGTCCACAACGACGAGGGAACTCACCCACTCAGTTGGCTCATCTATCTTCTGAATCATGTTCAGGCTTTCCATCCTGTCCAACTCTGCCTTCAGTTGCTTTTGAAGAGCAAACGGAACTTTTCTGCATGGATGTATGACCGTTGGCATACTTTTATCTACTCTGATCGTGTGTTCTCCTGGCAGGCAGCCTAGATCCTGAAATAGGTCGTTATACTCTTTCATGAGTTCATCATAGACTGTCTCTCCTTCGCTTTCAACAACGAGGACTCTCTTTACCAGGTTCAGTCTCTCACAGGCTTTTAAACCTAGTATGGCTTGCACATCCTTTGGCACCACGATTAATGCTAGCGTGTGCTCTCTGTCCTTGTGTGTCACTTTGACAATGCATCTTCCTTTCACTGGTATCTCAGTACCGGAGTATCCTGTCACTTTCACTTTTATTCCATGTATCTTTGGTCTGGGTCTAATTTTCTTAAAATCAGTCTCTGATATCACATTAACTTGTGCTCCAGTATCCAATTTAAATGGAATGTGTATGTCATTCACTTTTAGTGTCAACATCCAGTCTCTTTTTTCTTCTTTGTTTTCAGACACAACATCTACATTGAACTCCTCTATCTCGCTTTCATCTACTGCATGGACCTTGCTTTGTTGCACTTGGTTCTTACAGCAACGGGCATAATGGTTGTTTTTGTTGCCACTATTGCATGTTTTACCATATGCTGGACACTTTCTTGGTGGATGCTGTGTACCGCATCGACTACATGACTTTCGATTGCCCCTTTCATTTTTGTTCGCTGGCCACGCCTCTTTTTTCACATTGGCGCTCTTTTTGTTAAACGGTTTGTATCCGTTCATTCTCACTGCATCCACGTTGCAGCTATTGTCACTGAACAGCTCCTTTGCCTGCAACTTCACAGTCTCTGTAGCCCTACACAGTGCTATGGCTTTTCCCAGGTCTAGATCTTGCTCTCTTAGCAGTCTTTCCCTTAGACCATTATCTGGAATACCACACACCAGTCTGTCTTTTATCAGTGAGTCTGTCAGTCCCCCAAATTCACACGATTTGCTTCGGTTTCTTAGTTCAGTCACATACTGATCAATAGTCTCTCCCGTTTTCTGTACACATGTGAAAAATCTGTGCCTCTCAAACGTCACGTTACGTTTAGGTATGCAGTAGGCCTCAACCTGTTCCATTATTTTATCTAGCTTCATTTTGTCTCCTTCAGCAGCGAATGTGAAGTTATTATACACTTCCAGCGCTTCATCACCCACGACATGTAAGAACAGTGACGATTTCTTTTTATTACTTTTCTCGTCAGCTCCGATTGCCGCTAAATACAACCCCACACGTTGTTTGAACCTCCTCCAATTTTCAGCCACATTACCTGTTAACTGAAGCTTTGCCGGTGGGTGTAATCCTTCCATTTTTTCACTTCGTTAGCTATTCTCCAAGGTAAGTAACGATTTTCTCTTTTGGCTTGCTAATATGTGGAGAGCTGATTTAACTTCAGATTTTTTCTCTTCATCTCTTTCAGCCACTTCTGATACCATGTATTGATTTCTTTGTGGGTTCAATGACGAGACATTTATGAAAGAGAATGTCTTTTAATCTGAAGTCTGTTCAACTCTTTATACAGCATTTACAGGAGACATCATGCTAGTGATGCATCTAGAACGAAACTGAAACTAAACTAAACTGCTTTGCTTGTCTCTGTCACATGCCCTCTGCTGGTCAGGCACAAGCAATCAATACATGCAAACATGCTGGTAAGGCATCATAATCAAACAGGCAAATACCATCTCTATTTGCTGATATCATTACACTGTTCACTTGCTGCTGGAAGTTTGAAGAGGACTTTTGAAACACATCAGGAGACTTTCTGAGATGCTTTGTCAAGGCTTCACCAACGCTCTATCAACATTTATTCTGGAAATTCTCTGAGGACGTATCATAAGAACGTAAGAACTAGGAGCGGGAGTCGGCCATTTGGCCCTTCAGGCCTGCTTCGCCATTCAATAAGATCATGGCTGATCTTCTACCTCAACTCCACGTTCCTGGTTATACTCTCCAACAAGCAAGAGTATAACCACCGTCCCTTGACATTACCATTGCCGAATCCCCCACCATCAACATCCTGGGGGTCACCATTGACCAGAGACTTAACTGGACCAGGCACATGAATACTGTGGCAACAAGAGCAGGTTAGAGGCTGGGTATTCTGAGGTGAGTGATCCACCTCCTGACTCCCCAAAGCCTTCTCACCATCTACAAGGCACAAGTCAGGAGTGTGATGGAATACTCTCCACTTGCCTGGATGAGTGCAGCCCCAACAACACTCAAGAAACTCGACACCATCCAGGACAAAGCAGCCCACTTGATTGGCCCCTCATCCACCACCTTAAACATTCACTCCCTCCACCAATTCAATTCAATTCAAATCGCTTTAATGGCATGATGACAAGTTACATCTTATGTTGCCAAAGCATCGAAAGACATTCATGTTTGTACACAAAAATACAGATCTATCCATACAGTGTATAAACAGATATATCCCTGAGTGTATAAATATATTTTCATATAATTTATACATACTCTTTTCTTATATTTAGTGGTTGTCCCTCTGTTTATGGCAAGCTGTAACATAGTGTGCTGCTAGTGTTACACAATTTCTCTCTTCCCCTAGTAGGTATGGGAGTTTTTGGTCGTCATTCAAATTTCTGAATTCCGGGCATATTTTTGTGAATTTTGGGTAGAAATTCTCCCTTATGCCCTGATATTTTCTACAAGCTGTGAGGAAGTGCATCTCTGTCTCCACCACTCCCTGACTGCAGTGAGAGCATATCCTGTCCTCTCTTGGTAGCCGGGTCTGCCTGTGTCTACCGGCGTACCGTGGCTGCAGTGTGCACCATCTACAAGATGCACTGCAGCAACTCGCCAAGGCTTCTTCAGCAGCACCTCCCAAACCCGCGACCTCTACCACCTAGAAGGACAAGGGCAGCAGGCGCATGGGAACACCACCACCTCCAAGTTCCCCTCCCAGTCACACATCATCCTGACTTATAAGTATATATCGCCGTTCCTTCATCGTCGCTGGGTCAAAATCCTGGAAATCCCGCCCTAACAGCGCTGTGGGAGTACCTTCATCACACGGACTGCAGCGGTTCAAGAAGGCGGCTCACCACCACCTTGTCAAGGGGCAATTAGGGATGGGCAATAAATGCTGGGCCTCGCCAGCGACGCCCACATCCCATTAACGAATTTAAAAAACTATCCCCATATCCCTTGATTCCCTTAATATTCAAAAATCTATCGATCTCTGTTTTGAATATACTCAACGACTGAGCCTCCACAGCCCTCTGGGGTAGAGAATTCCAAAGATTCACCACCCTCTGAGTGAAGAAACTCCTCCTCATCTCAGTCCTAAATGGCCGATCCCTTATTCTGAGACGGTGACCCCTGGTTCTAGACTCCCCAGCCAGGGGGAAACATCCTCCCTGCATCTACCCTGTCAAGCCCTGTAAGAATTTTGTACGTTTCAATGAGATCACCTCTCATTCTTCTAAACTCTAGGGAATATAGGCCGAGTCTACTCAATCTGTCCTCATAGGACAATCCCCCCATCCCAGGAATCAGTCTGGTGAACCTTCGTTGCACTCCCTCTATGGCAAGTATATCCTTCCTTAGGTAAGGAGACCAAAACTGTACACAATACTCCACCTACGTGCTGTGCTACTCTACGTTATTGGACACCCTAGAGGAGTCAGCAGGAGAATGGGTGTGCCTGGTCATCGGCATCTTACTGGGGGGTCCACCTTGGCCTACAGGAGGAATGAGAGGAGGACATGAGGCCAGGCAGAGTGGCACCAGCTACCGCAGGAGAGAGGAACAGGACGGTGAGGTGGACTCCTTCCCTCCTGCAGGTACAGGATATTCCTCTTCCTCTGGACCACCTCCACCAGGACCTCCAGCGCCGCATCCGAGAACCTGTGCACCCTGGATGGAGCTGTACAAAATGCTAGTTAGGCCACAGCTGGAATACTGTGTGCAGTTCTGGTCGCCACACTATAGGAAGGATGTGATTGCATTGGAGAGGGTGCAGAGGAGATTCACCAGGATGTTACCTGGGCTGGAGCGCTTCAGCTATGAAGAGAGACTGGACAGGCTGGGGTTGTTTTCCTTAGAGCAGAGGGGGGGGGCCTGATTGAGGTGTACAAAATTATGAGGGGCATAGATGGGGTAGATAGAAAGGAACTTTTCCCCTTAGTAGAGGGGTCAATAACCAGGGGGCATAGATTCAAGGTAAGGGGCAGGAGATTCAGAGGTGATTTGAGGAAAAACTTTTTCACCCAGAGGGTGGTTGGAATCTGGAACTCACTGCCTGAAAGGGTGGTAGAGGCAGGAACCCTCACAACATTCAAGAAGCATTTAGATGAGCACTTGAAACGCCATAGCATACAAGGCTACGGACCAAGTGCTGGAAAATGGGATTAGAATAGACAGGGCTTGATGGTCGGTGCGGACACGATGGGCCGAAGGGCCTCTTTCTGTGCTGTATATAACTCTATGGCTCTCACTTGGTCCCTGAGCCATCTGCTGTGTGTCCACCAGCCCACTCCACACCTTCAGTGGAAGTGGGCGTGTGGAGCTGATACATACTGCTCCACGAAAATTACATCTAATCGGTGCTTGAATGCTCAACCTGCAGGGGTCTGATTTAAGACCTCCAGGCAAGTTCAAATTACAGTAATCAGCAAATAGGACCAAAATTGTGTGCTAAAACCAGACTTTCAAACAGGCGTGTCTTATTAGCTGAATGGCTGAAGGGTCGGCAACCAGAGGACACAGATTTAAAGTGATTGGCAAAAGAACCAGAGGCCACACGAGGAAAAACTTTTTTACGCAGCGAGTGGTGAGGATTTGGAACGCGCTGCCTTATAGGGCGATGGACACAGGTTCAATAGGAGCTTTCAAAAGGGGAATTAGAATGGAATCATAGAATGGTTACAGCACGGAAGGAGGCTATTCGGCCCGTCGAGCCCGTGCCAGCTCTCTGCAAGAGCACTTCAGCTAATCCCACTCCCTCCCTGCCCTTTCCCCGGAGCCCTGCAAATTTTTTTCCTTCAGGTACTTATCCAATTCCCTTTTGAAAGCCTCGATTGAATCTGCCTCCACCGCCCTTTCAGGCAGCGCACTCCAGATCCGAACCACTCGCTGCGTAAAAAAATGTTTCCTCACGTCGCCTCTGGTCCTTCTGCCAATCACCTTAAATCTGTGTCCTCTGGTTCTCGACCCTTCCGCCAATGGGAACAGTTTCCCTCTATCTACTCTGTCCAGACCCCTCATGATTTTGAACACCTCGATCCAATCTCCTCTCAACCTTCTCTGCTCCAAGGAGAACAAGCCCAGTTTCTCCAGTCCATCCACGTAACTGAAGGCCCTCAAGCCTGGAACCATTCTTGTAAATCTCTTCTGCACCCTCTCCAAGGCCTTCACATCCTTCCTAAAGTACGGCGCCCAGAATTGGACACAATACTCCAGTTGAGGCCGGACCGGTGTTTTACACAGGTTCATCATAATCTCCTTGCTTTTGTACTCTATGCCTGTATTTATGAAGCCCAGGATCCCGTATGCTTTTTCAACCGCTTTCTCAACCTGCCCTGCCAACTTTAATGATTTGTGTACACATACCCCCAGTTGGATAAATACAGGAACTTTCGATTTACCGGCACCTAAATAACCGGAAATCTCGGTTAACCGGCAAAATTCAGGAGTAGGTTTTACTGCATATTGTATTTGCCTTCTTCCATCTGTGCTGTGCAAGTGTGTGGCTGCAGCTGTTGCTAAGCTACAGAGACGCTTGAAACTTGTGGCCATTGTTCTACAGTTGTTGCTTTATACAGACCTGTCAGCTCTCCCTATCTTTTACTACAGCGTTCGGTTATCCGGAATTTTTGATGAACCGGCGCCACGTCGGTCCCATCCGTGCCGGATAAAAAAAAGTTTCCTGTACTGGAAGGAGAAAAAATTGCAGGGATAGAACAGTGGCAAATGGAATTTAACCCTGAAAAGTGTGAGGTGATGCATTTTGGGAGGACTAACCAGGCAAGGGACTACACAATGAATGGTAGGACCCTAGGAAGGACAGAGGATCAGAGGGACCTTGGTGTGCATGTAGATAGATCCCTGAAGGCAGCAGGACAGGTAGATAAGGTGGTTAAAAAGGCATATGGGATACTTGCCTTTATTAGCCGAGGCACAGAATATAAGAGCAGGGAGGTTATGATGGAGCTGTACAACACGCTAGTTAGGCCACAGCTGGAATACTGTGTGCAGTTCTGGTCGCCACACTATAGGAAGGATGTGATTGCATTGGCGAGGGTGCAGAGGAGATTCACCAGGATGTTACCTGGGCTGGAGCGCTTCAGCTATGAAGAGAGACTGGACAGGCTGGGGTTGTTTTCCTTAGAGCAGAGAAGGCTGGGGGGGGGACCTGATTGAGGTGTACAAAATTATGAGGGGCATAGATAGGGTAGATAGAAAGGCACTTTTCCCCTTAGTAGAGGGGTCAATAACCAGGGGGCATAGTTTCAAGGTAGGGGGCAGGAGGTTTGAGGGGATTTGAGGAAAAACTTTTTCACCCAGAGGGTGGTTGGAATCTGGAACTCACTGCCTGAAAGGGTGGTAGAGGCAGGAACCCTCACAACATTCAAGAAGCATTTGGATGAGCACTTGAAACGCCATAGCATACAAGGCTACGGACCAAGTGCTGGAAAATGGGATTAGAATAGACGGGGCTTGATGGTCGGCGCGGACACGATGGGTCGAAAGGCCTCTTTCTGTGCTGTATAACTCTATGGCTCTATAACTCTATGACAATGACTATGGGGAAAGACCGGGGGGGGGTAGTGGGACTAACTGGATTGCTCTTCGAAAGAGCCAGAGTAGACTTGATGGGCTGAATGGCCTCCTACTGTGCGATACTAGTCTATCATTCTATGATTATCACTGTGCACCCATTTAGCACCTGGTTTCACCCTTTGGGCAAAATAGCCCATCCTCGGCTGCAGATAAGGAACAATCATCATTCTATCAGACAGCAATTTCCGTCTATAATCTACGAATCAGGTTTAATAAAAGTAAAAATGGGAGAGCAGTGAAAGCCCAACACAATTTCAGTAGATTACAGCAGGTAATTTAACTCACTGAATCGGTTACAAAACCAATAAGCCCTTCTAAGTCCCAACAGACTCAAGAAGTAATGCGGTTATGTTCGTTTCGATGTCTGTAATGCAAATTCTTTTTTAAGATTGCCTGGTCAAGATACGATTCATGAAATCATAGACTAGCACAGCAGAAGGAGGCCATTCGGCCCATCGAGTCCATGCCAGCTCTTTCGAAGAGCAATCCCGTTAGTCCCACTGCCCCGCTCTTTCCCCATATCCCTGCAATTTATTCTCCTTCCAGTATTTATCCAATTCATTTTTGAAGGCTACTATTGAATCTGTGTCCACCGCCCTATCAGGCAGCGCATTCCAAATCCTCACCACTCGCTGCGTAACAAAAATTTTCCTCGTGTCGCCTCTGGTTCTTTTGCCAATTGCCTTAAATCTGTGTCCTCTGGTTACCAGCCATTGGAAACTGTAGTGTATGTAACGTTCCACCTTTAAGAGAACTATTTTAAGGGTTGCACTACTTTATCTTGGCTACTGTATACTGTAATACCGGTGGTGACCACACCGGTATATAAGTGCTGTGTAAGAATTTATTGGGCAGATTCGCCCTGACCTTCGAATAGTAAAGTCCTGTTAAAGTTACTCTTGTAGTCTCTGTATTAATTCATCATATAACCCACAGACTTTACAGTGGCGACGAGTTCGATCTTACCCTGCGGCAGCGATACATCCGAAGCAGTTAACGAGCGTCGAGAGGAGGCACCCGCCCTCGTCATTCTGCTGAGAGAAGACTCGAGTCTGCAGAGCAAGGAAGAAGGAAGAATTCAGACACGAAGCCTTCCATCAGCAACAGGCAGTGATCGTCCCTTCTGCCACGGTGGTGAGTAAGCCGATCAGCCACGAGAAGCAAGTCGGCCACGTTGACTGTGAGTAGGGGGAAAATAAAAAAAAAAAGAACGGAGGAAGGGCGGTGAACTCGACCACGGTCGGGGGGGAAAGGAGCCGGACAGAAGTCGGGCCCAGAGGCGCTGAGACTGGGGCAGCGTGGGGCACGGAAGCTGCGGTGCAAGCGGGAACGCAGCCGGTGTGAGAGACCGGGCTACCAGCGGGAACGCAGCCGGTGTGAGAGACCGGGCTACAAGCGGGCTGGGAGACGCAACAGCGTCGTGAGACAGCTCGACCGCGACCGGCGAAAGGCCGGGCAGCTACCGAGGCCGCGAGGCGCTGCGACCGGGATCGTAAGGCGCGGGAAGAAATAAAAATAAGAAACCGCGGAGAACTCAGCCGCAGCCGGGGGAGGAAAGGACCGGACTGCGAGAGGGCTGGGAGGCGCGATTGGAAGCCGCTGAGGGAGAGACAGAGCCCGAGCGAGCGGGAGAGACAGAGCCGAGCGAGGGAGACCGAGGAGATTCAGCCAGCGGCTGGAACTGTTCGCCGTCAACGGGTTGTCCCCAGTGCCGGTTGCCCTGCCGAGAAAAGGGAACAAAGAACGCACTGAAGCCGGCGCGCAGGCTGCGAAAGCCAGCGGTCGTCGCCCGAGGGAAAAGCTTACCCCTCCCGCCAGTAGGCGGAGAAGAAGACAGGAGCGGGAAACCGCCATTTTGAAAGTGGGCGGGGGAAGAAGACAAGCGCGGGAAACTGCCATTTTTGGAAAAAAAAAAGTTAAAGAAAAATTTCGTTGTTGTTTCTCAGGAAGATTGTGAAGATGCCTAAGCGTGGCAACATCAACGAATTCGATTCTGATGTGGAAGATTGGACCACGTATGTAGAACGCATCGAGATATATTGTAAGGTCAATAAGATAGCAAATTATGATAAAGCTCTAACCTTACTAAACTCAATGGGTGCGAAGACATACGGGTTATTGAAGCATCTTCTATCACCAGCTAAACCGGCGGATCAGTCTTTCGCTAATATTGTTGCTGTCCTGAAGGATCATGTGAACCCCACACCGCTGATGTTAGCGGAACGAACTAAATTTTACGGGAGAACGCAACTAAAGGAGGAAAGCAACGCGGAGTACCTGGTTGAACTGCGTAGGCTAGCAAAATACTGTCAGTTTGGGGTAAATCTGACAGAGGCACTGAGAGACAAGTTCGTGTGCGGGATGTCGAAGGAAGGAACACAAAAGCGACTGCTCGAAGAGAACGATCTTACACTTGATAAGGCTGTCCTTATTGCAGCATCGCACGAAGCCGCAGCGAGAGGCACGGCGGAAATGCAGCTGAAGACAGCGGTACTCAGTGTGGATCAAATGACTTCGGGTACAACGAAATGTTACCATTGTGGGAAGACAACACACGACCAGAACCAATGCTGGTTTAAAAACCAGGAATGTAGAAAATGTGGCAAACTTGGTCACATAGCTAAAGTATGCCGGTCAGGAAAGAAGACCAGCAACAATAAGTCACCGCAGAAGAAGTACAGAAAGGTACATAAGGTGACTGTGAAGAGTCCAGATGAACTGAATTCGGATTCAGACCCCAACAGCAAGGAACTGGGTAGTCTGAGGAGTCACAATGTGAGTAAAGAAGCTGACCGACAAACTATCTGGGTCACACTGCAGATTGCAAAAGTCCAAGTGAAGATGGAAGTGGACACCGGACCGGCGTTGACGGTCATGAATAAACAAGATTACAAAAAGTTATTCAAACATATTCCCCTACGGGATACGGAGATAGTATTGCAGACATACACGGGGCATAAAGTATACCCCATCGGAAAGATAAAAGTCAAGGTGAGACACAAGGGCAAAGATCACCAAGGAATGGACTTATATGTACTACCCGAGGGAGGTCCACCACTTCTGGGACGGGAGTGGATCAGGAAAATAAAGATAGACTGGCACTCACTAAACACAATGACGGTAGATTTCGGAAAGAAAGATGTCAAACCTGAACGGTTGTCCAGAATATTGGACGAGGCTAAAGAGGTATTCCAGCAGGGACTGGGAACACTGAGAGGAATTAAGGCAAAAATCAAGATTGCAGAACATGCAAGCCCAAAATTTTTCAAAGCCAGATCGGTACCTTACGCGATACGACCTGCTGTGGAGGCAGAACTGGAAGAGCTTGAACATGCAGGGGTACTGTCGAAGGTGGACTGGAGTGAGTGGGCCACGCCCATTGTTCCCGTCATGAAGTCTTCATCAAGTAGCAAGCCAGGGGGACCGGGGAAGGTCCGCATCTGCGGAGACTTCAAGATCACAGTTAATCCGGTGCTTCACACGGTACAATACCTGCTTCCGCGGATTGAGGATATCTTTGCTTCATTGTCTGGCGGGAAACACTTCACCAAGATAGACCTGGCACAAGCATATTTACAGATGGAGGTCGAGGAAGAGTCACGCCAGTATCTCACAATCAACACGCACAGAGGCTTGTATCGATATAATAGACTGGTTTTTGGAGTAGCTTCGGCTCCAGCAATTTGGCAGAGGGCCATGGAGCAGGTCTTACAGGGTATTCCAAGCACTCAGTGTTACTTGGACGATATCCTGATTACGGGAGAAGACGAGGAGGAACACCTCACAAATTTGAAACTGGTGCTCACCAGGTTGAAGGAATATGGCCTTCGAGTTAATCGCCAGAAATGTGAGTTCTTCCAGAAACGGATCTCGTACTGCGGTCATGTCATTGACCAAGAGGGGCTGCACAAGTCACCTGACAAGATCGAAGCGGTCGTGAAGGCCCCCGCTCCGGAAAATGTATCACAGTTGAGGTCGTTTCTGGGGTTGATTAATTATTACCATAAGTTTCTGCCAAATCTATCCACGGTGCTGCATCTGCTGAATGCTCTGTTGCGGAAAGAAGTACCATGGAAGTGGAGCGAGGACTGTAAGAAGGCCTTTCGCAGAAGCAAGGCGTTGATTACCTCTGAGGAAGTGTTGGCTCACTTCAACCCAACGCTACCTCTTCGTCTAGCTTGTGATGCTTCCCCTTATGGTATTGGAGCTGTACTCTCACACAAGTTACCAAATGGCTCGGAAAGGCCAGTCGCATTTGCGTCCCGATCATTGACCTCCGCTGAGCGAAATTATGCTCAGATAGATAGGGAGGCTCTCAGCCTTGTGTGGGGAGTGAAGAAATTCAATCATTACCTGCAGGGCAAGAAGTTTACATTGCTGACAGACCACCAGCCGTTGGTGTCCATATTCAACCCTAACAAGGCCGTTTCCACTATGACAGCACAAAGGCTACAGAGGTGGTCCGTTCTACTAGGGGCACACCAATATGACATCGAATACAAAAGGTCCAAACAGCATGGAAATGCTGATGGGTTATCGCGCCTACCGTTGCCAGTGGAAGAAGAGGCGACTACAGTGGACCCAGTGGAGATGTTCCACTCAACCATAATGGAATGTCTACCAGTAACAAATTCCATGATCGAAAAGGAAACAAGAAATGACCCGACTCTCTCACGAGTCTACGATTTAACGGTGGAGGGATGGCCAGTACATGGCGAACCAATGCTGCCAGCATTTTCGCACAGAAGAGAACAGCTGTCAGTGTGCCGAGGAACCTTGATGTGTGGATCTAGAGTGGTGATTCCACCCAAACTCCAGCAGAAAGTACTAAAGGAGCTTCACGAGGGGCATCTGGGTGGAGTGAAAATGAAGAACCTAGCCAGAGCGTTTGTGTGGTGGCCAGGTATTGATGGAGACATCGAAGAAATAACCAAGAGCTGTCGAGGATGCCAGAAGGTCCAAAACGCGCCACCACAAGCTCCTCTGCATCCATGGGAGTGGCCCTCATCTCCATGGCAAAGGGTACATATCGACTTTGCTGGTCCATTTATGAACTCAATGTTTTTAATCGCGGTGGATGCACACTCCAAGTGGCCGGAGGTAATAAAAATGTCCTCCACCACCACGGAAAAAACCATCACAGTATTAAGGACCATATTTGCCAGGAATGGGCTGCCGGAACAGATCTGTTCTGATAATGGACCGCAATTTGTGTCCGAAGAATTCAGGAAGTTCTTAAAAAGCAATGGGGTCAAGCACTATACGTCCGCCCCATACCATCCCGCCACCAATGGATTAGCTGAAAGGTTTGTCCAGACCTTCAAGAAGGCCATGGGTAATGAAGACATACATCTACAACATAAGGTAGATAACTTTTTGTTAGCGTACAGGAATGCAACACATGCGGTCACAAACCAAACTCCCGCCATGATGTTTTTCAATAGAAGAATAAGATGCCGGCTGGATTTGATTAAGCCAAACGTCAGAAGGGACGTAGAGAACCGGCAATTTCAAGGCATGAATGAAAGGCCAACTAGATCCTTTCAGATAGGTCAACAAGTTTTGGCCCGGGACTACCGTACCGAGAAATGGCAGCCGGGAACTATTGGAAAAAGGCTAGGACCGTTGATGTATACCGTGGACATTGGTGAAAGCATAATAAGGCGCCATGTTGACCAGATCATAGAATCATCCACAAAGGCCCAACCTACTCCACAACTCTATACGTCTAATGTTGAAGCAGAGATACCCAGAGCATCTACCTCCGATCCGGTAATACTGGAATCCGATGAACCTGAAACGGTCCTTCAAGCCGAATCGACCTTGCCAGAAGAACCTACTACACCACCGAAAACGACTACACCACCGAGGCGTTATCCAGACAGAGTCCGGAAGCCCCCAGAGAGACTGAATCTGTGAACTGTTTCACATAAAGTTGTATATATGTTAAGATGTTATATTAATGGGAATATGTATATATTGTTAACCTAAAAAGGGAGGATTGTAGTGTATGTAACGTTCCACCTTTAAGAGAACTATTTTAAGGGTTGCACTACTTTATCTTGGCTACTGTATACTGTAATACTGGTGGTGACCACACCGGTATATAAGTGCTGTGTAAGGATTTATTGGGCAGATTCGCCCTGACCTTCAAATAGTAAAGTCCTGTTAAAGTTACTCTTGTAGTCTGTGTATTAATTCATCATATAAGCCACAGACTTTACAGAAACAGTTTCTCTTTATTTACTCAATCTGAACCCATCATGATATTGAACGCCTCTATCTAATCTCCCCTTAACCTTCTCTGCTCCGAGGAGAACAACCCCAGCTTCTCCACGTAACTGAAATACCTCATCCCTGGTACCATTCTGGTCAATCTCCCCTTAACCTTCTTTGCTCTAAGGAGAACAACCCCAACTTCTCCAGTCTCTCCACGTAACTGAAGTCCCTCATCCCTGGTACCATTCTGGTCAATCTCCCCTTAACCTTCTCTGCTCCAAGGAGAGCAACCCCAGCTTCTCCAGTCTCTCCACGTAACTGAAGTCCCTCATCCCTGGTCCCATTCTGGTCAGTCTCCCCTTAACCTTCTCTGCTCCAAAGAGAACAACCCCAGCTTCTCCAGTCTCTCCTCATCCACGCAGCCCAGTTCAACCAAGTACCTGGCGAGCAGAGGATCAGCAAAGAATCGCTGCAGAGTGCGGGCAGATATATCACATGTCCCCTTTCATGTTCAAACTGGGGCAAAGGAGATAGAAAAGAAAGAAAGTCTTGTATTTCTACAGCGCCTTTCACGACCCCAGGACGTCCCAAAGCGCTTTACAGCCAATGAAGTACTTTTTGGAGTGTAGTCACTGTTGTAATGTAGAAAACGCGGCAGCCAATTTGCGCACAGCAAGCTCCCACAAACAGCAATGTGATAATGGCCAGATCATCTGTTTTAGTGATGTTGGTTGAGGGATAAATATTGGCCCAGGACATCGGGGAGAACTCCCCCTGCTCTTCTTCCAATAGTGGGCGTGGGATTATTTATGTCCACCTGAGAGAGCAGACGGGGCCACGGTTTAACGTCTCATCCAAAAGACGGCACCTCCGACAGTGCAGCACTCCCTCGGTACTGCCCCTCCGACAGTGCGGCGCTCCCTCAGTACTGCCCCTCCGACAGTGCAGCACTCCCTCAGTGCTGCCCCTCCGACAGTGCGGCGCTCCCTCAGTACTGTCCCTCCGACAGAGCGGCGCTCCCTCAGTACTGCCCCTCTGACAGTGCGGCGCTCCCTCAGTACTGCCCCTCCGACAGTGCGGCACTCTCTCAGTACTGCCCCTCTGACAGTGGCGCACTCCCTCAGTACTGCCCCTCCGACAGTGCGGCGCTCCCTCAGTACTACCCCTCCGACAGTGCAGCGCTCCCTCAGTACTGCACTGGGAGTGTCGGCCTAGCTTTATGTGCTCAAGTCTTGAGTGGGATTTAAACCCACAACCTTCGGACTCAGAGGCGAGTATGCTACCCACTGAGCCACAGCTGAGAACGAACAATTTATCACAATTAAATACAGCTGTCAATCATTATCAGTATGAAAACACCGAGATTGCCCGCCCCGGTGTGTCAGCAACCCTGAATGGTTAGCATTGTCTCTACCAGAATCAGATCTGACTGTTTCCAACGTCTTGGATGGATCCCAAATCTTCCCCCACTGATTGAACAAGACTGCGATGATGCTTCCCTTCCCTGGGTTAGGACCTAGACTTTCACATCTGGACAGAGAAGGACAAGAATTCATAATTGCTGTCTTTCCGTCGGCAGCACCTCCCAAACCCGCGACCTCTTCCACCTCGAAGGACAAGGGCAGCAGGCGCATGGGAACACCACCACCTCCAAGTTCCCCTCCAAGTCACACACCATCCTGACTTGGAAATATATCGGCCGTTCCTTCATCGTCACTGGGTCAAAATCCTGGAACTCCCTCCCTCACAGCACTGTGGGAGCACCTTCACCACACGGACTGCAGCAGTTCAAGAAGTCGGCTCACCACCACCTTCTCAAGGGGCAACTAGGGATGGGCAATAAATGCTGGGCTTTGCCAGCGATGCCCACATCCCGTGAATGAATAACAAAGAAGTGAATCGGGACACTATTTTAATAATGAAATTAGCTGACTGAAAGGACACCCGTTAGCGTTTGGCTCCTTATTAATATTGCCTGGATGTAATTTTAGTTCGGCGCATCTGTAGCAGATCTTACTCCACCAAGAAACCGAGTATAAATTGAAGCACAAGAAATTCCATTTCTCGACTTATCAACTTTTGGTTGTGAGAGCCACATAATGCCCGATTACCGTGTGGATACTGAGCCGTTCAACGCCGCATGTTCATTATAATGTGGCCAACAGGAGCACTGACAGTGGCTGCCTCTGCTCGTCGTGGCTGATCCTCAGTTCCACCCACGCCAATTAGTGAGCCCTGAGCTGAACCAATTTTCATAAGTTGGCAAAAACACCCACGCCAATCGGCAATTCGGCCTCCGAGCACTCTGGTTTAGCCACTCCAAGCTGCAAGGCAAGGGTCTTTCTTGAGAAGTCTGAATAGCATGAACGTCACAGAAATATCAAAGAGCCCAGCTCTCCGATGAGCCCTCGCTTTTAAAATTCCTCATCCTTGTTTTCAAATCCCTCTGACGTAAGAAAACTATGAGGCACTTGGTCTAAGCGTTAAACAAAGTTTTAATCAACTGTTTTACAACATGGAGGTCTAGTTGTGTCCTTCACTAGTTCCTGTTAAGAATGTCCTGCGCAAGCTGGGCCCGTGCCCGAGTATTTATACTCTCCCTGGACAGCGCCACCTGCAGGCCGCTCAGTATTATTTCATAAGTCTTTCTTTCATGAATGACTGATTCATGTCACTCTCTATGGCCTCCTCACCCCCCCCCCCCGCCCTCCCTATCTCTGTTACCTCCTCCAGCCTCACAACCCCCCCGAGATCTCGGCCCTCCTCCAATTCTGGCCTCGTGACCATCCCCTGATTTTAATCGCTCCACCATTGGCGGCCGTGCCTTCAGCTGCCTGGGTCCTAAGCTCTGGAATTCCCTCCCTAAACCTCTCCGCCTCTCTCTCCTCCTTTAAGACGCTCCTTAAAACCGACCTCTTTGACCAAGTTTTTGTTCATCTGCCCTAATATCTCCTTATGTGGCTCGATATCAAATTCTGTTTGATAATCGCTCCTGTGAAGCACCCTGGGATGTTTTAATGCGTTACAGGCGCTGTATAAATGCAAGTTGTTGTTGTTGTACACGAGACGGTGTCGTGCAAAGCTACACAGTGCAGGACGCGCCAGATTTCATTCCCAGTCTATGTTGAGTTTGCGGGGGACGTTTGCGGAAGTCACTACTAGTAACCTAAGCCCCACATCAAGCAAGAGCTTCCATTCCTGATCGCTATCCAGCAACCGCCCACCTTCCCACTTTCTGTAAATCTAGATGAGATTTGTTTGAGGCTCGCCTCGTGATATGTCCCGTTCCCCCGCACCATGAGGGAAAGTATCATGCCAACACTCAGCATTTATGCTGCTGTGCTTGGTCAGGATAATGAAGTAGTCCATGCCCGCATGCAGCAAGATCTGGACGACAGTCAGGCTTGGGCTGATAAGTGGCAGGTAACATTCGCGCCACAGAAATGCCATGCAATGACTATCTCCAACAAGCGAGAGTCTAACCACCGCCCCTTGACATTCAATGGCATTACCATCGCCGAATCCCCCACCATCAACATCCTGGGGGTCACCATTGACCAGAAACTTAACTGGACCAGCCACATAAATACTGTGGCTACAAGAGCAAGTCAGAGGCTGGGTATTCTATGGCGAGCGATTCACCTCCTGACTCCCCAAAGCCTTTCCACCATCTACAAGGCACAAGTCAGGAGTGTGATGGAATACTCTCCACTTGCCTGGGTGAGTGCAGCTCCAACAACACTCAAGAAGCTCGACACCATCCAGGACAAAGCAGCCCGCTTGATTGGCACCCCATCCACCACCTTAAACATTCACTCCCTCCACCACCGGCGCACCGTGGCTGCAGTGTGTACCATCTACAAGATGCACTGCAGCAACTCGCCAAGGCTTCTTCGGCAGCACCTCCCAAACCCACGACCTCCACCACCTAGAAGGACAAGGGCAGCAGGCGCATGGGAACACCACCACCTCCAAGTTCCCCTCCAAGTCACATGCACCATCCTGACTTGGAAATATATCGGCCGTTCCTTCATCGTGGCTGGGTCAAAATCCTGGAACTCCCTCCCTAACAGCACTGTGGGAGCACCTTCACCAAACGAACTGCAGCGGTTCAAGAAGGCGGCTCACCACCACCTTCTCAAGGGCAATTAGGGATGGGCAATAAATGCTGGGCCTTGCCAGCGATGCCCACATTCACAGAATCACAGAAACCCCACAGTGCAGATAGAGGCCATTTCGGCCCATCGAGCCTGCACTGACACATATCCCGCCCGATCCCCATAACCCCTACACCAACACATATCCCACCCTATCCCCGTAACCCCACGTATTTAATCCCCCTAACACTAAGGGTCAATTTATCATAGCCAATCAACCTAACCCGCACATCTTTGGACTTCTATGAATGAATTTAAAAAAAGGCATCAGGCGGTTGCCAGTGTCCCTAGAATCATCTCCTGGCCAGAGCTTTCAGTAGAGGAAGAAGGAAAATGGAAGCCAGACTCAATGAGATTAGTTCCAGCCTGGGCAATAAGTAGGGTTGGTTCAAAGGCATATTTAAGATCTGGACTGTTGCTTCAGCGAATAGTTTCAAAGCTGTTATGGTCAAGTGAAATTTGTAACGCTGTTGCGAGCCTTCTGGAGCCTCATCTGGTCACACTGGCTTTTGGAAGACTAGCCAGCTTTCTATCAGGGAGCCTTGGCGATGAATCATGGAGCATGATTCAAGCTTATTAACAGTCAAAAGATGCTCTAAAGTCACTGATTCCCATCTTGCATTCTACCCGATCGTGTATACTTTATGAGTCGAAAAAGATAGAAAGACTTGCATTTCTACAGCGCCTTTCACCACCTCAGGACGTCCCAAAACGCTTCACAGCCAATGAAGTACTTTTTTGAAGTGTGGTCACTGTTGTAATGTAGGAAACACGGCAGCCAATTTAGGCACAGCAAGATCCCACAAACAGCAATGTGATAATGACCAGATCATCTGCTTTAGTGATGTTGGTTCAGGGATAAATATTGGCCTCAGGACACCGGAGAGAACTCCCCTGCTCTTCAATAGTGGCCGTGGGATCTTTTATGTCCACCTGAGAGAGCAGACGGGGCCTCAGTTTAGCATCTCATCCAAAAGACGGCACCTCCGACAGTGCGGCGCTCCCTCAGAACTGACCCGCCGACAGTGCGGCACTCCCTCAGTACTGCCCCTCCGACAGTGCGGCACTTCCTCAGTACTGCTCCTCCGACAGTGCGGCGCTCCCTCAGTACTGCTCCTCCGACAGTGCGGCGCTCCCTCAGTACCGCTCCTCCGACAGTGCGGCGCTCCCTCAGTACTGCCCCTCCGACAGTGCGGCGCTCCCTCAGTACCGCTCCTCCGACAGTGCGGCGCTCCCTCAGTACCGCCCCTCTGACAGTGCGGCGCTCCCTCAGTACCGCTCCTCCGACAGTGTGGGCGCTCCCTCAGTACCGCCCCTCCGACAGTGCGGGCGCTCCCTCAGTACTGCCCCTCCAACAGTGCGGCGCTCCCTCAGTACCGCTCCTCCGACAGTGCGGCGCTCCCTCAGTACTGCCCCTCCGACAGTGCGGCGCTCCCTCAGTACCGCCCCTCCGACAGTGCGGCGCTCCCTCAGTACTGCCCCTCCGACAGTGCGGCGCTCCCTCAGTACCGCCCCTCTGACAGTGCGGCGCTCCCTCAGTACTGCCCCTCCGACAGTGCGGTGCTCCCTCAGTACTGCCCCTCCGACAGTGCGGCGCTCCCTCAGTACTGCCCCTCTGACAGTGCGGCGCTCCCTCAGTACTGCCCCTCCGACCGTACGGCGTTCCCTCAGTACTGCCCCTCTGACAGTGCGGCGTTCCCTCAGTACTGCCCCTCCGACCGTACGACGCTCCCTCAGTACTGCCCCTCCGACAGTGCGGCGCTCCCTCAGTACTGCCCCTCCGACAGTGCGGCGCTCCCTCAGTACTGGCCCGACAGTGCGGCGCTCCCTCAGTACTGCCCCTCTGACAGTGCGGCGTTCCCTCAGTACTGCCCCTCCGACAGTGCGGCGCTCCCTCAGTACTGCTCTGGGAGTGTCGGCCTGGATATTGTGCTCGGGTGAGGGTGCTACCCACTAAGCCATGACTGACATGAGTACTGGGACTTGTTGCTTTTCCCTCCTCCCTCTTTTCCTCTCCTGAAGTTGCTGACTCATACTAGGGGGCATTTTAACAGGTGCAGACACACGTAGCCATCCTACATAACAACAGAAAATGCTGGAAATACTCAAGTCTGTTGTTATTTCAGATTTCCAGCATCCGCAGTATTTTGCTATTGTATTAGCCATTCTACATGACTGAGCCGAGATATATTGGCAGATTGTCCAATCAAAAAAATAGACAATGTGGCAATTCTAAGTGTAAGCCCTTTATGCCCCCTGACATGAATCAGTCATTCATGAAAGAAAGACTTATGAAATAATACTGAGCAGCCTACAGGTGGCGCTGTCCAGGGAGAGTATAAATACTCGGGCATGGGCCCAGCTTGCGCAGGACATTCTTAACAAGAACTAGTGAAGGACACAACTAGACCTCCATGTTGTAAAACCGTTGATTAAATCTTTGTTTAACGCTTAGACCAAGTGCCTAGTAGTTTTCTTACGTCACCCCCATCCTCATTTTTTTTTCTTTATTCATTCATGGGATGTGGGCGTCGCTGGCAAGGCCCAGCATTTATTGCCCATCCCTAGTTGCCCATTGAGAAGGTGGTGGTGAGCCGCCTTCTTGAACCGCTGCAGTCCGTGTGGTGAAGGTACTCCCACAGCGCTGTTAGGGAGGGAGTTCCAGGATTTTGACCCAGCGACGATGAAGGAACGGCCGATATATTTCCAAGTCGGGATGGTGTGTGTGACTTGGAGGGGAACTTGGAGGTGGCGGTGTTCCCACGTGCCTGCCGCCCTTGTCCTTCTAGGTGGAAGAGGTCGCGGGTTTGGGAGGTGCTGCCGAAGAAGCCTTGGCGAGTTGCTGCAGTGCATCTTGTAGAAACCAAATTCAGTATAAAGCAGGGGCGGGGGGGCAGCAAATCATTGGGGTGTAACTTAAGCGTGACGGCCCATGAATGCAGCCAAATTCATTCACACGCGGCACTGAAGCACATTTAGTGTTATGCAGCCTTCAGATCAGCAGATGCCACTAACTATCGCAATTATAGAGAGGAACACAGTTAAACACACACTGCATTATCCTGTTATTCTATTAACTGGGCAGGCAGTTTGTGTCTTTCACTCATAAACCAGGTGCCATTCTCATCTGCAGAATCTGTCCATGACAAATGTAGTTCAATTAGTGAGCAACAACGGTAATTTAATACCAAGAATCTGTTTGCATGAATTAATTTACCCGAACAAAACAATCCAAATTAGAATATTAAAGTGGATACAATCACATTTTCAATCATTTAAGAGCACAAGAATTAGGAGCAGGAGGAGGCCATTCGGCCCCTCGAGCCTGCTCCACCATTCAATAAGATCGTGGCTGATCATCGACCTCAACTCTAGCTTCCCGCCCCATCCCTTGATTCCCCGAGAGTCCAAAAATCTATCGATCTCTGTCTTGAATATACTCAACGACTTGAGCCTCCACAGCCCTCTGGGGCAGAGAATTCCAAAGATTCACCACCCTCTGAGTGAAGAAATTCCTCCTCATCTCAGTCCTAAATGGCCGACCCCTTATCCTGAGACTATGCCCCCTGGTTCTGGACTCCCCAGCCAGGGGAAACATCCTCCCTACATCTACCCTGTCAAGCCCTCTAAGTATTTTGTGTGCTTCAATGAGATCAGCTCTCATTCTTCTAAACTCTAGGGAATATAGGCCTAGTCTACGCCATCTCTCTCTTAACCGAAACAGGGGGATTTCACTTCAATCGGGAACCTGTGAAAGTCTTGCAAATTATTGTTCCCTTAAAAAAAGTTTAAACCCGCCAAGTATTAATATTTAGCTTTATTTTAAGAATTTGGCAAAAATATACTGGCACTGCCGACTGAGCTCAGTTGGTAAATTCACTGCCTCGTTTCAAACTGAGCTTCACAAACAAGCAAAGATCCAGAATCTCTCTGTGTTTGATTAACCTCTATGTGCCCTTCAGAAGTGTCCAAACGCACGGGACACAGCAAAAGCTGTGGGCCCTGACAACATCCCAGCTGTCGTGCTGTAGCCCTAAGTAACAGATCAGGACAGATGTGATCGCACTCGAGCGGGTGCAGAGGAGATTTACGAGGAAGTCGCCAGGACCGGAGAATTTTAGCTATGAGCAAAGATTGGACAGGCTGGCGTTGTTTTCTTTGGAACAGAGGAGGCTGAGGGGAGATTTAATTGAGGTGTATAAAATTTTGAGGGTCCTAGATAGTGGATGATGTAAGAAAAAGGAGTCTTACCATCAAGTAACTTTAAAGTAAGCTTTAAGTAACTTATAAACACACTATATACAAGAGAGGTCTTTACCATGCCTCTGGTAGAAGCCTCTTACAATACTTAACAGACCAGTATTTACACCAGTCCAACAGGAAGTGACATATGACAGGAAGTGAGGTATGTACACAGTTCATAGTTCACAGTTCACAGGAAGTGATGACATAACTTCCCGGAAGTTATTATTATTATCACATTCTTCCCTCCTGCAGGATTAGAAGGCTGTGGTCTACCTTTTGGTCCGCAGCCGCCGAACAAGGAAGAGTCGCACCCGTTTGGATTCCCGTCGTAGAGGGTCGCTGGTCCGCTTACATGCGGTTGGCCATTAGTCAGAGTCTGTGTGGCCTGGATTGCCCTGTGAAGGGTCGGGGAGATCATGGCTTCGAGTACGAGCCCCAATAGGTTCAAAGTCGGACTGCCTCTGTTCAGAGGGAGGTGCAGAGCTGGTCTGTGGCGGATCAGTACTTTCATGCGCGGTACTGGGAGGGTCGCAACCTTGAGTACGGGGTTCTACCGGCACCAAGCTAGTTGGTGTCCGATCAGGATCCTGGAGAGGGGTACCCGATAGGTCCCAAGAGTTTCCTGGTGAAATGCCATCACCCGATGTCCCACTAAGTCCTGGTGGGCAGGGAGCCAGATCCCGTAATGATACGGTAGATTCTCGGCCGTCGGAATATCGTATGTTTGCATAGGTGGGGTTGGCATCGGTTAGTTCGACCTCGTCTACGAGAGGGTCATTTTTAGACGTCCGAACGTATCTTCGGAGTAATACAGGTCCAGGAGTAGTTAGCCATGACGGGAGTGATGTCCCATGAGATGAGCGACGCTGGAATCCAAAGAACCGCTCATGAGGTGTAGTATTTGTGGCTGTAGAAAGCGGGGACCGTATAGAGTGCAATGCATCCGGAAGCACTGTTTCCCATTGCTGGTCTGGTAGGCCCCGAGATCTTAAAGCGAGACGTACGGAATTCCAGATGATACCATTATACCTCTCTACCTGTCCATTTCCGATGGGATGGTATGGTGTTGTTTTGCTTGTAGCAATTCCCCGTTCTGAGAGGTAGTCCTTGAGTTCCCTTGACATAAAGGATGGACCCCGATCTGAGTGAATATAAGCCGGCATGCCACAGAGAGAAAATACCTGCTCAAGGCAGCAGATTACTGTGGACGCCAGCATATTGGAGCAGGGGAAGGCAAATGGAAAACGTGAATATTCGTCGATCATGGTGAGCAAATATGTGTTCCGAGTTGAAGAGGGCACTGGGCCCTTAAAATCGATGCTAAGTCGTTGCATCGGTTGGGTTGCATGTATGAGTATACCATCTGAGGGGCGGAAGAACTGAGGTTTTAATTCCGCACAAAGCCGGCATTCTGAGCATATTTTCTTTACATCTCCAGTGGAAAAAGGGAGATTCCGTGATCGTATGAAATGTAGCATGCGCGTAACGCCAGGATGACACAATCCATTGTGGACATCCATTAGAGTAGAGGATGACATAGTGGAGCAGAATGCCCGTGTGAGGGTGTCCGGGGCCACATTCTCCTTGCCAGGCCGATAGAGAATGGTATAACCAAAAGAGGCCAGTTCCATCCTCCAAAGTTGTATTTTATTATTCTTAATTTTAGTTCGTTTTCGATTATCGAGCATGAAGGCGACTGATCGTTGGTCCGTGATCAATGTAAAGTGCTGGCGAGCTAGAAAATGGTTCCACTTCCGTACTGCCTCTATGATGGCTGTGGCTTCTTTCTCAACCGGAGGATAATGTAGCTCGGCACCTTGTAAGGTCCTGGACATAAATGCTACAGGACGACCTTCCTGATTCAGAGTAGCCGAGATCGCCACCTCCGAGGCATCACATTCAACCACGAAAGGGAGATTCTCATCGATGGAGTGAAGAGCCGCTTTCTCCAACTGTTTTTTGAGAAGGTTAAAGGCTGCAACAGCCGCTGTTCCCAGTGGAAATGATCTAGCATGCAGCAAGGGTTGGATTTTGTCCGAAAAATGAGGAATCCATTTAGCGTAGTATGCAAACAGACCGAGAGCCCGACGTAAAGAAGCCGGATTCTTAGGTGACGGGAGCTCTTGGAGCGGGCGAAGTCTTTCTGGGTCTGGCTTAATGATACCATTGCCTACGCAGTAGCCAAGGATGTCGATGGTCGGTTGCGACTCAACAGATTTGGATTCATTCAGGGTCAAATTACGGCGATGGAGGGCATCCCGAAATTTTTGGAGGTTGGCGTCGTGTTCCTGTTGATCGTGACCTGCAATGGTAATGTTATCAAGATAGGGAAAAGTGTCCCTTAGGTGTTCCTGCTTAACCAGGCCATCCATTGCCCGTTGGAAGACAGCCACTCCATTAGTAACCCCGAATGGGAGGCGACGAAATTGGTACAGTCGTCCATTAGCCTCAAAGGCCGTGTACTGCTTATCTGAGACCTTCAAGGGTACCTGATGATAGGCACTTTTTAAATCGTAAGTTGAGAACACTTTGTATTCGGCCAGTTTATTAACCATATCATCAATGCGTGGCAATGGGTAGGCGTCCAAGTCGGTATATTGATTGATGGTTTGCGAATAATCGATGCATAGTCGCTGTTTGTGAGGTTTTAGAGGGTTCTTGACAATGACGACTTGAGCCCGCCAGGGCGACGAACATGGTTCGATGATATCCTCTGCTAGAAGTCGAGAGATTTCAGCCACAATAAAAGATTGGTCTTCCTGATTAAAGCGCCGCGATTTCGCTATTATTGGTTTGCATTGAGGCGGAATACTGGCAAATAATGAGGGTTCATCAAGTGAAGCTGCTGACAATGCACAAAACGGTAATTTAGACGGTACATTAGAAATAGTAAGTCCGGGTTTGGATCCACCAAACTCAATGGTGAGTTTCTTATGCTGTTTTTGGAAGTCCAGCCCTAAGAGGAGATCACTACATAAGTCCTTGAGCACCGAAAGTCGGGTGGAGGGATACATACGACCATGAAGTGTCATATCAACAACACAAAAGCCGGAGATTCTGGTATTAAGTGATGACTGAGCCATCGCAATTGCCTGGTCCGATGGGAAGACATGTAGTTTCAATTTCGCAACAATCTGTTCCTTAATGAAACTATCAGTACTTCCTGAGTCAATTAAGGCATCTAAGGTATGCCCTTTAATTGAAATTTTTGTGGCTGCATGAGACAGGTTCTGTGGGCAAGCAGCTGTAATTGGTGTCGTTGCACAGAGAGTGGCTAAAACTCTCGGTGTGCTTCTTCGGGAGAGAGCTCGAGAGGAAGCTTGATAGGTCCTAGCTGGAGCATCTTGATAGGCCCTAATTGGGGCAGTTCGGTAGGCCTTAGCTGGATTGGCCCTCGTAGAGGCCCTTGATAGGCAACCTTTAGCAAAGTGTCCTTTTTTTTTTGCAATAACTGCAGATTGCATTGCGAGCAGGGCAGGTTTTCCTAGGGTGAAAAGCATCTCCACAAAAGAAGCATTGCTTCCTAGATTGCCAAGAGGCTGTTAAAGTGGGGTCATCCTCCTCTTCTTCATCAGAATGATCAGAATTAGAACCCCATGATAGGGTTCACCTGAGACCGCTTGAATTGTCTGGTTGCAGCTACAGCAGCAGGTCGAGATCTGGGCAGCTGATAGAGGTCTGCATTTCTCTTTGCCAAATCCAGAGAACAAGCTAGGTCAAAAGCTTTTTGTAGCTCAAGTGTTTCACTTTCCAGTAGACGCTGGCGTATAAATGGAGAGGCAATCCCGCAGATGAAAGCATCACGAATCATTCCTTCGCGGTACAGCTCAGCTGAGGCTGCCTGAAAGTTACAATCTATGCTGAGCCTGCGAAGTTCTTGCAGGAATTTGTCAATTGATTCCCCTGGCCCTTGTTGGGCTGTGGCCAGTAGATGTCTAGCATAGACCTCATTTGGGGTCTTGGCATACAGTTTCTTAAGTGCCCGAATCACCTCATCGTAATTATCCCATTCATCAACATATTCGAACACTTTTGGGGTCACATAATTGATAAGTATCCTCAATCTAGCAGGAGCATCCGCTTTACATTCATCCAGAAAATTCTCAAAAGTACGGTACCAATGCTTCCATACCCTGCCAGCTGCTGGTGTATTCGGGTCCAAGTCCAGACGAATAGGTCTAAGGATTCTCTCCATGATGGGTGGTTCCCTGGATCCTTAACTCCGAGTTTGTCCGAAGGTCTAGTATTTGTGAGTGTAAATACTAAGTTACTTAAATTGATGTAAGAAAAAGGAGTCTTACCATCAAGTAACTTTAAAGTAAGCTTTAAGTAACTTATAAACACACTATATACAAGAGAGGTCTTTACCATGCCTCTGGTAGAAGCCTCTTACAATACTGAACAGACCAGTATTTATACCAGTCCAACAGGAAGTGACATATGACAGGAAGTGAAGTATGTACACAGTTCATAGTTCATAGTTCACAGTTCACAGGAAGTGATGACATAACTTCCCGGAAGTTATTATTATTATCACAGTGGATAGGAAGGACCTATTCCTCTTAGAGAGGTCAATAACCAGGGGGCAGAGATTTGAAGTAATTGGGAGAAGGATTAGAGTGGAGTTGAGGAGAACTTTTTTCACTCAGAGGGTGGCGAGGGTCTGGAACTCACTGCCTGAAAGGGTGGGAGAGGCAGAAACCCTCATCACATTTAAAAAGTACTTGAATATGCACTTGTAACCCACAGGGCTACGGACCAAGAGCTGGAAAGTGGGATTAGGCTGGAGAGCTCTTTGTCGGCCGGCACGGACACGATGGGCCAAATGGCCTCCTTCTGTGCTGTAAATTTGTATGATTCTCTGTTTCTGTTTAGCTGCTTCCCCAGCCAAGCTGTTCCAGTACAGCTCTGACGCTGGCATCTACCTTTGGAAGGTTGCCCAGGGATGGCCGTCCCATGATAAACAGGATCAATCTAACCCAGCCAATTACCACCCTATCAGTCTCCTCCCAGCCATCGGTGAATGAAAGACAGAGCCGTCAGTGCCATCAAGCGATGCCAACTCACCAGTGAGCTGCTCAATAAGCAAGCGTGGGTTCCACCTGAACCACTCGGCTCCAGATCCCAGAGCAGGCTAGACGCAGCTAAGGGCACAAGAGCTGAGTGCCCGAGTGGAGGCGAGAGCAGATGCCCATTGACGTAAGAAAACTACTAGGGACTTGGTCTGAGTATTAAACAAGGCTTTAATCAACTGTTTCACAACATGGAGGTCTAGTTGTCCTTCACGAGTTCCTGTTTACAAAATGTCCTGAGCAAGCTGGGCCTGTGCTCGAGTATTTATACTCTCCCTGGCCGCCCAGTATTATTTCATAAGTCATTTCTACATGAATGGCAAGATTCATGTCACCCTCGACATCAAGGCAGCATGTTAAACCGAGGCCCCGTCTGCCCTCTCGGGTGGACATTCAAGCGAGTCGGAGCTATGGAGCCCTAGCAACAACAACTTGCATTTTGCTCCAATAAAAGAGGTTTCAGGCCATTCATATTGTCGTTGCTTCCAAACCAGTGCGCCTTGCTGTTTAAGTGTACAGGTGTAGATTTCAGATGAGGACAGAATCGGGTTTGATCCCCCCGCCGCCCCCTCCTCGCCATGGTCCAATATCTTAATGACACTCACCCTCCAGCCCGTTACAAGAACTGGAGTGTCAGCCAAGACACAGTGAGCAGCACACTCCCCTCTGAGTCAGAAGGTCGTGGGTTCAAGTCCCACTCCTGACACTTGAGTATAAACATCTAGGTTGACACTCCCAGTGCCAGTACTAAGGGAGCATAGAAACCTAGAAGATAGGAGCAGGAGTAGGCCATTCGGCCCCTCGAGCCTGCTCCGCAATTCAATGCAATCATGGCCGATCATCCAAATTCAATGCCCTGTCGCTGCTTTTTCCCCATATCCCTTGATCCCCTTAGCCTTAAGAAATATATCTAACTCCTTCTTGAACCACACTGTCGGAGGGGCAGTACTGAGGGAGCGCAGCACTGTTGGAGGGGCGGTACTGAGGGAGCGCTGCACTGTCGGAGGGGCGGTACTGAGGGAGCGCAGCCACTGTCGGAGGGGCAGTACTGAGGGAGCGCCGCACTGTCGGAGGGGCAGTACTGAGGGAGCGCGCTGCACTGTCGGAGGGGCGGTACTGAGGGAGCGCTGCACTGTCGGAGGGGCGGTACTGAGGGAGCGCAGCCACTGTCGGAGGGGCAGTACTGAGGGAGCGCCGCACTGTTGGAGGGGCAGTACTGAGGGAGCACAGCACTGTCAGAGGGGCAGTACTGAAGGAGCGCAGCACTGTCGGAGGGTCAGTACTGAGGGAGCGCCGCACTGTCGGAGGGGCAATACTGAGGGAGCTTCGCACTGTCGGAGGGGCAGTGCTGAGGGAGCGCCGCACTGTCGGAGGGGCAGTACTGAGGGAGCGCCGCATTGTCAGAGGGGCAGTACTGAGGGAGCGCAGTACTGAGGGAGCGCCACAGTGACAGAGGGGCAGTACTGAGGGAGCGCCGCACTGTCGGAGGGGGAGTACTGAGGGAGCGCCGCACTGTCGGAGGGGCAGTACTGAGGGAGCGCTGCACTGTCGGAGGGGCAGTACTGAGGGAGCGCGCTGCACTGTTAGAGGGGCAGTACTGAGGGAGCGCCGCACTGTCGGAGGGGCAGTACTGAAGGAGCGCCGCACTGTCGGAGGGGCAGTACTGAGGGAGCGCCGCACTGTCAGAGGGGCAGTACTGAGGGAGCGCCGCTCTGTTGGAGGGGCAGTACTGAGGGAGTGCTGCACTGTCGGAGGGTCAGTACTGAGGGAGTGCTGCACTGTAGGAGGGGCAGTACTGAGGGAGCGCCGCACTGTCGGAGGGGCAGTACTGAGGGAGCGCTGCACTGTCGGAGGGGCAGTACTGAGGGAGCGCGCTGCACTGTCGGAGGGGCAGTACTGAGGGAGTGCTGCACTGTCGGAGGGTCAGTACTGAGGGAGCGCTGCACTGTCGGAGGGGCAGGACTGAGGGAGCGCCGCACTGTTGGAGGGGCAGTACTGAGGGAGCGCCGCTCTGTCGGAGGGGCAGTACTGAGGGAGTGCTGCACTGTCGGAGGGTCTGTACTGAGGAGGTGCTGCTCTGTAGGAGGGGCAGGACTGAGGGAGCGCCGCACTGTCGGAGGGGCAGTACTGAGGGAGCGCTGCACTGTCGGAGGGGCAGTACTGAGGGAGCGCGCTGCACTGTCGGAGGGGCAGTACTGAGGGAGCACAGCACTGTCAGAGAGGCAGTACTGAGGGAGCGCAGCACTGTCGGAGGGGCAGTACTGAGGGAGCGCCGCACTGTCGGAGGGGCAGTACTGAGGGGGCGCTGCACTGTCGGAGGGGCAGTACTGAGGGAGCGCGCTGCACTGTCGGAGGGGCAGTACTGAGGGAGCGCCGCACTGTCGGAGGGGCAGTACTGAAGGAGTGCCGCACTGTCGGAGGGGCAGTACTGAGGGAGCGCTGCACTGTCAGAGGGGCAGTATTGAGGGAGCGCCGCACTGTCGGAGGGGCAGTACTGAGGGAGTGCTGCACTGTCGGAGGGGCAGTACTGAGGGAGCGCTGCACTGTCGGAGGGGCAGTGCTGAGGGAGCGCGCTGCACTGTCGGAGGGGCAGTGCTGAGGGAGCGCGCTGCACTGTCGGAGGGGCAGTACTGAGGGAGCGCCGCACTGTCGGAGGGGCAGTACTGAAGGAGTGCCGCACTGTCGGAGGGGCAGTACTGAGGGAGCGCTGCACTGTCAGAGGGGCAGTATTGAGGGAGCGCCGCACTGTCGGAGGGGCAGTACTGAGGGAGTGCTGCACTGTCGGAGGGGCAGTACTGAGGGAGCGCTGCACTGTCGGAGGGGCAGTGCTGAGGGAGCGCGCTGCACTGTCGGAGGGGCAGTGCTGAGGGAGCGCGCTGCACTGTCGGAGGGGCAGTACTGAGGGAGTGCTGCACTGTCGGAGGGGCAGTACTGAGGGAGCGCCGCACTGTCGGAGGGGCAGTACTGAGGGAGCGCTGCACTGTCGGAGGGGCAGTACTGAGGGAGCGCTGCACTGTCGGAGGGGCAGTACTGAGGGAGCGCGCTGCACTGTCGGAGGGGCAGTACTGAGGGAGCGCTGCACTGTCGGAGGGGCAATACTGAGGGAGCGCGCTGCACTGTCGGAGGGGCAGTACTGAGGGAGCACAGCACTGTTGGAGGGGCTGTACTGAGGGAGCGCCGCACTGTCGGAGGAGCCGTCTTTCGGATGAGACGTTAAACTAAAGCTCCATCTGCCCTCTCAGGTGGATGTAAAAGATCCCACGGCCACTATTGGGAGAAGAGCAGGGGGAGTTCTCCCCGGTGTCCTGGGCCAATATTTATCCCTCAACCAACATCACTAAAAACAGATGATCTGGTCATTATCACATTGCTGTTTGTGGGAGCTTGCTGTGCACAAATTGGCTGTTGCATTTCCTACATTACAACAGTGACCACACTTCAAAATGTACTTCATTGGCTGTAAAGCGCTTTGGGCCGTCCGGTGGTGGTGAAAGGCGCTGGAGAAATGCGAGTTCTTTCTGGGGTTTTTTAACAGCGACCCGGATGGGGAAGCGGAGAGGACACGGGCTGGAAATTTCATGGAGGAGCAGGATTTCCGCCGCGCCTCAACTGAATATACGGGAGGAGCAGCGGGGAACCGATTCCGAGGAAAATTCCCGGACAAGGGGCCTGTTATACTGCAGCCCCAGTGTGAGGCGCTGCCTTTTGGGAGAGGGGTGGGGGGAAATTGGCCGGGTGGGAGAGAAGACAGAGGAGGTCAAGGAGTCAACAATCAGGGACAAAGCGTTGTGGAGCTGCAGAATGTTTTGGGGAACGGCAATAAACTCACTGGCTTCACATGACAAACACGCAGTAAATCTAAAGGCAATACACAGGCACTGTGGAACCAAACCGCAACACAACATTAACACGCAACCAGCCAAGGTATCGCAGTGCCACACATATATTGCAATATAAAATGTCACAAGTTGGATTACACAGCATTCACAGCACAGAAACAGGCCATTCGGCCCAACATGTTCATGCCGGTGTTTGTGCTCCACACGAGCCTCCTCCCACCCCTTTTCATAGAAACATAGAAGATAGGAGCAGGAGTAGGCCATTTGGCCCCTCAAGCCTGCTCCGCCATTCAATGAGATCATGGCTGATCATCCAAATTCAGTACCCTGTCCCTGCCTTCTCCCCATATCCCTTGATCCCTTTAGCCTTAAGAAATATATCTAACTCCTTCTTGAATATATTTAATGAACTGGCCTCAACTGCCTTCTGTGGTAGAGAGTTCCACAGGTTCACCACTCTCTGGGTGAAGAAATTCCTCCTCATCTCAGTCCTAAATGGCTTACCCCTTATCCTTAGACTGTGACCCCTGGTTCTGGACTCCCCCGCCATCGGGAACATCCTTCCTGCATCTAGTCTGTCTAGTCCTGTTAGAATTTTATAAGTTTCAATGAGATCCCCTCTCATTCTTCTAAACTCCAGTGAGTATAAGCCCAATCGACCCAATCTCTCTTCATACGTCATTCCTGCCATCCCAGGTATCAGTCTGGTGAATCTTCGCTGCACTCCCTCCATGGCAAGAACATCCTTCCTCAGATAAGGCGACCAAAACTGCACCCAATACTCAAGGTGTGGTCTCACCAAGGCCCTGTACAACTGCAGCAAGACATCCTTGCTCCTGTACTCGAACCCTCTCGCAACGAAGGCCAACATACCATTTGCCTTCTTCACCGCCTGCTGCACCTGCATGCTTACCTTCAGTGACTGGTGCACAAGGACACCCAGGTCTCGTTGCACTTCCCCTTCTCCCAATCTATTGCCGTTCAGATAATAATCTGCCTTCCTGTTTTTGCCACCAAAGTAGATAACCTCGCATTTATCCACATTATACTGCATCTGCCATGTTTCTGCCCAATCACCCAACCTGTCCAAATCATACTGGAGTTTCTCGGCATCCTCCTCACAGCACACACGCCCACCCAGCTTTGTGTCGTCTGCAAACTTGGAGATATTACACCTAGTTCCCTCGTCTAGATCATTTATATACATTGGCCCAGTAATTCGGGTCCCAACGCACGGGGTACCCACGCGTGGACCCGATGGAAGTGCCGGTTTCTTGCATGCACAGCGCATGCGTGGGAAAACGGCACTTCCGGTCCCCTGAAAGCAGGGGTTAAGAGGTGAAACGCGTGCGACGTATGAGGCAGCGCGAGCACGTTGAACTTCCTTTTTTTTGACAGGTTTGCCCGTGCGTGAAGGCCTCCACTTTCTACACATTAAGAAAGCAGACGTAAGGACTTCATTTTAAAAGGTAAGTGGTCAATTAATTAAAATTAGAACAGTTTTTCCACAGGTTTATTATTTTTAAATACTTTACAGTAAGGTAAGTGTATTTTTAGCTCCGAATTTTTATAAAATTATTTTTTCAAAAATTTAAATTATTGTTTAAAATGGTTATTTAATGTTATTTATAGTTGATTTAAATAGTGTGATTTAAAAAAAAATTATTTTAAGGTTATGTACTGTTTTGGGCACCCGGAGTTTTCATGAGTTTGACAGGTCTTATGTCAAACTCATGAATGGACTTTTCCCTCCTCCGATCCCAGTGCTCACGTGATCCCAGCCGACGCATCGCACTAAGTACGCCGCTGGGTCACGCAAGCACAGCGCGCCGGGAGCTGGACCGGGCCACAGACAGGAAATCCACGCAGGCCCAGGCCTCAACTGTCGGCGCGCTATGTAAGTGTAGGTCGGGGGCTTGCACCCGCGGGAAGCCCCCAACACGAATTTCTGGGCCAATGTGAATAGCTGGGGTCCTAGGACCGATCCCTGCGGTACCCCACTAGTCACTGCCTGCCACTCGGAAAAAGAGCCGTTTATTCCAACTCTTTGCTTCCTGTCTGCCAACCAGTTCTCTATCCAAGTCAGTACCTTACCCCCAATCCCATGTGCCTTAACTTTACATGTTAATCTCTTACGCGGGACCTTATCGAAAGCCTTCTGAAAGTCCAAATACACCACATCCACTGGTTCTCCCTTATCTATTTTACCAGTTACATCCTCAAAAAAATCCAGTAGATTAGTCAAGCACGATTTACCTTTTGTAAATCCATGTTGACTTTGTCCGATCCTGTCACTGTTTTCCAAGTGTTCTGCTATTACAGCTTTTATAATGGACTCTAGCATTTTCCCCACTACCGATGTCAGGCTTACCGGTCTATAATTCCCCGTTTTCTCTCTACCACCTTTTTTGAATAGTGGGGTAACATTAGCTACCCTCCAATCCATGGGAACTGTTCCAGAGTCTATCGAATTTTGGAAGATGACCAGCAATGCATCTACTATTTCTAGGGCCACTTCCTTAAGTACCCTAGGATGTAGATTATCAGGCCCTGGGGATTTATCGGCCTTCAATCCCATCAATTTCCCTAACACCATTTCCCTACAAATACTGATTTCTTTCAGTTCCTCCCTTTCATCAGACCCTATGTTCCCCGGCATCTCTGGGAGGTTATTTGTGTCCTCCTTTGTGAAGACAGAACCAAAGTATGTATTTAATTGGTCTGCCATTTCTTTGTTCCCCATTATAAATTCCCCTGATTCTGACTGCAAGGGACCTACGCTTGACTTCACCAATCTTTTTCTCTTCACATATCTATAGAAGCTTTTACAGTCAGTTTTTATGTTCCCTGCAAGCCTACTCTACAAGTTTCTCCTGAATTCCCTATTGGATTTATCAGTGACTATCTTATATTGATGGCCCCTAGTTCTGGTCTCCCCCACAAGTGGAAACATCTTCTCTATGTCTACCCTCTCGAACCCTTTCACAATCTTAAAGACCTCGATCAGGTCACCCCTCAGCCTTCTCTTTTCTAGAGTAAAGAGCCCCAGCCTGCTCAATCTTTCCTGATAGGTAGAACCTCTCAGTTCTGGTATCATTCTGGCAAATCTTTTTTGCACCTTCTCCAGTGTCTCGATATCCTTTTTATAATATGGAGACCAGAACTGTTCACAGTGCTCCAAGTGTGGTCTAACTGAGGTATATGGAGACCAGAACTGTTCACAGTGCTCCAAGTGTGGTCTAACCAAGGTTCGATACAGGTTTAACAAAACTTCTCTGCTTTTCAATCATTTCGCTCCAGAATTGAACCCCAGTGTACTATGATCAAAGGTTTTAGGGACAAGAAAATGGTCTGGCTCACATAGAGCCAATCCCTGATTGACAGATATCAACCATGCACTACTTTCTCAACATATCACTCAATCCTTCTCTCCCCAAAAACACAGTTAAATGCTTCTTCAACCTCTTAAAATGGTCGATTTTATAATTTCATGCTCCCCACCCAAATTGCCAATGTAATACGTATTAATGGTTCGATATAAGGAACATGAATGTGCAAAATCACTCGATATTGTTGCCAAGTCAGCCGTGCCTCAATGGGTAGCACGCTCTTGCCTGGTTCAAGCCCCACTCCAGAGACTTGAGCACAAAATCCTAGGCTGACACTCCCAACACAGTACTGAGGGAGCGCCGGACTGTCGGGGGGGCAGTACTGAGGGAGCACTGCACTGTCGGAGGGGCAGTACTGAGGGAGTGCCGCACTGTCGGAGGGGCAGTGCTGAGGGAGCGCCGCACTGTCGGAGGGGCAGTACTGAGGGAGCGCCGCACTGTCGGAGGGGCGGTACTGAGGGAGCGCTGCACTGTCGGAGGGGCAGTACTGAGGGAGCGCCGCACTGTCGGAGGGGCAGTACTGAGGGAGCGCTGCACTGTCGGAGGGGCAGTACTGAGGGAGTGCCGCACTGTCGGAGGGGCAGTACTGAGTGAGTGCCGCACTGTCGGAGGGGCAGTACTGAGGGAGCGCCGCACTGTCGGAGGGGCAGTACTGAGGGAGCGCCGCACTGTCGGAGGGGCAGTACTGAGGGAGCGCCGCACTGTCGGAGGGGCAGTACTGAGGGAGCGCAGCACTGTCGGAGGGGAAGTACTGAGGGAGCGCCGCACTGTCGGAGGGGCAGTACTGAGTTAGCGCCGCACTGTCGGAGGGGCAGTACTGAGGGAGTGCCGCACTGTCGGAGGGGCAGTGCTGAGGGAGCGCCGCACTGTCGGAGGGGCAGTACTGAGGGAGCGCCGCACTGTCGGAGGGGCGGTACTGAGGGAGCGCTGCACTGTCGGAGGGGCAGTACTGAGGGAGCGCCGCACTGTCGGAGGGGCAGTACTGAGGGAGCGCTGCACTGTCGGAGGGGCAGTACTGAGGGAGTGCCGCACTGTCGGAGGGGCAGTACTGAGTGAGTGCCGCACTGTCGGAGGGGCAGTACTGAGGGAGCGCCGCACTGTCGGAGGGGCAGTACTGAGGGAGCGCCGCACTGTCGGAGGGGCAGTACTGAGGGAGCGCCGCACTGTCGGAGGGGCAGTACTGAGGGAGCGCAGCACTGTCGGAGGGGAAGTACTGAGGGAGCGCCGCACTGTCGGAGGGGCAGTACTGAGTTAGCGCCGCACTGTCGGAGGGGCAGTACTGAGGGAGCGCCGCACTGTCGGAGGGGCAGTACTGAGGGAGCGCTGCACTGTCGGAGGATCAGTACTGAGGGAGCGCCGCACTGTCGGAGGGGCAGTACTGAGGGAGCACCGCACTGTCGGAGGGGCAGTACTGAGGGAGCGCCGCACTGTCGGAGGGGCAGTACTGAGGGAGCGCCGCACTGTCGGAGGGGCAGTACTGAGGGAGCGCCGCACTGTCGGAGGGGCAGTACTGAGGGAGCGCAGCACTGTCGGAGGGGAAGTACTGAGGGAGCGCCGCACTGTCGGAGGGGCAGTACTGAGTTAGCGCCGCAATGTCGGAGGGGCAGTACTGAGGGAGCGCCGCACTGTCGGAGGGGCAGTACTGAGGGAGCGCTGCACTGTCGGAGGATCAGTACTGAGGGAGCGCCGCACTGTCGGAGGGGCAGTACTGAGGGAGCGCCGCATTGTCGGAGGGGCAGTACTGAGGAAGCGCCGCACTATTGGAGGGGCAGTACTGAGGGAGCGCCGCACTGTCGGAGGGGCAGTACTCAGGGAGCGCCGAACTGTCGGAGGGGCAGTACTGAGGGAGCGCCGCACTGTCGGAGGGGCAGTACTGAGGGAGCACCGCACTGTCGGAGGGGCAGTACTGAGGGAGCACAGCACTGTCGGAGAGGCAGTACTGAGGGAGCGCAGCACTGTCGGAGGGGCAGTACTGAGGGAGCGCCGCACTGTCGGAGGGGCAGTACTGAGGGAGCGCTGCACTGTCGGAGGGGCAGTACTGAGGGAGCGCGCTGCACTGTCGGAGGGGCAGTACTGAGGGAGCGCCGCACTGTCGGAGGGGCAGTACTGAAGGAGTGCCGCACTGTCGGAGGGGCAGTACTGAGGGAGCGCCGCACTGTCAGAGGGGCAGTATTGAGGGAGCGCCGCACTGTCGGAGGGGCAGTACTGAGGGAGTGCTGCACTGTCGGAGGGTCAGTACTGAGGGAGTGCTGCACTGTCGGAGGGGCAGTACTGAGGGAGCGCTGCACTGTCGGAGGGGCAGTGCTGAGGGAGCGCCGCACTGTCGGAGGGGCAGTACTGAAGGAGTGCCGCACTGTCGGAGGGGCAGTACTGAGGGAGCGCCGCACTGTCAGAGGGGCAGTATTGAGGGAGCGCCGCACTGTCGGAGGGGCAGTACTGAGGGAGTGCTGCACTGTCGGAGGGTCAGTACTGAGGGAGTGCTGCACTGTCGGAGGGGCAGTACTGAGGGAGCGCTGCACTGTCGGAGGGGCAGTGCTGAGGGAGCACGCTGCACTGTCGGAGGGGCAGTACTGAGGGAGTGCTGCACTGTCGGAGGGGCAGTACTGAGGGAGCGCCGCACTGTCGGAGGGGCAGTACTGAGGGAGCGCTGCACTGTCGGAGGGGCAGTACTGAGGGAGCGCTGCACTGTCGGAGGGGCAGTACTGAGGGAGCACAGCACTGTTGGAGGGGCTGTACTGAGGGAGCGCCGCACTGTCGGAGGAGCCGTCTTTCGGATGAGACGTTAAACTAAAGCTCCATCTGCCCTCTCAGGTGGATGTAAAAGATCCCACGGCCACTATTGGAAGAAGAGCAGGGGGAGTTCTCCCCGGTGTCCTGGGCCAATATTTATCCCTCAACCAACATCACTAAAAACAGATGATCTGGTCATTATCACATTGCTGTTTGTGGGAGCTTGCTGTGCACAAATTGGCTGCTGCATTTCCTACATTACAACAGTGACCACACTTCAAAATGTACTTCATTGGCTGTAAAGCGCTTTGGGCCGCCCGGTGGTGGTGAAAGGCGCTGGAGAAATGCGAGTTCTTTCTGGGTTTTTTTAACAGCGACCCGGATGGGGAAGCGGAGAGGACACGGGCTGGAAATTTCATGGAGGAGCAGGATTTCCGCCGCGCCTCAACTGAATATACGGGAGGAGCAGCGGGGAACCGATTCTGAGGAAAATTCCCGGACAAGGGGCCTGTTATACTGCAGCCCCAGTGTGAGGCGCTGCCTTTTGGGAGAGGGGTGGGGGGAAATTGGCCGGGTGGGAGAGAAGACAGAGGAGGTCAAGGGGTCAACAATCAGGGACAAAGCGTTGTGGAGCTGCAGAATGTTTTGGGGAACGGCAATAAACTCACTGGCTTCACATGACAAACACGCAGTAAATCTAAAGGCAATACACAGGCACTGTGGAACCAAACCGCAACACAACATTAACACGCAACCAGCCAAGGTATCGCAGTGCCACACATATATTGCAATATAAAATGTCACAAGTTGGATTACACAGCATTCACAGCACAGAAACAGGCCATTCGGCCCAACATGTTCATGCCGGTGTTTGTGCTCCACACGAGCCTCCTCCCACCCCTTTTCATAGAAACATAGAAGATAGAAGCAGGAGTAGGCCATTCGGCCCCTCGAGCCTGCTCCGCCATTCAATGAGATCATGGCTGATCATCCAAATTCAGTACCCGGTCCCTGCCTTCTCCCCATATCCCTTGATCCCTTTAGCCTTAAGAAATATATCTAACTCCTTCTTGAATATATTTAATGAATTGGCCTCCACTGCCTTCTGTGGTAGAGAGTTCCACAGGCTCACCACTCTCTGGGTGAAGAAATTCCTCCTCATCTCAGTCCTAAATGGCTTACCCCTTATCCTTAAACTGTGACCCCTGGTTCTGGACTCCCCCGCCATCGGGAACATCCTTCCTGCATCTAGTCTGTCTAGTCCTGTTAGAATTTTATAAGTTTCAATGAGATCCCCTCTCATTCTTCTAAACTCCAGTGAGTATAAGCCCAATCGACCCAATCTCTCTTCATACGTCATTCCTGCCATCCCAGGTATCAGTCTGGTGAATCTTCGCCGCACTCTCTCCATGGCAAGAATGTCCTTCCTCAGATAAGGCGACCAAAACTGCACACAATACTCAAGGTGTGGTCTCACCAAGGCCCTGTACAACTGTAGCAAGACATCCTTGTTCCTGTACTCGAACCCTCTCGCAACGAAGGCCAACGTACCATTTGCCTTCTTAACCGCCTGCTGCACCTGCATGCTTACCTTCAGCGGCTGGTGCACAAGAACACCCAGGTCTCGTTGCACTTCCCCTTCTCCCAATCTATTGCCGTTCAGATAATAATCTGCCTTCCTGTTTTTGCCACCAAAGTGGATAACCTCGCATTTATCCACATTATACTGCATCTGCCATGCTTCTGCCCAATCACCCAACCTGTCCAAATCATACTGGAGTTTCTCGGCATCCTCCTCACAGCACACACGCCCACCCAGCTTTGTGTCGTCTGCAAACTTGGAGATATTACACCTAGTTCCCTCATCTAGATCATTAATATACATTGGCCCAGTAATTCGGGTCCCAACGCGTGAGTACGCACGGGGTACCCACGCGTGGACCCGATGGAAGTGCCGGTTTCTTGCATGCACAGCGCATGCGCGGGAAAACGGCACTTCCGGTCCCCTGAAAGCAGGGGTTAAGAGGTGAAACACGTGCGACGTATGAGGCAGCGCGAGCACGGTGAACTTCCTTTTTTTTTGACAGGTTTGCCCGCGCGTGAAGGCCTCCACTTTTTACACATTAAGAAAGCAGACGTAAGGACTTCATTTTAAAAGGTAAGTGGTCAATTAATTAAAATTAGAACATTTTTTCCACAGGTTTATTATTTTTAAATACTTTACAGTAAGGTAAGTGTATTTTTAGCTCCGAATTTTTATAAAATTATTTTTTCAAAAATTTAAATTATTGTTTAAAATGGTTATTTAATGTTATTTATAGTTGATTTAAATAGTGTGATTTTAAAAAAAAATTATTTTAAGGTTATGTACTGTTTTGGGCACCCGGAGTTTTCATGAGTTTGACAGGTCTTATGTCAAACTCATGAATGGACTTTTCCCTCCTCCGATCCCAGTGCTCACGTGATCCCAGCCGACGCATCGCACTAAGTACGCCGCTGGGTCACGCAAGCACAGCGCGCCGGGAGCTGGACCGGGCCACAGACAGGAAATCCACGCAGGCCCAGGCCTCAACTGTCGGCGCGCTATGTAAGTGTAGGTCGGGGGCTTGCACCCGCGGGAAGCCCCCCAACACGAATTTCTGGGCCAATGTGAATAGCTGGGGTCCTAGGACCGATCCCTGCGGTACCCCACTAGTCACTGCCTGCCACTCGGAAAAAGAGCCGTTTATTCCAACTCTTTGCTTCCTGTCTGCCAACCAGTTCTTTATCCAAGTCAGTACCTTGCCCCCAATCCCATGTGCCTTAACTTTACATGTTAATCTCTTACGCGGGACCTTATCGAAAGCCTTCTGAAAGTCCAAATACACCACATCCACTGGTTCTCCCTTATCTATTCTACCAGTTACATCCTCAAAAAATTCCAGTAGATTAGTCAAGCACGATTTACCTTTTGTAAATCCATGTTGACTTTGTCCGATCCTGTCACTGTTTTCCAAGTGCTCTGCTATTACAGCTTTTATAATGGACTCTAGCATTTTCCCCACTACCGATGTCAGGCTTACCGGTCTATAATTCCCCGTTTTCTCTCTACCACCTTTTTTGAATAGTGGGGTAACATTAGCTACCCTCCAATCCATGGGAACTGTTCCAGAGTCTATCGAATTTTGGAAGATGACCAGCAATGCATCTACTATTTCTAGGGCCACTTCCTTAAGTACCCTAGGATGTAGATTATCAGGCCCTGGGGATTTATCGGCCTTCAATCCCATCAATTTCCCTAACACCATTTCCCTACAAATACTGATTTCTTTCAGTTCCTCCCTTTCATCAGACCCTATGTTCCCCGGCATCTCTGGGAGGTTATTTGTGTCCTCCTTTGTGAAGACAGAACCAAAGTATGTATTTAATTGGTCTGCCATTTCTTTGTTCCCCATTATAAATTCCCCTGATTCTGACTGCAAGGGACCTACGCTTGACTTCACCAATCTTTTTCTCTTCACATATCTATAGAAGCTTTTACAGTCAGTTTTTATGTTCCCTGCAAGCCTACTCTACAAGTTTCTCCTGAATTCCCAATTGGATTTATCAGTGACTATCTTATATTGATGGCCCCTAGTTCTGGTCTCCCCCACAAGTGGAAACATCTTCTCTATGTCTACCCTCTCGAACCCTTTCACAATCTTAAAGACCTCGATCAGGTCACCCCTCAGCCTTCTCCTTTCTAGAGTAAAGAGCCCCAGCCTGTTCAATCTTTCCTGATAGGTAGAACCTCTCAGTTCTGGTATCATTCTGGCAAATCTTTTTTGCACCTTCTCCAGTGTCTCGATATCCTTTTTATAATATGGAGACCAGAACTGTTCACAGTGCCCCAAGTGTGGTCTAACTGAGGTATATGGAGACCAGAACTGTTCACAGTGCTCCAAGTGTGGTCTAACCAAGGTTCGATACAGGTTTAACAAAACTTCTCTGCTTTTCAATCATTTCGCTCCAGAATTGAACCCCAGTGTATTATGATCAAAGGTTTTAGGGACAAGAAAATGGTCTGGCTCACATAGAGCCAATCCCTGATTGACAGATATCAACCATGCACTACTTTCTCAACATATCACTCAATCCTTCTCTCCCCAAAAACACAGTTCAATGCTTCTTCAACCTCTTAAAATGGTCGATTTTATAATTTCATGCTCCCCACCCAAATTGCCAATGTAATACGTATTAATGGTTCGATATAAGGAACATGAATGTGTAAAATCACTCGATATTGTTGCCAAGTCAGCCGTGCCTCAATGGGTAGCACGCTCTTGCCTGGTTCAAGCCCCACTCCAGAGACTTGAGCACAAAATCCTAGGCTGACACTCCCAGCACAGTACTGAGGGAGCGCCGCACTGTCGGAGGGGCAGTACTGAGGGAGTGCTGCACTTTCGGAGGGGCAGTACTGAGGGAGCGCCGCACTGTCGGAGGGGCAGTACTGAGGGAGCGCCGCACTGTCGGAGGGGCAGTACTGAGGGAGTGTCGCACTGTCGGAGGGGCGGTACTGAGGGAGCGCCGCACTGTCGGAGGGGCAGTACTGAGGGAGTGCCGCACTGTCGGAGGGGCAGTACTGAGGGAGCGCCGCACTGTCGGAGGGGCAGTACTGAGGGAGCGCCGCACTGTCGGAGGGGCAGTACTGAGGGAGCGCCGCACTGTCGGAGGGGCAGTACTGAGGGAGCGCCGCACTGTCGGAGGGGCAGTACTGAGGGAGCGCCGCACTGTCGGAGGGGCAGTACTGAGGGAGCGCAGCACTGTCGGAGGGGAAGTACTGAGGGAGCGCCGCACTGTCGGAGGGGCAGTACTGAGTGAGCACCGCACTGTCGGAGGGGCAGTACTGAGGGAGCGCCGCACTGTCGGAGGGTCAGTAATGAGGGAGCGCTGCACTGTCGGAGGATCAGTACTGAGGGAGCACCGCACTGTCGGAGGGGCAGTACTGAGGGAGCGCCGCATTGTCGGAGGGGCAGTACTCAGGGAGCGCCGAACTGTCGGAGGGGCAGTACTGAGGGAGCGCTGCACTGTCGGAGGATCAGTACTGAGGGAGCGCCGCACTGTCGGAGGGGCAGTACTGAGGGAGCGCCGCATTGTCGGAGGGGCAGTACTGAGGAAGCGCCGCACTATTGGAGGGGCAGTACTGAGGGAGCGCCGCACTGTCGGAGGGGCAGTACTCAGGGAGCGCCGAACTGTCGGAGGGGCAGTACTGAGGGAGCGCCGCACTGTTGGAGGGGCAGTACTGAGGGAGCACCGCACTGTCGGAGGGGCAGTACTGAGGGAGCGCCGCACTGTTGGAGGAGCAGTACTGAGGGAGCGCCACACTGTCAGAGGGACAGTACTGAGGGAGCGCGACACTGTCGGAGGGACAGTACTGAGGGAGCGCCGCACTGTCGGAGGGGCAGTACTGAGGGAGCGCCGCACTGTCGGAGGGGCCCTACTGAGGGAGCGCCACACTGTCGGAGGGGCAGTACTGAGGGAGTGCCGCACTGTCGGAGGGTCAGTACTGAGGGAGTGCTGCACTGTCAGAGGGGCAGTTCTGAGGGTGCACTGCACTGTCGGAGATGCCGTCTTTCGGATGAGATGTTAAACCGAGGTTCCGTCTGCCCTCTCAGGTGGGTGTAAAAGATCCCACGGCCACTATTGGAAGAAGAGCAGGGGGAGTTCTCCCTGGTGTCCTGGGCCAATATTTATCCCTCAACCAACATCACTAAAACAGATGATCTGGTCATTATCACATTGCTGTTTGTGGGAGCTTGCTGTGCGCAAATCGGCTGCCGCGTTTCCTACATTACAACAGTGACCACACTTCGAAAAGTATTTCATTGGCTGTAAAGCGCTTTGGGACGTTCTGAGGTGGCGAAAGGCGCTGGAGAAACCCAAGATCTTCATTATTCAACAACCTTCCGTGGTAATCTGATCTACAATTCCATGACCTTCTGGGCGGCAAAGATCTGTCTTACTTTCCTTCTTGCTGCGTAATTTTTAACTTATTAACTGCTATGTGAGCCCTTTACCGCCGTGAACAACTTGCCTGAGCCCAGGCGGCCCGTTCTCTTTAGCAATGCAATACACCCTCGCACGACAGATTGCAATGTAACAAAATCCCATTAACTGCAAAGCAACAGATGATAAGAAACAGACGGCAACTCCACATCGTGCCAACGACAACAACTTCCATTTATATAGCGCCTTTAACGTAGTAAAACCTCCCAAGGTGCTTCACAGGAGCGTTATCAAACATAAGAACATAAGAATTAGGAGCAGGAGTCGGCCATTTGGCCCTTCGAGCCAAATAAGATCATGGCTGATCTTCGACCTCATCTCCACTTTCCCGCCCGATCCCCATATCCCTTGATTCCCTTAATATCCAAAAATCTATCGATCTCAGCCTTGAATATACTCAACGACTGAGCCTCCACAGCCCTCTGGGGCAGAGAATTCCAAAGATTCACCACCCTCTGAGTGAAGAAATTCCTCCTCATCTCAGTCCTAAATGGCCGACCCCTTATTCTGAGACCGTGACCCCTGGTTCTAGACTCCCCAGCCAGGGGGAAACATCCTCCCTGCATCTACCCTGTCAGCCCTGTAAGGATTTTGTATGTTTCAATGAGATCACCTCTCATTCTTCTAAACTCTAGAGAATATAGGCCTAGTCTACTCAATCTCTCCTCATAGGACAATCCCCCCATCCCAGGAACCAGTCTGGTGAACCTTCGTTGCACTCCCTCTATGGCAAGTATATCCTTCCTTAGGTAAGGAGACCAAAACTGTGCACAATACTCCAGGTGTGGTCTCACCAGGGCCCTGTATAATTGCAGTAAGACGGCTTTACTCTTATACTCAAATCCTCTTGTAATAAAGGCTAACATACCATTTGCTTTCCTAATTGCTTGCTGTACCTGCATGTTAACTTTCAGTGAGTCGTGTACAAGGACACCCAGGTCCTGCTGAACACCAACATTTCCCAATCTCTCACCATTTAAAATATTCTCTGCTTTTCTATTTTTCCTACCAAATTGGATAACTTCACATTCCTCCACATTATATTCCATTTGCCATGTTCTTGTCTGCTCACTTAGCTTATCTATATCCCCTTGAAGCCCCCTCGCATCCTCCTCACAACTTACATTCCCACCCAGCTTTGTAAACAAAATTTGACACCGAGCCACATAAGGAGATATTAGGACAGGTGACCAAAGGCTTGGTCAAAGAGGTCGGTTTTAAGGAGGGTCTTAAAGGAGGAGAGAGAGAGGTGGAGAGGTTTAGGGAGGGAATTCCAGAGCTTAGGGCCCAGGCAGCTGAAGGCACGGCCGCCAATGGTGGAGCGATTAAAATCGGGGGATGCTCAAGAGGCCAGAATTGGAGGAGCGCAGAGATCTCGGGGGGGTTGTAAGACGGGAGGAGGTTACAGAGATAGGGAGGGGGCGAGGGCCACGGAGGGATTGAAGATGAGGATGAGAATTTTTAAATCGAGGTGTTGCCGGACCAGGAGCCAATGTAGGTCAGCGAGCACAGGGGGTGATGGGTGAACGGGACTCGGTGCGAGTTAGGACACGGGGCAGTGAGCACAGGGGGTGATGGGTGAACGGGACTCGGTGCGAGTTAGGACACGGGGCAGTGAGCACAGGGGGTGATGGGTGAACGGGACTCGGTGCGAGTTAGGACACGGGGCAGTGAACACAGGGGGTGATGGGTGAACGGGACTTGGTGCGAGTTAGGACACGGGGCAGTGAGCACAGGGGGTGATGGGTGAACGGGACTCGGTGCGAGTTAGGACACGGGACAGTGAGCACAGGGGGTGATGGGTGAACGGGACTCGGTGTGAGTTAGGACACGGGGCAGTGAGCACAGGGTGGGGTGATGGGTGAACGGGACTCGGTGCGAGTTAGGACACGGGGCAGTGAGCACAGGGGGTGATGGGTGAACGGGACTCGGTGTGAGTTAGGACACGGGGGCAGTGAGCACAGGGGTGATGGGTGAACGGGACTGGGTGCGAGTTAGGACACGGGGCAGTGAGCACAGGGGGTGATGGGTGAACGGGGCTCGGTGCGAGTTAGGACACGGGGCAGTGAGCACAGGGGGTGATGGGTGAACGGGACTTGGTGCGAGTTAGGACACGGGGCAGTGAGCCCAGGGGGTGATGGGTGAACGGGACTCGGTGCGAGTTAAGACACGGGGCAGTGAGCACAGGGGGTGATGGGTGAACGGGACTCGGTGCGAGTTAGGACACGGGGCAGTGAGCACAGGGAGTGATGGGTGAACGGGACTCGGTGCGAGTTAGGACACGGGGCAGTGAGCACAGGGGGTGATGGGTGAACGGGACTCGGTGCGAGTTAGGACACGGGGCAGTGAGCACAGGGGGTGATGGGTGAACGGGACTGGGTGCGAGTTAGGACACGGGGCAGTGAGCACAGGGGGTGATGGGTGAACGGGACTCGGTGCGAGTTAGGACACGGGGCAGTGAGCACAGGGGGTGATGGGTGAACGGGACTTGGTGCGAGTTAGGACACGGGGCATTGAGCACAGGGGGTGATGGGTGAACGGGGCTCGGTGCGAGTTAGGACACGGGGCAGTGAGCACAGGGGGTGATGGGTGAACGGGACTCGGTGCGAGTTAGGACACGGGGCAGTGAGCACAGGGGGTGATGGGTGAACGGGACTCGGTGCGAGTTAGGACACGGGGCAGTGAGCACAGGGGGTGATGGGTGAACGGGACTCGGTGCGAGTTAGGACACGGGGCAGTGAGCACAGGGGGTGATGGGTGAACGGGACTTGGTGCGAGTTAGGACACGGGGCAGTGAGCACAGGGGGTGATGGGTGAACGGGACTTGGTGCGAGTTAGGACACGGGGCAGTGAGCACAGGGGGTGATGGGTGAACGGGACTGGGTGCGAGTTAGGACACGGGGCAGTGAGCACAGGGGGTGATGGGTGAACGGGACTCGGTGCGAGTTAGGACACAGGGCAGTGAGCACAGGGAGTGATGGGTGAACGGGACTGGGTGCGAGTTAGGACACGGGGCAGTGAGCACAGGGGGTGATAGGTGAACGGGACTCGGTGCGAGTTAGGACACGGGGCAGTGAGCACAGGGGGTGATGGGTGAACGGGACTTGGTGCGAGTTAGGACACGGGGCAGTGAGCACAGGGGGTGATGGGTGAACGGGACTCGGTGCGAGTTAGGACACGGGGGCAGTGAGCACAGGGGGTGATGGGTGAACGGGACTCGGTGCGAGTTAGGACACGGGGGCAGCGAGCACAGGGGGTGATGGGTGAACGGGACTCGGTGCGAGTGAGGACACGGGGCAGTGAGCACAGGGGGTGATGGGTGAACGGGACTCGGTGCGAGTTAGGACACGGGGCAGTGAGCACAGGGGGTGATGGGTGAACGGGACTTGGTGCGAGTTAGGACACGGGGCAGTGAGCACAGGGGGTGATGGGTGAACGGGACTCGGTGCGAGTTAGGACACGGGGCAGTGAGCACAGGGGGTGATGGGTGAACGGGACTCGGTGCGAGTTAGGACACGGGGCAGCAGAGTTTTGGATGAGCTCAAGTTTACGTAGGGTGGAATGTGGGAGGCCGGACAGGAGTGCATTGTAATAGTCGAGTCTCGAGGTAATATAATGCAGTGCATTTTAAGGCAAGGTAGCGTGATTTAACACAGAGTGAGGCAAAGCATTACAATACAACACTGCAAAACACTCTGAAATACAACTCCAGGTGCCTAATATGACATGCCCCTCTATTCTGATCTGGAGCCAAGGATTGATAAGCATCTACCAATCTGCAGACTTCCCTTACCAACAGCAATTAACTTCCAATTGACCTTAAGATTTCTATTTACAGCAGCTAGACTTTGTGGCTTTCAAGGGAACAAGCCAGTTAATCACTGCTGTGCCTTAGCGGCAGAATAATACTTTCGATGCTGCACTTGTCAGCCATGGCTCACTGGGCAGCACTCTCTCGCCTCTGAGTCAGAAGGTTGTGGGTTCAAGCCCCACTCCAGAGACTTGAGCACGAAAATCTAGGCTGACACTCCTAGTGCAGTACTGAGGGAGTGCCGCACTGTCGGAGGGGCAGTACTGAGGGAGCGCCGCACTGTCGGAGGGGCAGTACTGAGGGAGCGCCGCACTGTCGGAGGGGCAGTACTGAGGGAGCGCCGCACTGTTGGAGGGGCAGTACTGAGGGAGCGCCGCACTGTCGGAGGGGCAGTACTGAGGGAGCACCGCACTGCCAGAGGGGCAGTGCTGAGGGAGCACCGCACTGTCGGAGGGGCAGTACTGAGGAAGCATCGCACTGTCGGAGGGGCAGTACTGAGGGAATGCTGCACTGTTGGAGGGGCAGTACTGAGGGAGCGCCACACTGTCGGAGGTGCCGTCTTTCGGATGAGACGTTAAACCGAGGCCCCGTCTGCTCTCGCAGGTGGATGTAAAAGATCCCACTATTTTGAAGAAGAGCAGGGGTGTCCTGGGGCCAATATTTATCCCTCAATCAACATCTCTTAAAAAAAAAGATTCTCTGGTCATTCTCACATTGCTGTTTGTGGGAGCTTGCTGTGCGCAAATTGGCTGCTGCGTTTCCGACATTCCAACAGTGACCACACTTCAAAAAAATACTTCATTGTCTTTAAAGGGCTTTGGGATGTCCGGAGGTGGTGAAAGGCGCTGTAGGAACCCTAGTCTTTCTTTTCTTTTATGCTAGAATGGTCCTCTCTTCAGAAGACAGGGCATCTTTGAACTGGGAAATCAGTGACTATGGTTAAGGAGCAAGCTGCGATTGAATGAGTAGATGTGAAGTACATAACGCTGCTGTATAAAGTGTCACAATGAGACATCGCGGAAAACAGACCTCGCACTGCAACACACTGTAGCACAATGTTGAATAATGAAACTATGATACAATGCACAGTGCTGTGCTGCAACTGATCACAATATCATGTGCAACGCCTGCTGATCAGTGTCAGGCCTTTCTTGTCTTTGACTTTAATGTGAAAGCCTGTAATACAGCACCCTGTAATACACCAGAACACAGCACATCACACGAGCAGTGCAACTTGCAGTTATGCAACACACCGCTGCAACATAAGAAATAGGAGCAAGAGCGAGAGAGAGACAGAGAGATACAGAGGGAGACAGGTACATAAAGAGGGAGAGAGAGAGAGATAGAGATAGGGAGAGAGAGAGGCACAGAGAGAGAGAGTAATAGAGACATAGAGAGAGAGAGAGGGATCGAGAGAGACAGATAGATAGAGGCAGAGAGACAGAGAGAGAGAGAGAGACAGAGAGAGACAGAGATAAAGAGGGAGAGAGAGATAGAGATAGGGAGAGAGAGAGGCACAGAGAGAGAGAGTGATAGAGACAGAGAGAGAGAGAGAGAGGGATAGAGAGAGACAGATAGTGACAGAGAGACAGAGAGAGAGAGAGACAGAGATAAAGAGGGAGAGAGAGACAGATTGAGAGATAGAGAGAGAGAGAGACAGGTACATAAAGAGGGAGAGAGAGATATGGTGTGGAGATGCCGGTGTTGGACTGGGGTGGACAAATGTAAAGCCACACAACACCAGGTTATAGTCCAACAGTTTTATTTGAAATCACAAGCTTTCGGAGCGCTGCTCCTTCTTCAGGTGAAGTGGAGAGATGCATAAAGACACAGCTTATATAGTCAGAGAATAATGTCAGATGTTTACAGGTAATCTTTCTAACTGCCCTTTATCACACCTCAGCAGAGAGATAATCACAGCAATCAAAGGTGTGAATGGTGTCCAAACAGGTCAGTCAGGAAAACATTACATCAAAGAACAATGAGGTGGGGTCACAAGGGGTCAAATGTTGCAGATGCTGGGGTCTGTATGAAAAACAAAAAACAGACAAAAAAACATTTTTTTTGCTGGAAATCACAGCAGGTCCGGCCACATCTGTGTAGAGAGAACAAGCCAACGACGACTCGAGTCTGGATGACCCTACATCAGGTGGGGTTACATGTAGCGTGACATGAACCCAAGATCCCGGTTGAGGCCGTCCTCATGAGTGCAGAACTTGGCTATCAGTTTCTGCTCTACGATTTTGCGTTGTCGTGTGTCTTGAAGGCCGCCTTGGAGAATGCTTACCCGAAGACCCGAAGAGAAGGGGAAGTGCAAAGAGACCTGGGTGTTCTTGTGCACCAGTCGCTGAAGGTAAGCATGCAGGTGCAGCAGGCGGTTACGAAGGCAAATGGTATGTTGTTGTACAGGGCCCTGGTGAGACCGCACCTTGAGTATTGTGTGCAGTTTTGGTCGCCTTATCTGAGGAAGGACGTTCTTGCCATGGAGGGAGTGCAGCGAAGATTCACCAGGCTGATACCTGGGATGGCAGGAATGACGTATGAGGAGAGATTGTGTCGATTGGGCTTATACTCACTGGAATTTAGAAGATTGAGAGGGGAGCTCATCGAAATCTATAAAATTCTGTCAGGTCTGGACAGACTAGATGCAGGAAGGATGTTTCTGATGGCCGGGGAGTCCAGAACCAGGGGTCATAGTCTAAGGATAAGGGGTAAACCATTTAGGACTGAAATGAGGAGGAATTTCTTCACCCAGAGAGTGGTGAACCTGTGGAATTCTCTGCCACAGAGGGCGGTGGAGACCAGTTCATTAAATATATTCAAGAGTTGGATATATTTCTTGAGGCTAAAGGGATCAAGGGATATGGGGAGAAGGCAGGGACAGGGTACTGAAATTGGATGATCAGCCATGATCTCATTGAATGGCGGAGCAGGCTCGAGGGGCCGAATGGCCTACTCCTGCTCCTATCTTCTATGAATGTCCTTGACTGCTGAAGTGTTCCCCGACTGGGAGGGAACACTCCTGCCTGGCGATTGTTGCGCGGTCCGTTCATCCGTTGTCGCAGTGTCTGCATGGTCTCGCCGATGTACCATGCTCCGGGGCATCCTTTCCTGCAACGTATGAGGTAGACAACGTTGGCCGAGTCACATGAGTATGTACCATGTACCTGGTGGGTGGTGTCCTCACGTGCGATGATGGTATCTGTGTTGATGATCTGGCATGTCTTGCAGAGGTTGCCGTGGCAGGGTTGTGTGGTGTCGTGGTCGCTGTTCTCCAATGTTTTTTTGTCTGTTTTTTGTTTTTCATACAGACCCCAGCATCTGCAACATTTGACCCCTTGTGACCCCACCTCATTGTTCTTTGATGTAATGTTTTCCTGACTGACCTGTTTGGACACCATTCACACCTTTGATTGCTGTGATTATCTCTCTGCCGAGGTGTGATAAATGGCAGTTAGAAAGATTACCTGTAATCATCTGGCAGTGTTCTCTGACTATATATGCTGTGTCTTTATGCATCTCTCCACTTCACCTGACGAAGGAGCAGCGCTCCGAAAGCTTGTGATTTCAAATAAAACTGTTGGACTATAACCTGGTGTTGTGTGACTTCTTACATGAGAAAGAGATAGATAGAGATAGGGAGAGAGAGAGACACACACACAGACAGAGACACAGAGAGAGTGAGAGATAGATAGATAGAGAGAGACAGATAGACAGAGAGGGAGAGAGAGACACAGATAGATAAAGAGGGAGAGACAGATAGAGAGAGAGACAGACAGAGAGACAGATAAAGAGGGAGGGAGATAGAGAGAGAGAGATAAAGAGGGAGAGAGAGAGAGAGAGAGACACACAGAGAGAGAGAGAGAGAGAGATAGATAGATAGATAAATACATACATATAATATTTCCAGCAGTACAGATACACAAATCACTAAAAGTAACGACGCAGGTTAATAAGGCCATAAAAAGCAAACCAAGCACTGGGGTTCATTTCTAGAGGGATAGAATTGAAAAGTTGTGAAGTTCTGTTAAACTTGTACAGACCCTTGGTCAGACCACACTTGGAGCACTGCGCACAGTTCTGGTCTCCATATATCTCGGTTAGACCAGACTTGGAGCACTGTGCACTGTTCTGGTCTCCATATACCTTGGTTAGACCACACTTGGAGCACTGTGCACAGTCCTGGTCGCTATATACCTTGGTCAGACCACACTTGGAGCACTGTGCACAGTCCTGGTCTCCATATACCTCGGTTAGACCACACTTGGAGCACTGTGCACAGTCCTGGTCTCCATATACCTTGGTTAGACCACACCTGGAGCACTGTGCACAGTCCTGGTCTCTATATACCGTGGTCAGACCACACTTGGAGCACTGTGCACAGTTCTGGTCTCCATATACCTTGGTTAGACCACACTTGGGAGCACGCTGCACAGTTCAGGTCTCCATATACCTTGGTTAGACCACACTTGGAGCACTGTGCACAGTCCTGGTCTCCATATACCTCGGTTAGACCACACTTGGAGCACTGTGCACAGTCCTGGTCTCCATATACCTTGGTTAGACCACACTTGGAGCACTGTGCACAGTCCTGGTCTCCATATACCTTGGTTAGACCACACTTGGAGCACTGTGCACAGTTCTGGTCTCCATATTATAAAAAGGATGTAGAGGCTCTGGAGAAGGTGCAAAACAGATTTACTAGAATAATCCCACAACTGAGAGGTTCTACCCATCAAGAAAGATTGAACAGGCTGGGACTCTTTTCTCTAGAAAAGAGAAGGCTGAGGGGTGACCTGATCGAGGTCTTTAAAATTATGAATGGCTTCGATAGGGTAGACGTAGAGATGGTGTTTTCACTTGTGGGGGAGACCAGAACTAGTATAAGATAGTCACTAATAAATCCAAAAGGGAATTCAGGAGAAACTTCTTTTCCCAGAGAGTGGTGAGAATGTGGAACTCGCTACCACAGGGAGTGGTTGAGGCCAATAGTATCGATGCATTTCAGGGGAGGCTGAATAAACACATGAGGGAGGAAGGAATAGAAGGATATGTTGATAAGGGTGAGATGAAGAGGGGTGGGAGGAGGCTCATGTGGAGCATAAACTCCGGCACGGAGCAGTTGGGCCGAATGGCCTGTTTCTGTGCTGTGAATACTCTGTAATTCTGTGTAACATTGTTTGCTACGGGGCTGCCTATAGCCCCATCCCAGTCAAATCCCCAGCACCTGCAGAGAGCACCACCTTCAAGAAACCTCTGACTTGCCAGAGACCCCTGCACCAACAAAAGCTTCAGGACAAACAAGTAGGAGACCAATTGTGTGCACATTTGCGCAAAAGATTGTTTAAAAACAACACTGGTTCGATTACACAGAAACTGCACTTGGATAGACCTTTTCCGATGGAGGAATAGGAAGAGAGAGGAACTTCATCCATCTGACAAGGGGGAGGTCTCACAAGACGCAGCAGATAGGAGAGACACCTACGCGAGTGGCTGAGATATCTTCAGCCGCTACAGCACTCGCAGTTATGCAGCTTCATGTCCAGGACCCACAGCGAATGTACTCATCTCCCCGCTGCTGTCCGACTAAGCATTCATCTTTCCAGCCCTACAACGCCCACTCCCTCTGAGATCTCTGCGCTCCTCCAATTCCGGCCTCTTGAGCATCCCCCGGTTTTCATGGCTCCACCATTGGTGGCCGTGCCTTCAGCTGCCTGGGCCCTAAGCTCTGGAATTCCCTCCCTAAACCTCTCCGCCTCTCTCTCCTCCTTTAAGATGCACCTTAAAACCGACCTCTTTGACCAAGCTTTTGGTCACCTGTCCTAATATCTCCTTATGGGGCCCAGTGTCAAATTTTTCTGATAATCGCTCCTGTGAAGCGCCTTGGGACGTTTTACTACATTAAAGGTGCTATATAAATGCAAGTTGTTTTTTTTAATTATTCGTTCCTGGGATGTGGGCATCACTGGCAAGGCCCAGCATTTATTGCCCATCCCTAATTGCCCTCGAGAAGGTGGTGGTGAGCCCGCAGGGGGCAGGCAAGAGTCAACCACATTGCGGGGGTCTGGAGTCACACAGCGGCCAGACCAGGTAAGGACGGCAGATTTCCGTCCCTAAAGGGGCATTAGTTGGGTTTTTTACGACAATCCGGTAGTTCCATGGTCACCATCACTGATACCAGCTTTTTAGTTCCAGATTTATTGAATTCAAGTTCCCCAGCTGCCGTGGTGGGATTTGACACCAGAACCTTCTGACTCAGAGGTGAGGTGTGCTAGCAACTGAGTCACGACGGAGGCAGACGCAAGCGAGATAACTACATCAATTAGTCTCACATCAGAAGTAAGTAAACGACTCAGGAACAGAAATAAGTCATAACATTAGCAAACACTTAGAAAGCTCGGAGCTAATGAAGGAAAAGTCAACACAGAGTTGCAAAGAGGCAAGTTGTGCTTCAATAATTTAGCTGATATTTCTCTTCTGATGAACGGATTTGGCGGATGTGCTATATTTAAACCGTCAGACAGCATCTCACACGATGTTGTATGAGAGACTTGTTGCCAGGATGGTATTCAGGGGAAAGTGGGGAACACGGATGGAGGGATGGTAGAAGGATAAAGAAGAAGAGTCCGGGGTAAATGAAAAGAAAGAAAGACTTGGATTTCTACAGCGCCTTTCACCACAGTGGGACTTACTTGATTGCTCTTCGAAAGAGCCAGCGCAGATTCGATGGGCCGAATGGCCTCCTTCTGTGCTGTGCTATGCTATGATTCTATGAATCAAGGCTAAGGTGAAAACCTGTGAAATCCTCTCTGAAACTGTACATAAGAACGTAAGAACTAGGGGCAGGAGTCGGCCATTCGGCCCCTCGAGCCTGCTCCGCCATTCAATAACATCATGGCTGATCTTCTACCTCAACTCCACTTTCCTGCACTATCCCCATATCCCTTAGCACCCTTAATATCCAAAAATCTATCGATCTCAGCCTTGAATATACTCAACGACTGAGCCTCCACAGCCCTCTGGGGTAGAGAATTCCAAAGATTCACCACCCTCTGAGTGAAGAAATTCCTCCTCATCTCAGTCCTAAATGGTCGACCCCTTATCCTGAGACTGTGACCCCTGGTTCTAGACTCCCCAGCCAGGGGGAAACATCCTCTCAGCATCTACCCTGTCAAGCCCTGTAAGAATTTTGTATGTTTTAATGAGATCACTTCTCATTCTTCTAAACTCTAGGGAATATAGGCCTAGTCTACTCAATCTCTCCTCATAGGACAATCCCCCCATCCCAGGAACCAGTCTGGTGAACCTTCGTTGCACTCCCTCTATGGCAAGTATATCCTTCCTTAGGTAAGGAGACCAAAACTGTGCACAATACTCCAGGTGTGGTCTCACCAGGGCCCTATATAATTGCAGTAAGACGTCTTTACTCTTACACTCAAATCCTCTTGTAATAAAGGCCAACATACCATTTGCTTTCCTAATTACTTGCTGTACCTGCATGTTAACTTTCAGTGATTCGTGTACAAGGACACCCAGGTCCCTCTGAACACCGACATTTCCCAATCTCTCACCATTTAAAAAAATACTCTGCTTTTCTATTTTTCCCACCAAAGTGGACAACATCACATTTCTCCACATTATATTCCATTTGCCATGTTCTTGCCCGCTCACTCAGCCTATCTATACCCCCTTGAAGCCTCGTTGCATCCTCCTCACAGCTTACATTGGGCTACGAATTTGTTAAGACAGAAGAAACACAGACTGGTTCCTGGGGAGTTATCGGAGGAATGGGGGAGGTGGAAACAGCCTGTCAGTTGAATTAAAAGTGGAAAAACTCACTGACATGAAAACTTTATCAATATTAACAGTGCCCAGCATCAGCGTAATACTGTTAGGGACCATCCGTTAATGAATTATGATAATTAGACTCAATTTAGGCACTCAAAGAAGATTTCTACGGGGATTGGACGAGAGCTGCAGTTCATTGATTGGCTCCCTGCTGATTCAATTGATAAAGGTGCAGGACCATCCCAAACACGAAGGTCCCAGGATCAAACCCCGATCCGGGCACTGAGCTGGAGTGTCAGCCGTGGCTCAGTGGGTAGTCACACTCGCCTCGGAGTCAGATGGTCGTGGGTTCAAGTCCCGCTCCAGAGACTTGAGCACAAAAATCTAAGCTGACACTCCAGTGCAGTGCTGAGGGAGCGCCGCACTGTCGGAGGGGCAGTACTGAGGGAGCGCCACACTGTCAGAGGGGCAGTACTGAGGGAGCGCCGCACTGTCGGAGGGGCAGTACTGAGGGAGCGCCGCACTGTCGGAGGTGCAGTACTGAGGGAGCGCCGCACCGTCGGAGGGGCAGTACTGAGGGAGCGCCGCACTGTCGGAGGGGCAGTACTGAGGGAGTGCCGCACTGTCAGAGGGGCAGTACTGAGGAAGCGCCGCACTGTCGGAGGGGCAGTACTGAGGGAGCGCCGCACTGTCGGAGGGGCAGTACTGAGGGAGTGCCGCACTGTCGGAGGGGCAGTACTGAGGGAGCGCCGCACTGTCGGAGGGGCAGTACTGAGGGAGCGCCGCACTGTCGGAGGGGCAGTACTGAGGGAGCGCTGCACTGTCGGAGGGGCAGTACTGAGGGAGCGCCGTACAGTCGGAGGTGCAGTACTGAGGGAGCGCCGCACTATCAGAGGGGCAGTACTGAGGGAGCGCCGCACTGTCAGAGGGGCAGTACTGAGGGAGCAGCGCACTGTCGGAGGGGCAGTACTGAGGGAGCGCCACACTGTCGGAGGGTCAGTACTGAGGGAGCGCCGCACTGTCGGAGGGGCAGTGCTGAGGGAGCGCCGCGCCGTCGGAGGTGCGGTACTGAGGGAGCGCCGCACTGTCGGAGGGGCAGTACTGAGGGAGCGCCGCACTGTCGGAGGGGCAGTACTGAGGGAGTGCTGCACTGTCAGAGGGGCAGTACTGAGGGAGCATCGCACTGTCGGAGGGGCCGTCTTTCGGATGAGACGTTAAACCGAGGCCCCGCCTGCCCCCTCAGGTGGATGTAAAAGATCCCACGGCCACTATTTGGAAGAAGAGCAGGCGGAGTTCTCCCCGGTGTCCTGGGGCCAATATTTATCCCTCAACCTACATCAACAAAAGCAGATGATCTGGTCATTATCACATTGCTGTTTGTGGGAGCTTGCTGTGCATGATTTAGCTGCCGCATTTCCTACATTACAACAGTGGCCACACTTCAAAAAGTACTTCATTGGCTGTAAAGCGCTTTGGGACGTCCGGTGGTTGTGAAAGGCGCTATGGAAATGTAAGTCTTTCTTTCTTTCTTTGAACTGATCCCAGCAGCCATTGAGTGACTTATTTACCTTAAAATTCCCGGGAGCAAGGGAGAAAAAAAAATCAGCCAGCAGTTCCCACTCCCACTCATCGAGTTACATGGGGTCCACAGCACAGAAACTGGCCAACTGCTCCGTGCCGGTGTTTATGCTCCACGCCAGCCTCCTCCCACCCCTCTTCATCTCACCCCATCAACATATCCTTCTATTCCTTTCTCCCTCGTGTGTTTATCTAGCTTCCCCTTAAATGTATCTGTGCTAATCACCTCAACCACTCCCTGTGGTAGCGAGTTCCACATTCTCGCCACTCTCTGGAGTACTGGGCACAGTTCTGGTCTCCTTATCTAAGGAAGGATATACTTGCCTTGGAGGCGGTGCAACAAAGGTTCACTGGATTGATTCCTGGGATGAGAGGGTTGTCCTATGAGGAGAGATTGTGTAGATTGGGCCGATACTCTCTGGAGTTTAGAAGAATGAGAGGTGATCTCATTGAAACATACAAGATTCTAAAGGGGGATTGACAGGGTAGATGCTGAGAGGTTGTTTCCCCTGGCTGGGGAGTCTAGAACCAGGGCTCACAGTCTCAGGATAAGGGGTCGGCCATTTAGGACTGAGAGGAGGAGGAATTTCTTCACTCAGAGGGTGGTGAATCTTTGGAATTCTCTACCCCAGAGGGCTGTGGAGGCTCAATCGTTGAGTATATTCAAGGCTGAGATCGATAGATTTTTGGACTCTAGGGGAATCAAGGGATATGGGGATCCGGCGGGAAAGTGGAGATGAGGTCAAAGATCAGCCATGATCTTATTGAATGGCGGAGCAGGCTCGAGGGGCCGTGTGGCCGACTCCTGCTCTTATTTCTTATGTTATGTTCTGAGTAAACACGTTTCTCCAGAATTCCCTATTGGATTTATCAGTGACGATCTTGTATTGATGGCCCCTTGTTCTGGTCTCGCCCGCTAGTGAAAACATCTTCTCTACGTCTACCCTATTGAACCCGTTCATAATCTTAAAGAACTCAATCAGGTCACCCCTCAGCCTTCTCTTTTCTGCGGCCTGTTCAGCCTTTCCTGCTAAGTATATCCTCTCAGTTCCGGTTATCATTCTCGTAAATCGTTTTTGCAGCTTCTCCAGTGCTTCGCTATCCTTTTTATGGTATGGAGACCAGAGCTGGGCGCAGTGCATCTGCTTGACTTGCTTTTGTTATGGCCTTGTTAACATGCTCCACTACATTGAGAGATTTGTGAATGTCTGCTCCTAAATCCTTTGCTCCTCTACCCCATTTATACTCTTATTTTCCAAGCAGTATACGGCTTCCTTAGTCTGCCTGCCAACATGCATCACCTCACACTTATCCGTATTGAAATTCATTTGCCCATTCTGTAAGTTTACTAATGTTATCATCACTACCTCAGACTCCCCTGCGGAAAAGTCCACATTTGTGGACATCGGGCCAGAGCAGCATAAACAACGGCGATGCTTCACGTAGTCGAATAGCCCGTCAACGGTCACTGAAGAACGGACACTTGGGCAATAGGCTGAAGGGCAAATCAAAGTTCTTAAAAAGGTAGAGGGAAAACAAGCGTGAAAGCCAGGAAGCGGAACGCAATGGGCCCCAAAAGTCTACGAGCCACCATCCCACCACAGCCACTAGGACCGTGCCCGGCACTGCCCCTGCTGGAGGTCGCGGGGTCAGTGGGAAGGCAACAAACCCCTCATAATTTTCACCACCTTTAGCAAACGTCTCAGATGTGGCTCAGTGGGTAGCACTCTTGCCTCTGAGTCAGAAGGTTGTGGGCTCAAGTCCCACTCCAGAGACTTGAGCACAAAAATCTGGACTGTCACTCCCAGTGCAGTACTAAGGGAGCGCCGCACTGTCGGAGGGGCAGTACTGAGGGAGCGCCGCAATGTCGGAGTGGCTGTACTGAGGGAGCGCCGCACTGTCGGAGGGGCAGTACTGAGGGAGCGCCGCACTGTCGGAGGGGCAGTACTGAGGGAGCGCCGCACTGTCGGAGGGGCAGTACTGAGGGAGCGCCGCACTGTCGGAGGGGCAGTACTGAGGGAGCGCCGCACTGTCGGAGAGGCAGTACTGAGGGAGCGCCGCACTGTCGGAGGGGCAGTACTGAGGGAGCGCCGCACTGTCGGAGGGGCAGTACTGAGGGAGCGCCGCAATGTCGGAGTGGCTGTACTGAGGGAGCGCCGCACTGTCGGAGGGGCAGTACTGAGGGAGCGCCGCACTGTCGGAGGGGCAGTACTGAGGGAGCGCCGCACTGTCGGAGGGGCAGTACTGAGGGAGCGCCGCAATGTCGGAGGGGCAGTACTGAGGGAGCGCCGCACTGTCGGAGGGGCAGTACTGAGGGAGCGCCGCACTGTCGGAGGGGCAGTACTGAGGGAGCGCTGCACTGTCGGCGGGGCAGTACTGAGGGAGCGCCGCACTGTCGGAGGGGCCGTACTGAGGGAGCGCCGCACTGTCGGAGGGGCAGTACTGAGGGAGCGCCGCACTGTCGGATGTGCCGTCTTTCGGGTGAGACGTTATACCGAGGCCCCGTCTGCCCTCTCAGGTGGATGTAAAAGATCCCACGGTCACTATTGGAAGAAGAGCAGGGGGAGTTCTCCCCGGTGTCCTGGGGCCAATACTTATCCCTCAACCAACATCAATAAAACAGATGATCTGGTCATTATCACATTGCTGTTTGTGGGAGCTTGCTGTGCGCAAATTGGCTGCAGCGTTTCCTACATTACAACAGTGACCACACTTCATAAAGTGCTTCATTGGCTGTAAAGCACTTTGGGACGTCCTGAGGTAGTGAAAGGCGTTGTCGAAATCTACTCTTAAGTACCTCTGGTCTGGTGAGAAGGGCCCCAGTTTCTCCAGTCTCTCCTCATAACTAAAGCTTCCATCCTTTGGTATCATTTTAGCCATTCTCTCCTGTACTCTCCCCAAGGCCTTTGTGAAATAAGGCGCACAAAACTGGACACCACATTCTATTCAAGGCCTAATCAATAATCTGTATAGGTCTAGCATTGTACGTCTCTGTTCCATAATAAAACTAGGATCCCATCAAAATTACCATCCCACTTTTTAAAGATTAGTCTATCTGAATATTCCTATCCTCTGTAACCTCCTCCAACCTTCCCAGAGATCTCTGCGCTCCTCCAATTCTGGCCTCTTGAGCATCCCCCGATTTTAATCGCTCCACCATTGGCGGCCGTGCCTTCAGCTGCCTGGACCCTAAGCTCTGGAATTCCCTCCCTAAACCTCTCCGCCTCTCTCGCCTCCTTTAAGAGGCTCCTTAAAACCGACCTCTTTGACCAAGCTTTTGGTCGCCTGTTCAAATATCTCCTTATTTGGCTCGGTGTCAAATTGTGTTTGATACTCGCTCCTGTGAAGCGCCTTAGGATGATTCACTGCGTTAAAGACGCTGTATAAATACAAGTTGTTGCTGTTGTTGAATTCCTTACTCTTCTGTCCCTTTTAAAGATTTCCCATTTTGTGTACATTTCTTACACATCCTTCCAAAATGGGTAATTTCACATTTCCCCACATTAAGTTGTATCCAACATCTATCTGCCCAATCTCCTGACTTGTCAATCTCCTCCTGAAGTCACTTAAATTTCTTTTCAAGGTTCTCTCCGCTCCCAACTTATCCAACTATCTACAAACCGTGACACTGTGTTCCCATATACCCGAATCCACGGCCGGAAACTTCACTGGAGGTGCAGCAGAAAGACCACGACGCGCATAAACGGGGGTCTCCGCCTCAGTTCTGGCGGCGTTGCTAGTGGCAGAGCGAGAAGTTCCAACACCAAGTCTTTCATATCTTTTTCGATTAGTTCCTGGGATGTGGGCGTCGCTGGCAAGGCCCAGCATTTATTGCCCATCCCTAGTTGCCCCTTGAGGAGGTGGTGGTGAGCCACCTTCTTGAACCACTGCAGTCCGTGTGGTGAAGGTGCTCCCACAGTGCTGTTAGGGAGGAAGTTCCAGGATTTTGACCCGGCGACGATGAAGGATCGGCCGATATAAATTGAGAAGAGGTATGGTTCCAACACCAACCTGGGGGCTACCACGGTTTAGATCCCTCCAGTTTGAAAAACATCCATTAACCATTATTCCCTGTTTTCCTGTTGCCCTTTAGCCAACTAACTATCTTTGCTGCCACATTGCCATTAATACGTAAACTTGAGGTCATCCAAAACTCGGCTGCTCTGTGTCCTAACTCGCACTGAGTCCCGTTCACCCATCACCCTCTGTGCTCGCTGACCTACATTGGCTCCCGGTTAAGCAGCGTCTCGATTTCAAAATTCTCATCATTGTTTTCAAATCTTCATGGGCTTGCCCCCCTCCCTATCTCTGTAACCTCCTCTAGCCCCACAACCCCCCCCGAGATCTCTGCGCTCCTCTAATTCTGACCTCTTGACCATCCCCCGAATTCAATCGCTCCACCATTGGCGGCCGTGCCTTCAGCCGCCTGGGCCCTAAGCTCTGGAATTCCCTCCCTAAACCTCTCCGCCTCTCTCTCCTCCTTTAAGATGCTCCTTAAAACCTACCTCTTTGACCAAGCTTTTGGTCAAATGTAAGAAGTCACACAACACCAAGTTATAGTCCAACAGCTTTATTTGAAATCACAAGCTTTCGGAGCGCTGCTCCTTCATCAGGTGAAGTGAAGCATATAGGCACAGCATATATAGTCAGGGAATACTGCCAGATGATTACAGGTAATCTTTCTAACTGCCCTTTATCACCCCTCTACACAGATGCAGCTGGACCTGCTGTGATTTCCAGCAAAAAAAAATTGTTTTTTGTTTTTCATACAGACCCCAGCATCTGCAACATTTGACCCCTTGTGACCCCACCTCATTGTTCTTTGATGTAATGTTTTCCTGACTGACCTGTTTGCACTCCATTCACACCTTTGATTGCTGTGATTATCTCTCTGCCGAGGTGTGATAAAGGGCAGTTAGAAAGATTACCTGTAATCATCTGGCAGTATTCCCTGACTATATATGTTGTGCCTATATGCTTCTCTTCACTTCACCTAACGAAGGAGCAGCGCTCCGAAAGCTTGTGATTTCAAATAAAGCTGTTGGACTATAAGCTGGTGTTGTGTGACTTCTTACATTTGTCCACCCCAGTCCAACACCGGCATCTCCACATCAAAGCTTTTGGTCACCTGTCCTAATATCTCCTTATGTGGCTCGGTGTCAAATTTGTTGTCTTAAAATACTCCTGTGAAGCACCTTGGGACGTTTTACTACGTTAAAGGCACGATATAAATACAAGTTGTTGTTGTTGTAATACCTTGCATCGTCATTCTACTAACCAGCCTCCTATGCACAGCTTATCAAATACCCTTTAAAAATCCACATACACAACGTGCACTGAATTTCATTGATCGATACGGTCGGTTACTTTCTTAAAGCTTGTCAGGCATGACTTGCCCTCTACAAAGCCACGACTTTCTAAGTGGACATTCATTGAATCCCCTATTCAGGCCTCTCGAAGGTTGTCCACTGCCAACGTTCGGCCGGCGGCTCTATAGTCATAGAGTCATACAGCACAGAAAGAGGCACTTTGGCCCATCGTGTCTGCGCCGTCCATCAAGCCCTGTCCAATCTAATCCCATTTTCCAGCATTTGGTCCATAGCCTTGTATGCAATGGCATTTCAAGTGCTCATCCAAATGCTTCTTGAATGTTGTGAGGGTTCCTGCCTCTACCACCCTTTCAGGCAGTGAGTTCCAGACTCCAACCACCCTCTGGGTGAAAAAGTTCCTCCTCAAATCCCCTCTAAACCTCCTGCCCCTTACCTTGAATCTATGCCCCGTTGTTATTGACCCCCCTACTAAGGGGAAAAGTTACTCTTTGTCTACCCCTATCTATGCCCCTCATCATTTTGTACACCTCAATCAGGTCCCCCATCAGCCTTCTTTGCTCCAAGGAAAACAACCCCAGCCTGCTTAGTCTTTCTTCATAGCTGAGGCGCTCCATCCCAGGTAACATCCTGGTGAATCTTCTCTGCACCCTCTCCAAAGCAATCACATCCTTCCTATAGTGAGGCGACCAGAACTGCACACAGTACTCCAGCTGTGGCCTTACCAGCGTTTTGTACAGCTCCATCATAACCTCCCTGCTCTTATATTCTATGCCTCGGCTAATGAAGGCAAGTATCCCATATGCCTTTTTAACCACCTTATCTACCTGATCCGCTGCCTTCAGGGATCTATGTACATGTACACCAAGGTCCCTCTGACCCTCTGTGCTTCCTAGGGCTCTACCACTCATTGTGTATTCCCTTGCCTTATTTGTCCGTCCAAAATGCATCACCTCGCACTTTTCAGGGTTAAATTCCATTTGCCACTTTTCCGCCCATCTGACCAACCCATTTATATCGTCCTGTAGCCTGAGGCTTTCCTCCTCGCAGTTTACCACCCCACCAATTTTTGTGTCATCTGCGAACTTACTGATCATACCTTTTACATTCTCATCCAAATCATTTATGTAGATCACAAACAGCAAGGGACCCAGCACCGATCCCTGAGGTACCCCACTGGACACAGGCTTCCAGTCACAAAAGCAACCTTCGACCATCACCCTCTGCCTCCTGCCACTCAGCCAGTTTAGGATCCAACGTGCCAAGGCACCCTGGATCCCATGGGCTCTTACCTTCTTGACCAGTCTCCTATGCGGGACTTTGTCAAAAGCCTTACTGAAGTCCATGTATACCACATCCACAGCATTTCCCTCATCCACACACCTAGTCACCCCCTCGAAAAATTCAATCAGATTGGTCAGACATGATTTACCCTTGACAAAGCCATGCTGACTATCCCCGATTAATCCTTGCCTCTCCAAGTGGAGACTAATTTTGTCCCTCAGAATTTTTTCCAATAATTTCCCTACCACAGATGTTAGGCTCACTGGCCTGTAATTCCCTGGTTTATCCCTGCTACCCTTCTTGAATAATGGTACTACATTAGCTGTTCTCCAGTCCTCTGGTACAACCCCTGTGGCCAGAGAGGTTCTGAAAATTTGTGCCAGAGCCCCTGCAATCTCCTCCTTTGCCTCACACAGCAGCCTGGGATACATCTCGTCCGGGCCTGGGGATTTATCCACTTTTTGGCCTGCTAAAACCGCTAGTACCTCCTCCCTCTCGATGCTAATATGTTCAAGTATATCACAGTCCCCTTGCCCGATTTCTATATCTACATCGTCTTCCTCCATAGTGAACACAGATGCAAAAAATTCATTTAAAACCCCGCCTACATCATCTGGCTCTACACACAGATTGCCACTTTGGTCCCTAATGGGCCCTACCCTTTCCCTGGTTATCCTCTTGCCCTTAATATACTTATAAAACATCTTAGGATTTTCCTTTATTTTGCTCGCCAGTGTTATTTCATGGCCCCTCCTTGCTCTCCTAATTTCTTTTTTAAGTATGCCCCTGCACTTTTTATACTCCTCTAGGGCTTCCTCCGTCTTTAGTCTTTTGTAACTGCCAAAAGCCCCCCTTTTTTTCCTAATGCATTTTTGTATCTCCCTTGTCATCCAAGGTTCCCTTTGCTTGTTGGTCCCACCCTGGACCTTTACGGGAATATTTGTTGGCGTTGTACTCTCTCTATTTCCCTTCTGAAAGTCTCCCACTGCTTTGATGTGGATTTTCCTATAAGTAGCTGCTCCCAGTCCACTTTGGCCAGATCCTGCCTTATCATATTAAAATCGGCCTTCCCCCAATTTAGAACCCTTATTTCTGGGCCGTCTTTGTCTTTTTCCATGACCACCTTAAATCTCACCGAATTACGGTCACTGTCGCCAAAATGCTCTGCTACTGACACTTCCACCACTTGCCTGGCTACATTCCCTAGAATTAGGTCCAGTACCGCCCCCTCTCTTGTAGGACTTTCTACACGCTGGCTCAAAAAGCTCTCCTGGATGCACTTTAAGAATTCTGCACCCTCTAAGCCTTTCACACTCTGACTATCCCAATTAATATTGGGGAAGTTGAAATCCCCCACTATTATTACCCTATTATTTTCGCACTTCTCTGAGATTTGCCTACATATCTGTTCCTCTATCTCCCCCTGACTGTTTGGGGGCCTATAGTACACTCCCAGCAAAGTGCTTGCCCCCTTTTTGTTTCTAAGTTCTACCCATATGGCCTCATTAGAGGAACCCGCTAATATATCATCCCTCCTTACAGCAGTAATTGACTCCTTAATTAATATTGCAACACCCCCTCCCCTTTTACACCCCCCTCTGTCTCGCCTGAAGATTCTATACCCCGGAATATTGAGCTGCCAGTCCTGACCCTCCCTCAACCACGTCTCCGTGATAGCAATAATATCGTACTCCCATGTGTTCAACAACAACTTCAGTTCATCCACCTTATTTGCAAGACTCCTTGCATTAAAATAAATGCCTTCCAGCCTTGCCATATTCCCTTTTGCCTTCACATATTTGCTCTGCCTTCCCAGCTGACTTGTTTTTCCCTCCGTATTTGGCTGTAAATCACCCCCTACTATAGCTCCACTCTGTATCCCATCCCCCTGCCAAGTTAGTTTAAACCCCCCCCAACAGTGCTAGCAAATCTCCCCGCAAGGATATTGGTCCCCCTCTGGTTCAGGTGTAAACCGTCCGACTTGTACAAGTCCCACCTTTCCCAGAAGCAGACCCAGTGATCCAGGAAACTAAAGCCCTCCCTCCTGCACCAACTCTTTAGCCACGCATTCATCTGTTCTATCTTCCTATTCCTATACTCACTGGCACGTGGCACCGGGAGTAATCCAGAGATTACAACCTTTGAGGTCCTGCTCTTTAATCTTCTACCTAGCTCCCTAAATTCTTGCTGCAGGACCTCATCCCTCTTTTTACCTATGTCGTTGGTACCAATGTGGACCACGACCTCTGGCTGTTCGCCCTCCCCCTCCAGAATGCCCTGCAGCCGCTCAGTGACATCCTTGACCCTGGCACCAGGGAGGCAACAAACCATCCTGGATTCACGTCTACGGCCACAGAAACGCCTATCTGTTCCCCTTACTATAGAATCCCCTACCACTATTGCTCTCCCACTCTTTTTCCTCCCTTCCTGGGCAGCAGGAGCACCCCCAGTGCCAGGAAGTTGGCCCGGGTTAAACGAGGATCTTACATTGGAAGTTCGCCAGACCTCTGGCTCCACCTCCATATCCAAGGATGTTTGAAAGATTGTGGTCAGAGCACCTCCTACTCCTTCCCTGACTTTCCTTCACATTCGAGGGTGCAGTCCATCAGGGCCAGGTGCCTATTCTAATTTGAGTTCTGCCACTTTTATCAGTACTACTCCTTTGGCTTGATGTGGAGTATTTTAAACCAACGCTCGACACAAGATTTTCAGATCGATAGTCAAGTCGTCTTTATTACACTGGTGGGGAGACAGTCTGCTCTGTCTTTAGCCAGACTTCTCCAAATTGTTACAGCAAGCGCTACATTTTTATACATTCAAATAAGCATGGCAGCCTCATGCACAATTCATTCCTGCAACCTAATTGGATCTTGGCCCGCATACACCTTCACGGACTGGGTTACATGTCCTAAGGTAAGCAGGTGTAAGCTTCATACTCAATTATTAGCCCAAACTGCTGAATGCTGATTAAAAGCTTGTGACCCAGATAATAAAACCCTCAGGGCAGCTGAAGAGCTAGACATCATGGGCTGGATTTTCGTCGGGCTGCGGAGTCGGGATTGGAGGAATGTGGGGGGTTTAAAATCCCGAAATCGGGGGTCCCGACCCCATCCTACACCCAACCCGCCTCCATGCCAGTTTCAAAGGAGGCGGGTACCCGCCCCGCACTGGGACCCGCCTCCCTGAGGCGGGAAGGGGATTAGTGCCAATTAACTACCCGTTGACAGGTAGTTAACAGGCAGTTTTTAGCCTAATCCCTATTTTCATTGTTGACGTGGGATTCTCGACGGCTCCAAACTACGCCAAGTTAGCGAGGCGGGCCGTCGGGATGAAGGGCTTGGAGGGGTCGAGATGTCCGGTGTTCAGGTGAGTGATGGGTGCATGAGTTCAGAGGTAAGTGTATTTGGTGTGTTTAAAGAAGTTTTACTTACCTTTACAGCCTCCATTCCTTCAGGTCTCGGGAGTCACTCATCTCACCGGCACAGAAAGCAGAATGGCCGCGATCTGTCAAAATCTGCAGCCTCTGCTTTCTGTTCTGGGGAGATCTCTAAATCATCCTGAGAGGAAGGAATTAACCTGGAGTACAGATTGTCAGTGTTTGACAGCTTCAAACAGCTGTGAAACGCTGATATTTCATCTGTCAAAAGCTCTTGACAGGTGAAATTTCAATCTGTGACGTCACCTGTTGCCGGGTGGCCCTTAATTGGCCTGCTGAGCCCGCTGGGGGGGCTCAACAAGGTCAATTAAGTCTAAATCGCGTGGGTTGGCTAGAACTCGATGGAGGCGGGATGACATCCCCAAAAGTTGTAGTCCCGCCTCCTACCAGACTCCTCAATCAAAATCCAGCCCCATGTCTCCACTGAGTTGTTTTTAGGCTCAAAGGTCGGTTATCTTGATCACACCTTATGGATGTGTTCTTTCATGTTAGCAATTGCCTCTCTTACACCATTCTGTGAGCTGCCATCAATGTTATTTAACTCTTTCCCCACTTCAGGCTCTACTTATCCTGTCTAAGTTTTCCACCATTCCATCCAACTCTCATAAAAAGTAACATAGGATATACGGCACAGAAACAGGCCGTGCGGCCCAACCAGTCCATGCCGGCGTTTATGCTCCACTCGATCCTCCTCCCGTCTTTCCTCATCTCACTCTATCAGCATAACCCTCTATTCCCTTCTCCCTCGTGTGCTTGTCCAGCCTCCCCTTAAATACATCTCTGCTATTCGCCTCAACCACTCCCTGTGGTAGCGAGTTCCACATTCTCACCACTCTCTGGGTAAAGAAGTTTCTCCTGAATTCTCGATCGGATTTCTTGGTGACTAGCTTATATTGATGGCCTCTCGTTAAGCTCTTCCCCACAAGTGGGAACATTCTCTCTGTATCCACTCTATCAAAACCTTTCATAATTTTAAAGACCTCTATTAGGTCACCCCTCAGCCTTCTCTTTTCAAGAGAAAAGAGACCCAGCCTGTTCATCCTTTCCTGATAGGTATTCCCTCGCATTTCTGGTATCATCCTTGTAAATCTTTACTGCACCCTCTCCAGTGCCTCTATATCCCTTTTATAACATGGCGACCAGAACTGTACGCAGTACTCTAAGTGTGGTCTAACCAAGGTTCGATACAGGTTTAGCATAAAGTTAAATTGATGCAAATTACTCATTTACCACCCTCCACCATGGCTTCAGCCCCATAAGAAGACTGCCATATTTGTCTCTAATCGGTCCTACCCTTTCTTAAATTATTCTTTTACTTATTACAGGAAACTTTTGATTTACCGGCATCTAAATAACCGGAAATCTCGGTTAACCGGCAAAATTCAGGAGTAGGTTCAGGTAAGTTTTACTTCATATTGTACATGCCTTCCTCGATCTGTTGCTGTGCAAGGCTGTGGCTGCAGCTGTTGCTAAGCTACAGAGACGCTTGGAACTTGTGGCCATTGTTCTGAACCTGTTGCTAAGCAACAGGGTTTGTTGCTTTATACGGAGCTCTCAGCTCCGTATCTTTTACTATAGCTTTCGGTTATCTGGAATTTTTGATGAACCGGCACCACGTCGGTCCCGTCGGTGCCGGATAAAAGTAAGTTTCCTGTATGTGTCTGTTAAATCTCTTACAATTTCCCTTTGTGTTTCCTGATGGTCTTTCTCTCTCTCTGCTCTTAGCCCAACATTTTTGTTTTAAAGAGTCATTTGAATTTCGCTACTAATCCAAAGAACTCCAGTTTTTTGTGATACTACCCACCGACCTTCTTCCGGGAATATATCTGCTACAAAGGACCAGAGGCGACATGAGGGAAAATGAGGGACTTTTACGTGGAGCGACTGGAGAAGCTGGGGTCGTTCTCCTTGGAGCAGAGAAGGTTAAGGGGAGATTGACCAGAATAGTACCAGGGATGAGGGACTTCAGTTACGTGGAGAGACTGGAGAAGCTGGGGTTGTTCTCCTTGGAGCAGAGAAGGTTAAGGGGAGATTGACCAGAATGGTACCAGGGATGAGGGACTTCAGTTACGTGGAGAGACTGGAGAAGCTGGGGTTGTTCTCCTTGGAGCAGAGAAGGTTAAGGGGAGATTGACCAGAATGGTACCAGGGATGAGGGACTTCAGTTATGTGGAGAGACTGGAGAAGCTGGGGTTGTTCTCCTTAGAGCAGAGAAGGCTAAGAGGAGATTTGATAGAGGCGTTCAAAATCATGAAGGGTTCAGATGGAGTGAATAAAGAAAAACAGTTTCCATTGGCTGAAGGCTCGGTAACCAGAGGGCACAGATTTAAGGTAATTGGCAGAAGAACCAGAGGCGACACGTGGAAAACTTTTTTACGCAGCGAGTGGTGAGGATTTGGAACGCGCTGCCTGATAGGGCGGTGGACACAGATTCAATAGTCGCCTTCAAAAGGGAATTGGATAAATACCGGAAGGAGAATAAATTGCAGGGATATGGGGAGAGAGTGGGGGAGTGGGACTAACTGGAGTGCTCTTCGAAAGAGCTGGCGCAGACTCGATGGGCCGAATGGCCTCCTTCCGTGCTGTATCATTCGACGTATCTATATCTCAACCATCTCCTCTTTGAAAGTTTACTACTGTTTGTTTACTATCTTACCTGGCAGTTTTTCTTTCCCATTTATTTTGGCCAGTTCCCTTTTGGATCTTTGACTGTTGCCTCTTTTCAGTTTTTAGACTGAACCTAATCATGTTATAGATGCTGTTTCCTCGACATTCCCACCCCCTACCTTTACCCTACCTATTTTTTGTGGATGGGGTAGGGACAGAGAAACTATTTCCGCTGGTTGGGGAGTCTAGGACTAGGGGGCATAGTCTAAAAATTAGAGCCAGACCTTTCAGGAGTGAAGTTAGGAAACACTTCTACACACAAAGGGCGGGAGAAGTTTGGAACTCTCTTCCGAAATGGCAGTTGATCGATAGATTTCTTAATATTAAGGGAATCAAGGGATTTGGGGATCGGGCGGGAAAGTGGAGTTGTGGTAGAAGATCAGCCATGATCTTATTGAATGGCAGAGCAGGCTCAAGGGGCCAATTGGCCTATTCCAGCTCCTATTTCTTATGTTCTTATTTTAATTTTAAATCGGAGATTGATGGATTTTGTTAACCAAAGGTATTAAGGGATATGGGCCAAAGGCGGGTGGATGGAGTTAGGTCGCAGATCAGCCATGATCTCATTTAATGGCGGAACAGGCTCGAGGGGCTGAATGGCCTCCTCCTGTTCCTATGGTAACAGGCTGGAGGGGCTGAATGGCCTCCCCCTGTTCCTATAGTAACAGGCTGGAGGGGCTGAATGGCCTCCACCTGTTCCTATGGTAACAGGCTGGAGGGGCTGAATGGCCTCCCCCTGTTCCTATGGTAACAGGCTCGAGGGGCTGAATGGCCTCCTCCTGTTGCTATGGTAACAGGCTGGAGGGGCTGAATGGCCTCCCCCTGTTCCTATGGTAACAGTCTCGAGTAGCTGAATGGCCTCCTCCTGTTGCTATGGTAACAGGCTGGAGGGGCTGAATGGCCTCCCCCTGTTCCTATGGTAACAGGCTCGAGGGGCTGAATGGCCTCCTCCTGTTGCTATGGTAACAGGCTGGAGGGGCTGAATGGCCTCCTCCTGTTCCTGTGTTTAATCTATTAAAACTAGATCTAACACTCAACGATTTCCTATTAAGAAAGGAAATGAATGGCTATTAATTCTACAGTCCTATCTAGGGGAGGTTTAGCAGGGTGGGCTAGCTGGATCAATGATGATCTCCTGTCCAACGCATTATTAAGATACTAGGTCAGGATAATTTATGAAATAACAACTGAAAACGCTGGAAAAACTCAGCAGGTCAGGCAGCATCCGTGGAGAGAGAAACAGAGTTAACGTTTCAGGTCGATGACCTTTCGTCAGAACTGGAAAAAAGCAGGAAATGGAATAGATTGTGAAGCAAGTTTAGGGGCTGGGAAATGGGGGAGGGGATGAAAGAACAAAAGGGAAGGTCAGTGATAGGATAGAAAGCAGGAGAGATTAAGAGACATTGGGGGAGAAATTGGGTGAGTAGAGCCACCTGTTAGCGCCTAAAGAGGCAGTCAGTGGCTGTAGCGCCACTGGCTGCGTCTCCGGCGATATTCAGTAGGGGCGCTAATGGTGGCGTTAGGCATTTGCACGATGTGCGCTGCGCCCCATTCGTGCCCCGTTCGCGATATTTGGTAGCAAACGCCGCAGTTGCGCCGCTCGCTACCCGCGCCCGGTTCACGGGGCCTTACTGTGCCGGCAGCGGCGCAAGTTAAGGTGGAAGTGCGGGGCGGCCGCTTTTTCGGCGGCCGCCTGCCAGCACCTCCGTCCCCGGCCTCCTGGTCCCCCCCCCCCCCGCGGCATTGCCGGCTGTTTCCCGAGAGCCCGGCACTTCTCCTTGGTGCCGGGCTCATTTGCCGGCACTCGCGATCGGGGTTCGCGCTGTTGCAGGCACCTCCCCCTTAACAGTGGGAGGAAGGCCTGCAGTACCGCAGCGTGCCGTGCCGCAGCGTGTGGTGCTGCGGCACATTGCGCTGCAATAATCAGTTTCAGCACCCTAAGAGGGACGTGGAGCGCCTCGAGCCTCGCCCCATGTCCCTCGAGCGGCACTGAAACTGAATATCTGGCGATCGGTATCACTCCGATCGCTGCGCTAAAACCTGCGCTCAGCCGACTTTTGCACCACTTTGGCGCCCCAACCCAATTTCGAGGCTATTAAGAGATATTCAAGGCAAGCGGAGATGGTAATGGGACAGGTTAAGGAACAAAGGATGGCTCTAGATGAAGTGTGTGATAAAAATAATAACTTCCGGGAAGTTATGTCATCACTTCCTGTGAACTGTGAACTATGAACTGTGTACATACCTCACTTCCTGTCATGTGTCACTTCCTGTTGGACTGGTATAAATACTGGTCTGTTCAGTATTGTAAGAGGCTTCTACCAGAGGCATGGTAAAGACCTCTCTTGTATATAGTGTGTTTATAAGTTACTTAAAGCTTACTTTAAAGTTACTTGATGGTAAGCCTCCTTTTTCTTACATCAATTTAAGTAACTTAGCATTTACACTCACGAATACTAGACCTTCGGACAAACTCGGAATTAAGGATCCAGGGAACCACCCATCATGGAGAAAATCCTTAGACCTATTCGTCTGGACTTGGACCCGAATGCACCAGCAGCTGGCAGGGTATGGAAGCATTGGTACCGTACTTTTGAGAATTTTCTGGATGAATGTGAAGCGGATGCTCCTGCTAGATTGAAGATACTTATCAATTATGTGACCCCAAAAGTGTTCGAATATGTTGATGAATGGGATCATTACGATGAGGTGATTCGGGCACTTAAGAAACTGTATGCCAAGACCCCAAATGAGGTCTATGCTAGACATCTACTGGCCACAGCCCGACAAGGGCCAGGGGAATCAATTGACGAATTCCTGCAAGAACTTCGCAGGCTCAGCGTAGATTGTAACTTTCAGGCAGCCTCAGCTGAGCTGTACCGCCAAGAAATGATTCGTGATGCTTTCATCTGCGGGATTGCCTCTCCATTTATACGCCAGCGTCTACTAGAAAGTAAAACACTTGAGCTACAAAAAGCTTTTGACCTAGCTTGTTCACTGGATTTGGCAAAGAGAAATGCAGACCTCTATCAGCTGCCCAGATCTCGACCTGCTGCTGTAGCTGCAACCAGACAATTCAAGCGGTCTCAGGTGAACCCTATCATGGGGGAATCTAATTCTGATAATTCTGATGAAGAAGAGGAGGACGACCCCACTTTAGCAGCCTCTTGGCAATCTAGGAAGGAATGCTTCTTTTGTGGAGATGCTTTTCACCCTAGGAAAACCTGCCCTGCTCGCAATGCAATCTGCAGTTATTGCGGGAAAAAAGGACACTTTGCTAAAGTTTGCCTATCAAGGGCCTCTACGAGGGCCAATCCAGCTAAGGCCTACCGAACTGCCCCAATTAGGGCCTATCAAGATGCTCCAGCTAGGACCTATCAAGCTTCCTCTCGAGCTCTCTCCCGAAGAAGCACACCGAGAGTTTTAGCCACTCTCTGTGCAACGACACCAATTACAGCTGCTTGCCCACAGAACCTGTCTCATGCTGCCACAAAAATTTCAATTAAAGGGCATACCTTAGATGCCTTAATTGACTCAGGAAGTACTGATAGTTTCATTAAGGAACAGATTGTTGCGAAATTGAAACTACATGTCTTCCCATCGGACCAGGCAATTGCGATGGCCCAGTCATCACTTAATACCAGAATCTCCGGCTTTTGTGTTGTTGATATGACACTTCATGGTCGTATGTATCCCTCCACCCGACTTTCGGTGCTCAAGGACTTATGTAGTGATCTCCTCTTAGGGCTGGACTTCCAAAAACAGCATAAGAAACTCACCATTGAGTTTGGTGGATCCAAACCCGGACTTACTATTTCTAATATACCGTCTAAATTACCATTTTGTGCATTATCAGCAGCTTCACTTGATGAACCCTCATTATTTGCCAGTATTCCGCCTCAATGCCAACCGATAATAACGAAATCACGGCGCTTTAATCAGGAAGACCAATCTTTTATTGCGGCTGAAATCTCTCGACTTCTAGCAGAGGATATCATTGAACCATGTTCGTCGCCCTGGCGGGCTCAAGTCGTCATTGTCAAGAACCCTCTAAAACCTCACAAACAGCGACTATGCATCGATTATTCGCAAACCATCAATCAATATACCGACTTGGACGCCTACCCATTGCCACGCATTGATGATATGGTTAATAAACTGGCCGAATACAAAGTGTTCTCAACTTACGATTTAAAAAGTGCCTATCATCAGTTACCCTTGAAGGTCTCAGATAAGCAGTACACAGCCTTTGAGGCTAATGGACGGCTGTACCAATTTCGTCGCCTCCCATTCGGGGTTACTAATGGAGTGGCTGTCTTTCAACGGGCAATGGATGGCCTGGTTAAGCAGGAAAACCTAAGGGACACTTTTCCCTATCTTGATAACATTACCATTGCAGGTCACGATCAACAGGAACACGACTCCAACCTCCAAAAATTTCGGGATGCCCTCCATCGCCGTAATTTGACCCTGAATGAATCCAAATCTGTTGAGTCGCAACCGACCATCAACATCCTTGGCTACTGCGTAGGCAATGGTATCATTAAGCCAGACCCAGAAAGACTTCGCCCGCTCCAAGAGCTCCCGTCACCTAAGAATCCGGCTTCTTTACGTCGGGCTCTCGGTCTGTTTGCATACTACGCTAAATGGATTCCTCATTTTTCGGACAAAATCCAACCCTTGCTGCATGCTAGATCATTTCCACTGGGAACAGCGGCTGTTGCAGCCTTTAACCTTCTCAAAAAACAGTTGGAGAAAGCGGCTCTTCACTCCATTGATGAGAATCTCCCTTTCGTGGTTGAATGTGATGCCTCGGAGGTGGCGATCTCGGCTACTCTGAATCAGGAAGGTCGTCCTGTAGCATTTATGTCCAGGACCTTACAAGGTGCCGAGCTACATTATCCTCCGGTTGAGAAAGAAGCCACAGCCATCATAGAGGCAGTACGGAAGTGGAACCATTTTCTAGCTCGCCAGCACTTTACATTGATCACGGACCAACGATCAGTCGCCTTCATGCTCGATAATCGAAAACGAACCAAAATTAAGAATAATAAAATACAACTTTGGAGGATGGAACTGGCCTCTTTTGGTTATACCATTCTCTATCGGCCTGGCAAGGAGAATGTGGCCCCGGACACCCTCACACGGGCATTCTGCTCCACTATGTCATCCTCCACCCTCATGGATGTCCACAATGGTTTCTGCCATCCTGGCGTTACGCGCATGCTACATTTCGTACGATCACGGAATCTCCCTTTTTCCACTGGAGATGTAAAGAAAATATGCTCAGAATGCCGGCTTTGTGCGGAATTAAAACCTCAGTTCTTCCGCCCCTCAGATGGTATACTCATACATGCAACCCAACCGATGCAACGACTTAGCATCGATTTTAAGGGCCCAGTGCCCTCTTCAACTCGGAACACATATTTGCTCGCCATGATCGACGAATATTCACGTTTTCCATTTGCCTTCCCCTGCTCCAATATGCTGGCGTCCACAGTAATCTGCTGCCTTGAGCAGGTATTTTCTCTCTGTGGCATGCCGGCTTATATTCACTCAGATCGGGGTCCATCCTTTATGTCGAGGGAACTCAAGGACTACCTCTCAGAACGGGGAATTGCTACAAGCAAAACAACACCATACCATCCCATCGGAAATGGGCAGGTAGAGAGGTATAACGGTATCATCTGGAATTCCGTACGTCTCGCTTTAAGATCTCGGGGCCTACCAGACCAGCAATGGGAAACAGTGCTTCCGGATGCATTGCACTCTATACGGTCCCTGCTTTCTACAGCCACAAATACTACACCTCATGAGCGGTTCTTTGGATTCCAGCGTCGCTCATCTCATGGGACATCACTCCCGTCATGGCTAACTACTCCTGGACCTGTATTACTCCGAAGATACGTTCGGACGTCTAAAAATGACCCTCTTGTAGACGAGGTCGAACTAACCGATGCCAACCCCACCTATGCAAACATACGATATTCCGACGGCCGAGAATCTACCGTATCATTACGGGATCTGGCTCCCTGCCCACCAGGACCTAGTGGGACATCGGGTGATGGCATTTCACCAGGAAACTCTTGGGGCCTATCGGGTACCCCTCTCCAGGATCCTGATCGGACACCAACTAGCTTGGTGCCGGTAGAACCCCGTGCTCAAGGTTGCGACCCTCCCAGTACCACGCATGAAAGTACTGGTCTGCCACAGACCAGCTCTGCACCTCCCTCTGAACAGAGGCAGTCTGACTTTGAACCTATTGGGGCTCGTACTCGAAGCCATGATCTCCCCGACCCTTCACAGGGCAATCCAGGCCACACAGACTCTGGCCAATGGCCAACCGCATGTAAGCGGACCAGCGACCCTCTACGACGGGAATCCAAACGGGTGCGACTCTTCCTTGTTCGGCGGCTGCGGACCAAAAGGTAGACCACAGCCTCCTAAACCTGCAGGAGGGAAGAATGTGATAAAAATAATAACTTCCGGGAAGTTATGTCATCACTTCCTGTGAACTGTGAACTGTGAACTATGAACTGTGTACATACCTCACTTCCTGTCATGTGTCACTTCCTGTTGGACTGGTATAAATACTGGTCTGTTCAGTATTGTAAGAGGCTTCTACCAGAGGCATGGTAAAGACCTCTCTTGTATATAGTGTGTTTATAAGTTACTTAAAGCTTACTTTAAAGTTACTTGATGGTAAGCCTCCTTTTTCTTACATCAAAGTGTAAATTGCGCTGGCAGAATGGAAGACAGCTGCCATGTGGGAGGGAAGAAAAAAAGGCCAAACAAAAGTGTGGATAAAAAAATTAAAAATGTATATATATGTGATAGGGGCCGAGGTTATGATCTGAAATTGTTGAACTCTATATTGGGTCCAGAAGGCTGTAAAGTGCCTAATCGGAAGATGAGGTGCTGTTCCTCGAGCTTACGCTGAGCTTCCGTGGAACACTGCAAGAGGCCGAGGACGGAGAGGTCAGAGTGGGAATGGAGCGGTGAATTAAAGTGACAGGCCACCAGGAGCTCGGGGTCACCCTTACGGACTGAACGGAGGTGTTCCGCAAAGCGGTCGCCCAATCTGCGTTTGGTCTCCCCGATGTAGAGGAGACCGCATCGTGAGCAGCTCATAACATTATGAAAATGTTATGCTGATTTGACCTGATGTCCTTGTGGTGAAAACGAGGAAACATCTCTTCTGTCTCTCCGCCTGCTTCCAGTCAGAAGAAAGTATCCATCAAAAAGTACTGCATGGAGAGAGAGCCACTGGAAGGTGAAAGGTGCTACCGCAATTTATTTGCTTGAGCAAGAATAAGATCGAGTAGATTGGGCTTATACTCTCTGGAGTTTAGAAGAATGAGAGGTGAGCTCAAACATTGAAATATTCTGAGGGGGCTTGACAGGGTAGATGCTGAGAGGCTGTTTCTCCCTGGCTGGAGAGTCATAGAGTTATACAGCACAGAAAGAGGCCCTTCGGCCCATCGTGTCCGCGCCGGCCATCAAGCCCCGTCTATTCTAATCCCATTTTTCCAGCACTTCGTCCGTAGCCTTGTATGCTATGGCGTTTCAAGTGCTCATCTAAATGCTTCTTGAATGTTGTGAGGGTTCCTGCCTCTACCAGCCTTTCAGGCAGTGAGTTCCAGATTCCAACCACCCTCTGGGTGGAAAAGTTTTCCTCAAATCCCCTCTAAACCTCCTGCCCCTTACCTTGAAACCATGTCCCCTGGTTATTGACCCCTCTACTAAGGGGAAAAGTTCCTTGCTATCTACCCTATCTATGCCCCTCATAATTTTGTACACCTCAATCAGGTCCCCCCTCAGCCTTCTCTGCTCTAAGGAAAACAACCCCAGCCTGTCCAATCTCTCTTCATAGATGAAGCGCTCCAGCCCAGGTAACATCCTGGTGACTCTCCTCTGCACCCTCTCCAATGCAGAGTCTAAAACCAGGGGTCGGCCATTTAGGACTGAGGTGAGGAAGAATTTTTTCACTCAGAGGATGGTGAATCTTTGGAATTCTCTACCCCAGAGGGCTGTGGAGGCTCAGTCGTTGAGTACATTCAAGGCTGAGATCGATAGATTTTTGGTCTCAAGAGATCGGGTGGGAAGGTGGAGTTGAGGTAGAAGATCAGCGCTGATCTTATTGAATGGCGGAGCAGGCTCGAGGGGCCGAATGGCCGTCTCCTGGTCCTAGTTCTTATGCTGTTAAAAGGACTGTCGGAGAAGGAAAATTAAGTCAGTGTTTCTGGCACCAAAGTTATTTTCTGAGAACATTGCGGAATCTTTTTGCTCATTCCTGGAGCGTTCTCGAAGTCGTGAGTTCTTTGTTTGGCAGTTTCGGGGATATATATTCATGAGCTACGCTCATCAGACTCAATTTAGGTATGTAGATCACAGCCTTTAGAAAACAAAGACTTCCTCAGCCAAAAACCAGAATACACAATCACAGTAAAACCCACAGGACATAGTTACAGACACCTTCACTCAGGGAATAGTCTGCGCAATAAAACCTTGAGCAACCATGCACAATCCTTATCTCGTTCCAATGAATGCCTTTCACACAACCCACAGTGAGCGTAAGAAGATAATGATGTTTACGCGACAGCAAATGGCCAAAAAATGCAGTTGATTTGCGCCTCCCGTTAGCGCCCGGGCGCGGCCACGCCAATGCCTCCCGTAAAATTCAGCGGGAGGTTAGCGGCGGCGGTAACCGTTAGCGCCCCGTGGTGCTGCACCGCCGGCGATGACTAATCAACGCCATGCGCAGCGCCCCGGCCGCGATCTTCGGTAGCGCCCCCCTGACTTACCGCCGGACGCTGTCCGATGGGGTGAGGGGGGCCTACCTGTGGCCGGGGCGGCGCGCATTAAAGGGGAGGTGCCGGGCGGCCATTTTTGTTGCTGGCCGCCTGCCAGCACATGCCTGTGCTCCCGTCCCCGGCCTCCTGTGCAGCCCCCCTCCCCACCCCCAGCCGAGTGACAGCTGCGCTCCGAAAGCCCGGCACTTCTCTTGAGTGCCAGGCTCGTTTGCCGGCACCCTGATCCCCGGGGGCCCAGCTGGGCCCAGGGTTGCGCTGCGCTAGGCCCCAAAGGGGGCGCGACCCAATTTCTCCCCCAATAATACGGGAGGCAAAATACCACGGATGCCGGCCGATCTGATAACATAAACAGGAAATGCAGGAAAACACTCAGCCGGTCAGGCAGCATCCGCAGAGAGAGACACAGAGTTAACGTTTCTGTCGCAAGGTCATCGACCTGAAACGCAAACTCTGTTTCTCGCTCCACCGATGCTGCCTGGCCTGCTGAGTGTTTCCGGCATTTTCTGCTTATATTACAGGAGAGACATTAAAGCCATCAAGCCCATTAATATTCAAAGATTACCCCACTGACCGGCATTTCCATCACTTCCTTATGCAGATATCATAGATACTGCGATACAGAAAAGGCCGTTCAGCCCACCCCACTTCTAGTGCTAGCCCTTGACCTGGGGCAATCCATTTTAATCCCATTCACCCATCACCCCATGTGCTCGCTGACCAACATTGGCTCCCGATCCAGCAACGCCTCGATTTCAAAATCCTCATCCTTGTTTTCAAATCCCTCCATGGCCCTCGCCCCTCCCTATCTCTGTAAACTCCTCCAGCCCTACAACCCTCCGAGATCTCTGCGCTCCTCCAATTCTGGCCTCTTGAGCATCCCCGATTTTAATCGCTCCACCATTGGCGGTCGTGCCTTCCGCTGCCTGGGCCCTAAGCTCTGGAATTCCCTCCCTAAACCTCTCCGCCTCTCTCTCCTCCTTTAAGACGCTCCTTAAAACCAACCACTTTGACCAAGCCTTTGGTCACCTGTCCTAATATCTCCTCATGTGGCTTGGTGTCAAATTTTGTTTGATAATCGCTCCTGTGAAGCGCCGTGGGATGTTTTACTACATTAAAGGCGCTATATAAATATAAATTGTTGTTGCACATCAATGGAAGATCCTCATAACTTATTCCACCACTCTGTTAGTCTTTGGGTGAACATGTTCAATCTGAATTTCCTCCTTAATTGGAGCTTCCTCAATTTTACGTTGTGCCCGGTGATGTTTGATCCCTTCACCTTTGGGAATGGTTTGCCACGATGAATTTTCCCTACACCATTCAGAGGCAACTAGCACAGAAATTCTTTTTAAAAATGCCATTTACACAGGGTACAGTACTAAGGTAATCATGCATTACTCCGGGTTCAGTATCAGAGTAACTGTGTGTGTTACTCCGGGTTCAGTATCAGAGTAACTGTGTGTGTTACTCCAGGTTCAGTATCAGAGTAACTGTGTCTGTTTCTCCGGGTTCAGTATCAGAGTAACTTTGTGTCTTACTCCAGGTTCAGTATCAGAGTAACTGTGTGTGTTACTCTGGGTTCAGTATCAGAGTAACTGTGTCTGTTACTCCGGGTTCAGTATCAGAGTAACTGTGTGTTACTCCAGGTTCAGTATCAGAGTAACTGTGTCTGTTACTCCAGGTTCATTATCAGAGCAACTGTGTCTGTTACTCCGGGTTCAGTATCAGAGTAACTGTGTCTGTTACTCCAGGTTCAGCATCAGAGTAACTGTGTGTGTTACTCCAGGTTCAGTATCAGAGTAACTGTGTGTGTTACTCTGGGTTCAGTATCAGAGTAACTGTGTGTGTTACACTGGGTTCAGTAACAGAGTAACTGTGTATGTTACTCCAGGTTCAGTGTCAGAGTAACTTTGGGGGAGAAATTGGGTGAGTAGCGCCACCTGTTAGCGCCTAAAGAGGCAGTCAGTGGCTTTAGCGCTCCTGGCTGCGTCTCCGGCGATATTCAGTAGGGGCGCTAATGGTGGCGTTAGGCATTTGCGCTGCGCCGCCACCGATGACGTCATCGGTGTGCGCAGCGCCCCATTCGTGCCCCGTTCACGATATTTGGTAGCGAACGCCACAGTTGCGCCGCTCGCTACCCGCGCCCGGTTCACGGGGCCTTACTGTGCCGGCAGCAGCGCAAGTTAAGGTGGAGGTGCGGGGCGGCCACTTTTCCGGCGGCCGCCTGCCAGCACTTCCGTCCCTGGCCTCCTAACCCCGCCCCCCCCCCCCGCGGCATTGCCGGCTGTTTCCCGAGAGCCCGGCACTTCTCCTTGGTGCCGGGCTCATTTGCCGGCACTCGCGATCGGGTCTCGCGCTGTTGCAGGCACCTCCCCCTTAACAGTGGGAGGAAGGCCTGCAGTACCGCAGCGTGCCGTGCCGCAGCGTGTGGCGCTGCGGCACATTGCGCTGCGATAATCAGTTTCAGCGCCCTAAGAGGGACGCGGAGCGCCTCAAGCCTCGCCCCGTGTCCCTCGAGGGGCAATGAAACTGAATATCTGGCGATCGGTATCACTCCGATCGCTGCGCTAAATCCTGCGCTCCACCGACTTTTGCGCCACTTTGGCGCCCCAACCCAATTTCTAGGCTTTTGTGTCTTACTCCAGGTTCAGTATCAGAGTAACTGTGTCTGTTACACCGGTTACAGTATCAGAGTAACTGTGTGTGTTACACCGGGTTCAGTAACAGAGTAACTGTGTGTTACTCCAGGTTCAGTATCAGAGTAACTGTGTGTGTTACACCGGGTTCAGTAACAGAGTAACTGTGTATGTTACTCCGGGTTCAGTATCAGAGTAACTGTGTGTTACTCCAGGTTCAGTATCAGAGTAACTGTGTGTGTTACTCCAGGTTCAGTATCAGAGTAACTGTGTGTGTTACTCCGGGTTCAGTATCAGAGTAACTGTGTGTGTTACTCCGGGTTCAGTATCAGAGTAACTGCGTGTGTTACTCCAGGTTCAGTATCAGAGTAACTGTGTGTGTTACTCCGGGTTCAGTATCAGAGTAACTGTGTGTGTTACTCCAGGTTCAGTATCAGAGTAACTGTGTCTGTTACTCCTAGTTCAGTATCAGAGTAACCGTAGATGTCAGTAGTTATCAGTATTTGTAGGGAAATGGTGTTAGGGAAATTGATGGGATTGAAGGCCGATAAATCCCCAGGGCCTGTAAATCTACATCCTAGGGTACTTAAGGAAGTGGCCCTAGAAATAGTAGATGAATTGCTGATCATCTTCCAACATTCGATGGAATCTGGAACAGTACCCGTGGATTGGAGGGTAGCTAATGTTACCCCACTATTCAAAAAAGGTGGTAGAGAGAAAATGGGGAATTACAGACCGGTAAGCCTGACATCGGTAGTGGGGAAAATGCTAGAGTCCATTATAAAAGATGTAATAGCAGAACACTTGGAAAACAGTGACAGGATCGGACAAAGTCAACATGGATTTACAAAAGGTAAATCGTGCTTGACTAGTCCACTGGAATTTTTTGAGGATGTAACTAGTTAAATAGATAAGAGAGAACCAGTGGATGTGGTGTATTTGGACTTTCAGAAGGCTTTCAATAAGGTCCCACGTAAGAGATTAGCGTGTAAAGTTAAGGCACATGGGATTGGGGGCAAGGTATTGACTTGGATAGAGAACTGGTTGGCAGATAGAAAGCAAAGAGTTGGAATAAACGGGTCTTTTTCCGAGTGGCAGGCAGTGACTAGTGGGGTACCGCAGGGATCGGTCCTTGGACCCCAGCTATTCACAATGTATATCAATGATCTAGACAAGGGAACTAGATGTAATATTTCCAAATTTGCAGACGACACAAAGCTGGGTGGGCGTGTGTGTGAGGAGGATGCCGAGAAACTACAAGATGATTTGGACAGGTTGGGTGATTGGGCAGAAGCATGGCAGATGCAATATAACGTGGATAAGTGTGAGGTTATCCACTTTGGTGGCAAAAACAGGAAGGCAGATTATTATCTGAATGGCAATAGATTGGGAGAAGGGGAAGTGCAACGAGACCTGGGTGTCCTTGGGCATCAGTCGCTGAAGGTAAGCATGCAGGTGCAGCAGGCGGTTAAGAAGGCAAATGGTATGTTGGCCTTCATAGCGAGTGGGTTTGAGTACAGGAACAAGGATGTCTTGCTGCAGTTGTACAGGGCCTTGGTGAGACCACATCTCGAGTATAGTGTGCAATTTTGTTCGCCTTATCTGAGGAAAGATGTTCTTGCCATGGAAGGAGTTCAGCGAAGATTCACCAGGCTGATACCTGGGATGGCAGGAATGACGTATGAAGAGAGATTGGGACGATTGGGCTTGTACTCGCTGGAGTTTGGAAGAATGAGAGGGGATCTCATTGAAACTGATAAAATTCTGACAGGACTGGACAGACTAGATGCAGGGAGGATGTTCCCGATGGTCGGGGAGTCCAGAACCAGGGGTCACAGGGACAGAAATGAGGAGGAATTTCTTCACCCAGAGAGTGGTGAACCTGTGGAATTCTTTACCACAGAAGGCAGGAGAGGCCAATTCATTAAATATATTCAACAAGGAGTTGGATATATTTCTTAAGGCTAAAGGGATCAAGGGGTATGGGGAAAAAGCAGGGAGCGGTTACTGAACTTGGATGATCAGCCATGATCGCATTGAATGGCGGAGCAGGCTCGAGGGGCCGAATGGCCTACTCCTGCTCCTATCTTCTATGTTCCTATGCTTCTATGTAACTGTGTGTGTTACTCCAAGTTCAGTATCAAAGTAACTGTGTCTGTTACTCCGGGTTCAGTATCAGAGTAACTGTGTGTCTTACTACGGGTTCAGTATTAGAGTAAATGTGTCTGTTACTCCGGGTTCAGTATCAGAGTAACTGCGTCTGTTACTCCAGGTTCAGTATCAGAGTAACGATTTGTTACTCCTGCTCCTATCTTCTATGTTTCTATGCTTCTATGTAACTGTGTGTGTTACTCCAAGTTCAGTATCAGAGTAACTGTGTCTGTTACTCCAGGTTCAGTATCAGAGTAACTGTGTGTGTTACTCCGGGTTCAGTATCAGAGTCACTGGCCCAGAAATTCAGTATCGCCACGTTTGGGGCGTTATAGTCGAGCGGGCGCTAAGGCGCAAATTATCGCCACCTTCAGCTAAATTGACCTGCTTCGCCCCAAGAGGTGCTTGGAGCGCTAAAGCAGGTGCTGCACGACTGTCCTAAGGTGCTAAGCCGGAGAAGCGAGGCGCTACCACCGAGGGCGGGCGCAGCGCAGGTGCGGCCAGTTAGCGATTGCAGGCAGACACGCTGGCGCCGGTCAGCTCTTAAAGGGGGAGGGTTGATTTGGATTGCAGCCATGCCCTGCACATTGGAGCCCTGATTCTCGGCCTGGACAGACCTGCTGCCACATTCTAACGCCTAGGACCATGGAGAGGGCCAGGGAGCGAGCGCAGCGGTTCAGTGAGGGGGCCCTGCAGGTTCTGGTTGGCACGGTGGAGCGCAGGCGATCTATCCTGTTTCTGGACAGTGGCAGGAGGCCGCTGCCCACCGACTACCGCAAAGCTTGGAGGGAGGTGGCTCACAGAGTGACCTCCAGCAGCATGGTACCTAGGACCCCTGTGCAATGCAGGAAGAAGTCCAACGACCTCACTCGGGTTGTCAGGGTGAGTACCCTTTTCAGTATCCTCTTCATCCCTGCATGTGGACCTCACTTTATGGCCAAAGGGTCCTGAAAGCCCCAATGGCCAGCCCTCATCCAACACCGATGGGCCTTTCATGAAACTCACATGCACATTCACCACTTTACACACTGTAAGGGCTATTCGACCATGGGAGGCAGTGCAGCCAAGATCAGGGCTTCACACTGTAAGGGCTATTTGACCATGGGAGGCAGTGCAGCCAAGATCAGGGCTTCACACTGTAAGGGCTATTCGACCATGGGAGGCAGTGCAGCCAAGATCAGGGTTTTCACACTGTACTCAGAGCCTGTCCTTTCTCTTGCAGGGCAAGCTGGCACACAATAGGAGGCAGCAGCAACGGACCGGGGGAGGAAGGCCTCACCTTAAAGACCTCAGTGATCTGGAGCAGCGAGTCCAGTGCATTATGGCAGGCCGGCTGATTGGCCCCGTCGCCACTGGAGATGCCGACCCTGTTCTGGACAGCAATGGTAAGGTCATCACCTTTTTGACCTCTCTCCTTCCACTTTTGCCTCACACCAGCATCGTTTGCCACTATCGAACCAATACAGTGCATTGCAGCACTCGTGCCTCCCTCGCTGCCGCCCTGTCCTCACGCTAAAGTAACTCTTGTACCTCCCTGCTTTCAGATGGTGAATCGCCAGGTGAGGAGGCGGGCCCTCAAGCTGCCGCTGTGAGTGATTCTGAAGGCGAGGAGGAGGAAGAGGAAGCCGGACCATCAGTGCCACCCTCAGCCGAGGCAGCCCATGGCCATAATGGGGACACGTCTTCCCTGGAGGGGAGCAGGGGGGAAGGGTCTGAGGAGGGTGAAGCTCCGGGGCTCAGTGGGCTGCAGCAACGTGGGGGGGTTAGGGAAGCTCGGTGGCCTTCTCCCCAGAGGGAGAGTCGGGCCTCCAGTCCTGCTACAGTGAGCGCAGAAGAGGTGTGGCTCCTCGCTGAAATGGGCGCCCAGGTGGAGCAGAGGCACACTGAGCTCATGGCTGCAGTGGCAAGGATGCCCGAATCCATTGAGTCACTGGCAAGGAGTGTCCAGGACTTCGGTGCAGCACAGGCAAGGAGTCTGCAGGGCTCTTCGGTGCAGCACAGGCAAGGAGTCTGCAGGACTTCGGTGCAGCACAGGCAAGGAGTCTGCAGGGCTCTTCGGTGCAGCACAGGCAAGGAGTCTGCAGGGCTCTTCGGTGCAGCACAGGCAGCTTCCACGCAAGTGCTTAGTGGTGCCATGCAGTCAGTGGCTGGTCTGATGCAGACGCAGATTGAGGCCACACGAGCACTCACTGCTGCCACCCTCGCTGCATCGGGCACGAATCGCCGGGGCCCTTGCCGCGCCGCAGAAGGCCAGCAGTCTGTGCTTCAGCAGATTGCTCCGCATGCTGCAGTGCTGCCCCGTGCGAGTGCCAGTGTGTCGTCCGACCAGTGAGTGCCTGTGCTCTGTCAGGATGGCAGCATTCCTGCTGCCAACACTGTCACTCCTCCACTGCAGCTGCCACCACCCGTAGGACAGACTGCTGCCGCCCATGCAGAGTTGGAGCAGTCAGCAGCCGGGCCCTCCAGGCCCAGAGCTGGTCCAGGCCATCCCTCAAGGGCATCTGCCGACTCAGTTTCGGACACTCAGCAGCCTTCCCCCAGCCTTGCTGCAGCCACTGGGGTCCCATTGCGGAGGAGCTGCAGGGTGGAAAGGGGCCAATCTCGCAAGCGAAGCAGATCACCCTCGAAGGGCAAAAAGTAGGAGGTGTGGCAAAATGCTGTTAATTTTTTTAGTGAAGGCCGAGGATTGTGGTCATTTTTGGTTAACTCTTTTGTTCATTGTCACCAGGTTGTGAGAGCCAGTTATGTGTCTGACTTTTTTGGGGGGTTTCTCTGTATTTCTTTGTCATGTGGGAAGGGCACACAGTTTGTTAAATAAATAATTGTCTTTATTCAGATTGTGCATGTTTGCACTTTGAACTATTTGTTGCCTTGACCAGCTCAGGGTTTGCGGAACGGTTCCATTCATGTTCTTTCAATGGCACAAGCCATTCCCTCAGAGGGGGCCTAGAACCGACTTGCAATAAGCCGCTGACGGACGGCCCTTGCACTTTGTGCCTCCCTCCCATCTTGGTGCTCCTCCTCCTCCTCCTCCTCTGCTGGTGCTCCAATGTCTGCTGGCAGTGGCTGAGTCCTGAGGATAGCCAGGTTGTGCAGCATGCAGCACACTACAACGAAATGGGAGACTCGCTCAGGCGAGTACTGAAGGGCTCCCCCGGAATGGTCCAGACAGCGGAACCGTTGCTTTAGCACGCCGATTGTGTGCTCAATGATGTTCCTGGTCACTTGATGGCTGTCATTGTATCGTTCTTCAGCAGGGGTGCTGGGCGCACGGAGCGGGGTCATCAGCCAGGTGCACAAAGGATCGCCCTTGTCCCCGAGAAGCCAGCCTCCTGGGTGAGCCGGGGCTTCGAAAAGGTCTGCCACAGAAGTCTGGTGCAGGATGAAGGCGTCGTGGCTGCTGCCTGGAAAGCGGGCATTGACAGCTAGTATCAGCTGTCTGTGGTCACACACCAACTGCACGTTCAACGAATGGAACCCCTTCCGGTTGCGGTAATCCTCGGCATTCTCTTGAGGTGCCCGCAAAGCCACATGCGTGCAGTCAATGGCGCCCTGGACCATGGGGAAGGCCGCTATTCTTGCAAATCCCATTGCGCGCTCTTGCTGCTTGTCCAGGGTCATGGGGAAGGAAATGTACTGACGTCTCCTTTTGAAGAGGGCATTCGTGACTTGGCGGATGCAGCAATGCACCGCAAACTGGGAGACATTGGCAATGTCCCCAGTAGCAGATTGGAAGGAGCCAGTGGCATAGAAGTTGAGAGCCACTGCCACCTTCACTGCCACCGACAGAGACGTCCTGTTCCTCAGCTGAGGCTGCAGATCTGTCTGAAGCAGGTGGCAGATCTCAGTGACCACCTCCTTGCTGAATCGAAGCCTCCGAATACACTGCTCCTCAGACATGTTGAGGTAGGAGAACTGCTGGCGGTATACCCTGGGACAGTAAGGTCTCCTGTGCCGACGCCTGTTGGCCCTCCTCCATCTGGCCATGATTGGCACTCTCTCTCGGCGTCTCTGAGTCCTCTCAATGCAATGGAGAAACCCAACGTTTCCACCCATTGCAGCCCCCATAATATGTGGCCACTCAAGGCTATGGCACTGAAAAATCAATCCAACTGCAAAGTTCTGGGCTGAAGCCAGAAGTACCTGTGCGAGCGCTGAGTCAATGCAGAAAGCTCTCTCCCTTTGTCTCTCTGCAAATCTCTCTCTCTCTCACACAGAAGGAGTGGTCCAAAATGGCTACCACTAAGAAGCCAGGAAGAGCCCCCTTTAACTAGCGCCCCCCCAGCCCCACAGCGACTGGGAACCGTTCCAGTCAACCAGTCGCTGGGAGCGCCAGGCGGAAAGAAGGGGGGCGCCACTGAAGTTCCGGTTCGGGGTGCCCCAAGGGCGTTGCACCATGAAATGTCGTCAGGATCTGCGCGCGCAGCTAAGCGGGCGTTCCGGTTTTGCGTCGACGCTAAATTTCCGCTCAATTTCGTGAGAGGTGCAGTTCTCGCTGCGCTCGGGCACTAGCCGCTTCACGCCCCACTTATCGCCCTCTTAAGGCGATAACGGCTGGCGCTAACAACTGAATTTCTACCCCACTGTGTCTGTTACTCCAGGTTTAATATCAGAGTAGCTGTGTCGGTTACTCCAGCTTCAGTGTCAGAGTAACTGTGTCTGTTTCTCCAGGTTCAGTATCAGAATAACTTTGCGCCTTACTCCAGGTTCACTGTCAGAGTAACTGTATCTGTTACTCCGGGTTCAGTATCAGAGTAACTGTGTCTGTTACTCCGAGTTAAGTATCAGAGTAACTGTGTGTGTTACTCCGGGTCGGGCTCAGTATCAGAGTACCTGTGTGTGTCACTCCAGGTTCAGTATCAGAGTAACTGTGTGTGTTACTCTGGGTTCAGTATCAGAGTAACTGTGTCTGTTACTCCGGGTTCAGTATTAGTGTAAATGTGTGTGTTACTCCGGGTTCAGTATCAGAGTAACTGTGTGTGTTACTCCGGGTTCAGTATCAGAGTAACTGTGTGTGTTACTCCAGGTTCAGTATGAGAGTAAATGTGTCTGTTTCTCCAGGTTCAGTATCAGAGTAACTGTGTCTGTTACTCCAGGTTTGGTATCAAAGTAACTGTGTGTGTTACTCCGGGTACAGTATCAGAGTAACTGTGTGTGTTACTCCAGGTTCAGTATCAGAGTAACTGTGTGTGTTACGCCAATTTCAGTATCAGTGTAACTGTGTCTGTTACTCTGGGTTTAGTATCAGAGTAACTGTGTCTGTTACTCCAGGTTCAGTATCAGAGTAACTGTGTGTGTTACTCCAGGTTGAGTTTCAGAGTAACTGTGTCTGTTACTCCAGGTTCAGTATCAAAGTAACTGTGTTTGTTACTCCTGGTTTAGTATCAGAGTAACTGTGCCTGTTTCTCCAGGTCCAGTATCAGATTAACTGTGTGTGTTACGCCAATTTCAGTATCAGTGTAACTGTGTCTGTTACTCTGGGTTTAGTATCAGAGTAACTGTGTCTGTTACTCCAGGTTCAGTATCAGAGTAACTGTGTGTGTTACTCCAGGTTGAGTTTCAGAGTAACTGTGTCTGTTACTCCAGGTTCAGTATCAAAGTAACTGTGTTTGTTACTCCTGGTTTAGTATCAGAGTAACTGTGCCTGTTTCTCCAGGTCCAGTATCAGATTAACTGTGTCTGTTACTCCAGGTTCAGTATCAGAGTAACTGTGTCTGTTACTCCAGGTTCAGTATCAGAGTAACTGTGTGTGTTACTCCGGGTTCAGTATCAGAGTAACCGTGTGTGTTACTCCAGGTTCAATATCAGAGTAACTGTGTCTGTTACTCTGGGTTCAGTATCAGAGTAACTGTACGTGTTACTCCAGGTTCAGTATCAGAGTAACCATGTGTGTTACTCCAGGTACAGTAGCAGAGTAACTGTCTGTTACTCTAGGTACAGTAGCAGAGTAACCATGTGTGTTACTCCAGGTTCTGTATCAGAGTAACTGTGCCTGTTACGCCGGGTTCAGTATCAGAGTAACTGTGTGCGTTACTGCGGGTTCACTATCTGAGGAACTATGTGTGTTACTCCAGGTTCAGTATCAGAGCAACTGTGTCTGTTACTCCAGGTTCAGTATCAGGGTAACTGTTTCAGTTACTCCAGGTTCACTATCAGAGTAACTGTGTGTGTTACTCCAGGTTCAGTATCAGAGTAACTGTGTGGGTTACTCAAGGTTCAGTATCAGAGTAACTGTGTCTATTACTGCAGGTTCAGTATCAGAGATACTGTGTGTGTTACTCCGGGTTCAGTATCAGAGTAACTGTGTGTGTTACTCCGGGTTTGGTATCAGTGTAACTGTGTCTGTTACTCTGGGTTCAATATCAGTGTAATTGTGGGTATTACTGCGGGTTCAGTATCAGAGTGACTGTGTCTGTTACTCCGGGTTCAATATCAGAGTAACTGTGTGTGTTACTCCAGGTTCAGTATCAAGCTAAACCTGTGTCTGTTACTCCAGGTTCAGTATCAGAGTAACTGTGTCTGTTACTCCAGGTCCAGTATCAGAGTAACTGTATCTGTTACTCCGAGTTCAGTATCAGAGTAACTGTGTCTGTTACTCCGGGTTCAGTATCAGAGTAACTGTGTGTGTTACTCTGGGTCGGGTTCAGTATCAGAGTAACTGTGTGTGTTACTCCAGGTTCAGTATCAGAGTAACTGTGTGTGTTACTCAGGGTTCAGTATCGGAGTAACTGTGTGGGTTACTCAAGGTTCAGTGTCAGAGTAACTGTGTCTGTTACTCTGGGTTCAGTATCAGAGTAACTGTGTGTATTACTCCAGGTACAGTATCAGAGTTACTGTGTGTGTTACTCCAGGTACAGTATCAGAGTAACCATGTGTGTTACTCCAGGTTCAGTATCAGAGTAACTGTGTCTGTTACTCCGGGTTCAGTATCAGAGTAACTGTGTGTGTTACTCCGGGTTCAGTTTCAGAGTAACTGTGTGTGTTACTCCGGGTTCAGCATCAGAGTATCTGTGTCTGTTACTCTGGGTTCATTATCAGAGTATCTGTGTCTGTTACTCCAGGTTCAGTATCAGAGTAACTGTTTCTGTTACTCCGGGTTCACTATCAGAGTAACTGTGTGTGTTACTCCAGGTTGATTATCAGAGTAACCTCGGTTACTCCAGGTTTAGTATCAGTGTAACTGTGTCTGTTACTTCAGGTTCAGTATCAGAGTAACTGTGCCTGTTACTCCGGGTTCAGTATCAGAGTAACTGTGTGTGTTACTCCAGGTTTAGTATCAAAGTAGCTGTGACTCTTACGCCGGGTTCAGTATCAGAGTAACTGTCTCTGTTACTCCGTGTTCAGTATCAGAATAACTATGTGTGTTACTCCGGGTTCAGCATTAGAGTAACTGTGTATGTTACTCCGGGTTCAGTTTCAGAGTAACTGTGTGTGTTACTCCGGGTTCAGTATCAGAGTAACTGTGTCTGTTACTCTGGGTTCATTATCAGAGTAACTGTGTGTGTTACTCCAGGTTCAGTATCAGAGTAACTGTGTCTGTTACTCCAGGTTCAATATCAGAGTAACTGTTTCTGTTACTCCGGGTTCACTATCAGAGTAACTATGTGTGTTACTCCAGGTTGAGTATCAGAGTAACTTCGGTTACTCCAGGTTTAGTATCAGTGTAACTGTGTCTGTTACTTCAGGTTCAGTATCAGAGTAACTGTGTGTGCTACTCTGGGTTTGGTATCAGAGTAACTGTGTGCGTTACTGCTGGTTCAGTATCCGAGGAACTGTGTGAGTTACTCCAGGTTCAGTGTCAGGGTAACTGAGTCTGTTACTCCAGGTTCAGTATCAGAGTAACTGTGACTGTTACTCCGGGTTCAGTATCAGAGTAACTGTGTCTGTTACTCCGGGTTCAGTATCAGAGTAACTGTGACTGTTACTCCGGGTTCAGTATCAGAGTAACTGTGTGTGTTACTCCGGGTTCAGTATCAGAGTAACTGTGCGTGTTACTCAGGGTTCAATATCAGAGTAACTGTGTGTGTTACTCCGGGTTCAGTATCAGAGTAACTGTGTGTGTTACTCCAGGTTCAGTATCAGTGTAACTGTGTCTGTTACTCCAGGTTCAATATCAGAGTAACTGTCTGTTACTCTGGGTTGAGTATCAGCGTAACTGTGTCGGTTACTCCAGGTTCAGTATCAGAGTAACTGTGTCTGTTACTGCAGGTTCAGTATCAGAGTAACTGTGTCTGTTACTCCGGGTTCAGTATCAGAGTAACCATGTCTGTTACTCCAGGTGCAGTATCAGAGTAACTGTGTATGTTACTCCGGGTTCAGAATCAGTGTAACTGTGTGTAATACTACGGGTTCAATATCAGAGTGACTGTGTCTGTTACTGCAGGTTCAGTATCAGAGTAATTGTGTCTGTTACTCCGGGTTCATAGAAACATAGAAACAAACATAGAAGATAGGAGCAGGAGTAGGCCATTCGGCCCCTCGAGCCTGCTCCACCATTCAATGCGATCATGGCTGATCATCCAAGTTCAGTACCTGGTCCCTGCTTTCTCCCCATACCACTTGATCTCTTTAGTCTTAAGAAATATATCCAACTCCTTCTTGAATATATTTAATGAATTGGCCTCTGCTGCCTTCTGTGGTAGAGAATTCCACAGGTTCACCACTCTCTGGGTGAAGAAATTCCTCCTCATTTCTGTCCTAAAAGGCTTACCCCTTATCCTTAGACTGTGACCCCTGGTTCTGGATTCCCCGACCGTCGGGAACATCCTCCCTGCATCTAGTCTGTCCAGTCCTGCCAGAATTTTATAAGTTTCAATGAGATCCCCTCTCATTCTTCTAAACTCCAGCGAGTACAAGCCCAATCGACCCAATCTCTCCTCATACGTCATTCCTGCCATCCCAGGTATCAGCCTGGTGAATCTTCGCTGAACTCCTTCCATGGCAAGAATATCCTTCCTCAGATAAGGTGATCAAAACTGCACACAATACTCAAGATGTGGTCCCACCAAGGCCCTGTACAACTGCAGCAAGACATCCTTGTACTGTTCCTGTACTCAAACCCTCTCGCTATGAAGGCCAATATACCATTTGCCTTCTTAACCGCCTGCTGCACCTGCATGCTTACCTTCAGCGACTGGTGCACAAGGACACCCAGGTCTCATTGCGCTTCCCCTTCTCCATGTCTATTGCCATTCAGATAATAATCTGCCTTCCTGTTTTTGACACCAAAATAGATAACCTCACATTTATCCACATTATATTGCATCTGCCATGCACCTGCCCAATCACCCAACCTGTCCAAATCATCCTGTAGTTTCTCGGCATCCTCCTCACAGCACACACGCCCACCCAGCTTTGTGTCGTCTGCAAATTTGGAGATATTACATCTAGTTCCCTTGTCTAGGTCATTAATATATATTGTGAATAGCTGGGGTCCAAGGACCGATCCCTGCGGTACCCCACTAGTCACTGCCTGCCACTCAGAAAAAGACCTGTTTATTCCAATTCTTTGGTTTCAATACCTTGCCCCCAATCCCATGTGCCTTAACTTTACATGCTAATCTCTTATGTGGGACCTTATCGAAAGCCTTCTGAAAGTCCAAATACACCACATCCACTGGTTCTCCCTTATCTATTTTACTAGTTACATCCTCAACAAATTCCAGTGGATTAGTCAAGCACAATTTACCTTTTGTAAATCCATGTTGTCTTTGTCCGATCCTGTCACTGTTTTCCAAGTGCTCTGCTATTACATCTTTTATAATGGACTCTAGCATTTGCCCCACTACCGATGTCAGGCTTACCGGTCTGTAATTCCCCGTTTTCTCTCTACCACCTTTTTTGAATAGTGGGGTAACATTAGCTACCCTCCAATCCATGGGTACTGTTCCAGATTCCATCGAATGTTGGAAGATGTTCAGCAATTCATCTACTATTTCTAGGGCCACTTCCTTAAGTACCCTAGGATGTAGATTATCAGGCCCTGGGGATTTATCAGCCTTCAATCCCATCAATTTCCCTAACACCATTTCCCTACAAATACTGATTTTTCAGTTCCTCCCTTTCATCAGACCCTATGTTCCCCGACATTTCTGGGAGGTTATTTGTTTCCTCCTTTGTGAAGACAGAACCAAAATATGTATTTAGTTGGTCTGCCATTTCTTTGTTCCCCATTATAAATTCCCCTGATTCTGACTGCAAGGGACCTACGGTTGACTTCACCAATCTTTTTCTCTTCACATATCTATAAAAGCTTTTACAGTCAGTTTTTATGTTCCCTGTAAGCTTACTCTCATATTCTATTTTCCCTTTCTTAATTAATCCCTTTGTCCTCCTTTGTTGAATCCTAAACTGCTCCCAATCCTCTGGATTACTGCTTTTTCTGGCCAATTTATATGTCCTCTCCTTGGATCTTATGCTATCCCTAATTTCCCTCGTTAGCCATGGTTGAGTCATCTTTTTTGTTTTATTTTTATGCCAAACTGGGATGAACAAATTCTGTAGTTCATCCATGCGGTCTTTGAAAGTTTGTCATTGCCTATCCACCATTAACCCTTTGAGTGACATTCCCCAATCAATCCTACCCAATTCGCGCCTCAGACCATCGTAGTTTCCTTTATTTAAATTCAGGACCCTAGTCTCTGAGTCAACTACTTAATTCTCCATCTTAATGAAGAATTCGATCATATTATGATCGCTCCGACCCAAGGGGCCTCGTACAAGAAGATTTCTAATTAATCCTTTCTTGTTACTTAATACCCAGTCTAAGATGGCCTGATTTCTGGTTGGTTCCTCGACATATTGGCCAAGGAAACCATCCCGTAAACACTCCAGGAATTCCTCCTCCAGAGTATTGTTACTAATTTGGTTAGTCCAATCTATATCAGTATCAGAGTAACTGTGTCTGTTACTCTGGGTTCAGTATCAGAGTAACTGTGTGTGTTCCTCCAGGTTCAGTATCAGAGTAACTGCACCTGTTACTCCAGGTTCAGTATCAAGCTAGCTGTGTCTGTTACTCCAGGTTCAGTGATAAGCTAGCTGTGTGTGTGTTACTCCAGGTTCAGTGTCAAGCTAGCTGTGTGTGTTTTACTCCGGGTTGAGTATCAAGCTAGCTGTGACTGATACTCCAGGTTCAGTATCAAGCTAGCTGTGACTGATACTCCAGGTTCAGTATCAAGCTAGCTGTGACTGATACTCCAGGTTCAGTATCAAGCTAGCTGTGACTGATACTCCAGGTTCAGTATCAAGCTAGCTGTGTGTGTGTTACTCCGGGTTGAGTATCAAGCTAGCTGTGACTGATACTCCAGGTTCAGTATCAAGCTAGCTGTGTGTATTACTCTAGGTTCAGTATCAGAGTAACAGTGTCTGTTACTCTAGGTTCAGTATCAAGCTAGCTCTGTGTGTTACTCCAGGTTCAGTATCAAGCTAGCTGTGTGTGTTACTCCAGGTTCAGTATCAAGCTAGCTCTGTGTGTTACTCCAGGTTCAGTATCAAGCTAGCTCTGTGTGTTACTCCAGGTTCAGTATCAAGCTAGCTCTGTGTGTTACTCCAGGTTCAGTATCAAGCTAGCTGTGTGTGTTACTCCAGGTTCAGTATCAAGCTAGCTGTGTGTGTTGCTCCAGGTTCAGTATCAAGCTAGCTGTGTGTGTTACTCCAGGTTCAGTATCAAGCTAACTGTGTGTTACTCCAGGTTCAGTATCAAACTAGCTGTGTGTTACTCCAGGTTCAGTATCAAACTAGCTGTGTGTGTTACTCCATGTACAGTATCAAGCTAGCTGTGTGTGTTACTCCAGGTTGAGTATCAAGCTAGCTGTGTGTGTTACTCCAGGTTCAGTATCAAACTAGCTGTGTGTGTTACTCCATGTACAGTATCAAGCTAGCTGTGTGTGTTACTCCAGGTTGAGTATCAAGCTAGCTGTGTGTGTTACTCCAGGTTCAGTATCAAACTAGCTGTGTGTGTTACTCCATGTACAGTATCAAGCTAGTTCTGTGTGTTACTCCAGGTTCAGTATCAAGCTAGCTGTGTGTGTTACTCCAGGTTCAGTATCAAGCTAGCTGTGTGTGTTACTCCAGGTTCAGTATCAAGCTAGCTCTGTGTGTTACTCCATGTACAGTATCAAACTAGCTCTGTGTGTTACTCCAGGTTCAGTATCAAGCTAGCTGTGTGTGTTACTCCGCGTACAGTACTGTATGACACAGGATGTGGTACGTTAAACAGCGCACAGAGTATCGTGACGTTGAAATGTCTCCTACCTTCATTGCAAACCTTCCCTTGGAATCCAGTCTCGGCGCAGTCGCACACAACCTTGCTGTTAAGCACAGAGCACACGCCTCCGTTCAGGCAGGGATTCTGCTTGGAGCAAAGATATTCCATATCGTTTTGGATTCCCTGGCTGCCGAGGAGCACTGGGGGAGTGTCTCCCACCTTCAGGTTGGCGATCAAACCTTTAAAGGGCAGCTCGTACTTCACCGTGCTGGAGGTTAGCGTCGACAGCCGCACATCAGGCGGGATTCCGCCCACAAAGAGATCGCTGGCCACCGTCATGTCCCTCCTCTTGGACTTCACCTCCGCTGTCTTGGCCTCGGTGTCCACGACCAGCATGGTTTCGCGGTAGTTGCGCGTCAGGAGGACCATGTGCCACCGGTCGTCGTCCACCTTGGTGTCCATGTGCAGGGTGGCGGGCTCGACGCAGAAGATGGTGAAGCGGAGCCGCAGGCGGCTGTCGATGATCATCAGCTCCAGGAAGTCGCAGTAGCCGCCGTCGTCCACGTACAGCAGCAGGGACTTGGAGATGTTGGTCTTCAGGCTGAAGCTCAGCTCGCCCTGCGAGCCCGCGTCCCAGCGGGCGTACCTGGCCCACTGGCCTGCCGTCCCGCCAAACTCCAGGGCGCCATTGAGGACGACGGTGCACACCAGGAGGACAGCCAGCCCCAGCAGCTTGGCCTCAGCCGTTTTGTCAAGCACCATCTTCATCGGAGGCGTCAAGTCTTAAATCCCGACGGGTAGAATTTCAGACACTGCGGAAGGACAGTCCACTTCTCTACATTCAGAAACCCGCTCGCCACCCCCCCCCCAAGACAAAGCACCACCAAGCGGCCAAAGTATCAGAGATAGTTCCTTGCGCACATGTGTGGCACAGTGGGGATTGGCGTTGATACCCAGAATAGCTCCTGGCACAACCACCGGCCTGAGATATCCTTCACGACACACTTCACTAATTCCACAGCACAGCGAGTTGCTGAAAACCGTTCTTGGGGGCATTGAAAACTATCTTCACATATATCCCTCCATCTTCACACGAGGTCCTTTTAGCTTTCTCCATTAAAAATGCCAGCAGAAGATTCAGAAACAAGGTCCTGCCCCTCCTGTTCCTATTCCTCCTTGGGTTGTTTTTTTTTACCCCCTCCGCCCAGCTTCTTGTTCAAGAGATGAGGGCCGCAACCTGATGCTGCCTCGCTGCAGAAGGCAGCATGACGCGTCGGTTCCGACTCCTGAACTTGCCAGAGGGTGTCAACGGCACTCCACAGCGAGACGGAGCCACCAGCACAGAGAGCGAGAAAGACCGGGATAAGAAAGAGCGAGAGGGCAGGTGGGGATGGGGGCGGGGGGGTGGGGTCGGGGGTGGAGGTCACGTCAGCGTGCTCCGTCCTTTCAAACCCATCACGTACGCTGTCCCATCTCGCCGCCTGTCTGTGGTCACCGTTTCCCCCTCCAAGCAGCGTTACGAGATGTCAATCTGCGAGAGAGAGAGAGAAAAATAGAAGAGTGAATTATATTCCCACCTCGCTGTGACCGCCGTCAGAATCGCAGCTGCTTAGCAAACCTGCCAATAATCACGCGATTAACTCTGCGTGCGCTGGGCCTTTTAACCGCACAACGGGGGACGTTCAACAGTAGGACACCCGGGCTCACCCAGCGCGCCGTGCTGGCTCAGTGATACCTGCGCCGCACCCCTCTCCTTTCACCCACAGGTTACGCAGCCCGCGTCAAATCTGCTCATGTCCGCTGGTTTTACGATAATTCTTGCTTGGCTCACAGCACAATCTGGCTCCACACACACACAAAAAACTCCCCCAAAGCTTCTGGAATTTGCTGTGCATTCATCAAGATCAGAGCTGTCAGTGCCGTGGCCGAGAACTGTCTTCTGTTACTGCGCCCAGTCACGGAATCCTAGGGCTGGATTTTGTCAATGGGGACGTGATGGAGACGGGACTCCCACTTTTGGGGTTGTAGTCCCGCCTCCATCGACTTGTGGCCAACCCACGCTATTTTCCCTTGCTTGACCTTGTTAAGCCCGCCCAGCGGGCTCAGCAGGCCAATTAAGGGACACCTGGTTACTGGTGATGTCAGCGATTGACATTTCATCTGTCAAGAGCTTTTGACAGATGAAAAATCAGCGTTTGCAGTCAAACACTGACAATCTGTCTTCTAACTTGAGTCCTTCTACTCAGACTCAGTTAGCGAGCTCTCCAGACCAGAAAGCAGAATGCTGCAGATTTTGACACTTCAGCGGCCATTTTGCTTTCTGTGCCGGTGAACTGAGGGACTCCCGAGAACTGAAGGAAGGAAGCCTGCAGGAGAAAGTAAAGGTAAGTAAAACTTATTAAAACACTTCACACTTACCTCACACACGTACCTCTGCACACATGCACCCATCACTCACCTGCACAACGGACATCTCGACCCCTGCAACCCGACGGTCCACCTCGCTAACTTGGCGTGGTTCGGAGCCGTCGGGAAACCCACACTTCAGGGCTAAAAATAGGGATTAGGCAAAAAACTGCCTGTTAACTGGCAGTTAATTGGCACTAATCCCCTTCCCGCCTCGGGGAGGCGGCTCCCAGCACAGGTCGGGTACCCACCTCCTGGGACATTGGCACGGAGGCGGGTTGGGGGTGGGATGGGTTCCTGCCACCCTGCCACCCTCCCCCCCCCCCCCCGCCGATTCTGCAATTTTCCCACCACTCCCGCCTCCAAACCCACCTCCACGGGGCTTGGAAAGTCGAGCCCATAGAATTGTAGTTTATGGCATAGAAGGAGGCCATTCGGCCCATCGTGTCCGTGCCGGCCGACAAAGAGCTCTCCAGCCTAATCCCACTTTCCAGCTCTTGGTCCGTAGCCCTGTAGGTTACAGCACTTCAAGTGCATATCCAAGTACTTTTTAAATGTGATGAGGGTTTCTGCCTCGACCACCATTTCAGGCAGTGAGTTCCAGACCCCCACCACCCTCTGGGTGAAAAATGGTCTCAACTCCCCTCTAATCCTTCTACCAATTACTTCAAATCTCTGCCCCCTGGTTATTGACCTCTCTGCTAAGGGAAATAGGTCCTTCCTGTCCACTCTATCTAGGCCCCTCATAATTTTATACACCCCAATTAAATCTCCCCTCAGCCTCCTCTGTTCCAAAGAAAACAACCCCAGCCTGTCCAATCTTCCCTCATAGCTAAAATTCCCCAGTCCTGGCAACATCCTCGTAAATCTCCTCTGCACCCCCTCGAGTGCGATCACATAACGGATTAAACAGCACATATTTACTCCTGAATGTTGCTGCCCTTGAAGATCACATCCTCAGGTGACTCCAGATAGGGATCGGCGAGCCAATAGCATCAAAGACAAAGGTTGAGTGTTGGGGCGCTGGTAAGAACTGGGCGAGGAGCGACAACACGAAGAGGTTGAGAAGCTTGATTCGGGGATCCAGGAGTGGAGTGGGGGGGGTGAGGTTAATAAATAAACAGCGACTACCGATGCAGATTCACGACAGTCCCACTTTCTCCCGAGAAATGTAGGAAAATTCCTTGCAATTTCGGCCCCAACTTCCGTTAATTTTACAACGGTCCTGCCCATAATGCGCAGTGGGATGTGTCACAATTCTCCAGTCCTGACAACATCCTCGTAAATCTCCTCTGCACCCTCTCTAGTGCGATCACAGTTTCAGCATCAAACACTCCTCAACTCAGGTATTGCGCAGGTTAGATGTAGCGTAGAGTTCCCTCGACACCATCCAGCCAAGCACCCGTGACAATACAAAAAAACACCCCAGCTCGATGGCGAGTGAACTTGTATCGTATAAACTTGTATCGAACCTTGGTCGGACCACACTTGGAGCACTGGGTACAATTCTGGTGGCGGAAACAGAATCCGGGCCGATGATTGGCTGATCCACTGTCCACGTGATCACGACTTGGGCACCGGCGTAGAATAAAGATGATTGGCTGGTGTGAGTTAACAGGCAGTGACCACACTCCGCCAGGCAGTGCCTCTGTGTGTTGTGCTCTTGGGTTTAAAAACAAAACAAGCGCCTATTTTTAGGTTAGGGCAGGGGCCCTCTGGGAGCGCAGCAATATTTACAGGCGGGTCCCTGTGGGATGCGTCAGTATTTACAAGGGAGCGCTGGGAGGGTGACAGATTGGCAGAGGGTCCCTGTGGAGCGTATCAATATTTGCAGGAGGTCCCCGTGAATATTACCACACTCCCAGGCAACATTCCCCACAAGTTGCATGCGCACGTGGCCACACCTCAATTGAAAGGTCTGACACACAGCCCGGGGACTCCCTGTAAATACTGACACACTCCCGGGGAACCCCTGTAAATACAAACACACCCCCGGGAACTCCTGTAAATACTGACACACTGACCGGGGACCTCCTGTAAATGCTGACACACTGCCCGGGGACCCCTGTAAATACTGACACACTCCCCAGGAACCCCCTGTAAATACTGACACACTCCCCAGGAACCCCCTGTAAATACTGACACACTCCCCGGGGACCCCCTGTAAATACTGACACACTCGAGGACCCTCGGTAAATACTGACACACTCCCCAGGGACCTCCTGTAAATACTGACACACTCCCGGGGACCCCCTGTAAATACTGACACACTCCCGGGACCCCCTGTAAATACTTACACACTCCCCGGGGACCACCCCTGTAAATACTGACACACTCCCGGGGACACCCTGTAAATATTGACGCTCTCCCAGGGACCCCCCTGTAAATACTGACACACTCCCGGGGGACCACCCCTGTAAATACTGACACACTCCCGGGGACACCCTGTAAATATTGACGCTCTCCCAGGGACCCCCCTGTAAATACTGACACACTCCCCTGGGACCTCCTGTAAATACTGACACACTCCCGGGGACCCCCTGTAAATACTGACACACTCCCGGGGACCCCCTGTAAATACTGACACACTCCCGGGGACCCCCCTGTAAATACTGACACACTCCCGGGGACACCCTGTAAATACTGACACACTCCCGGGGACCCCCTGTAAATAATGACACACTCCCAGGGACCCCCTGTAAATACTGACACACTCCCGGGGACCCCCTGTAAATACCGACACACACCCGGAGACACTGTGTAAATACTGACACACTCCCGGGGACACCCTGTAAATACTGACAGTCTCCCAGGGACCCCCCTGTAAATACTGACACACTCCCGGGGACCCCCTGTAAATACTGACACACTCCCGGGGACCCCCCTGTAAATACTGACACACTCCCGGGGACACCCTGTAAATACTGACACACTCCCGGGGACCCCCTGTAAATAATGACACACTCCCAGGGACCCCCTGTAAATACTGACACACTCCCGGGGACCCCCTGTAAATACCGACACACACCCGGAGACACTGTGTAAATACTGACACACTCCCGGGGACACCCTGTAAATACTGACAGTCTCCCAGGGACCCCCCTGTAAATACTGACACACTCCCGGGGACCCCCTGTAAATACTGACACACTCCCGCGGACCCCCTGTAAATAATGACACACTCCCGGGGACCCCCTGTAAATACTAACACACTCCCGGGGATCCCCTGTAAATAGACACACTCCTGGGGGATCCCCTGTAAATAGACACACTCCCGGGGACCACCTGTAAATACTGACATGCTCCCGGGGACTCCCTGTAAATACTGACGCACTCCCGGGGACTCCCTGTAAACACTGACACACTCTTGGGGTCCACCTGTAAACACTGACACACTCTTGGGGACCCCCTGTAAATACAGACACACTCCCAGGGACCACCTGTAAATACAGACACACACCCGGGGACCCCCTGTAAATACTGACACACTCCCCAGGACCCCCTGTAAATACTGACACACTCCCCAGGACCCCCTGTAAATACTGACACACTCCCCAGGACCCCCTGTAAATACTGACACACTCCCCAGGACCCCCTGTAAATACTGACACACTCCCGGGGGTACCCCTGTAAATACTGACACACTGCCGGGGGTACCCCTGTAAATACTGACACCCTCCCGGGGGTACCCCTGTAAATACTGACACACTCCCGGGGACTCCCTGTAAATACTGACACACACCCGGGGACCCCCTGTAAATAGTGACACACTCCCGGGGACCCCCTGTAAATACTGACACACTCTTTGGGTCGTGCTCTTGGGTTTAGAAGCAAAAAAAGAGCCTATTTTTAGGTTAGGGCAGTGGCCCTCTGGGAGCGCAGCAATATTTACAGGCGGGTCCCTGTGGGATGCGTCAGTATTTACAAGGGAGCGCTGGGAGGTTGACAGATTGGCAGAGGGTCCCTGTGGAGCGTGTCAGTATTTGCAGGAGGTCCCCGTGAATATTGCCACACTCCCAGGCAACATTCCCCACAAGTTGCATGAGTACGTGGCCACACCTCAATCGAAAGGTCTGACACACTCCCGGGGACCCCCTGTAAATACTGACACACTCCCCGGGGACCCCCTGTAAATACTGACACACTCCCCGGGAACCCCCTGTAATTACAGACAAACTCTCGGGGACCCCATGTAAATACTGACACACTCCCAGGGACTCTCTGTAAACACTGATGCACTCCCGGGGACCCCCCTGTAAATACTGACACACTCCCCAGGGAACCCCCTGTAAATACTGACACACTCCCCGGGGACCTCCTGTAAATACTGACACTCCCCGGGAACACCCTGTAAATACTGACACACTCCCTGGGACCCCCTGTAAATACTGACACACTCCCGGGGACTCCCTGTAAATACTGACACACTCCCGGGGACCCCCTGTAAATACTGACACACTCCCGGGGACCCCCTGTAAATACTGACACACTCCCCGGGGACCTCCTGTAAATACTGACACACTCCCGGGGACCTCCTGTAAATACTGACACTCCCCGGGAACACCCTGTAAATACTGACACACTCCCTGGGACCCCCTGTAAATACTGACACACTCCCGGGGACTCCCTGTAAATACTGACACACTCCCGGGGACCCCCTGTAAATACTGACACACTCCCGGGGACCCCCTGTAAATACTGACACACTCCCCGGGGACCTCCTGTAAATACTGACACACTCCCGGGGACCTCCTGTAAATACTGACACTCCCCGGGAACACCCTGTAAATACTGACACACTCCCTGGGACCCCCTGTAAATACTGACACACTCCCGGGGACTCCCTGTAAATACTGACACACTCCCGGGGACCCCCTGTAAATACTGACACACTCCCGGGGACCCCCCTGTAAATACGGACACTCCCAGAGACCCCCTGTAAATACTGACACACTCCCCGGGACCCCCTGTAAATACTGAAGAACTAGGACCAGGAATCGGTCATACAGCCCCTCGAGCCTGCTCCGCCGTTCAGTGTTATCATGAATGCCAGGGGTTAAGTTAGGAGGAAAGATTACACAAACTAGGCTTGTACACCCTGGAATTTAAGGAGTGATCTAATCGAAGTTTTCAAAATATCAAGGGGAACAGATTGGACCTAAAAAAGATAGAACAGGGTACTTTCTAAATGGTGAAAAGCTAAAAGCAGTGGAGGTCCAAAGAGACTTGGGAGGTCCAGGTACATAGATCATTAAAATGTCATGAACAGGTACAGAAAATATTCAAAAAGGCTAACGGAATGCTGGATGTGGGAGAATCATGGAGAGGGGAGAAAATCGGGAAAAAAAAGTAAATAAATACAAGCCTCGCTACTGTCGTTCTGCTTTATGCTTTAGAGCTGCAGGCAAGGCCGAATTTGGGGCAGCCATTTTGTACGGGGGAACACGCGCGTCATGATGGAGCAGCCATTTTGTATGGGGGCACGTGTCACGACGGGGCAGCCATTTTGTACGGGGTGCTTGCATCATGATGGGGCAGCCATTTTGAGCAGGGGGCATGCGCGTCACGACGGGGAAGCCATTTTGTATGGGGGCACGCGTCACGACGGGGCAGCCATTTTGTACCGGGAGGCTCGCGTCATGACGGGGCAGCCATTGTGTACGGGGGGAACGCGTCACGACGGGGCAGCCATTTCATGTGGGGCGCCGCTCGTCCAGTGACACTACCCCCCGGATTGATGAACGGCGAAATCCACCCATGATCCTCCGCCACCCTGTTCGTGAAGATCGGCGGCGCGAACTTCGCGGCGCCACGGGAGCAGCGCGCCGGTTTCCTTGACGTGATTCGGCCAAACCGACGTGAAAGATGGCGGGATTTCCAGCAGCAAATTCCGCCCGGCGCCAATCGAGTATCCGCCATCTTTCGTGCCGGTTGAAAAAAAAAATCACACTGGCAGCAGACCGCTCAGATCGAATGAGTCGCCGTGGCGTGTTCCCGCTAATTGCGTCCGTTTGAGGGGCTATAATATAGCTCTTAAAATTAAACTGGTTCTTTTAGGCGCAAGGGCACTGACATGAATCTCGTCATTCATGTGGAAATGACTTATGAAATAATACTGGGTGGCCTGCTGGTGGCGCTGTACAGGGAAAGTATAAATACTCGGGCATGGGCCCAGCTTGCTCAGGACATTCTTTAACAGGGACTAGTGAAGGACACAACTAGATCTCCATGTTGAAAAACAGTTGATTAAAGCTTTGTTTAATACTCAGACCAAGTGCCCAGTAGTTTTCTTCCGTCAGACACTAATCGACACCTTTTAAAAGCCTTTTAAACATAATCTTATTTTAATTGACTAAGGAACTGAGTGCTGTGCCCCAGTATAACTAACAAATGGGTCTGTGTTGTTCGTTAAAGTCATTTTCAGTGATTTAAAATCGGGTTACTCGCAGGAGGTGAACAAGAAACACTGATTAAAAAATGCTTATTTTTTTGTGATAAACCCATTTTCAGCTGCTTGAATCAAACTGCGCCCAGTTACCGCTCTTAACTCTATCCAGGAATATTCTTTAAAAGCAAGACATTCTTTTTCAAAGAAAGTTGCGTTCTGTAACGCTGCCCGATCGCGCCGGTGCCGGGGGCAGGTTTTGCGTTCGCCGGTACGCAGATGAGTTTGAGCGGAAACCCGAGAGAGAGAAAAATAAAACACTTCTTAAAATGGGAGTATATTCGGTTGCAAATCGCGGCTGGCGCACCGGGCACGCCTAAAGCAGAAAGTCGCCCCCAGTGTCTGCGCCTCGTCTGTCTTCAGCCGGTATTCCTACCGCGTCGCACACGGCAACCGCGAGCGACACGCCGACATTCGTATCGCTGTCTCCCTTTCTGTCAGACGTCCGATTGCAAAGTAGAATCTGTGTGTTCTTGAGGCTGTGCGTGTGTGTGACATTACCGAGGCAAACTGGATTAGCTCTAAACCCAGGAATACGAAGAGTTATAGAGACCTTCAGAGCTACGAGCTCAGCAATTGTTGTCGGCAGCGCTCGCAGATGAACACTTGATGCGCTCGTACAACAGAGGCCTTAGAAAGGGGACAGAGGAGGTCCACCAGGACGTGACCAGGGAGGGGGGACTTCAGTTATGGGGAGAGGTTGGAAAAGTTGGGACTGTTCTCCTTGGATCAGAGAAGGTGAAGAGATGACCTAATCGAGGTTTATAGGATGTTGAGAGAAAGAACAAAAGACTTGCATTTCTACAGCGCCTTTCACGACCACCGGACGCCTCAAAGCACTTTTTGAAGTGTAGTCACTGTTGTAATGTAGGAAACGCGGCAGCCAATTTGTGCAAAGCAAGCTCCCACAAACAGCAATGCGATAATGACCAGATCATCTTTTTTAGTTATGTTGGTTGAAGGGTAAATATTGGCCCCAGGACCTTGGGGAGAAATCCCCTGCTCTTCTTCGAAATACTGGCCATGGGATCTTATACGTCCACCTGAGAGGGCAGAGCGGGACTCCCTCAGTACAGCCCCTCCGACAGTGTGGCGCTCCCTCAGTACAGCCCCTCCGACAGTGTGGCGCTCCCTCATTACTGCCCTCCAACAGTGCGGCACTCCCTCAGTACTACCCCTCCAACAGTGCGGCGCTCCCTCAGTACTGCCCCTCCGACAGTGCGGCGCTCCCTCAGTACTGCCCCTCCGACAGTGCGGCACTCCCTCAGTACTGCCCCTCCGACAGTGCGGCGCTCCCTCAGTACTGGCCCCCCCTCAGTACTGCCCCCCCCCCCGACAGTGCGGCACTCCCTCAGTACTGCCCCTCCGACAGTGCGGCGCTCCCTCAGTACTGCCCCTCCGACAGTGCGGTGCTCCCTCATTACTGACCTCCGACAGTGCGGCACTCCCTCAGTACTGCCCCTCCGACAGTGCGGCGCTCCCTCATTACTGCCCCTCCGACAGTGTGGCGCTCCCTCAGTACTGCCCCCCGACAGTGCGGCGCTCCCTCAGTACTACCCCTCCGACAGTGCGGCGCTCCCTCAGTACCGCCCCTCCGACAGTGCGGCGCTCCGTCAGTACTGCCCCTCCGACAGTGCGGCGCTCCCTCAGTACTGCCCCTCCGACAGTGCGGCGCTCCCTCAGCACTGCACTGGAGTGTCTGCCTAGCTTCATGTGCTCAAGTCCCTGGAGTAGGACTTGAACCCACGACCTTCTGACTCCGAGGAGAGTGCGCTACCCACTGCGCCACGGCTGACACTGTTTTGTGAGCAGATAAGAGGAAAACCATTCCCAATTCTCTCCTCCTCTTCCCACCCTCACACCTCCCGACTCCTGGGAATGCGCCGACTCTTACGGGGGTTAGAGCTTCGGGAGCTGTGCTCAGTTGGCCATTTCCCACATGAGTTTTGACTGGGAATGTTGCCAGGGTATTTGACAGCTCGGGATATCATAGCCGCGGCAAATCTTCTCCTCGCCTGACGTCCACACGTGTACGTTCCAGCAACAGTCACTGATATCGATTCAGAGTGAAAAAACCCAGGAGCACTGAAGCAACTTCTGGGACTCCATATGCTACCCTGGCGATGATCAGGAAACCACCAGTGACCGGAGATTGAAACTGGGACCTACCTGTCTTTTAAAAAATTATTTGTTTATTCCTGGGATGTGAGCGTCGCTGGCGAGGCCCAGCATTTATTGCCCATCCCTAATTGCCCTTGAGAAGGTGGTGGTGAGCCGCCTTCTTGAACCACTGCAGTCCGTGTGGTGAAGGTTCTCCCACAGCGCTGTCAGGGAGGGAGTTCCAGGATTTTGACCCAACGACGATGAAGGAACGGCCGATATATTTCCAAGTCAGGATGGTGTGTGACTTGGCGGGGAACTTGGAGGTGGTGGTGTTCCCGTGCGCCTGCTGCCCTTGTCCTTCGAGGTGGAAGAGGTCGCGGGTTTGGGAGGTGCTGCTGAAGAAGCCTTGGCGAGTTGCTGCAGTGCATCTTGTAGATGGTACACACTGCAGTCACGGTGCGCCGGTGGTGGAGGGAGTGAATGTTTAAGGCGGTGGACAGGGTGCCGATCAAGCGGGCTGCTTTGTCCTGGATGGTGTCGAGCTTCTTGAGTGTTGTCGGAGCTGCACTCATCCAGGCAAGTGGAGAGTATTCCATCACACTCCTGACTTGTGCCTTGTAGACGGTGGAAAGGTTTTGGGGAGTACTGGATGGCTCAGTAACAAAGTGGACGATGCATTAACTCACTAAGCCATTGGAGTGGGCCAGTTTGAGCTCCTTAAGTACTGGTGGCTTTGTATTCACTTGCATTCGAGGCTTGCATTGCCTAATATGGGTGGATACCACCAACTGCCGCATGCTGCATGCGGGATGTTAATATGTCTGTCCTTAATGCCATTGATTGGATGAGTCCTTTGATTCCTGGAAGGCCCATAGATCCTGCTCTTCGCTTTGATTCACTCCAATTGCATAATCCACTTTGAAACTCTGGTCCCACAGAACGCAGTGATGTTGTCTTGTTTTCTCACATCAGACGAGTATTTACAAGTAAGACATTTTATTAAAGCTTTGAGTTCGGGGGGGGAGGAAAACTGTCTTCACAGATTTCACTCCATAAATAAATGAATTATGTAGAAAAACATTTTTACGTTAATTAAGCGTGGAGCCAAGTCTCCAGAGGTGACGTCATTTAGCTCCTTCCCTTACCCGCAAGGCTTGTTGTTTCTCTGCTGCATTCTCTTATTTAGTGCTGACAGATTTCTCGGAGGACTCTGTTCTCATCCTCGTTTTCAAATCCCTCCGTGGCCCTCGCGCCGCCCCCCCCTCCCTATCTCTGTAACTTCCTCCAGCCCCTCACCCCTCCCAGATCTCTGCGCTCCTCCAATTCCAGCCTCTTCCGTATCCCCCCCCCCCCCGATTTCCATCGCTCCACCATTGGCGGCCGTGCCTTCAGCTGCCTGGGGCCCTGAGCTCTGGAATTCCCTCCCTAAACCTCTCCGCCTCTCTCTCCTCCTTTAAGACGCTCCTTAAAACCGACCTCATTGACCAAGCTTTGACCCACTCTGGCCTCTCCGTCCTCGGCCTCTTGCACTGTTCCACGGAAGCTCAGCGTAAGCTCGAGGAACAGCACCTCATCTTTCGATTCGGCACTTTACAGCCTTCTGGACTCAACATTGAGTTCAACAATTTCAGACCATAAATTCTGCCCCAGCTTCGTTTTTTTCGCATTTTTTTTTCTCTCTCTCACATGGCAGCTGTCGATCATTCTGCCAGTGCCATTCACAGTTCATCTAGAGCCATCCTTTGTTTCTTAACTTGTCCCATTACCATCTCCTTTTGCCTTGCACCATCACCTCTTTTGTCTCTTAATCTCTCCCGCCTTCCATCCTATCACAGACCTTCCCTTTTGTTCTTTCCTTCCCTCCCCCTCCCTCTCCCTGCCCCTACACTTGCTTAAAAACCTGTTACATAGAAACATAGAAGATAGGAGCAGGAGTCGGCCATTCGGCCCCTCGAGCCTGCTCCGCCATTCAATGAGATCATGGCTGATCATCCAAACTCAGTACGATAGCCTCATCTTCCGATTAGGCACTTTGCAGCCTTCCGGACTCAATATCGAGTTCAACAATTTCAGATCATAACCTCGGCCCCTGTTACTTTCTAACTTATATTTTTTTCCACCCCTTTGTGTTTTGGGTCCTCCTTCCCCCCCCCCACCCCCTTTCCTTTTTTTTCTCTCTCCCACCTGGCAGCTGTCTCTTATCCTGCCAGTACACTTCACACCTAATCTCAGCTGTCTTTTGTCTCCACCGGCCTATTAACATCTCGTCTGGTTTTGAATACCTTTTATTGTCTCTTTTACTTCTTTTGTTCTATCGCAGCCCTGCCTTCGATCTATTTTATTTCCTTTCCAGTTTTGAAAAAGGGTTTCGACCCGAAACGCCGACTCTAATTTCTCTCCATGGATGTTGCCTGACCTGCTGAGTTTTTCCAGCATTTTCTGTTGTTATATCCAAACTCAGTACCCTGTCCCTGCCTTCTCCCCATATCCCTAGATCCCTTTAGCCTTAAGAAATATATCTAACTCCTTCTTGAATATATTTAATGAATTGGCCTCAACTGCCTTCTGTGGTAGAGAATTCCACAGGTTCACCACTCTCTGGGTGAAGAAATTCCTCCTCATCTCTGTCCTAAATGGTTTACCCCTTATCTTTAGACTGTGACCCCTGGTTCTGGACTCCCCCGCCATCGGGAACATCCTTCCTGCATCTAGTCTGTCTAGTCCTGTTAGAATTTTATAAGTTTCAATGAGATCCCCTCTCATTCTTCTAAACTCCAGCGAATATAAGCCCAATCGACCCAATCTTTCCTCATACGTCATTCCTGCCATCCCAGGTATCAGTCTGGTGAATCTTCGCTGTACTCCCTCCATGGCAAGAACATCCTTCCTCAGATAAGCTGACCAAAACTGCACACAATTTTTTCATCTCCAACTTTTTCCAGATCTGACGAAAGGTCATCGACCTGAAACGTTAACTCTGTTTCTCTCTCCACAGATGCTGCCTGACCTGCTGAGTATTTCCAGCATTCTCTCTTTTTACCTCAGATTTCCAGCATCTGCAGTATTTTGCTTTTGCCCTAATATCTCCTTGTGGGGCTCGGTGTCAAATTTGGTTTGATGATCGCTCCTGGGGTTCACTTTACTACGTTAAAGGCGCCATACAAACGCAAGGTGTTGTTGGGCCTGTCGAGCCTGTGCCGGCTCTTGGATGGAGCGGTCCCGCTCAGTCCCACGTCCCGCCCGCTGTTTGTCCGTAACCCTGTGAGCTCCTCGTCCTCCATCACCCGCCCAACTCCCTCTGAAAATTCTTGGGGCAATCGGCTTCCGCCATCTTTTTCAAGACTGAGCGTTCCAGACCAACGTTCTCCGTCCGCCGCGCGGCTCTCCGCCGGTCCCGCGCATCCCGGGGCCCGTCTCCGCAGGGTTAAAGTTCGCGCGCGCTCCAATCTCTGAATGGGCCGCCCGGGCCCGAAAAAAAAAATGACGTGGGGGGGGGGAAACATTGTCGCAGATCCCCGACAGCTCCCCGAGTGTAAACGTTTCCCCTCACCTCCCCTCAAGATCTTTTCCCAATGATTTGGAATCTGAGCCCTCTGGTTACTGATCGAGGGAATAGTTTTTCTCTTATCTGCTCCAGCAAGGCCTCTCATCTTGAAAACCTCTATTAGGTCACCTTCTCTGTTCCAAGGAGAACAGTCCGAACTTCTCCAACCTCATCTCAGCGCTGAAGTTCCCCATCCCTGGTAAACCTCCTCTGTACCTTTCCTAAGGCCTTTGCTCAGCAGGATTCCATGGGATTTACAGCACAGAAACAGGCCATTCGGCCCAACCAGTCCATGCCGGCGTTTATGCTCCACTCAAGCCTCCTCCCGTCTTTCCTCATCTAAATCTATCAGCATAACCCTCTATTCCCTTCTCCCTCATATGCTTGTCCAACCTCCCCTTAAATGCATCTATACTATTCGCCTCAACCACTCCCTGTGGTAGCGAGTTCCACATTCTCACCACTCTCTGGGTAAAGAAGTTTCTCCTGAATTCCCTATTGGGTTTATTAGTGACGATCTTATATTGATGGCCCCTAGTTCTGGTCTCCCCCACAAGTGGAAACATCTTCTCTACGTCGACCCTATTGAACCCTTTCGTAATCTTGAAGAACTCGATCAGGTCACCCCTCAGCCTTTTCTGTTTTTTCTGGAGAAAAGAGCCCCAGCCCCAGTATATGCTTGATATGTCCCAAGTCCCATTCAATTAATAGTTTACATAAAATTACATCGGATATATGGCACAGAAACAGGGCATTCGGCCCAACCAGTCCGTGCCGGCGTTTATGCTCCACTCGAGCCTCCTCTCGTCTTTCCTCATCTCACTATCAGCGTAACCCTCTATTCCCTTCTCGCTCATGTGCTTGTCGAGCTTCCCCTTAAACACATCTCTGCTATTCGCCTCAACCACTCCCTGTGGTAGCGAGTTCCACTTTCTCACCACTCTCTGGGTAAAGTAGTTTCTCCTGAATTCCCTACAAAGGCATCACGCGTTCATCTGCGAGCGCTGCCGAGAACAATTGCCGAGCTCGTACCTCTGAAGGTCTCTTCGATTCTTCATATTCCTGGGCTTGGAGCTGAAAGGTGTAAGCCTTTCTCTTTCTACTGTTCAGACCTCGAGAATTACGAATTAGCTTAACAATGACAGTCAAGGATGTGATCAATAAAATTGGTCTTTATTCACACTATAGTTCAAAATTCGAGTGTGCATCGAAGCACCTTTGCCAATAAATTCAAAGAATTCTCGGCAATGAATATGCCTGCAACTTATTAATTCAAACATACATAAAAGTACCCCTTTAACAACATCTAAGGACAGAGATGAGGAGGAATTTCTTCACCCAGAGAGTGGTGAACCTGTGGAATTCTCTACCACAGAAGGCAGTAGAGGCCAATTCATTAAATATATTCAAGAAGGAGTTAGATATATTTCTTAAGGCTAAAGGGATCAAGGGATATGGGGAGAAAGCAGGGACAGGGTACTGAGTTTGGATGATCAGCCATGATCTCATTAAATGGCAGGACAGGCTCGAGGGGCTGAATGGCCTACTACTCCTGCTCCTATCTTCTATGTTTCTATATTATGTCCGACTTTCATACATACTCCTTTCTCTCTGGGTGATCGGTCCAGGGAAATTGTAAGTTGAAACACAGACTGGTCAGCTTTCTCAGCTCATTCTTCCTCCTGCTCTGCCTTCTGGGCTTCTTCTGAATCCTTCTTGGTTCCTTTGGCATTCCTTCTGAATTTTGAATCTCCTGCCCCTGGGTTACTTCCATTATCTCACTCTCTGCCTCCCTCTGATAGGTCAGTTTCACTCCAAACCTTCCCTGATTGCAGTTCCTTCCGCATGACACGTTCCTGTTCCTGTGAGATGCGTGGGGGGCGGGACTTCCTTGCCAATCACATTCTTCCTTCTTGTCCATGTAGCCTCTCAAACAAAGAACACATACTGACCGCCAGGCAAAGGACCCCCTGCTGACTTCCACCATATTGTGTCTTCACAAACAAAGAACACCTGCCAATTTCCTACATTTTGAATCTGTCCCTAATCAACTCACGTCTCGTTCGCAATTTCGATCTCCATATGGTAGCAGCGGTTTTATTACAATTTTCAGAATCTTACAAAGGTGCTATATAAATGCAAGTCTTTCTTTCTTCATCTTGAAAACCTCGATTAGGTCACCTCTTCACCTTCTCTGTTCCAAGGAGAACAGTCCCAACTTTTCCAACCTCTCCCCATAACTGAAGTCCCCCCTCCCTGGTCATGTCCTGGTGGACCTCCTCTGTCCCCTTTCTAAGGCCTCTGTTGTACGAGCGCTTCAAGTGTTCATCTGCGAGCGCTGCCAAGAACAATTGCTGAGCTAGTACCTCTGAAGGTCTCTTCGACTCTACGTATTCCTGGGCTTAGAGCTAATCCAGTTTACCTCGGTAATGTCACACACACTCACAGCTTCAAGAACACACAGATTCTACTTTGCAATTGGAAGTCTGACAGAAAGGGAGACAGCGATACGATTGTCGGCGTGTCGCTTAGGGTTGCCATGCGCGACGCGGTAGGAATACCGGATGAAGACAGACGAGGTGCAGACACTGGGGGCGAGTTTCTGCTTCGGGCGTGCCCGGCACGCCGGCCGCGATTTGCGACCGAAGATACTCCCGTTTTAAGAAGTGTTTTTTTCCGCTCTCTCTCTCTCAGGTTTCCGCTCAAACTCATTTGCGTACTGGCGAACGCAAAGCCTGCCCCCGGGACTGGCGCGATCGGGCAGCGTTACAGAACTCAACTTTCTTTGAAAAAGAATGTCTTGCTTTTAAAGAATATTCCTGGATAGAGTTAAGAGTGGTAACTGGGCGCAGTTTGATTCAAGCAGCTGAAAATGGGTTTATCAGAAAAAAATAAGCATTTTTTAATCAGTGTGTCTCGTTCACCTCCTGCGAGTAACCCGATTTTAAATCACTGAAAATGACTTTAATGAACGACACAGACCGATTTTCCAGTTATACTGGGGCACAGCACTCAGTTCCTTAGTCAATTAAAAAAGAAAGTTAATATTTAAAAGGCTTTTTAAAGGTGTCGATTCGTCTCCTTGCGCCCAAAAGAACCGGTTTAATTTTAAGAGCCTGGTTTTTGTGGGCGGGGCCGGCCTCCAGTGCGATTTTTTTCAGCCGGCGCTAAAGATGGCGGCACCGCGATTGGCGCCGGGCGTGACTTGCGCTTGAAATTCCGCCATCTTTCGCGCGGGTTTGGCCGAATGGCGGGCCAATGGCGCTGAACGAAAAGACGGCCACCCAGTGGAAACTCCAGGCCAGAGAGTCGCAATCCCCCACCATCAACATCCTGGGGGTCTCCATTGGCCAGAAACTTAACTGGACCAGCCACATAAATACTGTGGCAACAAGAGCAGGTCAGAGGCTGGGTATTCTGCGGCGAGTGTCTCACCTCCTGACTCCCCAAAGCCTTTCCACCATCTACAAGGCACAAGTCAGGAGTGTGATGGAATATTCTCCACTTGCCTGGATGAGTGCAGCTCCAACAACACTCAAGAAGCTCGACACCATCCAGGACAAAGCAGCCCGCTTGATTGGCACCACACCCACCACCTGAAACATTCACTCCCTCCACCACCGGCGCACCGTGGCTGCAGTGTGTACCATCTACAAGATGCACTGCAGCAACTCGCCAAGGCTTCTTCGGCAGCACCTCCCAAACCCGCGACCTCTTCCACCTAGAAGGACAAGGGCAGCAGGCGCACGGGAACACCGTCACCTCCAAGTTCCCCTCCAAGTCACACACCATCCTGACTTGGAAATATATCGGCCGTTCCTTCATCGTCGCTGGGTCAAAATCCTGGAACTCCCTCCCTAACAGCACTGTGGGAGCACCTTCACCACACGGACTGCAGCGGTTCAAGAAGGCGGCTCACCACCACCTTCTCAAGGGCAATTAGGGATGGGCAATAAATGCTGGGCCTTGCCAGCGACGCCCACATCGCAGAAACGAAGTAAAAAAAAATGCTTTTCTCCAAGTCTCTGGGAACAGAACCTGAGGCCATTCAGGTTCCCAAAGATTCTCCACGTTCCAACTCTGCGGGGATGGTACCAGCGGTAACTTAATGCATAGCCCTGGGACTGGCGCGAAGAAGCGACTTGTAAAAGATGGTTGGACCATCACTCTTCCTGTGCTGGGAAGTTTTACGCAGGTAACATAGCTCTTCCTCACCAGTTCACCTCTCCCTTCAGATTGGCAGCAAGATATGGTTCCCATGGTGCCAGGCATGCTATGGTACCTTGGTCAAGTGGCCAATCTGAATGTTATCAGGCTAGGTAAGAACATAAGAAATAGGAGGAGGCCATTCAGCCCCTCGAGCCTGCTCCGCCATTCAATGAGATCATGGCTGATCTTCCACCTCAACTCCGCCTTCCCGCCCGATCCCCATATCCCTTGATTCCCTTAGAGCCTTACTAAATTCCACAGATTTACGACCCTCTGAGAGAAGAAATTCCTCCTCATCTCAGTTCTAAAAGGGCGACCCTTTATTCTGAAACTACACCCCCGAGTTCTAGATTTCCCCCCGAGGGGAAACATCCTCTCTGCATCTATCCTGTTGAGCCCCCTCAGTATCTTATATGTTTCAATAAGATCCCCTCTCATTCTTCTAAATTCCAATGAGTATCGGCCCAACCTGCTCAACCTTTCCTCATAAGTCAACCCCTTCATCTCTGGAATCAATCTAGTGAATCGTCTCTGAACTGCTTCCAATGCAAGTATATCCTTCCTTAAATAAGGAGATAAAAACTGTACGCAGTACTCCAGGTGTGGTCTCACCGATACCCTGTACAGTTGTAGCAGGTCTTCCCTGCTTTTATACACCAACACCCCCTTACAATAAAGGCCAACATTCCATTTGCCTTTTTGATTGCTTGCTGTACCTGCATGCTAACTTTTCGTGTAGGTCAGTAAGGACAGGGTGATAGGTGAGTCGGACATGGAGCCGGATAGGAGACGGTACAATCTTCTGCATCCGCCCACCCATTTTGGAATTGCATTTCCAAAGATGTCTTGCTGCTTAGGATAAAAAAAGCAGTTTTCTGTCTCTTGATGTCCTTAATCTGTTTTTTTAAAAGAAGCCCGAGACTTAAACGATAATTTGTATTTAGCCAACCATTATCTCGCTCCTTCAATGTAATGAAATGCCGCAAGCATTTATGACTATGTGCAAGGAGAGAGGGGGAAGGGATCTTCAAAGTCCTCGCCATCCAGACATGGTGCAGCCATAGAGTCATAGAGTTATACAGCACAGAAAGAGGCCCTTCGGCCCATCGTGTCCGCGCCGGCCATCAAGCCCTGTCTATTCTAATCCCATTTTCCAGCACTTGGTCCGTAGCCTTGTATGCTATGGTGTTTCAAGTGCTCATCTAAATGCTTCTTGAATGTTGTGAGGGTTCCTGCCTCTACCACCCTTTCAGGCAGTGAGTTCCAGATTCCAACCACCCTCTGGGTGAAAAAGTTTTTCCTCAAATCCCCTCTAAACCTCCTGCCCCTTACCCTGAAACTCTGCCCCCTGGTTATTGACCTCTCTACTAAGGGGAAAAGTTCCTTTCTGTCTACCCTATCTATGCCCCTCATAATTTTGTACACCTCAATCAGGTCCCCCCTCAGCCTTCTCTGCTCTAAGGAAAACAACCCCAGCTTGTCCAGTCTCTCTTCATAGCTGAAGCGCTCCAGCCCAGGTAACATCCTGATGAATCTCCTCTGCACCCTCTCCAAAGCAATCACATCCCTCCTATAGTGTGGCGACCAGAACTGCACACAGTATTCCAGCTGTGGCCTAACTAACGTTTTGTACAGCTCCATCATAACCTCCCTGCTCTTATATTCTATGCCATGCACATCACTGACCTATGCCTGCATTGACGCAATCTCCTCGCGAGGCTTCACCAAGCTGAAAACAGACGCGGCATATCAGTGAGACAAATTTACAGGACGTGAGTTCGGCATAGGATCGCAGAATAGCGTAGCACAGAAGTAGGCCATTCGGCCCATCAAGCCTGCCCCGGCTCTTTTGAAGAGCAATCCAGTTAGTCCCACTCCCCCGCTCTTTCCCCATATCCCTGCAATTTATTCTCCTTCCAATATTTATCCAATTCCCTTTTGAAGGCTACTATTGAATCTGTGTCCACCGCCCTATCAGGCAGCACTTTCCAAATCCTCACCACTCGCTGCGTAAAAAGGTTTTTCCTCGTGTCGCCTCTGGTTCTTTTGCCAATCGCCTTAAATCTGGGCCCTCTGGTCATTGACCCTTCCGCCATTGGGAACAGTTTCTCCTTATTTACTTTATCTAAACCCTTCATGATTTTGAACACCTCTATCAAATCTCAGCATGGCTGAAGAGATAAGTTAAGTGGTGGCTTTTGAAGGAGACAAAGGGAGCAAGGCATAGCAGGTGAAGAAGGAAAAAAGGAACAAGACTTGTATTTCTCCAGCGCCTTTCACGACCACTGGATGTCCCAAAGCACTTCACAGCCAATGAAGTACTTTTTGAAGTGGGGTCACTGTTGTAATGTAGGAAACGCGGCAGCCAATTTGCGCACAGCAAGCTCCCACAAATAGCAATGTGATAATGACCGGATCATCTGTTTTTAATGATGTTGATTGATAGATAAATATTGGGCCCAGGGCACCGGGGAGAACTCCCCCTGCTTTTTTTCCCAATAGTGCCATGGGATCTTTTACATCCACCTGAGAGGGCAGACAGGGCCTGGGATCAACGTCTCGTCTGAAAGACGGCACCTCCGACAGTGTAGCGCTCCCTCAATGCTGCCCCTCCGACAGCGCAGCGCTCCCTGAGTACTGACCCTCCGACAGTGCAGCGCTCCCTCAATGCTGCCCCTCCGACAGTGCGGCGCTCCCTCAGTACTGCCCCTCCAACAGTGCAGCACTCCCTCAGTACTGCCCCTCCGACAGTACTGCCCCTCCAACTGTGCGGCGCTCCCTCAGTACTGCCCCTTCGACAGTGCGGCGCTCCCTCAGTACTGCCCCTCCGACAGTGCGGTGCTCCCTCAGTGCTGCCCCTCCGACAGTGCGGTGCTCCCTCAATACTGCCCCGCCAACAGTGCAGCGCTCTCTCAGTACTGCCCCTCCGACAGTGCGGTGCTCCCTCAGTACTGCCCCTCCGACAGTGCGGTGCTCCCTCAGTACTGCCCCTCCGACAGTGCAGCGCTCTCTCAGTACTGCCCCTCCGACAGTGCGGTGCTCCCTCAGTACTGCCCCTCCGACAGTGCAGCGCTCTCTCAGTACTGCCCCTCCGACAGTGCGGTGCTCCCTCAGTACTGCCCCTCCGACAGTGCGGTGCTCCCTCAGTACTGCCCCTCCGACAGTGCGGTGCTCCCTCAGTACTCGCACTGGGTTTGCCAGCCTAGCTTTCTGTGCTCAAGAAGGTTGAATTCTTTGCCAGCAAAGGTGGAGCGCTGGAAGAAGGAGGACACTGTCAGGAAAGTGGGGGGCGGGAGGGGGCGGGGTCCATGCTAGCACGTCGGGCTGGAGAAGGTTGCAAACTAAGGCGGGACGAGGGCTTGGAGGAATTCAGAAATGAGGCTGAAGATTTTAAAGTTGAGGTTGATGAGGACAGGTGTGAAGCAGAGGTAGAACAGGAAACAGTGTGGCATTATCTAGTGACAGATGGACAATCTCTCTGCAACAATCGATGGCTGCTCCTGGCAGGAGTAAAATCAGTCAGCCTGAAACTTGCCTGTTTGGCGCAGATTGAATAATCAGACTGAATTATTGCCAGTGACTGAATATCGCAGGAATGTCCATGTATTAGATACAACGAAGGAGTAATTCACGCTGTAACTCACCTTGGAGTTCATTAAGGGGGAGGTTTATTGGGCGCGTCACCCAATTTCTAACCCGTGCTGTACTTGAACTGGAAGTAGCTTTATGCAGAGGTCTGAAGGAAGCTTTAATCTGCATTTGACCCAAGTTCATGCCCGACCTGGCAGCGTTTGATGGGACTTTTACTCTGCATGTATTCCTCTGTTTTGAAATTCTCAAACTCTCATCCTTGTTTTCAAATCCCTCCGTGGCCTCCTCGCCCTCTCCCTATCTCGGTAACCTCCTCCAGCCCCACAACCCTCCGAGATCTCCGCGCTCCTCCAATTCTGGCCTCTTGAGCATCCCCCGATTTCCATCGCTCCACCATTGGCGGCCATGCCTTCAGCTGCCTGGACCCTAAGCTCTGGAATTCCCTCCCTAAACCTCTCCGCCTCTCTCTCCTCCTTTAAGACGCTCCTTAAAACCGACCTCTTTGACCAAGCTTTTGGCCACCTGTCCAAATATCTCCTTATGTGGCTCGGTGTCAAATTTTGTTTGATAATCGCTCCTGTGAAGCACAGGAACACCACCACCTCCAAGTTCCCTCCAAGTCACACACCATCCCGACTAGGAAATATATCGGCCGATCCTTCATCGTCGCTGGTTCAACATCCTGGAACTCCCTCCCTAACAGCACTGTGGGAGCACCTTCACCACACGGACTGCAGCGGTTCAAGAAGGCGGCTCACCACCACCTTCTCAAGGGGCAACTAGGGATGGGCAATAAATGCTGGGCCTTGCCAGCGACGCCCACATCCCAGGAACGAATTTTTAAAAAAGTGAGCAGAGGTGGTCACAGAAAAGAACCCTGTGGGACACCACTACCCACTTCCGAGCACTCTGTGAAACCACTCTTAACTCCTACACTCTGTTTCCTCCTTTCTAACCAGTTCTGAAATCTAACCTGCGGCCCCGCTTGTCAAATGGAAGTTCATGTACACCACATCCACCGCATTTCTCCTGTCCACCATATCTGCCTTCTCCTCCAAGAACTCGATCAGGATTTCTTTCAAGCCTGGCTTTCCTTTCTGAAATCGCTGTTGGCGGCTTCTAATTATGAGCTCCTTGTGAGTTTGAGGCACGCTCATCCCAGTTCCCCGTCTGTGCAGCTCCGGAGCACAAACCTTACCCCCGACGGAGCAATAATTGGGACTTAATAACTCGCTTCCAGAGACCGCAAAAAGTGGAAAATTCCGCACCGGCGCGGAGAACGGGTTCTTCGCTCATTGTGCAGAAAGGCAACACTTTTGGGGTGTCATCGGGGGAGTTTTACTCTGCACCTAACCGTGCTACACCTCACCAGAGAGTCCTCGATGCGGACATTGAATGCCTGCAATGGTGAAAAGATGAAAAAAGAATCTGCATTTAATCCAGCGCTTTCCAGATCCCAGGATCTCCCAAAAGCGTTTCACAGCCAATTAATTACTTGTGAACTTTAATCACAGTGTGAGCAAACACAACAGGCAATTTGCACACAGCAAGATCCCAATGGGATAAATCACCAGTTAATCTATTTCAGTGGCGTCGGTCGAGAGATAAAACGCTGGCTCGGACACGGGGAGGACTCTTCCCCGAGTACTGCTCGGGGACCTTTTATTCCACTTGAACGGGCAGATTGCATCGCACCCAAATGGCAACCCCCTTTCCAAATCCACAGCCTTCTGTTGCTAGTCTGCAACTGCTGAGCCCGGCCGGCACTTCGGTGCAGGAGTGTGCGTGCTATCCCCCGTCAATAATGTCTTTCGCCAAGCCGAGCCCAAACATAATCACAGGCCCCCACCGCTTGCAATGGACGTGGTGTTGCGATTCGACCTCTAGGCGTGTTGGACGGTTTATACTTCCAAGTGTTCCATTTAAAACACGCTAACCTCCCCCATCGCTGATTACATAAGAAACAGGAGCAGGAGTCGGCCATTCGGCCCCTCGAGCCTACTCCGCCATTCAGTAAGATCATTTCTGAACTTCTACCTCATCTCCACTTTCCCGCACTATCCCCATATCCCTTGATTCTCTGAATATCCAAAAATTTATTGATCTCTGCCTTGAATATACTCAACGACTGAGCCTCCACAGCCCTCTGGGGTAGAGAATTCCAAAGATTCACCACCCTCTGAGTGAAGAAATTCCTCCTCATCTCAGTCCTAAATGGTCAACCCCTTGATTCTGAGACTGTGACCCCTGGTTCTAGACTCCCCAGCCAGGGGAAACATCCTCCCTGCATCTACCCTGTCAAGCCCTGTAAGAATTTTGTCTGTTTCAATGAGATCACCTCTCATTCTTCTAAACTCTAGAGAATATAGGCCCAATCTACTCAATCTGTTCTCATAGGACAATCCCCCCAATCCCAGGAACCAGTCTGGCGAACCTTCGTTGCACTCCCTCTATGGCAAGTATATCCTTCCTTAGGTAAGGAGACCAAAACTGTGCACAATATTCCAGGTGTGGTGTCACTCCTGGAGTATTATAGCTGCACTATCCAGTACAATCAGGGACATGGAAGCCACTGCTGGATTGCAGCGCTTTATAATTCTGACCAGCTCAGACTTTCATCTGAAGCATTGTTCAGTGTTCTGCACGATTCTCACACTGACGGAACATGGCAAAGAGCCACAAACTCCTCTTGTGCTTCCCTGCTGATGCTGTCATAGTGTTTAAAAGGTTCTGCTGCAAACAATATTTATAGGTTTGCCGTGTGCTGTGACCTTCATTCAATTGGTGGCAAAACTTGTTTTACTACAGCATGTTGGCCGGGGCTCTGTGGGTCGCACTCGCCTCTGAGTCAGCAGGTCATGGGGTCGAGTCCCACTCCAGAGACTTGAGCACATAATCCGGGCCGACACTCCCAGTGCCAGTACTGAGGGAGCGCCGCACTGTCGGAGGGGCAGTACTGAGGGAGCGCCGCACTGTGGGAGGGGCAGTACTGAGGGAGCGCCGCACTGTCGGAGGGGCAGTACTGAGGGAGCGCCGCACTGTGGGAGGGGCAGTACTGAGGGAGCGCCGCACTGTCGGAGGGGCAGTACTGAGGGAGCGCCGCACTGTGGGAGGGGCGATATTGAGGGAGCGCCGCACTGCCGGGGGGGCAGTATTGAGGGCGCGCCGCACTGTCGGAGGGGCGGTACTGAGGGAGCGCCACACTGTCGGACGGCCGGTACTGAGGGAGCGCCGCACTGTCGGAGGGGCGGTACTGAGGGAACGCCGCACTGTCGGAGGGGCGGTACTGAGGGAACGCCGCACTGTCGGAGGGGCGGTACTGAGGGAACGCCGCACTGTCGGAGGGGCGGTACTGAGGGAGCGGCACACTGTCGGAGGGGCAGTATTGAGGGAGCGCTGCACTGTCGGAGGGGCGGTACTGAGGGAGCGCTGCACTGTCGGAGGGGCGGTACTGAGGGAGCGGCACACTGTCGGAGGGGCAGTACTGAGAGAGCGCCGCACTGTCGGAGGGGCAGTACTGAGAGAGCGCCGCACTGGCGGAGGGGCAGTACTGAGGGAGCGCCGCACTGGCGGAGGGGCAGTACTGAGGGAGCGCCGCACTGTTGGAGGGGCGGTACTGAGGGAGCGCTGCACTGTCGGAGGGGCGGCACTGAGGGAGCGCCGCACTGTCAGAGGGTCAGTACTGAGGGAGCGCCGCACTGTCGGAGGGGCAGTACTGAGGGAGCGCCGCACTGTCGGAGGGGCGGTCCTGAGGGAGCGCCCCACTGTCAAACAGTCTGACTTTCAGATGAGACGTTAAATATTAGTTAAATATTAGACGTTTGCACGGGGGTTCAATGCTGTTGGGTGCTGCTGTCCAGCGAGCACATCGCGCTGAAAATATTGAGCTGTTCCATTGACACAACACACGGGGGACAACAAAGCCCGTTGGAAGAGACGTTTTTGGAATGCTGCTGAAATGATATTATTGCTCACCGCCGTGTGCTGAATTGAAGTCATTTAAATTAAATTGCCTTTCAAATGCATGACGGTATTTTTATTTTCCAAGCCATTAATCACTATATTGTTCGCAGAGATCGGCGCTGACAGAAAGAGAAGGACAAATGTTTCCCTTTTTCTCCCTTCCTTTCACTGAAGGTGCTGCCTCTGTGAGGTACAACAACAACTTGCATTTATATAGTGCCTTTAACGTAGTAAAATGGCCCAAGACGCTTCACGGGAGCGATTATCAGACAAAATTTGACACCGAGCCACATAAGGAGATATTAGGGTCAAGTGACCAAAAGCTTGGTCAAAGAGGTCGGTTTTAAGGAGCGTCTTAAAGGAGGGGAGAGAGAGGTGGAGAGGTTTAGGGAGGGAATTCCAGAGCTTAGGGCCCAGGCAGCTGAAGGCACGGCCGCCAATGGTGGAGCGATTAAAATCGGGGGATGGTCAAGAGGCCAGAATTGGAGGAGCGCAGAGATCTCGGGGGATTGTGGGGCTGGAGGAGGTTACACAGATAGGGAAGGGGGCGAGGCCATTGATAGATTTGAAAACAAGGTTGGGAATTTTTTTAATCAAGGCGTTGCTTAACCGGGAGCCGTTGTAGGTCCAGAGAATTTCGACAAGCTTTTTTCATGATGGAGGGTTATCACAGCAAGTCCTATCTTATTCACACTTGGCATTCACACGTGGACTGGATAGTAATCAGGAGGAGGAGCCTGTATTACATCGCCCACCCCCCACCCCACCTCGGTAACCCAAATCAGCTAACTCAGCAGAAGACAGTCGAGATGGGCAGCACGGTGGCATAGTGGTTAGCACTGTTGCCTCACAGCACCAGGGACCCGGGTTCAAATCCGGCCTCGGGTGACTGTCTGTGTGGAGTTTGCCCATTCTCCCCGTGTTTGCGTGGGTTTCCTCCAGGTGCTCCAGTTTCCTCCCACAGTCCAAAGATGTGCGGGTTAGGTTGATTGGCTATGATAAATTGACCCTTAGTGTTAGGGGGATTAAATACGTGAGGTTACGGGGTTACGGGGATAGGGCTTGGGTGGGATGGCTGTCGGTGTAGGGACCGGGTGCTAGGGTTTGGATGATCAGCCATGATCTCGTTGAATGACGGAGCAGGCTCGAAGGGCCGAATGGCCTACTCCTGCTCCTATCTTCTATGAGATCTTCTAGTCTTGTGTCAGCCATGGCTCAGTGGGTAACTCTCACTCTCTCACCTCTTCAAACTCTACTTCAAACAGTACTTCATTGGCCGTGAAGCGCTTTGGGGCGTCTGGCAGTTGGGAAAGTCGCTGTATAAATGCAAGTCTTTTTTTTTTCTATCAATCTGGGAGTTGGATTTGCACCTTCGGTCGTAGAGGTAATAAGCCAACTGCAGTCTCCTGCCCCTCTCACTTTGTTCAAGCCCTGTGGCTAGCATCTCTCCTGCACGCTGTGTTTGCAGTCTATGCAAACTCTGCTCTCTCTAGTCAGGGCAACGCCTGCAGCTGCCCAGCGGGTCTTGATCTCCTCCCTTTGTACGGTCCCTGTATGTGCAAGTAGAGCTCCAAATCTGGCAAGTGCCACGGTCGCCAGCTTGACGGCCTTTAATAAGGCGATAGATCTTGGCCCGGGTCACCGAGGGTCGCCGCTCCTCGAGCAGAGCAACAGGGCACCTGACTGTAATGAACCCCACTGATCATTTGACGAGAGAGGTGGAGGTGAACAAGCACAGCTAATTGGTGACTGCTTGGGAATTGTGGGCTGATCAGGAGACCAGTGGTTCTGCCTTGTAATACTCGCTGACTTCCAGGTTAGCTGCTGCGACTGAACCACAGTTCTTATTTTATTTAATTGAGAACTGTGGAAGGCCAACTCCACGGTGCAGGGGGACAGAGGCGGACAGGAAGGTGTTTTATGTTAAGCTCTAGTTCAGCCCCAGCTGGAGTCTTGTGTCCCATTCTGGGCGCCGCACTTTAGGAAGGATGTGAAGGCCTTGGAGAGGGTGCAGAAGAGATGAACTGGAACGGTTCCAGGGATGAGGGACTGCAGTTACGTGGGGAGACTGGAGAAGCTGGGGTTGTTCTCCTTGGAGCAGAGAAGGTTAAGGGGAGATTAACTAGAATGGTACCAGGAATGAGGGACTTCAGTTACGTGAGGAGACTGGAGAAGCTGGGGTTGTTCTCCTTGGAGCAGAGAAGGCTAAAGAGGAGATTTGATAGAGGCGTTCAAAATCATGAAGGGTCCAGAGTAAATAAAGAGAAACTGTTCCCAATGGCTGAAGGGTGGGTAACCAGAGGACCCTGATTTAAGGTGATTGGCAAAAGAACCAGAGGCGACACAAGGAAAACTTTTGTTACGCAGCGAGTGGCGAGGATTTGGAATGCGCTGCCTGATAGGGCGGTGGATACAGATTCAATAGCAGCCTTCAAAAGGGAATTGGATAAATACTGGAAGGAGAATAAATTGCAGGGATATTGGGAGAGAGCGGGAGGAGTGGGACTAACTGGATTGATCTACGAAAGAGCCGGCGCAGACTCGATGGGCCGAATGGCCTGCTTTTGTGCTGCGCTATTCCACGATAAATCAGTAAGTGGCGCCAAGCTTCAGGTTTAATAATGCTGCAGATTGCATAAGGTAGGTAAGAGTGAGGCAGGTAACGGGGGTGGAGGGCGCGGGTTCCATAGTTCTGAGGTCCTGGCGAATTATGATTTCGACGGAGGGGGGACGGAGGGGGAAGCAGCTTCAGGTGGCAGTCGGCAGGGGCTGAGTTTAAGCGAGGGACCTACGCTCAGTGACGCACGCCTGCAGCAACCCGACCTCACCTTCGGAACCTGGCGGCATCGCCCTGTCAGCGGGCTTGCCGGGAACGGTGTTTCCCCCGCCCCCGCCCCCCCCGGATGGTACCTGCGGCTACGTTTGGCCTCGGCTGCGACGTCTCCGATGGCTGACGTTCACGATCCGGGCTGAGATGTCTGTGCGGGTAACGAACTAGAGGGCTATTGGGAGCTGTACCTCAGCATGTGGGCCACTGGGCAATTATCCAGAAACCTCTTCCTGAAGGCTTTATTTTGACTGCCTGAAGACAGAACAATCTGTTCTTGCTCTTCCAACCCAGCGCGCAATTTTGTCCACATTGCATTTACAGATAGTGCAATTGCGCTTGTTAATTATTAAGAAATTAAGAAAACAGGGAACAAGAGTTAAGGGCTGGATTTTGCCAATGGGGAGCATTTGGAGGCGGGACTCCCACTTGTCGGGTTTTAGTCCCGCCTCCATCAACTTCTGGCCAACCCACGCTAGTTTCCCTTGATTGACCTCGTCAAGTCCGCCCAGCGGGCATAGCAGGCCAATTAAGGGGAAGCCGGTTGCAGAGCACGTCAGCGTATGACGTTTCATCTGTCAAAAATTTTTGACAGATGAATTGTCATCATTTGACAGCTCTGTGAAGCTGTCAAACACTGACATTCTCTGTAGTTTGATGAGTTCTTGAATTCAAGACCTCATCAACCCTCTTTCTTTAGCAGAAATTAGATGGTTGTTGCATTGGAGAATACAACGGCCATCTGTCATCTCTACCGCGGAGGTGCGAGACTCTCCGCATACCCACCGACTGAAGCCTGCAGGAAGAAACAAAGGTAAGTAAACTTTTTCTATCACTTTCCACTCACCTCACATACTCACCTCTCCACACTTGCACCCATCACTCACCTCCACAGCGCACTTTTGCACCCCACAGACCCACTGCTCACTTCGGTGACCCTGGCGGGGTTCGGAGCCTTCGGGAAGCCGGCACTTGTGTGGGTAAAATGGGGATAATCCTCTTATCTGCCTGTTAACTACCTGTTAACAGGCAGATAAGTGGCACTAATACCCTTCCCGCCACCAAGGAGACGGGACACAGCGCGGGTCGGCTACCCGCCTCCTGGCAAGATGGCACGGAGACGGGTTGGGGGCGGGTTCTGTGCCATTTTCCCGGCAGTCCCACCTCCATGCCCGCCTCCCCAGGGCTGGCAAGATCACGCCCTTAGTCTCTGCTGTTAAACCCTAGCCTGGTGTCCTCCACCTCCTCCCCATCTCCCTCTCCCCGTCCCTCAGCATCACCTGGACCATCGTATCGCCTGCGGTCTTTATCATTCTCAGCCGTCTCCTTTATTGATCCTTCAGTTGATGTGGAAGAGAATCTCAGCAAGCAGTTGATGCTAGCGTTAAATCCCCGCTTGCAAAAGAAGCTGGGTGAATACCGGGAGTAATGGAGTCCTTGACATACAGCCAGGGATGGCTCACTCATCACAAACCCTCTTCATAGAACGATACAGCAAAGAAGGAGGCCATTTGGCCCATCGTGCCTGTGCCGGCTCTTTGGTAGAGCTCTCCAATTAGTCCCACCCGCCCCCCCCCCCCGCTCTCTTTCCCCGTAGCCCTGCAAATTTCTCCTTTTCAAGTATTTATCCAATTCCCTTTTGAAAGTTACTATTGAATCTGCTTCCACCGCCCTTTCGGTCAGTGCGTTCCAGATCACAACAACTCGCTGCATAGGGCTAAAAATTCGGTGGCGCCCCGTTTGGGGCGTCAGTCTTGCCTGGGCGCTGTAAGTCCCGCCCCGGAAGGAGCCGTTTGCACCAGCGCAATATTCAGTTTCTGCGCCCCAAACAGAAGCGGGGCGCTGCGCGAGGCACGGCGCGCTGCGGTACTGCAGGCCTTCCTCCCCTTCTTAAAGGGGAGGGGCCTGCACCAGCGCCATCTCTGATCGCGAGTGCCGGCAAAAGAGCCCGGCACCGAGGAGAAGTGCCGGGCTCTTGGGAGACAGCCGGCACTGCCCGGGGGGGGATCAGGAGGCCGGGGACGGTGGCGCGAGGAGGTGCTGGCAAGCGGCCAGCGAAAAAAATGGCCACCCCGCACCTCCCCTTTAATTAGCGCCACTACCGCCTCAGGTAGGCCCCCCTGAACCGGTCGCAATTTGCGACCGGCGCTACAGCGGGGGGCGCGGCCAAATATCGTGATCGGGGCGCTGCGCACACCGATGACGTCATCGGTGGCGGCGCAGCGCTGCAGGCTGACACCGCCATTAGCGCCCTGCTAAATTTTGCGGGAGGCGTGGCCAGTGGCGCTAAAACCACTAAGTGCCCTCTTCGGGCGCTAACTGGTGGCGCAGCCCACCGAATTTCTAAGCCAATGTCTCCTCATCTCCCCCTACCTGGCCTTTTGGCCAATTATTGTAAATCTGTGTCCTCTGGTGACCGACCCTCCTGCCAGTGGAAACAGAGTAGATAGGGAGAAACTGTCAAAACCCCATATCATTTTGAACACCTCTATTAAATCTCCCCATGACCTTCTCTGTTCCAAGGAGAACAACCCCAACTTCTCTAGACTCTCATCCCGACACAGCAGAGTTCCCTCATCCCCCAGTACATCTGCTCTGCACCCTCTCCAAGGCCTCGACACCTCTTCCTCCCTACCCCGCCCTACCTCTGTTCATAAAGCCCAGGATCACACTTGCTTTTTTAACAGCCTTCTCAACTCGTCATATGGAGGACCTGAGAGTACCAAAGTGATGGATCCCCGACTGAATAAAAGGCACGGCCCAGCATACTGAATTGTAAACAATGAAAGACTTGCATTTCTATAGCACAACCTCAGGACGCCCCAAAGCGCTTCACAGCCAAGGAAGTACTTTTTTAAGTGTGGTCACTGTTGTAATGTAGGAAACTCAGCAGCCATTTGTGCACAGCAAGCTCCCACAAACAGCAATAACGACCAGATCATCTGTTTTTACTGATGTTAATTGAGGGATAAATATTGGCCCCAGGACACCGGGGAGAACTCCCCTGCTCTTCTTCCAATAGTGGCCGCGGGATCTTTTACGTCCACCTGAGAGAGCAGACGGGGCCTCGGTTTAACATCTCATCCGAAAGATGGCGCCTCCGACAGTGCGGCGCTCCCTCAGTACTGCCCCTCCGACAGTGCGGTGCTCCCTCAGTACTGCCCCTCCGACAGTGCGGAGCTCCCTCAGCACTGCCCCTCCGACAGTGCGGAGCTCCCTCAGTACTGCCCCTCCGACAGTGCGGAGCTCCCTCAGTACTGCCCCTCCGACAGTGCGGCACACCCTCAGTACTGCCCCTCCGACAGTGCGGCGCTCCCTCAGTACTGCCCCTCCGACAGTGCGGCGCTCCCTCAGTACTGCCCCTCCGACAGTGCGGTGCTCCCTCAGTACTGGCCCTCCGACAGTGCGGAGCTCCCTCAGTACTGCCCCTGCGACAGTGCGGCGCTCCCTCAGTACTGCCCCTCCGACAGTGCGGCGCTCCCTCAGTACCGCCCCTCCGACAGTGCGGCGCTCCCTCAGTACCGCCCCTCCGACACTCCCTCAGTACTGCACTGGGAGTGTTGACCGAGATGTTTGTGCTCAAGTCTCTGGGACAGGATTTGAATCCACGACCTTCTGACTCAGAGGCGAGCGTGCTACCCACTGAGCCACGGCTGACCATCAAGTCCTTTGATAGGATCAAAGTATCTCCCTGTTGGCTGTACCGGGTCCTCGGCGGCGTGACCGTAGACAGTCCAGTTTCAATTCGGAGTGAGCACAAGATTGCCCACAAGTCTCATGTCGAGGGGCCACAAGATGGCTGATGCGGGAGACGGAACAGTGTCTCGTTGGTGTTGCCATGACATTTCTTGAGGTGCAATCTTTAAAATAATGGAAGGTTTTGATAGAGCGGATAGAGAGAGAATGTTTGCACTTGTGGGGAAGAGCTTAACTAGAAGCCATCAATATAAGATAGTCACCAAGAAATCCAATAGGGAATTCAGGAGAAACTTCTTTACCCAGAGAGTGGTGAGAATGTGGAACTCGCTACCACAGGGAGTGGTTGAGGTGAATAGTATAGATACATTTAAGGGGAGGCTGGACAAGCATATGAGGGAGAAGGGTTATAGAAACATAGAAGATAGGAGCAGGAGTAGGCCATTCGGCCCCTCGAGCCTGTTCCGCCATTTAATGAGATCATGGCTGATCATCCAAATTCAGTTCCCTGTCCCTGCCTTCTCCCCATATCCCTTGATCCCTTTAGCCCTAAGAAATATATCTAACTCCTTCTTGAATATATTTAATGAATTGGCCTCAACTGCCCTGTGTGGTAGAGAATTCCACAGGTTCACCACTCTCTGGGTGAAGAAATTCCTCCTCATCTCTGTCCGAAATGGCTTACCCCTTATCCTTAGACTGTGACCCCTGGTTCTGGACTCCCCGACCATCGGGAACATCCTTCCTGCATCTAGTCTGTCTAGTCCTGTTAGAGTTTTATAAGTTTCAATTATGCTGATAGATTTAGATGAGGAAAGACGGGAGGAGGCTCGAGTGGAGCATAAACGCCGGCATGGACTGGTTGGGCCGAATGGCCTGTTTCTGTGCCAGATATCCGGTGTAATCTGATTGTGCTGTATAGGGCCTGGCCTGTGACACTTGATGTGTGTCGTGGAAAGTATTCTCTCCCTCGCTCCCAAAATACAAAATTCACACAAAACAAAAAAATGCAGCCATTCATAACGCTATTAATCTTTCATGTCCCCATGGGCCAATCGCTCCAGGCCTCCAATCAATCTGCCTGTGGTAATCATTACCAACCAGGCCGAGGGAGTTAACCTCTGAACTCTCTTTGTTGCCGAATGCCAGTCACTCTTCTTAACCGCAATGATGGGCTCCCGTGATGACCCATCCACCCAGCCGCCTGCAGGAGAATCTGTGAAGTGGGATGATTTGGGTGTTTCCACTTAACCGGACGTAGGGTCAAGTCAGCCAAGGAAGGCTGGTTGTTTAAGGGCTCAGGAGGCCCCAGTTCCTGCTAGTTTTGCTAGTGAGGGGAGAGGGCTGCTTTCTGATGGGCTAGCGGAGGTGGACATTGACAGCTCAATGGGAGCAATGGGCAAACTGCATAGAATTACATCGGATACACGGCACAGAAACAGGCCATTCGGCCCAACCAGGCCATGCCGGTGTTTATGCTCCACACCAGCCTCCTCCCACCCCCTCTTCATCACACCCCATCAACATATCCTTCTATTCCTTTCTCCCTCATGTGTTTATCCAGCTTCCCCTTAAATGCATCGACGCCATTCACCTCAACCACTCCCTGTGGGAGCGAGTTCCACATTCTCACCACTCTCCGGGCAAAGAAGTTTCTCCTGAATTCCTTGTTGGATTTCTTGGTGACTTATATTGATGGCCCCTAGTTCTGGTCTCCCCCACAAGTGGAAACACTCTCTCTGTATCCACTCTATCAAAACCTTTCATCATTTTAAAGACCTCTATTAGGTCACCCCTCAGCCTTCTCTTTTCAAGAGAAAAGAGACCCAGCCTGGTCATCCTTTCCTGATATTACCAGTGGCTAATTATACTGCGAACTGTGCAGTTTTCTCCCATTTTATTTTAGGGTGTGGGTTTCGGTGGGACCGGTGAGCGTTTCCCACATTACGACAGTGGCCCACGCTTCGAAAAAAGTGCTTCGTTGGCTGTGAAGCGTTCTGGGACGCCCGGAGGTGGTGAAAGGCGCTACAGAAACGCACTTCTGCCTTACTGTTGTGTGGTGGGAAGGGTGACGACGTCACTGCTCAAAAAAAACGCCCACGTCTGCCCACTGGGTTCGGGCGGGAGGCTGACCGGTTGACATCGCCCAGGTCTCGCGTCGCGGTTTGCCCAACCGGCCCCGGATACCCCACAAGACACCCACCATAGAGGTACAAATCAGGGCTCGCCCGCGGGACCGTACCCCCCCAACGTAAACTGGAGCCTTTTTGGAAGAAGTGGGTGAGGAGAAAGAAATAATGTTTTTTTTTTTTAGTTACAACAGCCTGCATTTATATAGCGCCTTTAACGTAGTAAATCGTCCCAAGGTGCTTTGCAGGAGCGTCATTGAACAAAATTTGACACCGAGCCACATAAGGAGTGTGATGAAATATTCCATTCATCACTCATCAGTATTTCTCTGCCTGTGACTGTGGTTGGTTTCAGTTTCATTTCCATTGTATTGTACTGTGTGTAGGGCTCCGCCCATACCTGGCTCCTATGTAAGCTGGCCCAGCCTGCAGCACATCCAGTACGGCAGACCTCTGGATGGAAGATACATTCTCCTCTGTGTGTTACCTTCTAAGTCAATAAAAGCCTTGTTTTGTTTCGCTAACATCGAGTCTCGGATTTATTGAGGCACATCAAGGAGATATTAGGACAGGTGACCAAAAGCTTGGTCGGTTTTAAGCAGCATCTTAAAGGAGGAGAGAGAGGCGGAGAGGTTTAGGGAGGGAATTCCAGAACTCAGGACGACCCCTTATCCTGAGACTGTGACCCCTGGTTCTAGACACTCCAGCCAGGGGGAACATCCTCCCTGCATCTACCCTGTCAAGCCCTGTAAGAATTTTGTATGTTTCAATGCGATCACCTCTCATTCTTCTAAACTCCAGAGAGTATCGGCCCATTGTACACAATCTCTCCTCATAGGACAACCCTGTCATCCCAGGGATCAATCTGTTCCTATGTTCCTACAGCAACTGTACAGGAGGACTGAAGAATAAAAGGAGGTTATCCTGAAATTCAGTGAAAGGAACTAAACATGAATCTGGAAATTATAAAGTCGGTAGTGGGGAAAACGCTCATGAGCATTCTATGCAGCAATATCAATATTCAACTAGAGAATGCACGTGGCATAAGAAATAGGAGCAGGAGGAGGCCATTCGGCCCCTCGAGCCTGCTCCGCTATTCAATAGCGCCTTTAACGTAGTAAATCGTCCCAAGGTGCTTCACAGGAGCAATTATCGAACAAAATTTGACACCGAGCCACACGAGGAGATGTTAGGGACAGGTGACCAAAAGCTTGGTCAAAGAGGTCGGTTTTAAGGAGCATTTTAAAGGCAGAGAGAGAGGCGGAGAGGTTTAGGGAGGGAATTCCAGAGCTCAGGGCCCAGGCAGCTGAAGGCACAGCCGCCAATGGTGGAGCGATTAAAATCGGGGGATGCTCAAGAGGCCAGAATTGGAGGAGCATAGAGATCTCGGAGGGGTTGTAGGGCTGGAGGAGGTTACACAGATAGGGAAGGGGGCGAGGGCCATTACAACAGTGGCCCACGCTTCGAAAAAAGTGCTTCGTTGGCTGTGAAGCGCTCTGGGACGCCCTGAGGTGGTGAAAGGCGCTACAGAAACGCACGTCTGCCTTACTGTTGTGTGGTGGGAAGGGTGATGACGTCACTGCTCAAAAAAAACGCCCACGTCTGCCCACTGGGTTCGGGCGGGGAGGCTGACCGGTTGACATCTCCCAGGTCTCGCGTCGCGGTTTGCCCAACCGGCCCCGGATACCCCACAAGACACCCACCATGGAGGTACAAATCAGGGCTCGCCCGCGGGGCCGTACCCCCCAACGTAAACTGGAGCCTTTTTGGAAGAAGTGGGTGAGGATAAAGAAATAATTGGGTTTTTTTAAAATTACAACAGCCTGCATTTATATAACGCCTTTAACATAGTAAATCGTCCCAAGGTGCTTTGCAGGAGCGTTATTGAACAAAATTTGACACCGAGCCACATAAGATGTGGGGCTGGAGGAGGTTTACAGCGATAGGGAGAGGGGACGAGGGGACGAGGCCCACGGAGGGATTAGAAAACAAGGAGGGAAGAGAGCTCGAGAAGTGGAGAGGTTTAGGGAGAGAATTCCAGAGCTTAGGGCCTTGCAAAGCTGAAGGCACGGCCGCCAATGGTGGAGCGATTAAAACCAGGGATGCGCAAGATAAAATTACCACTTGCGTGCAGGAGCTCAAAGAGAAATCTTTGCGGCTGTTTAGACTGTTGTGTGACAGTAATGGGTGTAATTTGCCGCGATGGTGCTGTGGGAACTAAGCACAGGGTGTCATGTCCTCGCCTTTCAGGCTGTGTTGCTGGCAAAGTGGGCTGCTCCTGCCTCTCCAGGGAGGGCTCCTCCCTCAACATGACAACAATGGGACATGCAGCACACAGCAATCGCCTCCTTCAAAACTGACGGGTTTCAGAAACCCAGTTCCAATGATCGCTGAGCAAACACACAATAAAGCATTTTGCAGCCACTGATGCCACTTGTGGGGGCAGACGGGGGCCTGGGTTTAACGTCTGGCTGGGAGGCGCTTTGGGGGGGTCCGGCGGTCGTGAAAGGCGCCGTCGAAATGCGAGTCTTTCTTTTGTTTTAGCGGGTTTGAAATTGCCTTGGATGTTGTGTTATCCTCGATGTCCTTCGCTGGCAACCTATTCCCAGGCTCTTCCTGCCTGTCCGCTGGAAATGTCCCTGAGATGCTGACAGGAAAAACTGCGGGGGGGGGGGGGGTGGCGGGAAGAAGGAGGAAGGGTTAGGGAGAACTGCCCCACGACTCTGATCTCAGTGAGCAACAAAAGGCAGACTCGCATTTCTCCAGCGCCTTTCACCACCTCAGGACGTCCCAAAGTGCTTTACAACCAATGAAGTACTTTTTGAAGTGTGGTCACTGTTGTAATGTGGGAAACGGGGCAGGCAATTTGCACACAGCAAGCTCCCACAAACAGCAATGTGATAAGTGACCAGATCATCTGTTTTAGTGATGTTGATTGAGGGATAAATATTGGCCCCAGGACACCAGGGTGAACTCCCCCTGCTCTTCTTCCAGTAGTGGCCGTGGGATCTTTTACATCCACCTGAGAGAGCAGACAGGGCCTCGGTTTAACATCTCGTCCGAAAGACGGCACCTCCAACAGTGCGGCGCTCCCTCAGTACTGCCCCTCCAACAGTGCGGCGCTCCCTCAGTACTGCCCCTCCGACAGTGCGGCGCTCCCACAGTACTGCCCCTCCGACAGTGCGGCGCTCCCACAGTACTGCCCCTCCGACAGTGCGGCGCTCCCTCAGTACTGTCCCTCCGACAGTGCGGCGCTCCCTCAGTACCGCTCCTCCGATAGTGCGGCGCTCCCTCGGTACTGCCCCCGACAGTGCGGCGCTCCCTCAGTACTGCCCCTCCGACAGTGCAGCGCTCCCTCAGTACTGCACTAGGAGTGTCAGCCTGGATCTTTGCGCTCAACACTCTGGAGTGGGACTCGAACCCACGACCTTCTGACTTAGATGACGAGGATGCTACCCACTGAGCTATGGCTACCGCAACCAGATACTTTCCCCGAGATCCCGTTCGATTCAATATATGGGCAGTCCCACCACTATCAGGCTCTGTTTAATCCAGGGACACTCCCCCGCCACATTATCCAGTTCAATATAATACACACACACTTCACTGAACTCCAGTTCTGTTCAATAGAGGAACACTCCCCTTGTATCGAGTTCCGATTAACGCAGCTTACTCGATGGCCAATTCTCAGGGTGAACTGGGAGCCGCCATCTTGTTTGGCACGGCCCTCAGCAAGAAAAACCTTCCTTTCGAAACTCGATTGCCTGCGCACGTTAACGTCTAAAAAAAAATGGGAGGAGGTTCGGGAGCCGGAGGTCAGAGGGGCGTGCATCGTGTGTCAAACACAGCCTGGTGCCTCCCTCAAGGACCACGCTGGAGGGATTCGAAGGAGTTGAACTTAACCTGAAGCCAACACAGGTTAAAAAAAAAAATAATAATTGGAAGGCATTTTTGTCTCCTTCCACTGTTCAAATACGATTGATGCCAGGGCTATCTGAGGGACCTTGTTGAGGTCAGTAATCTTTTTTAAATGAAATATTGACAAGTGTATTGATCTTTGGTGAAGGGAACTGAAGGTGTTTGCAATATTCATAAGGGGAGCACAACAAAGCAAGGACCAACTACATCACTGTGCCTGACACATCCGCGTCGAGCAGCAGACTCCACTAACCAGCCAGACGTGGGAACCACTGGGCAACAGACATCAAAAAGACATTATCCAAACGTATTACCTGCGAGGGTCTAAAGTTCAATCTCCAATCTGCGCTGATCTCAGTCCCGGGGCTACAGCGGTGCTGCGTAGACGCAGTTTGGGGCGGTGGGTAAGGGTTAGGGAAGAGAACAAAGAAACAGCCGATGGAGCCGAGGCCTCACCCTCTCGGGCCCCGAGGCCTCACAGTCTAGGATCGCAGAAGAAGAATCATCAGTTTGCTGGGGAGGTGCCCCACAGCTTGAGACAATGGAGAGGAAGGGGAGAGGAGAGGAAGGGGGAGAGGAAGGGGAGAGGAGGGGGATACATAGATACATAGGAGATAGGAGCAGGAGTAGGCCATTCGGCCCTTCGAGCCTGCTCCGCCATTCAATGAGATCATGGCTGATCATCCAAATTCAGTACCCTGTCCCTGCCTTCTCCCCATATCCCTTGATCCCTTTAGCCTTAAGAAATATATCCAACTCTTTCTTGAATATACTTAATGAACTGGCCTCCACCGCCCTCTGTGGCAGAGAATTCCACAGGTTCACCACTCTCTGGGTGAAGAAATTCCTCCTCATTTCAGTCCTAAATGGCTTACCCCTTATCCTTAGACTATGACCCCTGGTTCTAGACTCCCCGGCCATCAGAAACATCCTTCCTGCATCTAGTCTGTCCAGGCCTGACAGAATTTTATAGGTTTCGATGAGATACCCTCTCAATCTTCTAAACTCCAGTGAGTATAAGTCCAATCGACACAATCTCTCCTCATACGTCATTCCTGCCATCCCAGGTATCAGCCTGGTGAATCTTCGCTGCACTCCTTCCATGGCAAGAACGTCCTTCCTCAGATAAGGCGACCAAAACTGCACACAATACTCAAGATGTGGTCTCACCAAGGCCCTGTACAACTGTAGCAAGACACCCTTGTTCTTGTACTCGAACCCTCTTGCTACGAAGGCCAACATACCATTTGCCTTCTTAACCGCCTGCTGCACCTGCATGCTTACCTTCAGCGACTGGTGTACAAGAACACCCAGGTCTCTTTGCACTTCCCCTTCTCCCAATCTATTACCATTCAAATAATAATCTGCCTTCCTGTTTTTGCCACCAAAGTGGATAACCTCACATTTATCCACATTATAGTGCATTTGCCATGTTTCTGCCCAATCACCCAACCTGTCCAAATCGTGCTGGAGTTTCACAACATCCTCCTCACAGCATACCCTCCCCCCCAGCTTTGTGTCATCTGCAAATTTGGAGATATTACATCCAATTCCCTCGTCCAGATCATTAATATATATTGTGAACAGCTGGGGTCCTAGGACCGATCCTTGCGGTACCCCACTAGTCACTGCCTGCCACTCGGAAAATGACCCGTTTATTCCAACTCTTTGCTTTCTGTCCGCCAACCAGTTCTCTATCCAAGTCAATACCTTGCCCCCAATCCCATGTGCCTTAATTTTGCACGCTAATCTCTTATGCGGGACCTTATCGAAAACCTTCTGAAAGTCCAAATACATCACATCCACTGGTTCTCCCTTATCTATTTCACCAGTTACATCCTCAAAAAATTCCAGTAGATTAGTCAAGCATGATTTACCTTTTGTAAATCCATGTTGACTTTGTCCGATCCAGCCACTGCTTTCCAAGTGCTCTGCTATTACATCTTTTATAATGGACTCTAGCATTTTCCCCACTACTGATGTCAAGCTTACCGGTCTATAATTCCCCGCCTTTTCTCGACCACCTTTTTTGAACAGTGGGGTAACATTAGCTACCCGCCAATCCATGGGTACCGTTCCAGAGTCTATCGAGTTCTGGAAGATGACCAGCAATGCATCTACTATTTCTAGGGCCACTTCCTTAAGTACCCTGGGATGTAGATTATCAGGCCCTGGGGATTTATCGGCCTTCAGTCCCATCAATTTTCCTAACACCATTTCCCTACAAATACTGATTTCTTTCAGTTCCACCCTTTCATCAGACCCTATGTTCCCCGTCATCTCTGGGAGGTTATTTGTGTCCTCCTTTGTGAAGACAGAACCAAAATATGTATTTAGTTGGTCTGCCATTTCTTTGTTCCCCATTATAAATTCCCCCGATTCTGACTGCAAGGGACCTACGCTTGACTTCACCAATCTTTTTCTCTTCACATATCTATAAAAGCTTTTACAGTCAGTTTTTATGTTCTCTGCAAGCTTACTCTCATATTCTATTTTCCCTTTCTTAATTAATCCCTTTGTCCTCCTTTGTTGAATCCTAAACTGCTCCCAATCCTCAGGATTATTGCTTTTTCTGGCCAATTTATATGCCCTCTCCTTGGACCTTATGCTATCCCTAATTTCCCTTGTTAGCCACGGTTGGGTCACCTTTTTTGTTTTATTTTTATGCCAAACTGGGATGAACAAATTCTGTAGTTCATCCATTCGGTCTTTGAATGTTTGCCATTGCCTATCCACCGTCAACTCTTTGAGTGCCATTCCCCAATCAATCCTACCCAACTCGCTCCTCAGACCATCATAGTTTCCTTTATTTAAATTGAGGACCCTAGTCTCTGAGTCAACTACTTCATTCTCCATTTTAATGAAGAATTCGATCATATTATGATCGCTCCGACCCAAGGGGCCTCATACAACAAGATTGCTAATTAATCCTTTCTCGTTACATAATACCCAGTCTAAGATGGCCTGATCTCTGGTTGGTTCCTCGACATATTGGTCCAGAAAACCATCCCGTAAACACACCAGGAATTCCTCCTCCAGAGTATTGTTACTAATTTGGTTGGCCCAATCTATATGTAGATTAAAGTCGCCCATGATGACTGCTGTGCCCTTATTGCACGCTTCTTTAATTTCTCTTTTAATGCCATCCCCAACCTCCGCCTTACTGTTTGGAGGTCTATAAACCACTCCCACTAACGTTTTTTTCCCCTTAGTATTTCTCAATTCTAGAGGAGGGGGAGAGAAGAGAAAAGAGGAGAGAAAAGTGTGGAGCGAGGAGGAGAACAGCCTGAGGAAGCCCAAAGCAACATGAGGAGGAGTTATAGGAAAGGCTTCACTCTCCATTCCAGGCCCCCAGTGGATCTTTTGCAATAGCAGTCCCCAAGGCTGGCAGCAGGCGGGTGGCTGGACGACTCCCCGGCCTGCAGTTGGGTCCTTGAATCAGCCACAGATTGCCAGTGCAGGCCCTGCCAGGCTCAGGCCTTCCCAGGGCCTTCACTGGGCCCAGCACTGGCCCTGCTACAAGCCCAGCCCACCAAATTCAGGTGCACAGCAGGCTGTTCAGATGGAGTGCAGTTCTGATGATCTCCACCTGTCCTGCACCCAAACAAAGGGGGACGTGATGTTTGGGTCGGTTCCTGGTTTCCACAGCCATTCAGAAAAATTGATCTCTGGTTCAGAAAACCAGTTCGGATTTCCCAAAAACAGCAAATGTGATGATGACCCGATAACCTGTTTTAGTGATGTTGGTTGAGGGATAAATATTGGCCCCAGGACACCGGGGAGAACTCCCCCTGCTCTTCTTCCAATAGTGGCCCTGGGATCTTTTACGCCCACCTGAGAGGGCAGACAGGGCCTCGGTTTAATGTCTCATCCGAAAGACGGCACCTCTGACAGTGCGGCGCTCCCTCAGTACCGTTCGTCCGACAGTGCGGCGCTCCCTCAGTACTGCCCCTCCGACAGTACGGCGCTCCCTCAGTACCGCCCCTCCGATAGTGCAGCGCTCCCTCAGTACTGCCCCTCCGACAGTGCGGCGCTCCCTCAGTACCGCCCCTCCGACAGTGCTGCGCTCCCTCAGTACTGCCCCTCCGACACTCCCTCAGTACTGCACTGGGAGTGTCAGCCTAGATTTTTGTGCTCAAGTCTCTGGAGTGGGACTCGAACCCACGACCTTCTGACTCAAAGGCGAGGGAGAGAGAGAGCTACCCACAGCTGACACTACAGCCTCATCTGATGCAGGAGTTCCCCGCACACAACATCGATTAAGGAGCAGCCACATTATGTGACTGGAAGTTCTCTTTCGGGATAACGATTAGATAGCCCCGCCCCTCAGAACTCAGGGCTGATTGTACCCTGGAAAGAACAGAGTTGGCTTCACAACCACCGATGCGCTGGCAGCTTTTGGTCACGATCTTACTTATTACAAGATTCTTAATTTTATTTTGTTGCCTTTATTTATTACCCCCTCCAATTTAATCTAGGCTGAACTCTGCGCTCTTAGAGAGAAGTCAATTCTGGTCACATTATAAAACACCCGCCTGGTAACTTCATCAATGTCACAACGTTAAGTACAGGGCCCCCATTTGCTCAATTCACTTCAAAAGTACTTCACTGGTTGGAAGGCACTTCCCACCAATCACATCCCGGGGTCGTCTATTACCGCCCCCACCCCCCCCGCCCCGCCCCTCTGTGCTCCCGGACCGGCAATGCCTTGATTTTAAAATTCTCATCCTTGTGTTCAAATCCCTCCGTGGCCCTCGCCCCTCCCTGTCACTGTAACCTCCTCCAGCCCTACGACACTCCGAGATCTCTGCGCTCCTCCAATTCTGGCCTCTTGCGCATCCCCGATTTTAATCGCTCCACCATTGGCGGCCGTGCCTTCAGCTGCCTGGGCCCTAAGCTCTGGAATTCCCTCCCTAAACCTCTCCGCCTCTCCCTCCTCCTTTAAGACGCTCCTTAAAACCGACCTCTTTGACCAAGCTTTTGGTCACCTGCCCTAATATCTCCTTATGTGACCAGGTGTTTGACAACACTCCTGTGACCGCCTTGGGACGTTTTACTACGTTAAAGGCGCTATATAAATGCAAGTTGTTGTTGTTATCATCATTGAAAGACGCCATATAAATACAATTTTTTCTTTCTTTCTTGCGCGTGTATGTATGTGAGTGTAATTCAGTGCATTGGGCACCAGCATTGCAGGACACAAACCAAGTGGCCTGTCTACAACACAGAGTGCTGGGTGCCGCTCAGCTTGTCTATAACACAGGGCGCTGGGTGCAAAGCAGAATAACGATAACAAAGGCCATTGACTGCAAACCAGTGTATCGTAGCATCACAGAAAGTTACAGCACAGAAGGAGGCCATACGGCCCATCGTGCCTGTGCCGGCCCTTTGATGGAGCGGTCACACTCAGTCCCACACATCCCCCCCGCTGTTTGTCCGTAACCCCATGAGCTCCTCATCCTCAAGAACCGGTCCAACTCCCTCTGAAAGACCCCGAGCTTCCGGTGGCCTGTCACTTTAATTCTCCGCCCCATTCCCACTCGGACCTCACCGTCCTCGGCCTCTTGCATTGTTCCACGGAAGCTCAGCGTAAGCTCGAGGAACAGCACCTCATCTTCCGATTAGGCACTTTACAGCCTTCTGGACTCAACATAGAGTTCAACAACTTCAGATCATAACCTCGGCCTCTATCATATATATATTTTTTTATCCACACTTTTTGTTTGTGTCTTCTTTTCTTCTCTCCCACAGCTGTCTTTTATTCTGCCAGCGCAATTTACACTTCATCTAGAGCCATCCTTTGTTTCTTATACAGGGTACTGGTGAGGCCACACCTGGAATACTGCGTGCAGTTTTGGTTTCCATATTTAAGAAAAGATATACTTGCTCTCGAGGCGGTTCAGAGAAGGTTCACTTGGTTGATTCCAGAGATGAGGGGGTTGACTTATGGGGAAAGGTTGAGTAGGTTGGGCCTCTACTCATTGGAATTCAGAAGAATGAGAGGCGATCTTATCGAAACATATAAGATTGTGAGGGGGCTTGATCGGGTGGATGCGGTGAGGATGTTTCCACTGATGGGTGAGACTAGAACTAGGGGGCATAATCTTAGAATAAGGGGCTGGCCTTTCAAAACTGAGATGAGGAGAAACTTCTTCACTCAGAGGGTAGTAAATCTATGGAATTTGCTACCCCGGAGAGCTGTGGAAGCTGCGACATTAAATAAATTTAAAACGGAGATCAACAGTTTCCTAGCTGATAAGGGAATTAGGGGTTACGGGGAGGGGGCAGGGAAGTGGACGTGAGTCTAGGTTCGGATCAGCCATGATCCTATTGAATGGCGGAACAGGCCCGAAGGGCCGTATGGCCTATTCCTGCTCCTTATGTTATTATGTTCTTATGTTCTTAACTTGTTCCATTACCATCTCCTTTTGCCTTGAATATCTCTCAATGGGCTAAAAATTGAGTAGCGCCCAATTGAGGCGCTAACTTCGCCGGGGTGCTAAAGGTAGCGCCCCGGAAAAATTAGCGCCCCCGCGCTGGAAATTGAGTGGTTGCGCCCCAAGAGGGAAGCGGGGCACTACTGGAAGCACCCCGCATCCCTCTTGGGGCGCTGTGAGTGAATATCGTGGCGCTACGTGCCGCAGCGCCACATGCTGCGGCACATCGCGCCGCGGTATTGCAGGCCTTCCTCCCCTTCTTAAAGGGGAGGGGTCTTGTGCAGCGCGACCTGGGGCCCAGCTGGGCCCCCGGGGATCGGGAGCGCAGGCAAAAGAGCCCGGCACTCAAGAGAAGTGCCGGGCCCTTGGAGCGCAGCCGGCACTCCGCGGGGTGAGGGGCGGGGGGGGGGGGTTCAGGAGGCCGGGGACGGGAGCGCAGGCAGGTGCTGGCAGGCGGCCAGCAACAAAAATGGCCGCCCCGCACCTCGCCTTTAAATTGCGCCTCCCTGGCCGCAGGTACGCACCCCCTGACCCTGTTGGACATAGCGTCTGGCGGTAAGTCAGGGGGCGCTTCCGAAGATCGCGGCCGGGGCGTGAGCGGGGCGCTGCGCATACCAATGACGTCATCGCCAGCGGCGCAGCGCTACCGGTTAGCGCCACCACTAACCTCCCGCTGAATTTTGCGGGAGGCGTGGGCAGTGCCGCGCCCGGGCGCTAGTTGGTTTGCGCCCCACTTAGCGCCCTCCTAAGGCGCTAACGGGTGGCACTACCAACTGAATTTCTCCCCCAATGTCTCTTCACCTCTCCCGCCTTCTATCCTATCACAGACCTTCCCTTTTGTTCTCTCATCCCCTCCCCCCTTTCCCAGCCCCTACACCCTTTCCCAGCCCCTACACTTGCTTAAAAATCTGTTCCGTTTCCTGCTTTTTTCCAGTTCTGAGGAAAGGTCCTCGACCTGAAACATTAACTCTGTTTCTCGCTTCACAGATGCTGCCCGACCTGCTGAGTATCTCCAGCATTTTCTGTTTTTATTCCCTTTGAAAATTATTGATGGAATCAGTTCCCACCACCTTCTCCACCAGGAGCGTTCCAGATCCTGACAACTCTCCTCTCATCTCCCCTCCAGATCTAGATAGAAACCCATTCGGCTCCTCAAGTTTATTCCTTCCCAAGGCCGAGGACAATCTGCCCGAGTCAGAAAAGGTTCGAGACGTAAATAGTCCCAGCTCTTTAAAAGGTCATCAATTAAAACTCCTCATATCTCCACTTTTCAAACCTGGGCTGACATCCTCGGTAGACAACACTCTGCCTCCGAGCCTGAGCAGAATACAAGCTGCCAGTGAGCTGGAGATAATGCGATCATCTCCAAAATGTTTCTTCAGCCACAGGCGAATCCTGTTTTCTGTTGCCGAGCCGGTTTTCAATACTCTATCTGCCACTCATCCCATGATTTTCATCTTTTACAATCAGCCTCTCGGGTGGATCTTTATACCAAATGCCTTCCGAAAGTCCAAATAGGGGGCCATTTTTTGCAAGTCTCCGCCCCCCCCCCCCCCGCGTGTGGAGCCACGCCGGACGGACGTGCTGGTCGGAGATGGGGCTCTCACAATACAGAGCCAATTCGAAGATTGACGCTCTCACCAAGCGAGGCTCCAAAGCAGGATCGAAGACTCGGAAAATTACCCGCGATCGCCGCCCACTTGCTTTCATCAGGCAAGCAAGTTACAACCTGCAAAGATTCCAGTAGACGCGAGGGATGGCCTTCGTAAATCCATTTGGGGAGTCCAGAACCAGGGGCCACAGCCTCAGGATAAAAGGGTGATGTGCCTCAATAATCCCGAGACTCGATGTTAGCGAAACAAAACAAGGCTTTTATTAACTTAGAAGATAACACGCAGTGGAGAGAGGTATCGTCCCTGGAGGTCTGCAGTACTGGCTGTGAGGCCAGACTGAGCTGGCTTACATAGAGACCAGGTATGGGCAGAGCCCTACACACAATACATTCCATACATTCCAATACACAATGCAATGGTGAGGAGAAACCTGAAACCAACCACAGTCACAGGCAATACAATGGTAAGGGGGAACCTGAAACCAACCACAGTCACAGGCAGTGATGAATGGAATATTTCATCACATTCACCCCTTCTATAGATTTAGTCTGTTCGGGGGTTTGGTAGTCCTCTGCGACCGACGTGGCTGTTGTGGTGTCGCGGGTGTCGGTTGGGTGTCTCCGGTGGCCTCCTGGGTCTCTGCCGGGGGTGCCGCCAGGGTTGTTGAAGGGGTAGTTGGTGGGGGTGCCGTTGGTCGATGTTCTTCCGGGGGTGATGAAAGAGTAGTGGGTGGGTAAGAGTTGCTGTGGTCGTTGTCGCTGCTATTGCCGTGGTTGTTGTCGTTACCGGCTGGGGCGACGTCTTTTATTGACACGGTGTCCTCCCTTCCGTCGGCGTGCCGGACATACGCGTATTGGGGGTTGGCGTGGAGTAGGTGCACTGGCTCCACGAGAGGGTCCGTCTTATGGCCCCTCACATGCCTTCGCATGAATACCGGACCCGGGGTGGAGAGCCATGACGGCATGGATACGCCTGAGGTGGATTTCCGGGGGAAGCTAAACATTCGTTCATGAGGCGTGGCATTAGTGGCAGTACACAATAGCGACCGTATCGAATGGAGCACATCTGAGAGGACTTCCTGCCAGCGGGAGATAGGGAGGCCCTTGGTCCTTAGAGCTAGAGTGACTGCTTTCCATACTGTCCCGTTCTCTCGCTCCACTTGACCGTTACCCCGGGGGTTGTAGCTGGTGGTACGGCTCGTGGCGATACCCCTGGACAGCATGTACTGGCGTAGCTCTTCACTCATGAAGGACGCCCCCCTATCCGTGTGGATGTAGCTCGGCATACCGAACAGGCAGAACAGGCTGTTGAGGCATTTAATGACCGTGGCGCTGGTCATGTCTGGGCAGGGGAAGGCGAATGGGAACCGGGAGTATTCGTCCACAATGTTCAGGAAGTAAACATTGCGGTCGACGGACGGGAGGGGGCCCTTGAAATCTAAGCTGAGCCGCTCAAAGGGCCGTGTAGCTTTGATTAAGTGGGCTCTATCAGGGTGGTAGAACCGAGGCTTGCACTCAGCGCAAGTGCGGCAGTTCCTGGTCAGAGACCGAACTTCCTCAATCGAGTAGGGTAAGTTGCGGGACTTTATGAAGTGGAACAGCCGCGTGACCCCTGGGTGGCAGAGGTCGTTGTGGAGGGTCTGTAGCCGATCCCCGGTGGCGCTGGCACACATCCCTCGTGAGAGGGCATCTGGGGATTCGTTAAGGGCCCCTGGCCGGTAAATGATGTCATACTCGAAGGTGGAGAGCTCGATCCGCCACCTAAGAATCTTATCATTTTTGATCTTCCCCCTCTGTTTATTATTGAACATAAACGCTACCGACCGCTGGTCGGTAAGTAGGGTGAAGCGTTTGCCGGCTAGGTAGTGGCGCCAGTGGCGCACTGCCTCCACGATGGCTTGGGCCTCCTTTTCCACAGAGGAGTGTCTGATCTCGGGCCCTTGGAGGGTCCTCGAGAAGAAAGCTACGGGCCGCCCCGCCTGGTTGAGGGTGGCTGCCAAGGCAAAGTCAGACGCATCACTTTCCACTTGAAATGGAGTGTTCTCGTCCACTGCCTGCAGCGTGGCCCGCTCAATATCCTGCTTAATGCTTTTGAAGGCGGCGTGGGCCTCAGCAGAGAGCGGAAAGGAGGATGCTTTCAAGAGGGGGCGGGCTTTGTCGGAGTAGTTGGGGACCCATTGGGAATAATAAGAAAATAACCCCAGGCACCTTTTCAGGGCTTTGGGAGTGTTGGGCAGGGGCAGCTCCCGTAGGGGGCGCAATCGGTCGGGGTCTGGTCCGATTTCCCCATTCTCCACCACGCTGCCTAGTATGCAGAGGCGCGTGGTGTTGAAAACGCACTTGTCCTCGTTGTAGGTGAGGTTGAGTTTTTGTGCGGTTTTCAGGAACCTCTCGAGGTTCGAGTCGTGATCCTGCTGGTTGTGACCGCAGATGGTGACGTTGTCGAGGTAGGGGAAGGTTGCCTGCAAGTGGTGGTCATCGACCATGCGATCCATCTCCCTCTGGAAGACCGAGACCCCATTCGTCACCCCAAAGGGGACTCTGAGGAATTGGTAGAGGCGTCCGTTCGCCTCGAAGGCGGTGTACGGGCGGTCCTCTGGTCTGATAGGGAGCTGGTGGTACGCTGACTTGAGGTCGATGGTGGAGAACACCCGGTATTGGGCGATTTGGTTCACCATTTCTGATATGCGGGGTAGCGGGTAGGCGTCTAGTTGGGTGTACCTGTTGATCGTTTGGCTATAGTCGATCACCATCCGTTTCTTCTCGCTACCCCTTACCACCACCACTTGGGCGCGCCACGGGCTATTGCTGCATTCAATAATGCGCTCTTTCAGGAGCCTGTCTACCTCGGTTGCGATAAACCGCCTGTCCTCCCAGCTGTACCTCCTGCTTTTGGTCGCTATTGGCCGGCAGTTAGGGGTAAGGTTCGCGAATAGCGAAGGCGGCTTTACCTTCAGGGTAGCCAGGCCGCACATTGTGAGGGGCGGCTGGGACCCACCGTACTTGAGCGTGATGCTTTGGTGGTTGCACTGGAAATCCAGGGCCAAGATCACGCTCGCGCATAGATTCTTCATGATTAATACTTTAAAATTATCGTATACAGTCCCGTTAACGGACAATTGTACCGTGCAGTAATCCAGAATGGTCGATGTCTGGGTTTTATCAGCCATAGAGATGGTACCCCGAGTAGGGACCATCTTTAGGGAGAGTTGTCGTGCCAGTTCCGGGTGGATAAAACTCTCCGTGCTTCCACTGTCAATTAAACATTTAACCCCGCACCCGTTTACCTCGATGTCCACCATTGATTTGGATAGCGGGTGGGGCCTGGTCTGGTCCACTGTGACCGATGCCACTGTAGGGCCCTGATCGAGACAAGATGGCGTCCGCGCTGTCTGCTCACAAGATGGCGGACCCCACGAGGTCGGGCAAGATGGCGTCCAAGATGGCCGCTCCCACGGCGCACACGCGGCGGTGGCGGGTTTTGGTTTTCCAGCGGGGTTCCCTCTGCACACCTTCCCAAAGTGCCCCTTCTTACCGCACTTAAAGCAGGTGGTGCCTTTCGCCGGGCACAGGTTTCTGGTGTGCATTGGCTGCCCGCAGAAGTAGCAGTTGGGTCCCCGACGTGTCGCGGCTGTCGTAGGGCTTCTGGGGGTAGAGCAGGGCCCCGACGGTGTCGGGCTGCCGGGCGGGGAAGATGCCTTCCAAGATGGCGGCGCCCTTGGTGCACACGTGGCGGCGTGGACGGCGCGAGCTGAAGAGTAGGCGTCCGAGTTTCTCTGGGCCACATCCAGGGATCGCGTGGGGTCCGCAGCCTGTTTCAGGTCCAATCCCGTTTTTTCCAGCAGTCTTTGCCGGATGTAAGTGGAGCTGAGGCCTGTGATAAAGGCATCGCGAACAAGCTCGTCAGTGTACACTGCGGCTTTTACATCTCGGCACTTGCAGTCTTTGCCAAGCATTTTCAGGGTGCCTAGGAACTCCTCCACCGATTCCCCAGGTCGCTGTGCGCGAGTGGCGAGCAGATGCCTAGCATATACCTCATTCGTAGGCTGCTGGTAATGCGCCTTTAAGATGTCGCAGGCGGCCAGGTACGTGTCGGCGTCTTGGATGAGGGGGTAAACCCGGTGGCTTACCCAATTCCGCAGAATTCCGAGTTTCATACTCGCAGCGTCCGTAGCGTCTTTGACGGCTGCGGAATTGTCCAGGAAGAATTCCATACACATAAACCAGTGTCCAAAGCGTGCTGATGCGTCCGGAGAATGCTGATCCAAATCCAAACGTTCGGGTTTCAGGAGTTGATCCATTGTGTTGAAAAATAAGTTAATAAAATTGATGTGCCTCAATAATCCCGAGACTCGATGTTAGCGAAACAAAACAAGGCTTTTATTAACTTAGAAGATAACACGCAGTGGAGAGAGGTATCTTCCCTGGAGGTCTGCAGTACTGGCTGTGAGGCCAGACTGAGCTGGCTTACATAGAGACCAGGTATGGGCGAAGCCCTACACACAATACATTCCATACATTCCAATACACAATACAATGGTGAGGAGAAACCTGAAACCAACCACAGTCACAGGCAATACAATGGTAAGGGGGAACCTGAAACCAACCACAGTCACAGGCAGTGATGAATGGAATATTTCATCACAAAGGGGTCGGCCATTCAGGACTGAGATGAGGAGGAATTTCTTCACTCAGAGGGTGGTGAATCTTTGGAATTCTCTACCCCAGAGGACTGTGGAGGCTCAGTCGTTGGGTATATTCAAAACAGAAGTCGATAGATTTCTGACTAGTAAGGGCATCAAGGGATACGGCGATAGGGCCGGTGAATGGAGTTGAGGCAGAAGATCAGCCATGATCTCATCGAATGGCGGAGCAGGCTCGAAGGGCCGAATGGCCGACTCCTGCGCCTATTTCTTATGTTCTTATGCCACGTGCATTCTCTAGTTGAATATTGATATTGCTGCATAGCATGCTCATGAACGTTTTCCCCACTACCGACTTTATAATTTCCAGATTCATATTTAGTTCCTTTCACTGAATTTCAGGATAACCTCCTTTATTCTTCGGTCCTCCTGTACAGTTGCTGTAGGAACATAGGACAACCCTCTCATCCCAGGGATCAATCTGTTCCTATGAGGAGAGATTGAGCAGATTGGGCTGATACTCTCTGGAGTTTAGAAGAATGAGGGGTGATCGCAGTGAAACATATATGTGGTAAACCACTGTTAACTCTGTACAGGTCCGGGCATGTCTCAGCCCCTGGCTCCACCCCTAAGCCCGGGTATAAAGGTGACTCACCACCCTTCCCCCGGGAGCTCTTAGGATGGATCCACTAGCAGAGGCATGCTCCAGTTCTTAGTCAATAAAAGCCTACTTCGTATAAGTTCAACTCGTAGTCTTTGGTGTTGTTGATAGTGCATCAATATAAGATTCTGAGGGAGATTGACAGGGTCGATGCAGGGAGGATGATTCCCCTGGCTGGAGAGTCTAGAACCAGGGGTCACAGTCTCAGAATAAGGGGGCGGCCTGAGTTCTGGAATTCCCTCCCTAAACTTCTCCGCCTCGCTCTCCTCCTTTAAGACGTTCCTTAAAACCGACCAAGCTTTTGGTCATCTGCCCTAATATCTCCTTATGTGGCTCGATGTCAAACCTTGTCTGATAATCGCTCCTGTGAAGCACCTTGGGACATTTTACGACGTTAAAGTTCATTTTACTATGTCAGTGTTCTCGCTCAGGCCAACATCCCCAGCATCGAAGCTTTGACCACGCTCGATCAGCTCCGATGGACGGGTCACATCGTCCACATGCCCGATATGAGACTCCCAAAACAAGCGCTCTACTCGGAGCTCCGACGCGGCAGGAGAGCCCCAGGTGGGCAGAGGAAACGCTTCAAGCACACCCTCCAAAGCCTCCTTGAAAAAGTGCAACATCCCCACCGACCCCTGGGAATCCCTGGCCCAAGGCCGCACAAAGTGGAGGAGAAGCATCCTGGGAAGGCGCCGAATACCTCAAGTCTCTTCGCCGGGAGCAAGCGGAAGCCAAGCGCAGGCAGCGCACGTCAACCCAAGCACCCCACCCACCCGCCCCTTCAACCACCGTCTGCCCCACCCGTGACAGAGACTGTAGGTCCCGCATTGGACTCATCAGTCACCTGACAATTCATTTTTAGTGTGGAAGCAAGTCATCCTCGGTTCCGAGGGACTGCCTAGGAAGAGAGAAAGGTGCTATATAAATGCAAGGTATTGTTGAACAGGATTAAACGGCAGATGTGTAGGACCCACAGCCTCATCCGACCTACAGTGTGACGGTGCCACTGAGGGTACTACTATGGGGAAGAAAATTCATTTTCGGTTGAAGGGTAGAAAATGTTGCACTTTCAGCTCCTTCAACCTGCGATCCCAATCCTCATCGCCGGACCTCAAGTCTTCGGTCGATGCAGGACTGGGCCCTCAGGAGCCAGATCTGAAAGTCCCATCCGTTTCTTGTCCAACAAACTTGTTTGTATGATTCCGTTAGAAGCTTTATTGAGTTGCTTCATGTTTCATGTACTCATTCTCCGAAGAATGTGGCACAGGTGCAACAAATTATTGATTGCACGAAAGATGAAAAATAGCCAAGCAAATTCTGATACAACTTTCCGCCGCCAGTAGGGATTTAAACAAAAAAAAAATCATTACTTCTGGAGATCTGCGTTCTCTGAACTCCGAGATCCCCCCCAGCCCCCGCAAATGCCGGCAACCGGAATCGAACATTTCTACATCCCACACGCGCTCATCTTAGAGCGAAAGGGAATCGCACAACTGTGCCGGGGATTAATTAGTGCATTATGTCGATCACTGCTGGACCAGCCCACATAGTGCCCTAGTTAAGAACATAAGACGTAGGAGCAGGAGTTCACCAAAGGGCTCCATCAAAGGGCCAGCACAGGCACGATGGGCCGTATGGCCTCCTTCTGCGCTGTAAGTTTCTGTGATGCTATGATACACTGGTTTGCAGTCAATGGCCTTTGTTTTCGTTATTCTGCTTTGCACCCAGTGCCGTGTGTTATGGACAAACACTGCAGACAGCCCTACATCATGCACCTCGGCACCATCTTCTTCCACACTTCTCCCATGTATCTCCCCACACCTCTTTCTTGTTTCTCCTGGTATCTCGGCATCGATCGCTCACACGTTACGTGTTGCTATCCTTCCCTCTGCCGCGCTGTGCGCTTGGTCATCTCGCTCCCACGTTCTTCCCTGCACCTTTGCTCAGGGCTGTCCCGTGGGACTCAATCCAGCCCATAAAGCCCAGGCAACTCAGTCAGGTAAAGTTGGACTTGCATTTCTCCAGCGCCGTTCACCACCTCAGGACATCCCAAAGCGCTTTACAGCCAATGAAGTAGGTTTTGAAGTGTGGTCACTGTTGGAATGTGGGAAACGCGGCTTTGCGCACAGAAAGCTCCCACAAACATCAATGTGATAATGACCAGGTCATCTGTTTTTAGTGATGTTGATTGAGGGATAAATATTGGCCCCAGGACACCGGGGAGAACTCCCCTGCTCCTCTTCCAATACTGGCCGTGGGATCTTATGTCCACTTGAGAAATGAGACGGGGCCTTGGTTTAACGTCTCATCTGAAAGACGGCACCTCCGACAGTGCAGCATTCCCTCAGTACTGCCCCTCCGACAGTGCAACGCTCCCTCAGTGTCCCTCCGACAGTGCGACAGTCCCTCAGTACTGCCGCTCCGACAGTGCGGCGCTCCCTCAGTACTGCCCCTCCGACAGTGCAGCGCTCCCTCAGTACTGCCGCTCCGACAGTGCGGCACTCCCTCAGTACTGCCCCTCCGACAATGCGGCGCTCCCTCAGTACTGCCCCTCCGACAGTGCGGCGCTCCCTCAGTACTGCCCCTCCGACAGTGCGGCGCTCCCTCAGTAAGGGCACCGGGAGTGTCAGTCAAGATTTTGAATCTGTGGAGTGTGGCTTGAACTCACAACCTTCTGACTACAGAGTGAGGGTGCTGCCCACTGAGCAACGGCAGACACTCACCCCCATTAATAGGAGGAGAAACCTTGAAGCGTTAACCCAGAAAAGTGCTTATTTTACCGATTATTCAGCCAAAAATCAACCGCAGCTTATAGAAGCATCTGACAATGGTGCCGAACATGCGCTTCAAGCAACTAATTGAATCTTTAATGTCCACGGGGTCGGGATTAGCGATGAACAGGCATTACTCATGTGCCCTGGAATAGTCTTTAAATAACTCATGCTTCCTTGACATCCAAACTACTCCGACTCTCCCAGCACTCTGAACCGATGACTAAAATGCAGAATGAAGGCCGAACATCAGCTCGGCAGAGGCAATTCATTAAATATATTCAAGAAGGAGTTAGATATATTTCTTAAGGCTAAAGGAATCAAAGGATATGGGGAGAAGGCAGGGACAGGGTACTGAATTTGGATGATCAGCCATGATCTCATTAAATGGCGGAGCAGGCTCGAGGGGCCGAATGGCCGACTCCTGCTCCGATCTTCTATGTTTCTAAGCGCTTGAAAACCCAAACATCCTCGACTTTGCAGTGAATTGATGTAACTGCGTCTTGTACAGTCACCACTGTGAAAGGTAATTGGAATTTCCCTGCACCCCACCCCCCCCCCCCCCCACCCGAGGCAGGGGAGGAGAAGGGAACAGCTTGTAAATAAGCTTCATGCAAAACAGGTGGTGAAGAAATTCACTGCAGAATGAGCTTAGTTCTTGGCTGTGGTTTCAAAATTAACAATCGGAAGAACATAAGAAATAGGAGCAGGAGTTGGCCCATTCGGCCCCTCGAGCCTGCTCCGCCATTCAATAAGATCATGGCTGATCTTCTACCTCATCTCCACTTTCCCGCCCCATCCCTTGATTCCCTTAGAGTCCAAAAATCTATCGATCTCAGCCTTGAATATACTCAACGACAGCCTCCACAGCCCTCTGGGGTCGAGAATTCCAAAGATTCACCTCCCTCTGAGTGAAGAAATTCCTCCTCATCTCAGTCCTAAATGGCCGACCCCTTATTCTGAGACTGTGACCCCTGGTTCTAGACTCTCCAGCCAGGGGGAAACACCCTCCCTGCATCTACCCTGTCAATCCCCCTCAGAATTTCATACATTTCAACGAGATCAGCCCTCAACCTTCCAAACTCTAGAGAATATAGGCCTAGTCTACTCAATCCTTTATTGATAGTAACAGAAGAGAACTTTGCATTTCTATAGCGCCTTTCGCCACCTCAGGATGTCCCAAAGCGCTTTACAGCCAATGAAGTACTTTTTGATGTGTAGTCACCGTTGTAATGTGGGAAACACGGCAGCCAATTTGCACACAGCAAGCTCCCACAAACAGCAATGTGATAATGACCAGGTCATCTGTTTTAGTGATGTTGGTTGAGGGATAAATATTGGCCCCAGGACACCGGGGAGAACGGCAAAATAGTGCCTTGGGATCCTTCACGTTAACTGAGGGAGCAGACGGGACCTCGGTTTAACGTCTCATCCGAAAGACGGCACCTCCAACATAAGAACATAAGAAATAGGAGCAGGAGTCGGCCATTCAATAAGATCATGGCTGATCTTCTACCTCATCTCCACTTTCCTGCACTATCCCCATATCCCTTGATTCCCTTAATATCCAAAAATCTATCGATCTCTGGACTAGTAACCCAGTGGCCTGGACTATTAATCCGGAGACACAAGTTCAAATCCCAGCACGGCAGCTGGGGAATTTAAATTCAGTCGTAAAAACCCATCTGGTTCACTAATGCCCTTTCGGGAAGGAAATCTGCTGTCCTTACCCGGTCTGGCCGGTATGTGACTCCCGCCCCTCAGCAATGCGGTTGACCCTTGACCGGCTTCTGAAATGGCCCAGCGAGACACTCAGTCGTACCAAGCCGCGACGACAAAGTCACCGTGGGAGCACCTTCACCGCACGGACTGCAGCGGCTCACCGCCACCTTCTCAATGAGGAATGGGCAATAAATGCTGGGCCTCGCCAGCGACGCCCACATCCCAGGAACGAAGAATAAAAAAAAAATTCTGTGCCATTTTCAATCATGTACTGGTGAGGGAGTCAATTCATCTTCATTCACTCAATCAAGCACGGGAACAGACAATTATATTTACATTAATTAAAGAGTAAGGCAGCCAGGCCCGTACTGAAAGAGATGCAATTTTATTATTAAGAAGGGGGATTTTAATGAATTTATGGATCAACTGTCTATATCCAAAGACAGGCTGATCTGGAAAATGCCTTCTAACGTGTTAATAAATATTCCCTTGCAAAGCAGAGAGCTTCTTGCTGTCTGATATTACATCTTTTCATTTTACTTGGGTTCTATCGAAAAGCAGTTAATGAGGTGAAAATTCTTTTTTAATTAACCACATTCTCCGCCCTCATCGCCTGTGCTCCGATTGCCTCACCTAAGCAAGTAGGATGTAGAATGTGATCTGTATCTGCGCGCAGGGGAGACAGGAAGCTGTCTCCAGAGATCTGCGCCTTGCTTCGATCTCAACAGCAGGCAGAGAGCTTGATGAAGAGTGGTGTGTTGATCGCCCACTGCCTCTGAAACGCTCCTTCCCACTTTCATCTGCGCGCTCAATATTCCAATATTCTCCTCTCATGCACTCCGTCTCAACATGCACTCCAGCTCAGTCAGAACTCTACCGAGCCTATTGTGGTGTATGTAACCTGTTCCACCTTAAGAGAACTTAAGCCTGTTCCACCTTAAGAGATGTACTACTTTCTCTGGCTGCTGTATACGTAATACCGGTGGCGACCACACCGGTATATAAGCACTGTGTAGTAATATTGTATTCAGTATAGTCCCTACCTCCAACCAGTAAAGACCTGTTGAATTTACTCTCTTAGTCTGTGTAGTAATTATCACTATAACACACAGACTTAACACCTATGACTCCTGTTCTTGTGAAACTCCATCAGTTCCTCATCCATGCCTTTGTTACCTCCAGACTCGACTATTCCAACACACTCCTGGCTGGCCTCCCACATTCCACCCTACGTAAACTTGAGCTCATCCAAAACTCTGCTGCCCGTGTCCTAACTCGCACCAAGTCCCGTTCGCCCATCGCCCCCTGTTCTCGCTGACTGGCTCCCGGTTAAGCAACGCCTCGATTTTAAAATCCTGGCTTTCAAAACCTTCTATGGCCTCGCCCCCACCCTCCCTCCCGATCTCTGTGACTGCGCCCAGGAGGCAGGTTGGCAATTTAAATACTTCAACGAGGCTGGCAGTTTCCGATTTAAGCTGCTTTGCAGGTTTTACAGTGGCAGGCAGGGTTTCCCAGGCTTCGGGAAACCCGGCAGCTCAAAGGAGGTGAAGACGGCTTTGGGGAGAAAGTAATTGCCTTTACAGCACTGTTAGTGGGCCAGGAGAAAAAGTTATACAGGATCTTGGTGAGACCACACCTGGAGTAAAGGAAACTCTTTTTTATCCGGCACCGACGGGACCGACGTGGTGCCAGTTCATCAAAAATACGGAAAGCTGAGAGCTCCGTATAAAACAAACCCTGTTGCTTAGCAACAGGTGCAGAACAATGGCCACAAGTTCCAAGCATCTCTGTAGCTTAGCAACAGCTGCAGCCACACCCGATTGCACAGCAACAGATCGAGGAAGGCAAGTAATATGAAGTAAAACTTACCTGAACCTAATCCTGAATTTTGCCGGTTAACCGAGATTTCCCCTGGCTGGGGGGTCTAGAACGAGGAGTCACAGTCTCAGGATACGGGGTAGGACATTTAGGACTGAGAGGAGGAGAAATTTCTTCACTCAGAGGGTGGTGAACCTGTGGAATTCTCTACCACAGAAGGCTGTGGAGGCCAAGTCACTGAATATATTTAAGAAGGAGATCGATAGATTTCTAGACACAAAAGGCATCAACGGGTATGGGGAGAGAGCGGGAATATGGGATTGAGATAAAGGATGAGCCATGATCATATTGAATGGCGGAGCAGGCTCGAAGGGCCAAATGGCCGACTCCTGCTCCAATTATTCTATGCAGGAGTGCTTCGCCCCATCAGACAACCCCCCCCCATACAAAGATCCCTTGGGATCAGACCCCCAGCTCCCCCCGGGGTCAGGGATTGGACACTCCCTCCCCCGACCCCCCCAATCCTCCTTGGGGTCGAGGATCAGACCTACCCACTCCTGCGGCCTGCTCCGGAGTCCTCCCCGCCCAACTGGAAGCCAAGCCTGTCAATCAGGCCGACATCCGGGCGGGGAGCCCGTCGGGTACAAAAGATGCGAGGCGAAAATGTCCGAAACTCCCCGTTCCCCCACCCTGGGCCGACGTAACCCTCCCCTGTTAATGTCGAGGCCCCAAAGTCCGGATCCGAATTCTGGATTGACATCCAGGGCAAACATTCGCGTCGGGTAGGTGCGGTTGGCCTATCCTCTTCCTGTAGCTTGTGGGAGCCCGTCAATCCTCCCACTCTTAGGTCTGACCGCCCTGGCTGCTGGTATAAGGATGGCTACTGTCGTGGATGGAATGTTCGCATCGTGGCCAGACTGAATCAGCCGTGGCTCAGTGGGCAGCACACTCGCCTCTGGGTCAGAAGGTCGTGGGTTCAAGTCCGACTCCAGAGACTTCAGCCCAAAAATCTAGGCTGACACACTCAGTGCAGTACTGAAGGAGCGCCGCACTGTCGGAGGGGCGGCACTGAGGGAGCGCCACACTGTCAGAGGGGCGGTACTGAGGGAGCGCCGCACTGTCGGAGGGGCGGTACTGAGGGAGCGCCGCACTGTCGGAGGGGCGGTACTGAGGGAGCACCGCACTGTCGGAGGGGCGGTACTGAGGGAGCGCCGCACTGTCAGAGGGGCGGTACTGAGGGAGCGCCGCACTGTCAGAGGGGCGGTACTGAGGGAGCGCCGCACTGTCGGAGGGGCGGTACTGAGGGAGCGCCGCACTGTCGGAGGCGCCGTCTTTTGGATGAGACGTTAAGCCAAGGCTCTCTCAGGTGGATGTAAAAGATCCCGCGGGCCACTATTGGAAGAAGAGCAGGGGGAGTTCTCCCCGGTGTCCTGGGGCCAATATTTATCCCTCAATCAACATCACTAAAACAGATGATCTGGTCGTTATCACATTGCTGTTTGTGGGAGCTTGCTGTGTGCAAATTGGCTGACACGTTTCCTACATTACAACAGTGACTACACTTCAAAAAATACTTCGTTGGCTGTAAAGCGCTTTGAGACATCCGGTGGTCATGAAAGGCGCTATAAAAATGCAAGCCTTTCATTCTTTGAATCCATTCCCAAGAATAAAGTGACGTTACGAAAACAGCAACCCCAGATGGCCTGAACACACAGATATTATACACAGGCAGCAAAGCATACTGTCTCCAAGTCTCTTAAACAGCCTGAAATAAATTCTGAGGGTGGTGCTTCTCCAGTTATGCTATCTGGTCCCCAATCTGGCTGTCACAACAGTGACTGAAGCCGTGAATCCTGTGTTAATGGATCCTCCTTGGGACCCAACTGAAGGCGGAATCCATCTGACAGATCATGACATTTCCAGCCCGATATCTCACCGCAGTGACAGTCTCAAACGGCAATCAGGGCTTCCAAGGGATGCTGCAAAACTCCACAAAGACATCCGACATCCCAGACGGGCAGAGGAGCAACACAGCGGCTCCAGTTTATTCAGAAAGCTGGGGGAATGCGCCCCCCCCCACCCCGGACTGAGAGGATAGGACAGGGCACCGCTCTAGTTGAAAGACCAGAGAAGACAAAGGAATTGAGAAGTGAATTCGGGTTAACCCTAACCCGAATGCAGCCGGGCAGGAGGGAGCAGAGATGGAGGAAAGCAAAGAGATGCACACTTAGGAAACGGAGCAATGTCCCTTCATTTCAACACCGAGAGAATGGAGGGAGGACAAAGAATTTGCTGGTCAGGGTATTTGGGAGGTTGGCAGGAACCAAGGTGAAAGTTCAAAGGAGCAATGGCCATTATAGTGTTGATAAAAGAGGCAAGAAAGGTTGGGGAGTGAGAGAGGGCGAGCTGAGAAAGATTTGACTTTCGAGTGACGAGCTTTCTCACAAAGCGCTTCACAGAGTATTTACAGCACAGACACAGGCCATTCGGCCCAACTGGTCCATGCCGGTGTTTATGCCCCACAGCAGCCTCCTTCCTCCTACCCCTCTTCATCTAACCCCGTCAACATATCCCTCTATTCCTTTCTCCCTCATGTGTTTATCCAGCTTCCCCTTAAACACATCTATACTATTCGCCTCAACCACTCCGTGGTAGCAAGTTCCACATTCTCACCACTCTCTGGGTAAAGAAGTTTCTCCTGAATTCCCTATTGGATTTCTTGGTGACTGTCTTATATTGATGGCCCCTAGTTCGGGTCAGTACTGAGGGAGCGCCACACTGTCGGAGGGGCGGTACTGAGGGAGCGCCACACTGTCGGAGGGGCGGTACTGAGGGAACGCCGCACTGTCAGAGGGGCAGTACTGAGGGAGCGCCGCACTGTGGGAGGGGCAGTACTGAGGGAGCGCCGCACTGTCGGAGGGGCAGTACTGAGGGAGCGCCGCACTGTCGGAGGGGCAGTACTGAGGGAGCACTGCAGTGTCGGAGGGGCAGTACTGAGGGAGCGCCGCACTGTCGGAGGGGCAGTACTGAGGGAGCGCCGCACTGTCGGAGGGGCCGTTTTTCGGATGAGACATTAAAACGAAGCCCCGTCTGCTCTCTCAGGTGGATGTAAAAGATCCCATGGCAGGATTCCAAAGAAGAGCAGGGGGAGTTCTCCCCGGTGTCCTGGGGCCAATATTTATCCCTCAATCAACATCACTAAAAACAGATGATCTGGTCATTATCACATTGCTGCTTGCGGGATCTTGCCATGCGCAAATTGGCTGCCGCATTTGCTACATTACAACAGTGACCACACTTCAAAAAAAGTACTTAATTGGCTGTAAAGCGCTTTGGGACGTCCTGAGGTGGTGAAAGGCGCTGGAGAAATGGGAGTCTTTCTCTTTTTTTTTTTAAAGCACCCTTGCCTCAAGAGATACACTTTAATCATCATGGCGGACGTCATTACTGCCGTGTATTTCCTTGCACAAGAACTTCACATATCAGAAGACAAGCTATGGTTTCCTCTCCCGACACGTCAGAGCCATCCTGTTTTGTATCGGAAAGTCTACTGATGCGCAAAGGTCCGACTGTTGATCCTTTGACTCCACGCGGTGACCAGCGTCCAATGGTAATGCTTTTATCTTCTCCGAGACTGAGATTGCACGGCCGTGTGTGTTCCTCACACGTTGCTTTCTATGGGGCAAAGTTGCAAACAGGAAGCAGTTGTTCCTTTCAAGCCATTCATCTGCGATAAAGTGCCTGCATGCCATAAATCTTTTTGACGCCAGTGCCAGCCAATTAGAATGCAGTGTTGGCAGCCTGAGCCAACCCATTTCTCACTGGCTGGCAGGGTGACAGCTGATTGGCTCACGTCCTGCGCTGTCACACTTAAAGTCAAAGAGCCTCACTGGCGAGGCCCAGCATTTATTGTCCGTCCTTAATCGCCCTCGGGAAGGTGGTGGTGAGCCGCCTTCTTGAACCGCTGCAGTCCGTGTGATGAAGGTGCTCCCACAGTGCTGTTAGGGAGGGAGTTCCAGGATTTTGACCCAGCGACGAGGAAGGAACGGCCGATATATGTCTAAGTCAGGACGGTGTGTGACTTGGAGGGGAACTTGGAGGTGGTGGTGTTCCCGTGTGTCTGCTGCCCTTGTCCTTCTAGGTGGAAGAGGTCGCGGGTTTGGGAGGTGCTGCCGAAGAAGCCTTGGCGAGTTGCTGCAGTGCATCTTGTAGATGGTGCACACTGCAGCCACGGTGCGCCAGTGGTGGAGGGAGTGGATATTTAAGGTGGCGGACAGGGTGCCTGAAAAAAGAACTCATAACACAGACCAGATGGTCTCAGGTTTGATTCACAGCCTGTGCTAATCTCACCCAGGACAGAGCCTGGACTGGTTCTATTGACCCCTTGGGCTTTCGCAGTGGCGCTTCCTGGATAGTTCATGTGTGTGAATATTGGACAACAACAGCATCAGCCTCAGGTAACTAAGAGGTTCTACCTATCAGGAAAGGCTGAACAGGCTGGGGCTCTTTTCTCTGGAAAGGAGAAGGCTGAAGGGTGGCCTGATAGAGGTCTTTAAGATTATGAAAGGGTTCGATAGGGTAGATGTAGAGAAGATGTTCCCAATAGCGGGCGACACCAGAACTAGAGGCCATCAATATAAGATAGTTACTAATAAATCCAATAGGGAATTCAGGAGAAACTTCTTTACCCAGAGAGTGGTGAGAATGTGGAACTCGCTACCACAGGGAGTGGTTGAGGCGAATTGCGTACAGTTTTGGTTTCCATATTTAAGAAAAGATATACTTGCTCTCGAGGCGGTTCAGAGAAGGTTCACTCGGTTGATTCCGGAGAGGAGGGGGTTGACTTATGGGGAAAGGTTGAGTAGGTTGGGCCTCTACTCATTTGAATTCAGAAGAATGAGAGGCGATCTTATCGAAACATATAAGATTGTGAGGGGGCTTGATTGGGTGGATGCGGTGAGGATGTTTCCACTGATGGGTGAGACTAGAACTAGGGGGCATAATCTTAGAATAAGGGGCTGCCGTTTCAAAACTGAGATGAGGAGAAACTTCTTCACTCAGAGGGTAGTAAATCTATGGAATTTGCTACTTCAGAGAGCTGCGGAAGCTGCGACATTAAATAAATTTAAAACGGAGATAGACAGTTTCCTAGCTGATAAGGGAATTAGGGGTTACGGGGAGCGGGCAGGGAAGTGGACGTGAGTCTAGATTCGGATCAGCCATGATCCTATTGAATGGCGGAGCAGGCCCGAGGGGCCGTATGGCCTACTCCTGCTCCTACTTCTTATGTTCTTGTGAATAGTATAGATGCATTTAAGGGGAAGCTAGATAAACACATGAGGCAGAAAGGATGAGAAGGTTATGTTGACGGGGGTGAGATGACGAGGGGTGGGAGGAGGCTGGTGTGGAGCACAAACACTAGCACAGGCCAGTTGGGCCGAATGGCCTGATTCTGTGCTGTACATTCTCTGTAATAGTATTGTTTTTGTAATAGGTGCCCAGCCCTCTCTGCCAACATTCACTGTCTAGCTCACACTTGGAAGAAGGGTCACTTGGGGAGGGAGAGGTGGGGCAGAGGTGCTAATGAAACTGTGCCCTGACAAACTCAAGAGACTTCTTCAACGAGGATGTTGCCTAGACTGGAGAATTTTAGCAATGAACAAAGGTTGGATAGGCTGATCTTTGGAACAGAGGAAGCTGAGGGGAGATTTAATTGAGGTGTATAAAATTATGAGGGGCCTCGATAGAGTGGATAGGAAGGACCTATTTCCCTTAGCAGAGAGGGTCAATAACCAGGGGTCAGAGATTTAAAGTCATTGGTAGAAGGATTAGAGGGGAGTTGAGGGGAAATTTCTTCACCCAGAGGGTGGTGGGGGTCTGGAGCTCACTGCCTGAAAGGGTGGGAGAGGCAGAAACCCTCATCGCATTTAAAAAGTACTTGGATATGCACTTGTAACCCACAGGGCTATGGACCAAGAGCTGGGAAGTGGGATTAGGGAGGGATAGCTCTTTGTCGGCTGGCACGGACATGAGGGGCCGAATGGCCCCCTTCTGTGCTGTAAATTTCCACGATTCTACAATTCAGCCCCAATTTGGCGTGTTCCCCCGTCCCCCCCCCCCCCCCCGCTCAGGGCGGCGTTAAAATCGCGGTCGGCTCTCGACGACGTCATCGGCCGCGACGGGCATAAGGCAAAGGAGGACCCCGCTGGCTCCGGGGCGCGGGCGCACGCGCTCTCGTCCATCGCCACCCGCGGGGTTAAAGTGCGCAGGCGCGGCGGTCGCGGCGGCTCGGGGACGGGGTACGAGTCAGGGGCGGCATTAACCGCCACGCCCGGTATCTGCCGAGCGAGTCGGGTCAGAATCGCTTCCCCCCTCCCCCCCCCCTCCCGAATTGGGAGGAGGCGGAGAGCGAAGTGGGAAGGGAAAGTCACGACGTGAACTGAAGCTGCAATGGGAAGAGGCGGGCGTCTCACAGAAGGAGAAATGATATGCCTCCAGAATTATTATTTAAATGAATTTCTGTCTGTTGATGTTAAAGCTGCCATACTTCGCTCCGCAAGCAAATCTATCTGGAAAATTAATGAATGGAGATCTCTCCTTAGGCAAATTCTAATGTGTGTTTGGACAAAACAGAGAACACATTATGAGTGCATTACTCAGGCTTTGACGCTAATAACAGTTTTTTGCCTCGCATTCCTTTTGTTTGCTCAATCCCTCTTAAAGGAGATTTGCTTTTACAAATGGCTGAAGATGGCTGCACTGCTATTAGAATGATTTGGCAGCAAATGTCGAGCGCGATTCAGCGAGAGCTGCAGGCGCTGTATCCCCAAACTCCTCCGCGCGCTCCCCTGCAGAGAGCTGGCCGGGGGGGGGTGGTGGGGGCGCTGGGGTCGGGGGGGTGGGGGCACACAGAGAGAGTCGTCTCGGAGGAGAAGGTAGCGCGAAAACGAGGAGGGGGGTATCGCCCCCCCCGATGTAAAACTCCGCCGCCTGCCACGGATCTGAATGCCGAGTGGGGCGGATGACAAGAGGTCGTTGGTAAAGCGCCTGATCACCTTTGGAATTCTCTACCCCAGAGGGCTGTGGAGGCTCAGTCGTTGAGTATATTCAAGGCTGAGATCGATAGATTTTTGGATATTAAGGGAATCAAGGGATATGGGGATCGGGCGGGAAAGTGGAGATGAGGTAGAAGATCAGCCATGATCTTATTGGATGGCGGAGCAGGCTCGAGGGGCCGAATGGCCAACTCCTGCTCCTATTTCTGATGTTCTTATACCACCGCTGGCACCCAACATGAACTTCCACCCTTAGGACAAGGCAGTTTGAGCATAAGAACATAAAACTTAGGAGCCACACGGCCCCTCGAGCCTGCTCCGCCATTCAATAAGATCATGGCTGATCTTCCACCTCAACCGACGCTGCCTGACCTGCTGAGTATTTCAAGCAAAGGGTAATGGTCGACGGGTGTTTTTGAGACTGGAAGGCTGTTTCCAGTGGGGGTCCGCAGGACTCCGTACTGGGTCCCTTGCTCTTTGTGGTATACATCAATGATTTAGACTTGGCTGTAGGGGGTATGATTAAGAAGTTTGCAGATGATACAAAAATTGGCCGTGTGGTTGATAATGAGGAAGGAAGCTGTAGACTGCAGGAAGATATCAATGGACTGGTCAGGTGGGCAGGATAGTGGCAAATAGAATTCAATCCGGAGAAGTGTGAAGTAATGCATTTGGGGAGGGCTAACAAGGCAAGGGAATGCACAATAAATGTTAGGACACTGAGAAGTGTAGAGGAACAAAGGGACCTTGGAGTTCATGTCCACAGATCCCTGAAGGTGGCAGAACAGGTCGATAAGGTGGTTAAGACACACGGGATACTTGCCTTTATTAGCCGAGGCGTAGAATATAAGAGCAGGGGGGTTATGCTTGAACTGTATAAAACACTAGTTAGGCCGCAGCTAGAGTACTGCGTGCAGTTCTGGTCACCACATTACAGGAAGGATGTGATCGCACTAGAGAGGGTGCAGAGGAGATTTACGAGGATGTTACCGGGACTGGAGAATTTTAGCTATGAGGAAAGATTGGACAGGCTGGGGTTATTTTCTTTAGAACAGAGGAGGCTGAGAGGAGATTTAATTGCGGTGTATAAAATTATGAGGGGCCAAGATAGAGTGGATAGGAAGGACCTATTTCCCTTAGCAGAGAGGTCAATAACCAGGGGGCACAGATTTAAAGTAATTGGTAGGAGGATTAGAGGGGAGTTGAGGTGAACTTCTTTCACCCAGAGGGTGCTGGGGGTCTGGAACTCCCGGTCCAGCAACACATCAATTTTAAAATTCTCATCCTTCTTTTCAAATCCCTCCGTGGCCCTCGCCCCCTCCCTATCTCTGTAACCTCCTCCAGCCCCACAACCCTCCGAGATCTCTGCGCTCCTCTAATTCTGGCCTCTTGACCATCCCCCGATTTTAATCGCTCCACCATTGGCGGCCGTGCCTTCAGCCGCCTGGGCCCTGAGCTCTGGAATTCCCTCCCTAAACCTCTCCGCCTCTCTCTCCTCCTTTAAGATGCTGCTGAAAACCGACCTCTTTGACCAAGTCTTTAGTCACCGGTCCTAATATCTCCTTATGTGGCTCGGTGTCAAATTTTGTCTGATAATCACTCCTGTGAGGCGCCCTGGGACGTTTTACTATGTTAAAGGCGCTATATAAATGCAAGTCGTTGTTGGCATCAGGTTTGAGGTAGCCCACAGATGTTCCTCTAATGGTGTCACACTGATGGCTGAAATACCAGGGGATGGCAATATGTTATTTTTAATTAGTCTTTCTGAAAGCAGGCTTCTCCTGGTTGAGATACGATTCACGACACGAATCGTTTCTGCGCATCATTTGGGAAAGGGTTCCTGGAGCCTTAGCTGGAAAGAAGCTCCATGACGTAACCACTCAATGACTAAAAGATGTTAGTGCCTTTTAAGTAAGAAAGAATGCACGAGGAGGGTGCACGGACAGAGGGACCTGGGGGTATGTCTGCACAAATCGTTGAAGGTTGGCTGGGCAGGTTGAGAAAGCGGTTAAAAAGGCTTACGGGATCCTGGGCTCCATAAACAGAGGCATAGGGAGGAATTTTGCCAGCCCTGGGGAGGCGGGTTTGTGGCAGCAAGAGCAGGTCAGAGGCGGGGTATTCTGCGGCGAGTGTCTCACCTCCTGACTCCCCAAAGCCTTTCCACCATCTACAAGGCACAAGTAAGGAGTGTGATGGAATACTCTCCACTTGCCTGGATGAGTGCAGCTCCAACAACACTCAAGAAGCTCGACACCATCCAAGACAAAGCAGCCCGCTTGATTAGCACCCCGTCCACCACCTTAAACATTCACTCCCTCCACCATCGGCGCACCGTGGCTGCAGTGTGCACCATCTACAAGATGCACTGCAGCAACTCGCCAAGGCTTCTTCGGCAGCACCTCCCAAACCCGCGACCTCTTCCACCTAGAAGGACAAGGGCAGCAGGCGCACGGGAACTCCACCACCTCCAAGTTCCCCTCCAAGTCACACACCATCCTGACTTGGAGATATATCGGCCGTTCCTTCATCATCGCTGGGTCAAAATCCTGGAACTCCCTCCCAAACAGCACTGTGGGAGCACCTTCACCACACGGACTGCAGCGGTTCAAGAAGGCGGCTCACCACCACCTTCTCAAGGGGCAACTAGGGAACGGGCAATAAATGCTGGGCCTTGCCAGCGACGCCCACATCCCATAAGCGAATGAAAAAGGAAGAAATATTGAAAAAAGACTTGCATTTCTATAGCGCCTTTCACGACCGCCGGACGTCCCAAAACGCTTCACAGCCACTTTTCGAAGTGTAGTCTCTGTTGTAATGTAGGCTGTGAAAGGCGCTATAGAAATGCCAGATCTTTCATTCTTTCAATGCTCCTCACAAATTCCGAGTTGAACGAGGTGCAGTCCTTCTCTCCTGTACCAGCCCCTTTGACCCTGGTTTTCGTAGCCAGTTATGTTTAATGGTGGGTGTATCGGTGTTTGGATGCCCGGTTGCCACTCTTCATGTTAGCAGTGAACCTCCTCGCCTGTCTCCGGTGCTGGATGTATACCAGACAACGTGACTTTGCATCCCCCCCTCCTATCTTTGGGTGTTGAGGCCCTTTCATTTATCTCCGTGTCGTTTATCCCTCTGGGGCAGTCCTAACGTTCCCGCTGCATTGCTTCAATCCGGTCCTCCTCTCACAGGTGTTCTTGGTGACAACAACTTGTATTTATATAGCGCCTTTAACGTAGTAAAACGTCCCAAGGCGCTGCACAGGAGTATTTTAAGACAAAAAAATTTGACACCGAGTCACAAGGATAATTTAGGGCAGGTGACCAAAAGCTTGGTCAAAGAGGTAGGTTTTAAGGAGCGTCTTAAAGGAGGAGAGAGAGGTAGCGAGGTGGAGAGGTTTAGGGAGGGAATTCCAGAGCTTAGGGCCCAGGCAACAGAAGGCACGGCGACCAATGGTTGAGCGATTATAATCAGGGATGCTCAAGAGGGAAGAATTAGAGGAGCGCAGGTATCTCGGGGGGTTGTAGGGGTGAAGGAGGTTACAGAGGTAGGGAGGGGCGAGGCCATCGAGGGATTTGAAACAGTGCGGCGCTCCCTCAGTACTGCTCCTCCGACAGTGCGGCACTCCCTCAGAACTGTCCCTCCGACAGTGCGGCGCTCCCTCAGTACCGCCCCTCCATCAGTGCGGCGCTCCCTCAGTACTGCCCCTCCGACAGTGCGCCGCTCCCTCAGTACTGCCCCACCGACAGTGCGGCACTCCCTCAGTAATGCCCCTCTGATAGTGCGGCGCTCCCTCAGTACCGCCCCTCTGACAGTGCGGCGCTCCCTCAGTAATGCCCCTCTGACAGTGCGGCGCTCCCTCAGTACTGCCCCTCCGACAGTGCGGCACTCCCTCAGTAATGCCCCTCCGACAGTGCGGCACTCCCTCAGAACTGCCCCTCCGACAGTGCGGCGCTCCCTCAGTACCGCCCCTCCATCAGTGCGGCGCTCCCTCAGTACTGCCCCTCCGACAGTGCGCCGCTCCCTCAGTACTGCCCCACCGACAGTGCGGCACTCCCTCAGTAATGCCCCTCTGACAGTGCGGCGCTCCCTCAGTACCGCCCCTCCAACAGTGCGGCGCTCCCTCAGTACTGGCACTGGGAGCGTCGGCCTGGATTTTGTGCTCGAGTCTCTGGAGCGGGGACTCGACCGCATGACTTTCTGACTCGGGGGCGAGCGTGCGACCCACAGAGCCACGGCTGACCCCCTTAAGGCAACGCAGCTTGTAACAGAGAATCTTGCATCTCGGATTAACTCAACGCGGGCGGCTCCGATAAAACAAGCAGCAAAATAACAAGCAGAGTTAACATGGTGGGGTGGGGGGTGGGGGGGGGTTGCGGAAATAGGCTGGAAATGCAAAGGGCAGAATAAAAAGAGTTAAACTGAAAAGTTCCAAAAAATCTTGAAATCCTAGAGACCTCCAGAGTGGAGTGTTTAAAAGGGTAAATTAATAGCATGTCAGCTCCTTCCTCCGCTCGCAATCTGCAGTCCAGTCTGTGACCTGGTGATCTCACTTACACAAATATGCAATGCAATACACTATAATCGGCACTTAATCAGGCCTGTAATGCTATTGGAGCGGATTTGCTCCACTTCAGGCAGACCAAGATAACCCTCCTGATGCTCCACAGAATGGTACTAATGTTTAGCGCTGATCTGATATCTGTGTTTTGGTGATTTTTTTTTTGTACTCGTCCAAAATGAAGGAGACAATGTTCCGTTTCGCTCTGAACACTGGACGTCAGAGTGCGTCATGATGGGGGCGATAACAGCCTGAGGCGCCGCTGTGTATTCTGCCCTTCAGCTTGGATCAGCGACAGTGGAGCAAGTCTTAAATCAAATGGTATTAAATACGCGGACACTCCCCCCCAACCCCGCCACCCCAACATTCAATTTTATTTCATTGCAGAAGCTCACCGTCCACTTCTATTTAATACAGGTCAGCAGGCCGGAGGCCGGGTATTCTGCGGCGAGTGTCTCACCTCCTGACTCCCCAAAGCCTTCCCGCCATCTACCGCCTATTGCGCTTCTGTCAAAGCTGCCGAGGAGATGAAAGCGCAACGGTGCCATTTAGACTGTGGCGGCTTAAGACAATAAAAGTTAAACATTACGCAAATCACAAGCGAAACTGATGAAGGCCTCAGGCTTCTCTTCATTTCATGGACATGTTTGCAATTTCATTCTTACTTCCTCCGAGCCCATTCGCTATCTCTTACTCTCTCCGAGATTAGCGCTGTGCACTGCTAGACAGATCGTTGAGTAGCACAAAAAGCTTTACCATGCTTTTCAAAATGCAAGATAGTTAGATATAAATATGCACAAGTACTAGATATATATGATATATAATTACGTAGAATGTACAGCACAGAAACAGGCCATTCGACCCAACTGATCCGTGCCAGTGTTTATGCTCTGCACCAGCCTCCTCCCATCCCTGCTTCCTCTCACCCCACCACCACATCCTCTATTCCTTTCTCCCTCATGTGTTTATCTAGCCTCCCCTTAGATGCATCTATACTATTTAAGCCAGCACTTTAGGAAGGATGTGAAGGCCTAAAGAGAGCGCAGAAAAGATTTACAAGAATGGTTCCAGGAATGAGGGACTTCAGTTACGTGGAGAGACTGGAGAAGCTGGGGTTGTTCTCCTTGGAGCAGAGAAGGTTGAGAGGAGATTTGATCGAGGTGTTCAAAGTCATGAGGGGTCTGGACAGAGTAGAGAGAGAGAAACTGTTCCCATTGGCGGAAGGGTCAAGAACCAGAGGACACAGATTTAAGGCGATTGGCAGAAGAACCAAAGGCGACATGAGGAAAAACTTTTTTACGCAGCGAGTGGTTCGGATCTGGAATGCGCTGCCTGATAGGGCGGTGGAGGCAGACTCAGCTTTCAAAAGGGAATTGGATAAGTACCTGAAGGAAAATAATTTGCAGGGTTACAGGGAAAGGGCGGGGGAGTGGGACTAGCTCTTGCAGAGAGCCGGCATGGGCTCGAGGGGCCGAATGGCCTCCTTCTGTGCTGTAACCATTCTACGATTCGATTCGCCTCACCCACTCCCTGTGGTAGTGAGTTCCACATTCTCACCACTCTCTGGGTAAAGAAGTTTCTCCTGAATTCACTATTGGATTTATCAGTGACTATCTTATATTGATGGCCCCTAGTTCTGGTCTCCCCCCCACAAGTGGAAGCACCTTCTCTACGTCTACCCTGTCGAACCCCTTTCATAATCTTAAAGACCTCGATCAGGTCGCCCCCCAGCCTTTCCTACATAAGAAATAGGAGCAGGAGTAGGCCAATCGGCCCCTCGAGCCTGCTCCACCATTCAATAAGATCATGGCTGATCTGATCCTAACCTCAAATCTACTATCACTCTCCATCCCACCCGAACCCATGTGATCTCCCGAGAGAGGCGAAAAACCAGATAAAAAACCCAATGGCCAATTTGGGAGAAAAAATCTGGGAAATTCCTCTCCGACCTATCTAGGCGATCGAAACTCGTCCAGGAGATCACTCTGTCCCTCTATTTCCTGCAGTACTTACCTTCTGTAAAAGGTGATCTCCACCCCAGCCAGGAACAGGCCCAATTTACTCTCAAAGGACACCTAGCTGGCAGCCTGTTCCCGAGGTCTCCATTAATCCCTGTGAATAGAACCATCTCCTGAAATCTAACACAGAATTAGAACACAAGTAGTAGGAGCAGGACCAGGCTACACGGCCCCTGGGTCCGCTCCACCACCCACAGGGCCATGACCGTTCCGAACCTAGACTTATGTCCAATTTCCTGCCCGCTCCCCGTAACCCCTAATTCCCTTTACTTCTGGGAAACTGTCTATTTCTGTTTTAAATTTATTTAATGATGTAGCTTCCACAGCTCTCTGGGGCAGCAAATTCCACAGACCTACCACCCTCTGAGTGAAGAAGTTTCTCCTCATCTCAGTTTTGAAAGAGCAGCCCCTTATTCTAAGATTATGCCCCCTAGTTCTAGTTTCACCCATCATTGGGAACATCCTCACCGCATCCACCCGATCAAGCCCCTTCACAATCTTATATGTTTCAATAAGATCGCCTCTCATTCTTCTGAACTCCAATGAGTAGAGTCCCAATCTACTCAACCTCTCCTCATATGTCCATCCCCTCATCCCCGGGATTAACCAAGTGAACCTTCTTTGTACTGACTCGAGAGCAAGTATGTCCTTTCTTAAGTATGGACACCAAAACTGTATGCAGTATTCCAGGTGCGGTCTCACCAATACCTTGTACAACTGCAGCAATACCTCCCTGTTTTTATATTCTATCCCCCTAGCAATAAAAGCCAACATTCCATTGGCCTTCTTGATCACTTGCTGCACCTGCATACTAACTTTGAGTTTCGTGCCCCAGGACCCCCAGATCCCTTTGTACTACAGTACTTTCCAGTTTCTTGCCATTAAGATAATAACTTGCTCTGCGATTTTTCCTGCCAAAGTGCATAACCTCACACTTTCCAGTATTGTATTCCATCTGCCAAATCTCTGCCCACTTACTTAGCCTGTCTATGTCCCTTTGCAGGTTTTTTATGTCCTCCTCACTCACTACTTTCCCTCCCATCTGCAAACTTTGATATGTTACACTCGGTCCCCTCCTCCAAATCGTTAATATAGATTGTAAAGAGTTGGGGACCCAGCACTGACCCCTGCGGAACACCACTAGTTACTGATTGCCAGTCTGAGAATGAACCATTTATCCCAACTCTCTGCTTTCTGTTAGATAGCCAATCCTCCACCTATGCCAGAATATTACCCCCAATCCCATGATTTTTTCTATTAGGTATAACCTTATAGTTCTGGTATCATCCTTGTGAATCTTTTTTGCCCCTTCTCCAATGCCTCTATATCCCTTTTTATAAAATGGAGACCAGAACTGCACACCAAGTGTGGTCTAACCAAGGTGCTGGACGAGTTGAACAGGACTTCTCTGCTTTTCAATTCTATCCCTCTAGAAATGAAGCCCAGTGCTTGGTTTGCTTAACCTGAGACATTGGCCCAGTAATTCCGGTCCCAACGCGTGAGTACGGACGGGGTACTCACGCGTGGGCCCGTTGGAAGTGCCGGATTTCAGCATGCACAGCGCATGCGCGGAAAACCGGCATTTCCTCTCCTCTGAACCATGGGGTTAAGAGGCGGTTCCCGTGCGACGTTGGAGGCAGCGCGGACGCGTTGAACTTCGTTTTTTTTGCACGGGCAAACCTGTCAAAAAAAACGAAGTTCAACGCGTCCGCGCTGTAAAAAGTGGACGTAAGGACTTAGTTTTAAAAGGTAAGTGGTCTAATAATTAAAGTTAGAATTTTTTCCACAGGTTTATTATTTTTAAAGAATTTACAGTAAGGTAAGTGTATTTTTGGACCCGATTTCTTGAGAAAAAAAAATTGGCAGAAATTTGAATAATTGTTTAAAATAGTTTTTTAAAGTCATTAATAGTTAATTTAATTACTGGAATTTTTAAAAACTTTTATTTCAAGTTTAAGTAGTGTTTTGGGCGCCCGGAGTTTTCATGCGTTTGACAGGTCTTATGTCTAACTCATGAATGGACTTTTGTAAACTCCCATTGGTTGCCCAGTGCTCACGTGATCCCAGCCGGCTCATCGCACTAAGTACGCCGCTGGATCACGCACGCACAGCGCGCCGGGAGCTGAACCGGGCCACAGACCGGAAATCCGCGCAGGCCCAGTCTTCAAATGTCAGCGCGATATGTAAGTGTAGGTCGGGGGCTTGCACCCGCGGGAAGCCCCCGACCCGAATTTCTGGGCCACAAATTTTAGTGATTTGTGTATCTGTACCCCAGGTGCCTCTGTTCCTCTGCCATATCGAGATACTTATTTTCCAAGGCATAGCTGGCCTCCTTATTCTTCCTACCAAAATGTACCACCTCACACCGATCTGTACTGATGTTCATTTGCCATTTACACGTCCGTTCTGCAAGTTTATTAACGTCTTTCTCTATGTTCCCGCAGTCCTCCTCTGTGTTATTACGCAGCGAGTGGTTAGGATGTGGAACGCGCTGCCCGGAAGGGCGGTGGGGGCAGACTCAATCGTGGCTTTCAAATGGGAAACTGCCCAGCTGATTCCCTAACCATGGGGCGGCCAGCGGGAAGTGACTCCTGCAGGGGAGCACTGGTCAAAGATCACCGGTCTTCAGCCCCTGTTGCTGTTGTCCCATTAAACTCATGGATGGAAAAAAAGTTCAGGGGGTCTCCCAACCAGCACTCTCTGCAAGAGCCACTGGAAAGGAACGCAATCCCAGATCTTATCAGGACGCGTGCACAATTGAAACCGAGAATGCACTAAAAATAGTCAACCTACTAAATTATTACCACTAGGCGTAGTCACAAGAGATTCCACAACTGCACTTAAGGGCCTGGAGTATCCGCTGGGTGGTGCTAGATTTCTTCCCCCGCCACCCCCCCAATGCAATTCGCCCGAAAGCAGCCAAACCAGCTCAAAAGATGGTGTAAAAGTCAAGCGCAAGTAGCGTCCGGCGCATTTCCGCCATCTTTCGTGCTGGTTTCCAAAAAAAATCGCGCTGGAAGCTAGCACCGCCCACCAAAGCGGCCCCGCCCCCAGATCGAAGGAATCACCGCAGCGGATTCCCGCTAATTGGGCCCGTTTGCGGGCCTTCGAGGTGGCTTTTAAAATTAAGCCGGTTCCATTGGGCAAAAGGACACTAATGGGCACCTTTTAAATGCTTTTAGACGTAATGGGAAGGAATTTTAACATGGGGGAGCGGGTGGCATTGGGAGGGGGGTGGGGTTAAAGGAGCAAAAAATGGAAGCGGGTTGGCATTTGAAACATGTTCATGAGGTTGGAAGCCTCGGATTGTGGCCGGCCAGCCGGGTTTCCCGGGCATCGGGAAACCCGACATTTGCAGCGAGGCCGGGACAGCCTCCTTGCGGGACAAGAGGAGCAGGAGAGCTTCCTCCCGGCCCCCCCACCCAAGCTTCCCCCTCCATCTGACCGCCCTCCCATACAAATCCACCGCCCCCCACCCCCCCAAGATCGGACCACCCCCCGATCAGGGATCGGACCAACCCCGGATCGGAGATCGGACCACGCCTTGGGAAGTATCAAAGGGTCTTAGGACAGGTTAAGTGAGTGGTCAAAACTGTGGCAGATGGAGTTCAATGTGGAGAAAGTCTGAGGTCCTTCATTAAAGATAGATCAAAATATCATCTTAATGGTGAGAGACCAGGAGACATGGAGGAGCGAAGGGATTTGGGTGTCCTGCTACACTAATCAGTGAAAGCCGGCTCAAGAGCAGCCTAAAAGGCCAATAGAATGTTGGCCTTTGTCACAAGGAGGCGGGAACACAATGGGAACGGAAGGCTACGCTTCGGTTATGCGGAGCCTTGGTCAGACCCCATCTGGAGTGCTGCGTTCAGTTCTGGGCATCATCGCACCTCAGCAGGAGGCGGCCATTCGGCCCCTCGAGCCTGCTCCGCCATCCAATAAGATCGTGGCTGATCTTCGACCTCATCTCCACTTTCCCGCCCGATCGCCATATCCCTTGATTCCCGTAGAGTGCAAAAATCTCTCGACCTCAGCCTTGAATATACTCAATGACCCAGCCTCCACAGCCCTCTGGGGTAGAGAATTCCAAAGATTCACCACCCTCTGAGTGAAGAATTTCCTCCTCATCTCAGTCCTAAATGGCCAACCCTTTATCCTGAGTCTATGCCCCCTAGTTCTGGAGGAGACTTCCAGCCTCTCAACATCTACCCTGTCAAGCTCTCTCAGACTCTTACATGTTTCAATGAGATCGCCTCTCATTCTTCTAAACTCCAGAGAGTATCGGCCCAATCTACTCATTCTCTCTTCATAGGACAGCCCTCTCATCCCCGGAGTCAATCTGGCTCCATTGTCGTTGCGTTGTGCGAGTGACTGGATAGTAGCGGGCGAGCTGGATTTCATCGAACAGTTCCTACATTAGCTGTTGCTTTCCCAGCGGGAAGCTCAGGGGCTGACGCAAGCCTCACATCAGGGCAACGAAGAGGCCCCGGAGGTCAGATGCAAAAGGTCAGCCTGATCCTGGCTGCTTTCTGCGTAAAGTGAAAGCGCCTTGAGGGGGGAAATGCCGGGAAAGAGTGAGCACGTGGTACTGCCCAGAGAAAGAGCTTCATCATCAGTGCATGAGCTCACGCGCCGGGCCGCTTGTCCCGGGCTCCAGCTCTGGTCAGCCGCAGATCAGTCGGCAAGCAGTCCAAACGAACCACTGAAGCCCTGCGAGATAGCGCAGATAAAGCAGTTCGCTGAACCTGCATCTGCCAGAAAAGACAAGCCCAAACACCACCTGTAATTGGTCCCCAGGCCTGCTCTTAATATTTCGGGCGACCTGCTCACTCCCCATACCCTTTAATATCCCACCCAGTCTAATCCCACTCTCCCGCTCACTCCCCATACCCTTTAATATCCCACCCAGTCTAATCCCACTCTCCCGCTCACTCCCCACACCCTTTAATATCCCACCCAGTCTAATCCCACTCTCTCCCCAAACACTTTAATATCCCACTCTCTCCCCAAATCCTTTAATATCCACCCAGTCTAATCCCACTCTCTCCCCAAACCCTTTAATATCCCACCCTGCCTAATCCCACTCTCCTGCTCACTCCTCGCACCCTTCAATATCCCACCCTGTCTAATCCCACTCTCCCCCTCACTCCCCGTTAGGGTTGCAAAATTCTGGGAATTTTTAAAAGAGGAAACTTTCCACGGGAATTTTCGGGAATTTTGAGTTTTTTTGCACACTGATGGTTTTTGTCTCTGACCCTTATATTATCTTTCTCGTCAAAATAGACATACTGTTCCATACAAATAAAAACAGGCTTTCAAAACTTTATTTAGATTATAATTTTGAACTTTATTGAACCCCCACAAAAAAGACCCATCTAAAATAAAATAAGAGCGTCAGCTTATTTAGCCTGTAATTTGTCCTTATTTTGTCCCTTTCAGTCTTCTACTCCTCATTGCTCCTCCTGATTCTCTGACTCTGGCTCTGACGTGTCCATTTCCTCCTCTGTGTCAGTGTCTAGCTGTGTGGTGGACACTTCTGTATCTGGCTCAATAAGTTGTAGGTTCGCCCGGATAGCCACCAGTTTCTCCACTCTCTTGTTAGTCAGCCTGTTGCGCACCTTTGTATGCGTATTCCCAAAAGGTGACCAGTTTCGTTCAGAGGCCGCTGATGAAGGTGGGATTTGGAGTATCACCGATGCAATAGGTGACAGGGCCTCAGATGCACAAAGTCCCTTCCACCAGGTATGTGCACTGATATGCTTGCATGATTCCCATATCCCATCCCCATTCCAAAGACCTTGCTTGGTAGAGAACTTTGCCAGACTTCCCAGAACTTTGCCCACATCCAGATTGAGATAGTGTGAGAGGGTAGAAATCACACTGTAAGCGCTGTTGATCTGTTCTCCAGAAAGTATTGGTCTCCCAACATGCTTTGGGTCCAGCATGTATGCTGCAGCATGAATCGGCTTGACACAAAATTCTTGACGTGTCTGTATGAATTGAACAATTGCCTTCTCCTCTGCTTTGAGCAGCAGGGATGTGGGTAGGGCAATGCTGATTTGTTCTTTTAAATCAGTAAAAAGCCTGAGAACACATCTGACAAGACAGCGTCATCTCCTTCAATCTGAGCAATTGCAGATGCTACTGGTGAGAGTAGTTTAAGGCTGCTAACCACTCTCTCCCAAAACACATCATCCAGCAGTATTTTCTTGATGGTGGTTTCCATATCCCCAGACTGGGATATTGCCATTTCTTGCAGTGACTCCTTACCCTCCAGAAGGCTGTTGTACATTATGACACCACCACCCCATCTAGTGTTGTTGGGCAGCTTCAGTGTGGTGTTCTTGTTCTTTGTCATTTGCTTGGAGTTGTAGGTTGCTGCAACTACCTGTTTTCCCCTGACATACTTAACAACTTGCTTGGCTCTCTTGTACAGTGCTTCCATGGTTCTCAAACCCATGATGTCCTTGAGGAGCAGGTTAGGCCCATGAGCTGTGCACCCAATAGACGTAATATGAGTGAAGTTGTTGCATTTGGATAAATGCTGCTGCATCTTTGTGGCATTCTTTACATATGGCTTTCTACAGTGTTTGCACATGTACACAGTCTTTCCATCTTTAATGCCTGGGGTAAAATCCTTCCACACATCCGACGGTAAACGTGGCATTGTTCTATGCAGAGAAATAAAGGGCATTCATCTCTGTGTCGAACTGCGGTCGATCAGCACGATTGCAACAGGGTGAGTACATTTTTGCTGATGCTCCATGTGATGGAAGCATGACCTGTACACACACGACGCTACATCACCAATAGTGTATTATTTTGTATATTTTAAATTGAAGGACAACAGAGTTCAACAAGTAACTGGTTTATTTGGTATAAAGTCTGATTTACTTACTGCATCATCACAACATCAGCAGAAAACAAAATGACTTCCCTCAGGACCCCTAACCTGGATCTTAAAAAAACTATAGCAGTCTTACAGATGCCTGCAGGCCAATCACAATTCGATATGCAAATATTACAAATAGAGGGAGCTAATCGCTCATCCACTCATCCAACCAATCAGGACACATTTGTTCACAGTCACACACAAAACTTGTAATTATTAAAACAAGCCAAGTAAGAAGATAAACATATATTGATTAAGAAATTCCTTAATAATTAAGATTCCATCTCTGTTAGTAATTTTAAGAGAGGACCTGTGGAAAAAAAAGAAATACAAAAAAAACAATATTATGCTAGCATGTGCTTTTTTGGGCAAAATTCCCAAGCTAAACTTCCCGTGGAAAATTTCCGGAAATTTACCGGAAACTTTCCACCCCTTTGCAACTCTACTCCCCGTACCCTTTAATATCCCTCCCAGTCTAATCCCACTCTCCCGCTCACTCCCCGTAACCCTTAGTATCCCACCCAATCTAATCCCACTCTCCCCCTCACTCCCCTTACCCTTTAATATCCCACCCAGTCTAATCCCACTCTCCCGCTCACTCCCCGTAACCCTTAGTATCCCACCCAATCTAATCCCACTCTCCCCCTCACTCCCCTTACCCTTTAATATCCCACCCAGTCTAATCCCACTCTCCCGCTCACTCCCCGTAACCCTTAGTATCCCACCCAATCTAATCCCACTCTCCCACTCACTCCCCCTACCCTTTAATATCCCACCCAGTCTAATCCCACTCTCCCGCTCACTCCCTATATCCTTTAATATCCCACCCAGTCTAACCCCACTCTCCCCTCACTCCCGAGTCTAACGCCTCTTTAAAAGTCTCGTTGGACTGTGCCTCACGATTGGAGTCAACACTGCTTCAACCAACACCACCGTGACGAGACCAGTGATGGACAGGAACAAATCGGATCCCCACGAACCTGAGAATGCCATTTCATTCGTAGCAACCAATGAAGATGCGCCTGTAGTAATTACCCTCAACTCAATTACTTTCAGCAAACAATAAGTCACTTAATCAATATAATAGTTGAAAAAAGTGTTAATCCAATCATGCAATGTGTAACTTTGATGAATGTGGCTGGGTGAATGAACAATGAGAAAATACTAACTGGACAACAACAGGCCCTACAAGTGCTGGGGACCTTTTTTTTAAAATTCGTTCCTGGGATGTGTGTGTCACTGGTAAGGCCAGCATTTATTGTCCATCCCTAATTGCCCCTTGAGAAGGTGGTGGTGAGCCACCTTCTTGAACCGCTGCAGTCCGTGTGGTGAAGGTGCTCCCACAGCGCTGTTAGGGAGGGAGTTCCAGGATTTTGACCCGGCGACGATGAAGGAACGGCTGATATATTTCTAAGTCAGGATGGTGTGTGATTCGGAGGGGAACTTGGAGGTGGTGATGTTCCCATGCGCCTGCTGCCCTTGTCCTTCGAGGTGGAGGAGGTCGCGGGTTTGGGAGGTGCTGCCGAAGAAGCCTTGGCGAGTTGCTGCAGTGCATCTTGTAGATGGTACACACTGCAGCCACGGTGCGCTGGTGGTGGAGGGAGTGAATGTTTAAGGTGGTGGATCAAGCGGTCTGCTTTGTCCTGGATGGTGTCGAGCTTCGCGAGTGTTGTTGGAGCTGCACTCATCCAGGCAAGTGGAGAGTATTCCATCACACTCCTGAATTGTGCCTTGTAGATGGTGGAAAGGCTTTGGGGAGTCAGGAGGTGAGACACTCGCCGCAGAATACCCAGCCTCTAACCTGCTCTTGTTGCCACAGTATTTATGTAGCTGGTCCAGTTAAGTTTCCAGTCAACCTCTGTACTGGAACAACACAAGCACATTTTTGGAGGGAGGAGGCGCAGAGTGAGACAATGGCCGGGATTTTGTAGTCCGTGGTGAAGGAGTTTGTTACGCTTACAGCTGCCCACAGACTCACCGCGGGCTATTCGTGTGGCTGCTTATGGTAATTGGAGAGCACACCGCCCTCCACGGGGGCTCTGTAGCATGTGTGAGCAGGGGAAACTACAGGGTGCCTCCGCAACCAATCAGACCGAAGAACCCTCACTGAGCCACGCAGAGTCTAAACCAGGAAGTGGAGTATTTAAATTCAACATCAGATCATGTACAGAAAGCAAAAGAAAAAGAGAGCGGGTACGAAAGATTCGCATTTCTACAGCGCCTTTCATGACCACCGGACGTCCCAAAGCGCTTTACAGTCAATGAATACTTTTTGAAGTGTGGTCACTGTTGTAATGTCGGAAACGCAGCAGCCAATTTGCGCACAGCAAGCTCCCACAAACAGCAATGTGATAATGGCCGGATAATCTGTTGTAGTAATGTTGATTGAAGGATAGATATTGGCCCCAGGACACCGGGGAGAACTCCCCCTGCTCTTCTTCAAAATAGTGGCCGCGGGATCTTTTACATCCACCTGAGGGGGCAGACGGGCCCTCGGTTTGACGTTACATCCGAAAGACGGCCCCGCCGACAGTGCGGCGCTCCCTCAGTACTGCCCCTGACAGTGCGGCGCTCCCTCAGTACTGCCCCTCCGACAGTGCGGCGCTCCCTCAGTACTGCCCCTCCGACAGTGCGGCGCTCCCTCAGTACTGCCCCTCCGACAGTGCGGCGCTCCCTCAGTACTGCCCCTCCGACTGTACGGCCCTCCCTCAGCACTGCCCCTCCGACAGTGCGGCGCTCCCTCAATACTGCACTGGGAGTGTCGGCCTGGATTTTGTGCTCAAGACTATGGAGTGGGGCTCGAACCCACGACCATCTGACTCAGACTGCTATCAACTGATCTCATAAAAGAAAGAAACTATATGGCAAACAATGAAAGAACTCGCAGTTATACAGCGCCTTGCATGCCCTCAGAACAGCCAAAAGCGTGCAGGAAAGAATTTCCATGTGTGAAATCACCTTATCTCAATTTACAATCGCTTCGAAGTTCATGACACACAAGGGGAAAATGCAATAACAAAACACATTAAGCATCTACACTGCTAGTACTGTACAACTTAATAAAATGAATTCCCTTTTAATATATCTTGCCTCTGTCATTATTCTTTGTGCAGAAAATAAAATTTTAGTTGTCTAAAAGCCAAAGCAACAAAGAGGCTGGTGCCGCAAGGTGCCTGGAATGTCTTCCTGCTTGAACGTTGGAGGTGGTGGTGACCTTCACAGATACTGCAAGTCCACAAAGGTGGATGACTATCTCCGTGGTTCTTTGTCGACCAGCTTTGTCCCTATTACACAGTATTTACTGCACAGAAACAGGCCATTCGGCCCAACTGGTCCGTGCCGGTGTTTATGCTCCACACGAGCCTCCTCCCACTCCTCTTCATCTCACCCCATCAACATAACCTTCTATTCCTTTGTCCCTCATGTATTTAAGGGGAGGCTGGATAAACACATCGATACTATTCGCCTCAACCACTCGCTGTGGTAGCAAGTTCCACATTCTCACCACTCTCTGGGTAAAGAAGTTTCTCCTGAATTCCCGATTGGATTTATTAGTGACGATCTTATATTGATGGCCCCTAGTTCTGGTCTCCCCCACAAGTGGAAATATCTTCTCTACGTCTACTCTATCGAACCCTTTGGTAATCTTAAAGACCTCGATCAGGTCACCCCCTCAGCCTGCTCTTTTCCAGAGAAAAGAGCCCCAGCCTGTTCAATCTTTCCTGATGGGTAGAGCCTCTCAGATCTGGTATCATTCTAGTAAATCTTTTTGCACCCTCTCCAGTGCCTCTATAATCCTTCTTATAATATGGAGACCAGGACTGTGCACAGTGATCCAAGTGTGGTCTAACCGAGGTATATGGAGACCAGGACTGTGCACAGTGCTCCAAGTGTGGTCTAACCAAGGTATATGGAGACCAGGACTGTGCACAGTGCTCCAAGTGTGGTCTGACCGAGGTATATGGAGACCAGGACTGTGCACAGTGCTCCAAGTGTGGTCTAACCAAGGTATATGGAGACCAGAACTGAAAACAGTGCTCCAAGTGTGGTCTAACCAAGGTATATGGAGACCAGGACTGTGCACAGTGCGCCAAGTGTGGTCTAACCGAGGTATATGGAGACCAGGACTGTGCACAGTGCTCCAAGTGTGGTCTGACCGAGGTATATGGAGACCAGGACTGTGCACAGTGCTCCAAGTGTGGTCTGACCAAGGTATATGGAGACCAGGACTGTTCACAGTGCTCCAAGTGTGGTCTAACCGAGGTATATGGAAACCAGAACAGTGCACAGTGCTCCAAGTGTGGTCTAACCAAGGTTCGATACAGGTTTAACAGAACTTCTCTGCTTTTCAATTCTATCCCTCCAGAAATGAACCCTGTTGTGTATGTAACCTGTTCCACCTTAAGAGAGCTTAAGCCTGTTCCACCTTAAGAGATGTACTACTTTCTCAGGCTGCTGTAGACGTAATACCGGGGGTGAACACACCGGTATATAAGCACTGTGCAGTAATCTTGTATTCAGTATAGTCCCTACCTCCAACCAGTAAAGACCTGTTTTTATTGTTACTCATTAGTCTGTGTTTTAATTAACTAAATAATTCACAGACTTAACACTGGCGACGAGTCAGGTTCTTACCCTGCTGCAGTTATTCCACGGCGGTTGAAGAGAGGTTTCAAACCTCACCACTCACCACCCCACTGGAAGCGACAGGCATTAGGACCCTGAAGCCTCCATCAGCTTGTGAACCGGAGTAAAGACAGGACTGGGGAAGAGAGGGGTACAGGGCGATAGCGATCGGCAGATAAGGGCCGGGCCGCTTTCAAGTGCGAGGCGCAGCCGGGCCAGCGATCGCATCCGCTGATAAGGGCCGCACTCGGGCGATCACGGCGAAGATAAGGGCCGCACTCGGGGGCTGAAGGGAGACAGCGTCGGGGGACGGGTGAAGACCGCCAAGCGCGGGAAAACCGCCATTTTGTGGGCGGAGGACGACGGCAAGCCGCCATCTTTGATAACAAGTAAAGAAAATAAAATCTGAGAAATTGCAAATCTACAATGCCTAAACACGGGAATATTAGCACCTTTGATAGTGACCTCGAAGATTGGGCCATATATGTTGAAAGAGTAAAAAATTATTGTAAGGCCAATAAAATTCGTGACCAAGATAAAGCTCTAACATTATTAAATTTAATGGGTGCGAAGACATACGGGCAATTGAAACACCTGTTATCACCAGATGAACCGGCGGATAAGACGTTCGATGAGATTGTTACTGTCCTGAAAGATCATCTAAACCCCACGCCGCTGATGCTAGCGGAACGATTTAAATTTTATGACAGAAGGCAGCTACAGCATGAAAGCAATGCTGAATATTTGCTGGAATTGCGTAAATTAGCGAAATATTGCCAGTTTGGAACGGGACTGACAGAGGCACTTCGAGACAAATTTGTGTGTGGTTTATTTAAACAGGATACACAAAAGCGACTGCTCGAGGAGAATGAGCTGACGCTTGAGAAGGCGGTCACTATGGCAGCAGCACACGAAGCCGCAGCGAGAGGCACGGCAGTAATGCAGCTACGGTCACCGGAGCTCAGTGCACACAAATTGGGTGTGAGTTCTGGCAAATGTTATCGTTGTGGAAAGACAACGCATGATCAGAACCAGTGTTGGTTTAAAAACCAAGAATGTAGAACTTGTGGTAGGCTTGGACATATAGCTAGAGTATGCAGGTCAGGGAAGAAGACCAGCAACAAGAAGTCACCGCAAGGAAAATACGCAAAGGTACACAAGGTGACCGAACAGGAGTCCGATTCAGACGCTAGCAGTAACGAACTGGCTAGCTTAGAAGTACTCAACGCTGGTAAGGGTGCAGACCTCCAGACAATTTGGGTCACTCTTCAGATAGAAGGAGTCCAAGTAAAACTGGAATTGGACACTGGATCGGCATTGACGGTCATAAATAAGAAAGATTACGGAAAGTTATTCCAACATATTCCCCTACAGGATACGGGGATTATATTGGAAACATACACGGGGCAAAGAGTGTACCCCATCGGGAAAATAGAGGTTGCAGTGGTCCACAAGGGCGAAGACAGTCAAATAATGGACTTATATGTGATATCTGAAGGAGGTCCTCCACTACTAGGACGGGAGTGGATTAGGGAAATGAATATGGACTGGCATTTCCTACAAACAATAACGAGTGAGAACTCGGTGAAGATAGTCGGCCCAGACTCTGGAACGGATGATGGTAAGCCCAACTCAGGTGCAAAAGACAAAGTTTCAGCACAGAATTCCACTGAGCAACAACAACATAGTTTAACTGTGGATTCTGAGTCTGGCAAGTCTACTGATGTGCCCATTTCTGAGGGACACCGGGCTCGAACTCAACTCCATTTCAAACTACAACAGCAATTAGAACAAATGCTTCGCCGTTTTGAGCAAGAGTTGAATGCAACGAAAGAGTTCTTTGATATAGAGTTGGAGAATCTGGAAAGACAACAGAAGCAGCTGATGGAGAAAATGGAGCAGGAGCACACAAAACGTCTGATGTCAGAGGAGTTAACGGTCAGCCAACTCCTGCATATGCTGAAGGACAGGACTCTGAAATGGGAAAAACTTGAACACGAACTTCAATATTCAAACGAAAGGGGTTCGGAGCTCTCAAAGGTTATTGGAAGAGCTGAGGTGGCAACACAGACTGAGATGACTGCAACAGAGCAGCCCTTGGATGCCAAAAGTACGCTGACTCACGTCAACGTAGAACAACAGACCGCTGAAACAGCTGCTCCGGTAGAGGGATTGCATAGTCCGATCAATCAATCTCCAAAGGAAGTTGAAGTATTAAAATCACAAATGAGGTCACTAGTAAACGACTTGCTGAAAGCCCAGAAAAAGCTGGATGCAGAGGTACACATGAAGAAGTCTCTTCAGGAAAGATGTCTGGATTTGGAACAAGAGCTGGCTAACGTCCAGCTGGGTATGGAGGAAATAGACGACCCTCTCACTGGTCTAGCTCAGGACGACACCGAATATTACCATGACCTGGTGGACGACACCGAATATTACGATGTCCTGTCCTGCCCAGCTTGTAACTTCGACTCCCAAAGTGCAGAAATCATGGAGGAGCACCAAAAGTCTACGGAACATCGGGAGAAGCTGGCTCTACGACGGAAACAGGAGGAAGAGAAGGAGGAACTGCGCATGCAGCTGGCAGCTGTGGCAGCTGACAATGGAGCCCAGAGAGTCTCCAAGAAGCAGAAAAGGAAAAGTAAAAACAGAAGATGACCCATCTGAACCATTATCACCTCTACCAGATCACACACGTGGTCCCTCCGAACGGAGCCAAATCAGTTCGGAAGTTCAAGCTGTTAAATCCATGAAAGGACTATTAAATGAGTAACGTGAACCGACTACACCACAGAGATTGAATCTGTGAACTGTTTTCCGCAGAGACTGAATCTGTGATATGTTACGTTAAACATGAAGTTATATATGTATATATGTTATTACGTTATGTTAAATGGGGGGGATGACTATAAAGCTAAGAAGGGAGGAGTGTTGTGCATGTAACCTGTTCCACCTTGAGAGCTTAAGCCTGTTCCACCTTAAGAGATGTACTACTTTCTCAGGCTGCTGTAGACGTAATACCGGGAGTGAACACACCGGTATATAAGCACTGTGCAGTAATCTTGTATTCAGTATAGTCCCTACCTCCAACCAGTAAAGACCTGTTTTTATTGTTACTCATTAGTCTGTGTTTTAATTAACTAAATAATTCACAGACTTAACAAACCCCAGTGCTTGGTTTGCTTTTTCTATGGTCTTATTAACCTGCGTCGTTACTTTTAGTGATAAAGTGAGCTCCCTCATCCGCTTGAACTTGCTAATGTACCGCTCCTCTGGCACAGCTACCCGAGAGACTATTACACCCCGCCCAATGCCGAAGCCAATACCTTCTACATATCATACGACACCTGCGCTCTCGGTGCCCCTCGGCCACTCTCTCCTCCCGCTCCGCTCCAATATACCACAAACGGTCACGCTCTCGAGCAAAACATTCCTGTGTAGCATTCACTTCCGTCACTGTTGTGCAAGATACTTCAATATAATCCCCTTTAGCAAGCTCAACAATAACCTTAACTTGGCCTGAGCCAGTGTCAGCCGTGGATCAGTGATTCGCACTCTCGCCTCGGAGACAGAAGGTCGTGTGTTCGAGTCCCACTCCAGAGACTCGAGCGCAAAAATCTAGGCTGACGCTACCAGTACTGAGGGAGCGCCGCACTGTCGCAGGGGCAGTACTGAGGGAACGCCGCACTGTCGCAGGGGCAGTACTGAGGGAGCGGCGCACTGTCGGAGGGGCCGTCTTTCAGATAAGACTTTAAACCAAGGCCCCGTCTACTCTTTCGGGTGGAGAGATCCTATGGCACTATTTTGAAGAAGAGCAGGGGGAGTCCTCCCCGGTGTCCTAGCCCAATAGTTATCCCTCAATCAACATCATTAAAATAGTTTTTCTGGCCTATATCACATTTCTGTTTGTGGGAGCTTGCTGCGTGCAAATTGGCTGCTGCGTTTCCTACATTACAGCAGTGACTACACTCCAAAAAGTACTTCATTGGCTGTAAAGCGCTTTGGGACGTCTGGTGGTCGCGAAAGGCGCTGGAGAAATGCAAGTCTTTTTTTTTTTATATACAGGTCCCAGAACACATCACTGCATAACTGTACTACAACAATTACTTACATTTATATAGCACCTCAAACACAGAAAAGGCATCTCACGGCACTTTACGCGGGAGGATTAGGTTGACTGGCCTGTAGTTTACGGGGTGCAACATTTGCAATCCTCCAGTCCTGTGGCACCACCCCCATATCGAAGGAGGATAAGATGATTGTGGCCAGAACCTCCACAATTTCCACCCTTACTTCCCTCAGTAACCTAGGATGCATCCCATCTGGACCAGGTGACTTTTCCACCTTGAGCGCTGCCAACGTTTTAGACACCTTCTATTATTATCCAATTTCTCTGCTACCACCTCCTTTACTGTGACATTGGCAACATCCTCTTGTTTTGCGAAGACAGATGCAAAGTCCTAATTTAGTACCTCAGTCATGATGTCTGCTTTTACAAGAGGACATCCTTTTTGGTCCCTAACTGGCCCCACCTTTCCTTTGACTACCCTTTTACTATTTATAAGTTTATAATGGACTTTTGGGTTCCCTTTTACGTTAGCCGCTAATCTATTCCCACATACTCTCTTTGCCCCTCTTATTTCCTTTTTCGGTTCTCCCCTGTACACTTTGGATTCAGCTTGCTTCTCTACTGAATTATGAACCCAGCATTTATCATAAGCCTCCGTTCTGCTTGTTTTCAAAATTCAGCATATTAAAAAAAAAATCTCACTTTAGGATGAGGAAAGACAGTGTGTGTATCTCTCTTCATACACTTGCTGAAATTTAAATATTTATAATTTGAAACCAAAATCTGCAACAAGTGGGCAATCAGTATACTCTGTCATGTTTATCTCTTTCTCTCTCTCTCTCTCACACACACACAAACAGCCTGTGTTTTTAAAAAAACATTCAATATGTTATCTGAGTGAAGCTTTTGAAAGCTGACCTTTAGCTTTTCTTCAAATTAGGATGAGGAAAGACAGTGTGTGCATGTGTGCATATATATATCTCATCGCTTCATACACTTTCTAAAATTTATAGAGTATTTATAATTTGAAACCAAAAGCTGCAATTAATATACTCTGTCGTGTTTATCTCTCTCTCTCACACACACAAACATTTTAAAAAACCACACCGTATGTTATCTGAAAAAAGCTTTTGAAGGTTAACCTCTAGCCTTTCTTCAAATCGTTTTAAAAAGCAACCTAATAAATGTGTTGAGAGAGTGAGGGAGTAGCATTCAGTCACACGGCAAGCATAAATGCTCCCTTGTGCACCCTGCAAAATTGGGCCTATTTCTCGAGCTCAGATTGCAGGAGCTGCCTTCGGCTGACAGTGTCACTGCTCTGGGCAAAGACATCTAGTCCAAGCCCTGGTGGGTGGGTGAGGCTGAAGCCCTTAAGTATAAACTTCCATAAAAATTATTAAAAAAATAAAAAGCAATTCAATGGATATTTTTAATCATGTTATTGTGAAATATATATATATTTTTTTAAAGATTCTGTCGGACATTAGAAATTTCAGTTACTGAAAAAAATGGCGCACAACCATGTTTTCTAAAAGCATTTTGAATAATTCAATTGATTCATTACCAAACTTATTTCGATAGGATTTTCCCCATTGTGAGATGGGGAAATGCGTGAGATACACAAGATTTTTAATGATGGTATAACTACCAGGGAATCTCACTTGGCATTGCGCATAGTAAGTTGGTGCATATGAGTCATAACGGCACAGAAGGAGGCCATTTGGCCCATCGAATCCGTGCTGGCTCTCTGTAGAGCAATCCAGTCAGTCCCACTCCCCCGCTCTATCCCCATAGCCCTGCAAGTTTATTTCCCTCAAGTGCCTATCCAGTCTCCCCTTGAAAACATTGAGTGTCTCCGCTTCCACCACTTCCGTCGGCAGTGAGTTTCAGGTCCTCACCACGCCGCTGTGTAAAAAAACTTTTCCTCACATTCCCCCTGTATCTCTTGCCCAAAACCTTAAATCTGTGTCCCCTAGTCCTTGTACCATCAACTAGTTGGAACAGCCTTTCCCCATCTAGCCTATCCAAACCCATTATAATCCTGTACACCTCTATCAAATCACCCCTCAACCTCCTTTGCTCTAATGAAAACAAATCCAGCTTCTCCAACCTGTCCCTGTAGCTAAGATCCTCCATCCCCGGAACCATTCTGGTAAATCTCCTCTGCACCCACTCAAGGGCCTTCACATCCTTCCTAAAGTGTGGTGATCAGAACTGGACGCAATACGCCAGTTGTGGCCTAACCAGCGCTTTATAAAGGTTCACCATAACCTCTCTACTTTTGTACTCAATACCTCTATTTATGAAGCCCAAGATCCCATATGCTTTGTTAACCACTCTCTCAATATGTCCTGCCACCTTCAGGGACCTATGCACATTAACTCCCAGGTCCCTGCACACTTGTTAAAACTGTGCCATTAAGTGTATATTGCCTCTCCCTGTTCCTTCTGCCAAAATGCATCGCCTCACACTTACCTGTATTAAATTCCATCTGCCCATTCTGCTAGCCTTTTGAGGTCCTGTTGCAGTCGACTGGTATCATCATCACTGTTTGCCACCCCCCCAAGTTTGGTGTCATTGGCAAATTTAGAAATTCTACTTTGTATTCATATATATCAAAATATAAGCAGTAGCCCCAGCACTGACCCTTGGGGAACACCACTGTCTACCAGCCTCCAGTCTGGTCTACAGTCGCTCTTCCTTTCATTTCCCTCTGTGTCTCTTGTTTCGGCTGACACTGTCCTCCTGTTTTTCGCTCTCTTTGCTGCTTCTAGTTCCTTCTCTCTTTTCTGGTCCTCTCGTCATCTTCTGCTCCTGTGTCTTCCTCCCTATTGGTTCAGCAGCAGTAGGGTTGATGGGAAAGGGAGATGCCGATCGGTGTAGACCGTATTTTGCCACGTCAGTTGTGGGGGATAGCTGGAGTCCTCAGCATCGCCCCTCATGTTGCTTGGCTCCCACAGCATTGTTCAGAGTGCACACGTTGTGTTATAAATCTCATCATTCATCAAGAAACTACTCGTGAAATAACGCTGGACGGCCAGCTGGTGGCGCCGTCCAAGGAGTATAAATACTGGGGCGTTGGCCCCAGCTTTCCAGGGACATTTTGTAAGACAGGAACTAGTGAAGTACAACTAGACCTCCATGTTCTGAAACAAGTTGATTAAAGCCTTGCTTTACGCTCATACCAAGTGCGTAGTGAGTTTTATAACGTCACGTTGCTCATTCACATTCTCATTACACCAGCCCATTTCTATAACATGTTCACATTGTATTGCTGTCCCTAAGTGCCGTCTTTCGTATGACCCTGTTACTTGCTGCGTGGGAACATAGGAACAGGAGGAGACCATTTAGCCCCTCGAGCCTGTTCTACCATCAATGAGATCACGGCTGAACTGTGACTTTTTTAAAAATTCGTTCACGGAATCTGGGTGTCGCTGGCGAGGCCCAGCATTTATTGCCCATCCCTAGTTGCCCCTCGAGAAGGTGGTTGTGAGCCGCCTTCTTGAACCACTGCAGTCCGTGTGGTGAAGGTTCTCCCACAGTGCTGTTCGGGAGGGAGTTCCAGGATTTTGACCCAGCGACGATGAAGGATCAGCCGATATACTTCCAAGTCAGGATGGTGTGTGACTTGGAGGGGAACTTGGAAGCGGTGGTGTTCCCATGCGCCTACTGCCCTTGTCCTTCTAGGTGGAAAAGTCGCGGGTTTGGGAGGTGCTGCCGAAGAAGCCTTGGCGAGTTGCTGCAGTGCATCTTGTAGATGGTACACACTGCAGCCACGGTGCGCCGGTGGTGGAGGGAGTGAATGTTTAAGGAGGTGGATGGGGTGCCGATCAAGCGGGCTGCTTTGTCCTGGATGGTGTCGAGCTTCCTGAGTGTTGTTAGAGCTACACTCATCCAGGCAAGTGGAGAGTATTCCATCACACTCCTGACTTGTAGATGGTACCTAACTCCATTCCTCTCCGCTACTCCATTGTAACAGTTTTTGCATCTTACCTCACACTCACTCCCTATTCCCCAGTGATTACCCTTCTACTAACCAACTATCCCTGTGACGTTGTTCACCTGAAAGCACCCTCCATCTCCTTGTCATCACTCTTCCTATCCCTATTGTTCTTATCCCCTTCATGCCCGTTCCATCATGAGTTCTCTGCCCTTACCTACTACATCATCTGTGCACGTTCTGCATCCCCTTATTTTACTCACAATGCAGTACTAAGGGAGCGCCGCACTGTCGGAGGGGCAGTACTGAGGAAGCACAGCACAGTCGGAGGGGCAGTACTGAGGGAACGCCGCACTGTCGGAGGGTCAGTACTGAGGGAGCACATCACTATCGAAGGGGCATTGCAGAGGGAACGCAGCACTGTCGGAGGGGCAGTACTGAGGGAGCACCGAACCGTCGGAGGGGCAGTACTGAGGGAGCGCTGCACTGTTGGAGGGGCGGTACTGAGGGAGTGCTGCACTGTCGGAGGGACGGTACTGAGGGAGCGCTGCACTGTCGGAGGGGCGGTACTGAGGGAACGCAGCATTGTCGGAGGGGCAGTCCTGAGGGAGCGCCGCACTGTCGGAGGGACAGTACTAAGGGAACGCAGCACTGTCGGAGCGGCAGTTCTGAGGGAGCGCAGCATTGTCGGAGGGGCAGTCCTGAGGGAGCGCCGCACTGTCGGAGGGACAGTACTAAGGGAACGCAGCACTGTCGGAGCGGCAGTTCTGAGGGAGCGCAGCATTGTCGGAGGGGCAGTCCTGAGGGAGCGCCGCACTGTCGGAGGGACAGTACTAAGGGAACGCAGCACTGTCGGAGCGGCAGTTCTGAGGGAACGCAGCATTGTCGGAGGGGCAGTCCTGAGGGAGCACCGCACTGTCGGAGGGACAGTACTAAGGGAACGCAGCACTGTCGGAGCGGCAGTTCTGAGGGAATGCATCACTGTCGGAGGGGCAGTCCTAAGGGAGCGCTGCACTGTCGGAGGGACAGTACTGAGGGAGCGCCGCAGTGTCGGAGGGACGGTACTGAGGGAGCGCCGCACTGTCGGAGGGGCAAAACTGAGGGAGCACCGCACTGTCGGAGGGGCATTGCAGAGGGAACACAGCACAGTCGAAGGGGCAGTACTGAGGGAACGCCACACTGTCGGAGGGTCAGTACTGAGGGGGCACCGCACTGTTGGCGGGGCCGTCTTTCGGATGAGACGTTAAACCGAGGCCACGTCTGCTCTCTCAAACGGACGTAAAAGACCCCACGGCCACTATTTGGAAGAAGAGCAGGGGGAGTTCTCCCCGGTGTCCTGGGGCCAATATTTATCCCTCAACCAACATCACTAATACAGATGATCTGGTCATTTATCACATTGCTGTTTGTGGGAGCTTGCTGTGTGCAAATTGGCTGCTGCGTTTCCCACATTACAACAGTGACCACACTTCAAAAAGTACTTCATTGGCTGTGAAGCGCTTTGGGACGTCCTGAGGTGGTGAAAGGTGCTATATAAATGAAAGTCTCTCTCTCAGAGAGGAGAAGAGAAAATTGGTTGAATAATAACCCCAGATCATAAGAAATAGGAGCAGGAATAGGCCACTCGGCCCCTCGAGCCTGCTCCGCCATTCAATGAGATCATGGCTGATCTTGGGGGCTCAAAACCACGTCCCTGCCCGCTCCCCATATCCCTTCACTCCCTTATTTGGAAGAATCTGTCTATCTCCACCTTAAATGTATTTAATGACCCAGCCTCCGCGGCTCTCTGGGGCAGAGAATCCCACAGATTTACGACCCTCTGAGAGAAGAAATTCCTCCTCATCTCAGTTCTAAAAGGGCGACCCTTTATTCTGAAACTGTGCCCCCGAGTTCTAGATTTCCCCACGAGGGGGAAACATCCTCTCTGCATCGACCCTGTCGAGGCCCCCTCAGTATCCGATATGTTTCAATAAGGTCACCTCGCATTCTTCTAAACTCCAATGAGTATAAGATCAATAATCTCTTCCGCACCACCAACTATCCTGTCCAAATGCAGACAGGTCACGTAGTCTAATCCGTTACAAGGGCAAAGTTTACCCACAAAATTATTAGGATGACACACACCCTCCCCCCCCCCAGCTTTTCTGTCAAAGTGCACTTGGCGACATCTCCTTCAGTTCATTTACAGACCGATCCACTCTGACTACAACAATCGGCTACGTATCCTTGGTGATGTAGGCAGTGTAAGTATCGCACTATATACTCTTGAACCAGCCCCCATAAACTGTCCCATTAATGCAAATCTAAAATGACATTTTTAAATCAATGATCATTCATACCGGAGCGTATTTTCTGCATTGGCTGCCCCTTCCGAGCACCAAGACTTGGCCTCCCTGTCTGCCCTCATCAGCAGATGCCTTCAGCACCAGGAGCGGCAGACATAGCAAGCGTCCGCAAGCCATGCCACTGCAGAGCGAGTTCGGCAAAGGTCTTGGTTGCGTCAGGGTGCAAATGGGAGCAGCGTAGGCAACGCTCTCTGCGAGAGTGGTGTCCAGGCTCGAGTCCCAGTGTCGCTCGGCCGCAGAGGGGACACAGCAAAGGATGGAGGCAATGAATGAGCTGCTTTACAAATTTGAAATCACTAGCGGCAGCCCTGAAACCAGTCATTGAGGGAGCGCCGCACTGTCGGAGGGGCGGTACTGAGGGAGCGCCGCACTGTCGGAGGGGCGGTACTGAGGGAGCGCGCACTGTCGGAGGGGCGGTACTGAGGGAGCGCCGCACTGTCGGAGGGGCGGTACTGAGGGAGCGCCGCACTGTCGGAGGGGCGGTACTGAGGGTGCGCCGCACTGTCGGAGGGGTGGTACTGAGGGAGCGCCGCACTGTCGGAGGAGCGGTACTGAGGGAGCGCCGCACTGTCGGAGGTGCCGTCTTTCGGAGTTCTCCCTGGTGTCCTGGGGCCAATATTTATCCCTCAACCAACATCACTAAAACAGATGTATGATAGCAAAATACTGCAGATGTTGGAAATCCGAAATAACAACAGAAAATGCTGGAAAAACTCAGCAGGTCAGGCAACATCCGTGGAGAGAAATTTGAGTTGACGTTTCGGGTTTGACCCTTCTTCAAAACTGGAGAGAAAAGGAACTAGATCGAAGGCAGGGCTGCGATCGGACAAAAGAACAAAAGAACCAAAAGAAGTAAAAGAGATTAGAAGCTAGACGAGATGGTAATAGGCTGGGATTAGGTGTAAAGTGTACTGGCAGGGCAAAAGATAGCTGCCAGGTGTGAGAGAGAAACAAAAGGAAAGGGTGGGGGAGGAAAGGAGTGGAAAAATATAAGTAAAAATGAAATAGGGGCCGAGGTTATGATCTGAAATTGTTGAACTCGATATTGAGACCGGAAGGCCTCCGTTCAGTCCGTAAGGGTGACCCCGAGCTTCCGGTCGCCTGTCATTTCAATTCACCGCTCCATTCCCACTCGGACCTCACCGTCCTTGGCCTCTTGTACTGTTCCACGGAAGCTCAACGTAAACTCGAGGAACAGCACCTCATCTTCCGATTAGGCACTCTGCAGCCTTCCGGTCTCAATATCGAGTTCAACAATTTCAGATCATAACCTCGGCCCCTATTTCATTTTTACTTATATTTTTCCACTCCTTTCCTCCCCCACCCTTTCCTTTTGTTTCTCTCTCACACCTGGCAGCTATCTTTTGCCCTGCTAGTACACTTTACACCTAATCCCAGCCTATTACCATCTCGTCTAGCTTCTAATCTCTTTTACTTCTTTTGGTTCTTTTGTTCTTTTGTCCGATCGCAGCCCTGCCTTCGATCTAGTTCCTTTTCTCTCCAGTTTTGAAGAAGGGTCAAACCCGAAACGTCAACTCAAATTTCTCTCCACGGATGTTGCCTGACCTGCTGAGTTTTTCCAGCATTTTCTGTTGTTATTTCACTAAAACAGATGATCTGGTCATTGTCACATTGCTGTTTGTGGGAGCTTGCTGTGCGCAAATTGGCTGCCGCGTTTCCCACATTACAACAGTGACCACACTTCAAAAAGTACTTCATTGGCTGTAAAGCACTTTGGGACGTCCTGAGGTCGTGAAAGACGCTGTAGAAATGTGAGTCTTTATTCTTTCTCTTCAAACACCGAAAATGAAATCAGATTCTTGCTAACTATCAGGCCTGTTTCAAGACGCAGTTGCCTAGGTTTAGTACAAACCGATGTCCAAGGACCAACGCGGCTATTTTTCCAGACGTTTTGCATCCAGTGTCCAAAGTGTAAGCAACAAAAGGCTTCTACACTGGAAGAGAGCAGCTTAAATAACGCGAGAGGTCGATTAACTCTTCCCCTGTTCTATGGGAGTTTCAATGCGATGCCGCAATTGCCCCTCCTTCCCGCTCGAGGCTGCCCATCTCCCGTGTGGTCGAACAGCACTGGGAACTGGCAGCACAGCTCTTGTTTCTCTTTCAATGCAAGGAAAGAGGCAACGAACAACAACCTGCATTTATATAGCGCCTTTAACGTAGTAAAACGTCCCAAGGCGCTTCAGAGGAGCGATTATCAAACAAGATTTGACACCGAGCCACATAAGGAGATATTAGAACGACTGGGAGGTCTAGAGGGGATTTGAGGAAAAACTTTTTCACCCAGAGGGTGGTTGGAATCTGGAACTCACTGCCTGAAAGGGTAGTAGAGGTAGGAACCCTCACAACATTCAAGAAGCATTTAGATGAGCACTTGAAACGCCATAGCATACAAGGCTACGGACCAAGTGCTGGAAAATGGAATTAGAATAGACAGGGCTTGATGGCCAGTGCGGACACGATGGGCCGAAGGGCCTCTTTCTGTGCTGTATAACTCTATGGGCAGGATTTTCATTGGGCCATGGAGGCGGGATTGGAGGCGTGTGGGGGGGGGGTGAAAATCCCGAAATCAGGGGGCACGAACCCATCCCGCACCCAACCCGCCTCCATGCCAGTTTCAAAGGAGGCGGGTACCCGCCCCGCACTGGGACCCGCCTCCCCGAGGTGGGAAGGGATTAGTGCCAATTAACTGCCGGTTGACAGGTCGTTAACAGGCAGTTTTTAGCCTAATCCCTATTTTCATTGGTGAAATGTGGGATTCCCGACGGCTCCAAACCACGCCAAGTTAGAGGAGGCGGACTGTCGGGATGAAGGGCTTGGAGGGGTCGAGATGTCCGGTGTTCAGGTGAGTGATGGGTGCATGAGTGCAAAGGTAAGTGTGTTTGGTGTGTCTAAAGTGTTTAAAGAAGTTTAAATTACCTGTACTTACCTTTACAGCCTTCCTTCCTTCAGGTCTCGGGAGTCCCTCATCTCACCAGCACAGAAAGCAGAATGGCCGCGATCTGTCAAAAATTGCAGCATTCAGCTTTCTGTTCCGGGGAGATCTCTAAATCATCCTGAGAGGAAGGAATTAACCTGGAGTACAGATTGTCAGTGATTGACAGCTTCAAACAGCTGTGAAACGCTGATATTTCATCTGTCAAAAGCTCTTGACAGATGAAATTTCAATCTGTGACATCACCTGTTGCCGGGTGGCCCTTAATTGGCCTGCTGAGCCCGCTGGGGGGGCTCAACAAGGTCAATCAAGTCAAAAATCGCGTGGGTTGGCTAGAACTTGATGGAGGCGGGACTGTAACCCCGAAGGTTGTAGTCCCGCCTCCTACCCGCCTCCTCAATGAAAATCCACCCCTATGACTCTAATTTCTCCAGCGCCTTTCACCACCTCAGGCTGTCCCAACGCGCTTCACAGCCAATGAAGTACTTTTTGAAGTGTGGCCACTGTTGTAGGGGCTACACTGCAGCCAAGTTATGCACAGCAAGCTCCCACAAACAGCCCTATTTCGAAGAAGAGCGGGGGGGGGGGGTGGGGAGCGCTCACCGGTGTCCTGGGGCCAATATTTATCCTTCAATCACCATCCCTAAAAACAGATGATCCGGTCATTATCACATGGCTGTTTGTGGGAGCTTGCTGTGCGCAAATTGGCTGCCGTGTTTCCCACATTACAAACAGTGACCGCACTTCAAAAAAGTACTTAATTGGCTGTAAAGCGCTTTGGGACATCCGGAGGTCGTGAAAGGCGCTATAGAATTGCAAGTCTTTCTTGCTAAGCACTACCTGCTTAATCTGGTGTCAAATCCGCACACATGCCATGGCGAAAAGACGAGATGGCAGTGGATAATATAAAAATAGTTGGCTAAATGGCAAGTGATAAATGAGTGCATGGCATTGAACGATTATAATGGTCGTGAGACACCAAAGATTATTTCAGTGTACAAGCCACACATTACAACAGTGACTACACTTCAAAAGCACTTCATTGGCTGTGAAGCCTTTTGGGACCCCCGGAGGTCGCGAGAGGTGCTGTAGAAATGCGAGCCTCTCTTTCTTTCCACGCCGATTCAGAGACTAGCTTTTAGTGCTTTATGCATAGGCGAGTGCCACTTGCAGTCTTGCCAGAGCTGAATCGCATCTTCACCTCCTCCCGCCTCAGCGGGAGGGCGACTGGGGCGGGCGAGAAGCGGAGGGCCGAGGTCGTGGGGCCTCTGCTGGCTTTGCCCTTGGACTTGCAACTGTTACAGGGGCAGCTGCTCTCCTCTTGGTAAGTCCAACACGTCAACCCCTCGTCGTATATCCGACGGCCCGAGTTAGAAAACCGCCTTTCCATCCTGAGAGCTTAACTAAGTCGTAGAATCGAATCATGGAATAGTACCCCACAGGAGGAGGCCATTCGGCCCATCGAGTCTGCGCCGGCTCTTTCGAAGAGCGATCCCGTTAATCCCACTCCCCCCCCCCGCTCTCCCCATATCCCTGCAATTTATTCTCCTTCCAGTATTTATCCAATTCCCTTTTGAAGGCTCCTATTGAATCTGCCTCCACCGCCCCATCAGGCAGTGCGTTCCAAATCCTCACCACTCGCTGCGTAAAAAAGTTTTTTAAACCCCTCATGATATTGAACACTTCTATCAAATCTAATGGCAAGAAAGAGGTTGGATAGTTAGGCTGCAGCTCAGACTGTGGAACTGATGTGTACATTGTGTGAATTCATCTTGTGGGGCCGAACCTTCTAATACACACTTTACCGTATTCTATTATTTAGGAGTTTTAAAAGCAGGTACGTGCGTTCATTGTCGCCTTCATTGATCAGATTTCAGCGCCATTCGCAACTCCTCAGATAATGAAGCAGCCCATTCCTGCATGCAACAAGACCTGGACGACGTTCAGCCTTGGGCTGATAAGTGGCAGGTAACATTCGCGCCACACAAGTGCCAGGCAATGACTATCTCCAACAAGCGAGAGTCTAACTACCGCCCCTTGACATTCAACGGCATTACCATCGCGGAATCCCCCACCATCAATATCCTGGGGGTCACCATTGACCAGAAACTTAACTGGACCAGCCACATAAATGCTGTGGCAACAAGAGCAGGTCAGAGGCCGGGTATTCTGCGACGAGTGTCTCACCTCCTGACTCCCCAAAGCCTTTCCACCGTCTACAAGGCACAAGTCAGGAGTGTGATGGAATACTCTCCACTTGCCTGGGAGAGTGCAGCTCCAACAACACTCAAGAAGCTCGACACCATCCAGGACAAAGCAACCGCTTGATTGGCACCCCATTCCCCACCTTAAACATTCACTCCCTCCACCACCGGCGCACCGTGGCTGCAGTGTGGACCATCTACAAGATGCACTGCAGCAACTCACCAAGGCTTCTTCGGCAGCACCTCCCAAACCCGCGACCTCTTCCACCTAGAAGGACAAGGGCAGCAGGCGCATGGGAACACCACCACCTCCAAGTTCCCCTCCAAGTCACACACACCATCCTGACTTGGAAATATATCGACCGTTCGTTCCTTCATCGTCGCTGGGTCAAAATCCTGGAACACCCTCCCTAACAGCGCTGTGGGAGTACCTTCACCACACGGACTGCAGCGGCTCAAGAAGGCGGCTCACCACCACCTTCTCAAGGGGCGATTAGGGATGGGCAATAAATGCTGGGCCTGGGCAGCGAGGCCCACATCCCAGGAAGGAATTTAAAAAAAATTTCCTGCACGATCGCCGGTAGCAACCTTTGTTTTCCTGTCTTTCCGTCCAGCGCGATGGATCTTCTACGCTGTTGAACTTCCTGCCTACTTTCACCTCCGCTGCACTTTGCTAAGCCCACAGGGATGAAATGCATTACTGCCTTTCCCCGTTCAAGAGCCAACACGTTGATAACAACAAAGCTAATGGAATCAATATTAGAGCACCCTGAAGAGCGTGTGAATATGCTACTTCTTGCTGCACAGATAAACAGCAGACACCCGCTAATCTCCGCTGGCTTGTTGGGACCATGCTGTGGAGGTACAACCATTACCCACTTCATCAGCAAGGAAGTGAAATTTTAGAGATCATAAGAATGTCAGAATTAGAAGCAGGATTCGGCCCCTCGAACCTGCTCCGCCATTCAATAAGATCAAGGCTGATCTTCCACCTCAGCTCCACCTTTCCAGCTGATCCCCATATCACTTGATTCCCCTAGAGCCCAAAAATCTCTCAGTCTTGAATATACTCAACGACTGAGCCTCCACAGTCCTCTGGGGCAGAGAATTCCAAAGATTCACCACCCTCTGAGTGAAGAAATTTCTCCTCATCTCAGTCCTAAATGGCCAAGCCCTTATTCTGAGACTGTGACCCCTGGTTCTAGACTCTCCAGCCAGGGGGAACATCCTCCCTGCATCTACCCTGTCAAGCCCTGTAAGAATTTTGTATGTTTCAATGAGATCACCTCTCATTCTTCTAAACTCTAGAGAATATAGGCCTAGTCGACTCAATCTCTCCTCATAGGACAATCCCCACCATCCATCTCCATCCCAGGGGAAACAGCCTCTCAGCATCTACCCTGTCAAGTGCTCTAAGAGTTTTATACGTCGGAGGCAGAAGTGAGGCTGTGTCAACTCATGATTGAAATACCACAATGTCATATGTGCTTGCCAGCAAACTGCATGAGCTGGGCAGCCACATGTTAGTCAGCTTGACTGCTAGTTACAGCTTGGGTTCTTAAACTGGGTGCAATATCGGGTTTTGTGCGTGCAAGTCTTTCCCTAGCGAGGAATAAACTGGTCAGGTGGGCAGAACAGTGGCAAATGGAATTCAATCTGGAGAAGTGTGAGGTAATGCATTTGGGGAGGGCTAACAAGGAAAGGGAATACACATTAACTGGTAGGACACTGAGTAATGTAGAGGAACAAAGGGACCTTGGAGTGCATGTCCACAGATCCCTGAAGGTAGCAGGCCAAGTAGATAAGGTGGTTAAGAAGGCATACGGAATGCTTGCCTTTATTAGCCATGGCATAGAATACAAGAGCAGGGGGGTTATGCTTCAACTGTATAAAACACTAGTTAGGCCTCAGCTAGAGTACTGCGTGCAGTTCTGGTCACCACATTACAGGAAAGATGTGATTGCACTAGAGAGGGTACAGAGGAGATTTACAAGGATGTTGCTGGGAGTAGAGAATCTTAGCTATGAGGAAAGACTGGATAGGCTGGGTCTGTTTTCCTTGGAACAGGGGAGGCTGAGGGGAGACCTTATTGAGGTGTATAAAATTATGAGGGGCCTAGATAAAGTGGATAGAAAGGACCTATTTCCCTTAGCAGAGGGGTCAAAAACCAGGGGGCACAGATTTAAAGTAATTGGTGGAAGGTTTAGAGGGGATTTGAGGAGAGATTTCTTCACCCAGAGGATTGTGGGGGGTCTGGAACTCACTGCCTGAAAGGGCGGGAGAGGCAGGAACCCTAACCACATTTAAAAAGTACTTGGATGTGCACTTGGGATGCTGTAACCTGCAGGGCTACGGACCAAGAGCTGGGAAGTGGGATTAGGCTGGATAGCTCTTTGTTGGCTGGCGCGGACGCGATGGGCCGAATGGCCTCCTTCCGTGCTGTAACTTTCTATGGTTCTATGAGTTAGTACTGGCAGTTTCCGAGAAGTTGAATTTATCGGAGCAAATGTGCCGTCAAATTATACCAAATGATAATCAGGCAAATGAGTGAGATGCGATTATTTTGGAATATAGCCGATTAATCTGTGGTAAAGTTGTTTTTTTTAAATCTTCAATTAAGACACCGTTGAGTATATTCAAGGCCGCGATCGAGAGATTTTTGGACTCTAGGGGAATCAAGGGATATGGGGATCGGGCGGGAAAGTGGAGTTGAGGTCGAAGATCAGCCATGATCTTATTGAATGGCGGAGCAGGCTCGAGGGGCCGAATGGCCGACTCCTGCTCCTCATTCTCACATACTTATGATCTTATTTACGTGGAAATAGAGATTTTTGTGTCTTGCTATCCATAGCATTAAGCAACACAAATTGTAGCTGAATATTGTTTTTTTTTTTAAATAAGGTAGATGTCGCCGGATCAACTCAGGGTTCTACATAAGAACATAAACAATAGGAGCAGGAGTAGGCCATTCGGCCCCTCGAGCCTGCCCCGCCATTGAATAAGATCATGGCTGATCTGATCTGGGCCTCAACTCCGCTTTCCTGCCCGCTCCCCATACCCCTTGACTCCCCTGTAGCTCAAATGTCTGTCTATCTCCGCCTTGAATATCTTCACTGACTCCGCCTCCACAGCCCTCTGGGGTAGAGAATTCCAGAGATTCACCACCCTCAGAGAAGAAATTCCTCCTGATCTCCGTCTTAAATGGGTGACCTCTTATTCTGAAATTATGCCCCCTAATTCTAGATTCCCCCACGAGAGAAAACACCCTCCCTGCATCTACCCTGTCAATCTCCCTCCTTATCGGACGTGCTGCGATGCTGGGGTTCCACGATGCGAATACCACCCCTGTGTTCGACGTCACAATTCGTAAGGTGTTGTCAAGTCCTCTGAAACTCGGCTTGTCTACAACGCTGCTCTCCTTCACAAAGAACAGAGGAAAAGCAACTCTGCTAACGAAGATAAACTTCAGTTCATCCCCAAACTCTGCTGCCCCGTGTCCTAACTCGCATTTACCCATAACCACCCCCCCCCACCCCCCCGTGCTCGTTGACCTAAATTGGCTCCCGGTCCAGTAACGCCTCGATTTTAAAATTCTCATCCTTGTTTTCAAATCTCCCCACGGCCTCGCCCCCCTCCCTATCTCTGTAACTTCCTCCAGCCCCACAACACCACCCGCACCCCCCCACCCCCGCCTCTCCAAGATCTCTGCGCTCCTCCAATTCCGGCCTCTTGACCATCCCCTGATTTTAATCGCTCCACCATTGGCGGCCGTGCCTTCAGCTGCCTGGGCCCCGAGCTCTGGAATTCCCTCCCTAAACCTCTCCGCCTCTCTCTCCTCCTTTAAGACGCTCCTGAAAACCGACCTCTTTGACCAAGCTTTTGGTCACCTGTCCTAATATCTCCTTATGTGGCTCGGTGTCAAATTTTGTCCGATAATCGCTCCTGTGAAGCGCCTTGGGACGTTTTACTACGTTAAAGGCGCTGGATAAATGCACGTTGTTGTTGTTGTAGGTCTTCAATCATTGCTTACCTCAGACCCTCGTTCTTTTTTTTATTCGTTTGTGGGATGTGGGCGTCGCTGGCAAGGCCCAGCATTTATTGCCCATCCCTAATTGCCCCTTGAGAAGGTGGTGGTGAGCCGCCTTCTTGAACCGCTGCAGTCCGTGTGGTGAAGGTGCTCCCACAGTGCTGTTAGGGAGGGAGTGCCAGGATTTTGACCCAGCGACGATGAAGGAACGGCCGATATATTTCCAAGTCCGGATGGTGTGTGTGACTGGGAGGGGAACTTGAAGGTGGTGGTGTTCCCGTGCGCCTGCTGCCCTTGTCCTTCTAGGTGGAAGAGGTCGCGGGTTTGGGAGGTGCTGCCGAAGAAGCCTTGGCGAGTTGCTGCAGTGCATCTTGTAGATGGTACACACTGCAGCCACGGTGCGCCGGTGGTGGAGGGAGTGAATATTTAAGGTGGTGGATGGGGTGCCAATCAAGCGGGCTGCTTTGTCCTGGATGGTGTCGAGCTTCTTGAGTGTTGTTGGAGCTGCACTCATCCAGGCAAGTGGAGAGTATTCCATCACACTCCTTACTTGTGTCTTGTAGATGGTGGGAAGGCTTTGGGGAGTCAGGAGGTGAGACACTCGCCGCAGAATACCCAGCCTCTGACCTGCTCTTGTTGCCACAGTATTTATGTGGCTGGTCCAGTTAAGTTTCTGGTCAATGATGACCCCTAGGATGTTGATAGTGGTGGATTCGGCGATGGTAATGCCATTGAATGTCAAGCGGCGGTGGTTAGACTCTTGCTTGTTGGAGATAGTCATTGCCTGGCATTTCTGTGGCGCGAATATTACCTGCCACTTATCAGCCCCGAGCCTGAACATCGTCCAGGTCTTGTTGCATGCGGACATGGACGGCTTCATTAACAATAAGGTGACCACAAATGCACAAATTACTCTTGATGTGGGGGGGGGGGGGGGGGGGGGGTGAGTCTGACCGGCAGCTTGCGGGGTAGATTTTACTAACTGATGCCACCAGCTTTGAGCAACGTGAGCGCACATCAGGAACTTGGGACTCGGGAGGCCGGTGACCCTCCCACACGATTTTCTATTAAAACGAATTGACTGGAAGGAGCACACTGGCCTCCACACCAAGATTAGAGCTATGTACTTCATATCAAGCAAAACTCTGTGCGGGGCATGCTAATTCGTAAAATCTATCAAAATCGCTTCAAAACCCTCGCTCAATTTCCCTGATAATGCAAATTAATAGCTTATTTGCCATTTTTATCCCAGCTAAACTGGAAGCTTCATAGATTTGTTCACAATAACCTTTAGATCTCCTTCCTGATCGCCGTGCTGCAAGGCAAAACTGTTTTGCGCCAATCCTTCTTTTGGTCTCTTCTCTAATACTTCGACACTTACCCACATCCAATCGCACGTGCTCCTTACTGCCCCCGTAGCCTAAAACACATGCATTTACATCAGAACATAAGAATTAGGAGCAGGAGTCGGCCATAAGGCCCCTCGAGTCTGCTCCGCCATTCAATAAGATCATGGCTGATCTTCTACCTCATCTCCACTTTCCCGCCCGATCCCTATATCCCTTGATTCCCCTAGAGTCCAAAACTCTTATCGATCTCAGCCTTGAATATACTCAACGACTGAGCCTCCTCAGCCCTCTGGGGTAGAGAATTCCAAAGATTCACCACCCTCTGAGTGAAGAGATTCCTCCCAATGGGGATATTCGCTGATGACTGCAGTGTTCAGGACCATTCACAGCTCCTCAGATAATGAAGCAGTCCATGCCCGCATGCAACAAGATTTGGACGACGTTCAGGCTGGGGCTGATAAGTGGCAGGTAACATTCGTACCACAGAAGTGCCAGGCAATGACTATCTCCGACAAGCGAGAGTCTAACCACCGCCCATTGACATTCAACGGCATTACCATCGCCGAATCCCCCTCCATCAACTTCCTGGGGGTCACCACTGACCAGAAACTTAACTGGACCAGCCACATAAATACTGTGGCAACAAGAGCAGGTCAAAGGCTGGGTATTCTGCAGCGAGTGTCTCATCTCCTGACTCCCCAAAGCATTTCCACCATCTACAAGGCACAAGTCAGGAGTGTGATGGAATACTCTCCACTTGCCTGGATGAGTGCAGCTCCAACAACACTCAAGAAGCTCGACACCATCCAGGACAAAGCAGCCCGCTTGATTGGCACCCCGTCCACCACCTTAAACATTCACTCCCTCCACCACCGGCGTACCGTGGCTGCAGTGTGTACCATCTACAAGATGCACTGCAGCAACTCGCCAAGGCTTCTTCGGCAGTACCTCCCAAACCCGCGACCTCTTCCACCTTGAAGGACAAGGGCAGCAGGCGCATGGGAACACCACCACCTCCAAGTTCCCCTCCAAGTCACACACCATCCTGACTTGGAAATATATCGGCCGTTCCTTCATCGTCGCCGGGTCAAAATCCTGGAACTCCCTCCCTAACAGCACCGTGGGAGTACCTTCACCACACGGACTGCAGCGGTTCAAGAAGGCGGCTCACCACCACCTTCTCAAGGGGCAATTAGGAATGGGCAATAAATGCTGGACCTAGCCAGCAATGCTCCCATCACATAAACGAATTAAAAAAAGTCCCAAATGGCCGACCCCTTATCCTGAGACTGTGCCCCCTGGTACTAGACTCCCCAGCCAGGGGGAAACAGCCTCTCAGCATCTACCCTGTCAATCCCCTTCAGAATCTTATATGTTTCAATGAGATCACCTCTCATTCTTCTAAACTCCAGAGAGTATATAATACTCAATTTCTCTCATAGGACAACCCTCTTATCCCAGGGATCAGTCTAGAGAACCTTCGTTGCACCGCCTCTAAGGCAATTCCTCTTGAATTAGATTCAGTTTTTTCTCATTATTTCTTCTGCCGTCTATTTTGGTATCATCTACAAAGTTGGAGCCCTTGAACATATTCCAAATTAATGTCAGCTGCTGCTCAGTGGGTAGCACTCTCTCTCGCCTCTGAGACAGAAGGTTGTGGGTTCAAGTCCTACTCCAGAGACTTGAACACAAACATCTAGGCTGACACTCCCAGTGCGGTACTGAGGGAGCGCCACACTGTCGGAGGAGCAGTACTGAGGGAGCGCCGCACTGTCGGAGGTGCCGCCTTTCGGATGAGACGTTAAACCGAGGCCCCGTCTGCTCTCTCAGGTGGATGTAAAAGATCCCACGGCCACTATTGGAGGAAGAGCAGGGGAGTTCTCCCCGGTGTCCTGGGACTAATATTTATCCCTCAACCAACATCACTAAAACAGATGATCTGCTCATTATCATATTGCTGTTTGTGGGAGCTTGCTGTGTGCTAATTGGCTGTTGCGTTTCCCACATTACAACAGTGACCACACTTCAAAAAGTACCTCATTGGCTGTGAAGCGCTTTGGGACGTCCTGAGGTGGTGAAAAGTGCAGGAGAAACGCAAGTCTTTTTGTATATAGATCTTGTAACAATCTGCTCGAGGTTCCACGCTACACATTATCGAGTGAGGTGCTGGACTACTAACGATTTCTGCATGGTGCTATTCTGCAAAGAGATATCACTGTTTATGATTCCTAAATAATGGGATTAGAAAGACCCCTCTGTCAATGATATTTTCATTGATAGCAACCTTGGGAAATTGAAACCATTGAATGTAAAATTATTTCAGGACAGACCATTCCTCCATTTGGGCATGGTTAATGAGCAACTAATAAAGACTAGCCAACTGTGTTCACATGAACTACCTCATCTTCAACTCAATTAAACCTACTGCCCATTGCCACATCCCCTGCCCAAAGCAGATGGTAAATGTTCTTTTCACCAGTCGCCCATTGCGAGTCCAGATATCACACAATATACTTCAAAGGCTTCTTATCGCTGATAGAACACATAATTTTATCGATAATTTTATCGATACGATCTTTAGACGTAGTTCCTCTAAACTGTTTCTCTCTATGCCTTTCCACGTTCCAAATGCGCCAACTTATACATTCTTACCCAGTATTTACAGCACAGACACAGGCCATTCGGCCCAACTGGTCCGTGCCAGTGTTTGTGCTCCACACGAGCCTCCTCCCACCCCTCTTCATCTCACCCCATCAACATATCCTTCTGTTCCTTTCTCCCTCATGTGTTTATCCAGCTTCCCCTTAAATGCATCTATATTATTTGCCTCAACCACTCCCTGTGGTAGCAAGTTCCACATTCTCACCACTCTCTGGGTAAAGAAGTTTCTCCTGAATTCCCTATTGGATTTATTAGTGACTATCTTATATTGATGACCTCTAGTTCTGGTCTGCCCCACAAGTGGAAACATCTCTACATCTACCCTATCGAACCCTTTGATAATCTTAAAGACCTCGATCAGGTCACCCCTCAGCCTTCTCTTTTCAAGAGAATAGAGCCCCAGCCCATTCAATCTTTCCTGATAGGTAGAACCGCTCAGTTCTAGTATCGTTCTAGTGAATCTTTTTGGCATCTTCTCCAGCAGCTCTATGTCCCTTTCATAATATGGAGAGCAGAATTGTGCACAGTGCTCCAAGTGTGGTCTAACCGAGGTATATGGAGACCAGGACTGTCCACAGTGCTCCAAGTGTGGTCTAACCAAGATTCAATACCTTCTGGTTTCCATTTGCATCCTTACTGAAATCGAGTCTCATTGCACCAACACCTACCCTAACAAATTCTTTCCCAGGATCTCAAAACATTGGAATTTCTTAACTTCCTTCCACTCGTCTCTTCCTCCCACAGCCTATTAAAAGCTAAGCTTTGTATTACTTGATAACTAATTCCTGATTTACTCTCTCTTCTCTCCTATTTTTGTTAAAGTCTTGCATTTATGTAGCGCCTTTCACAACATTAGGGCATCCCAAAGCACTTTAGAGCCAATTAAGTACTTTTTGAAGTGTAGTCACTGTTGTAGGAAACACGGCAGCCAAATTGCGCAAAGCAAGCTCCCACAATGTGCTATCGACCAGATCATCTGCTTTTTTTTTTAGTGATGTTGATTGAGGGATAAATATCGGCCCCAGGACCCCGGGGAGAACTCCCCTGCTCTTCATCGAAATTGTGGCCATGGGAGAGGGCAGACGAGGTCTCGATTTAACGTCTCATCTGAAATACGGCACCTCCGACAGTGCGGCGCTCCCTCAGTACTGCCCCTCCGACAGTGCGGCGCTCCCTCAGTACTGCCCCTCCGACAGTGCGGCGCTCCCTCAGTACTGCCCCTCCGACAGTGCGGTGCTCCCTCAGTACTGCCCCTCCGACAGTGCGGTGCTCCCTCAGTACTGCCCCTCCGACAGTGCGGCGCTCCCTCAGTACTGCCCCTCCGACATGTGGAGAAATGTGAAATTATCCACTTTGGTATGAAAAATAGAAAGGCAGAGTATTTTTTAAACGGTGATTAGGAAATGTTGATGTTCAGAGGGACCTGGGTGTCCTTGTACACGAATCACTGAAAGTTAACATGCAGGTACAGCAAGCAATTAGGAAAGCAAATGGTATGTTGGCCTTTACTACAAGAGGATTTGAGTATAAGAGTAAAGACATCTTACTGCAATTATACAGGGCCCTGGTGAGACCACACCTGGAGTATTGTGCACAGTTTTGGTCTCCTTACCTAAGGAAGGATATACTTGCCATAGAGGGAGTGCAACGAAGGTTCACCAGGCTGGTTCCTGGGATGGGGGGATTGTCCTATGAGGAGAGATTGAGTAGACTAGGCCTATATTCTCTAGAGTTTAGAAGAATGAGAGGTGATCTCATTGAAACAGACAAAATTCTTACAGGGCTTGACAGGGTAGATGCAGGGAGGATGTTTCCCCCTGGCTGGGGAGTCTAGAACCAGGGGTCACAGTCTCAGAATAAGGGGTCGGCCATTTAGGACTGAGATGAGGAGGAATTTCTTCACTCAGAGGGTGGTGAATCTTTGGAATTCTCTACCCCAGAGGGCTGTGGAGGCTCAGTCGTTGAGTATATTCAAGACAGAGATCGATGGATTTTTGAGTATTAAGGGAATCAAGGGATATGGGGATCGGGCGGGAAAGTGGAGTTGAGGCAGAAGATCAGCCATGATCTTATTGAATGGCGGAGCAGGCTCGAGGGGCCGAATGGCTGACTCCTGCTCCTATTTCTTATGTTATGCTCCTATGTTCTTTGATTCATCCGGAAAGCCAAACTCAATTCATCCTTCTGCGACTGCAGAGTCCACCACCATCCAAACCCCCTCCACCCCCACCACCGTCCAAACCCCCTCCACCCCCACCACCGTCCAAACCCCCTCCACCCCCACCGCCGTCCAAACCTCCTCCACCCCCACCGCCGTCCAAACCCCCTCCACCCCCACCACTGTCCAAACCCCCTCCGCCCCCACCGCCGTCCAAACCTCCTCCACCCCCACCGCCGTCCAAACCCCCTCCACCCCCACCACTGTCCAAACCCCCTCCGCCCCCACCACCGTCCGAACCCCCTCCAACCCCACCACCGTCCGAACCCCCTCCAACCCCACCACCGTCCAAACCCCCTCCACCCCCACCACCGTCCAAACCCCCTCCACCCCCACCACCGTCCAAACCCCCTCCACCCCACCACCGTCCAAACCTCCTCCAACCCCACCACCGTCCGAACCCCCTCCAACCCCACCACCGTCCAAACCCCCTCCACCCCACCACCGTCCAAACCCCCTCCACCCCACCACCGTCCAAACCTCCTCCAACCCCACCACCGTCCGAACCCCCTCCAACCCCACCACCGTCCAAACCCCCTCCACCCCCACCACCGTCCAAACCCCCTCCACCCCCACCACCGTCCAAACCCCACCACCGTCCGAACCCCCTCCACCCCCACCACCGTCCGAACCCCCTCCGCCCCCACCACCGTCCGAACCCCCTCCGCCCCCACCACCGTCCGAACCCCCTCCACCCCACCACCGTCCAAACCCCACCACCGTCCGAACCCCCTCCACCCCACCACCGTCCAAACCCCACCACCGTCCGAACCCCCTCCACCCCACCACCGTCCAAACCCCACCACCGTCCGAACCCCCTCCGCCCCCACCACCGTCCGAACCCCCTCCACCCCCACCACCGTCCGAACCCCCTCCACCCCCACCACCGTCCAAACCCCACCACCGTCCGAACCCCCTCCGCCCCCACCACCGTCCGAACCCCCTCCACCCCCACCACCGTCCAAACCCCCTCCACCCCCACCACCGTCCAAACCCCACCACCGTCCAAACCTCCTCCAACCCCACCACCGTCCGAACCCCCTCCAACCCCACCACCGTCCAAACCCCCTCCACCCCACCACCGTCCAAACCTCCTCCAACCCCACCACCGTCCAAACCTCCTCCAACCCCACCACCGTCCGAACCCCCTCCAACCCCACCACCGTCCAAACCCCCTCCACCCCACCACCGTCCGAACCCCCTCCGCCCCCACCACCGTCCGAACCCCCTCCACCCCCACCACCGTCCAAACCCCCTCCGACCCCACCACCGTCCGAACCCCCTCCGCCCCCACCACCGTCCAAACCCCCTCCACCCCCACCACCGTCCAAACCCCACCACCGTCCAAACCCCCTCCACCCCCACCACCGTCCAAACCCCACCACCGTCCGAACCCCCACCGCCCCCACCACCGTCCAAACCCCCTCCGCCCCCACCACCGTCCAAACCCCCTCCGCCCCCACCACCGTCCAAACCCCCTCCGCCCCCACCACCGTCCAAACCCCCTCCGCCCCCACCACCGTCCAAACCCCCTCCGCCCCCACCACCGTCCAAACCCCCTCCGCCCCCACCACCGTCCAAACCCCCTCCAACCCCACCACCGTCCAAACCCCCTCCGCCCCCACCACCGTCCAAACCCCCTCCGCCCCCACCACCGTCCAAACCCCCTCCAACCCCACCACCGTCCGAACCCCCTCCGACCCCACCACCGTCCGAACCCCCTCCACCCCCACCACCGTCCAAACCCCCTCCGCCCCCACCACCGTCCAAACCCCCTCCGACCCCACCACCGTCCGAACCCCCTCCGCCCCCACCACCGTCCAAACCCCCTCCACCCCCACCACCGTCCAAACCCCACCACCGTCCGAACCCCCACCGCCCCCACCACCGTCCAAACCCCCTCCGCCCCCACCACCGTCCGAACCCCCTCCGCCCCCACCACCGTCCAAACCCCCTCCGCCCCCACCACCGTCCAAACCCCCTCCGCCCCCACCACCGTCCGAACCCCCTCCACCCCCACCACCGTCCAAACCCCCTCCGCCCCCACCACCGTCCAAACCCCCTCCGCCCCCACCACCGTCCGAACCCCCTCCGCCCCCACCACCGTCCAAACCCCCTCCGCCCCCACCACCGTCCAAACCCCCTCCGCCCCCACCACCGTCCAAACCCCCTCCAACCCCACCACCGTCCAAACCTCCTCCAACCCCACCACCGTCCAAACCCACCACTGTCCCCAGGCTACACAGTCTGCATGGAAATCCCTTCAGGCCCTGGTCACTCAATCACTGCAAGCTCAATCAAGTTGCAGGCAACTTGTTGAGCTTGGCTGCCACGCTGCTCCTACGACTGAGGGCAGTCGACCCGTCCTGCCCCTTCACAGCAGTTGGCAATTGCTGCGACAAGTAAATAAAAATATATTTCTTAATGCAAACCGGGTCTCCAGATGTTAGCTGCACGACATTAGTGGCCAAAAAAAAATGTAATTCAGCAACTCACCCAGTGTGACAGCGGGACATTAAATCTCCATTTTGTCAGGAAATATTAGCATTTTTATGACGAGTTAATGTATCATAATATTCGATTAATTGTTTCAATAGCTAATAGAATCCGCGCCCAGTTCTTTGGACTGCACGGTGGCATAAAAGAGGGACTGTCCCTCCAGCTCGCCGACATCTGCTTTCTGCCAACATCTCCTGAAGGGTGTTGGCTTGTACTAAACAATATATGCGCAGGTGGCCAGCAGCCCATGTACGCCACACTGGGCAAGAACAGGATCACACTTGGCTGTGACATCCATAACAGTCGAGTCTAGCCTGCTGAAACTCACTGTCTACACTCACACGTAAAGGCTGGTCACTTGGGAAAGCGCCACAGAAGCACAGGAACAGGAGGAGGCCATTCAGCCCCTTGAGCCTGTTCCGCCACTCCATCAGATCATGGTTGATCTGTGACCTTTATTTTTTTTATTCATTCACAGGATTTTGGGAGTCGCTGGCAAGGCCCAGCATTTATTGCCCACCCCTAGTTGACCCTTGAGAAGGTGGTGGTGAGCCACCTTCTTGAACCGCTGCAGTCCGTGTGGTGAAGGTGCTCCCACAGTTGCTGTTAGGGAGGGAGTTCCAGGATTTTGACCCAGCGACGATGAAGGATCGGCCGATATATTTCCAAGTCAGGATGGTGTGTGACTTGGAGGGGAACTTGGAGGGGGTGGTGTTCCCGTGCGCCTGCTGCCCTTGTCCTTCTAGGTGGAAGAGGTCGTGGGTTTGGGAGGTGCTGCCGAAGAAGCCTTGGCGAGTTGCTGCAGTGCATCTTGTAGATGGTACACACTGCAGCCACGGTGCGCCGGTGGTGGAGGGAGTGAATGTTTAAGGTGGTGGATGGGGTGCCAATCAAACCGGCTGCTTTGTCCTGGATGGTGTCGAGCTTCTTGAGTGTTGTTGGAGCTGCACTCATCCAGGCAAGTGGAGAGTATTCCATCACACTCCTGACTTGTGCCTTGTCGATGGTGGAAAGGCTTTGGGGAGTCAGGAGGTGAGACACTCGCCGCAGAATACCCAGCCTCCGACCCAGCGACGAAGAAGGAACGGCCGATATATTTCCAAGTCGGGATGGTGTGTGTGACTTGGAGGGGATCTTGGAGGTGGTGGTGTTCCCATGCGCCTGCTGCCCTTGTCCTTCTCAAGGGGCAATCAGGGGTGGGCAATAAATGCTGAGCCTTGCCAGCGATGCCCACCTCCGGTGAATGAATCAAAAAGATATTCAAATAAGGGGTTAAACCCAGGCTCCATCTGCCTGTTCAGGTGGACACAAAGGAAATCTATGGCAATACGAGAACCTTAGGGAGTTCTCCTGGTGTCCTGACCAACATTCTTCCCTCAGCCAACACCACCAGTCACAGATTAATGAGTCATTCATCTCACTTGCGATTCAGAAATAACAACAGTGACTGCGCTTCTAAAAATATTGTCTGCAATGTACTCTGGGTGTCCCGAGAGACGTGACAAGGCAGGCTCTTTTCATTGATCACAAATAAGCCAAGCCTCGTTCTTAATGTTCTTACGTTTCTGGCCTTGTCTCCTGGAATCACTGACTAAAGAGAAGAAATAGGAGCAGGAGTGGGCCATTCGGCCCCTCGAGCCTGCTCCGCCATTCAATGAGATCTGGTTCCTAAAGATGCACATAAACTTGTGCTAACTCACCTGGACTGCAGGAACAGACGCGCGATATCAGGTCCAATCCTGTCCACACACACAGTCCAACAGGATCCATGGATCGTAATCAGTAAAAAAGACAGACTCCCATTTCTATAGCGCCTTTCACAACCACCAGACGTCCCAAAGTGATTTACAGCCAAATTAAGTACTTTTTGAAGTGTAGTCACTGTTGTAATGTAGGAAACCCGGCAGCCACTTTGCACACAGCAAGCTCCCACAAACAGCTATGTGATAACGACCAGATCATCTGTTTTTAGTGATGGTTATTGAGGGATAAATATTGGGCCCAGGATACCGGAGAGAACTCCCCCTGCTCTTCTTCGGAATAATGCCGTAGGATTTTTTACGTCCACCTGCGAGGGCAGACGGGGCCTCGGTTTATAAGAACATAAGAAATAGGAGCAGGAGTCGGCCATTCGGCCCCTCGAGCCTGCTCCACCATTCAATAAGATCATGGCTGATCTTCGAACTCATCTCCACTTTCCCGCCCGATCCCCATATCCCTCGATTCCCCTAGAGTCCAAAAATCTATTGATCTCAGCCTTGAATATACTCAACGACTGAGCCTCCACAGCCCTCTGGGGTAGAGAATTACAAAGATTCACCGCCCTCTGAGTGAAGAAATTCCTCCTCATCTCAGTCCTAAATGGCCGACCCCTTATCCTGAGACTGTGACCCCTGGTTCTAGACTCCCAAGCCAACGTCTCATCCGAAAAAGACGGCACCTCCGACAGTGCGGCACTCCCTCAGTACTGCACTGGGAGTATCAATTTTGTGCTCACGTCTCTGGGGCGGGGACTATGAACTCACAACCTTCTCACTCAGGGGCGAGGGTGCTACCTCCAGTAGGTCTCAAATCCCTAACTATAAGATCAAAACACTTTGGCCTAGAAATTGGGTCGGGGCGCCAAAGTGGCGCAAAAGTCGCCTGAGCGCAGGATTCAGCGCAGCGTTCGAGGCTTTAGCGATCGTCAGATATTCAGTTCCATTGCCCCTAGAGGGACACGGGGCGAGGCTCGAGGCGCTCCGCGTCCCTCTTAGGGCGCTGAAACTGAATATCGCAGCGCAACGTGCCGCCGCGCCACACGCTGCGGCACGGCACGCTGCGGTACTGCAGGCCTTCCTCCCATTGTTAAGGGGGAGGGGCCTACAACAGCGCGATCCCCGCTTGCGAGTGCCGGCAAACGAGCCTGGCACCGAGGAGAAGTGCCGGGCTCTCGGGAAACAGCCGGCAATGCCGCGGGGGGGGGGGGGGCGGGGGGCGTCAGGAGGCCAGGGACGGAGGTGCTGGCAGGCGGCCGCCAAAAAAGGCGGCCGCCCGTACCTCCACCTTAACTTGCGCTGCTGCCGGCTCAGTAAGGCCCCGTGAACCGGGCAGCGAACGGCGCAACTGCGCCGTTCGCTACCAAATATCACGAACAGGGTGCTGCGCACACCGATGAAGTCATCGGTGGCGGCGCAGCGCAAATGGCTAACGCCACCATTAGCGCCCCTGCTGAATATCGCGGGAGGCGCAGCCAGTGGCGCAAAGCCACTGACTGCCTCTTTAGGCGCTAACAGGTGGCGCTACTCACCCAATTTCTCCCCCTTTGGGTCAAATGAGGGGTTTTGAGAGAGTAGATGGGGAGAAACTGTTCCCAGTGGCAGGAGAGCCGGTAACCAGAGGGCACAGATTGAGGATAATCGGCAAAAGAACCAGAGGAGGAGATGAGGAGTACTGCGTACAGTTTTGGTCTCCTTATTTAAGGAAGGATATACTTGCATTGGAGGCAGTTCAGAGACGATTCACTCGGTTAATTCCAGAGATGAGCGGGTTGACTTATGAGGAAAGGTTGGGCCTACGCTCATTGGAATTTAGAAGAATGAGAGGTGATCTTATTGAAACATCTAAGATACTGAGGGGGCTCGACAAGGTAGATGCAGAGAGGATGTTTCCCCTCGTGGGGAAATCTAGAACTCGGGGGCACAGTTTCAGAATAAAGGGTCGCCCATTTAGAACTGAGATGAGGAGGAATTTCTTCTCTCAGAGGGTCGTAAATCTGTGGAATTCTCTGCCCCAGAGAGCTGTGGAGGCTGGGTCATTAAATACATTTAAGGTGGAGATAGACAGAATTTTGCAAGATAAGGGAGTGAAGGGCTATGGGGAGCAGGCAGGGAAGTGGCTTTGAGCCCAAGATCAGGTCAGCCATGATCTTATTGAATGGCGGAGCAGACTCGAGGGGCCGAGTGGCCTATTCCTGCTCCTATTTCTTATGTTCTTATTTTTTCACGCAGCGAGTTGTTGTGATCTGGAACGCGCTGCCTGAAAGGGCGATGGAAGCAGATTCAAGAGTAACTTTCAAAAGGGAATTGGAGAAATACTTAAAAAGGAAACATTTGCAGGGCTCCGGGGAAAGAGCGGAGTAGGGGAGGTGTGAGACTAATTGGATCGCTCTTTCAAAGAGCCGGCACAGGCACGATGGGCCGAATGGCCTCCTCCCTGTGCCGTATGATTCCATCATCTCACTCGACAGCGGGAACTCCATTTGATTTTTGTTTCCCCTCCCTATCCTCAGGTACACGAAGGCCAACTGGCGCACTTTTCCTGGCAAGAAGGGAACCGTCCTGATATTTATGCTTCAGTACTAGACATGGTTGGGTGTGTTGACGATAGGACTCGTCAGATGGCTAAAGACCTTAAAATTAAAAGGCACATTCACTGCCGCGACCTAAATACAATACGCATTAAAAGAAAGGACGGAAAATACTGGGCCAGATTGCTGAGCTACATGGTTGAGCCATCCCACGGTCACCTGCAACTGAGCGACGAGGTGTCTGTTGCAAAATACTCTGTTGGGACTCGGTTGACAGCTGAGGTGCATACGAATGACAGACCAGAAAAGGCCATTTCGGACCAGCTGGCCGGCCCTCAGAGTTCAGACCCAGCATGCCCAACCCATTATTATATCCCTCAATTGATGTACTTGCCAAATGCCTGCCCAGCTCCCTCTTAAAAGTTACTGATGTTTCACAGCATCTCCCTGGACAGCCTATTCCAAAACAGTCACCACCTGCTGTGTGAAGTCATTGGAGCAGTTCTGTCCCTTCGCCGTCCCTCTTCTGAGCTTTGGCGCGTCCGTTCTATTCCTCCTCCAAAGCTTTAGGCCGTGCTCCCCCACACCCACCACCCCCGCCTCGTTGTCCTTCCCAGGGACGCGGTAAACAGTTCCCTGTCGCTACTCCTCAGAACTTAGACGGTCGTTAACAAGTTCCCCTCTCGGCCTCGTCTTCTCGACTGCAAACCAACTCCGCTTCTGCGGCTCCAAGGATAATTATTCATCCGTTCTACGACTCCAAACCAGCTTCTATTCTCCTCACGCCCAAGGAGATTCTTCGTACACTCCAGCACCACCCCCGCACCACGGCACACTCTCCATCTCCAGCCTCTTTCATGCTTTAGGTTGCAGGCCCACCTGGCTGGCACCATTAAAAGCTTAGAAAGCAAGACTTGCGTTTCTACAGAGCCTTTCACAACCACCGGACGTCCCAAAGTGCTTTACAGCCAATGAGGTACTTTTTGAAGTGTAGTCACTGTTGTAATGTAGGAAACCCAGCAGCCAATTTGCGCACAGCAAGCTCCCACAAACAGCAATGTGATAATGACCAGATCATCTGTTTTTAGTGATGTTGGTTGAGGGATAAATATTGGCCCCAGGACACCGGGGAGAACTCCCCTGCTCTTCTTCCAATAGTGGCCGTGGGATCTTTTACCTCCACCGAGGCAGGGCCTCGGTTTAAAGTCTCTTCTGAAAGACGGGACCTCCGACACTGCGGCGCTCCCTCAGTACTGTCCCTCCGACAGTGCAGCGCTCCCTCAGTACTGTCCCTCCGACAGTGCAGCGCTCCCTCAGTACTGCCCCTCTGACAGTGCAGCGCTCCCTCAGCACTGCCCCCGACAGTGCGGCGCTTCCTCAGTACTGTCCCTCCGACAGTGCGGCGCTCCCTCAGTACTGTCCCTCCGACAGTGCGGCGCTCCCTCAGTACTGTCCCTCCGACAGTGCGGCGCTCCCTCAGTACTGCCCTTCCGACAGTGCAGCGCTCCCTCAGTACTGCCCCTCCGACAGTGCGGCGCTCCCTCAGTACTGCCCCCCTGACAGTGCAGCGCTCCCTCAGTACTGCCCCTCCGACAGTGCGGCGCTCCCTCAGTACCGCCCCTCCGACAGTGCGGCGCTCCCTCAGTACCGCCCCTCCGACAGTGCGGCGCTCCCTCAGTACTGTCCCTCCGACAGTGCGGCGCTCCCTCAGTACTGCACTGGGAGTGTCGGCCTGGATTATGTGCTCAATTTTCTGAAGTGGGACTTGAACCCACGACCTTCTGACTCAGAATCGAGGGTGCGGCCCACTGAGCCACAGCCAACAAGGATTACTCGCTTGACTGCCTGTCCCAATTGCAGACAGCCAGTGCACACAAAACTGCAGAAATGACTCCAATGAGGTCATTGCGGCCTGCCTTTAATATTAAACTGAGGCCTGAGCAGGGGAGCAGTATTAGATTCCCAACCAAACAGAACCAGCCAGAGGCTGGATCGAGGTTAGAAGAGGCCTTGGTAACTTAAAAAAATTTTTAAGGATAAAAAAAATAATTATTTATTCATTTATGGGATGTGGGCGTCGCCGGCAAGGCCCAGCATTTATTGCCCATCCCTAGTTGCCCCTTGAGAAGGTGGTGGTTGTTGCATCCGTGTATAATAAGACACAGACTGCGGAGAACGGTACAACAGGTGTTTACTCAATGTGGCTCACACTGCAACTGATCTGTAGAGATTACTACTCAGTGCTATATACAGGTGTGGTCACTGCCGGAACTGCCGTATACATGAGCTGTAAAACATAGTTCCCCCCTTAAAGGTATATACATTACAGTGGGGAGCCGCCGCCTTGAACCGCTGCAGTCCCGTGTGGTGAAGGTGCTCCCACAGTGCTGTTAGGGAGGGAGTTCCAGGATTCTGACCCAACGAAGATGAAGGAACGCCCAATATATTTCCAAGTCAGGATGGTGTGTGTGACTTGGAGGGGCACTTGGAGGTGGTGGTGTTCCCATGCGCTTGCTGCCCTTGACCTTCTAGGTGGTGGAGGTCGCGGGTTTGGGAGGTGCTGCCGAAGCAGGGCCAGGAGTGGGAGGAGTGCTCCTCCTAGGCCCAGAGGGAAATCTTGAACATCACCCACTTCCTCCCTCCCCTGACCACGATCACTACCCAACCCTCACCTCTTGTACCCTGAATTCCCGCTCCCGCCCGCTGTTGGAATCGGCCGGAATTCCGATCTGCGTTATGGGACAGAGGGCCTGGAGCTAAAATCTCTCCGGGCCTCAGGCGGAACAGAACACGCCTCCGGGTAAAATCGCCCCTCGGTGACTGGCCATTGCAGTGGGTGAGGCTCCGGCCTCTCACTTGGGAAACCCTCGATTCAAATCCAGCCGAGACTGAACGTGCCCTTCCTCTGCGTCCATGGTGTCAGCTGGTGCTCAGTGGGCCGCACTCTCAGCTCTGAGTCAGAAGGTTGTGGGTTCAAATCCCACTCCAGAGGCTTGAGCACAAAAATCTAGGCTGACGCTCCCAGTGCCAGTTCTGAGGGAGCGCCGCACCGTCGGAGGGGCGGCACTGAGGGAGCGCCGCACCGTCGGAGGGGCGGCACTGAGGGAGCGCCGCACCGTCGGAGGGGCGGCACTGAGGGAGCGCCGCACCGTCGGAGGGGCGGCACTGAGGGAGCGCCGCACCGTCGGAGGGGCGGCACTGAGGGAGCGCCGCACCGTCGGAGGGGCGGCACTGAGGGAGCGCCGCACCATCGGAGGGGCGGCACTGAGGGAGCGCCGCACCGTCGGAGGGGCGGCACTGAGGGAGCGCCGCACCGTCGGAGGGGCGGCACTGAGGGAGCGCCGCACCGTCGGAGGGGCGGCACTGAGGGAGCGCCACACCGTCGGAGGGGCGGCACTGAGGGAGCGCCGCACCATCGGAGGGGCGGCACTGAGGGAGCGCCGCACCGTCGGAGGGGCGGCACTGAGGGAGCGCCGCACCGTCGGAGGGGCGGTACTGAGGGAGTGTTGCACTGTTGGAGGTGCTGTCTTTCGGATGAGACGTCAAACCGAGGCCCCATATGCCCTCTCAGCTGGAACGTAAAAGATCCCGCAGCCGCTATTGGAAGAAGAGCAGGGGGAGTTCTCGCCGGTGTCCTGGGGCCAAAATTTATCCCCCAAATAACATCACTAAAACAGATGATCTGGTCATTATCACATTGATGTTCGTGGGATCTTGCTGTGCGCAAATTGGCTGCCGCGTTTCCTACATTACAACAGTGACCGCAGTTCAAAAAGTACTTCATTGGCTGCCAAGCGCTTTGGGACATCATGAAAGGCTCTGCATTAATGCAAGTCTAACTTTATTTTCCTCTGCTAACTAAGAAGGTACTGCCTGCCATAAACTTGGGACAATTGCAATCCAAACTCTAGAATGGCCGCAGGTCAAAACTAGCCCTAACGTGGCATTAAATTTGCGAACTCACCGAAAAAAAGTGACAAGCTGGGAAAAAAACCATATGTTGGGTTAGAGATGGTCTTCCAGGTTAGGCCCGAGACACCACGTTGGGGGGACTTTGAGAGAGTTTTATTCCCCACATGCCGAAGGCAGAGCTGGGATGTGAGCTCGCCGCTGCCCATTGGCGCCTGGATAGGGGGAGTTTTCCATTTTCAATTGCGGACGTCCCTCACCTTGATGAACACCAAACCCCCGCAACAAAAAAAAGAGACAATTCAATCGAGCACCTTTTTCGACTGTGCTTTGCGGACATCACGAAACTCATTTACACTTTCAAAACGAATCTTTTGGGGCATCTTATAGCCCCGCAAGCTTGCATTGAGTACTCCGCTTCCCGAACAGTCTGGGTCCCAGTAGTGCTGCCTTTCAAATGGCACAGATTTCAATTTTCTTTTAATTAAACTGTAAATATTCCACCTAAGACATTATGCAATCGTGGCAAACCACCCTAATACTGTAATGTCAGCCTAACACTTAAGCGTCACCCGTGGTTCAGTTGGTAGCACCCTCGCCTCTGAGTCAGAAGGTTGTGAATTCAAGTCCCACTCCAGAGATTGAGCGCAAAAGAAATCTAGGCTGACACTCCCAGTGCAGTGCTGAGGGAGCGCCGCACTGTCGAAAAGGTAGTACTGAGGGAGTGCTGCATTGTCGGAGGGGCAGTACTGAGGGAGTGCTGCATTGTCGGAGGGGCTGTACTGAGGGAGTGCTGCATTGTCGGAGGGGCAGTGCTGAGGGAGCGCCGCACTGTCGAAAAGGTAGTACTGAGGGAGTGCTGCATTGTCGGAGGGGCAGTACTGAGGGAGTGCTGCATTGTCGGAGGGGCAGTGCTGAGGGAGCGCCGCACTGTCGAAAAGGTAGTACTGAGGGAGTGCTGCATTGTCGGAGGGGCAGTACTGAGGGAGCGCCGTACTGTCGGAGGGGCTGTACTGAGGGAGTGCTGCATTGTCGGAGGGGCAGTGCTGAGGGAGCGCCGCACTGTCGAAAAGGTAGTACTGAGGGAGTGCTGCATTGTCGGAGGGGCAGTACTGAGGGAGTGCTGCATTGTCGGAGGGGCAGTGCTGAGGGAGCGCCGCACTGTCGAAAAGGTAGTACTGAGGGAGTGCTGCATTGTCGGAGGGGCAGTACTGAGGGAGCGCCGTACTGTCGGAGGGGCTGTACTGAGGGAGTGCTGCATTGTCGGAGGGGCAGTGCTGAGGGAGCGCCGCACTGTCGAAAAGGTAGTACTGAGGGAGTGCTGCATTGTCGGAGGGGCAGTACTGAGGGAGTGCTGCATTGTCGGAGGGGCAGTACTGAGGGAGCGCTGCATTGTCGGAGGGGCAGTACTGAGGGAGCGCCGCACTGTCGGAGGGGCAGTACTGAGGGAGCGCTGCATTGTCGGAGGGGCAGTACTGAGGGAGCGCCGCACTGTCGGAGGGGCAGTACTGAGGGAGCGCTGCATTGTCGGAGGGGCAGTACTGAGGGAGCGCCGCACTGTCGGAGGGGCAGTACTGAGGGAGCGCCGCATTGTCGGAGGGGGCAGTACTGAGGGAGTGCTGCATTGTCGGAGGGGCAGTACTGAGGGAGTGCTGCATTGTCGGAGGGGCAGTACTGAGGGAGTGCTGCATTGTCGGAGGGGCAGTACTGAGGGAGCGCCGCATTGTCGGAGGGGGCAGCGCCGAGGGAGCGCCGCATTGTCGGAGGGGGCAGTGCCGAGGGAGCGCCGCACCGTCGGTGGGGCAGCGCTACATTGTCGGAGGGGCAGTGCTGAGGGAGCGCCGCACCGTCGGAGGGGCTGTGCTGAGGGACGCCGCACCGTCGGAGGGGCTGTGCTGAGGGACGCCGCACCGTCGGAGGGGCAGTGCTGAGGGAATGTCGCACTGTCGGAGGGGCCGTCTTTCGGATGAGACGTTAAACCGAGGCCCCGTCTGCCCTCTCGGGTAAAAGATCCCACGGCCACTATTGGAAGAAGAGCAGGGGGAGTTCTCCCCGGTGTCCTGGGGCCAATATTTATCCCCCAACCAACATCACTAAAAACAGATGATCCGGTCACTATCTCATTGCTGTTTGTTGGAGCTTGCTGTGTACAAATTGGCTGCCTCGTTACTAACAGTGACCACACTTCAAAAATGACTTCATTGGCTGTAAAGTGCTTTGGAAGATCCTGAGGTCGTGAGAGGCGTTGGAGAAATGCAAGACTTTATTTTGAGTCTCCACGTCTCTCCCTCAAGCAGTAAACAACGCTGAATGCCAACCTAGCAAATTCATCAACAATCACTTGTTTGCTGTTCAATTGAAAATGAAGGCTGATTCATTTTTCGAAAGCGGACGCACCAGGACATTAAACCATGCCCAGCTCCCACACTCCCGGCACCCACACAGTATAAGCTGGAATTTGCACTCTTCCGTTTTACGCAGCCGGTCTGTGGTTTACCCCTGGAATTCCAACCCGGCCGGTGCCCAAAGTCTTGCCCACTGCGCACTCGCTCCCTCCCGGTGATGGGACGACCCACCAGGCGCAAGCAGCCCGCAACACAGTTTCAAATGGTGTTTCGGGTCAAGCCATTCCCCTGCCCCCCCCGCCGTGGATTTAACCGGTACCATCTCATGCCCCTCCAACCCCGCTTCCGTGGCTTTATTCCAAGGGGGCAAAGTGCCCGTAAATGAGGCGTGTTCCGTCGAGTTTAAATGGGCTATCTCAAAACCTCAACACCTAAAAAAATAAATGCATCCGTTTGAAATCCTCCAAGGCTACTTCATGAGGGTTGGTGAAATGCTTCAATGCCTCCTTGTCCAGTACATTGTATGTATTCGATTGATTCAATGACTGGTTTCACTCTGTATCTGCTGTCTGTTTAAATGTTGTTAATATCACTGAAACCAAACCTCCAGACTGTGAGCATCTCTCCGCCAGACTGGAACTGCCTCTCACCCAATTCACTATCCTCTCGACAGAAACCATTCACCACAAAAAGCCGACCCACTCCCTTTACTTTCTCCACAGTCTCTCTCTCTCCCTCCCTCTCTCTCTCTCGTCACCTACGCAGTTCCAGACTGGTCCTTGCAAGGACATCTCGGCCAGATGTTGCCAGGACCAACACAATGCGAGCTTCCCTCCTCCTCCACCTCCATCCCCGGCGCAAATCCCGCCGCGGCGCCTCCGGTTAACGCCGGCGGTGGCCTCGCAAAAAATTCCCAGCCCGCTAGCCCTTTTTAAAAAAAAAACATTTTAACCTCCCGTCTGGCCCTGACGGTGCGGCGTACAGCACTGGCTCTCCCCGGCTGCAGCGCACAGCGGCACGATTGGGTTTGGCGTGCTTGTTATGTCCCTCTATATCATTCAGCGAGAGATGGTGCTGAGACAAGACTGCAACTGACGGCTGATCTAATGCACAGCACACCACCCAGACCATGTCTGTCTTTCTCCATCTCTCTCTCTCCGGCTCGCTCTCCCTGCATATCTCTATTTCTTGCAAGTTTGCCCTGCATGGCTAGATTCACAGCAACATGAACAACATTTTGTTTTTCCCCTTCTGCAATCCATTTGAAATGCACGTTACAAAAGAGGAGAGTGCAGATGCATTTTACCTGTGCTGTTTTCTGCTTCTTAAGGGCAGCTGGTACTGATGCTGCCTCCTGCATCCCTCAGTTCTGACTCTCGCAACATCAGGAAAAAAAAAACACTCTCTCCCCCCTCAACGCCCACCACCTCCTCCTTGGTCGCGTCAGCACCCTCTCTGCTCCAACCAATGGCCTGCCTCCTGCAACCCAGGCAGGCAGCCGCGCCGACCAATGGGCTTGGCAGAGGCCAGCCGATTGACAGAGGGTAAGGGGGGGGGGGGTGGGGGCGGCAGCCTATCGCCGCGGCGCTCAGCGCTGCGCGATTTTTGCAGCTCGCTCGCGAATGGGCGTGGCGCTGCTTGCGCCCGAGTCCTGCGCAAACAGAGAAAGGGTAGGCATTTGTCAGCATGCTCCGGGCTCCCGTTGTCCCCTTTGCAGCCTCCTCTCCTCCCCCCCCCCAAAGGTTGCATTGGCGAGCCTCACTGATGCTTTCATGCACAAATCACAGGGGGGGCAGATCCACACAAAAAAAAATCAAAAACAATTGATTAGCAGGCCAAGCACCAATCCAAATGCAGAATATAGAATTCCCAACAGCTCTGGGTCCCCTGATCAATTGCTTGACAGTTCAGTGCATGGGTCCGATTGTCCTCCTGTGCTGCCAAGAAGCAACAATGGGCTTTAACCACCGCCCCTTGACATTCAGCGGCATTACCATTGCCGAATCCCCTCACCATCAACATCCTGGGGGTCACCTTTGGCCAGAAACTTAACTGGACCAGCCACATAAATCCTGTGGCAACAAGAGCAGGTCAGAGGCTGGGTATTCTGCTGCGAGTGTCTCACCTCCTGACTCCCCAAAGCCTTTCCACCATCTACAAGGCACAAGTCAGGAGTGTGATGGAATACTCTCCACTTGCCTGGGTGAGTGCAGCTCCAACAACACTCAAGAAGCTCGACACCATCCAAGGCAAAGCAACCCACTTGATTTGGCACCTTAAACATTCACTCCCTCCACCACCGGCGCACCGTGGCTGCAGTGTGTACCATCTACAAGATGCACTGCAGCAACTCGCCAAGGCTTCTTCGGCAGCACCTCCCAAACCCGCGACCTCTTCCACCTAGAAGGACAAGGGCAGTAGACACATGGGAACACCACCACCTCCAAGTTCCCCTGCAAGTCACACACCATCCTGACTTGAAAAATATCGGCCGTTCCTTCATCATCGCTGGCTCAAAATCCTGGAACTCCCTCCCTAACAGCACTGTGGGAGCAACTTCACCACACGGATTGCAGCGGTTCAAGAGGGCGGCTCACCACCACCTTCTCAAGGGCAACTAGGGATGGGCAATAAATGCTGGCTTTGCCAGCGACGCCCAGATCCCATGAACAAATTTTAAAAATTGTGGAAGTGGAACCGAATGGAACCAGGCACAAACCCTTGGAGTTTATTCCTGGTCTATTTATGCCTGGTGTAGACTTGGTATAAACATTTGGCTCATGCCAGGTGGGTCAGCCCCGCCTCAGTGGGCAGCTCCCTCGCCTCTGAGTCAGAAGGTTGTGGGTTCGCAGTCCCGCTCCATGAGACTTGAGCCCCATAATCCAAGCTGACACTCCCAGTGCCAGTACCGAGGGAGTGCCGCACTGTTGGAGGGACCATCTTTCGGAGGAGACGCCAAACCCAGGCCCCGTCTGCTCTCTCAGGTGGGCATAAAAGATCTCATGGCCACTATTTTGAAGAAGAACAGGGGGAGTTCTCCCCGGTGTCCTGGGGCCAATATTTATCCCTCAACCAACATCACTAAAAAATACACAGATGTATTGGTACAAGGTATTGGTGAGACCGCACCTGGAATACTGCGTACAGTTTTGGTGTCCATACTTAAGAAAAGACACACTTGCTCTCGAGTCAGTACAAAGAAGGTTCACTCGGTTAATCCCGGGGATGAGGGGATGGACATATGAGGAGAGGTTGAGTAGATTGGGACTCTACTCATTGGAGTTCAGAAGAATGAGAGGCGATCTTATTGAAACATATAAGATTGTGAAGGGGTTGGATCGGGTGGAGGCGGGGAGGATGTTCCCGATGATGGGTGAAACTAGAACTAGGGGGCATAGTCTTAGAATAAGGGGCTGCTCTTTCAAAACTGAGATGAGGAGGAACTACTTCACTCAGAGGGTGGTAGGTCCATGGAATATGCTGCCCCAAAAAGCTGTAGAAGCTACATCATTACATAAATTTAAAACAGAAATAGACAGTTTCCTAGAAGTAAAGGGAATTAAGGGTTACGGGGAGCGGGCAGGAATTTGGACATGAGTCTAGGTTCAGATCGGTCATGGCCCTGTGGGTAGCGGAGCGGGCCCAGGGGCCGTGTAGCCTGATCCTGCTCCTATTTCGTGTGTCTAATTCTGTTAGATTCAGGAGATGGTTCTGTGATAGTGGATTGGCGGTTAAGATCAGATCAGCCATGATCTTATTGAATGGCGGAGCAGGCTCGAGGGGCCGATTGGCCTACTCTTGCTCCTATTTCTTACGTTCTTATGTTCTTATGATCCGGTCATTATCACATTGCTGTTTGTGGGAGCTTGCTGTGCGCAAATTAGCTGCCGCATTTCCCACATTACAACAGTGACCACACTTCAAAAAAGTACCTCATTGGCTGTAAAGTGCTTTGGGACGTCCTGAGGTGGTGAAAGGCGCTATAGAAATGCAAGACCTTTCTTTGTTCGGGCACTGTGCAATACAGAGAGATGTATAACCTTGGAATGTTTCCACCCATTTCAAAAGACGATTGCTTTGGATAAGGTGCAAAAAAAAGATTTACGTGGATGTTCCCAGAACTGAGAGGTTCTACCCATCAGGAAAGGCTGAACAGGCCGGGGCTCTTTTCTCTAGAAAAGAGAAGGCTGAGGGGTGACCTGATCGAGGTCTTTAAGATTATGAAAGGGTTCGAGAGGGTCGACGTAGAGAAGATGATTCCACTTGTGGGGGAGACCAGAACTAGGGGCCATCAATATAAGATAGTCACTAATAAATCCAATCGGGAATTCAGGAGAAACTTCTTTACCCGGAGAGTGGTGAGAATGTGGAACTCGCTACCACAGGGAGTGGTTGAGGCGAATAGCAGAGCTGCATTTAAGGGGAAGCTGGATAAACACATGAGGGAGGAAGGATATGCTGATGGGGTGAGATGAAGAGGGGTGGGAGGAGGCTCGTGTGGAGCAGAAACACCGGCATGGACCAGTTGGGCCAAATGGCCTGTGTCTGTGCTGTACACTCTATAGCCTACAGAGCAGCAGCGATACCCGCCCTGCTGTATGCCTCAGAGACATGGACCATGTACAGCAGGCACCTCAAAGCACTGGAGAGGTACGACAAACGCTGCCTCCACAAGATCCTGCAAATCCATTAGCAGGATAGGTGCACCAACGTCAGTGTTCTCGCTCAGGCCAACATCCCCAGCATCGAAGCTTTGACCACACTCGATCAGCTCCGATGGACGGGTCACATTGTCCGCATGCCCGATACGAGGCTCCCAAAACAAGCGCCTCTACTCGGAGCTCTGACACAGCAAGAGAGCCCCAGGTGGGCAGAGGAAACGCTTCGAGGACATCCTCAAAGCCTCCTTGAAAAAGTGTAACATCCCCACCGACACCTGGGAATCCCCGGCCCAAGACCGCACAAAGTGGAGGAGAAGCATCCAGGAAGGCGCCGAACACCTCGAGTCTCTTCGCCGGGAGCAAGTGGAAGCCAAGTGCAAACAGCGCAAGGAGCGCACGTCAACCCAAGCACCCCACCCACCCGCCCCTTCAACCACCATCTGCCCCACCTGTGACAGAGACTGTAGGTCCCACATTGGACTCATCAGTCACCCGAGAACTCATTTTTAATGTGGAAGCAAGTCATCCTCGGTTCCCAGGGACTGCCTAAGAAAAGAAACACTCCATGTAACTAACTCGATGTGTTTCCGCTTCCGCAACATTGCCACACCCGCTCTCATCAGCAAACAAACCCTAATTTTGGTTTTGGTTTTGGTTTCCATATTTAAGAAAAGATATACTTGCTCTCGAGGCGGTTCAGAGAAGGTTCACTCGGTTGATTCCAGAGATGAGGGGGTTGACTTATGAGGAAAGATTGAGTAGGTTGGGACTCTACTCATTGGAGTTCAGAAGAATGAGAGGCGATCTTATCGAAACATATAAGATTGTGAGGGGGCTTGATCGGGTGGATGCGGTGAGGGTGTTTCCACTGATGGGTGAGACTAGAACTAGGGGGCATAATCTTAGAATAAGGGGCTGCCCTTTCAAAACCGAGATGAGGAGAAACTTCTTCACTCAGAGGGTAGTAAATCTATGGAATTTGCTACCTCGGAGAGCTGCGGAAGCTGCAACATTAAATAAATTTAGAACAGAGATAGAGAGTTTCCTAGCAGATAAGGGAATTAGGGGTTACGGGGAGAGGTCAGGGAAGTGGACGTGAGTCTAGATTCGGATCAGCCATGACCCTATTGAATGGCGGAGCAGGCCCGAGGGGCCATATGGCCTACCCCTGCTCCTACTTCTTATGTTCTTATGTTCAAGCTGTCATTGTCTCCAGGCTTGTTCAATCCAACATTCTGCTCACCGGCCTCTCAACATCCACCCTACATAAAGTGCAACTGGCCCAACACCCTGCTGCTCACGTCCTGACCTTGCTTCGCCGTCAACCCCTGCCCTCGTCAACCTGACCTGGCCTCGCGCTCTTGCATCTCTGGCCTTCTTTGCAACCCCACCTGACGTTCCCCTCGACCTCCAGCTGCCCTGCCCGCTGGAATGTTCTCCCTGGATCCCCCCTCCACCTTGCTATCTCTCTCCCCTCCTCAAAACCTACCTCTGACCAGCTCGGCAATTGCCTCCCCTACACACTTCTGCTACCACTCTCAATGTCCAGTGGTCTCTGTAAATCTATGTAGTCCCTCAAACATAAAATACGTTCAGAAACAGCCGTCGTCTTCACCATGTCCCAAGGCGATTCACGGAGGTGACATGAGAAACTGCCGATGGGAAAGAGATTACAAGGGGTGACCAAATATTTGAACAAAGAGGTGGAGAGGTTTGAGGGAGAGAGGTCCAGAGGGTGAGACCTAACCAATTAAAAGGTTTGTGCGAAGGAAGGAGAGATGTAGAAGAGAATAGGTAGGAAAAACAGAAAGGCAGAGTATTATTTAAATGGTGATAGATTGGGAATTGTTGATGTACAGAGGGACCTGGGTGTCCTTGTGCACCAGTCACTGAAAACAAACATGCAGGTGCAGCAGGCAGTTAGGAAGGCAAATGGTATGTTGCAAGAGGATTTGAGTACAGCAACAAGGATGTCTTACTACAGTTAGACAGGGCCTTGGTGAGACCACATCTGGAGTACTGTGTGCAGTTTTGGTCCCCTGACCTAAGAAAGGATATACTTGCCATAGAGGGAGTGCAGCGAAGGTTCACCAAACTGATTCCTGGGATGGCAGGACTGTTCCAGAATCGCAGAAACCCCACAGTGCAGATAAAGGCCATTTCGGCCCATCGAGCCTGCACCGACACATATCCCACCCGATCCCCGTAAACCCTACACCAACTCATATCCCACCCTATCCCTGCAACCCCACGTATTTAATCCCCCTAACACTAAGGGTCAATTTATCATAGCCAATCAACCTAACACGCACATCTTTGGACTGTGGGAGGAAACCGGAATGCCCGGAGGAAACCCACGCAAACACGGGGAGAATGTGCAAACTCCACACAGACAGTCACCCGAGGCCGGATTCGAACCCAGGTCCCTGGCGCTGTGAGGCAACAGTGCTAACCACTATGCCACCATGCTGCCCACTATGTATGAGGAGAGATTGGGTCGATTGGCCTGTATTCACTAGAGTTTAGAAGAATGAGAGGGGATCTCATTGAAACGTATAAAATTCTGACAGGGCTAGACAGACTGGATGCAGGGAGGATGTTTCCCCTGGCTGGGGGGTCTAGAATGAGGGGTCACAGTCTCAGGATACGGGGTAGGACATTTAGGACTGAGATGAGGAGAAATTTCTTCACTCAGAGGGTGGTGAACCTGTGGAATTCTCTATCACAGAAGGCTGTGGAGGCCAAGTCACTGAATATATTTAAGAAGGAGATAGATAGATTTCTAGACACAAAAATCATCAAGGGGTATGGGGAGAGAGCGGGAATATGGGATTGAGATAGAGGGTCAGCCATGATCATATTGAATGGTGGAGCAGGCTCGATGGGTCGAATGGCTGACTCATGCTCCTATTTTTCTATGTTTCTATAGAATGATAATGGCATCAATCTTCTCAATGCTGAGCCGCAAGAAGTTGTGTCTCATTCAGGACTGAGCATCTGACACTGAGCCAATCAGGAGGTGAGAAGAGGTGGCAGAAGGCTAAGAAAGAAAGAACTTGCATTTCTCCAGCGCCTTTCATCACCTCAGGATGTCCCAAAGCGCTTTACAGCCAATGAAGTACTTTTGCAGCGTAGTCACTGTTGTAATGTAGGAAACACGGCAGCCAATTTGCGCACAGCAAGCTCCCACAAACAGCAATGTGATAATGATAAAGATAATGATAATTTAGTGATGTTGATTGAGGGATAAATATTGGCCCCAGGTCACCGGGGAGAACTCCCCCTGCTCTTCTTCCAATAGTAGCCGTGGGATCTGTGATGAAATATGCCATTCATCAGGCACTCTGTATTCTCTGTGTTTGATTGTGCTTGTGACTGTGACAAGCAGGGGAGTTTAGTTTCAGTTTCATTTCCTTACCTGTATTGTATTGTGTGTAGGGCTCCGCCCATACCTGGCCCCTACTTAAGCAGGCCCCAGCGTGTCTCACAGGCAGTACAGCAGATCTCTGGATGAGAGACACTTCTCCACTGTGTATTACTTTCTGAGTTAATAAAAGCCTTGCTTTGCTCCGTTAACGTTGAGTCACGGATTCATTGAGGCACATCAGTTTTATTAACTCAATTTCCAACGCAATGGATCAACTCTTGAAACCCGAACGTTTGGATTTGGACCCGCATGCTTCGGACGCATCGGCACGATTCGGACACTGGTTTAAGTGTATGGAATTCTTCCTGGACAATTCCGCAGCCATCACAGACGCTACGGACGCTGAAAGTATGAAACTCGGAATCCTGCGGAATTGGGTAAGCCACCGGGTTTACCCCCTCATCCAAGACGCCGACACGTACCCGGCCGCCTGCGACATCCTAAAGGTGCATTACCAGCAGCCTACGAACGAGGTGTACGCTAGGCATCTGCTCGCTACTCGCACACAGCGACCTGGTGAATCGCTGGATGAGTTCCTAGTCACCCTGAAAACGCTTGGCAAAGATTGCAAGTGCCAAGATGTAAAAGCCGCAGTGTACACTGACGAGCTTGTTCGTGATGCCTTTATCACAGGCCTCAGCTCCACTTACATCCGGCAGAGACTACTGGAAAAAATGGGATTGGACCTGAAACAGGCTGTGGACACAGCGCGATCCCTAGATGTGGCCCAGAGAAACTCGGACGCCTACTCTTCAGCCCGCGCCGCCCATGCCGCCACGTGTGCACCAAGGGCGCCGCCATCTTGGAAGGCATCTTCCCCGCCCGGCAGCCCGACACCGTCGGGGCCCCGCTCTCCCCCCAGAAGCCCTACGACAGCCGCGACGCGTCGGGGCCCCAACTGCTACTTCTGCGGGCAGCCGAAGCACACCAGAAACCTGTGCCCGGCGAAAGGCACCACCTGCTTTAAGTGCGGTAAGAAGGGGCACTTCGGGAAGGTGTGCAGAGGGAACCCCGCTGGAAAACCCGCCACCGCCGCGTGTGCGCCGTGGGAGCGGCCATCTTGGACGCCATCTTGCCCGACCTCGTGGGGTCCGCCATCTTGTGAGCAGACAGCGTGGACGCCATCTTGTCTCGATCAGGGCCCTACAGTGGCATCGGTCACAGTGGACCAGACCAGACCGCACCCGCTATCCAAATCAATGGTGGACATCGAGGTAAACGGGTGCGGGGTTAAATGTTTAATTGACAGTGGAAGCACGGAGAGTTTTATCCACCCTGGACTAGCACAACAACTCTCTCTAACGGTGGTCCCTGCTCGGGGCACCATCTCTATGGCTGATAAAACCCAGACATCGACCATTATGGGTTACTGCGCGGTACAATTGTCCGTTAACGGAACTGTATACGATAATTTTAAATTACTAATCATGAAGAGTCTATGTGCGAGCGTGATCTTGGGCCTGGATTTCCAGTGCCACCACCAAAGCATCACGCTCAATTACGGTGGGTCCCAGCCGCCCCTCACAGTGTGCGGTCTGGCTACCCTGAAGGTAAAGCCGCCTTCGCTATTCACGAACCTTACTCCCAACTGCCGGCCAATAGCGACCAAAAGCAGGAGGTACAGCTGGGAGGACAGGCGGTTTATTGCGACCGAGGTGGACAGGCTGCTGAGGGAGCGCGTTATTGAACGCAGCAACAGCCCGTGGCGCGCCCAAGTGGTGGTGGTGAGGGGTAGCGAGAAGAAACGGATGGTGATCGACTATAGCCAAACGATCAACATGTACACCCAACTAGATGCCTACCCGCTACCCCGCATATCAGAAATGGTGAACCAAATTGCCCAATACCGGGTGTTCTCCACCATCGACCTCAAGTCAGCATACCACCAGCTCCCTATCAGACCAGAGGACCGCCCGTACACCGCCTTCGAGGCGAACGGACGCCTCTACCAATTCCTCAGAGTACCCTTTGGGGTGACGAATGGGGTCTCGGTCTTCCAGAGGGAGATGGACCGCATGGTCGATGACCACCACTTGCAGGCAACCTTCCCCTACCTCGACAACGTCACCATCTGCGGTCACAACCAGCAGGATCACGACTCGAACCTCGAGAGGTTCCTGAAAACCGCACAAAAACTCAACCTCACTTACAACGAGGACAAGTGCGTTTTCAACACCACGCGCCTCTGCATACTAGGCAGCGTGGTGGAGAATGGGGAAATCGGACCAGACCCCGACCGATTGCGCCCCCTACGGGAGCTGCCCCTGCCCAACACTCCCAAAGCCCTGAAAAGGTGCCTGGGGTTATTTTCTTATTATGCCCAATGGATCCCCAACTACTCCGACAAAGCCCGCCCCCTCTTGAAAGCATCCTCTTTTCCGCTTTCTGCTGAGGCCCACGCCGCCTTCAAAAGCATTAAGCGGGATATTGAGCGGGCCACGCTACAGGCAGTGGACGAGAACACTCCCTTTCAAGTGGAAAGTGATGCGTCTGACTTTGCCTTGGCGGCCACCCTCAACCAGGCGGGGCGGCCCGTAGCTTTCTTCTCGAGGACCCTCCAAGGGCCCGAGATCAGACACTCCTCCGTGGAAAAGGAGGCCCAAGCCATCGTGGAGGCAGTGCGCCACTGGCGGCACTACCTAGCCGGCAAACGCTTCACCCTACTTACCGACCAGCGGTCGGTAGCGTTTATGTTCAATAATAAACAGAGGGGGAAGATTAAAAATGATAAGATTCTTAGGTGGCAGATCGAGCTCGCCACCTTCGAGTATGACATCATTTACCGGCCAGGGGCCCTTAACGAATCCCCCGACGCCCTCTCACGAGGGATGTGTGCCAGCGCCACCGGGGATCGGCTACAGACCCTCCACAACGACCTCTGCCACCCAGGGGTCACACGGCTGTTCCACTTCATAAAGTCCTGCAACTTACCCTACTCGATTGAGGAAGTTCGGTCTCTGACCAGGAACTGCCGCACTTGCGCTGAGTGCAAGCCTCGGTTCTACCGCCCAGATAGAGCCCACTTAATCAAAGCTACACGGCCCTTTGAGCGGCTCAGCTTAGATTTCAAGGGCCCCCTCCCGTCAGTCGACCGCAATGTTTACTTCCTGAACATTGTGGACGAATACTCCCGTTTCCCATTCGCCTTCCCCTGCCCAGACATGACCAGCGCCACGGTCATTAAATGCCTCAACAGCCTGTTCTGCCTGTTCGGTATGCCGAGCTACATCCATACGGATAGGGGGGCGTCCTTCATGAGTGAAGAGCTACGCCAGTACATGCTGTCCAGGGGGATCGCCACGAGCCGTACCACCAGCTACAACCCCCAGGGTAACGGCCAGGTGGAGCGAGAGAACGGGACAGTATGGAAAGCAGTCACTCTAGCTCTAAGGACCAAGGGCCTCCCTATCTCCCGCTGGCAGGAAGTCCTCCCAGATGTGCTCCATTCGATACGGTCGCTATTGTGTACTGCCACTAATGCCACGCCTCATGAACGAATGTTTGTCTTTCCCCGGAAATCCACCTCAGGCGTATCCATGCCGTCATGGCTCTCCACCCCAGGTCCGGTATTTGTACGAAGGCATGTGAGGGGCCACAAGACGGACCCTCTCGTGGAGTCAGTGCACCTACTGCACGCCAACCCCCAATACGCGTATGTCCGGCACGCCGACGGAAGGGAGGACACCGTGTCCATAAAAGACGTCGCCCCAGCCGGTAACGACAACAACCACGACAACAAGAGCAACAACGATCACAGCAATTCTTACCCACCCACTACTCTTTCATCACCCCCGGAAGAACATCGACCAACGGTGCCCCCACCAACTAACCCTTCAACAACCCTGGCGGCGCCCCCGGCAGAGACCCAGGAGGCCACCGGGGACACCCAGCCGACACCCGCGGCACCACAACAGCTACGTCGGTCACAGAGGACTATCAAACCCCCGAACAGACTAAATCTGTAGAAGGGGTGTGGTAAACTACTGTTTGTATTCCACTGTGTACATGCCTGGACATGCCTCGGCTGACTCCTCCCACAAGTCCTAGTATAAAGGTGACTGCTCCCCAGCCCTTTGTATTCTGGACCGGTCGACCACTCGAGGCAGACCTTCATTCTTTTGTTAATAAAAGCCTTTAGTTACCCTCTTAACTCTCAGTCTTTTATGAGTAATTGATAGTGCATCAATTTTATTAACAAAATTTTTATAATGGAGAAGATCCTCACACCAGCATGCCTGGACTTAGATCATCGGGAGGCGGACTCATCCACCAAGTTTACTCACTGGCTTAAGTGTTTTGAAAAATTCCTGACCGCCTCCGCAGCAATCAAATCGGACGAGGACAAACTGGATGTCCTGACCTCCAAAGTGAACCACCGAGTGTACTCGGTCATCCAAGACGCGACCTCGTACGCGGACGCTATCAAGCTCCTCAAGGACCAGTACACGCGCCCAGTGAACGAAGTGTACGCCAGGCACCTTCTGGGGAGTCGTAAACAACAACCTGGGGAATCGACCGTGGAATACCTTCAGGCACTGTCTGTGCTTGGCCGGGCCTGTGGTTGTAAGGATGTAAAGGCCGCCGTGTACACAGAGGAACTCATCCGGGACGCTTTTGTAGCGGGCCACAGATCCAATTACACCCGACAGCGACTGTTGGAGCAGAGTGACCTCGACCTCAACAAGGCCTCTGAACTCGCACTATCATTGGATGCAGCCTACCGGGGCATGGATGCCTACTCCTCTGCACCGTGGACGCCGTGGGGAATGACAGCCTGGGACACGGTAGGACCGCCTCATAGCGCCGTGCCACCCCAGCCACACCCCAGCAATGGCCCAACTACCGCAGCAGTGTCCCAAGGCCAGACAGCAGTGCCCCAAGACCAGAAATGCTACTTCTGTGGCCAGGCAAAACACCCCAGAGCGCGCTGCCCGGCGAAAAACGCGATCTGCTCGGGCTGCGGGAAGAAGGGACACTACGCTAGCGTCTGCAGGGCCAAAGCCACCCCGAACCCCAGCAGCGCCGCGTGTGGGCCATGCGGGCCGCCATCTTGGGCCTCCCCGGCCATGTGCGAACCACCGGTACAGCAGCCATTTTGGACGCCTCCAGCCACATGGGGATCATGGACGCCGCCATCTTGGACGACAGCCGGAACGCAGCAGGCCCCCAACACCGCCTCATCTGATACCCGCAGCGACACACCGACCCCTACGCTGGCATCCGTTACACTGGACCAAGCGAGACCGCACCAGCTGGCCAGTTCCACAATGGACATTAAGGTAAATGGTCACGATACAATCTGCCTTTTTGACTCTGGGAGCACGGAGAGCTTCATCCACCCCGACACGGTGCGGCGTTGCTCTCTCCCAGTCCTGCCTGCGCACCAGCGGATTTCTATGGCCTCCGAGTCCCAGTCGGCGGACATCGGCGGCTACTGCGTGGTGACACTCGTAGTAGACGGGACTGTGTACGATCATTTTAAACTTCTGGTCCTGCCCGACCTCTGCGCTGCCGTCCTGCTGGGGTTAGATTTTCAGTGCCACCTTAAAAGTGTTACGATGGCGTACGGTGGACCCCTACCCCCACTCACAGTCCTCAGCCAGCAGCTTCCAAATTGCCCGCCGCGCACCAGGTGCAACCTCTCCACACTCAGAGTCACCCCCCCCCCACTGTTTGCTAACCTCACCCCCGACTGTAAGCCCATCGCCACAAAGAGCAGGCGATACAGTGCCGGGGACAGGGTTTTCATTAAAACCGAAGTGGAGCGGCTCCTGAAGGAAGGGATTATTGAGGGCAGCACCAGCCCCTGGCGAGCCAAGGTTGTGGTCGTTAAGACCGGCGAGAAGTAACGCCTGGTCATCGACTACAGCCAGACAATAAATCGCTACACCCTGCTGGACGCCTACCCACTCCCCCGCATAGCTGATATGGTCAACCAGATCGCGCAGTACCGCGTCTTCTCGACCATTGACCTGAAATCAGCGTACCACCAGCTCCCTATCCGCCCTGAGGACCGCCAGTATACTGCCTTTGAGGCAAACGGCCGCCTCTATCACTTCCTTAGGGTTCCCTTTGGCGTCACCAACGGGGTCTCCGTCTTCCAAAGGGAGATGGACCGGATGGTAGATCAAAATGCGTTGCAGGCCACTTTCCCATATCTGGACAATGTGACCATCTGCGGCCGTGACTTGCAGGACCATGACGCAAACCTCGAAAAATTCCTCCGCACCGCCCAACTCCTGAACCTGACATATAACAAGGAGAAGTGCATATTCCGCACAAACCGCCTCGCCATCCTTGGCTGTGTTGTGGAACACGGAGTCATCGGCCCCGACCCCGACCGGATGCGTCCCCTTATGGAACTCCCACTGCCCCACTGCCTCAAGGCCCTAAAGAGGTGCCTAGGGTTTTTCTCCTATTACGCCCAGTGGGTCCCCTACTATGCGGACAAGGCCCGTCCGCTGATCAAGTCCACCTCTTTTCCCTTGACGGCGGAGGCCAGCTTAGCCTTCCACCGTATCAAGGAAGACATTGCCAAAGCCACCATGCACGCAGTGGACGAATCCATCCCCTTCCAGGTGGAAAGCGACGCGTCCGACTTTGCCCTGGCCGCTACCCTCAATCAGGCGGGGAGACCCGTGGCCTTCTTTTCACGAACCCTCCAAGGCCCGGAGACCAGACACTCCGCTGTTGAGAAGGAGGCCCAGGCGATTGTGGAGGCTGTGCGTCATTGGAGGCACTACCTGGCCGGAAAACGATTTACCCTGCTCACTGACCAGCGTTCAGTTGCTTTCATGTTTAACAACAAGCAGAGGGGCAAAATCAAAAATGACAAGATCTTGAGGTGGAGAATCGAACTTTCCACCTACAATTACGAGATCTTGTACCGGCCCGGGAAGCTCAATGAACCCCCGGATGCGCTATCGCGTGGCACCTGCGCCAGCGCGCAGATCGATAGACTGCGGGCCCTCCACAATGACCTCTGCCACCCGGGGGTCACCAGGTTCTTCCACTTCATCAAGGCCCGCAACCTGCCTTACTCTATTGAGGAGGTCAGGACCATGACCAGGAACTGCCAAGTCTGCGCTGAGTGCAAACCGCACTTTTATAGACCAGACAGGGCCCACCTGATAAAAGCCACTCGCCCCTTCGAGCGCCTGAGCGTTGATTTTAAAGGGCCTCTCCCCTCCTCCGACCGCAATGTGTACTTCCTCAATATTATTGATGAGTACTCCCGTTTCCCGTTCGCCATCCCCTGCCCGGACATGACCAGTGCCACGGTCATTAAATGTCTGAACGACCTCTCCACACTGTTCGGTTTCCCCAGCTATATCCATAGCGACTGGGGCTCATCGTTTATGAGCGACGAACTCCGTCAGTACCTGCTAACCAGGGGTATTGCCACAAGCAGGACCACCAGTTACAACCCCCGGGGGAACGGACAGGTGGAAAGAGAAAATGCGACAGTTTGGAAGGCCGCCCTGCTAGCCTTAAAGTCTAGGGGCCTTCCAACCTCCCGCTGGCAGGATGTGCTCCCCGATGCGCTCCACTCTATTCGGTCACTGCTCTGCACTGCCACTAACGCCACTCCTCATGAGAAAATGTTTGTCTTCCCAAGGAAGTCCACATCGGGGACATCGCTACCGCCATGGCTGACGTCCCCAGGGCCGGTCCTACTGAGAAGACATGTGAGGACCCATAAAACGGACCCCCTGGTCGAGAGGGTCGACCTCCTCCACGCCAACCCCCAGTATGCTTACATTGCATACCCGGGCGGGCGGGAGGACACAGTCTCCATAAGAGACCTTGCACCCTCGGAGGCCGCAGTAACCCACTACTCACTACCACCGCCCCCCACGACCCGATATCCAGCCCCAGCAGACGGCAGGCCTGGGCCCCGCGACCCGCTCGACATCTACGAGGACGACACGCCTGTGCCACAGCCTACGCAGGACTCGACGCCGGAAGCTCCACTACCCCTGCCGTCGCCACGCCGATCACAGCGGCAGACAAGACCTCCGGAGAGACTCCAATACACTAACTTTTAATACACTTCACCCCGCCGGACTCAATTTTAAACAAGGGGTGAATGTGGTAAACCACTGTTTGTATTCCACTGTGTACATGCCTGGACATGCCTCGGCTGACTCCTCCCACAAGTCCTAGTATAAAGGTGACTGCTCCCCAGCCCTTTGTATTCTGGACCGGTCGACCACTCGAGGCAGACCTTCATTCTTTTGTTAATAAAAGCCTTTAGTTACTCTCTTAACTCTCAGTCTTTCATGAGTAATTGATAGCGCATCAAGGGGTGAATGTGATGAAATATGCCATTCATCAGGCACTCTGTATTCTCTGTGTTTGATTGTGCCTGTGACTGTGACAAGCAGGGGAGTTTAGTTTCAGTTTCATTTCCTTACCTGTATTGTATTGTGTGTAGGGCTCCGCCCATACCTGGCCCCTACTTAAGCAGGCCCCAGCGTGTCTCACAGGCAGTACAGCAGATCTCTGGATAAGAGACACTTCTCCACTGTGTATTACTTTCTGAGTTAATAAAAGCCTTGCTTTGCTCCGTTAACGTTGAGTCTCGGATTCGTTGAGGCACATCAGGATCTTTAACGTCCACCTGAGAGAGCAGACAGGGCCTCGGTTTAACGTCTCATCCGAAAGACGGCAACTCCGACAGTGCGGTGCTCCCTCAGTACTGCCTCTCCGACAGTGTGGCGCTCCCTCAGTACTGCCTCTCTGACAGTGCGGCGCTCCCTCAGTACTGCCCCTCCGACAGTGCGGCGCTCCCTCAGTACTGCCCCTCCGACAGTGCGGCGCTCCCTCAGTATTGCCTCTCCGACAGTGCGGCGCTCCCTCAGTACTGCCCCTCCGACAGTGCAGCACTCTCTCAGTACTGCCCCTCCGACAGTGTGGCGCTCCCTTAGTACTGCCCCTCCGACAGTGTGGCGCTCCCTTAGTACTGCCCCTCCGACAGTGCGGCGCTCCCTCAGTACTGCCCCTCCGACAGTGCGGCGCTCCCTCAGTACTGCCCCTCCGACAGTGCAGCACTCTCTCAGTGCTGCCCCTCCGACAGTGTGGCGTTCCCTTAGTACTGCCCCTCCGACAGTGTGGCGCTCCCTTAGTACTGCCCCTCCGACAGTGCGGCGCTCCCTCAGTATTGCCTCTCCGACAGTGCGCCACTCCCTCAGTACTGCCCCTCCGACAGTGTGGCGCTCCCTCAGTACTGCCCCTCCGACAGTGCGGCGCTCCCTCAGTACTGCCCCTCCGACAGTGCGGCGCTCCCTCAGTACAGCCCCTCTGTCAGTGTAGCGCTCTCTCAGTACTGCCCCTCCGACAGTGCGGCGCTCCCTCAGTACTGCCCCTCCGACAGTGCGGCGCTCCCTCAGTACTGCCCCTCTGACAGTGTGGCGCTCCCTCAGTACTGCCCCTCCGACAGTGCGGCGCCCCCTCAGTACAGCCCCTCCGACAGTGCGGCGCTCTGTCAGTACCGCCCCTCCGACAGTGCGGCGCTCCCTCAGTACTGCCCCTCTGACAGTGCGGTGCTCCCTCAGTACTGTCCCTCCGACAGTGCTGCCCTCCCTCAGTACCGCCCCTCCGACAGTTCGGCGCTCCCTCAGTACTGCCCCACCGACAGTGCGGCGCTCTCTCAGTACTGCCCCTCCGACAGTGCGGCGCTCCCTCAGTACTGCCCCTCCGACAGTGTGGCACTCCCTCAGTACTGCCCCTCCGACAGTGCGGCGCTCCCTCAGTACAGCCCCTCCGACAGTGCGGCATTCCCTCAGTACCACCCCTCCGACAGTGTGGCGCTCCCTCAGTACTGCACTGGGAGTATCAGCCTAGATTTTTATGCTCAAGTCTCTTGGCGTGGGACTGTGAACCCACAACTTTCTGACTCAGAGAGACGAGAGTGCGACCCACTGAGCCACATGTTCAAACTGAATCAGAGCCTGCAAATAGTGTCGCCGAGGAGCAGTATGTAGATGAGGAAGACATGTTTTCAGTCCAGGCTGGAGGTTTGAACAGTATGTGTTGAGAATCGCACACCACACTTACATTGTACAGATCCAAAAATTACTTTCAGTTGTAAGTCCTGCCAATTGTCAAACTGTGCTGTTCCAAAGACAGCATTGCAACCACTGTGGATAGAATCCTATTAGCACTGTGTTCTAAATGCCAGCCGCGGCTCCGTGGCCAGCCCTCTCGTCTCTGAGTCAAAGAAGGTTGTGGGTTCATGTCCCATTCCAGAGACTTGAGCAGAAAAAATCTCGGCCGACACTCCCAGTGAAATGGAACTGGGTATTTGTCGTGACAGGGAAGCAATGTCGGCCATATCAGGGAATGGGTAGGACCATGGGAGTGGAATAGACAACTGTGGTTGAAGAGCTCGCAGTGGCGTAATGGGCTGAGTAGTTGGTTCTCGTGTCCCTGTAACTGGATCTTGACATGCTCTACACACCGTGGGCCTCAGTGAAGCTGGGGGTCGGGAGGAGAAAAACATCTAATGGGGTTCCTGCTACTTGATTGCGATCCGTGGAGCCCTGTTGGATTGTGTGTGGACAGGATTGGACCTGATTTCGCGCCTGTTACTGCAGTCCAGCTGAGTTAGCGCAGGTTTATGTGCATCTTTAGGGGATAGCGCGGGAAGGTGGAGCTGAGCTCGAAGATCAGCCTTTGATCTCATTGAATGGCAGAGCAGGCTCGAATGGCCCACTCCTGCTCCTATATCTTATGTTCTAGTTGACAGGAATCTTGTCATTTATGTGGAAATGACGTATGAAATGATACTGGGTGGCCTGCTGGTGGCGATGTCCAGGGAGAGTATAAATACTCGGGCATGGGCCCAGCTTGCTCAGGATATTCTTTAATAGGAACTAGTGAAGGACACAACTAGACCTCCATGTTGAAAAACAGATGATTAAAGCTTTGTTTAACGCTTAAACCAAGTGCCGAGTAGATTTCTTACGTCACTAGTCAGTGATTTTTTTTGTTTTGTTTTTATGGGATCCGGGCGTCACTGGCAAGGCCCAGCATTTATTGCCCATCCCTAGTTGCCCCTCGAGAAGGTGGTAGTGAGCCGCCTTCTTGAACCGCTGCAGTCCGTGTGGTGAAGGTGCTCCCACAGTGCTGTTAGGGAGGGAGTTCCAGGGTTTTGACCCAGCGACGATGAAGGAACGGCCGATATATTTCTAAGTCAGGATGGCACGTGTGATTTGGAGGGGAACTTGGAGGTGGTGGTGTTCCCATGCGCCTACTGCCCTTGTCCTTCTGGGTGGAAGAGGTCGCGGGTTTGGGAGGTGCTGCCGAAGAATCCTTGGCGAGTTGCTGCAGTGCATCTTGTAGATGGTACACACTGCAGCCACAGTGTGCCGGCAGTAGAGGGAGTGAATGTTTAAGGTGGTGGATGGGGTGCCAATCAAGCGGGCTGATTTGTCCTGGATGGTGTCGAGCTTCTTGAGTGTTGTTGGAGCTGCATTCATCCAGGCAAGTGGTGGGTATTCCATCACACTCCTTACTTGTGCCTTGTTAAATGGTAGAAAGGCTTTAGGGAGTCAGGAGGTGAGACACTCGCCGCAGAATACCCAGCCTCTGACCTGCTCTTGATGCCACAGTATTTCTGTGGCTGGTCCAGTTAAGTTTCTGGTCAATGGTGACCCCCAGGCTATTGACGGTGGGAGATTCGGCGATGGTAATGCTGTTGAATGTCAAGGGGTGATGGCTAGACTCACTTCTTGGAGATAGTCATTGCCTGGCACTTCTGTGGCGCGAATGTTACCTGCCACTTATCAGCTCAAGCCTGAATGTCATTCAGGTCTTGTTGCATGTGGGCATGGACTGCTTCATTATCTGAGGAGTTGCGAATGGCACTGAACACTGTGCAGTCATCAGCGAACATCCCCATTTCTGACCTTATGTTGGAGGGAAGGTCATTGATGAAGCAGCTAAAGATGGTTGGGCCTAGGACACTGCCCTGAGGAACTCCTGCAGTGACATCCTGGGGCTGTGATGATTGACCTTCAACCACAACAACCATCTTCCTTTGTGCTCGGTATGACTCCAGCCAGTGGAACGTTTTCGCCCCCGATTCCCATTGACTTCAGTTTTACTAGGGCTCCTTGATGCCAACCGCGGTCAAAAGTGACCTTGATGTCAAGGGCAGTCACTCTCACCTGACCTGTGGAATTCAGCTCCTTTGTCCATGTTTGGACCAAGGCTGCAATGAGGTCGGGAGCTGAGTGATCCTGGCGGAACCCAAACTGGGCATCAGTGAACAGGTTATTGGTGAGTAAGTGCCGCTTGATAGCACTCTTGATGACACCTTCCATCTCTTTGCTGATGATTGAGAGTAGACTGATGGAGCGGTAATTGGCCGGATTGGATTTGTTCTGCTTTTTGTGGACAGGACATACCTGGGAAGTTTTCCACATTATCAGATAGATGCCAGTGTTGGAGCTGTACTGGAACAGGAGACAAGGCCAGAAACGTAAGAACATTAAGAACGAGGCTTGGCTTATTTGTGATCAATGAAAAGAGCCTGCCTTGTCACATCTCTCGGGACACCCAGAGTACTTTGCAGCCAATATTTTTAGAAGCGCAGTCACTGTTGCTATTTCTGAATCGCAAGTGAGATGACCGACTCATTAATCTGTGACTGGTGGTGTTGGCTGAGGGAAGAATGTTGGTCAGGACACCAGGAGAACTCCCTAAGGTTCTCATCTTGCCATGGATTTCCTTTGCGTCCACCTGAACAGGCAGATGGAGCCTGGGTTTAACCCCTTATTTGAATATATTTTGATTTATTCACCGGAGGTGGGCATCGCTGGCAAGGCCCAGCATTTATTGCCCATCCCTGATTGCCCCTTGAGAAGGACAAGGGCAGCGGGCGCATGGGAACACCACCTCCTCCAAGTTCCCCTCCAAGTCACAGACCATCCTGACTTGGAAATATATCGGCCGATCCTTCATCGTCGCTGGGTCAAAATCCTGGAACACCCTCCCTAACAGCACTGTGGGACCAGCGCCTCACAACTTGAGCCATCTCGAGGAAATACCCTCTGTGCCTTTTCATTCCGCACGGAGGTGTTTCCTGTACGGGCTGCTCCTGCACACTCTCCACTTTGCCATCTTCGCCTGCCGCCCGGACACGCCTTGGCATGCCATCTTACCATCCGGCGGAGGTGGAGGTCCCCAGTGGAGGGCTCTCTATGCGGGAGTCCTCCCTTGTTCTATCGGGGATTTGGCCTGGAGGGTGTTGCGCGGAGCAGTCACGTGCAATTTGGTTTTAAATAGGTTCACGGACTCCCAAGCCGCCTGCATTTTCTGCGCCTGGAGGAGTCCGTGTTTCATGTATATACGGAGTGTGAGAGGTTGCAGCCCCTCTTTCATTACTTGAAGGGGCTGCTCCTCGATTTTTGGTTGCACTTCAGTCCCACGCTCTTGATCTACGGTCACCCGGTGCGGAGGGGAGCGGGCAGGTTGGAGGACCTCTTCGTGGGTCTGCTCCTGGGCCTGGCTAAAAGAGCCATCAATTGGTCCAGGCAGCGGGCGGTCGAGGGGGTCGTTCAGCCAGATTGCCTGCCTCTCTTCCGCGGCCATGTTCGCGCCCGGGTGGCCCTGGAGATGGAGCACGCAGTGTCCGCCGGCACGCTTGAGTACTTCCGCGACCGGTGGGCGCCGCGGGGACTGGAGTGCATAATCGATTTGGACAACCAAATTTTAATTTGATTTGTTAAGGTTTATTTAAAGTTTTATTAGTTACAGTTTATTTATTTATTTTGCTTGGTCCAATCAAAAGAGGAACAGCACTGTGGGAGTACCTTCACCACACGGACTGCAGCGGTTCAAGAAGGCGGCTCACCACCACCTTCTCAAGGGGCAACTAGGGATGGGCAATAAATGCTGGGCCTTGCCAGCGACGCCCACATCCCGTGAATGAATAAAAAACTTTGCGTCGACCTGAACAGGCAGATGGAGTCTGGGTTTAACCCCTCGTTTGAATGACTGCATTTCTGAAGTGCGGGCTTCGATTATACGCTCAAACCCTGGCGTGGGTAGCTTTGACAGGACAGCCAACCATTCCCATGGTTACGGTGATTTTTTGGCTGAGGTATGGTTCCACAGGTGAGAGCCACCTTCAGTTCTGGGCACCACACATTAGGAAGGATATATTGGCCTCGGAGGGAGTGCAGCGTAGGTTTACCAGAATGATACCAGGACTTCAAGGGTTAAGTTCCAAGGAGAGATTACACAAATTAAGAATTTAGAAGGTTAAGGGGTGATCTGATCGAAGTTTTCAAGATATTAAGGGGAACAGATAGGGTAGAGAGAGAGAAAGTATTTCCGCTGGTTGGGGAGTCTAGGACTAGGGGGCAGAGTCTAAAAATTAGAGCCAGACCTTTCAGGAGTGAAGTTAGGAAACACTTCTACACACAAAGGGTGGGAGAAGTTTGGAACTCTCTTCCGCAAACGGCAATCGATGCTAGATCAATTGTTAATTTTAAATCGGAGATTGATAGATTTTTGTTAACCAAAGGTATTAAGGGATGTGGACCCAAGGCGGGTAGACGGAGTTAGGTCACAGGTCAACCATGATCTCACTGAATGGCCGAACAGGCTCGAGGGGCTGAATGGCCTCCTCCTGTTCCGATGTTCCTATAAACCAGAGTTTGCTTTTTACCTAATGTCTAAGTAACTGCTGCAAGATCCACGGGGACAATCAGAGACCCTAGCCACAGTATTCCACCGTACTGGAATATATCACGAGCTGCCTTGTGACCTCCAAATCTTCAGCAGGCAGGAGGATACACACACCAGGCCTTTGGCTTTAAAGCAGAAGCGAAATTCATTGAACATTAAAGAGGTAAATATACAGTGTGCAGTACAAACCAGGGTATTAACAATATAGAAACATAGAAGATAGGAGCAGGAGTAGGCCATTCGGCCCCTCGAGCCTGCTCCGCCATTTAAAGAGATCATGGCTGATCATCCAAATTCAGTACCCTGTCCCTGCCTTCTCTCCATATCCCTTGATCCCTTTAGCCTTAAGAAATATATCTAACTCCTTCTTGAATATATTTAATGAATTGACCTCAACTGCCTTCTGTGGTAGAGAATTCCACAGGTTCACCACTCTCTGGGTGAAGAAATTCCTCCTCATCTCAGTCCTAAATGGCTTACCTCTTATCCTTAGACTGTGACCCCTGGTTCTGGACTCCCCCGCCAACGGGAACAGCCTTCCTGCATCTAGTCTGTCTAGTCCTGTTAGAATTTTAAAAGTTTCAATGAGATCCCCTCTCATTCTTCTAAACTCCAGCGAGTATAAGCCCAATCGACCCAATCTCTCCTCATACGTCATTCCTGCCATCCCAGGTATCAGTCTCAGTGATTCTCTGTGAAATATCAATCCTACAGTAACCCGAAGAGATAATTGATCCATGAAACATGACTGGTCACTTGTTGTGTGGTGTAAAGGTAGTAGGAGGTCTCCCAGCGGCTAAGCATCTCTAATGGCTTCAGACTGATTGATTGGTGAGTTGAATGCAGACAAATATAAGCCCGCAGATAGAAGTTCCTGTCCACATAGCTGTCCATCAAAGGGACCACAGGATGTCTTTGGTCCTGCTCCACTCGTAGACCCAACCTACGTCCGTACTCCAGACCCAGCTTTTGGTCTATTTTTTGATCCAATCCAAAGGTCCCCAAGAACATCAACCAAACAGGATATTGGAACTGAATACGATGACCTGATTCCGTGATCTCTACTAGATACTCAGTATGACCGATTGGACGGGCCATCAAACAATGCATCAAGGACGTTTCCATCTTGCAAAAAACAAAAGTTGTGATATTAGCCGGACTCTAGTCTGTTAGTGTCAGCCGTGGCATAGTGGGCCGCACACTCGCCTCTGAGTCTCAATCGATTGTGGGTTCAAGTCCCACTCAAGAGACTTGAGCACATAAAGCTAGGCTGACACTTCAGTGCAGTACTGAGGGAGCGCCGCACTGTCGGAGGGGCAGTACAGAGGGAGCGCCACACTGTCGGAGGGGCAGTACTGAGGGAGCGCCGCACTGTCGGAGGGGCAGTACTGAGGGAGCGTCGCACTGTCGGAGGGGCAGTACTGAGGGAGCGCCGCACTGTCGGAGGGGCAGTACTGAGGGAGCGCCGCAATGTCGGAGGGGCAGTACAGAGGGAGCGCCGCACTGTCGGAGGGGCAGTACTGAGGGAGGGCCGCACTGTCGGAGGGGCAGTACTGAGGGAGCGTCGCAATGTCGGAGGGGCAGGACTGAGGGAGCGGTGCACTGTCGGAGGGGCAGTACTGAGGGAGCGCCGCACTGTCGGTGGGGCAGTACTGAGGGAGCGGTGCACTGTCGGAGGGGCAGTACTGAGGGAGAGCCGCACTGTCGGAGGGGCAGTACTGAGGGAGCGCCACACTGTCGGAGGGGCGGTACTGAGGGAGCGCCGCACTGTCGGAGGGGCAGGACTGAGGGAGCGGTGCACTGTCGGAGGGGCAGTACTGAGGGAGCGCTGCACTGTCAGAGGGGCAGTACTGAGGGAGCGGTGCACTGTCGGAGGGGCAGTACTGAGGGAGAGCCGCACTGTCGGAGGGGCAGTACTGAGGGAGCACCGCACTGTCGGAGGGGCGGTACTGAGGGAGCGCCGCACTGTCGGAGGGGCGGTACTGAGGGAGCGGCGCACTGTCGGAGGGGCAGTACTGAGGGAGCGGTGCACTGTCGGAGGTGCCGCCTTTCGGATGAGACGTTATACCGAGGCCCCGTCTGCCCTCTCAGGTTGATGTAAAATATCCCACGGCCACTATTGGAAGAAGAGGAGGGGCAGTTCTCCCAAGTGTCCTGGCAAATATTTATCCCTCAATCAACATCATTAAAACAGATTATCTGGTCATTATCACAAATTGGATGCTGCGTTTCCTACATTACAACAGTGAATGCACTTCAAAAAGTACTTCATTGGCTGTAAAGCGCTTTGGGACGTCCGGTGGTCGTGAAAGGCACTGGAGAAATGCGAGTATTTCTTTCCTTTTTTCCCAACAACTTGCAGAAACAGGTAAGGATAACTGTCCTTAACCCTGTGTGTACCACGGCCAGTAAGAAAGATATAGGGCTAGAAATTGAGTCGCACTCCATTTGAGGGGCTAACTTCGCCGGGGCGCTACTTTTACCCCCCCCCCCCCCGAAAAATTAGCGCCCTTACGCCGGAAATTGAGTGGTTGCAGCCCAAGAGGGAAGCGGAGTGCTACTGGAAGCGCCCGCCTCCCTCCTGAGGCGCTGTTAGTCAATATCGCGTTCCTAAAGGGGAGGGGCCTTGAGCAGCGTGACCCGGGGCTCAGCTGGGCCCCCGGGGCTCGGGAGTGCCGGCAAAAGAGCCTGGCACTCAAGAGAAGTGCCGGGCTCTTGGAGCGCAGCCGGCACTCTGCGGTGGGGGGGGGGGCGGTGGGGCGGGGTCAGGAGACCGGGGACGGCAACGGGGGCAGGCGGCCGGCAACAAAAATGGCCACCCTGCAACTCACCTTTAAATAGCTCCACCCCCGGCCGCAGGTAGGCCCCTCCCCCCCGACCCTGTCGGACACAGCGTCCGGCGGTAAGTCAGGGGGGCGCTACCGAAGATCGCGGCCGGGGCACGAGTGGGGCGTTGTGCATGGCGATGACGTCATCGCCGGCGGCGCAACGGCACGGGGCGCTAACGGTTAGCGCCGCCACTAACCTCCCACTGAATTTGGCAGGAGGCTTGGGCAGTGCCGCGCCCAGGCGCTTGTTGCTTTGCACCCCGTTAGGGCGCTAAAGGGAGATGCAAAGAAACCCAATTTTTCCCACATACTGTTTCCAATGGCTGATGACCAGAGGACACAGACTTAAGGCGATTGGCAAAAGAACCAGAGGCGACACGAGGAAAAACCTTCTTACGCAACGAGTGGTTAGGATTTGGAACGCGCTACCTGATAGGGCGGTGGACACAGATTCAATAGGAGCCTTCAAAAGGGAATTGGATAAATACTGGAAGGAGGATAAAATGCTGGGATATGGGGAGAGAGCGGGGGAGCGGGACTAACTGAATTGCTAAGTGGAGCTTTGAAAGAGGTAAGAAAGAAAGACTTTCTACCGCACCTGTCATGACCACCGGATGTCTCAAAGCGCTTTACAGCCAATGATCGACTTTTTGAAGTGTAGTCACTGTTGTAATGTAGCAGCCAATTGCGCACAGCAAGCTCCCACAAACAGCAATGTGATAATGACCAGATCATCTGTTTTTTAGTGATGTTGATTGAGGGATAAATATTGGCCCAGGACACCGGGGAGAACTCCCCTGCTCTTCTTCTAATAGTGACCGTGGGATCTTTTACATCCACCCGAGAGGGCAGACGGGATCTCGGTTTAATGTCTCATCTGAAAGACGGCACCTCCGACAGTGCGGCGCTCGCTCAGTACTGCCCCTCCGACAGTGCGGCGCTCCCACAGTACTGCCCCTCCGACAGTGCGACGCTCCCTCAGTACTGCCCCTCTGACAGTGCGGCGCTCCCTCAGTACCGCCCCTCCGACAGTGCGACGCTCCCTCAGTACTGCCCCTCCGACAGTGCGGCACTCCCTCAGTACTGCCCCTCCGACAGTGCGGCGCTCCCTCAGTACTGCCCCTTTGACAGTGCGGCGCTCCCTCAGTACTGCCCCTCCCACAGTGCGGCGCTCCCTCAGTACTGCCCCTCCGTCAGTGCGGCGCTCCCTCAGTACTGCGCTCCCTCAGTACTGCCCCTCCGTCAGTGCGGCGCTCCCTCAGTACTGCGCTCCCTCAGTACTGCCCCTCCGACAGTGCGGGGCTCCCTCAGTACTGCCCCTCCGACAGTGTGGCGCTCCCTCAGTACTACCCCTCCGACAGTGCGGCGTTCCCTCAGTACTGCCCCTCCGACAGTGCGGCGCTCCCTCAGTACTGGCACTCCGACAGTGCGGCGCTCCCTCAGTACTGCCCCTCCGACAGTGCGGCGCTCCCTCAGTACTGCCCCTTTGACAGTGCGGCGCTCCCTCAGTACTGCCCCTCCCACAGTGCGGCGCTCCCTCAGTACTGCCTCTCCGTCAGTGCGGCGCTCCCTCAGTACTGCCCCTCCGTCAGTGCGGCGCTCCCTCAGTACTGCCCCTCCGACAGTGCGGCGCTCCCTCAGTACTGCCCCTCCGACAGTGCGACGCTCCCTCAGTACTGCCCCTCCAACAGTGCGGCGCTCCCTCAGTACTGCCCCTCCGACAGTGCGGCGCTCCCTCAGTACCGCCCCTTTGACAGTGCGGCGCTTCCTCAGTACTGGCACTCCGACAGTGCGGCGCTCCCTCAGTACTGCCCCTCCGTCAGTGCGGCGCTCCCTCAGTACTGCGCTCCCTCAGTACTGCCCCTTTGACAGTGCGGCGCTCCCTCAGTACTGCCCCTCCCACAGTGCGGCGCTCCCTCAGTACTGCCCCTCCGACAGTGCGGCGCTCCCTCAGTACTGCCCCTCCGTCAGTGCGGCGCTCCCTCAGTACTGCCCCTCCGACAGTGCGGCGCTCCCTCAGTACTGCCCCTTTGACAGTGCGGCGCTCCCTCAGTACTGCCCCTCTGACACTGCGGCGCTCCCTCAGTACTGCCCCTCCGACAGTGCGGCGCTCCCTCAGTAGTGCCCCTCCGACAATGCAGCGCTCCTTCAGTACTACCCCTCCGACAGTGCGGCGTTCCCTCAGTACTGCCCCTCCAACAGTGCGGCGCTCCCTCAGTACTGGCACTCCGACAGTGCGGCGCTCCCTCAGTACTGCCCCTCCTACAGTGCGGCGCTCCCTCAGTACTGCCCCTCCGACAGTGCGGCGCTCCCTCAGTACTGCCCCTCCGACAGTGCGGCGCTCCCTCAGTACTGCCCCTTTGACAGTGTGGCGCTCCCTCAGTACTGCCCCTCCCACAGTGCGGCGCTCCCTCAGTACTGCCCCTTCCACAGTGCGGCGCTCCCTCAGTACTGCCCCTCCGTCAGTGCGGCGCTCCCTCAGTACTGCCCCTCCGACAGTGCGGTGCTCCCTCAGTACTGCCCCTCTGACAGTGCGGCGCTCCCTCAGTACTGCCCCTCTGACACTGCGGCGCTCCCTCAGTACTGCCCCTCCGACAGTGCGGGGCTCCCTCAGTACTGCCCCTCCGACAGTGCGGCGCTCCCTCAGTACTACCCCTCCGACAGTGCGGCGTTCCCTCAGTACTGCCCCTCCGACAGTGCAGCGCTCCCTCAATACTGGCACTCCGACAGTGCGGCGCTCCCTCAGTACTGCCCCTCCGACAGTGCAGTGCTCCCTCAGTACTGCCCCTCTGACAGTGCGGCGCTCCCTCAGTACTGCCCCTCCGACAGTGCGGGGCTCCCTCAGTACTGGCACTCCGACAGTGCGGCGCTCCCTCAGTACTGCCCCTCTGACAGTGCGGCGCTCCCTCAGTACTGCCCCTCCGACAGTGTGGGGCTCCCTCAGTACTGCCCCTCCAACAGTGCGGCGCTCCCTCAGTACTGGCACTCCGACAGTGCAGTGGTCCCTCAGTACTGCCCCTCCGACAGTGCGGTGCTCCCTCAGTACTGCCCCTCCGACAGTGCGGCGCTCCCTCAGTACTGCCCCTCTGACAGTGCGGCGCTCCCTCAGTACTGCCCCTCTGACAGTGCGGCGCTCCCTCAGTACTGGCACTCTGACAGTGCGGGGCTCCCTCAGCACTGCCCCTCCGACAGTGCGGCGCTCCCTCAGTACTGGCACTGGAGTATCAGCTTGGATTTATTATGCTGAAATCCCTGGAGTGGGACACGAACCCACGATCTCTCTGACTCAGAGGGGAGAGTGCTACCCGCTGAGCCACAGCTGACACAGATGTTTAAAGGGTTTCTGTGGTGTAAATACCATGTGATACTTTGATCAGTTAAATATTGGATGATGATAGAAAAGTTTTTTTTTAACAAAATGGATTTTAAATTCTTAATATTGAAAGCTAATAATCACAGTAGGCATTGTAAATACTATTAAGCTGCATTGCTGGTGTACTGACTTTACCCTTACAGAATTTATTTCATGGAATGGTTGCCCATTTCCATGTGGTTGACAGACGTGGGTTTTGATGTAAACTCGACTCTCGGACACTCTTCCCTGATTGTGAATTCTGACTGCAGATGTCAGAAAACAGAGAACAATTCGTGATCAGATTCAGACCTAGTAACTAAAGTCCGGTATTTGTTTTTCATCCATGGGATGTGGGCGTCGCTGGCAATGCCCAGCATTTATTGCCCATCCCTAGTCGCCCCTTGAGAAGGTGGTGGTGAGCCGCCTTCTTGAACCGCTGCAGTCCGTGTGGTGAAGGTGCTCCCACAGTGCTGTTAGGGAGGGAGTTCCAGGATTTTGACCCAGCGACGATGAAGGAACGGCCGATATATTTCCAAGTCAGGATGGTATGTGTGTGACTTGGAGGGGAACTTGGAGGTGGTGGTGTTCCCATGCGCCTGCTGCCCTTGTCCTTCTAGGTGGAAGAGGTCGCGGGTTTGGGAGGTGCTGCCGAAGAAGCCTTGGCGAGTTGCTGCAGTGCATCTTGTAGATGGTACACACTGCAGCCACGGTGCACCGGCGGTGGAGGGAGTGAATGTTTAAGGTGGTGGATGGGGTGCCGATCAAGCGGGCTGCTTTGTCCTGGATGGTGTCTGTTGTGTATGTACCTTTAAGAGAATAACTGGTCTCAGACTGCAGTACCGGCAGTGACCACCCCTGTATAAAAGGTGCTAGTGAGCCTCTGTGTTTTTAGTTTCACTATGGACTTCCACTAGTAAAGACTTATTTTGTTCACTCCTGCTGTCCGTGTCTCAATTATTCACGGACGTAACACTGGCGACGAGTAAGAAACGAACTTACCTGCAACTCGGCAGCACCTCAGACGACGTTATTGAAGGTCGAAGCCAGAAGAAAGAAAAATAAATAAATAAATAAAATCCAAAGAAACTCGAGAAACGGGCGTCGACCGTGGGCAACCGCCCTCCAAATCGTTGGATTGAAAACTTGCAGGAGAGACTGTCCAGAGCCAGGCTGGGTTCCTCGGTCTGCGGTTTCCCAGCTAATCGGGCTGGTGGCAGGTAGTGCACTGATCCTTCCTGGGCTGTGGCGGGCTAGAGGTCGATCGGGTGGCTTTTCAACGGGGCCGGGCAGCGAGTCGGGAAGCAAAGAGAGAGAGAGAGGGTGGAGCACACAGGGCGCGGCCGGTGCTTCGAAGCCGGGCAGCGTTCGGACCTAAGAAGAGGGAGGGAAGTGTCCCAGAGGGTCCGCTCCACGACGGGAAAATAATAAAAGAAAAAAAAATCAATATTAAACGCGCAAGAAACCGTGGAAAGCAGCGCTAACAACAGCGGGGAAGAAGGCAAAGCGCGGGAGGCGCCATTTTGTTAAATCGGGGAAGAAGGCAAAGCGCGGGAGGCGCCATTTTAGATTTGCAAGATGCCGAAGACTGGCTGTATCACTGCTTTTGATAATACAATAGAGGACTGGACCACGTGTGTGGAAAGAGTCGAGGTATATTTCGAGGCAAACGAAATAGCGGAGGGGAAAAAGGCATCGATATTGCTAAACTTAATGGGCGCTAGAACGTACGGCCTATTGTGGGACCTGATTACTCCAGCCAAACCGAAGGCGAAGAGTTTTAACGAAATTGTTGCTGTCCTACAGGAACACTTAAACCCTGCACCGCTATTGATAGCAGAAAGATTTAAATTCCACAGGAGAACTCAGCACAAAGATGAGAGCAATGCTGAGTATCTTACGGAACTACGCAAGCTATCAAAGCACTGCCAGTTCGGAGCAGGACTGGCAGATACCCTACGGGACAAATTTGTCTGTGGACTCCTGAGTGAAGGAACACAGAAGAAGTTACTCTCAGAGAAAGAGCTGACGCTAGATAAGGCTTTCAGCGTGGCAGTATCGTATGAAGCAGCAGCCAGGGGAGCTGCAGAAATTCAACAAAAACCACAGGAATACGGCACCCACGAAATGACACGGGGATTTGCAAAATGTTATCGCTGCGGCAGAACTAACCATGACCAGAAGGACTGCTGGTCCAAAGACAAAATATGCAGGCAATGCGGGAAGATGGGACACATTGCACGAGTTTGCAGGTCTGGGAAGAAGACCAGCGACAACAAAAAGGCTACTAAGCAACCGTACAAGAAAGTACAAAAGATGATGGACAGTAGTTCCGAAGACCAGATGAGCGATAGTGAATCCGGGAACAGGAGACTAAGCTGTCTCAAACTTCACAATGTAATCGCAAAAGAGGATCACCGAACCATTTGGGTCACCCTCACGATAGCAGGGTCCCAAGTTAAAATGGAATTGGATACAGGATCAGCGCTAACCGTCATGAATCGACGAGACTACGAGCGGCTATTTTCACACATACCCTTGAGAGAGACATCCATCATCTTGACGACGTATACGGGTCAAAAAGTATACCCCAGAGGAAAAATAAGGGTGCCTGTCGAATACAATGGCAAGAAAATACGGAAATTGTATCTCTACATACTGCCAAGTGGTGGACCACCGTTATTGGGACGGGAATGGATCAGGAAGATAAACTTAGATTGCCATTCCATTCATGCAATGACAGTGGACGGTAAAAAAGATGAAGACGTCACTCCTGGACGATTGTCAACAATCTTAGCTAATGCCAAAGAGGTATTTCAACAAGAACTGGGCACGCTTAAAGGCGTAACCGCCTCGATAAAAATAGAAGAGAATGCAGTTCCCAAGTTTTTCAAAGCAAGACCGGTACCATATGCAATTCGCCCAGCTGTCGAGGCAGAGCTGGAGAATCTGGAGAAGGCGGGCGTGTTGTCTAAGGTCGACTGGAGCGAGTGGGCGACACCCATCGTTCCTGTCATGAAGAAAACGTTAAGCAATAAGTCCGGGGAGCCAAGGAAGATTCGCATCTGTGGGGATTTCAAGGTGACGGTGAACCCAGTCCTTCACACAGTACAATAGCCTCTTCCAAGGATAGAAGACATCTTCGCCTCACTGTCTGGAGGGAAGCGTTTTACAAAAATTGACCTAGCACAAGCATATTTGCAGATGGAGGTTGAAGAGTCCTCTAGGAAGTATCTCACGATAAACACTCACAAAGGTCTTTACCAGTATCATCGATTGGTATTCGGAGTAGCATCGGCTCCGGCGATGTGGCAAAGAGCGATGGAACAAGTCCTGCAAGGGATTCCGGGGACTCAGTGTTACTTGGACGACATCCTTGTAACAGGTGAAGATGACAGTGAACACCTTAACACCCTAGAACAGGTGCTCACTAGACTACGGGAACATGGGCTGCGAGCCAACCGCCCCAAGTGCGAATTTTTTAAGAAACAGATATCATATTGTGGCCACGTGATTGATGAAGAGGGGTTACATAAGTCCCCTGACAAAATTGAAGCAGTTGTTAAGGCCCCAGCGCCTGAAAATGTGTCGCAACTGAGGTCATTCCTCGGATTGGTGAATTACTATCATAAGTTTTTGCCGAATTTGTTGACAATTCTGCACCCACTGAACGCCCTGCTACGAACGGGGGTAGCATGGAAATGGAGCAATGATTGTAAGCGTGCTTTTCAGAAGAGTAAGGACTTAATCACTTCAAGGGAAGTTTTGGCTCACTACAACCCAGCACTGCCAATCAGGCTGGCGTGTGATGCGTCTCCCTACGGCATTGGGGCGGTACTGTCACATAAATTCCTTGATGGTTTAGAGAGGCCGATAGCTTTTGCGTCACGCTCGTTAACTTCTGCCGAGCGTAACTACGCCCAGATTGACAGAGAGGCCCTCAGCCTAGTGTGGGGGGTGAAGAAGTTCAATCACTACCTGCACGGTCAAAAATTTACTCTACTGACCGATCATCAACCTCTTGTCTCCATTTTCAACCCTCAGAAGGGCGTACCGATAATGACAGCACAACGGCTGCAGAGATGGTCCCTTTTCCTAGGGGCACACCAATATGACATCGAGTACAAAGGAACTAAACAGCATGGAAATGCTGATGGATTGTCACGTCTACCGTTGCCGACGGTGGAAGAAGAAGACCTTGCAGTGGATCCAATGGAGTTATTCCACTCGACCATAGTCGAATGTCTCCCTGTGACGAATGCAAACATAGAAAAGGAAACACGGAATGACCCGACACTATCACGGGTCTATGATTTAACGGTGAAGGGATGGCCAGCACATGGCGAACCACTGCTGCCAGCATTCTCGCCGAGAAGAGAACAGCTGTCAGTGTGCAGAGGAACCTTGATGTGTGGATCCAGAGTAGTAATTCCACCTAAGTTGACAGATAGAGTGCTCAATGAGCTTCATGAGGGTCATCTGGGTGGGGTAAAAATGAAGAACTTAGCCAGAGCGTTTGTGTGGTGGCCGGGAATCGATAGAGAAATCGAAGAGATGACCAAGAGCTGTGCAGGATGCCAGAAAGTCCAAAATGCCCCACCACAAGTTCCTCTGTATCCATGGGAGTGGCCCTCATCTCCATGGCAAAGGGTGCACATTGATTTTGCTGGTCCCTTCATGGACTCGATGTTTTTAATTGCGGTGGATGCACATTCAAAGTGGCCAGAGGTAATAAAAATGTCCTCAACCACCACGGAAAAAACTATCGCAGTTTTACGAACCATATTCGCCAGGAATGGGCTGCCTGAACAGATTTGCTCTGACAATGGAACACAGTTTGTGTCTGAAGAGTTCCGGAGGTTCTTAAAGAACAATGGTGTTAAGCATTACACATCTGCCCCATATCATCCAGCCACTAATGGATTGGCCGAGAGGTTTGTCCAAACATTCAAGAAGGCTATCAAGGCAATGTGTAATGAAGATATACCCCTACAACACAAGGTGGACAACTTTCTGTTTGCCTACCGGAATGTGACACATGCAGTTACCAACCAAACTCCAGCCATGATGTTCTTCAATCGAAGACTACGATGCCGCTTGGATTTGGTTAAGCCAAACGTCCGAAGAGATGTGGAGAACAGGCAGTTTCAGAATATGAATGAAAGGCCGACCAGGAGTTTTAAGATAGGTCAACCAGTTTTGGCCCGGGACTACTGCACTGAGAAATGGCAGCCAGGAACGATTTGTACACGACAAGGACCTCTCATGTATACCGTGGACGTTGGGGAGAGCATTGTAAGTCGCCATGCTGACCAGATTCTAGAGTCACTGGAAAACGTCAACTCCACACCACGATCTGATACACCTGGTAATGAAATCGACGTTCCAATTGCAGCTACCGCAGAACCGGTAATATTGGAAGCAGATGAACCAAACAACGACATTGATCCCGACTCAACATTGCCAGAAGAACCTGATACCCCAAAGAGGCGTTATCCAGACAGAATCAGGAAGCCTCCTCAAAGACTGAACTTATAATTGCTTAAACTTAACCAATGTATCTAGCAACAGTAATTGTGATTGTAATTAGTTATCATTTAGTTGTTAAATGAATATTATGTACTGTTTATCTAAAAGGGGAGGAATTGTTGTGTATGTACCTTTAAGAGAATAACTGGTCTCAGACTGCAGTACCGGCAGTGACCACCCCTGTATAAAAGGCGCTAGTGAGCCTCTGTGTTTTTAGTTTCACTATGGACTTCCACCAGTAAAGACTTATTTTGTTCACTCCTGCTGTCCGTGTCTCAATTATTCACGGACGTAACAGTGTCGAGCTTCTTGAGTGTTGTTGGAGCTGCAGTCGTCCAGGATGAATGAAAGGGAGCGGGGAGCTGACCATCCACTCTAAAGGGGGAGTGAGTTCCCAGTAGAATCCTGAGCTGTTAACCTGTGCACCTTATTTGTGCTGTATTCGCCAGTCTGCGCGTAAAACTGTACGACGCTCACACAAATGCATTTCGATGGATCAACAGGGTGCTCGATGCGCATCTGCTCCAACAGCTGGAAAACACTCATTAATGAAACCAGCTCGGAAAAAACACGAACCGCTCCAGACCCTCTCATTGAATCCGCCATAAATCAGCAAGGCTCGGAGCCAGTCAGCCTGCGAGAGAGTGAGAGGCACCGCGCGGAAACCCACAGTGACGGAACACTAACCTCAATGCAGCCTGTTTTTCTGAATCTAAAACACAGAAAATGGTGGAAACGCTCAGCCGGTCGGGCAGCATCTGTGGAGCGAGAAACAGAGTCAACGGGCTGGATTTTAGACAATGGGGAGCGTTTGAGAGGCGGGACTCCTACTTGTCGGGTTTCAGCCCCGCCTCCATCGACTTGTGGCCAACCCACGCTATTTTCCCTTGATTGACCTTGTTAAGCCTGCCCAGCGGGCTGAGCAGGTCAGTTAAGGGGAAGCCGGTTACAGAGCACGCCAGCGTATGATGTTTCATCTGTCAAAAATTTTTGACAGATGAATTGTCATTGTTTGCCAGCTCTGTGAAGCTGTCAAACACTGACATTCACTGTAGTTTGATGAGTTCTTGAATTCAAGACTTCATCAAACCTCTTTCTTTTGCAGGAATGAGATGGTTGTTGCATCGGAGAATGCAACGGCCATCTGCCATCTCTACCGCGGAGGTGCGAGACTCTCCGCATGCCCACCGACTGAAGCCTGCAGGAAGAAACAAAGGTAAGTAAACTTTTTCTATCACTTTCCACTCACCTCACATACTCACCTCTCCACACTTGCACCCATCACTCACCTCCACAGCGCACTTTTGCACCCCACAGACCCCCCGCAGACCCACTCCTCGCCTCGGTGACCCTGGCGAGGGTTCGGAGCCTTCGGGAAGCCGGCACTTGTGTGGGTAAAATGGGGATAATCCTCTTATCTGCCTGTGGCACTAATCCCCATCCCGCCTCCAAGGAGAGGGGACCCGGCGCGGGTCGGCTACCCGCCTCCTGGCAAGATGGCACGGAGACGGGTTGGGCACCCGCCCCCAGATTCTGCCATTTTCCCAGCAGTCCCGCCTCCATACCCGCCTCCCCAGGGCTGGCAAGATCGCCCCCAACGTTTCAGGTCGATGACCTTTCGTCAGGACTGTAAAAAGTTAGAGATGTAACAGGTTTTAAGCAAACATAGAGGCAGGGAAAAGGAGGAGGGGAGGAAAGAACAAAAGGGAAGGTCTGTGATAGGATGGAAGGCAGGAGAGAGTAAATGACAAAAGGGATGATGGGGCAAGATTTACTAGAATGGTACCAGGGATGAGGGACTTCAGTTATGGGGAGAGAATGGAGAAGCTTTCTAGAACTAGGGGTTATTCTGCTCTAAGGAGAACAATCCCAGCTTACATAAGAACATAAGAACATAAGAAATAGGAGCAGGAGTCGGCCACACGGCCCCTCGAACCTGCTCCGCCATTCAATGAGATCGTGGCTGATCTTCGACCTCAACTCCACTTTCCCGCTCGATCCCCATATCCCTTGATTCCCTTAATATCCAAAAATCTATCGCTCTTAGCCTTGAATATACTCAACGACTGAGCCTCCACAGCCCTCTGGGGTAGAGAATTCCAAAGATTCACCGCCCTCTGAGTGAAGAAATTTCTCCTCATCTCAGTCCTAAATGGCCGACCCCTTATCCTGAGACTGTGACTCCTGGTTCTGGAAAGCTTCTCCAGTCTCTCCCCATAACTGAAGTCCCTCATCCCTGGTACCATTCTAGTAAATCTTGCACCATCATCCCTTTTTGTCATTTAATCTCTCCTGCCTTCCAGCTTGTCACGGACCGTACCTTTTGTTCTATCCTCCCCTCCCCCTTCTCCCTGCCCCTGCACTTGCTTAAAACCTATTATTAGACCTCTAACTTTGTCCAGTGCTGACGATAGGTCATCGACCTGAAACGTTAACTCTGTTTCTCTCTCCGCAGATTACACAGACTATGTAATCCATAGTCTAATCAATAGTGTCAGCCGTGGCAAAGTTGGTAGCACCCTCACCTCTAAGGCAGAAGGTTGTGGGTTTACAGCCCTGCTCGAGAGACTTGAACACAAAAATCGAGGCTGATGTTCCAGTGCACTTCTGCGGTGAAGGTGCGAGCGGCTGAGTATTTCCAGCAGTTTCTGGTTTTATTTCAGAGTTCCAGTGCTCGCGGTATCTGGCTTTAATAATGAGCGCTGTTCATTTGTCTGTTCAATTTGTCTAGTAGTCTATAGCTGTTAACATTCGACCGCTAGTCAACCGTCTTCCTCCTCTGGTTCACAGAGATACGGGGTGAGTAAGCTCGAGACACTTCATGGCGGAGGGTACAGGACAGACTTTATTGATATCCAGGATGATCGATCTATATTGTACACAGAGTGGTTTTCAGTTTCTTGTTCTATCCTTCGAGCACTGTGAAGATCTGTTGAAAACCATGCTCCTTTATACACCGTACTTTGCCTAAATCAAAGGTACATGTCACAGATAAGACCTCATGATGGATCGGTTCCCAAATACTTTGAAAACAGTCTCTTCATCTAAACAGTTGTACTCCAAAACCTCAATACAACCGATAGGTACAATTAGAAAGAAACAGCTCAGATATTTGTTTTTTATTCGTTCATGGGACCTGGGTGTCGCTGGCAAGGTCCAGCATTTATTGCCCGTCCCTAGTTGCCCCTTGAGAAGGTGGCGGTGAGCTGCCTTCTTGAGCCGCTGCAGTTAAGAAGGCAAATGGCATGTTGGCCTTCGTAGCGAGAGGGTTCGAGTACAGGACCAAGGATGTCTTGCTGCAGTTGTACAGGGCCTTGGTGAGACCACATCTTGAGTATTGTGTGCAGTTTTGGTCGCCTTATCTGAGGAAGGATGTTCTTGCCATGGAAGGAGTTCAGCGAAGATTCACCAGACTGATACCTGGGATGGCAGGAATGACGTATGAAGAGAGATTGGGTCAATTGGGCTTGTACTCGCTGGAGTTTAGAAGAATGAGAGGGGATCTCATTGAAACTTATAAAATTCGGACAGGACTGGACAGACTAGATGCAGGAAGGATGTTCCCGATGGTCGGGGAGTCCAGAACCAGGGGTCACAGTCTAAGGATAAGGGGTAGGCCATTTAGGACAGAAATGAGGAGGAATTTCTTCACCCAGAGGGTGGTGAACCTGTGGAATTCTCTACCACAGAAGGCAGTGGAGGCCAATACATTAAATGTATTCAAGAAGGAGTTGGATATATTTCTTAAGGCTAAAGGGATCAAGGGGTATGGGGAGAAAGCAGAGACCGGGTACTGAATTTGGATGATCAGCCATGATCGCATTGAATGGCGGAGCAGGCTCGAGGGGCCAAATGGCCTACTCCTGCTGCTATCTTCTATGTTTCTATGTTTCAGTCCCGTGTGGTGAAGGCGCTCCCACAGTGCTGTTAGGGAGGGAGTTCCAGGATTTTGACCCAGCGACGATGAAGGAATGGCCGACATCTTTCCAAATTGGGATGGTGTGTGTGACTTGGAGGGGAACTTGGAGGTGGTCTTGTTCCCATGCTCCCGCTGCCCTTGTCCTTCCAGGTGGAAGAGGTGGCGGGTTTGGGAGGTGCTGCCGACAGAGCCTTGGTGAGTTGCTGCAGTGCATCTTGTAGATGATACACCGAGATTGAACGGCATTCTCGCTAAAGACACGCAAACAAGACGCATCACCTGGATCTGCACAGGTACTGAAAGCCAGCCGTTACTTGGGACACTGCCCGAGTTTGCGATCCAGCGGTAGGTGATGATGAGGGCAGTCGATGAGAACAGCATTGAGCTGGGTTCCACTGCAATCCATAGACTAATCAATAGTGTCAACCGTGGCAAAGTTGGTAGCACCCTCACCTCTAAGGCAGAAGGTTGTGGGTTTACAGTCCTGCTCGAGAGACTTGAACACAAAAATCGAGGCTGATGTTCCAGTGCACTTCTGAGGGAGCGCTTCACTGTCAGAGGTGCCGTCTTTTGGATGAGACATTAAGCCGAGGCCCCGTCTGCCCTCTTGGTGGACATAAAAGATGCCATGGCACTATTTCGAAGAAGAGCAGGGGGGAGTTCACCGCGGTATCCTGGGGCCAATATTGATCCCTCAATCAACATAACAAAAACAGATGATCTGGTCATCATCACATTGCTGTTTGTGGGAGCTTGCTGTGCGCAAATTGGCTGCCATGTTTCCTACATTACAACAGTGACCACACTTCAAAAAGTACTTCATTGGCTGTAAAGTGCTTTGGGTCGTCAGGAAAGGCATAATGTAATAATGACCAGATCATTTTTTTTTGGTGATGTTGGTGGGTGGATAAATATTGGCCCCAGGACACCGGGGAGAACTCCCCTGTTCTCCTTCCAATAGTGGCCGTGGGATCTTTTACATCCATCTGAGTGGGCAGACAGGGTCTCGGTTTAACGTCTCGTCCGACAGACGGCACCTTCAACAGTGCAGTGCTCCGTCAGTACCGCCCCTCCGACAGTGCGGCGCTCCCTCAGTACTGCCCCTCCAACAGTGCGGCGCTCCCTCAGTAGCGCCCCTCCGACAGTGCGGCGCTCCCTCAGTACCGTCCCTCCGACAGTGCGGTGCTCCCTCAGTACCGCTCCTCCGACAGTGCGGCGCTCCCTCAGTACTGCCCCTCCGACAGTGAGGTGCTCCCTCAGTACCGCCCCTCTGAAAGTTCAGCGCTCCATCAGTACTGCCCCTCCGACAGTGCGGCGCTCCCTCAGTACTGCCCCTCCGACAGTGCTGCGCTCCCTCAGTACTGCCCATCTGACAGTGCTGCGCTCCCTCAGTTCTGCCCCTCCGACAGTGTGGCGCTCCCTCAGTACTGCCGCTCCGACAGTGCGGCGCTCCCTCAGTACTGCCCCTCCGACAGTGCGGCGCTCCCTCAGTACCGCGCCTCCGACAGTGCAGCGCTCCCTCAGTACTGCCCCACCGACAGTGCGGAGCTCCCTCAGTACTGCCCCTCCGACAGTGCGGCGCTCCCTCAGTACCGTCCCTCCGACAGTGCGGTGCTCCCTCAGTACCGCCCCTCCGACAGTGCGGTGCTCCCTCAGTACTGCCCCTCCGACAGTGAGGTGCTCCCTCAGTACCGCCCCTCTGAAAGTTCAGCGCTCCATTAGTACTGCCCCTCCGACAGTGCGGCGCTCCCTCAGTACTGCCCCTCCGACAGTGCTGCGCTCCCTCAGTACTGCCCATCTGACAGTGCTGCGCTCCCTCAGTTCTGCCCCTCTGACAGTGTGGCGCTCCCTCAGTACTGCCGCTCCGACAGTGCGGCGCTCCCTCAGTACTGCCCCTCCGACAGTGCGGCGCTCCCTCAGTACCGCACCTCCGACAGTGCAGCGCTCCCTCAGTACTGCCCCACCGACAGTGCGGTGCTCCCTCAGTACTGCTGCTCCGACAGTTTGGCGGTCCCTCAGTACTGCCCCTCCGACAGTGTGGCACTCCCTCAGTACTGACCCTCCGACAGTGCGGAGCTCCCTCAGTACTGCCCCTCCGACAGTGCGGTGCTCCCTCAGTACTGCCCCTCCGACAGTGCAGCAGTCACTCAGTACTGCCCCTCCGACACTGCGGCGCTCCCTCAGTACAGCCCCTCCAACAGTGTGGCGCTCCCTCAGTACTGCCCCTCAGACAGTGCGGCGCTCCCTCAGTACTGCCCCTCAGGCAGTGTGGCGCTACCTCAGCATTGCCCCTCTGACAGTGCGGCGCTCCCTCAGTACTGCCCCTCAGATAGTGCAGCGCTCCCTCAGTACTGTCCCTCCGACAGTGCGGTGCTCCATCAGTACTACCCCTCCGACAGTGCAGCGCTCCCTCAGTACTACCCTTCTGACAGTGCGGCGCTCCCTCAGTACTGCCCCTCCGACAGTGCGGCGCTGCCTCAGTACTGCCCCTCCGACAGTGCGGCGCTCCCTCAGTACCGCCCCTCCGACAGTGCGGCGCTCCCTCAGTACTGCCCCTCCGACAGTGCGGCACTCCCTCAGTACTGCCCCTTCAACAGTGTGGTGCTCCCTCAGTACAGCCCCTCCGACAGTGCGGCGCTCCCTCAGTACTGCCCCTCAGACAGTGCGGCGCTCCCTCAGTATTGCCCCTCAGACAGTGTGGCGCTACCTCAGCACTGCCCCTATGACAGTGCGGCGCTCCCTCAGTACTGCCCCTCCGACAGTGCGGCGCTCCCTCAGTACTACCCCTCTGACAGTGCGGCGCTCCCTCAGTACTGCCCCTCCGACAGTGCAGCGCTCCCTCAGTGCTGCCCCTCCGACAGTGCGGCGCTCCCTCAGTACTGCCCCTCCGACAGTGCGGTGCTCCCTCAGTACTGTGCCTCTGACAGTGCAGCGCTCCCTCAGCACTACCCCTCCGACAGTGCGGCGCTCCCTCAGTACTGCCCCTCCGACAGTGCGGCGCTCCCTCGGTACTGCCCCTCCGACAGTGCGGCGCTCCCTCAGTACTACCCCTCCGACAGTGCGACGCTCCCTCAGTACTGCCCCTCCGACAGTGCGGCGCTGCCTCAGTACTGCCCCTCCGACAGTGCGGCGCTCCCTCAGTACCGCCCCTCCGACAGTGCGGCGCTCCCTCAGTACTGCCCCTCCGACAGTGCGGCACTCCCTCAGTACTGCCCCTCCAACAGTGTGGTGCTCCCTCAGTACAGCCCCTCCGACAGTGCGGCGCTCCCTCAGTACTGCCCCTCAGACAGTGCGGCGCTCCCTCAGTATTGCCCCTCAGACAGTGTGGCACTACCTCAGCACTGCCCCTATGACAGTGCGGCGCTCCCTCAGTACTGCCCCTCCGACAGTGCGGCACTCCCTCAGTACTACCCCTCTGACAGTGCGGCGCTCCCTCAGTACTGCCCCTCTGACAGTGCAGCGCTCCCTCAGTGCTGCCCCTCCGACAGTGCGGCGCTCCCTCAGTACTACCCCTCCGACAGTGCGGTGCTCCCTCAGTACTGTGCCTCCGACAGTGCAGCGCTCCCTCAGCACTACCCCTCCGACAGTGCGGCGCTCCCTCAGTACTGCCCCTCCGACAGTGCGGCGCTCCCTCAGTACTGCCCCTCCGACAGTGCGGCGCTCCCTCAGTACTGCCCCTCCGACAGTGCGACGCTCCCTCAGTACTGCCCCTCCGACAGTGTGGCGCTCCCTCAGTACTGCCCCTATGACAGTGCGGCGCTCCCTCAGTACTGGCACTGGGAGTGTCAGCCTAGATTTTTGTACTCACGTCTCAGGAGTTTCATTCACTTTGCTTCTAATTTCCACCCTTCCCTCACCTTCACATGGTCCATCTCCGACTCTCCCCTTCCTTTCCTCGACACTCTCTCCATTTCTGGGGATAGGCTATTGACAAACATTCACTGCAAGCCCACTGACTCCCACAGCTACCTGGACTACACTTCCTCCCACCCCGCTTCCTGTAAGGACTCTATTCCATTCTCCCAATTTCTCCGTCTCCGCCGCATCTGCTCTGACGATGCCACCTTCCATACTAGTGCTTCTGACATGTCTTCCTTTTTCCTCAACCGAGGATTCCCCTTTACCGTGGTTGACACGGCCCTTGACCGTGTCCGTTCTATCTCCCGCACTTCTGCTCTCATCCCTTCTCCTCCCTCCTGGAACCAGGATAGGGTTCCCCTTGTCCTCACCTTTCACCCCACCAGCCTCCGCCATTTCCGCCACCTCCAGCATGATCCCACCACCAAACACATCTTCCCCTCACCTCCTCTTTCAGCATTCCGAAGAGACCGCTCCCTGCGTGACACCCTGGTCCACTCCTCTCACCCCCAACAGCCCTTCTCCTTCACCTGGCACCTTCCCGTGCAAGCGCAGGAGATGCAACACCTGCCCTTTTACCTCCTCCCTTCCCACTGTCCAGGGCCCCAAACACCCCTTCCAGGTGAAACAGCGATTTACTTGTACTTCTTGCAATCTAGTATACTGTATTCGCTGCTCACGATGCGGTCTCCTCTACATTGGGGAGGCCAAACACAGATTGGGTGACCGCTTTGCGGAACACCTCCGGTCAGTCCGCAAGGGTGACTCTGAGCTTCCCCTCGCCTGTCACTTTCATTCTCCGCTCCACTCCCGCTCTGACCTCTCCGACCTCGGCCTCTTGCATTGTTCCAATGAAGCTCAACGTAAGCTCGAGGAACAGCACCTCATCTTTCGATTAGGCACTTTACAGCCTGCCGGACTCAACATTGAATTCAACAATTTCAGATCATAACCTCGGCACCTATCTTTTTTCTCCATTTTTTTTCTCTCTCCCACATGGCAGCTGTCGATCATTCTGCCAGTGCTATTTACACTTCATCTAGAGCCATCTTTTGTTTCTTAACTTGCCCCATCACCATCTCCTTTTGCCTTGCACCATCTCTTAATCTCTCCTGCCTTCCATCCTATCACAGACCTTCCCTTTCGTTCTTTCCTCCCCTCCCCCCTTTCCCTGCCCCTACACTTGCTTAAAAACCTGTCGCGTCTCCGACTTTTTCCAGTTCTGACGAAGGGCCATCGACCTGAAACGTTAACTCCGTTTCTCTCTCCACAGGTGCTGCCTGACCCGCTGAGCATTTCCAGCATTTTCTGTTTTTACTTCAGGGGTGGGACTTGAACCCACAACCTTCTGAGTCGGAGGCGAGAGCGCTGCCCGCTGAGCCCCGGCTAACACAGCAGCCTGATACAACTAAGTCCCCAATGAAAACTACACTGAATACCTACCTAAATCTCTACCTGTGGCGATTAATTAACATGCCTGAATAAATGTCGGTCTTCATTCAGCAATGATGCACTTTGTTCTTGTATAAAGTTGAATTCGCTGTGTAATTGCTGATAAAAATGAACAGATTCTGCTTAAGCCGTCCAAGGCATTTTCCAGTGAGTGAGATAATTAGGTTAAAATGGGCACACTAGGCTGAGCCAAGTGCCTAACTCCAGATAAAGGCTTCCCGCAGGAGACCAATTCTATGATTCAATTATGCCGGTGTAACGCACTATTTTTGAAAGTTATTAGCTTGTGAATTTTGTACTCATCAAAGTGAGTAACATAGAAACATAGAAGATAGGAGCAGGAGTCGGCTATTCGGCCCCTCGAGCCTGCTCCGCCATTCAGTGAGATTGTGGCAGAACCACTGAATGACTCTGGATAACTGTATATAATTCTCTTTAATGATGTTCTAACACCAGCCTAATCCTGCACCATTGTGTTAGGCATTACTGTGTTTTGTATATAGAGTTTGCATGTACGGGGCGTGGCCCCTTTAAGAGCGCGGGAAAACGCGGCCAAACGCGATGACGTCACATCGCAAACCACGGGGCTGCCCTGGCAGTCCCTGTGACATCTCCTTTGAGTAAAGACCTGTTTAATTGCTCTCCTGTGTCGATCTCAGTTATTCGTAGGAATTCGTTAATTCCTACAAGAGCATGGCTGATCATCCAAATTCAGTACCCTGTCCCTGCCTTCTCCCCCTATCCCTTGATCCCTTTAGCCTTAAGAAATATATCTAACTCCTTCTTGAATATATTTAACTAGCTGGGGAGCCCCACGTTGCGAGGGCGATTTTGGGGCGCTTGGTCTCCCTGCCCCTGTGTGTCCCCCCTCTCCCTGTCATGCCCTCTCCCTGTCCTATCCCTCCCTCCCCTCCCCTCCTCTCCCTCCCTCCCCTCCCTCCCCTCCCCTGTCTCCCTCCCTCCCCGTCTCCCTCCCTCCCTCCCCCCACCCCCACACCTACCCTCCCCCCCCGCTCCCCTCTGTCCCTCTCTCCGGCCCCTCCCCCTGCCTAGCGCCTGAGGTCCGGTTCTGAGGCCGGGACGGACCGGAGCTGATGTCCCCCGCGTATGGCGCGGCTGATGGACGGCCGCTGCGGGCGGGCGGCGCATGCGCGGTCAGTGCGGGCGGCGCATGCGCGGTCAGTGCGGGCGGCACGAGCCCCCTGCGATTTCCCGAGGCTCGCCCCCCCCCCGCGATTTCCCGAGGCTCTCCCCCCCCCATGATTTCCAGAGGCTCTCCCCCCCCGCGATTTCCCGAGGCTCTCCCCCCCCCCGCGATTTCCCGAGGCTCTCCCCCCCCCCCGCGATTTCCCGAGGCTCTCCCCCCCCGCGATTTCCCGAGGCTCTCCCCCCCCCACGATTTCCTGAGGCTCTCCCCCCCCCTATTAAATTGTTATTTAATTCCCTAACACATCATTAAAATATTTGCCTTAGTTCCCTAACACACAAAGTGTGGGGGAAAAAATTGTGAAAAATCAAGATGGCGGCCACTCACCTCGGTCCAGAAGGATAAGGCCCGCCCACACACGCACCGATTGGTCGACCGGTCAGGTCACCGAAGCGTAGGATTGGTCAATCGTCGAGTCACTCGACACTCAACTGTAGGAAGGAACCCGCCGTCCGATTGGTGGACCTTGACGTCACACGGTCGCTAATGAGATACTAATGAGCGGAACGCTGAACGTTTTTGGGATACCGCGGGCGGGATTTTTGTCCGGCCGAAACGTAAATATGCCTATGACCGGTCCGGAATCGCAAGCTTTCTTTTGAGGCAACGCGCGCGTCGGTACGCTCTGTAACTTTCAAACGTATAGAGAACGGACAATCATCGGGACAGACAGAAGAGCCGCTTTATATATATAGATGAATTGGCCTCAACAGCCTTCTGTGGTAGAGAATTCCACAGGTTCAGCACTTTCTGGGTGAAGAAATTCCTCCTCATCTCTGTCCTAAATAGCTTACCCCTTATCCTTAGACTGTAACCCCTGGTTCTGGACTCCCCCGCCATCAGGAACATCCTTCCTGCATCTAGTCTGTCTAGTCCTGTTAGAATTTTATGTTTCAATGAGATCCCCTCTCATTCTTCTAAACTCCAGCGAATATAAACCCAATCGACCCAATCTCTCCTCATACGTCATTCCTGCCATCCCAGGTATCAGTCTGGTGAATCTTCGCTGCACTCCCTCCATGGCAAGAACATCCTTCCTCAGATAAGGCGACTAAAACTGCACACAACACTCAAGATGTGGTCTCACCAAGGCCCTGTACAACTGCAGCAAGACTTCCTTGTTCCTGTACTCGAACCCTCTTGCTACGAAGGCCAACATACCATTTGCTTTCTTAACTGCCTGCTGCACCTACATGCTTACCTTCAGCGACTGGTGCACAAGGACACCCAGGTCTCGTTGCACTTCCCCTTCTCCCAATCTATTGCCGTTCAGATGATAATCTGCCTTCCTGTTTTTGCCACCAAAGTGGATAACCTCGCATTTATCCACATTATACTGCATCTGTCATGCATCTGCCCAATCACCCAACCTGTCCAAATCATACTGGAGTTTTTCGGCACCCTCCTCACAGCACACACGTCCACCCAGCTTTGTGTCGTCTGCAAACTTTTCAATGCGAGGGATTGGGGCACTTTGCAATTTAGGCATTGCTTGCCCAGTAGCAGGAACAATCTAAACCTTTCGCAGATGTTGAAACATAGAAACATAGAAGATAGGAGCAGGAGTAGGCCATTCAGCCCTTCGAGCCTGCTCCGCCATTCAATCAGATCATGGCTGATCATTCAAATTCAGTACCCTGTCCCTGCCTTCTCCCCATATCCCTTGATCCCTTTAGCCTTAAGAAATATATCCAACTCTTTCTTGAATATATTTAATGAATTGGCCTCCACTACCCTCTGTGGTAGAGAATTCCACAGGTTCACCACTCTCTGGGTGAAGAAATTCCTCCTCCTAAATGGCTTACCCGTTATCCTTAGACTGTGACCCCTGGTTCTGGACTCCCCGGCCATCAGAAACATCCTTCCTGCATCTAGTCTGTCCAGGCCTGACAGAATATTATAGGTTTCGATGAGATCCCCTCTCAATCTTCTAAACTCCAGTGAGTATAAGCCCAATCGACACAATCTCCCCTCATACATCATTCCTGCCATCCCAGGTATCAGCCTGGTGAATCTTCGCTGCACTCCTTCCATGGCAAGAACATCCTTCCTCAGGTAAGGCGACCAAACTGCACACAGTACTCAAGGTGCGGTCTCACCAAGGCCCTGTACAACTGTAGCAAGACATCCTTGTTCCTGTACTTGAACCCTCTTGCTACGAAGGCCAACATACCATTTGCCTTCTTAACCGCCTGCTGCACCTGCATGCTTACCTTCAGCGACTGGTGCACAAGAACACCCAGGTCTCTTTGCACTTCCCCTTCTCCCAATCTATTGCCATTCAAATAATAATCTGCCTTCCTGTTTTTGCCACCAAAGTGGATAATCTCACATTTATCCACATTATAGTGCATTTGCCATTTTTCTGCCCAATCACCCAACCTGTCCAAATCGTATTGGAGTTTCACGACATCCTCCTCACAGCTTACCCTCCCGCCCAGCTTTGTGTCATCTGCAAATTTGGAGATATTACATCCAATTCCCTCGTCCAGATCATTAATATATATTGTGAACAGCTGGGGTCCTAGGACCGATCCTTGCGGTACCCCACTAGTCACTGCCTGCCACTCGGAAAACGACCCGTTTATTCCAACCCTTTGCTTTCTGTCCGCCAACCAGTTCTCTATCCAAGTCAATACCTTGCCCCCAACCCCATGTGCCTTAACTTTACACGCTAATCTCTTATGTGGGACCTTATCGAAAGCCTTCTGAAAGTTCAAATACACCACATCCACTGGTTCTCCCTTATCTATTTTACCAGTTACATCCTCAAAAAATTCCAGTAGATTAGTCAAGCATGATTTACCTTTTGTAAATCCATGTTGACTTTGTCCGATCCTGTCACTGTTTTCCAAGTGCTCTGCTATTACATCTTTTATAATAGACTCTAGCATTTTCCCCACTACCGATGTCAGGCTTACCGATCTATAATTCCCTGCTTTCTCTCTACCACCTTTTTTGAATAGTGGGGTTACATTAGCTAGCCTCCAATCCATGGGTACTGTTCCAGATTCCATCGAATGTTGGAAGATGACCAGCAATGCATCTACTATTTCTAGGGCCACTTCCTTAAGTACCCTGGGATGTAGATTATCAGGCCCTGGGGAATTATCGGCCTTCAGTCCCATCAATTTTCCTAACACCATTTCCCTACCAATACTGATTTCTTTCAGTTCCACCCTTTCATCAAACCCTATGTTCCCCGGCTGTGTCCTAACGCCTAGAAATTCATCTCAGGCCATGGTTCAAAAACAGGCGATATCGGATTGACTGCCCGTTATACACAGCAATGGAACTGAATATCAGGCGCTACGTACAACGGGCACCACACAAGTGCCGGGCAATGACTATCTCCAACAAGCGAGAGTCTAACCACTGCCCCTTGATATTACCATTGCCGAATCCCCCACCATCAACATCCTGGGGGTCACCATTGAAGTGAAACTTAACTGGACCAGCCACATAAATACTGTGGCAACAAGAGCAGGTCAGAGACTGGGTATTCTGTGGCAAGTGTCTCACCTCCTGACTCCCCAAAGCCTTTCCACCATCTACAAGGCACAAGTCTGGAGTGTGATGGAATACTCTCCACTTGCCTGGGTGAGTGCAGCTCCAACAACACTCAAGAAGCTCGACACCATCCAGGACAAAGCAGCCCGCTTGATTGGCACCCCATCCACCACCTTAAACATGCACTCCCTCCACCACCGGTGCACCGTGGCTGCAGTGTGTACCATCTACAAGATGCACTGCAGCAGCTCGCCAAGGCTTCTTCGGCAGCACCTCCCAAACCCGCGACCTCTACCAGCTAGAAGGACAAGGGCAGCAGGCGCATGGGGAACACCACCACCTCCAAGTTCCCCTCCAAGTCACACACACCATCCTGACTTGGAAATATATCGACCGATCCTTCATCGTCACTGGGTCAAAATCCTGGAACTCCCTCCCTAACAGCACTGTGGGAGCACCTTCACCACACAGACTGCAGCGGTTCAAGAAGGCGGCTCACCACCACCTTCTCAAGGGGCAACTAGGGATGGGCAATAAACACTGGGCCTTGCCAGCGATGCCCACATCCGAAAAAACACCACCCATTTTACCTAAGTCTCCACTTTTACCCTGTTTTAGTGTTGTTGCAGTATCTGTTCTACCTAGTGTAAGCATTAAGCTCTCCCAGGTGAAACGCTAGATTTGTCTGTATATGTAACTCAAATTCATCTCAATTGGTTCACGTACAATGAACTAACTTGAGGCAAATTAATTTGAGATGGAAATCTGAAATAAAAACAGGAAATGCTGGCAAACGCTCAGCCGGTTAGGCAGCATCTGTGGAGAGAGAAGCAGAGAGGGGGGTTCGATTTTAACACGACTCGCTCAGCAGAGACCTGGCGGGTAGGGCTGTTAAAATCGGCCTGGCTCGTACCTGCCCGAAACCCGCCATGATGGCAACGCCTGCAAATTTTAACCTGTTCTCCTGAGCGGGCGGCAAGGACACGCGCCCAGAACCAACAGGGTCCTTCTTTACGATAGCAAAATACTGCGGATGCTGGAAATCCGAAATAACAACAGAAAATGCTGGAAAATTAGGCACTTTACAGCCTTCCGGACTCAATATCGAGTTCAACAATTTCAGATCATAACCTCGGCCCCCATTACATTTTTATATATTTTTTATCCACACCTTTGTTTTGTGCCCTTCCCCCTTTTTTCTCTCTCCCACATGGCAGCTATCTCTCATTCTGCCAGTGCATTTCACACCTAATCTAGAGCCGTCTTTTGTCTCCACTAGTCCGATCACCATCTCGTCTGGTTTTGAATACCTCTCAATGTCTCTTCACTTCTCTTTTGTTCTTTCATCCCCATTTCCCAGCCCCCAAACTGGCCTTTTAATCGGTTTCATTTCCTGTGTTTTCTCAGTCCTGATGAAGGGTTTTGACCCGAAACGGTGACTGTATTTCTCTCTCCGCGGATGTTGCCTGGCCTGCCGAGTTTTTCCAGCATTTTCTGTTGTTATTAGGGGTCCTTCTTTACATAGGCGCGGTGCGGCCCGATGACATCGTCGAGACTCGACTGTGATTTCAACTCGGGCCTGAGCGGAGAATCCACCTGGAGTTGGGTTTCAATTCGTTGATCTTTCATAAGGACCAATTTGAGATGCAGTTGTTCTGTCAAGGGGATTTGAGTATTTTTATTTATTTTTTAATTTTTTTATTCATTGTTGGGATGTGGGCGTCGCTGGCTAGGCCTGCATTTAGTGCCCATCCCTAATTGTCCTTGAGAAGATGGTGGTGAGCCGCCTTCTTGAACCGCTGCAGTCCGTGTGGTGTAGGTACACCCATCAATGCTGTTAGGAAGGGAGTTCCAGGATTTTGGCCCAGCGTCAGTGAAGGAACGGCGATACAGGTCCAAGTCAGGATGGTGTGTGGCTTGGAGGGGAACTTGGAGCTGGTGTTGTTCCCATGCGTCTGCTGCCCTTGTCCTTCTAAGTGGTAGAGGTCGCGGGTTTGGAAGGTGCTGTTGAAGAAGCCTTGGCGAGTTGCTGCAGTGCATCTTGTAGATGGTACACACTGCAGCCACAGTGCGCCGGTGGTGGAGGGAGTGAGTGTTGAAGGTGGTGGATGGAGTGCCAATCAAGCGGGCTGCTTTATCCTGAATGGTGTCGAGCTTCTTGAGTGTTGTTGGAGCTGCACTCATCCAGGCAAGTGGAGAGTATTCCATCACACTCCTGACTTGTGCCTTGTAGATGGTGGAAAGGCTTTGGGGAGTCAGGAGGTGAGGCACTCGCCGCAGAATTCCCAGCCTCTGGCCTGCTCTTGTAGCCACAGTATTTATATGGCTGGTCCAGTTCAGTTTCAGATCAATGGTAACCCCCAGGATGTTGATAGTGGGGGATTCAGCGATGGTAATGCCATTGAATGTCAAGGGGAGATGGTTAGAGCCTCGCTTGTTGGAGATGGTCATTGCCTGGCACTTGTGTGGTGCGAATGTTACTTGCCACTTGTCAGCCCAAGTCTGAATGTTGTCCAGGTCTTGCTGCATATGGACATGGACTGTGTCAGTATCTGACGAGTCTCGAGTATAAGAGTAAAGACATCTTACTGCAATTATATAGGGCCCTGGTGAGACCACACCTGGAGTATTGTGTACAGTTTTGGTCTCCTTCCCTAAGGAAGGATATACTTGCCATAGAGGGAGTGCAACGAAGGTTCACCAGACTGGTTCCTGGGATGGGGGGATTGTCCTATGAGGAGAGATTGAGTAGACTAGGCCTATATTCTCTAGAGTTTAGAAGAATGAGAGGTGATCTCATTGAAACATACAAAATTCTTACAGGGCTTGACAGGGTAGATGCAGGGAGGATGTTTCCTCTGACTGGGGAGTCTAGAACCAGGGGTCACAGTCTCAGGATAAGGGGTCGGCCATTTAGGACTGAGATGAGGAGGAATTTCTTCACTCAGAGGGTGGTGAATCTTTGGAATTCTCTACCCCAGAGGGCTGTGGAGGCTCAGTCGTTGAGTAAATTCAAGACAGAGATCGATAGATTTTTTAATATTAAGGGAATCAAGGGATATGGAGATCGGGCGGAAAAGTGGAGTTGAGGTAGAAGATCAGCCGTGATCTTATTGAATGGCGGAGCAGGCTCGAGGGGCCGAATGGCCTCCTCCTGCTCCTATTTCTTACGTTCTTATGTTCTGTCGCTGAACACAATGTCCATTTTGCCTGAAGTCGGTCTCATGAGCAACGATATCACGTAGTACTAACCAATTCATCCGCTGTTGCCTGGGGGAGCAATTTTGGCCAGAACACTAGGGGAGCTCCTTCGTCTTCTTTGGAAAGTGTTGTGGGCTCACGGGTTTAAATGCAGACTCTCTCTGTCTACTCTGCCCCAACAATATTGCTAAACAACAACAACAACAACTGGTATTTATAGAGTGCCTTTAACATATTCAAACGTCCCAAGGCGCTTCACAGGAGCGATTATCAAACAAAATTTGACACCGAGCCACATAAGGAGATATTAGGACAGGTGACCAAAAGCTTGGTCAAAGAGGTCAGTTTTAAGGAGCGTCTTAAAGGAGGAGAGAGAGGCGGAGAGGTTTAGGGAGGGAATTCCAGAGCTCAGGGCCCAGGCAGCTGAAGGCACGGCCGCCAATGGTGGAGCGATTAAAATCGGGGGATGCTCAAGAGGCCAGAATTGGAGGAGGGCAGAGATCTCGGGGGGTTGTAGGGGCCGGAGGAGGTTACAGAGTTAGGGGGGGGCTGCGAGGGCCATGGAGGGATTTGGAAACAAGGATGACAATTTTGAAATCGAGGCGTTGCTTAACCGGGAGCCAATGTAGGTCAGCGAGCACAGGGGGTGATGGGTGAACGGGACTTGGTGCGAGTTAGGACACGGGGCAGTGAGCACAGGGGGTGATGAGTGAACGGGACTCGGTGCGAGTTAGGACACAGGGCAGTGAGCACAGGGGGTGATGGGTGAACGGGACTGGGTGTGAGTTAGGACACGGGGGCAGTGAGCACAGGGGGTGATGGGTGAACGGGGCTGGGTGTGAGTTAGGACACGGGGCAGTGAGCACAGGAGGTGATGGGTGAACGGGACTCGGTGCGAGTTAGGACACGGGGCAGCGAGCACAGGGGGTGATGGGTGAACGGGACTCGGTGCGAGTTAGGACACGGGGCAGTGAGCACAGGGGGTGATGGGTGAACGGGACTCGGTGCGAGTTAGGACACGGGGCAGCGAGCACAGGGGGTGATGGGTGAACGGGACTGGGTGTGAGTTAGGACATGGGGCAGTGAGCACAGGGGGTGATGGGTGAACGGGACTGGGTGTGAGTTAGGACACGGGGGCAGCAGAGTTTTGGATGAGCTCAAGTTTACGGAGGGTGGGAATGTGGGAGGCCGGACAGGAGTGTATTGGAAGAGTCAAGTCTAGAGTTAACAAAGGCATGGATGAGGGTTTCAGCAGCGGATGCTCAGCCCCAATCTCAGAAGAGCACTCCCCCTACAGGGCAAAATGTTTTCTCTCTTGAAGGTGAGCAGCGGAGTCAGGAGCACAGCTAAATATTTTGTTAATCAATTGCTGGGGGTTCAGCAGTTTCCCCTCAGGAGATAAGATTCACGAGAGGGCATTTTCCTGGAAGGAAATTAAAGGGGTTGGGGTGGGGGTCCGAGATTATAAATTGGGGTAGGTTTGCACCTCTGGGTTGACCGCCCAACGAGCCAGCAGGGACACCCAACTATTTTGAGGCTCAGACCACATTAGCGTAGCCCCGGTGACCTTCATGTCTCGAACGGGTGACCAGTGGAGGAACTCCAAGCCACACGCGGCAGGCAGGCATGTTCTTTTTTTTTCTTATTCGCTTGTGGGATGTGGGCATCGCTAGCGTTTATTGCCCATCCCTACTTGCCCTCAAGATGAAGCCACGTTCTATGAACCGCTGCAGTCCACACAGTGCTGTTATACTTCTTTGTTGTGGCTGAGTGGCTTGCTAGGCTGTTGTGTATGTACCTTTAAGAGAGAACTGCTTTTATACTGTAGTACCGGCAGTGACCACACCTGTATATAAAGCCGTAGCAGGCTTCTGTACTTTCAGTTCCAGCATACCCTCTGTTCAGTAAACACCTGTTATTACCGTTCTCCTGCAGTCCGTGTGTTATTGATACGCGGACACTACATAGGCCATTTCAGAGGGCAACCACATTGCTGTGGGTCAGGAGTCACAAATCGGCCAGACCGGGTAAGGACAGCAGATTTCCTTCCCAAAAGGACATTAGTGAACCAGATGGGTTTTTACAACAATCCGGTCGTTTCATGGTTTTTATTCCTGATTTAGTTAATTAACTGAGTTTAAATTCCCCAGCTGCCCTGGTGGGATTTTGAACTCGTGTCTCTGGATTGCTAGTCCAGTAATATAACCACGATGCTACCATACCCCTACCCTCCACAGCTCTTAAAGATGTTGGGAAATAGGCTGGAATGTGACCGAGTCCTTTTCTAGGGTCATTAGGCCATTCAGGCTTGAGGTGAAATTTTCTAGTTCAGGGCGAGAGCAGGAAACGGCACCGATACAGTCGTCGATGTACCGGAAAAAGAGGTGAGGGAGGGGACCTGAGTAGGACTGGAACAAAGAATGTGGTGGTGAGCCGCCTTCTTGAGCCGCTGCAGTCCGTGTGGTGAAGGTGCTCCCACAGTGCTGTTAGGGAGGGAGTTCCAGGATTTTGACCCAGCGACGATGAAGGAACGGCCGATATATTTCCAAGTCAGGATGGTGTGTGTGACTTGGAGGGGAACTTGGAGGTGGTGGTGTCCCCATGCGCCTGCTGCCCTTGTCCTTCTAGGCAGTAGAGGTTGCGGGTTTGGGAGGTGCTGCTGAAGAAGCCTTGGCGAGTTGCTGCAGTGCATCTTGTAGATGGTACACACTGCAGCCACGGTGCGCCGGTGGTGGAGGGAGTGAATGTTTAAGGTGGTGGATGGGGTGCCGATCAAGCGGGCTGCTTTGTCCTGGATGGTGTCGAGCTTCCTGAGTGTTGTTGGAGCTGCACTCATCCAGGCAAGTGGAGAGTCTTCCATCACACTCCTGACTTGTGCCTTGTAGATGATGGAGAGGCTTTTGGGAGTCAGGAGGTGCCTGGAAGGGGTTGGGAGAACCGATGGCAGAGGGGGAGCGAGACCAGGGAGCCAGTGGGCCTCAGTATTCCCGTGAAATCCGGAGAAGCTCTCCCGCAAAAATGAAATCGGAATGAGATTTAGGGAAATCACTGACCGAGAGAAAATGTCCAGCGCACGTGTCGGCCTCCGCTGCGAGTCTAGGGCAGGGGAGGCCAGCACCTTCACTGTCGGGCCAGCTGGACCAGTCCTCCATCTCCTGGGCCCACAGTGAAAAGTGGAAAAAATCTTAACCGTTCAGGGTCTCCGGGTTTTCCTATTCTCTTCTGATCCGCTTCAGCCGCCGGAGTTAAAATTGCAGTCGTGGCCCGGTTGACATCGTCGGAAGCCCTGAACTGCGGACGTGAAGATTAGGACCCCACCGGCTTCAGGCCAGGCCGGTAAGAGCAGGTTATAATTAGGGAATCGGAGGCTACCTCACTGCCCGCCTGCCCAGGCCGTTCGAAAGGAAGGCTCGCGCTTCTACAGCACCTTCCTCGACCTCAGGACGTCTCTAGTCGTTTTACAGCCACTGAAGTACTTTTTGAAGTGTGGTCACTGTTGTAATGTAGGAAACGCGGCAGCCAATTTGCGCACAGCAAGCTCCCACAAACAGCAATGTGATAATTACCACATCATCTGTTTTTTTTCCCCAGTGATATTAGCCCCAGGACACCGGGGAGAACTCTCCTGTTCTTCTGCCAATAGTGGTCTTAGGATCTTTTACGTCCACCTGAGAGGGCAGACAGGGCCTCGATTTAACGTCTCATCCGAAAGATGGCACCTCTGACAGTGCAGCACTCCCTCAGTAGTACACCTCCGACAGTGCGGCACTCCCTCAGTACTGCCCCTCTGACAGTGCGGCGCTTCATCAGTACTGCCCCTCCGACAGTGCGGCGCTCCCTCAGTACTGCCCCTCCAACAGTGCGACGCTCCCTCAGTACTGCCCCTCCGACAGTGCGGCGTTCCCTCAGTACTGCCCGTCCGACAATGCGGCGCTCCCTCAGTACTGCCCCTCCGATAGTGCGGCGCTCCCTCAGTACTGCCCCTCCGACAGTGCAGCGCTCCCTATGTACTGCCCCTCCGACAGTGCGGCGCTCCCTCAGTACTGCCCCTCCGACAGTGCGCCGCTCCCTCAGTACTGCCCCTCCGACAGTGCGGCACTCCCTCAGTACTGCCCCTCCGACAGCGCGGCACTCCCTCAGCACTGCCCCTTCGACAGTGAGGCGCTCCCTCAGTACTGCCCCTCCGACAGTGCGGCGCTCCCTCAGTACAGCCCCTCCGACAGTGCGGCGCTCCCTCAGCACTGCCCCTTCGACAGTGAGGCGCTCCCTCAGTACAGCCCCTCCGACAGTGCGGCGCTCCCTCAGTACTGCCCCTCCGACAGTGCGCCGCTCCCTCAGTACTGCCCCTCCGGCAGTGCGGCGCTCCCTCAGTACAGCCCCTCCGACGGTGCGGCGCCCCCTCAGTACTGCCCCTCCGACAGTGCGCCGCTCCGTCAGTACTGCCCCTCCGACAGTGCGGCGCTCCCTCAGTACTGCCCGTCCGACAGTGCGCCGCTCCCTCAGTACTGCCCCTCCGACAGTGCGGCGCTCCCTCAGTACTGCCCGTCCGACAGTGCGCCGCTCCCTCAGTACTGCCCCTCCGACAGTGCGGCGCTCCCTCAGTGCTGCCCCTCCGACAGTGCGGTGCTCCCTCAGTACTGCCCTTCCGATAGTGCGCCGCTCCCTCAGTACTGCCCCTCCGACAGTACGGCACTCCCTCAGCACTGCACTGGAGTGTCAGCCTAGATTTTTGCGCTCAGGCGAGAGAGTGACCCACTGAGCCACGGCTAATGTGACCAATCATAATATTACTCAGGCTATTTGGAGTGAGAGGTTTGATGCACCTTAGTGCAACAGAATTGCAGGAACTCCAGACAGTGCAGGTTTAAGCAATGATCTGTCTCCTCTAGGGATCTGGATTAATTAGAAACACAGATAAATCAATCCGTTCCCCACGGTTATTATATCCTGGCTTTGAAGTAAACCCATGGTCAATGGTAATTTAGATTTTGCAAGAAAAGACTAAATATCAAACAGAGATGTTGTTTTATTAATGTTGCACAGGGAAGTGATCCAAGAGTTGGGACAAATGGTAGCATTAATATCAAATGCCAGACAATTGTCTATATTGGCATAAAGGCTGGCATGAGTAGAATGCATGTATCTCCATTTTGTGCTCCTTAATTTTTTTTTCACCGATACATTAGCAAAATATTAAACAGTCAGAACAACGAGACAGGACTGCTGCAGTCCAGGACACAACTGGCCTACGTTCAATCTCATCTGTAGACAGGAACAGGCCAGAGGCTGGGTGTTCTGCAGCGAGTGTCTCACCTCCTGACTCCCCAAAGCCTTTCCACCATCTACAAGGCACAAGTCAGGAGTGTGATGGAATACTCTCCACTTGCCTGGATGAGTGCAGCTCCCAACAACGCTCAAGAAGCTCGACACCATCCGGGACAAAGCAGCCCGCTTGATTGGCACCCCGTCCACCGCCTTAAACATTCACTCCCTCCACCACTGGCGCACCGTGGCTGCAGTGTGTACCATCTACAAGATGCACTGCAGCAACTCGCCAAGGCTTCTTCGGCAGCACTTCCCAAACCACCTCGAAGGACAAGGGCAGCAGGCGCATGGGGAACACCACCACCTCCAAGTTTCCCTCCAAGTCACACACACCATCCTGACTTGGAAATATATCGGCCGATCCTTCATCATCGCTGGGTCAAAATCTTGGAACTCCCTCCCTAACAGCAACTGTGGGAGCACCTTCACCACACGGACTGCAGCGGTTCAAGAAGGGGGCTCACCACCACCTTCCCAAGGGGCAACTAGGGATGGGCAATAAATGCCCACATCCCATCAACGAATAAAAAAGACGAACAGAACATGAGCTGATCCTCAACACGTCTCCCATCCCATCAATAGCACTCCTTCCACTTCGCTACCGCACATCCAGGGAGCTAATGTACCAGCAAGTTAGCACGGCTGGTTTCATGGGCAAGACAACCAAGGGCTGATGGCCCCTTCAACGGAGACACTGTCGTTTCAGCAGATGGATGAAGATGCACATTAGGAAAGTTGCACGAAGCTCGACGTCTCGGCGCCATGACGGCCGGTGGGATCGAGCCGCCCTCTCGACACCCGTCCAAGCCCCGAATCATGTTGGTGGCCAGGCCTTATCAGCGGACAGCTCACGCGTTCCCAGTGATGATGGGCAGCTAACACAATTAGGGCGGGGGTAGGGGGGTGCGGTGGCTGCAGCCAGGCTAGCTGGCGTTCCTGGCCGGCCGACAAAAGGCCGAACGCACCTCTTAAAGCGGGGCGGCGTCCAACTTTGCGTGGGCCGGGAGGTTCGTGAAGCGCGGCATCCCGCAGGCCAGAGCAGCTTGATCCTCTTGGCACAGCAGTGGAGGGGCTTCGTCGGGGAGGCGGGGGCACGCAGGCAGCTCCTGATGGTCTAGGAGGATGCCCAAGCTCAAGCCTGGTGGGTCGTGGCGGGCAACGTCAACACTCGTGGTTTTCGGCCCCCGAACACGGCTCCAGTGTCCAGCCGCGCGCTTCACTGACCTGGCCAGGATGAAAATGATCTCTTCCTGTCTCTTTCTCTGCCTTAGACCTGACCCATCACCCCGCCACACCCCTAGCCCTCCAAGCGCTACCCTCCCCCGCCCCGCGTGCTTCTTCACCAATCGCAAGGGGACAATGCGCCAACTGTTCCTTCTCTTTCCTGTTGCCGCTGCCCTACAGGGGCAAACAGCATTCCGCTTTCACCTAGCAACTGCAGAGCATTTCACCCTGGAGCCAGTCTACATAGTCTTACATCGTATTTACAGCCATTCGGCCCAACAGGTCCGTGCCGGTGTTTCTGCTCCACACGAGCCTCCTCCCCACCCCTCTCCATCTCACCCCATCAACATATCCTTCTATTCCTTCTCCCTCGTGTGTTTATCCAGCTTCCCCTTAAATGTATCTCTGCTATTCGCCTCAACCACTCCCTGTGGTAGCGAGTTCCACATTCTCACCACTCTCTGGGTAAAGAAAGTTTCTCCTGAATTCCCGATTGGATTTATTAGTGACTGTCTTATATTGATGGCCCCTAGTTCTGGTCTCCCCCACAAGTGGAAACATCTTCTCCAGGTCTACCCTATCGAACCCCTTCATAATCTTAAAGACCTCGATCAGGTCTCCACTCAGTCTTCCCTTTTCAAGAGAAAAGAGCCCCGGCCTGTTCACTCGTTCCTGATGGGTAGAACCTCTCAGTTCTGGGATCATCCTCGTAAATCGTTTTTGCCCCTTCTCCAGTGCCTCAATGTCCATTTTATATCCTGGAGACCAGAGCTGATCACAGTGCTCCAAGTGTGGTCTGACCAAGGTTCGATACAAGTTTAACAGAACTTCAGTGCTTTTCAATTCTATCGCTCTAGAAATGAACCCCAGTGCTTTGCTTGCCTTTTGGAGTTTAGAAGAATGAGAGGGGATCTTGTAGAAACATATAAGATTCTGAGGGAGGTTAACAGGGTCGATGCAGAGAGGATGTTTCCCCTCGTGGGGGAATCTAGAACTAGGGGGCATAATTTCAGAATAAGGGCGCACTCATTTAAATCGGAAATGAGGAGGAATTTATTCTCTCAGAGGGCCGTGAATCTGTGGAATTCTCTTTCCCAGAGAGCTGTGGAGGCTGGATCATTGAGTATATTTAAGGTGGCGATAGACAGATTTTTGAACGATAAGGGAGTCAAGGGTTATGGGGAGCGGGCAGGGAAGTGGAGCTGAGGCCAAGATCAGATCATCCATAGAGTCATAGGCCCCGATTTTCTCCCAGCCGTCGGGCGGGTTTTCAGGCGGGCGGGGGCTGAAAATCGCAGAAATAGGGGGTCGCGACCCCCCCCCCCCGCCTGATTCCCCGCCCCGTCCGACTTTCAGACCGCCGTTTCTCTCTGACCCGAATCAGTCCCGCCCGCCGCTGGCGGGACTGGCCGTCGGGACCCTAATCAGCAATTATTGGCATGTTTAATGCCATTTTAAGGGGCCCTTGCTATTTTCAAGGGTTTCCCACGCTAAACACGCCTGCGGGGAACCCCGCTGATGAAACCTGGCGTGAAGCATCCCGGCTTGCTTGCTCTCAGCTGCAGGTCATTCGGGAAAGCTGAGATTTAATCGGAGAGCATTTGTATGTTGAAGGACCTTGTTGTTGCAGGCTTGGGGCTACTTGTTCAAGGCTTAGGCACAGCTGTGGAAGGTTGGAGCCTCACACACTTCTCCAATGTGAGCTCCTGGGAAGCCCCTCTCGCCACCCTCACTCAGCGCTTCCTCAGCGGAGGCATCTACCAGAAGCATGGGACGCCTTTTCTTCCTTCCCTTCTTGCCATTAGAGGATCTCCAGCAGCAGAGGCGGCAGCAGCAGAACCAGGAACAGCAGGATCAGCAACAGGAGCACCAGGCTGCTGCTCACTCACCTGAAGCTGCACAGGCCAGAAGGGACCAGCACTTGGAAGTGGCTTGAGAGCACCTTGCTGCGCATTAGGGGGCCATGGGGACCCGTATCTGCACTGGCAGTCCTACTCAGAAGGACTTCCATGAAGGTCTGGTTTCTCTGATCAATAGATGACCAACGCTCCTCAAGAGATGTCATTCTCTTATGAGCACTCACCATGTTTTCCATACCCTGGCGACTTATCTCCTCCATGGAGGTTGCCAACCTTTCCATGGTGATGCGTTCATGCGCCAATGACTCCACAAAGGCTCTGCTCATGGTCGCTATGGACTCCTCCATTCGCTCCACACTCGCAGCGACCCTGGAGACAAAACCTGCCAGAGACTCCTGCATCTTTGCATGGAGATCCATCACCTCTTCTCTTGCGGATGGACCCAGAGGCAGAGGCTCAACATGCAGCACAGCTGAGCTGGCAGAGTCCTGCGCCTTCCGACGAGGACTCTCCACTGCTGTCCCTGTCTCCAGAATCTGCTGAGGCTCACTTGTGAGCTGTGAAACACCAGGTGACAACACTACTCTATGTCCCGAAGGTCCCCCCGAGGTGTGAGTGTCTGCGCTGGTGCTGGATGCGCTTACTTCTGCTGACGCTGCGCCCTCAGAGGTTGGAGCTTCCTCTGAGGAGTCTGGCTGCACAGCCTCTTCCTCCTCCACAGTGGGGACGGGGGCTCTGGATGGTCCTGTGGGGGAGTAGAGGAAAGAGTTAGAGATGTGATGCCAAGGTTACATGCACCTTGGAGTTTGCAGATGTTCATAAGTCCAAATGATGTAGCTTCAGAATCATAACAGCGACTCATGCTATGTCAATGAGAGAGATGGCAAACTATTCTGTCACCAGCTTGCGGGACTGCCCCGTCTCTCCTTCCCCAACTCCCGCGGCCACATCAGCCCCAACAATTTCCAGCAATCCTTCCTCCCAGGGGGTCAGGTGGGCTACTGAGGGTGGGCCTCCTCCAGTCCTGGCTCGCTCTCTGTTGTTGTGAGTTCTCTTTTCCTGCAATGAGGGAGACAAGTGGAGTTTGAGTGAGAAGGAAGGAGTGAGTGCGGAGATTGCATAGCATAGATACTTAGAGGGTGTAATGATATCAGCAAATAGAGATGGTATTTGCCTGTTTGATTATGATGCCTTACCAGCTTGTTTGTATGTATTGATTGCTTGTGCCTGACCAGCAGAGGGCATGTGACCGAGACAAGCAAGGCAGTTTAGTTTAGTTTCAGTTTCGTTCTAGATGCATCACGAGCATGGTGTCTCCTGAATGCTGTATAAAGAGTTGAACAGACTTTAGATTAAAAGACATTCTATTTCATAAGTGTCTCGTCATTGAACCCACAAAGAAATCAATACAGAGCGAGACACAGATGGTGTGAGGTTGCAAGACCAAGGGCCCTCCCTGTGTGTTGTCAGCTGTGTTCAAAGCATCAGAGTGAGAGGGAGTGTGAGGGCTGCATGGTGGAATAGTTATGTGAATGTGAGCATAGAGAGAGAGGGAATGGGTAAGGGTGCATGGATGTGACTGTGAAGTGGGATGTGGAGGACGAGAGTGCTAAAGCTGAGTGCTGGTGGGGAAAGGCAATGGGGATCAGGCTGAGGGTGTTGGAAACTTCATTCTTACTTTTCCTGTATGGTGAAGGTCATGGAATCGTTTCCGACACTGCATCCAGGTTCTTCTGGTGACTCCCAGCGAGTTGACATCTGCTGACACCTGCATCCATGCAGCCTTGGTCTCAGTGGGAGGCCTCTTCCTGCCTGACCTAGGGAAGAGGACCTCCCTGTGGGCCCTAACCCCATCCAATAATGCCTGCAGTGAAGCCTCGTCGAATTTGGAGGCAGCTCGGGGTCTGGCACTGGCCACAGCTGCTGCAGGCTCCTCTGCCATCCTGTATGGTTCGTTTGGAAGCCTGCAGGGGAAGCAATGCTTGCTGTGGACCTTGAAAGCACCACGAATGATGACATCATACTGTGGGGCTTTCTGACTGGAAATGGACAATTAGCAAGGCTGTCCACACGCTGGAACATAATTGGCCACTTGAGGGAAAATTGCGTGCAGCTGGCTGACCCATTTTTTTTCGGGTCGGAACCCGACATTCGGGGAACCCGAAAATTTCCCGCACAATCCAGAAAATCGGGCCCATAGAGTCATAGAGCCATAGAGTTATACAGCACAGAAAGAGGCCCTTCGGCCCATCGTGTCCGCACCGGCCATCAAGCCCTGTCTATTCTAATCCCATTTTCCAGCACTTGGTCCGTAGCCTTGTATGCTATGGCGTTTCAAGTGCTCACCTAAATGCTTCTTGAATGTTGTGAGGGTTCCTGCCTCTACCACCCTTTTCAGGCAGTGAGTTCCAGATTCCAACCACCCGCTGGGTGAAAAAGTATTTCCTCAAATCCCCTCTAAACCTCCTGCCCCTTACCTTGAAACTATGCCCCCTGGTTATTGACCCCTCTACGAAGGGGAAAAGTTCCTTTCTATCTACCCTATCTATGCCCCTCATAATTTTGTACACCTCAATCAGATCCCCCCTCAGCCTTCTCTGCTCTAAGAAAAACAACCTCAGCCTGTCCAGTCTCTCTTCATAGCTGAAGCGCTCCAGCCCAGGTAACATCCTGGTGAATCTCCTCTGCACCCTCTCCAATGCAATCACATCCCTCCTATAGTGTGGCGACCTGAACTGCACACAGTAGTCCAGCTGTGGCCTAACTAGCGTTTTGTACTTATTGAATGGTGGAGCAGGCTTGAGGGGCCAAATGACCTACTCCTGCCCCTTTGTTTTATGTTCTTATGTTATGTTGGGGGTAAGGTACTGACTTGGATAGAGAACTGGCTGGCAGACAGGAAGCAAAGAGTTGGAATAAATGGGTCTTTTTCCGAGTGGCCGGCAGTGACAGGGATCGGTGTTAGGACCCCAGCTATTCACAATATATATTAATGATCTAGACGAGGGAACTAGATGTAATATCTCCAAGTTTGCAGATGACACAAAGCTGGGTGGGCGTGTGTGCTGTGAGGAGGATGCCGAGAAACTTCAGTATGATTTGGACAGGTTGGGTGATTGGGCAGATGCAATATAATGTGGATAAATGCGAGGTTATCCACTTTGGTGGCAAAAACAGGAAGGCAGATTATTATCTGAACAGCAATACAGGAAACTCTTTCGTATCCGGACCGACGGGACCGGGATGTTGCCGGTTGATTAAAAATTCTGGATAACGGAGAGGTATATCTACCGAGGCTATTTTTAACAAACAAAAATTTTAAAAATCAAGAAATGTGCAGTATAATTGGGTACTCACTGACATAATGTTGTGTTAAATGGATGGTGGAAGATGCTTGATTACGTACAGTAATGCTAGTTGAGGGTAATCCATAACTCTTTAATTACTTAACAGTAAAACAAAACTTATAAACGACTGTATACTGTAGTAAATAAAACAAAAAAGGTGACTCAACCATGGCTAACAAGGGAAATTAGGGATAGCATAAGGTCCAAGGAGAGGACATACAAATTGGCCAGAAAAAGCAATAATCCTGAGGATTGGGAGCAGTTTAGGATTCAACAAAGGAGGACAAAGGGATTAATTAAGAAAGGGAAAATAGAATATGAGAGTAAGCTTGCAGGGAACATAAAAACTGACTGTAAAAGCTTTTATAGATATGTGAAGAGAAAAAGATTGGTGAAGTCAAGCATAGGTCCCTTGCAGTCAGAATCGGGGGAATTTATAATGGGGAACAAAGAAATGGCAGACCAACTAAATACATATTTTGGTTCTGTCTTCACAAAGGAGGACACAAATAACCTCCCAGAAATGCCAGGTAACATAGGGTCTGATGAAAGGGTGGAACTGAAAGAAATCAGTATTGGTAGGGAAATGGTGTTAGGAAAATTGATGGGACTGAAGGCCGATAAATCCCCAGGGCCTGATAATCTACATCCCAGGGTACTTAAGGAAGTGGCCCTAGAAATAGTAGATGCATTGCTGGTCATCTTCCAGAACTCGATAGATTCTGGAACAATACCCATGGATTGGAGGGTAGCTAATGTTACCCCACTATTCAAAAAAGGTGGCAGAGAAAAAGCAGGGAATTATAGACCGGTAAGCCTGACATCGGTAGTGGGGAAAATGCTAGAGTCTATTATAAAAGATGTAATAGCAGAGCACTTGGAAAGCAGTGACAAGATCGAACAAAGTCAACATGGATTTACAAAAGGTAAATCATGCTTGACTAATCTACTGGGATTTTTTGAGGATGTAACTGGTAAAATAGATAAGGGAGAACCAGTGGATGTGGTGTATTTGGATTTTCAGAAGGCTTTCGATAAGGTCCCGCATAAGAGATTAGTGTGCAAAATTAAGGCACACGGGGTTGGGGGCAAGGTATTGACTTGGATAGAGAACTGGTTGGCGGACAGAAAGCAAAGAGTTGGAATAAACGGGTCGTTTTCCGAGTGGCAGGCAGTGACTAGTGGGGTACCGCAAGGATCGGTCCTAGGACCCCAGCTGTTCACAATATATATTAATGATCTGGACGAGGGAATTGGATGTAATATCTCCAAATTTGCAGACGACACAAAGCTGGGTGGGAAGGTATGCTGTGAGGAGGAGGTCATGAAACTCCAGTACGATTTGGACAGGTTAGGTGATTGGGCAGAAACATGGCAAATGCACTATAATGTGGATAAATGTGAGGTTATCCACTTTGGTGGCAAAAACAGGAAGGCAGATTATTATTTGAATGGCAATAGATTGGGAGAAGGGGAAGTGCAAAGAGACCTGGGTGTTCTTGTGCACCAGTCGCTGAAGGTAAGCATGCAGGCGCAGCAGGCGGTTAAGAAGGCAAATGGCATGTTGGCCTTCGTAGCAAGAGGGTTCGAGTACAGGAACAAGGATGTCTTGCTGCAGTTGTACAGGGCCTTGGTGAGACCGCACCTTGAGTATTGTGTGCAGTTTTGGTCGCCTTATCTGAGGAAGGACGTTCTTGCCATGGAAGGAGTGCAGCGAAGATTCACCAGGCTGATACCTGGGATGGCACGAATGACGTATGAGGAGAGATTGGGTTGATTAGGCTTATATTCGCTGGAGTTTAGAAGAATGAGAGGGGATCTCATTGAAACTTATAAAATTCTAACAGGACTAGACAGACTAGATGCAGGAAGGATGTTCCCGATGGCGGGAGAGTCCAGAACCAGGGGGTCACAGCCTAAAGATAAGGGGTAAGCCAATTAGGACAGAGGTGAGGAGGAATTTCTTCACCCAGAGAGTGGTGAACCTGTGGAATTCTCTACCACAGAAGGCAGTTGAAGCCAATTCATTAAATGTATTCAAGAAGGAGTTAGATATTATTTCTTAAGGCTAAAGGGATCAAGGGATATGGGGAGAAAGCAGGGGCAGGGTACTGAATTTGGATGATCAGCCATGGTCTCATTAAATGGCGGAGCAGGCTTGAGGGGCCGAATGGCCTACTCCTGCTCCTATCTTCTATGTTTCTATGCTTCTACGTTCTATGCATTGCTGTCTAAAATTCAGTTGGGTTCGATGAAATCTGGTAGTATAATGGCCAAAAGAACACTCTTTCTATGTATATATTTATGTCATATTACAGGCACAACCGTATCTTTATTCCTCCATTTTCTTTATTGACATGCCCATCGACCTGCCACTTGCACTGCATTACTTTCTGTTTTTTGCTCGTGGCTGCCAGTCGGCATTTAATTGCTATTTCTCTCTCGGCTTGTTTTTGAAAAAAACGAATGTCTTCCTTTCCTTGCGATATCCTGCATCCCACAGGAGTTGCTCCTCGCCCAAACTTGTACTCCCAAGGGGTCACCTTCCAGCAGCATCTTACAAGTGCAGGGAGATCTGACGAGAGGGCGGCCGCCTGAAACGGTGACTCTGTTTCTCTCTCCGCAGAGGCTGCCCGAGTGTTGCCAGCAATTTTTGTTCTTTTATTTCAGGGCGTCCCAAAGCGTTTGCAGCTAATGAAGTACTTTATGAAGTGTGGTCACTGTTGTAATGTGGGAAACGCGGCAGCCAATTAGCGCACAGGAAGCTCCCGCAAACAGCAATGTGATAATGACCACATGATCTGTTTCTTTTCCAGTGACATTGGTCCCAGGACACCGGGGAGAGCTCCCCCTGCTCTTCTTCCAATAGTAGTCTTGGGATCTTTTACGTCCAACTGAGGGGGCAGACGGGGCCTCGGTTTAACGTCTCACCTACGACAGTGCAGCGCTCCCTCAGTACTGCCCCTCCGACAGTGCGGCGCTCCCTCACTATTGCCCCTCCTACAGTGCGGCACTCCCTTAGTACTGTCCCTCCGACAGTGCGGCGCTCCCTCAGTACTGCCCCTCCGACAGTGCGGCACTCCCTCAGTACTGCCCCTCCGACAGTGCGGCGCTCCCTCAGTACTGCCCCTCCAACAGTGCAGCGCTCCCTCAGTACTGCCCCTCCGACAGTGCGGCGCTCCCTCACTACTGCCCCTCCTACAGTGCGGCACTCCCTTAGTACTGCCCCTCCGACAGTGCGGCGCTCCCTCAGTACTGCCCCTCCGACAGTGCGGCACTCCCTCAGTACTGCCCCTCCGACAGTGCGGCGCTCCCTCACTACTGCCCCTCTGACAGTGCGGCGCTCCCTCAGTACTGCCCCTCCAACAGTGCAGCGCTCCCTCAGTACTGCCCCACCAACAGTGCGGCGCTCCCTCACTATTGCCCCTCCTACAGTGCGGCACTCCCTTAGTACTGCCCCTCCGACAGTGCGGCGCTCTCTCAGTACTGCCCCTCCGACAGTGCGGCGCTCCCTCACTCCTGCCCCTCCTACAGTGCGGCGCTCCCTTAGTACTGCCCCTCCGACAGTGCGGCGCTCCCTCAGTACTGCCCCTCCGAAAGTGCGTCGCCCCCTCAGTACTGCCCCTCTGACAGTGCGGCACTCCCTCAGTACCGCCCCTCCGACAGTGCGGCGCTCCCTCAGTACCGCCCCTCCGACAGTGCAGCGCTCCCTCAGTACCGCCCCTCCGACAGTGCGGCACTCCCTCAGTACCGCCCCTCCGACAGTGCGGCACTCCCTCAGTACTGCCCCTCCGACAGTGCGGCGCTCCCTCACTACTGCCCCTCCTACAGTGCGGCACTCCCTTAGTACTGCCCCTCTGACAGTGCGGCACTCCCTCAATACTGCCCCTCCGACAGTGCGGCGCTCCCTCAGTACTGCACCTCCAACAGTGCGGCGCTCCCTTAGTACTGCCCCTCCGACAGTGCGGCGCTCCCTCAGTACTGCCCCTCCGAAAGTGCGTCGCCCCCTCAATACTGCCCCTCCGACAGTGCGGCACTCCCTCAGTACTGCCCCTCCGACAGTGCGGCTCTCCCTCAGTACTGCACCTCCGACAGTGCGGCACTCCCTCAGTACTGCCCCTCCGACAGTGCGGCGCTCCCTCAGTACTGCCCCTCCGACAGTGCGACGCTCCCTCAGTACTGCCCCTCTGACAGTGCGGCACTCCCTCAGTACCGCCCCTCCGACAGTGCGGCGCTCCCTCAGTACCGCCCCTCCGACAGTGCGGCGCTCCCTCAGTACCGCCCCTCCGACAGTGCGGCACTCCCTCAGTACCGCCCCTCCGACAGTGCGGCGCTCCCTCAGTACTGCCCCTCCGACAGTGCGGAGCTCCCTCAGTACTGCCCCTCCAACAGTGCGGCGCTCCCTCAGTACTGCCCCTCCGACAGTGCGGCGCTCCCTCAGTACTGCCCCTCCGACAGTGCGGCACTCCCTCAGTACTGTCCCTCCGACAGTGCGGCACTCCCTCAGTACTGCCCCTCCGACAGTGCGGCGCTCCCTCAGTACTGCCCCTCCGACAGTGCGGCGCTCCCTCAGTACCGCCCCTCCGACAGTGCGGCGCTCCCTCAGGACTGCCCCTCCGACAGTGCGGCGCTCCCTCAGGACTGCCCCTCCGACAGTGCGCCACCCCCTCAGTACTGCCCCTCTGACAGTGCGGCACTCCCTCAGTACCTCCCCTCCGACAGTGCGGTGCTCCCTCAGTACTGCTCCTCCGACAGTGCGGCGCTTCCTCAGTACTGCCCCTCCGACAGTGCACCGCCCCCTCAGTACTGCCCCTCCGACAGTGCGGCACTCCCTCAGTACCGCCCCTCCGACAGTGCGGCGCTCCCTCAGTACTGCCCCTCCGACAGTGCGGCACTCCCTCAGTACTGCCCCTCCGACAGTGCGGCACTCCCTCAGTACCGCCCCTCCGACAGTGCGGCGCTCCCTCAGTACTGCCCCTCCGACAGTGCGGCGCTCCCTCAGTACTGCCCCTCTGACAGTGCGGTGCTCCCTCAGTACTGCCCCTCCGACAGTGCGGCACTCCCTCAGTACTGCCCCTCCGACAGTGCGGCACTCCCTCAGTACCGCCCCTCCGACAGTGCGGCGCTCCCTCAGTACCGCCCCTCTGACAGTGCGGCGCTCCCTCAGTACCGCCCCTCCGACAGTGCGGCGCTCCCTCAGTACTGCCCCTCCGACAGTGCGGCGCTCCCTCAGTACTACCCCTCTGACAGTGCGGCGCTCCCTCAGTGCTGTCCCTCCGACAGTGCGGCGCTCCCTCAGTACTGCCCCTCTGACAGTGCGGCGCTCCCTCAGTACTGTCCCTCCGACAGTGCGGTGCTCCCTCAGAATTGGCACTGGGAATGTCGGCCTAGATTTTCGTGCTCAGGCCTCTAGAGTGGGACTTGAACCCACAACCTTTTGACTCAGAGATGAGAGAGAGAGTGCTACCCACTGAGCCATGGCTGACACTGCTTGAAAAGACAGGGGGGGCAAGGGTATCTGGCCAGAGCTGGGGGGAGTACGAACACGCCTATGCTTGCACATAGAGGTACACTTTCCCAGCTGTATACCCTCAGACACGGCCAAGGGTTGAGAACCAAAGGGCCCAGATTTAAGGTGATGGGCAAAAGAACCAGAGGCGACACGAGGAAAAACATTTTTACGCAGCGAATGGTGAGGATTTGGAACGCGCTGCCTGATAGGGCGGTGGACACAGATTCAATAGGAGCCTTCAAAAGGGAATTGGATAAATACTGGAAGGAGAATAAATTGCAGGGATATTGGGAGTGAGCGGGGGAGTGGGACTAACGGGATCGCTCTTCGAAAGAGCCGGTGCAGACTCGATGGGCCGAATGGCCTCCTCCTGTGCTGTAGCATGCTAGGAATCTATGTTTTCAGTCCAGTTCAGCTTTTGATTTGAGTTAAGACCCTGTGGAATCTGAAGAGGCAACATTCTAAACCCAAAGGCAGAAAGTGCACGAGGTATTGCGAATCCCACCAGGAACCTCGTAGGAATTCTTTCCCCAAATAGATCCTTGATCTGCCTTCAGAATCCCAACACGATCAGCCACCGGGCACACCAGCAGCACCAACCACAACACCAAATTTCTCCACAATCAGCTGATGCTGCACAGGACAGAGGACATCAAAACCCGAGCAGATTGCTGCCCGGGAGGCCAGGGATGGTCCTCACCATGGCCAGATTTACTTCACTTAACGCTGTACACCCATATGGCTGCCACTTGATGCGCCAGGTTGGCACCACCTCACACCAACACTATAAAGCATCCCTACAAACCCCAAGCCATTCCTTTCACACTCATCACCATTGCGGGGGGAACCGTTATGTCTCACCGTTCACTGCAACTCACTAAGCCACTTCCAAAGGTGCACACAGATCTGTCCAAGAAAGCAAAGTGCTGAAAATAAAGGTTTCAATGTTTGACAGCACATTAACAGAAACTTTACATGAACATTGGCTAAAACACACAAGTGCCGACCCTTGTGTGTTGTTAGTTGGTATGATTGGACTAGGATGAGGGTGAGTGTGAGGGGTGGCTAGTGAGATGGGGAAGTGATAATGTAGATAGAGAGGGATGGGTGGAGGTGCAAGGTAAGTTGCTGTGAGTAAGGATGAGCAGGAGTAGGGTAGGGAAGGCAGAGTTATGGGGATGCGATGAGAAGCTCAGCAGGATAAAGTTGAGTGTGGCTTGGCAGTAACATTTCGTGATCTACTGAGATCATTGAAAGGTTTGCGCCACTGCAGCCTGGTCCTCCTGACCACATCCCTGCTTGTGTCCTCCTGTGCAATGTGCAACCAGGCTGCGTTGGTCTCCTGGGGAGGCCTCTTCCGCCCATGGGAAGGGAAGAGGACCTCCCTGCGTGCTGTGACTCCCTCCATATGCTTATATATATGGGAGAGCCTGGGGGCAGCCCTGCACCTTTGTGTTGTGCTTGTCAGTCTTTGCAGCACCTCAATGCTGCAGAACACTGACAGAACAATTGTCAAAATCAATTTGGCCGTGGCCCCTTTAAGGAAACCGGCAGATGACATGTCAGCGAATGACGTCACCAGATCCGCTTCCTGTTAATTGGCCGGGAACCCCGCAAGGCGGGCTTAAGAAGGCCGATCTATGTAAAATCGCTCGGAGAGTGCGGGCTGGGACCGCGACACCGACCCCGGCCGCCCTGGACCTGCCTCGGTCGGCGAAATCGCGGCCGTAATCTCCAGATCAATGGGTCTAAATATCCCATTTAATTGAAACGTGCTATGTGACTGACAACCTAGCACTCTTTGTAAAGTATCTCCACATCCAACGGATCATCCTCCGCCATAGCTGCCACCTCCAGCTCCACGCCACGACCAAACACATCTTCCCCTCACCTCGCAGCGTTCGTGGCGCTACCTGTGGCTCAGTGGGCCGCACTCTCACCTTCCTGAGTCAGAGGGTGGTGGGTTCAAGACCCACTCCAGAGACTTGAACAGAAACGTCCAGGCCCGACACTCCCAGTGCCAGTACTGAGGGAGCGCCGCACTGTCAGAGGGGCAGTACTGAGGGAGCGCCGCACTGTCGGAGGGGCAGTACTGAGGGAGTGCCGCACTGTTGGAGGGGCAGTTCTGAGGGAGTGCCGCACTGTCGGAGGGGCAGTACTGAGGGAGCGCCGCACTGTCGGAGGGGCAGTACTGAGGGAGCGCTGCACTGTCGGAGGGGCAGTACTGAGGGAGTGCCGCACTGTCAGAGGGGCAGTACTGAGGGAGCGCCGCACTGTCGGAGGGGCAGTACTGAGGGAGCGCTGCACTGTCGGAGGAGCAGTACTGAGGGAGCGCCGTACTGTCGGAGGGGCAGTACTGAGGGAACGCCGCACTGTCGGAGGGGCAGTACTGAGGGAGCGCCGTGCTGTCGGAGGGGCAGTACTGAGGGAGCGCCACACTGTCGGAGGGGCACTACTGAGGGAGCGGCGCACTGTCAGAGAGGCAGTACTGAGGGAGCGCCACACTGTCGGAGGGGCCGTACTGAGGGAGCGCTGCACTGTCGGAGGGGCAGTACTGAGGAAGCGCCGCACTGTCGGAGGGGCAGTACTGAGGGAGTGCCGCACTGTCGGAGGGGCAGTACTGAGGGAGCGCCGTACTGTCGGAGGGGCAGTACTGAGGGAGCGCCGTACTGTCGGAGGGGCAGTACTGAGGGAGCGCCGCACTGTTGGAGGGGCACTACTGAGGGAGCGGCGCACTGTCGGAGGGGCAGTACTGAGGGAGCGCTGCACTGTCGGAGGGGCAGTACAGAGGGAGCGCTGCACTGTCGGAGGGGCAGCACTGAGGGAGTGCTGCGCTGTCGGAGGTGCCGTCTTTCAGATGAGACGTTAAACCTCTCGGGTGGGCATAAAAGATCCCACGGCCACTATTGGAAGAAGAGCAGGGGGAGTTCTCCCCGGTGTCCTGGGGCCAATATTTATGCCACAACCAACATCACTAAAATCAGATGATCTGGTCATTGTCACATTGCTGTTTGTGGGAGCTTGCTGTGCGCAAATTGGCTGCTGTGTTTCCCACATTACAACAGTGACTACACTTCAAAAAGTACTTCATTGGCTGTAAAGCGCTTTGGGACGTCCTGAGGTAGTCATAGGCGCTGAAGAAACGCTAGTCTTCCTTTCTTTCTGTTCAATCAATCAAGGGAGATCTCTCCTCCGACTATCGAATGATGCACTTGACTAGAGAGAGAGAAAAACTCCTAAAGTGCACCAAAGTGCTTTGACAGTCATACCAGCTGCCCGAGGTTCTTGCAATGTCTTGGCGTAGCTGGTATCCAGGCATCCATTCAAAAGCGCAATGGCTCTCTGGAGTGAGGTAAAGAAAGAGAGCAAATAGGCTTTGTATCGGTCTCTGATTAATTGGGATGAGTAGGTATGTCTGACAGTACTGAATCATTCTGTCTTGTTCACCTCTACAGATGGAACAGCTGTGGTCCGTCGCCAGTAGATCAAACGAAAAGGAGATATGTGTGTGTGTGTGTAGCTTTCATCTCTCACCTCCAGCCTCTCTCTCGCTCTCTCGCTGACCTTCCTCGTGCCTCTGTTTTATTGGTGCTCATTGCTTTTCTGACCTTCGCTCACTCGCACCTCCGAGGTTCCATAATGTGTCATCCGAAATCACCCGAACGTCAGGTGAACTGGTCATCCCTCTGTGCGCTGCTGATCGCGAGCCTTGCATCAGCTGCCTGGATCACCCAAATAAAAACAGCAGCAGGGATGTGGGCGTCGCTGGCGAGGCCCAGCATTTATTGCCCGTTCCCTAGTTGCCCCTCGAGAAGGTGGTGGGGAGCCTCCTTCTTGAAGCGTTGCAGTCCGTGTGGTGAAGGTGCTCCCACAGTGCTGTTAGGGAGCGAGTTCCAGGATTTTGACCCAGCGACGATGAAGGAACGGCCGATATATTTCCAAATCGGGATGGTGTGTGTGACTTGGAGGGGAACTTGGAGGTGGTGGTGTTCCCGTGCACCTGCTGCCCTTGTCCTTCTAGGTGGAAGAGGTCGCGGGTTTGGGAGTTGCTGCCGAAGAAGCCTTGACAAGTTGCTGCAGTGCATCTTCCTAAAGTACTTAATTGGCTGTAGGGAATGTGATAAGATGTTATTTTATGCAACTTCTTTTTATAGGCTGTCTTTCTCTTTCTGTATCCCTCCATCTCCGGTTTGAACTCATTCTTTCCCAGAACCTCAAAACTTACAACTTCTAACTTCTCTCACTATTCCCTCGCCCCACCAGCCCCACAGTTTCTGCTTTGTGCTGCAATCGAAATGCTTTTAAAACCCAGGCCGGCCGTCACATGATCACCCCTTCAGTTGTCTCCTCTTACCCTTTCAACTTGGCTGCTGTCCTACAATACGAACTTTGACCCTTCACCTAGGTTGCTGAATTTAAAAACACTTGACCGAAGCCGCTCCCGAGTGTCAGCCGTGGCTCAGTGGGCAGCACTCCTGCCTCCGATTTAGAAGGTTGCGGGGTTCGAGTCCTGCTCCAGAGGTTTAAGCACAAAATCTTGACCGGCACTCCCAGTGCCAGTACTGAGGGAGCACTGCACTGCCGGAGGGGCGGTACTGAGGGAGCACAGCTCCGTCGGAGGGGCGGTACTGAGGGAGCGCTGCACTGTGCGAGGGGCGGTACTGAGGGAGCGTCGCACTGTCGCAGGGGCGGTACTGAGGGAGCGCCGCACTGTCGGAGGGGCAGTACTGAGGGAGCGCTGCACTGTTGGAGGGGCAGTACTGAGGGAGTGCTGCACTGTCGGAGGGGCAGTACTGAGGGAGTGCCGCACTGTCGGAGGGGCAGTACTGAGGGAGTGCTGCACTGTCGGAGGGGCAGTACTGAGGGAGCGCCGCACTGTCGGAGGGGCAGTACTGAGGGAGCGCTGCACTGTTGGAGGGGCAGTACTGAGGGAAGGCCGCACTGTCGGAGGGGCAGTACTGAGGGAGTGCTGCACTGTCGGAGGGGCAGTACTGAGGGAGCGCCGCACTGTCGGAGGGGCAGTACTGATGGAGTGCTACACTGTTGGAAGGGCAGTACTGAGGGAGCGCCGCACTGTCGGAGGTGCCGTCTTTCAGATGAGACGCTAAACCCGAGGCCCTGTCTGCCCTCTCAGGTGGATGTTAAAGATCCCACGGCCACTATTGGAAGAAGAGCAGGGGGAGTTCTCCCCGGTGTCCTGGGGCCAATATTTATCCCTCTACCATCATCACTAAAACAGATGATCTGGTCATTATCACATTGCTGCTGCGGGAGCTTGCTGTGTGCAAATTGGCTGCTGCGTTTCCTACATTACAACAGTGACTACACGTCAAAAAGTCCTTCATTGGCTGTAAAGCGGTTTGGGACGTCCTGAGGTGCTGAAAGGCGCTGGAGAAACACAAGTCGTTCTTTTCTAAGAGAGCTGAATCAGGCAATTTAGGGTTTCTTGAAGCACAACAAGAATTGTTAAAATTTCAATTCATTTCAGAGTCAAGGAAACTTAGCTATTGAAAAATTTATGGTCGGTACATTGAGGTGTAAAATATCTTTTTGTTGGAATTTGAATATATGAGATGTATCCTGCTGAAAACTAATTAGGTCCACAAGGAATGAATGTGACCGATTGGAGAAATGTCGAGTTTAAAAACCAAAAGCAGACGATTCAGCAAATTTGTCTCAAAAGTCGGCAGTGCCGCTATGCGAGGTCCAGATTCCGCAGTGGCAGATTGATGAGCTTATGAATCTCAGTAAAACACTGTCTGCACTGCTTCAGTCTAGCACAGGGAGCATGGGAAAGGGGTTTGTGTGCCTGCAAAGCTGTGGCTTATGGGCAGCACCCTCGCCTCTGAGTCCGAAGGTCGTGGGTTCAAATCCCGCTGCAGAGACTTGAGCACAAAAATCTAGGTCGACGCTCCCAGTGCAGTACTGAGGGAGCGCCGCACTGTCGGAGGGGCAGTACTGAGGGAGCGCCGCACTGTCGGAGGGTCAGTGCTGAGGGAGCGCCGCACTGTCGGAGGGGCAGTACTGAGGGAGCGCCGCACTGTCGGAGGGGCAGTACTGAGGGAGCGCCGCACTGTCGGAGGGTCAGTGCTGAGGGAGCGCCGCACTGTCGGAGGGGCAGTACTGAGGGAGCGCCGCACTGTCGGAGGGGCAGTACTGAGGGAGCGCCGCACTGTCGGAGGGGCAGTACTGAGGGAGCGCCGCACTGTCGGAGGGGCAGTACTGAGGGAGCGCCGCACTGTCGGAGGGGCAGTACTGAGGGAGCGCCGCACTGTCGGAGGGGCAGTACTGAGGGAGCGCCGCACTGTCGGAGGGGCAGTACTGAGGGAGCGCCGCACTGTCGGAGGGGCAGTACTGAGGGAGCGCCGCACTGTCGGAGGGGCAGTACTGAGGGAGCGCCGCACTGTCGGAGGGGCAGTACTGAGGGAGCGCCGCACTGTCGGAGGGGCAGTACTGAGGGAGTGCCGCACTGTCGGAGGGGCAGTACTGAGGGGGCGCCGCACTGTCGGAGGGGAAGTACTGAGGGAGCGCCGCGCTGTCGGCGGGAAAGTACTGAGGGAGCGCCACACTGTCAGAGGGGCGGTACTGAGGGAGCGCCGCACTGTCGGAGGGGCAGCGCTGAGGGAGCGCCGCACTGTCGGAGGGGCAGTACTGAGGGAGCGCCGCAATGTCGGAGGTGCAGTACTGAGGGAGCGCCGCACTGTCGGAGGGGCAGTACTGAGGGTGCGCCACACTCTCGGAGGGGCAGTACTGAGGGTGCGCCACACTCTCGGAGGGGCAGTACTGAGGGAGTGCCGCATTGTCAGAGGTGCCGTCTTTCGGATGAGACGTTAAACCGAGGCCCCGTCTGCCCTCTCAGGCGGATGTAAAAGATCCCACGGCCACTATTGGGAGAAGAGCAGGGGGAGTTCTCCCCGGTGTCCTGGGCCAATATTCATCCCTCAACCAACATCACTAAAACAGATGATCTGGTCATTATCACATTGCTGTTTGTGGGAGCTTGCTGTGCGCAAATTGGCTGCCGTGTTTCCTGCATTACAACAGTGACTACACTTCAAAAAGTCCTTCATTGGCTGTGAAGCGCTTTGAGACGTCCTGAGGTGGTGAAAAGGGCTGTAGAAATGCGAGTCTTTCTTTTTACTCAGGGAACCAACCTTGGTGGCCATTGAATCAAAAGTCGTGTCGCACAATCATTTCCGGCAGGTTGAATGCTGCACAGCTTTGTTCTTTAACCATTTGGCTGCTGATTGTTTAAGATGTACGAATACCAAGAGGAGATGATGTAAGAAAACTACTAGGCACTTGGTCGAAGCATTAAACAAAGCTTTAATCAACTGTTTTACAAGATGGAGGTCTAGTTGTGTCCTTCACTAGTTCCTGTTAAGAATGTCCTGCGCAAGCTGGGCCCGTGCCCGAGTATTTATACTCTCCCTGGACAGCGCCACCCGCAGGCCGCTCAGTATTATTTCATAAGACTTTCTTTCATGAATGACTGATTCATGTCAGGAGATTTGATAGCGTTGTTAAAACCTTTGGCGTTCTCTCCCCCTGGCTGGAGAGCCTTGAATTACAGGGTCACATTCTCAGGATAAGGGGTCGGCCATTTAGGACTGAGAGGAGGAGGAATTTCTTCACTCAGAGGGTGGTGAATCTTTGGAATTCTCTACCCCAGAGGGCTGTGTAGGCTCAGTTGTTGAGTATATTCAAGACAGCGATGGATAGATTTTTTAATATTAAGGGAATCTAGGGATATGGGGATTGGGCGGGGAAAGTGGAGTTGAGGTCGAAGATCAGCCATGATCTCATTGAATGGCGGAGCAGGCTCGAGGGGCCGAATGGCTGACTCCTGCTCCTATTTCTGATGTTCTGCTAAACCTTGTTGGTGTCCTGCATTATTGGGCTAGGCCTTTCACCCACTGTTCCCAATGGTTAAGTGGTATCTGTCCTTGTCAATTTTCCCGTGTATCTGATCTCTGTAGAGCTGCAATCAACCTGTGTGCTGAACGAACTTGATTGTAAGACGTGCCCCGGCATTAGCTTCGTGAAGGAGAATGTTGGTATTGATCTTGGAGGTCATCAATCATCCCTAACGGCATTAAAAAGCAAAATGTAAAATCTCTGTAAAATAATACCACAGCGGAATTGGGAACAGAACGAGAGGAGACAGACAAGAAATGAAGAATGATGAAATGCTGGGAAAAGAAAGAAATGGGAGAAGATTGGAATAAAAGAACGTGATGGCTTCCTAAGGAACAATGGCCTAGAAATTCACTTGGGCGCGGGCAGCTCGCTCGCGCCCAAAAGTTAGCGCTGGGCGGGGAGGCATTAGCGCACGCTGTATATTCGTCTTCTGCGCCCCAATTCGGAAGCGGGCGCTATACCAGGGTGTGCCTGCCTCCGTTTGGGGCGCTGCAACTGAATATCGGCGCGCTAGTTGCCGCAGCGCCACCCGATGCGGTGCGGCAGGCTGCGGTACTGCAGGCCTCCTCCTTCTCTTAAGGGGGAGGTGCCTGCAACGGCCGGAGCCCCGATCGCGAGTGCCGGCAAAAGAGCCCGGCACAACGGAGAAGTGCCGGGCTCCACGGAAACCAGCCGGCAATGCCGCGGGGAGGGGGTGGAGGAGGCCGGGGAAGGAGGTGCGGGCAGGCGGACGCCGAAAAAGCGGCCGGCCGCACCTTCAGCTTTAAAGCGCCCCACTATGGCAGCAGGACGGCCCCGTTTTCTGTTCGCTGTTTGCGCCCGCTTCGGAGGAGGCGGCCGCAAATAAATATGGGGATCGGCGCGGTTTCGGGGCGTTACGGGCCACTGCGCACACCGATGACGCCATCGGTCCCGGCGCAGCGCTAACGGCTACCACCGCCAATACCGCTGCACTCAATTTCCGCGCTACCACCCCGCCGGCGCAAAAGACCTCTTTAGGCGCTAAGTGGGCGCAAGGCCACTGAATTTCTAGGCCAATATCATCGGCCGAATCCCTGCTTACATTAGAACATGAGAATTAGGAGCAGGAGTCGGCCATTCGGCCCCTCGAGCCGACTCTGCCATTCAATAAGATCATGGCTGATCCAATCGTGGCCTCAACTCCACTTTCCCGCCCGATCCCTTGATTCCTTTAGATCCCAAAAATCTATCGTTCTCAGCCTTATCTGCATTTGGGGTTGTCACAGGCAGTGAGAGACACTCACACAACACCGATACACAAACACAAATAGAATTACATAGAATATAACCTACTGGAATTTTTTGAGGATGTAACTGGTAAAATAGATAAGGGAGAACCAGTGGATGTGGTGTATTTGGATTTTCAAAAGGCTTTCGATAAGGTCCCGCATAAAAGATTAGCGTGTAAAATTAAGGCACATGGGATTGGGGGCAATGTATTGACTTGGATAGAGAACTGGTTGGCAGATAGAAAGCAGAGAGTTGGAATAAACGGCTCTTTTTCCGAGTGGCAGGCAGTGACTAGTGGGGTACCGCAGGGATCGGTGCTAGGACCCCAGCTATTCACAATATATATTAATGATCTGGATGAGGGAACTAGATGTAATATCTCCAAGTTTGCAGACGACACAAAGCTGGGTGGGCGTGTGTGCTGTGAGGAGGATGCCGAGAAACTCCAGTATGATTTGGACAGGTTGGGTGATTGGGCAGATGCATGGCAGATGCAGTATAATGTGGATAAATGCGAGGTTATCCACTTTGGTGTCAAAAACAGGAAGGCAGATTATTATCTAAATGGCAATAGATTGGGAGAAGGGGAAGTGCAACGAGACCTAGGCGTCCTTGTGCACCAGTCGCTGAAAGTAAGCATGCAGGTGCAGCAGGCAGTTAAGAAGGCAAATGGTATGTTGGCCTTCGTAGCGAGAGGGTTTGAGTACAGGAACAAGGATGTCTTGCTGCAGTTGTACAGGGCCTTGGTGAGGCTACATCTTGCGTACTGTGTGCAGTTTTGGTTGCCTTATCTGAGGAAGGATGTTCTTGCCATGGAAGGAGTGCAGCGAAGATTCACCAGGCTGATACCTGGGATGGCAGGAATGACGTATGAGGAGAGATTGGGTCGATTGGGCTTGTACTCGCTGGAGTTTAGAAGAATGAGAGGGGACCTCATCGAAACTTATAAAATTCTAACAGGACTAGACAGACTAGATGCTGGAAGGATGTTCCCGATGGTCGGGGAGTCCAGAACTGTGGTGTATGTACCTTTAAGAGAGAACTACTTTTACAGCTCCTGTATACTGTAGTACCGGCAGTGACCACACCTGTATATAAGCCTTGAGCATGCATCTGTACTGTCAGTCTTTAGACTACCTTCCTCCAGTAAACACCTGTTGATTGTTAAGTTACAGCCTCCGTGTAGTTATTGGAAAACATCATACTTTAAGAATCACGGATTCAACAGTGGCGACGAGGTCGATTCGAATCTACCTGCAACTCTGCATTTCCCTTCAAGGATTTGCTCCGGGAGGACGGTGGAAGAAAGTCGAGGCCAGAAGCACGGGCGTCGACCACGAGCAACAAGAACCAGGGGTCACAGTCTAAGGATAAGGGGTAAGCCATTTAGGACAGACTATCTTCTATGTTTCTATGTTTCTATGAAATAGGAGCAGGAGTCGGCCATTCGGCCCCTCGAACCTGCTCCGCCATTCAATGAGATCATGGCTGATCTTCTACCTCGTCTCCACTTTCCTGTACTATCCCCATAATCTTCAAAAATCCATCGATCTCTGTCTTGAATATACTCAACGACTGAGCCTCCACAGTCCTCTGGGGTAGAGAATTCCTTAGTTACGCCAGGCTTGTGAGTAAATTGCAGGTTCGTGAAACCTTAGTGAGGACGGGTCCAAGGTTCTCAAACATCTTTGAGCCGCACAAGTAGAACGCCCGTGTTGAGGAAAGTGAGTTGTTCCTCCTTGCTCTCGTCACAAAATCTGAGAACGGTACAGCACAGAAGGAGGCCATTCGGCCCATCAAGTCTGCGCCGGCTCTTTCGAAGAGCGATCCAGTTAGCCCCACTCCCCCGCTCTTTCCCCATAGCAAGTTATTTTCACCAGAGTGAGTAGTTTATCTCCATCTATCCTAAAAAAACATTCTGTACCAAGGAGAACAGTCTGCCTGTTATAAGGTTATTAAAAATGTCTTCTCCTTCTTAGGCAGTCCCTGGGAACCGAGGATGACTTGCTTCCACATTAAAAATGAGTTCTCAGGTGACTGGTGAGTCCAATGCGGGACCTACAGTCTCTGTCACAGGTGGGGCAGACGGTGGTTGAAGGGGCGGGTGGGTGGGGTGCTTGGGTTGACGTGCGCTCCTTGTGCTGCCTGTGCTTGGCTTCTGCTTGCTCCCCGGCGAAGAGACTTGAGGTGTTCAGCACCTTCCCGGATGCTTCTCCTCCACTTTGTGCGGTCTTGGGCCAGGGATTCCCAGGGGTCGGTGGGGATGTTGCACTTTTTCAAGGAGGCTTTGAGGGTGTCCTTGAAGCGTTTCCTCTGCCCACCTGGAGCTCCCTTGCCGAGCCGTAGCTCCGAGTAGAGCGCTTGTTTCGGGAGTCTCGTATCGGGCATGCGGACAATGTAGATTAAATATGTAGAAACCCAGGGGCCACGGCTAGCAAGGGTAACATTTGCGATGCCTACGTAGCTGATCTGCTCTTTTGTGACATTGGCTGACTAAGGAACCCTGGCCAGGACACTACAGAGGACCATAGGAACTGGAGCAGGCCATTCAGCCCCTCCAGCCTGTTCCGCCATTCAATGAGATCATGGCTGATGTGCGACCCAACTCCATCCACCCGCCTTTGGCCCATATCCCTCAATACCTTTGATTAACAGAAAGCTAACAATCCGATTTAAAATTAACAATTGATCTAGCATCGATTGTCGTTTGTGGAAGAGAGTTCCAAACTTCTCCCACCCTTTGTGTGTAGAAGTGTTTCCTAATTTCACTCCTGAAAGGTCTGGCTCTAATTTTTAGACTCTGCCCCCTAGTCCTAGACTCCCCAACCAGCGGAAATAGTTTCTCTCTCTCTTCCCCTATCAGTTCCCCTTCATATCCTGAAAACTTTGATCAGATCACCCCTTAACCTTCTAAATTCCAGGGAATACAACCTTAATTTGAGTAATCGCTCCTCAGAATGTGCCAGCTGTGGCTCAGTGGGTCGCACTCTCGCCTGTGGATTTCCAGTCCCACTCCAGAGACTTGAGCACAAAAATCCAGGCTGACACTCCCAGTGCTGCACTGATGGCATGCTGCACTGTCAGAGGTGCCACCTTTTAGATGAGAGAAACAAGGATTACATAGGGGTCAGTAAGCTGCCCGCTCGAGTGGAGCTAATTTACAGGAAGCTTTCGATTTACCGGCACCTAAATAACCGGAAATCTCGGTTAACCGGCAAAATTCAGGAGTAGGCTCAGGTAACTTTTATGACTTAGAGTTTTACAGCACAGAAAGAGGCCCTTCGGCCCGTCGTGTCCTTCCTCCATCTGTTGCTGTGCAAGGGTGTGGCTGCAGCTGTTGCTAAGCTACAGAGACGCTTGCAACTTGTGGCCATTGTTCTGAACCTGTTGCTAAGCAACAGGGTTTGTTGCTTTATACGGAGCTCTCAGCTCTCCATATCTTTTACTATAAATTTCGGTTATCCGGAATTTTTGATGAACCGGCACCACGGCAGTTCCGTCCGTGCCGGATAAAAAAAAGTTTCCTGTACAGAACAAACGGGAAACTGTTCAACCTCCGTCGCCTCCAGTCCAGATCCAGGGTCACCGCATCCTCTGTTGTCGAATTACAGTATGCAGATGACGCTTGCGTCTGCGCTCACTCGGAGGTCGAACTCCAAACCATCGTCATCACCTTCACCGAAGCATACGAGAGCATGGGCCTTACACTAAATATGCGTAAGATAAAGGTCCTCTACCAACCTGCCCCCATCACACAGTACTGCCCCCCGATTATCAAAGTCCACGACAAGGCCTTGGATAACGTGGACCACTTTCCATACCTCGGGAGCCTACTGTCAACAAGGGCAGACGTCGATGACGAAATCCAACATCACCTTCAGTGTGCCAGTGCAACCTTCGGTCGCCTGAGGAAACATAGAAACATAGGCATAGAAACATAGAAGATAGGAGCAGGAGTAGGCCATTCGGCCCCTCGAGCCTGCTCCGCCATTTAATGAGCTCATGGCTGACCATCCAAATTCAGTACCCTATTGCTGCTTTCTCCCCATATCCCTTGATCCCTTTAGCCTTAAGAAATATATCTATCTCCTTCTTGAATATATTTAATGAATTGGCCTCAACGGCCTTCTGTGGTAGAGAATTCCACAGGTTCACCACTCTCTGGGTGAAGAAATTCCTCCTCATTTCTGTCCTAAATGGCTTACCCCTTATCCTTAGACTTTGACCCCTGGTTCTGGACTCCCCTGCCATCGGGAACATCTTTCCTGCATCTAGTCTGTCTAGTCCTGTTAGAATTTTATAAGTTTCAATGAGATCCCCTCTCATTCTTCTAAACTCTAGCGAATACAAGCCCAATCGACCCAATCTCTCTTCATATGTCATTCCTGCCATCCCAGGTATCAGTTCGGTGAATCTTCGCTGCACTCCCTCCATGGCAAGAACATCCTTCCTCAGATAAGGAGACCAAAACTGCACACAATACTCAAGGTGTGGTCTCACCAAGGCGCTGTACAACTGCAGCAAGACATCCTTGTGCAGGAAGAGGGTGTTTGAAGACCAGGACCTCAAACCCGGCACCAAGCTCATGGTCTACAGAGCAGCAGTGATAACCGCCCTGCTGTATGCCTCAGAGACATGGACCATGTACAGCAGGCACCTCAAAGCACTGGAGAGGTACCACCAATGCTGCCTCCGCGAGATCCTGCAAATCTATTGGCAGGATAGACGCACCAACGTCAGTGTTCTTGCTCAGGCCAACATCCCCAGCATCGAAGCTTTGACCTCGCTCGATCAGCTCCGATGGACGGGTCACATCGTCCACATGCCCGATACGAGACTCCCAAAACAAGCGCCTCTACTCGGAGCGCTGACATGGCAAGAGAGCCCCATGTGGGCAGAGGAAATGCTTCAAGGACACCCTCAAAGCCTCCTTGAAAAAGTGCAACATCCCCACTGACACCTGGGAATCCCCGGCCCAAGACCGCACAAAGTGGATGAGAAGCATCTGGGAAGGCGCCGAACACCTCGAGTCTCTTCGCCGGGAGCAAGCGGAAGCCAAGTGCAAGCAGCGGAAGGAGGGCACATCAACCCAAGCACCCCACTCACCCGCCCCTTCAACCACCGTCTGCCCCACCTGTGACAGAGACTGTAGGTCCCGCATTGGACTCATCAGTCACCTGAGAACTCATTTTTAGTGTGGAAGCAAGTCATCCTCGGTTCTGAGGGACTGCCTAAGAAGAAGAAGAAGACATAGGATATACGGCACAAAAACAGGCCATTCGGCCCAACCAGTCCATGCCGGTGTTTCTGCTCCACTCAAGCCTCCTCCCGTCTTTCCTCATCTAAATCTATCAGCATAACCCTTGTAATGTATGTACCTTTAAGGGGGGAACTACTTTGTACAGCTCATATATACTGTAGTACCGGCAGTGACCACACCTGTATATAACGCTGAGTAGTAATCTGTACAGTTCAGTTGCAGTCTGAGCCACGTTGAGTAAACATCGTTTGTACCGTTCTCCGCAGTCTGTGTCTGATTATACACGGACGTAACAGTGGCGACGAGGCAGGTTCGAACCTACCTGCAACTCTGCATCTCCTCCCGGGGATTCGTTCCTGGAGATCAGTGGATTGGAGGTCAAGGCCAGAGACTCGGGCGTCGACCACGGGCAACCGCCCAGTCATCCAGCAGAGACTCGAGAATTGCGGGGGAGGCTGTCGAGAGCCAGGCTTGGCTTTCCAGTCGAGGTGGTCCAGCGAAACGGGCTGGCAACAGGTAGTGCGCAGACCCTTCCCGGACAGACCCTTCCCGGCTAGAGCCCGACCGAGCGGCACAGCAAAGGGCCGAGCAGCGTCGATGGGGGAGAGAGAGAGAGGGCAGAGCGCACAGGGCGCAGCCGGTGTTCAGGGGCCGAGCAGCGTCGGAGAGAGGGAAAGAGAAGCGCGCGAAACCTACAGGGCACTGCCATTGCCACGAGAACCGCCGGGAGCGGCGTCGGCAGCAGCGGGGGAGGAAGGAAAGCGCGGGAGACGCCATTTTAAGCCATTGGGAGACACCATTTTAAACCACACCCAAAATGCCGAAGAGTGGCAGTATTACCGCATTTGACAATGAAGTCGAAGATTGGACTACATATGTCGAATGAATAGAGGTGTACTGCAAGGCAAATGGGGTGTCAGATGACAAGAAAGCGTCGGTATTGTTGAATTTAATGGGTGCAAAGACGTATGGTTTATTGCGAAATCTAGTAACCCCAACGAAGCCAATGGAAAAGAGTTTTGAAGACATAGCAACGATACTAAAGGAACATTTAAACCCCACACCGCTGCTGATAGCAGAAAGGTTCAAGTTTCACAAACGGAATCAGTATAAGGATGAAAGCAATGCTGATTATTTAACAGAACTGCGCAAACTATCGAAACACTGCCAGTTTGGAGCGGGACTGGCAGATACCTTAAGGGACAAGTTTGTGTGTGGGCTTCAAAGTGAAGGAACCCAGAAACGGCTTTTATCTGAAAAGGACCTTACGCTGGAAAAGGCTTTCAGCATTGCGGTATCATATGAAGCAGCAGCACGGGGCGCTGCAGAGATACAACAGAGACCTCAAGAATATGGCACAAACGAAATGTAATATGGAACAGAGAAGCGCTATCGCTGCGGCAGAACAACACACGACCAGAATGATTGCTGGTTCAAAGACAAAGTGTGCAGACAGTGTGGAAAAGTAAGACACATAGCACGAGTCTGCAGGTCGGGAAAGAAAACCACCAATAAGAAACCTACCAAAGGAAAGTACCAGAAGGTACATAAGATGATGGAGAATAGTTCAGACGAACAAAAGAGTGATAACGACTCCGAAAGCAGGGAACTGAGTTTTCTGAAACTACATAATGTGATCACAACGGAGGATCACCGAACCATTTGGGTCACTCTCAAGATAGCAGGAGTCCAGGTAAAGATGGAATTGGACACAGGATCAGCCCTAACAGTCATAAACCGACGGGACTACGAGCGGCTATTCTCACACATACCCTTGAGAGACACAAAAATTATTTTGACGACGTACACGGGGCAAAAAGTCTACCCCAAAGGAAAAATAAGGGTGACCGTTATATATAACGGTAAGGAAACACCAAAACTAGACCTGTATGTATTGCAAGATGGAGGACCACCATTACTGGGACGTGAATGGATCCGGAAAATACAACTGGATTGGCATTCCATACAGGCACTGACTGTGGCTGACAAAAAGGATGACGACGTCACACTTGGGCGACTGTCAAAGATCCTAACTGACGCGAAAGAAGTGTTCCAGCAAGGACTCGGAACACTAAAAGGCATGACAGCGATGATTAAAATTGAAGAAAACGCAAGCCCAAAATTTTTTAAGGCCAGACCGGTACCTTATGCGATCCGCCCAGCCATCGAAGCAGAGCTGGAGAGTCTGGAACGTTCGGGTGTACTGTCCAAGGTAGACTGGAGCGAGTGGGCTACACCCATCGTCCCTGTGATGAAAAAGTCGTTGAGCAGCATGCCTGGGGAACCAAAGAAGGTTCGCATCTGTGGGGACTTTAAGGTAACAGTGAACCTGGTCCTTCACACCGTACAATATCCACTTCCGCGGATTGAAGATATTTCCGCCTCGCTATCTGGAGGGAAACGCTTCACTAAGATTGACCTGGCCCAGGCGTATCTGCAAATGGAGGTAGAAGAAGCATCAAAAAAATACCTCACAATCAACACCCATAAAGGTCTCTACCAATACAACCGGCTGGTGTTTGGGGTAGCATCAGCTCCGGCTATTTGGCAGAGGGCAATGGAACAAGTCCTGCAAGGGATCCCAGGGACCCAGTGTTATTTGGACGACATCCTGGTCACGGGCGAAAATGACAGTGATCACCTTGCCAACCTGGAGCAGGTGCTCACTAGATTGCAGGAATATGGGCTCCGAGCTAACCGCCCCAAATGCGAGTTTTTTAGAAAACAAATCTCGTATTGTGGCCACGTTATCGATAAAGAGGGGTTACATAAGTCCCCAGAGAAGATTGAGGCAGTAGTCAAGGCTCCAGCACCGGAAAATGTGTCACAACTGAGGTCGTTCCTCGGGCTGGTAAACTACTAACATAAGTTCTTGCCAAATTTGTCTACAATACTACACCCACTGAACATCCTACTGCAAACTGGGGTGCCATGGAAGTGGAGTGACGAATGTAGACGAGCTTTCCAGAAGTGCAAAACACTAATCACATCGAAAGAGGTATTGGCCCATTACAACCCAGCATTACCAATTCGGTTGGCATGTGATGCGTCACCCTACGGCATTGGAGCGGTGCTGTCGCACAAATTCTCGGACGGCTCAGAGAGGCCAATAGCCTTTGCGTCACAATCACTAACCTCAGCTGAGCGTAACTACGCCCAGATTGACAGGGAGGCCCTCAGCCTAGTGTGGGGAGTGAAAAAGTTCAATCACTATCTGCACAGGCAGAAATTCACCTTGCTGACTGATCACCAGCCTCTTGTCTCCATTTTTAATCCGAAGAAGGGCGTTCTGGTGATGACTGCGCAACGACTACAAAGATGGTCACTTTTTCTAGGGGCGCACCACTATGAGATTGAATATAAGGGCACGAAACAGCATGGAAATGCTGATGGGCTATCACGCCTGCCACTGCCTACTGCAGAGGAAGCACCAGCAGTGGATCCTGTCGAAATATTCCATTCGACTATAGTTGAAAACCTACCGGTAACTAACGCTTGTATCGAAAAGGAAACCCGAAATGACCCGACACTGTCTCGGATATATGATTTGACGGTGAAGGGATGGCCAGCACATGGCGACTCACTGTTGCCAGCATTCTCGACAAGGAGAGATCAGCTGTCAGTGTGCCGGGGGACCTTGATGTGTAGATCCCGAGTGGTAATTCCACCCAAGTTAAGGGATAGAGTGCTCAATGAGCTTCATGAGGGTCATCTGGGAGGGGTAAAAATGAAAAGCCTAGCCAGGGCTTATGTGTGGTGGCCGGGAATCGATAAACAAATCGAGGACCTGACCAAGAGCTGCTCAGGATGCCAGAGAGTCCAAAATGCACCACCACAGGCCCCTTTACACCCATGGGAGTGGCCCTCATCTCCATGGCAACGGGTGCATATTGATTTCGCTGGTCCATTCATGGACTCAATGTTTTTAATAGCCATGGATGCACACTTGAAATGGCCTGAGGTCATCAAAATGTCCTCCACCACCACGGAGAAAACTATTGCAGTCCCACGGACCATTTTTGCCAGGAATGGCTTGCCAGAACAGATTTGCTCCGACAACGGACCACAGTTTGTGTCCGAAGAGTTCCGGAGATTCTTGAAAAAGAATGGGGTAAGGCATTACACATCCGCCCCGTATCATCCAGCCACAAATGGATTGGCTGAGAGGTTCGTACAAACCTTTAAGAAGGCAATAAAGGCTATGTACAATGACAACATTCCGCTGCAGCACAAGGTGGACAATTTCCTGTTCGCCTACCGGAATGCGACACATGCAGTCACCAACCAGGCCCCAGCCATGATGTTCTTTAACCGAAGGTTAAGATCTCGCCTGGATTTGCTCAGACCAAACGTACGAAGAGATGTTGAGAGTAAGCAATTCCAGCACATCCATGAGAAGCCAACAAGGAGCTTCAATGTAGGGCAACCAGTCTTGGCTCGCGACTACCGAACAGAAAAATGGCAGCCAGGAACGATATGCACACGGCAAGGCCCACTAATGTACACAGTGGACGTTGGGGAGAGCATCGTGAGATGCCATGCTGACCAGATCCTAGAGTCACAGGAACAAGTCAACCCCATGCCTCGCCCATGCGTACCTGGTGATGAACCCGACGTACAGGTCGCATCTACCCCAGAAACAGTAGCATCGGAAGCTGATGAACCAACCGACGACAGGGGGCCAGAATCGTCTCCGCACCAAGAGCAAGACACTCGGGAAAGGCGCTATCCAGAAAGGATCAGGAAGCCTCCCCAAAGACTGAATTTATAAATAGACTATTTTCAGCTAATGTTGCATGTTAAAAGTGTTAATTGTAATTAGTTTGATATTTAATTGTTAAATGAGTGTTATGGACTGTTAATCTAAAAGGGGAGGAATTGTAATGTATGTACCTTTAAGGGAGAGAACTACTTTTTAAAGCTCCCGTATACTGTAGTACCGGCAGTGACCACACCTGTATATAAACCCTGAGTAGTGATCTGTACAATTAGTTCTAGAGTAACCCTCATTCAGTAAACACCTGTTGAATCGTTCCTGCAGTCTGTTGTCTGATTATTGAAGGACACAACATTAAGATACACGGATATAACAATAACCCTCTATTCCCTTCTCCCTCAGATGCTTGTCCAGCCTCCCCTTAAATGCATCTATACTATTCGCCTCAACCACTCCCTGTGGTAGCGAGTTCCACATTCTCACCACTCTCCGGGGAAAGAAGTTTCTCCTGAATTCCCGATCGGATTTCTTGGTGACTATCTTATATTGATTGCCCCTAGTTATGCTCTTCCCCACAAGTGGAAACATTCTCTCTGTATCCACTCTATCAAAACCTTTCATCATTTTAAAGACCTCTATTAGGTCACCCCTCAGCCTTCTCTTTTCAAGAGAAAAGAGACCCAGCCTGTTCATCCTTTCCTGAGATGTATACCCTCGCATTTCTGGTATCATCCTTGTAAATCTTCTCTGCACCCTCTCCAGTGCCTCTATATCCTTTTTATAATATGGAGACCAGAACTGTACGCAGTGCTCCAAGTGTGGTCTAACCAAGGTTCGATACAGGTTTAGCATAACTTCCCTACTTTTCAATTCTATCCCTCTAGAAATAAACCCCAGTGCTTGGTTTGCTTTTTATTATGGCCTTGCTAACCTGTGTCGCAACTTTTAGTGATTTGTGTATTTGTACTCCCAGATCTTTGTTCCTCTACCCCACCCAGACTCGCACCCTCCAAGTAATAAGTGACCTCCCCATTCTTCCTACCAAAATGTTAAACCGAGGTCCCGTCTGCCCTCTCAGGTGGACATAAAAGATCCCATGGAACTATTTTGAATCACTATCTCCTTGGCGTCCTGACCAACATTTATCTCTCAATCAACATTATTAAACAAATTATCCGGTTATTATCACATCGCTGTTTGTGGGAGTTAAGCGAGTGTTGCACAACTGCTCAATATCTAAACCGTGTTTACTCTGTATCTAACCTGTGCTGTACCTGCCCTGGGAGTGTTTGATGGGACAGTGTAGAGGGAGCTTTACTCTGTATCTAACCCGTGCTGTACCTGCCCTGGGAGTGTCTGATGGGACAGTGTAGAGGGAGCTTTACTCTGTATCTAAACCGTGCTGTACCTGCCCTGGGAGTGTTTGATGGGACAGTGTAGAGGGAGCTTTACTCTGTATCTAACCCGTGCTGTACCTGCCCTGGGAGTGTTTGATGGGGACAGTGTAGAGGGAGCTTTACTCTGTATCTAACCTGTGCTGTACCTGCCCTGGGAGTGTTTGATGGGACAGTGTAGAGGGAGCTTTACTCTGTATCTAACCTGTGCTGTACCTGCCCTGGGAGTGTTTGATGGGGACAGTGTAGAGGGAGCTTTACTCTGTATCTAACCCGTGCTGTACCTGCCCTGGGAGTGTTTGATGGGACAGTGTAGATGGAGCTTTACTCTGTATCTAACCCGTGCTGTACCTGCCCTGGGAGTGTTTGATGGGACAGTGTAGAGGGAGCTTTACTCTGTATCTAACCCGTGCTGTACCTGCCCTGGGGGTGTTTGATGGGACAGTGTAGAGGGAGCTTTACTCTGTATCTAACCCGTGCTGTACCTGCCCTGGGAGTGTTTGATGGGACAGTGTAGAGGGAACTTTACTCTGTATCTAACCCGTGCTGTAACTGCCCTGGGGGTGTTTGATGAGACAGTGTAGAGGGAGCTTTACTCTGTATCTAACCCGTGCTGTACCTGCCCTGGGAATGTTTGATGGGACAGTGTAGAGGGAGCTTTACTCTGTATCTAACCCGTGCTGTACCTGCCCTGGGAGTGTTTGATGGGACAGTGCAGAGGGAGCTTTACTCTGTATCTAACTCGTGCTGTACCTTCCCTGGGGGTGTTTGATTGGACAGTGTAGAGGGAGCTTTACTCTGTATCTAACTCGTGCTGTACCTTCCCTGGGAGTGTTTGATGGGACAGTGTAGAGGGAGCTTTACTCTGTATCTAACCCGTGCTGTACCTGTCCTGGGGGTGTTTGATGGGACAGTGTAGAGGGAGCTTTACTCTGTATCTAACCCGTGCTGTACCTGCCCTGGGAGTGTTTGATGGGACAGTGTAGAGGGAACTTTACTCTGTATCTAACCCGTGCTGTACCTGCCCTGGGGGTGTTTGATGGGACAGTTTAGAGGGAGCTTTACTCTGTATCTAACCCGTGCTGTACCTGCCCTGGGGTGTTTGATGGGACAGTGTAGAGGGAGCTTTACTCTCTATCTAACCTGTGCTGTACCTGCCCTGGGAGTGTTTGATGGGACAGTGTAGAGGGAGCTTTACTCTGTATCTAACCCGTGCTGTACCTGCCCTGGGAGTGTTTGATGGGACAGTGTAGAGGGAACTTTACTCTGTATCTAACCCGTGCTGTACCTGCCCTGGGAGTGTTTGATGGGACAGTGTAGAGGAAGCTTTACTCTGTATCCAACCTGTGCTGTACCTGCCCTGGGAGTGTTTGATGGGACAGTGTAGAGGGAACTTTACGATTCTGTTGATAGCTTATTAAAAAAATGCCCTGTGTGTAATATCTGTTGATCTATTCCAAATTATTAACACTCGATAGGAAGACCTTCTTTTCCTAGCCTATGTTATTGTGCGAGAGTTATTGCTGGCCTGTCAATTATCAGCTCTGTGACTGAGAAACACAGGAATAATTAGGTCGCGTTTTCTGTCCGAACCGGGGTTCGACGTTGAACTGTTTCGCCTTTACTCAATGGCGTTTGTCAACCTTTTGCCTTCAATTCGCCAGACGATGTGACGCAACGATGTCCCCTGTGCATCTTGGCTCCGTCGGGCACTGTCACCTATCTTAGGTAGAAAAGGAGGTTAAAAAGGCATATGGGATACTTGCCTTCATTAGCCGAGGCATAGAATATAAGAGCAGGGAGGTTATGATGGAGCTGCACAAAACACTAGTTAGGCCACAGCTGGAATACTGTGTGCAGTTCTGGTCGCCACACTATAGGAGGGATGTGATTGCATTGGAGAGGGTGCAGAGGAGATTCACCAGGATGTTACTTGGGCTGGAGCGCTTCAGCTATGAAGAGAGACTGGACCGGCTGGGATTGTTTTCCTTAGAGCAGAGAAGGCTGAGGGGGGACCTGATTGAGGTGTACAAAATTATGAGGGGCATAGATAGGGTAGATAGAAAGGAACTTTTCCCCTTAGTAGGGGGGTCAATAACCAGGGGGCATAGTTTCAAGGGTAAAGGGCAGGAGGTTTAGAGGGGATTTGAGGAAATACTTTTTCACCCAGAGGGTGGTTGGAATCTGGAACTCACTGCCTGAAAGGGTGGTAGAGGGAGGAACCCTCACAACATTCAAGAAGCATTTAGATGAGCACTTGAAACGCCATAGCATACAAGGCTACGGACCAAGTGCTGGAAAATGGGACTAGAATAGACAGGGCTTGATGGCCGGCGTGGACACGATGGGTCGAAAGGCCTCTTTCTGTGCCTAGAAATTCGGTATAGCCGTGTTTGGGGCGCTGGTCCTGGCGATGTGCAAAGTTTAGCGCCAGGCGCAATTTAGCGCCACCTAGCGCGATATTGGGTTGCAGCGCCCCAAAGGTGATTGCGGCGCTAAATCAGGCGCTGCACGCTACTCTTAAGGTGCTAACCCGGCGGCGCAACCCAATTTCGCGGTGGCGGGGCGCAGCGAGGGTGCTGTCAATAATCACTTTCCCTGAGACACACTGGCGCCGGCCAGCTCTTAAAGGGGCAGGTCAATTGGCATCACCAGACACACTCACTGCCTTGTAGGCCTTCAAAGCGGTGGGAGCCTACCTGTGGCGCACCAGCCTAGCAAGACATGGAAAGGGTGAGGCAGAGGGCGGAACGCCTCACTGATGGGGCATTGGATGCTTTGGTTGGCGCAGTGGAATCAAGGCCAAGGAAGATGGTCGGAATGTGATTTATGTTTTGGACAGTCTCCCGGGTGTGAGAGGCAGTTATGTGTCAGTGTATTAGTTTTGCTTTCTGTTGCCATAGCTTTCTCATGTTTGAAGGAACCACATTTTGTGTAATGAAACACTTTCTTCATTTACAATGGCCATGCCTGCTATTTACATACATCTTGCCCTTCACAGGCTTGGGGGTATCAGACCGGTTCCATTCCTGTTCTTGGAATGGCAGCAAGCATTCCGTGAGAGGGGCCTAGAAGCTACTTCTGATCAGCCTCTGACGCGCAGCCTGAGAAGAGCCGCTCACGTAGAAGTTCAGGCCAGCAGGCATCTTCTCAGACACCGACAGCGATGTCCTGCACTTTATCTGAGGCTGCAGATCTGGCTGAAGCAGCAGGCACAGCTCAGTCACCACCTCCTTTCTAAATCGCAGCCTTCTGACACACTGCTCCTCCGGCATGTTTATGTAGGAAAACTGCTGTCGGAAAACCCTGCCGGCGTAAGATCTGCTGTGGCGACGTCTGTTGGCCCTCCTCCGTCTGGCCATGCCCGCCCCCCTCTCCCAGCGTCTCAGTGCCCTTTCCAGATGATTCAGCAGCAGGACGTTCCCCCCCAATGCAGCCCCCATAATAAGTGCCCACAGGAAGGTTCCCCGTTGTCAAGGCTCACCAACAGCAAGGTGATGGTCAGAAGGCTGAAGATCGTCTGCCTGCGCTGGCTCAGTGGTCAAATGGCTCTCAGTGTGCAGCTTGTTGTGTATGTAATATGTGTGCTACTTTGAACCTATGGACAGGACTGCACTACTTGTTGGGCGTAGTGATACGCAGTACCACTCCTGGCCATAGGGGTATAAATAGTACTGTGGGTACTGATCCCCCTCAGTTCCCGCCTGTGGGCATGAAGTAAAGACCTACGTATAGTCCCTACCTCCAACCAGTAAAGACCTGTTTTATTGTTACTGATTAAGTCTGAGTATTAATTACTTGAACAACTCACAGATTTAACACTGGCGACGAGTCTGATTCGGACCCTGCGGCAGTCACTCCACGGCAGCTTCGTCCACAGCCAGGACGTTGCAGAGAGGTTTCCACCCTCTCCACCCCACTGGAAGACATCCTGACCTCGGAGCCTCCATCGGCGACCGTCAGCTTCTTCTCCAGCTTGGTGGTGGGTAAGCTGTTGTCTGAGCCGGGCAGCGACGCGACAGGCAGTCGACCGCGTTGGCCGCACGAACGGGGCTGGGGGAGCTGGAGGAATAGGGCGCGAGAGCCGCTTCGAGCGGGAGGCGTTTCAACGGAGCGATCGCATCTCCTGATAAGAGCCGAGAGCCGCTTCGCGATCCAGCGATCGCATCCGCTGATAAGGGCCGCACTCGGGCGATCGCGGCGAAGATAAGGGCCGCACTCGGGGGCTGAAGGGAGACGGCGTTGGGGGACGGGTGAAGACCGCCAAGCGCGGGAAAACCGCCATTTTGTGGGCGGAGGACGACGGCAAGAGCGGGAAGCCGACATCTTGGATAGCAGTAAAAAGAAAAAAAATCTGAGAAATTGCAAATCTACAATGCCTAAACACGGGAATATTAGCACCTTTGATAGTGACCTCGAAGATTGGGCCATATATGTTGAAAGAGTAAAAAATTATTGTAAGGTCAATAAAATTCGTGACCAAGATAAAGCTCTAACATTATTAAATTGAATGGGTGCGAAGACATACGGGCAATTGAAACACCTGTTATCACCAGATGAACCGGCGGATAAGACGTTCGATGAGATTGTTACTGTCCTGAAAGATCATCTAAACCCCACGCCGCTGATGCTAGCGGAACGATTTAAATTTTACGACAGAAGGCAGCTACAGCATGAAAGCAATGCTGATTATTTGCTGGAATTGCGTAAATTAGCGAAATATTGCCAGTTTGGAAAGGGACTGACAGAGGCACTTCGAGACAAATTTGTGTGTGGTTTATTTAAACAGGATACACAAAAGCGACTGCTCGAGGAGAATGAGCTGACGCTTGAGAAGGCGGTCACTATGGCAGCAGCACACGAAGCCGCAGCGAGAGGCACGGCAGTAATGCAGCTACGGTCACCGGAGCTCAGTGCACACAAATTGGGTGTGAGTTCTGGCAAATGTTATCGTTGTGGAAAGACAACGCATGATCAGAACCAGTGTTGGTTTAAAAACCAAGAATGTAGAACTTGTGGTAGGCTTGGACATATAGCTAGAGTATGCAGGTCAGCGAAGAAGACCAGCAACAAGAAGTCACCGCAAGGAAAATACGCAAAGGTACACAAGGTGACCGAACAGGAGTCCGATTCAGACGCTAGCAGTAATGAACTGGCTAGCTTAAGAGTACTCAACGCTGGTAAGGGTGCAGACCTCCAGACAATTTGGGTCACTCTTCAGATAGAAGGAGTCCAAGTAAAACTGGAATTGGACACTGGATCGGCATTGACGGTCATAAATAAGAAAGATTACGGAAAGTTATTCCAACATATTCCCCTACAGGATACGGGGATTATATTGGAAACATACACGGGGCAAAGAGTGTACCCCATCGGGAAAATAGAGGTTGCAGTGGTCCACAAGGGCGAAGACAGTCAAATAATGGACTTATATGTGATATCTGAAGGAGGTCCTCCACTACTAGGACGGGAGTGGATTAGGAAAATGAATATGGACTGGCATTTCCTACAAACAATAACGAGTGAGAACTCGGTGAAGATAGTCGGCCCAGACTCTGGAACGGATGATGGTAAGCCCAACTCAGGTGCAAAAGACAAAGTTTCAGCACAGAATTCCACTGAGCAACAACAACATAGTTTAACTGTGGATTCTGAGTCTGGCAAGTCTACTGATGTGCCCATTTCTGAGGGACACCGGGCTCGAACTCAACTCCATTTCAAACTACAACAGCAATTAGAACAAATGCTTTGCCGTTTTGAGCAAGAGTTGAATGCAACGAAAGAGTTCTTTGATATAGAGTTGGAGAATCTGGAAAGACAACAGAAGCAGCTGATGGAGAAAATGGAGCAGGAGCACACAAAACGTCTGATGTCAGAGGAGTTAACGGTCAGCCAACTCCTGCATATACTGAAGGACAGGACTCTGAAATGGGAAAAACTTGAACACGAACTTCAATATTCAAACGAAAGGGGTTCGGAGCTCTCAAAGGTTATTGGAAGAGCTGAGGTGGCAACACAGACTGAGATGACTGCAACAGAGCAGCCCTTGGATGCCAAAAGTACGCTGACTCACGTCAACGTAGAACAACAGACCGCTGAAACAGCTGCTCCGGTAGAGGGATTGAATAGTCCGATCAATCAATCTCCAAAAGAAGTTGAAGTAGTAAAATCTCAAATGAGGTCATTAGTAAACGACTTGCTGAAAGCCCAGAAAAAGCTGGATGAAGAGGTACGCATGAAGAAGTCTCTTCAGGAAAGATGTCTGGACTTGGAACAAAAGCTGGCTAACGCCCAGCTGGGTATGGAGGAAATAGAAGACCCTCTCGCTGGCCTAGATCAGGACGACACCGAATATTACTATGTCCTGTCCTGCCCAACTTGTAACTTCGACTCCCACCATACAGAAATCATGGAGGAGCACCGAAAGTCTACGGAACATCGGGTGAAGGTGGCTCTACTACGGAAAAAGGAGGGAGAGAAGGAGGAACTGCGCATGCAGCTGGCAGCTGACAGTGGAGCCCAGAGAGTCTCCAAGAAGCAGAAAAGGAAGTCGAAACAGAAGATGACCCATCTGAACCATTATTACCTCTACCAGATCACACACGTGGTCCCTCCGAACGGAGCCAATTCAGTTCGGAAGTTCAAACTGTTAAATCCATGGAAGGACTATTGAATGAGTCACTCCAGCAACGTGAACCGACTCCACCACAGAGATTGAATCTGTGAACTGTTTTCCGCAGAGACTGAATCTGTGATCTGTTTTGACATGAAGTTATCTATGTATCTATGTTATTCTGTTATGTAAACCTGAAGTTATATATGTATATATGTTATTACGTTATGTTAAATGGGGAGATGACTGTAAAGCTAGGAAGGGAGGAATGTTGTGTATGTAATATGTGTGCTACTTTGAACCTATGGACAGGACTGCACTACTTGTTGGGCGTACTGATACGCAGTACCACTCCTGGCCATAGGGGTATAAATAGTACTGTGGGTACTGATCCCCCTCAGTTCCCGCCTGTGGGCATGAAGTAAAGACCTATGTATAGTCCCTACCTCCAACCAGTAAAGACCTGTTTTATTGTTACTGATTAAGTCTGAGTATTAATTACTTGAACAACTCACAGATTTAACACAGCTCAGCAACTCTTTGTAGCTCTCGAGGAAGTTGTGCTCCAAAAATGGCTGCCGCTTTGAAACCACACCAGCCCCTTTAAATAACGCTCCCCCAGCCCGAGAGTGACTTGGTAAGGCCCAGGTAAGCTGTCACTATTAGCGCCAGGCGCTACGAAGGGGGGCGCCACTGAATTTCCGGTCCGGGGCACCCAAAAGGCGTTGCACACTCAAATGACGTCATAATCAGCATGCGCCCATGAGCGGGCGCTAAGATTTAACGCCGGCGCTAAATGCATGGTCAATATGGGGCGAGGCGCTAGGCGCCTTGCGCCCGCCCGGAAATTGGCTAGCGCCCCACTTCTCGGCCTCTTTAGGCGTTAATCGATGGCGCTAACAACCGAATTTCTCCCCCTATGACTCTATATTTCGGGGGAAAAATTCAGCATCGCCCCGTTTGGGGCGCCATTATCGGCCGTGCGCAAAGTTTAGCGCCTGGCGCTAATTATCGCCTCCGACGGCAAACTTGGCTTTTATCGCCCCTGGTGGTGATTGGAGCGCTAAATCAGGCGCTGCACACCTCTCTTAAGGCGCTAAGGCCGAGGAGCGAGGCGCTACCTCAGAGGGCGGGCGCAGCGCAGGTGCTGTCAGTTAGCGATTGAACACTGACCCACTGGCACCGGTCAGCTCTTAAAGGGGAGGGTCGATCTTGCTCTGCAGCCACACCCTGCTCATTGGAGCCTTGAATCTCGGCCTGGAGAGACCTGTGGCTAAATCCTGCAGCCAAGGACTATGGAGAGGGCCAGGGAGCGAGCACAGCGCTTTTGCGAGCGGGCCTTGGAGGCTCTGGTTGGCGCGGTGGAGCGCAGAAGATCTATTCTGTACCCAGAGAGTGGCAGGAGGCCTTTGCCACGTGAGTACAGAAGAGTGTGGAGGGAGGTGGCTCAGAGAGTCTCCTCAAGCAGCATGGTGCCCAGGACCCATCTCCAATGTAGGAAAAAGTTCAACGACCTCACTCGGGTCGTCAGGGTGAGTGCCTTTTTTTCAAAGCCTCTTCATCCCTCCATCTCAACCTCACTTTATGGCCAGAGGGTCTTGAAAGCCCCAATGCCCAACACTCATCCAACACCTATGGCCCTTTCATCAAACACACATGCGCATTCCGCACTTTGCATACAGTAAGGGCTATTCAACTATGGGAGGCACATCAGGCAAGAACATGGCTGCATACAGTCAGGCCTTTTCAACTATGGGAGGCATTTCAGGCAAGACCATGGATGCATACAGTAAGGGCTATTCAACTATGGGAGGCATTTCAGGCAAGACCATGGCTGCATACAGTAAGGGCTATTCAACCATGGGAGGCACATCAGGCAAGACCATGGCTGTATATTTACTCAGACGCCGTCCTTTTTCTTGCAGGCCAAGCTATCTCATAATAGGAGACAGCAGCAACGGATGGGTGGAGGGCGGCCTGAGCTGCAACCCCTCAGCGATCTTGAGATGCACATCCAGAGGATTGTGGCAAGCCGGGTTATTGGTCCCATCGCCCCTGGAGAGGCCGACCCCGTTCTGGACAGCAATGGTAAGGTCATCACCTTTTTGTCCTCTCTCCTTCCACTTGTCCCTCACAACACCAGCCTTTGACACTTTCAATCCAAATCACTAAATCGCTGCACTCATGCCTCCCTTGCTGCCACCCTGTCCTCACGCTAAAGCCGCTCTTGTACCTCCCTGCTTTCAGATGGTGATTCACCAGGTGAGGAGACGGGCCCTCAAGCTGCCAGTGGAAGTGAAGCTGAAGGCGAGGAGGAGGAGGGAGCCGGACCATCAGCGCCACCCTCTCCCGAGGAAGCCCATGCCCATACTGGGGACAGGCCTTCCCTGGAGGGGAGCAGGGGGGAATGGTCTGATGAGGCTGAAGCTCCAGGACCCAGCGGGCTGCAGCAACGTGATGGGGGTAGGGAAGCTCGGGGGCCATCTCCCCAGAGGGAGAGTCGGCCATCGAGTCCTACTGCACTGGATGCAGAGGAGGAGCGGGTCCTCGCTGAAATGCGCGCCCAGGCGGAGCACAGGCACACTGAGCTCATGGCTGCAGTGGCAAGGGTGCCCGAATCCACTGAATCACTGGCAAGGAGTGTGGAGCACTTCGCTGTAGCACAGGCGGCTGCCACGCAAATGCTTAGTGCTGCAATGCAGTCACTGGCTGGTCTCGTGCAGACGCAGATTGAGGCCACGTGAGCACTGACTGCTGCCATCCTCGCTGGTTCGGAAACATTTCCCCGGGGCTCTCACCGCGCACAGCAGGCCAACAATCTGTGCTCCCGCAGATTGCTCCAGATGCTGAAGTGCTGCCCCGTGGGAGTGCCAGTGTGTCGGTCGAGCAGGGAGTTGCTGTCCTCTCTCAAGATGACAGCATTCTTGCTGCCACCACTGTCACTTCTCCACTGCACTTGCCACCGCCTGCAGGACAGACTGCTGCCGCCCATGCAGAGTTGGTGCAGTCTGCAGCCGGGCCCTCCAGGCCCAGAGCTGGTCCAGGCCGTCCCTCAAGGGCATCTGCAGTCTCAGGTTGTGACACACAGCAGCCTTCCCCCAGCCTTGCTCCAGCCACTGGGGTCCCATTATGGAGGAGCTGCAGGGTGGGAAGGGGGGAATTTCACAAGGGAAGGAGATCACCCTCGAAGGGCAAAAAGTAGGAGGTGTGGCAAAATGTTGTTCATTGTTTTATTGAAGGCCGAGGATCGTGGTCATATTTTTGTTACTGTTTTGGACATTGTCTCCAGGTTGTGAGAACCAGTTATGTTAATGACTGGTTTTTTTCGTGTTTCTTTCTATTAGTTTGTCATGCGGAAATGAGACACACAGAGTTTGTAAAATAAATAAGTTTCTGTATTCAAAATGTACATGTTTGGTCTTTGCACTCATTGTTGCCTTGACCGGCTTAGGGGTTGCGGGATGGTTTCATTCAGGTTGTTTGAATGGCAGAAGCCATTTCCTCAGGAGGGGCCTAGAAGCGACTTGCTATGACCCTTTGACGGACGGCCCTTCCACTTTGTGCCTCCCTCCCGCCTTGGTGCTGCTGATGATCATCCTCCTCATCTTCCTCCTCTTCTTCCTCCTCCTCCTCTGGTGGTGCTCCAATGCCTGGTGGCATTGGCTGGGTCCTGAGGATTGCAAGGTTATGCAGCATGCAGCACACAACAACAAAGTGGGAGACTCGCTCAGGCGAGTACTGAAGGGCTCCTCCAGAATGGTCCAGCAGCGGAACCGTTGCTTGAGCACGTCGATTGTGTGCTCAACGATGTTCCTGGTAGCATAGAAACATAGAAGATAGGAGCAGGAGTAGGCTACTTGGCCCTTCGAGCCTGCTCCGCCATTCAATGAGATCATGGCTGATCATCCAAATCAGTACCCTGTCCCTGCCTTCTCCCATATCCCTTGATCCCTTTAGCCTTAAGAAATATATCCAACTCTTTCTTGAATATATTTAATGAACTGGCCTCCACCACCCTCTGTGGCAGAGAATTCCACAGGTTCACCACTCTCTGGGTGAAGAAATTCCTCCTCATTTCAGTCCTAAATGGCTTACCCCTTATCCTTAGACTATGACCCCTGGTTCTGGACTCCCCGGCATCAGAAACATCCTTCCTGCATCTAGTCTGTCCAGGCCTGACAGAATTTTATAGGTTTTGATGAGATCCCCTCTCAATCTTCTAAACTCCAGTGAGTATAAGCCCAATCGACACAATCTCTCCTCATACGTCATTCCTGCCATCCCAGGTATCAGCCTGGTGAATCTTCGCTGCACTCCTTCCATGGCAAGAACGTCCTTCCTCAGGTAAGGCGACCAAAACTGCACACTTGATGGCTCTCGTTGTATCGCAGCTCAGCAGGGGTGTTGGCGTACGGAGCGGTGTCATCAGCCAGGTGCACAGAGGATATCCCTTGTCCCCGAGAAGCCAACCTCCTGGGTGACACGGTGCCTGGAAAAGGTCTGCCACCGAAGTCTGGCACAGGATGAATGCATCGTGGCTGCTGCCAGGATAGCGGGCATTGACAGCGAGTATCAGCTGTCTGTGGTCACAGACCAACTGAACGTTTAAGGAATGGAAGCCCTTTCGGTTGCGGAAATCCTCGGCATTCTCATGCGCCGCACGCAAAGCCACATGCGTGCAGTAAATGGCGCCCTGCACCATGGGGAAGCCCGCTATCATCGCAAAGCCCATTGCGCATTCTTGCTGCTTGTCCGGGGTCATGGGGAAAGAGATGTACTCTCGTCTCCTTTTAAAGAGGGCATTTGTGACCTGTCGGATGCAGCAATGCACCGCGAACTGGGAGATATTGGCGATGTCCCCAGTAGCTGATTGAAATGAGCCGGTGGCATAAAAGCTGAGAGCCACTGTTATCTTCACTGCCCCTGACAGAGGCGTCCTGCTCCTCAGTTGAGGCTGCAGATCTGGCTGCAGCAGGTGGCAGAGCTCAGTGACCACCTCCTTGCTGAAGTGCAGCCTTCGCAAACACTGCTCCTCAGACATATTAATGTAGGAGAACTGTTGGCGAAAAACCCTGGGAGGGTAAGGTCTCCTGTACAGAGGCCTGTTGGCCCTCCTCTGTCTGGCCATGATTGCCAATCTCTCTCTGCGTCTCTGTGCCCTCCGAATGTGATGGAGAAGAACGACGTCCCCATCCATTGCAGCCCCATAGTATCTAGGCAATCAAAGTTATGAAGGTCAAAAACCAAAGCACCAGAAGCCAAAACTACCTCAGACAGCGTTGACTCAATGCAGAAGTCTCTCTTTCTCTCTCTCAAAATCTCTCTCTCTCTCTCAGAACGAGTGGTGAAAAAATGGCTACCACACAAAAGCCAGGAAGAGGCCCCCTTTAAATAGCGCCCCCCCCCCCCAGCCCCACAGCGACTGGGAAGCGTTCCAGTCTACCTGTCCATTGTTGCGCCAGGTGGAAAGGAGGGGGGCGCCACTCAATATCCGGTCCGGGGCGCTAATGGGGCGTTGCGCACTTGACTGACGTCACGATCTGCCGGCGC